>NC_071469.1:93306623-94792718 GCF_028500815.1 Rissa tridactyla
CTGGATATTTCCCCCAAGAACAAGCATTGGCAGCACTGGAAGCAGCGCTGGCAGCTTCTCAGCCCCAAGGTGTGAGCAAGCTGACCGCCTGCGATGGTGGCCCCACACGCTACCTCTGCTTTGTAGAGCAAGGTGTGAACAAGAGGGCTACTGCAAGTGGCAGGGGAAGGGATAAAGAATAGGATTCACAGTTACAAGAGGGAAAAAAAAAGACTGAGCTTCACTCACGTGCTCTCCGGGGTCTGGGCTTTGCACCGCTTGATCAGACCGCGGCAGGTCTCTCCCTTCCACAAAGAGCCGAAGCAGCTGGATGTACAAATCAAGCGCCACGTAGAGGAAGGTCTGCTCTCTGGTGAGCAGCTCGTGGTGAAAGCAAGGGGTGAGGCTAGAGGAAGTGACACACCATGTCTGGGTAGCACTGGTTGCACGGTAGACTCACACACGTAAAGACACAACACAAACACAGCTGGTGCTCTTGCCACTGTCCATTTTACAAGTCCCATTGTGCGCAGGGCCACCCCACTGCAGGAGGGCAGCCAGGGACACTCCTGTTTGAAGCACAGAGCTGAAGGGAAACTTCTAGCAAAAGATACAGGACTCCTTAAATAGCAACCCTGCCGTGATCACGTATTCTCTCCTGCACAGCTGAGGAAGGGCTCAGCTCACCTACAGGCCAGCAGTAATTACCCCCGCACCAGCTGCTGTACGTGCAAATCATCCGCCACAGCCCCCTCATGAAAACATCCCTTCCGAGCCCAGCAGGACGTTACCTGTAGAACGCAAGAGGCAAGAGCCGGATGTGACGGTCCGAGGCTGCGCTGCGCAGGACGCAGTATTTTCTAGAGTCTGCAATAGCCAGAGAGAAGCACTAAGCATCTTCAGGGGTCATCAGGCCACCTTGCATACTTCTACAGCAGCACAGGGCCTGCACAGTTTCCTTCCAGCCCACAATAAACATTAGTGCTTGGGTGTGGGGACCCCCGAGAGAAGAACACTGTCCCCTCTGAGGCTTCCTCTATCAGAGGGAACAGTACTGAGTTTCAGTTGTTCCCGATCAGCAGCTGGGTCACCATACCACGGGCTAGAAGCAGGATGTTCTCAGCAGTTACTCAAGCAAGCGGTTTTTGTGCTGCTTACAAAGGGCCGTCAGTTCCTTCTTACAGGCACACTCATTAATCAGAGAGATGGGGCAGGCCCGTCCAGCACTGAACCTCACCTTTCCACCCCTTGGAGGCAGGACTTGCTCACCTTTCTCTGCTGAATGGAAGAGAAGTGGCCAGGACATGCTCCTGTCTTCCAGGCATTGCAAGATCTCCAGACACCATCCCAGAGATGTCTGAAAATCCACTCCTTCCTGGGTGTCAGAAAGAACAGGTCTTAGGCTTTATTTGCATAAAAGCAGAAAGGAACCCTCCCATGAGAGACTGCGTACATGAAGTGCCCTGTTAAAGGACCTTTAGCCCAAGTCTTTCCCCTCGCCGGGCAGGCTGGATTCCCCCTGGGCCATCAGGCACAGGAGTAATGCGGTGCCTTCATCACCAAACCAGGCCGTGACGGGGCTCAGTTGAGAGCGGTTTGTGGGAGAGGGGGAAGCTCGGCACAGAGCCACTGCGCGTCATGCACCGAAGCTCCCCAGAGCAGGTTTTTTCCCCTCTAACCTTTCCAGTGACAGCAAGTCTTGGGATTGGTTTGGGTTGTGGGGTTGGTTTTTTTTTTTGCGTTAGTCATTTTACGTGGAATAACCTCCCAGATCTGTTTGCTCAAGATGTTTCTTTCCTGAATGACTCTTCCTCTGTGCTCTCCCAAAGGCAGACTACGAGACCAAATGATTATTTTGAACTTGAATTTGCTCCCCCGATCCAATCTGTTTGGTGACTACACAAACGGCTGCACTTCAAAGCTGAGAAGTCAGCGAAGGGACAGAAACAAGCATTCACAGACGGGAGGCTGCTTAGGGCAGACAGTGGCTGGAAAAAACTTGTCATCTTTGATCCTTCATTTAATAGCGTTAAATCATTTGGAAACCAATGTTCCCCCATGTCGGGGACCTCTTCTCCTGTGAATGAACATGAACGTTTCCAGCCTGGGGAAAAAACATCATTTAACAAATATGAAATGCTACCCAAAAGCCAAGAGATGTGAGGTTCCTGTACTACCTGGGAGGTATAAAGTCTGAACAGGGAACCGAAAATAGTTAAGTCATTCAGGAAGAGAAATAAAAGCTGCCGTAGTGAAAGGGGAGATAACGTCAGTTGGAGGAAAATACAGGTTTAATCTGATAGGAACAGAAGGGCTTTCAGCGGGCTCTGTCTGGGATGTTGCTGATCCCTTCCTTCTGGCAGAACAAGCTACCAGCCTTCACAGTACCAGTACAAAGCATTTTTAGGCAGCAAACCAAGCAGATCAGACACATTTAGTGTCATGAGAATTCCCTCGGGGCTGAATTTACCTTTGGTGCTATTTTTGCTGAGATGAGATCCATGAGTGAGAAGAACAGCAGAGAAACAAGAAGCTGCAAGGAAGAGAGACTGCTTGTTACTTATATCTGCGGTGGTGACTCAGAACTTGCACTTTCCAATCAGGAAATAACATTTCACCGAGTACGTTCCCAGGATGGACCTGGATGAACTACAAGTACTGCTGTTCCTTCCAGGTGAAGGCAGTGTGTTTGAAGACGACAGAGCACAGCCTGACATTGTTCATTGCTTCTAAGGGTAAACTCCACACTAAATTCACTGTTCTCAAAGCAAGGCTTGCTGCAGGCAGCAAGTCAGACATCAGATGACAACTTCTCCCAAATGCAGGGAAAACTGAGCGAGCTACCACAGATGTAAACCTGGAGGAGAGCTAATGTTGGTCCACAGCCGGCATGCCACCAGCAGATGCTCTGCAGCCTCCCATCTCAGCAAGTGCATTGTGATCCTGCCCTGACATACGCTGGTTATCGCTTTTCTGGATCACTACCACATCCCTTCCTGGCATCCTCCTCCTATCTCAAGGCAGATTTTTGAAGCGAAAGCCACTGTTATTCCACATGTACTAAATGCTCGTATCAACTCAGTGGCTCCAGCTTCTGACGAGCAGCTTTTGGCTCTAGACCAGTATAAACAGTGGAGGAATCAATCCCATAGCAAGAGGAGCTGCTACCGTAACTGTTGCCCGGAGCAATAAAACTTAAGAGTAAATAGTAAGGCACAGGTTCCGCTTCAACACTATTTACCTGTGAGTGTCTCGGTACAGGGACACTGCCCATACTGAGCTCTGGTCCCGGCTATCCCCTGGAAGATCAACAGACAGAACTGCCAGGCAGTTGCCCAGCTTCCTCCTCAGCACTTCAGAGAATTCCCGTGCATGGAGGACACTGAGCGTGGTGAAATGGCGGAGGCATTTCCTGGAACAGACTTGGTAAAACCCTCAGGAGGTCTGTTCCTGGGATTCCCAGCACGTCTTCCCAGAGCGCTTAAAATGCCTGCACTCCTGCCTGTTTCACAAACTTTCTGCATCTCCTTAACTCCCCAGACAAGCTGCCTGAGCTACAATCCACAAGGACGGCTCCTTTGTCAGAGGGAGAGGTCATCCTGGTGTGCCATGGATTAAGCTCTCGACCTCTGCGGCACTCTCTCCAGCTTCAGTTTTTAAAGCAGCTGTTTAATAATCCTCCCTGACTTCACAGAGGAGCCATTATCTGAGTTAAAAGTTTAAGTTTGGAACAACTTTGCCTCTAGGATAAGTATTTAGCAACTGGTAATTTACAGCTACATTTTATCAACTAGGCACCAGCAAGATTTCACAACAGGGTTTACCAGGGATACAGCTGTATCTCAGGACAACTCTTTCTCGGTTAAAGACACTCTGCTTCTAGTTTTCAAGCGTAGGGAACAGCAGACATTTAAAATGCATCGTCTTGCCTGCTCTTTGTCAGTCCCCAGCCTCTTCAGCGCATTTGTCTCTCGTCCGCGTGGTGACTGCTGTTGAACAGTACAATGGAGGAAGGCAGCCAAAATCCAAGGAGGGCCAGAGAGAGGGAAAACCACTCCTGAAGAAAGGAAGCTAGAAAATAAAACCAGCATGTCATGGTTTTGGAGGAAAAAAGAGGAAAAAAATTCACAGCAGCGAATGAGGAGGAAATCAGGGGCTTGGGCAAAGAGTGTAAGTTTATGACCAGGACCAGAAAAAAAAAAATTATTCTCTCCATTATTTTTTTTCCTTGCAGTTGGATGCTACACGGACACAGTTTTTAAAAAAAATAGTCTAGAAACAGACAGCAGCATTCCCAAATATCTTTCATCAGAGGTTGGACAGGTAGTTAACTGCATACTCTACTACAGAAGCATGTGACTATTACCTGCAAGGAGATTCTTATACTAAACACCCAGTTTTTGGAGAAAAGTTGCAGGACGCTGAACGAGACAGCGTAATGACAGGTAAAGAAGGAAGCATACAACAGGGAAGCAGTCAGTAGCTTCAGGAGACCAGAGATTCACTAAATCCAGGGAGCAAAGGGTGCGGCAACTTGAGTGAATGACTCAACACCGTGCTAAAGGCTATTTCCAGTGTTTGTCAAACAAGGACTGCCTTCCAGTCTCCTCTAAAAAAGATTCTCTTTTCCTTATGGTGAAACACTCTGACCCATATTACACAGAAGGCCAGACAAAATAATTATAGTGACCCATTTTGAGTTTATACTCTACAAAGGAATCTGTATATAGCTGTCCTACAAGCCTCAGTCCACATTAGCATTTCATACTGCCTGCTGAAACCCAGCCTGCCTCACGGAAGAGGCCTCCTGGGCGCTGATCCCTCAAAGAGCAGGTTATCCTGCCTGCAGATCCACGCTGGGTTCCTCACACACACCTGGTAGCTGAGGACTGCCATTCCCTCAGTCTTTCCAGTTCTTCTGCAAGTGGAGACCCAAAGAGTCTCTTCCACTGAGAACAAACTACCGGCTCCAGCCTCGGCCACCAAAGCTGGGAAGACAGACGGAAATCAGCAGCGTTAGTGGTGGCGTACTCAGTAGTTGTCTGCAGGCAGGTATGCATGCTGTCTCAGCCAGGTACTCAGAGAAAGGGTTCCCCCCCACGCCCCCTTAATGAAAAAGTCCAAGTTGTACATACACACATAATAAACACGAGAATTTCCACATCCTGGAAATGCAAAGAGGGTCATTTGTGACCGTGTTCATACACCACAGTGCCCTGAAACCTTTCTAGCAGGACCTCCGCTCTGCACGCTCTACAAAGGAGCTCAAAACTCAAAGGTGATGCACATGCTTATCACACACAATGAATACATGCATCCCCATGTAAAACAGTGCATGAAGAGTTACGCACAAGAGAAAAACCTGTGTGCTTTATGGACTTTTTGGTTGCTTGGCATGTAACACCCAGTGTCCCCGTCCCGCCCCCAATGCATCTGAAACCAAGACCGGCCTCCCAGCTTCTCGCTCTCAAACAGTCTTTGTTCCGCTTCTATAGTGACACTCCAAAAAGAAGGCAGCATGCCCAGCTCTGGGCACGCAGCAATATCAAGGGTACTAAAACACTCTGCAATTTTCCAAAGGCATTAAGAATTACTACCCTCACACTTCACAGTTTACATTAAATGAAGTTTAAAACAAACGCTCTGAACCGATACTGAATTTTCATCTAGCACTCTTAAGACAAAATATGAACAGTTACCACTGCGGAGAAAAGCACAATGGGACATTTGGTTTGACATGCTGTTAGAACACCATTGACCCCTTCTGCTGATTCCTCACAGTCCGAGCTGGCATTAAGCAGGCCCTGGAAGAGGATAAATCACAAGATGACAACACACATATGTCTTTGCTGCTTTGAAACACCTCACCAAGTCATGTGTAAACTAACCAAAGATAACTGTAGGGGTCAGCATGGCCCAGGAAAAGAAACATGTGCCCAACAGCTTCTCCTTCCCCCACCAGCTTTGCTGCATTGTATTAAAATTAGCCTCTACCACTGCTTCCTCCTGGTACTTCACTTTCCTGCTCTTTTTGGAATTTACACCAACAGTTCTCAAAACAAGAGTACGAGTGGCACATCTCATTGATAAGAGCAGCAGATAGTCAGGTATCCTGGTAAAGAAACATCTACTCCGGCTAGCACGGACAGAAGAGCAGAATGACAAAAGCAGCAGTTACCCTGAAGAAGTGCGCGGTGATGTCGTAGGAGAGCGCGTACCCTCTGGAACAGACATTCTTCTATGGGAAGACACGGAGAGAAAAAAAAAAGTCAGTCCTTCCAAGTTATGATTTTCTTTGAACATTTTAGGTGTCTGGCACAACAGGACTCAGCACAAAATCATCCTGCGAGATCCTGAGTATTGGTTCAGAATGCAGAAACTTCATTTTTTATATAAAGCAACACGGCTGCCTAGGTAGTGCTTTACAGTCCCAGCACTAGAAAGCAAATCAGACAGCCCTGCGTACCACGTGTTGTGGACGGCAGAGGCAGTTTGATTAACAGTCCTGGAATGAACGGAGGTTTCTGGCTGTGCCTAATATGACAGTGCAGAAGGGCTTGAAAAGGCCATCAGTCAGGATGAATAAGTAGAAACAATAACTATCCTCAGAGCACAAAACAGTGCTCTGGGGGACCTGCAAGTTAAATGATCTGCCCCCAGGAAGCTGCAGGGATGTTTCTGAATGTTTCTCTAACACACACAACTCATGAGGATGAGCAGAATCTCACTCCACACATACCAAATCAGTTTAACACCCTGATATGACAGAGAAATTGTAGAAGAGCTCACGCTCAGTCCCCTACTCCTAGGCCTCCACAGGAACATTGCAGGTTTTTCCTCTAACCCACTGTCAACAAATGAAGAGAAGGTGGCACAGAAGGATGTATCCACACTAGAGAGAACACCCCCAAGGCTGCTGCACATGTGTGTGCACCAGAGACATAAACGTCATCAACAACACAACTGGAAAGAACACTCCTACTGCACAAGAACCAGCCAAGCCACTACCCAGGCTACTCTGATCACCCCACGGTGATTTTACCCCTGGACTGCGCGCACCCAGCTCCAGCCACTGACATGCTGGCCGGCTCCACCCCAGTTTTGCCTACACTATTTCCCAAGGATTCTGTCTCAGTAGCGTAAAATGTCACCACAATTCCAAATGAATGAACCCAAAAGTCACCCTACAGCAGACAGTGCTGAGGGGACCTCTGCAGAGCTAGGGACTGGAAAGTCTCAAGCATAAGTTGAACCTCCCTATGCTCTGATATAAGCTAAGTTTGTCTCAAGTTTGGCCGCATTTTAGCTCCTGCCCTAAATCCAAGTTTAAGGTCTTTAACTAGAGCATTTACCAACAAGAAATTGTCATTTGGCTGATGACACATACCAGCTCCGAGTTTACAAAACAAAAGAAGTCTTCACAGTCCAACATTGTTTTCTTTCCTTTTCGACATGTCATGACCAGAGCGGATGCAGGGAGCCCTACCAGAATCCTTCGGCAGGGAAGAATAAAAACAAAATTGAGGTTACCGTCAGGAAGAGAATCACACTCCACACTCTCAGGGCACGTGTCTTTAATGTTCAAGAGAGTTTGAGAGTACGTCAAACGCAAGAGATCTCAAACATGTTGAAACCGCACCAAATTTTTCCAGTTGCCCAGAAAAGAACCTGCATTTCAATGAGATACACACACCACTTTCAAAGACGCTATCAGTGGCTCAAAAATGGAATGCACACCTAGGTTTACAGCAGCAAATGGAGTAATTTAACAATGGTTAACACAAGTGGTGGCATTAAGCATTAAGCCAGTGTTGCTGGCTGTAAACGGAGTCCATGAAGATGTGTAGTCTCTGAAATCCAGTCTACTGACAGGGGCAACTCGTAGCCCAAGATGGCACACTGAAATGCAGCTGAGTCAGTGGGTACCAGGGAATAAATCTCTCTTGCACAATTGTTACCATGACATACAGTGTCATTTTCACTTGCTGTGGAATCAGAGGGGAGCCAACTGTGCAGGTACACACCGTAATTGCTTTGAACGGCAGTTTTGTTCGAGGTATTATTCCCAGCCATCCAGATCTGCATTTACCTTCTGTGCAGCAGCAGCTCCTGCTGCCTCCATAACTGCTCACCCAAAGCAGAGCCGTCTCTTCTGTCTTTCAGCCTTTCCTGGAGAATTTCAAATAGGAAGTGTCTCTGGGCATCCATGCAGCCAGAAAGCAGCTTTCGCCTACACCGCAGCTCCAGTACCATCTCCTGACCAGGGAGAGGAAATCAGTGTTTGTCAGGGCTACACAGAATCACGGAATCTTCAGAGTTGGAAGGGACCTCTAGAGATCATCTAGTCCCACTCCCCTGCTAGAGCAGGACTGCCTAAAGCACATCCCTCAGGGCTGCATCCAGGCGGGTCTTGAAAATCTCCAGAGAAGGGGACTCCACAACCTCCCTGGGCAGCCTGTTCCAGTGCTCTGTCACCCTCACCATAAAGAAGTTTTTCCGTGTATTTGAACAGAACTTCCTATGTTCTAGCTTGTGCCCATTGCCCCTTGTCCTGTCACTGGGAACCATTGAAAAGAGCCTGGCTCCGTCCTCCTTAAACCCACCCTTTAGATATTTGTAGACATTAATCAGGTCCCCCCTCAGCCTTCTCTTCTCCAGGCTAAAGAGTCCCAGCTCTCTCAGCCTTTCCTCATAAGGGAGGTGCTCCAGTCCCATAATCATCTTGGTTGCCCTACACTGGACTCGCTCCAGTAGTTCCCTGTCCCGGGAACAGTAACCTGCAAATGCAAACCTGTCCCCTGGTTTGCATTCAAACCCTCTACATTTCTCTGAAGTAATACAAAGAGATCAGTAAGAAAGATATCTCTCCCAATCTCCATGCCACTGCTCACACCTGAGACCCAAATGTCAGCCTTCCATACACCGATGTATCAGGAAATACTTTGACTGGTCAAATTCAAGGATTGAACATACAGACGCACATCAGAATCTGAAATCACCTGCAGCTTGCAGAGAATATCAGGATTGACCGACATCTTCGATTGGCCACGGCTACCCAGGTCCAGCCTGAAATGAAGAGACACACCAGGTAACCAACACTTAGCCCAGGAGGGTAACGCAATTCAAATAAAGTCAAATGCCTTCAGATGAACATAAAGCTCTAACAATAATGTTCCTTAAATAAGCTGTAGGTGAGACAGCAGCTCTGCTCTAACCCTCCCTGCTTATTTTCCAGCTTCAGCCACTCCCTTAGGGGCACTGATGCTTGTCTGGCCAAACAAATCTGAATACAAATTCAACTTAAAAAAGACAGACAGACTAGGGACTGTGACTTCAACCCCAGACCTCTGTCACCTAAAGCAAGATTCTTATGCAAAGACTGGTGAGTCACGCAGAGCCACCTCCCAGCTGTCACTGCCAGCCAGACCTGCGAGAAGGGAATCGCTTCTCACAAGGCACAACCTCAAAACTCCTAGCTGGCGAGGTCATTAGCAGAACCATTGCTTCTGCAGAAATGCAAGTCACGATACAGAATACCTTTGTGAGGAATCCAGAATGGTATTGATAATAATGCCACATGCCTTCTCCAGGTCTCCGTCACAGCCACCAGAAGCAGAAGGTGCTGGAAGATACCGTTGATAGATGGCCCAATAATGGAAATCCTGTCTGCAAGGTTGAAAGTGAGAAGACAGGGAGTCTATCATGGCATTTTAATGGTTCCCTTCCCTTAACATAAAAGGAAATTCACACACCAAGTGAAGCAGAGTGATGGACAAAAGCACCCACATAAGCGCAGATTTAAGAAGAGCCATGCACCAGATACCGCGTGTCCTGACGTCAGCCATCTCTTGCTTCCGGAAACAGGGAGGTGTTGTGAAAAAGTTAATTGGAAGGACTGCACATGCAGGCCAGAGGGTATCTTGGTGAACTTCCTCAAGTTAAAACACACGGCTCATTCTAGCGCTGCTTGAACTCTGGACAAACCGTAGCAGTCAACAGGCATTGGTGTCCCACAGCAGCTTGTTTATTTACTTTTGTTGTTAACTTCCTGATCTTCAATGCTTTTTCCTACTCTGGGTGGGAAAGACTCTGGAACTATTCCCTTTTCAACAGAGCCCCTCTGCACTTACCTTTCTGAAGCAGAGAGAATATCCTTTTCAGGGTACACTTCCAGCTCCAACAGCAGCCACTCCCTGAAAGACAACTGGGAAAAGCGACGATTTAGGTAAGAGGGCAGACGAGCAAGGCAAGTGACTTGTGCAGAACAGCCATCTTCTTCCCAAGATAAAACCCACCTTCACCCACACCCAGACACAGTCCCGTGCAGATTAAGAGATATGAAACAGGAGACGTCAACCCAAGGAAGTTCCTGTACTGTTTCCCTTGCAAGAAATCTAAACTAAAACCCCACTGGCATCCAAAAATTTACTGAAAGCAAGCCTATAAAGCATCTCTTACACACCGCCACACACACACACTCCCCTTTGACATTTCCAAACATGTTCATCTTCTTAAAGTCTAGATACCAGAATGAATGTACGTTATTAGAAATAAACGCTGAAGTGAACAAAGCACCATAGTCAGACAGACTGGTATAAGCATCAAAGAAAGGTTATAACGCAAAGGTATTTCAGCCCTGTGCATCAAGCTAGCCAAGCACAAGGAGTCATTCTAGTAACATGAGAAACTCCTCTGCACAAAGACAAACTGGTTTTATATGAACTAGGTCAAAAAAAGAAAACCTGTCAAATCAGATACATTGCACGGATGGTATAAAGAGAATATCTGAGTTGTTAACCCACTTCATAGCGAGGCAGAGCCAAACAACCCAAGCTACACAGGTGGTTGAGGAGAACATTGACATTTAGACAAAGCTCCAAAAAAAGCAAGTATTTTCAGTTATTTGACTCACCGTCACTTCACAGACAGTACACAGTACGAAGCTAAGGTTGCGGACAGGTCTTTTCTCTATACTTCCTGATCATTTTCTTACTGATACGGTATATCTTGCTTTCTGCTTTTGCAATAAATAGGACACAAGAACTTTACCTCTAGTTTTCTATTTCTACCTTATCACCACCACCAAAATCTAGAAATAACACTGAGCACGTAACCTAGCACACATGACATCTTCCAACTGTCAGACCAACTTTCCAGGCATTAAGTTTTTTACAAGAGGCTTTTTATCACCAATAAGGAAACTGTAAAGGGCAGATCTGAAAAATGAGGATTACAGTGTGAACTTAAGTCATGGAAAAGATTTATACCTGAAACGCTTTTTCTTTCAAGAGCTCTTGAAAGCGTGCTTGCTTCCATAAACAGAGACTGGCTCTTTTGTAGTTTAGAGAGGGGCATGACAGGGAACTCCAGATTAGGTCAGTATTGCCCTCCTCGCACAGGATTCCCCGAGCTTCCAAGCACAGCCGTGGCACAATGTACTGCAGCTAAAACAAAGGCATAAAACCCCTGCAACATTTTCACCACAAAAAAGGCCCAGTGCAACCTCTGGTTGTGTGAAGCTCCCAAACAAGCAAATACAAAAGATGGTAAGACGGGAGGATACACAAAGACACATTTTTATATAGTTTTCTTTGTACAAGTTATAGTTGCACAAGGAGTCTGGCAGCAGGAAATTGAACTGAGACTGATCTGTCTCATACGTAATAGCAAAACTTTTTTCCTTTTACCTTTTTAGCAAGACTAGGAGGAAGCAAGGCACAGAAATCTTCATGAGAACAGGCTGGAAACTTGCACATAAGGTAAGATGCTGCTGCAGTGCAAAACCTGATAGACAAAAAGAAAGAACTCTGTTATCTGGTTGGTTCAATCATATCTTTTCCCACTCATGAAAATCCAAAGTCAAAACAAAGACTGAGTGTTAAAAATGCTTTTCACCAATATGTCCCAAACCTATTTGCTTTTGGGACCACTTCTATTTATGTGCTCGCAACCCCAAGTACGTTAACGGCACAAATTTCAGAATCAGAGGCTACACTAAAACCCTTGACAGCATCCAGTCAGTCCTTTCTCCAGCAGGCAGTACAATCATCAAGATGCTGTTTCACATGGGACCACCATCACCCTGTTTCTCTGCGTACCACCTCTGTGCAGCACAAACACCTACAGATGCTCTGGAAATTCTCCGCAAGAAAAAAAAGCTCCTCAAGAGCTTTACCAGCACCACTCCTGTGGCAAACCTAAACCCATCACCTGGGGAAGCAAGGATGTGGTACATGCACAATCTCACCTCATGCAGAAGGCAAACGACTCCTCCGTCCTGCACACTAGCAAGGAGTTGCAGTACTCAGAAATGGAAAGGACCTTTTCAGGAACAGGCTGGGAAATCCCAAAATTGGCTTCCACCTCGGGAATTAAAGCTCTAGATTCATTTAAGTGGATCACAAAAGCTGCTAGTCCTAAAATGTGAGCATCATTTAGGGAAGGACCCTGCAAGGCAAACATAAGTAACCGAAGAGATGGAGACGTTTAATTTGTAATAAAACAACCTTTCTCAGAAAAAACTCGGAATTAATCAAGTAGCAAAACATTGCTTCTGCCCATTGACTAATTAGCGCTGTGATATCAATTTAGCAGATTAGAGACATCAGTTACATCAAACATGTTCTTCCTTCCTTGAAATTGTACAGCTATCTTTGGTCAACCTGCAGCAAAATTTGTGTTTCTGTGACAGAGTAACTTGAAGCAACTAGCTGTAAATTCACCCCAGAATTTGAGACTTTCAAGGCTTTTTAGCTTCTATGACAGCTGATCTAGTCTATCAGCCTTTTAATTTCATCCTTGCAGTATCACAGGGTAAAGGAAATAAAACCAACATTTCTTTAAAAGAAAACCATGCACTGCTGCATCCCAGATTTGGGGGTCTTTTATTTTTAAAAAGTGCGTACAACTGAAATATTCAACATGGAAGCTTAGGAATTAGGCATTCTACTATTTTCTTTCACCTCTGTTCATAAACTTGCTTATTTTAGCTTCTGTTAAAAATATACCTCAGCATGCATTAACCTACTACAGTAGCAAGTCTGTAGAAAAACATTCGTCTCGCATTCCTGAGAGCAAGCCCACACTACTACTCTGAAATTAAGTGGGGTTTTTTTGGAAGCCTGAGAGCTAGCAAAGTCCCCCACAGTGCAATCCAGACAGGTACATGCCCCACAGCTCAGGAAATGGAGCCAGGATAGCCTTTAGCACACTATAACCATAGGATCTGCGGTTGGAAAACTAACCTGATGATAAATAAGCTGGCAGAGCCTGCCCAGAAGGGCAGGTAAGAGATTCTTGTGTCCGCACATCATCTTCACAAACAAGGAGAGACATGGGCCCTGCCTGCAGAAGGTAAAAACCACATGCTCATTTTACGTGCCTTTTTATCCCCAATACAGGAAAAGGTATTTAAAAATGCTTAAACACAATGAACCTGAGCCACGCTTGTCTGTAAATACAGGACAATTATCATTCTATCTACAGGCTCAAAGGAAGCGTAATTTTTGGAGTACCTGAACAGAGGACCCCTACAAAGACACGAACTCCACCGGCGCCCTGCCCCAAATACTTGGTAAGATCTAGTTAAAGGTGCTCTGACCTGGCAAGGAGAGGAGGAAGCTGCCTGGGGCACAGACAGCTTTTTTCAGACAGAGAGGACAAGGCAAACAGAGGCAGAGCAATAAACGGGATCAAAAAACAAAGCAAGAGCAAAAGCAAAAAGGAATTACTATGACATGGTCCTGTTGGAAAACAGGAAGGGAGGGAGGGACTTTCCCACCCATCTGAGAGAAAAAGAGCCTCAGAAGAGATCGGATGGTGAGCTGGGTTTAGAAACAATTTCCTGGGACGCTCTTGTTTATCCCAGCTGCTTTTCTGTATGGTTTTTCAATACAGGCTCATCTGCTCCAGGGCAAAACAGCGTAAAAGAGAGGGAAAGATGCACTGGTTGCCAAAGCGTGCTGCACTCCAGAGAGGCAGCCACCCAGCTCAGTACCATCAGCCACCGGGATCACAGGCACTTGTCAGGACACTGGTTTCTTCCAAGAAAGCCATTTTCCACTGAAGCATTAACCATAATGTTTACAGAATTCTATTACATCACGAAGGAGATGGCGTTAAGAGTCCTTCCAGTGGTGGAGGAGTGCTACCTCTCCCTCCTCACGCAGGCCTGAATCAAACAGAGCCACTTCCAGGGGGAAGAGGGGACAGGAGGCAGAGAGGTGTATCATGCTGCTCTTCCTGTGCCTGCAGCATCAGTCTTCATGCCTCACTCATTTTATATTAGAAATGGCATTAGAGATGAAAGCTGAACGTGCCAAAAGACACCCCGAAGACACATCAGTGCTCGCTGTCAAGAGACAAGCATTGTCCTCTCCTGATCTCTAGTGCCAGCCAGCAACTAGTTCCTGGAGAAAAAGAATTTGCTTCGTTCCCCATCCCCCACCACTGAGCCGAAAATGCCAACCTGAGCACGTAGTATTTGTGGAAAGTTTTAACAAGTTGTCACAGAGCACAAAGCAGAGACAAACGCCACCTTTTTTTGAAGAGATCAGTAACAACAGAGGAGAGACGTGTTTTATTTACACGTATACATCAAAGCCCATTAGTTCTTAGATTACAGAAATTCAGAATAAAGCAGCCTGCAATTGCCAGCCTGGCACAGTATGAACAACCAGAAGTCCCTCCTCACGCCTGCACAAGTGTTGGAATTCTAGCATATTAATCAGTTTTGATTTCCCTACTCTTTTACTTGCATCTTACCTGTCAGGAGGGTTAAAATAGGAAGCGGCTATTAGGTTTTGGCAGAATGATGTCAGCAGAAGATCAACAACCTGGAATAAGAGACACGCTGCTAATTCCTACTTGTTGGGTTGGATACCTGGATGTAGTTTTATGCTGCATATATATTATGTTTCCCAACATTAAAAAAAGGAGACAGATTGGTTAGTGACTTTCACAACTCCTACAGACCCACTGGCACTAAAAGGACGTGGAAAGTTAGGCCCGTAACAGCCCAGGAATGATCCCAGCACACAACAAATATCTAGACAAGTCTGGTGAAGAAAGCCTAGCTCATCACAGGATTGCTCTGATAGAACATAGAGAACATATCTCTAGATCTCGCCACCAGACATCCAACAACTTCCAGGAGGTTAAAGCACATGAATAGTCTGTGCACAAGGCAGACAAAAGGAGAATGTATTTCTTGTTCTCCACAGACAAAGCAACCTTTCACACATACTGTCCAGATGCACTTTTACCTACTCAACCCCCTCGTTTCTCACCCCAAGCCAGATGGTACTCACGCTCTGATGGCACGGTTCCAGCCTGGGGGCAGAAGTGTCGACTTGGATTGGAGAATTCAAAGTAGCAGCTTCATTCTCATCACTGCTGTGACCCAAGATGCTTTTGAGTCTGTCAGAAATCACTGCAATCTGTGCTGGCACATCTGCAGGAAAGTAACAGGAGGAGAACCAGGACAGAAGGCATAAAGGATTTCCAACTCCACACAACAAGAAGAACAAGTGAAATATACACTTTAATTGATCAGAGCCCAAAGTACGTTATGGAAAGCTTTAATGAGCAAAAAAAAAAAAAAAATTTATCTGGAACACAGTGATCATCATCTTCATTTTAGAAGAAGCATTTTTTTCCCCAGTACTACTACCAACACACATCAAGAGCAGATTCTCACACCAGAAGGGAAACAGCCTTCACAAGGGGGCCCAAGTCACCAGGCGAGCCCCACGAATGGGGCTGCCCATCTCGCAAAGGTCAGTGTGGTACCAAGCAAGTGTCACAAAGGCACAGACCTGAAGTTCAAGCATGGGAAATACGTCAGACATTAAAATATATACATTCGTAGCTGGAAGGATTACAGAGGTCTGAAAGATTACCATTTTCAGGTACCAGTGGCAAGTAACTACTGCAGTTGCTTTGGCTAGCATTAGCCACTTTGTATTAACGCAGCTTTTATAACAGTCAATTATGGGTAGTTATAACTTGCCTTCCTGCATACCTTCATGTTTAGCCTGGTCCACAATCAGCATCCTTAGCGCAGCCAGGTCAGCCTCCAGCTGCTCAGCAGGCTCTTTGGAATGGCAGGTCTCTACTTTTGATTCATCTAGACAAGTAAGAGAGAAATGCAACACACTATCCTCTCCTTTGTGCATTATATCAATTCCTAAAACACATTCAGCAAACTCAGCATGCATTTTCTGGAAAAGCAGCATTTACTTTTCTATAACAGACCCCCAAAGTGTCAATCTACCACATATACAGCTTTGGTTTTACATTCAAAATTTACTATTTGTTAAATCATTTATGAGTTTCTGTCTAGCTGCAGAAAGGAATTCAGTTTTTAAAGACAAGAGGCAAAAGAGTTCTCCCAGAGTTTTCGTCCTACTTGCTTTAGCTCTCTGCCCCTCACAGAAACATTTGCTGTCCCCAAAAGACTGGAACCAGTCTCAAAATACAGACATTACAGCGTGAATACTACATCATCGGCTTCTCCTCTAGCCCAACACCATGCAACATCTCCAGATGTTACATGTTAGTCTATTCTGGTTTCTGGTTAGAAGAAGAATAAAAGGAAATGCCTTTTACCACTAGCCACCAGCAATAAGCTGCCACAGCACAGCCTCAAAAACCACCCATAGAGTTTGTTCGACAGGAACAGCATCTTGTACACGGGCCAGAAATAACTCAACCATGAACAAGAGAAGTAAATAACAAAAGGTTAAAATTAATAGTCATTAGAAACACGCTGTAAAGCAACAAGGTGTTAGGAGACTGCTGGGTCACCTTTATGCACAAGAGTGAGCACTAACAAACAGGGCAGGCTTAGAGCTGGCCAATACTCAATCCCGCCCTAAATCCAGTCCCTCCGCAAGAGCCCCAGGGATGGATTAGGATGCAGTGGACAAGATTAGGACGCAGGGGACAGGGCTCAGGCTGTGCCACTAGAGGTCACTGGCAATTCAAGGACTCCTGCAGAGCTCTGGCTGCCCGTTGGGATCCCGCCGACCCCGGCAGGAAGGGATCCTTCATCCCTGCCGGTTGCCAGGACAACCTCCGCAGCCAGACTGCTGCACATCTGCGGTTCCCCGGGACCGCTTTGTCACGCCTCTCCACATACGGCATCTCCAGAAAGCTTCAAAGTGCCCCGAGTGGGAGTCAATGATAGATTTTGTCTCCATACACGGAGTACGCTTATCTCCACCACACTCTGGGAACTATGTCTGCTCACCAGCCCGACCTTTTCATTTCGTATAAACCTGTGGTGAGGCCGCTGCCCCTTTTAAGATGCGTTTGAAATGCCCACTTGCTGAAAGAGATAGGAGAGCTCATTAAATATCTATTACGCTGACACGCACTGCGCCAGCAACGTGGCTACAGTGAGGGGACCCAAAATTAGTGGTGGGGCCCTCCCACCCAGGCGCGTGTAAACTAAGCGACTGCCATCCCTTCACGGCTGGCTCCGCTCCCAGCCCCTCCTGTTTCCCCAGATCTCAGTCACACAGAATAATCCATTCTTAAAAGGGGACGATGGTGACTTCAGACAGCACAAGTGCTATTACGCAAGGGATCGACACAGCAGGTTCACACCCCGGGCTCGCGGGAGCCGAGAAGCGTTGTAGCTGCAAACGCTGATTCATGGAGATGTATTTGAGCCAGATTTAAATCAGCTTGCTCAGGCATCATTTGCAGCCTCAGCACAGCACAGAGCTCCGCGCGGACTGCAAAAATCCCACCCGAGCAGGATAGGCAGAGAAAGTCATTATGAGAGTTAACAACTTAATACCTCAGTAAGACATAAGGAACATACACATATTTACAGACAGATTACAGACATGATCAGCTGTCACTTTTTGAAAATTTTAAATTCAGGAGGGCATCAATGGAAATACTAACTTTTCTTCAAACTGATCCATAAGTAAATGTATTTTTTACCTTGTAGCATTTTCTCTTTCACAGCACAACAGGCTTGTATATACGTGGAGTACAAGTTTGGGGGTATTTTATCAGCTCTATAATTAAAATTAAAAAAAAAAAAAAAAGAGATTTATTATACCACGTAACCACATTCAAACTTCAGCTTTATTAAATATAAGCATAAACAACAGCTACGCTATGAAATGTAATTACAGAAGCTCCAAAGCATACAGAACATCTGAAGCATTTTTTTAATCATCATCTGACATGAAGGCCAGAAATTTATATCCAGGGCTTTCATGGCAGGTATTATACATGTGTAACACACTACACAAAAACAATACTACATATATTATTAACGCATGCATTAATACCTATTTCATACGTAGGACGTGTCTAAGATCACATAAGAGTTTAAGTTATGTGACATGCAGTATTCGCACCCCTGAAACACTAATGTGACGGAGATCAAAGTTTGACCTCCAACACTTGCTGGGCCGGCACTCAATACCGAGAACACATTACATGAGGCTCCCTAGGACTCGGCCGCTTCTCTTACAACTTTAATTTTAAAAAATGATCCAGTCTTTTTTTTACAGTCTGACTGGAATGACGAGGCAGGACCGAATGCCTCATTTGCAGGCAGCATTGCAAACGTTTTTTCTTCATGAAAGGTTACAGAGGAATTACTGGATTTAAAACAAAGCTGTTTCTGCAATGCAGAAAAGCACTTTTAAACGTGTATACAGGACAAGCTGGAGTTCCAAGAGGGGCTGCGTTCTCCTGGGACATTATCCTGGCGTCCCTTAAGAACCACTCATAAAGCATTAACACACATTTAAGTTTCATCTTCCCCTTCTCCCATACCCTCTTCCAAAAAGAGGGAGGCTTTTCACAGGGTGGGGTGAAATTTTATATTCGGGAGCATTGTCCAAAGTTTGCATAAAAATATACCTGGCCTGCAGTCAAAGGGCTGCATTGGACAACTTCTAGATAATGGGTTCAGAGTGGTTAGAGGACTAATTACAGAACTGAAGACATTCGCCTATACAGATAAGCTATCTGTAGAGGTAAGCTACACAGATAACCCATCCACAACCTGCAAGCCAGAAGCCTGGCCAGGAAGCCCTGCCAAGGGTTAGCCAGCGCTCGGTGTTTTGTAAACAAGGTATCAAAGCCTCCGATAATCTGATGTAAAATGAAGTGTTCTGAAGAGAAAGTCCAGAAGCACAGAAAATAATGCTGGGGAATCTTAATACCTCTTTAAAGAATCTATAAAAGTCATGCGCACATCTGGGGTTTTAGGGAGCTGCAAACGAAAAACAGACAGGTTAGGTGCAAATTACCTGTCTACAAACACACATCTCAATGGGAGGATCAAAAAAAAAAGAAAAAGAAAGCAAATACTAACCACACGTGGTCTGAGCAAAGCAGGAAGAAACCAGGAAGTATAATATGGTCGCCTGAAAATACTGAGATGGAAAAGAAATACAGTAAAATATTAAGCATGGCAAAGATGCAAAGTGCCATTTCATTACCTCAAGAATTAGTTTGGCTGCTGCAAATAAGAAATATTCATGGAAACATGAATAACCACAGACAAATCAAGCTCACATTAGCCAATAGTTATTCATTTCTTTAATTTTGCTTTTTATTTATTATAACAATTGTGGACTTCTCTTGCAGGTGTGCATATGCCTTTTCACTCTGCACAAATAGCTTCTATTTAGATGAGTACGGAGGAAGTGGCTAATACAGGAAGAACATCCCAAAATCTCCTTTGCTCACATCCTCAATTTTCCTTGTTTTGTAATTTGGATTTCACTTATATTATTATTATAGCTAAAAACAAGATGACTTGAGAAGCACACGGTACCTGGCTTCTATCACAGATGTTGGGATCTTCCTCGTGTTTTCAAATATCTGAAGGGCCTTTTCAACGTCACGAAGTGCCTGGCCCTGGGGCTGGCTCACACAAGTAACAATGAGATAAAGATGTTGTGAGAAATCAAGGATAACAATAATCTTCCCTGCTTGTTCTTTCAGGGTTAGTAACAGTTGTTTCTGCTGTGACGGGAAGTGACTGAAGGAACACAACTGAATAACAAGAAGTACCTGATACGCAGACTAAAACTGCAGGAGGGAGAAACAGGGCCTGAACCATCGGCCTGCCTCGATAAGGCAGTTATTTATAACAGCTCTTCTGGGACAGCCCAAAGGTCCCAGTAGTTCTGCGCACACCTCCTACAGCAACTGCAGCAGATACTCCTGCTTAACATCACATTGTTTATTCAATTGTCCCTCATGGGGATAGTATCTTTTCTGTTCTGAATTTGGTTTATTATTATTCTATTTTAGTTTGTACACTTGGAATTAACACTCATAATCTTTGCTTCCAGCCCATGCTACTACACCCCAGGCAGAGGGACTGCCACCCCAGCTTTCTCTTGTTCGAGCCGTAAGACATTTTAAGACTGCAACAACCCGGGCCAGTTTCTCAATGGACAAACAGATTAAACTTGGAAGAAGTTAAAATCTTCACTTTTGACTTTCAGTTCATCACAGGACTAGATTTCATTGCCATACATTCAACTACCCTGTCACCAGGCGTGCTTCCTGTACTCCAGGTGACTGACTCTACAGATGAGGCCCCCTCGACTGCCATACTCATGATCAATATATAGGAAGGAGCAATAGAGCCCGATGCCGCCTTATCGATTACTGTTGCTACCCAAAAACTTATCATGAACTACAGTGTGAAAGTGCAGACTGTAGATGCCCTCCCCAAACCTCCTTTAAATGTGAACACTTTGGATACGACACCAAATAGACGACATGCTATACTGAAAAGAATCAAGATATATATAAAATGCTTTCCTATGTGATCAAATCACAGGGAGCAAATCCATCGAGGGAAGTGTCACCATTGTAACATGCTGGCCAACCAGCAGAGCTAACGCAGCCCCAGTTCCTGCAAACCTGGGCTCTGCATCCCCACACCATACAACGCCATTACATCTCCCGTTGTCCCTTAAATCCTCCCCCACAGAATTTGCCATTTATTTTCTATACCCCCACAGCACAGGATGGGCAAGAGGCAGCCAGCGTTTTCCTGCTTCAAACAGCAGGTGCTGACTGGCTGGCTAATGTAGGTGCTGCTTGGCCAGTAGCTGGCTGGCTAATTACCGAGTTCCTCTTCAGCCTCATCATGGAATATTAATCACAGTCTATTTGTCCCCTGCGTAACTCTAGTGTTCATGAAATCTGGGGAGAATCTGCATATTTACAGCCACTAATCCCTCTGTCTTAGAGCTGGAGAAGATTTGGCAGCATGCTCAAACTTGGTAGGAATAGGTGGATAACCTAAGCTCTTCTCCAGAGGAAAAGGGGCATGAGTGATGAGAAAGCTGTTAGACAGACCAGCAGTACCTGCACAGATTCATCGGTGGAAGACAAGTCTTCATAGAGCCCCATATCTTCTATAGCAACCTGTGTGAGGTTACCGAGAGATGCACACGGTCACAACACAGCTAGTATTTTAACAGATCCAGAAAGAACTCTTTTCAAACAGACGATTTTTACTAACCTTGAGGTCGGCCAGTCTGGTTTTAGCCAGAGTGATGTACTCCAAGAGAATAGACCGATGTTTTGCAGGCACAAAAGGCGGGTACATTATATGGACCTGAAATGTGATATTCAAAACAAGATTTGCCATTTTTTCCAGGAAATTAGTGTAATATTCTGGTTAACGTTTACAGTCATTTACTTCAAATATTCCTCAAAGAGGATGTTATTGCTTGTTTTAAGATAAGCTGTTTTCATGGGCACCAACATGCAATTTTTCCCGACAACAAACACCAAACAAAATCACTGGAGTGCTTAAATTTAACCCTATGAAAGGAATTCTCCTTCTTGTAAAGTAAATCAAAAAATCTTGTACCTCCTTATTCAAAAACCTTTTCTCCCTGAAATAAGGTATCAGAAGCAATGCAATTATTATAACAACATTAACAATAAGCTGAACCTAGTCAAAGAAACACAATGCAATTACTAGAATAATAACAACAATCATCTGAACCTAGTCAAAGGCACAAGTACGTTCTCTTTGGAGCAGTTTGGTATCAGTCTTTAGAAAACCATCAATATTAGCATCTTCTCACCTTCAAGTACGGCGCTGCTTCAAAGGGCACTAGCTCTGACAAGAACTCAAAGAGGAAGACCAGAGCTTTCTTACTGCTCCCGTGGTGACCACCAGCATTCCCAAAGGAAGCCTGAAATGGGGAAAACAACAACGCAGCTTTTCAGCGTGGAGAAAATCCCCATCTCGGCACCGTGCTAAACTCGGCACACAAATCCCAGACATCCATTACAGAAATCTGCTTCCTGTCAAGGGAATGGTTATCGGGAAAGGTCTCCAGAGAAAATTTTTAGAAGTCTCTACGGAAGTTTTTTTTGAGTTTCTTTGTCCAGTTTCCAGAAAGCCTGCCGTGGCTGCTCAAAGTTTGTTCTGATGTGCTACCATGAGAACG
Organism: Rissa tridactyla; assembly: GCF_028500815.1. Taxonomy (NCBI): domain Eukaryota; kingdom Metazoa; phylum Chordata; class Aves; order Charadriiformes; family Laridae; genus Rissa; species Rissa tridactyla. The sequence continues at coordinate 93,329,069 of NC_071469.1, forward strand.
CTTGAAGGAGTTAAAGATGGCAACACCAAAATGCACCAAAGGATTGAGATTCATGAGGGAACCACAAATCTGACAGTTTCTACGCAGTTTTATCTGGGCATTATAAGGAAAAGAAGCCAGGCTGAGGACTATACAGAACGTGATTAGTTTACCTTCTGATACAACCTGAACATTATCAGCAAAGGCTGAATTTAGATTTGCCAACTCATACAAAGGAATTAAAGGTTTAAATTATGTGGAGATTTGCATACCTAAAATACCTACATGTTTACAACTAAAAGCTAACGACCAATTATCTATAAGGTCAAACACAGCAATTACAACTGCATGCAAACATCCAGGAAACAGGAATGCTTCATCTGCAATAACCCACAACTTATGCAATAACAACAGTGCTGGTTATCAAGATACTGAAATACATCCAAGATTCTGATTATAACAGGAATTACACGTCTGCATTCCTGACAAATAACTAGAGGAGGCAAGATGGACTTAGAAGATGAAAGGAGGGAAGACCAGAGAAAGCCAAATAAATATATTCTTTGCAGACATAAAGGCAGTAATAAATATAATAAATATTAAATCATTCCTAATACCAACACAATCACTTCTTACTCTTTCTCACCCCCCCCCCCCCAATTCCTGGCTATCCTGCTGTGCAGCAGAACACTCCACATGCGCAGGTTTCTCACATACTTAAAACAAAGAGTACCAGTCAGGCCTCATTTAGTCTTACCTTAAACCATTCAGAGTAAGGCATGAACACAGCAGGGCCCTCTAGAGCAGCCTGACGAGCTATCAGGAATGCAGTGATCATATTTTCCATATCATAATTCTCAAAAGCCTTTATGAGGAGATGGCTCAGTAGATCTAGAAACATAAAGCAATAATCTCAAACTTTGCTCCTGACAACTGTGCTGTCATTTTCTACAGTAAATGAAAACAAATATCTGTGATAAAACATCTGCCACATAAAGAAGGACGTGTATTGCAGCCTGGGGAACCTTCAGGACTCACATTTTTTCATGCCCTTCCAATGGTCAAATACTCTAGGATTTCAACTTGTAAGAATTGCAGGTAGTCCAGCAATGAGATAATCAGTAAGAAATTCTAACAAACAAGGTCTGCTAGCAAAGGTGAGATAGAAGAACTAACCTTCAGTAATCACTACTCCAATTAATAATGAAAGTATCAAATAACAACTCTTCACTGTACACTGAGTTTGAGAAGCGTCAGGCACAACGCCTGCCATACACGTCACCACTGAATGTCTGAATGGAAAAGCAGATTTTCTGCTGTTCTTTTCCATGCAGGAACCTCAAAACAGCAACTACAAATGACTGTGCTGCTACACCAGTCGGCATGGTTTCCCTCTTCAGTACCTGAGAAGCAACAAGCACACGTGAGCCCGCAGGCTTGCCAATACCTACTTACCTTTGAAGAGCTGCTCAGCCTCGGCCTGACAGATTACCAGCGTGGAAACACAGGACAGGACGTGCTGCCAGTTCACCTCGTGAGTCTCCAGGACTTGCTGCAGCTGCCAGATCGACTCCTTTGCACTGAATGCCACAAACAGCTGGAAGAGTGACAGCAATTCATTTTAGCTATGACATACAGCCACCCAGAAGAGTGAAATACACTGTCAAGATTAACGTGTCTTTTGCGTGACTTTTGAAAAAGCTATCCTGCATGCATCTTTTGCATCAGCTTTCCAGGGCCAGGTATCCTGCTGGCTTGAAACCAGCATTGGCTAAAATAAATGGTAATATTCCAATTCTTTCAGAAGTCACGTCATGTTCTGTAAGAGTAAAAACTCACATCCTCAATTATTATATTTGTTCTCATTAAGAGCTTTGCACAAAAGTCCCTGTAGTGCTTTTTCTTCATGCTGCATCCTGCCTACAATTCCCAGCAGCTGGTTCAGACTCTGCAACTGGAACACGCTGTTTTTAAATAACCTAATTTCAGATATTTCAAAGAATATAAACCCAACATAGTAAAGTTCTCTTTGTGAAACCAGGCAGACATACTTTGCGATACAAGGTAGTGAGCAGCGAACAAGTTCTTGTAAAGCTCCACTCCTTCTGCATATGGATGGCATCAGACACTGTATGCAGAAAAAGAAAAGTTTACTCTTCAGCAATAGATTTTAAAATACACCCAAGACGCATAACTTAACCACACAAGATTTCCCTTTGGCTTTGACAGCCAGATACATTAAAAACTCTGCTGAAATCCCTTCTCTCTCATTCGCCTTTGGAACACGAACTGTGTTAACAAGGACCGTGCCGTTTCACTACAGCACTGTCATCTCAAAGCTGTTCTTGAGATCACACATTCGTAGGCCAACATAACGCCTGCACAGGGAACCAGCATGGAATCATCTGTTTCCTTAATCATCTCTCTCAACTGGAAGCCAGTAATGACACGGCTCTCCCACACAACAGGTAAGCAGCTCTAGATCACACCTCAGTGATTTTTACCAGAGATTTTGTAGCCCAAACGCGTTTCTTCCTAAAAACATCAAGCTTCACAATCACCAATCACAGATTAGAAGCCTCCTGCCTTTATCTCTGATGTACCAGAAGAAACACGCAGGCAGCAGAGAAAGGCCATGTCTTGTGCTTAAACCCAAACACACAGGGGCCAGACTATTTTAGCCCCAAGCAGTCTGCAGTACCAGCTCTCCCACTCATCTTATCCTTTGGCCAGAGCTGCTCACGGAGGCCAGAGCTCTCCCACATCTGCTCCATAAAGGCTTCTATTAGACGTTACTCCAAATTTCTGTTCACGAGACATTGGCTGAAGCTCTGTTTGAAGGCACTGATTTTCCACTTAATGTTTTCTCCTGAACTACAGCCCTCTAAAGCCCAGATGAAGCCCTTTTTTCATCTGATCTGGCACCCTGCTTTTACAGCCCCTGGGAAAGAGCTGGGGAGTCAGGCAGCTTCTCTGGCTCTGCGTCCTCCAGGTGGACTCCATTCAGTGAGGCCTGAGCAGGACAGAGCTCCGGACACACCACAGTAACACGCCCTGGAGGACAGTCACTCCTACCTTTCAACAATGGGTTGTAGGTAAGAACCTCGGTCAGGGTGTGTCTGAAAAACTGCTGCAAGGAATCCGGATGAACCGCGCTTTTATAAACTGACGCATTGAACACATTCAGCCTATGAATGACAAGGAAATATTCAAAAACAACGCACAGGAAGTATGATCAACCAGGTACTGATTAGGGTGAATGACTTGTTTTTCTTCTGCATCTCTCTTATCAAATTGCCAAATATATATACTTTTTTTTGTATGTATTTTTAAAAATCTCTTGGTTACTCAATATTATGTAGCTATCAGATTTACAAACTTGAGTCAAACGTATACCCCTGCACTGGACAGGACTGGCTCGATATGTACAAAGTTGTTAGACAAAATGGGTTTGGAAGCAGGAATTAGAAGAGAAGATGATGGCACCTTCCAGGCGTTTCTGCTCAGATGCAGAGTGAGAAAACTTGACGGGGAAAACTCATCGCATGCCAAGAGGATGCTCCAAGATTGGTTCCAGCCCTGCCAGAACATGCTTTCCTACCTGATGCTTATTTTTTTTACAGGCATTTTCACTTGCACGTATTTTATTAGCGAGAAGAATATTAAACATAAGGAGCATGGGGTGGGGAACGTTCATCCTGTTTCAGTAACAGGTGTAATAGCGGATAAAAAGCTCCACCTGACATTACTCAGGGGAACAGCTTTTCTTACCAGAACCTCATAGCTTGCAACGTGGAAACATCTTCCTGCTTCTCTTTACCAACAGCATCAAGCACCCCTGTACCCCAAAGCAGATGCACAAAAAACACAATGAGAGAAATGGAAGGACACTAAACAACACAGAAACTAACTGGAACAAGCAATTTGTGTTCCTTTAAGGAGGTGAACCCATTAGGGAAACATGCAGAAGCCATTCAGCAGGATAAAATTCCTACAAAATTTTTTTCAGAAGCGACACACTCAAAAACTATTAACACTAACCTTGAACCAATTTAAAAGTGTTCCCAAGAATGTGCTAATAATTAACCCATCTAAAAATGCACATAAATTAGTATTCCATTTCCAAACCCAATCCCAACTGTGCCGTGCATCTGCGAGCGTGCACATTGCCAAAGCTGCCCAAGAGAAGCCTGTCTGGAGGCAGGGATTTGCACAAGCCAGCTTTGAATTAACAACCCCTGGAAACCACGGTCTTAACCGCCCTTGCCAAACAAAGAGCACGCTGCTGTGAGTGCCGCACATTTGTAACAGCAGTGGGACTTCATGTTACATTTGCTTAGCAGAAATTCCTTCAAAATTTAGATCTGCCCCAAAATGACTGGCAGAGGTCAAACAGGCCGGCAGCTTGCACAGCACATTGCCTTGCCCATCGGCCGACACCACTTGAAGTCCACGTACTGAGAAACCCTTTGCTTTACTGCCTGCTGCTGCAGCAGTTTTTATGTTTCTTGTCCCATCCTACCTTTAAAAGCTGCCTCCTTTAACAGTTAAAATAATTTGTTTTGTTTATTAGGATCATTCCGTGTAGCACCCTGAAAAGTAAATTTACTGAGCTAGGGCAGCAAAACAGACGTCCCTTAGTCCCTCACATGCTTTTCACAAAGCAGTCCACAGTTAATATGTAATACTCTCTACCCTGCTGAGGAATACTTTTAAGGTTAAGTAGGGGAGAACAGAGAAAAGGAGATAAACTCTACTTATCCTGAGGCACAGGAGTTCAATATAGCAAGATCATTACTATGAAGCACAATGCTCCCATGCTATTCAGCCTGTCCTTCTGTGAAGGTCTTCATTAATTGTGAATTATTTTACATAAAGGATCCTAATGTTCTTCAAAACAGCGGATTAGTTAAGTGAAACCCCTCAAAGGTGACCCAAAAGTATACACTAACAAAAATATCTCACTATAAAACACATTCAATACATTTTCAGACACACAGACTGCAAATCTATCTGCAGCAGCGCAGGCTGCACAAACCCAAAGGTCGAATAAAGAGCAGGTTAGCACAGACTCCCTCCCGACTGCCAGCAGCCTGCTTCTCTTCCTCCAAAATCCCCCGAGCCCTGTGTTTATAAGGGTTATTTTTCAAGTACCGACACTGTTAAAGTGCCACCTGAGATGGGACTTAATATACATATTAAATAATAAAGCTCTTCTCTTGCAGCTTTCCCTTTTTAGAACCACTCCGCAAGGTCTGTAAGGCATCTGTCTACAGACAAGGCTCCCTGCGAGACACGGGGTAAGGGATGAGGCTGGCAGTGCCCACCGGGAGAGACGCAGAAGGGAGGGAGCAGCTCTGGTGTTGTATCCTGATTTTCAGTCGCCTTACAGCAAAGGAAAAGCGCTAACCTCTGCAGCAGCACTGAGCACGTTGCTGAAACATGCCAGCAAGAAAAGTGGCAAAGTGCTGTCACTAAGGAGACAGGAAAGTAACAGCAGCGGCACAGTCAGATTATACCGATACGCTGGTGCAGGGCACGCGAGGAGGTGTAAGCGAACACTTCCTCTGCCGTACAGCAGCTACAGCCAACTTACCGTGAAGATCATCTGTGCCATAAGACAAATATAACCCTCCTGTGTGTTTAGTCTTTCTGCACGGGGATTTGCAATGCAGATCAGGCAGTACTAGGCTTGAGCTCCTAGCAGCAGTGTCGGGACTGCCCAAGCCAAAACAGGCGAATTGTCCATGGGACAATTCTTGAAGACTGGCCGTTTAAAGACTACACACCTACATTAGATGTCTTTGCTCGACATAAACAAAAAGTTTCACAAAACGTTAGTCTGCAAATCCAAACCATGAACCAGCAAAATGGCTTACTTGCACATAACATTGTAAATTCAAAGCTTAATTTACTAAGCAGAAAAAACGTCCTAGCTTAACCTACAAGAGACTGGATTGCTTCCAGTCAACCTTGTTAAAAATCAGCTCAGATATCAACCTGATGTTGCAGCTGGGAGCATCAGAATAAAGTAGCACAAAAGGCAAGAAATTATCTGCAGTGTTAGAAGACACTCACTTTACAAGAGAAGGGGAAAGAAGAGGCACATAAAATCAGTGACATAAGTATTATGCACAACAGAGGAAAAGCATCCCAGGCTTTTTCTGCTTAGAGATTTAACAAGGAATGTACAGCAGTAACTGCACAAAGCTACAAATCCCAAAAATACTTACATGTCAACATCCTTTGTAAAACAGCATGACAGATCTGTTCAAAATTGACAAATTAAGACCGTTTAGAGTTCAAAAGAGCTACAGTTATATGCAGAATAAGTAAATTGACTCAAAGTGGTTTGTCCCTCTTAATTTAAAGCTTAACTTTTATCTGAGGCTTTATGGTAGAATAGATACAATGGACAGAAAGGCAAGCATTTCCCATGCTTACCAGCATTCCATGCCTCACATTCAAATGGAAAAAAAAGAGCAATCAAGGTGAAAACAAGGAAGCTTAAAAAGCCCTTGACACCTCACCTTGGAGAAATTCTCTATTAAAAAAAAAAAAAAAAAAGTGTCTTTGTTCCGGTTTCAGCATTTCCTCCTCACCCGCTCCACCACCTGGATCACCACTGTTTCTTTGTTGCTCTAAGCTCACATTTTTTTATACTCAGCAAGGCACAGAGGTATATGATAGAACTACTTTTTTAAACAGCCGTTTGTAAATAGGTTCATTTTGTCCTTACATAGGGGACCTTCTTGAATTCCAACTTCCTTCCCAGCTCCAAAGTTTGCTGAAAGCCATTCTGAAGAAACACAATCACAAAGTCTGCAAATCAAGAAGGAAATCAGTGTTTCAGCATCCCCTTTCAATAAAGGTCACTGGCTCTTTCTCCTCCCCATCTCAGTCTCTCAGCAGGACTAGTGTCTGAAAAGCCTCATTCACTACACAGCAGTCAGCAGGAATCATTTATTTTCTTGGAGTAAAATTACTCCCAGGCAAAAGACCCCAGAACAAAGGATGGCAAGAAGCACAAAAACTTAAAGAATTATAAAGACTAAAGAATTTTCAGGTCTCTGTTACCACTGCAGAACTCATACGGTTGTTACCTGACCAACTGCACTGGTCCAAAGGTCTGATTACAGCTCTTCAATCAAATTGTGTAGTGATTTTTTTTCTAAACAAAACCACAAAATAAATAATAGAAAGTGACAGGGGGGAAGATGGAACTGTTAAATAGTTGTGGTCCAAAATATCTCAGACACTTTGCAGGAGTATCACACTCTCAATATATCATCCCCGGCCCCATACACCTCGCAACTACACTTTCTTGTGATACTATAACTCAAAGGAATATAGAAATTCCAAACCAATTATCTTTTAAGGGGAAAAAATTGCTAAATTCGCCAAATATAAAAATACATATTCCCCTCACCGAAACGAGTAAGAAAATGCAAAGCGAGGCCTCAGTTCTTACACCTCCAAACTTTTGAGCTGCAGAGCCCTTGCTGCAGGCTGGGCGGACCAGCAGCCGGGCACCGCTCCACCAGTGCCCGTTCCTTGCCTGAGAGAATGCACCCAGCTAGCTCCACATCCCCGGAGGAGGAATCCGCCTGCTGACAGAGGCCACAAAGACTGCTGCACAGCCACTCCACCACCGCCGGGGCCGACGGGTTGCTGAGAACAAAGAAAAGCACATGCAATTCAATCCTTCCTACTTTCGTAGTACCCGGGGGTTTTGCTCCGCCATCCGCTTGGGCTCAAGGAAGAGCCATCTGTGCAGGGCTCTGCCCCACATGTGGCATTTCATGTCTTTAATTTTGGACCAGCAAGAGCTTTATTTGCTTTACAAAAAGCTTCCACAACAAACACATCCAAAGGAAAAAACACATAGGAAATTGTGTGTGTTCAATTGTTTCCTCATCTGTGACATTAAAGTACTTCCATTGTAAAAGTTCTGCTAGAATTCCAATTTTTAAGATACTTGGATAGAAATGCCTAAAAAAAAAAATAAGCTCTTGATCTATCCCTTTGCTTTCCTTACATTTGAAGTACATTGGGTACTGAAGGCTTTTTTCCTATCCTGTTAGGAGAAAAGTAAACCAATGTTTAAGGCCTAAAGGTTCACTGTAATATTCCCTCGACACCATAAGAAAACAACCTGAGCCTCACAAAGGATAACTGGTTTTAGTTGTCAGTGCTGTATCAGGGGGAAAAAAAATAAATAAATCAATTCTTAGAATAACTATTCTCTGGAGATTATTCTGCCAAACCTTACTGAAACGTAAGGTTTTGTGAAGCCAGAAGCACACAGCTCTTGCAAAACAAGACTCGTCGTCAAGATGAGCACTAATTTTTACAGGCTAAATGAGAGTTTCTCCAGCAGATCTGGAGGCACAGACAGATGAACTGAAGGAGCTGGGTTACCCAGCCCGTTCCCACACAGTGCGGTAACCACCCACACGCAGCCATCTGCGCCACTGAAACAAAGCAGGAGATAAAACATCACCTAGGATGGTCCGCAGCGGTGGTTGTCACCCAACCGTCTCTCTTCATATTGCAACTGATGCAGCAGCCATCAGACAACCAGCCACCACACCTTAAGCTGTGCTAATTAACCCAGAGTAACCTCTAAAACCCAGGGTAACTTCTTAAATCGTGCTAATCTGATCACTTGCCAGCATCTGACTATATTTGTAGTCCAGAATACTCATGACTAATCCCCGATTACATTTCAATAGGCTTTAAGAGATTAAATACATCTGCAAACCTATAAACCTCTGCTCACCTCTCCAGCAGCTCTCCCAGTCCAATGATGTCACCTCTGTGCAGGTGCCACACAGCTTCCAGCACTGGAGGGTCCTAACGAGATGGCACAATTAGGTCATAGTCTGCGTTTTGCTGTTAAAATTAACATATGGCTAACGTAAACTATATATAACAGTATAAAACTAAATTATGTTTCTTCAAACTATCCAGAACTTATTAAAATTTAAAAATTACAACATAGGAAATACCAGATGAGGAAAGATTATATTTGATTTTTCCTTCCTACGAATTTTGAATGGTTTAGGGTTGTAAATACGTCATCATTTTAAATTTTCATGGTCAAGGAATACATATATCCATCTTTGTCCCCCTGAAATAATGCTTATGCTGCATATTCAAAGGAGCAGTGGATATCCCAGAAAGAGGTGATACCACTAAGTTTCAAGTCATGTTAATTCAGATCCAGAAACAGATTAGAGAATTATTCATTAGCCTACTAATTGTTTATTGGTCTCTGTGAAACAAGTTTGATGCTCAAATCCATTTCCCAACAGGAGCTACACAAAGAAACACTGCAACAGTACGGGCAGAGAGGCCGATGGATGCAGAGGAAAAACCAACACCGCTTGGGCAGTCCTGAACCTAAACGCCAGGCTCGCCGTCGGCAAAACTGGCACTAGGCATTGCTTCTGTGCAGATGAAACTGCCACCCTTCGTGCCTCCCTGCAACACCCCTTCCAGCTCCCACCTGGAACAACATGTCCTGGAGAGAGCCCTGTGCCAGCAAAACGGGACTCCAGGGTGCACCTGGCAGGGAAAAACGTGCAGCAGGGATTTCTGCTCATTCCACCCTCCATGCGGAAACGCTCCAAGATAGAAACAAAATCTTCACACCTTGTGAAGGAGGAGGTAGTTGGGAGCCTTGGCCACACAAGCCACTCAGGAGAAGAACCCCACAAGGTTTCTGCAGCAACCAGCAGCTGCCTGATAGCATGACCCTAGACTCGCCCACATACTTTGTCTTCGACAACCTAATTCTTTACTGTAACAATCTCCATTACACTGCAGCACTTGATCTCCGTGCCTACCTGAGAACAAGGAGATCTTAATCAGCCTACAAAACACACAGGATTCTATTTTCAGCCCAGGGTCGGATATTTGAGACTAGAGCATGCCTCTCTATCCTGGCAGATCTGCCTCTTCCTCCCTTCCCACCAGAGCAGCGAGCCACCAAAACTGTCCTGCTCACAAAAAGTCCTTAACTCTCCTTAATGCACCACTCACTTATCCTAAGAAAACAAACCACCCAAATGGAAGCAAGACAACACATTTGTGAAGCAGTGCAACCTCTCATCTGCTATCCTATTTCTCTCAAGCCATTTTCTGTGTGTACTCACTTAGGCTTATCACCATTCCCAGATAAATAGAGCGGAGAAGCAGAAAGCCAAAGACGCACTGAATATTGCTGGCAAAGCACATAAAGGACTTCTGGGACCGTGCCACCCCACAGCCAGCTGGGAGCTTCAGCACTGCCTGGATCGATCTGGATTGCTTAGCCCAGACAGCAAATTTACATGCCAACTGATGGAGAGAGTTATTGGCATAGTTCATTAATAACAGTAAGGCTAAATAGGAAAGAAAACGATACCCCCAAAGCTTCTATTAACTGCAGTGTCACCTCAGGTAAGTTTAATCCCATTACCGTGCTGTAACTCCAGGCACCGTATTGCCATGCTCTTCCTAGCTGGCTCCTGGTAAGAACGAGCCATGCTTAGTACAAATGGAAAGCGTTAGACATCTCCTTCAGAGAGGCAAGAGTGCTGCTTGCCTAGCTCCCCAAAAACCAACGCTTGATGACCAAGATGCTGTTAACCCTCCTTTGTGGCAGTTTCTTATCAGAAACAGCCACACAGTTTCAATAATGCACCTACTTCCAAACCTCTATTAAGTCCTCTTCAAAAAAACCAAATCCTGCTACAGAGGCAAGGAATCTCCCCATGAACTTGCCTTAAAATAAACAAAAAACCTCACCATTTATAATTCAGTTCATGCTTTTGAAAGGTCAGAAAAACCACAGTCATTCTCAGGAGGAGTTCACCAGTGCAGTCGACCATGAGCAGCGATGAGCAGTGGCAAGATGGCTCTAGGTCACCAAAAAAAACGAGGGGAACTGGATGTAAATCACAGCACTTCACTGGTCCACTTAACAGTTATCCCTGGCCTTCACTGGCGAGGAGGGTTGAAAACATACTGCTAGATCCCACAAATGAAGTCTAAATGGTCTGTAACACGGCAACATTTCTCCGTGAGTTCTTACCTTCATTTTCCACATTTCTTGACAGAAGAGTGAGCGACAGAACACATTGTTTGCCAGCAAATCCTTGACCGTTTGAAGCAAGCAAGACAACCTCTTCTGGAATCACCCCAAAAAATAAAGCAGAAATAATTTCCTTTCCAAATAATACATTGTTAGAAAAACAATTTGTTGCTTTTCCCTGTTTTCTGCTTTTTAAAGGCTTGAATGGGGGAGGGAATTCATGGGAAAGGCCCAAACCTTTAATCTCAAGGCTGAACTAAAGGCAGCCGGGCTGACAGCAGTGACACCTGACAGCTCTTAAGAGGTGACCTGAGCCAGCTGCCACGGCACAGCTTTTGTATGGATGGCCATCACCAGGCCTGGCTACACCGCAAACTGAGACAATTGATAAAGATGGAACCGCGGATAAGAGAGACCAAACCGCGCCAGGGAAGGCTGAGGTACACCAGAGGTGATAACACAGGATCTGCTTAGACACACCTGTGTAACGCTGAAAACTTCATTTCCAAGCTGTAAAAAACAGCCACTCTCCTCTATAGGAGAGGAACACCATACTTCTGTGAGCATATCGGACACATAAATGAATAATCGGCCACTCAGGTCCTATGTGTTTGGGCGACTTTATCAGAACAGGTAAACCGGATTTAAAGTCAAAGCTAACATTACTGTTTTCTTCATAAACTAAATGTAAACCTTTTCCCTTACTCTCTGGTCCACGTTCAGCAGCGGTACTTGAGAGGGGCTTGCAGAAGCCTGGCAGATCCGCTCGATGTTGGTAACAGCAGTTTTGGCTGCCAAGACTGCTGCAGGTACACCCAATCTCGAGGCCTGCTCCTGCAGAACAGAGACTAAAGAAAAACCAAAGCAGAAAGTTGTCAATATGGGAGAAAAAAAGGTTTGAAAATGTGGCTATGAAGACACAAGTCCGAAGTGTTAAACTCCGTCCAGCACAGGTGTCATTTGTCACAAATCATTTTTATTTCCACATATCATTCCTTTACTGTACATAAAACAGGGTCAGAACAGCCATGGGCAGAGGTGGAATATCCTTGCTAAGCAGATTTTTGTATTTTAGTCTTGTGGGGCTCACAGTAACACTGTCAAATAATCATATATTTAATGATTACACCTTGCCAGCGGTGTCATCACCAGACAAGTAAGAAGTGAGTAGCCAAATGGGAGACCAGAACAACGAAAAGAAAGTAAAACTGGGATTGCATTTAACAGGCAGAAATTCAATACATAATGAAAAGTTCTTTCCCACGTCTGTCTCCAACAGATACTCTTTCCCTCACCTATAAATGATTCTGACGATGCTTCCTGGTGCTCTACACCATCCTGTCCACCTGGCTTGACTGAGTCTTCCACCTGGAAGCCAAATAAAAATGTAACAGTCTAAGATACCTATTACACACGTTTACAAACCTATTCCCTCCAGAGCATACTGAGCAGCCCCAGCATTCTTGGGGGCTGGAGCAACTGAAGTGAAATTAACAACAAGCTCCTCCATGGTTGTGGCAAACCAGAGATTTCAGGGCACTTTACAAAAGACCTAAGTACAGTTATCTTCAATTTATGCAGAGCAAAGAAGATACAGGTCAAAGTTACTTGTCCCTAGTCGCCCAACAGATCAGCAGAAGCACCAGGAACAGAATTTCTGTCTTTCAAGTCCTTCTGTGAAGCCACACTGACATAAATATTTGATGAAACATGTCAAAATGTTGGATCCTTCTCTGGTTAAATTCCCTTTTTTATTTTTATGAAGACAAATATTCTGTACAGAAAGAAACATCTTTGTAGCTGAACTGTGGGAAGTATTTGAATTGTCTATTCAAGATATCAAAATCAAAAGCTCTCTCTGGTACATGAGAGGGTAGAACGTGACCAGGTCAGAATGATGGCTCAAGTGTCTATATACGTAAATGACACAGGTTTTCATAAAGACAGTCACATTAGACAGAAATGCTTGGTAATTCAGAGAAAACCCAATAGTCTCTCCTGATTTTTTTTTTCCTATATAAACAAGAAGCCAGATCTGACCCCAAGAAAAAGGTGCTGGATTTCCTTTTGCTTTTGTCCCAAATCCAAACCCCTGCTTAACCATCTTTAGTCTGTAACAATAAAACATAGAGGAATGAAGGGAAAAAAATAATTCATTTCTGCAACACAGGCCTCTCAACTTCAGCTTACTCCTACAGTGCTGTTTTTTCTTTTAATTTATTGTGAAAATTGCATTCCTGGGACATTCATTCTACAGCTGCCCTAGGAAGGGCCCTGTTGGATCCAACCTCCAGCTGGGATCTCCCATGATAACCAGCCGGACCACTACACCCTGAACCGCCCACTCCTACCTCCAGAAGGAGGTCATTCAGGTTCTGATGGTGATCCAGAAGGCGCAGAGCCGCTTCCTGGAGCTCTGCTCCGCTCCCAAAGGCACTTTTTCGTTTCCTGGCTCTCCCTGCTGAGAAGTTTGGATTTCTTTTATAACCAGAGCTTGCTCCGAAAGCCCCCCAAGGACACCTCCCTCTCCCTGCTGCTACAGCACGCGTCACCGACAGGGCAAAGGCGTCCCCAGTCAGACCCTCGTTAGCCAGCAGCGTGGCAGGAGAAGCGCAGGATGTTTCTGTACGGTTTGCTATGGGCAGCTCTGCAGATGAAGCCCCACAGCCTTCAGCACAAGCAGCCCAGTGAAGCCAAAGCCCTGCCAGGCACTATCAGCCATCGGCCTCCGAAGGCCCTCAGCCCAAAGCAACCCTGTCTGCCCTGACACACCCACCCCGGGACAGGAGCCGCGGCCGGGCCACAAGAAGGCCACCAGCCTTTGGGAGAGGGCCCCTGAGAGGAGCAGGGACAGAGGGGCTGAGGCGAGGGGCTGGCAGGAGCCCAGAGCACCCCACAGAGTGGAGGGGGGGGGGCGGTGCATGGGGGCGGAGAGGGGACATTCACCCCTCCCTTCCCCTCCGCTGCCCAGGCCAAGAGCTCACTCAGAGGAGCCCCGGCGCCGCCTCAGCCCGGACCTACCCAGCAAGTCCCGCCACGTCCTCCCGCCCGGACCCGCCATGGCGGCGACCCCCGCCCGCTTCCCGCCAAACAAACCCGCCCGCCCCGCGCCGCCACTGGCTGCCCGCCGGGGGAACCCGCCTCCGCCCATTGGCTGGAAGTGCGGCGTGGTCCCGCCCACCCTTCCGCCACCTTGGTAGTGGCGGAGGCGGGGGCTGCCATGTTGGGGAGGGCGGTTGGTGTCGATCGGGGCGGGGGCTGGGAGGGGGGTGCAGCCCTTGTGTCAGGCGGTGGGGCGGGATGTGGGGGGACACGAGGGACAGGCTGGGGTAGGGCGAAAGAGGGGAACGCACTCTACAAAGGCAGCGTGTGTGGGACAGGGGTGGGTGGCCCAGGCCCAGGCTGCAGCCAAGACATGGCCACCAGGAGAAGGGCTTTCCCCTGACAGGCCCTGAGGGGAAGCCGCCCGCCTGGGGCCCGGCTGTGGGGGGCTCAGCACAGCGGGGACAGACACCCCCACAGACCGGCTGGGCTGGCACGGTGGGGGCTAGCAGCGGCCATCTACCGCTCCAGGACATCCATCACCTCTCAGGCCTTGTCCCTGCAGCATCCCTGGGACCAGCTCCTGCCCCCAGCCCCGACAGCCACAGCGTTTCCCTGCTCCCAGCCTGAATCTCCGTGCAGACACTCTCGTGGTGAAACAGGCCCCTTGTAGCCCCGCTTGCCTCGGGGGCAAGGGCGCTGCCTGCCCCTTGTGCCACCCAGGGAAGGGGACAAGAGGAGGCTGGAACTCCCATAGGGAGAAATCACTAGCTGCACCCAGCCAGGCATTGCTGGGGACAATAAAGGTTTCAGAGGGAGCAGCAGTATGGAATTCCCACAGGGATTTTCCCCGGCCGCCTCTTATCTGATCCTTCCCGGAGATGAACCACTGCTGGTTAGCTGCCGTTGGCATGCCCCGCAGATGGTTCAGGGAGTAATTCGTTAGAACGTTGGCAGCCTGAGCAACCCCGGGTTATTAACGAACAACCCCAGGTTATTAACGAACAACCCCAGGTTATTAACCGTCAGGAGGCAAGCTTCTGTTTGCAGACGTTTAAAATGCTGTGCTGGAATTGGCTGCGGGATGTTTTTATTGTGGCGCTGGCCCCGTCAGCACGTGAATCAGCAGCACTCGCTGCCCAGAGCTGGAGAAAACCCTTCCCGGCAGCGCTGGTGGGATGCGGGGCTCCGGGTCTAGTACAGACAGTGCGATGGGCTCCCGCAGCCAGCCTGCCACCGGGTCGGGGAGGCCGCAGAAAGTCACCACAGCACCGAATCTTTGGTGTGGAGACAGCGGGTTAAACCCTTTCCAGAATCATGTTTCTGAAGTGCTTTAAAACCACCCTCAAGTCCGTGGCAGCCCCAGGTTTTGGAGGGGCACATCAAAAGAAGGAGCATTTGTCCCCTCTGCCCTGGAGCCAGCAAAGCAAAATAAAACCCCTCCCTCAGCAAGGCTGCCGGGAGGGACATCTGCGGGGGGCTGGGTTTGCAGATGGTGGGGTGGCCTAGGCAGGGGAACGGAGGACAGGGTGACAGCAGGGACACAGGTGGGACTGGGGCTGTGGGACGTGGCACCTCTGTGTTGTTCCTGGGAAGGCACAGGCAGGCAGAACATGGAGGGTGAGGGGAGCAGGAGAACTGTCGCACTGGGGGTCAGTATGGAGGAACTGAAGGGAGCTGGACTGAGGTTAGAGCCAGCAATTAATGTGATTAAGAGGCCGGAAGGACTCATCTGCAATAGAATAAAATATTTGCATCGGGAAGGGAAGGGAAGGGAAGGGAAGGGAAGGGAAGGGAAGGGAAGGGAAGGGAAGGGAAGGGAGGGGAGGGGAGGGGAGGGGAGGGGAGGGGAGGGGAGGGGAGGGGGACCTGCCTCCAAACATCTTGGAGATAAGCAGGGAGGAAGAAAAGGAATTATTTAGCGAGGTACAAAGAGGTAAAAAGGAGATTGTGGGATGGGGCAGGGAAGGTAATTTCAGCTGGAGGTGAGGGGAAATCACCTTCTCTGTGAGCTGTGCACCACACAGCAGCCCCAGGGGGCTGAGATGACCTTCAGCCTCAGCGGGACATGTCCCAGGAACACGGGGGCTCAGGGCCACCGGGATGTGCCCTGTCCCCTCCTCCCTGAGCGTCCCCGCAACAGAACAGTAAATGTCTCTGTTATCAGTACTGCCAGCAGGTCTCTGCAGCCTCGCTGACTTTCTGGCCTGCAAAGAGCCATGCTCGCTATATTTAATCCCTCGATGCATTATCTGTGATGTACGCCAAGTTAATGCAGTCTGCTCAGAGAATTGGTTTTAATTAAAATATTAATGAAGAAGACTCTAGAAAGGAAAGGGAGCTTTAACCAATGCTCTGTGATTCATTGTCTCTGCCTCTCCAGCCCCTGAGCCTTTGCGGTGCCTCGCTCTTCTCCTGCAGCGGGGCAGAGCCGGCAGCGTGGGACTGGGTACGGCTGCGCCAAGAGCGGGGTCCGGTCCAGAGGTGGTAACATGGAGCCGGCAGCTCTGGAGGAGGGCAGGGAAGCCAGTGGGCTCGCTCCCCTTGTTCAGAGAAAGACTTGGCCTTGGCTGTTCACACCTGGACAAGACGAGCGCCAAACCCACAGAGACCTTTGCAATAAAACTGACTCGGCAAGGCAGACGGCTTTGCAGAATCCGGCCTGGTCTGTTCCAGCATCACACCCATGAGGCCACCCTTGCCTGGCAGGAACACGCTCATCTGTGTCCCCCAGGTTGAGGACAGGGCTGGCCACCAGCACTCGCAACCCCACGGCTTTCATCAGGGACGCGGATCAGGGCGCTCGTGCTCCTCCAGAGGGATCACCTTTGGTGTGGGTGGCCCTGGCAGCCCGTCTGACACAGAGCTCAGGTTTCTGGGGAGCTCCAGAAGTTTTTTTCATGCGGAGAGGAGATCGGAGAGCTCTTACAGCGTCTGCGCCCCTGGTGCCTGCATTGCTTGACAGACGGCGATGCTGCAGACCCAATCCTGCCCCACTCCCGGGTGTAGGGCAGCCGTGGCAAACGCCGCAGGACAGGGCTGAGCATCCCTCCTGGGGAGACTGGTGTGCCAGTCTCGGGGTGGGAGCTCGATTGACTTGGGGCTGACAGGGGCATTTCAGGGAACCAGAAGGTGTGGGAGCAGTGAGGGCTCCATACACCAAGCACATTCAGGGACTCATCTCTGGTTTGACCAGAGAAAATCCAGGGGGAAATCACCACTGTGATGGCAAAAACAAGAAACCCTCCAAGGGGGTGTGGGGAGGTGCAGCCAAGAGCTCGGCATCGCTGCTTGGAGACAGGGGCCACGCTCCACGGGGCGACATCAGGAAGTTCCTCAAACTCCAGCCACACCTGAGGCCAGCACGCAGCACGCATCAAGAGCGAGCTACCTTGTAAAACGCTCTCTTTTCATGGCCCCCAGTTTATCACAGCATCTAAGGGAAGTGGGATAGGTGCATCCAACCCCACGGGTGCTCCCTGCGCTCATCTCAGGTTCCTGCGGCTTTTAAAGGACATTTTTTGCATATGACAGATGAAACCCACGTGACTGTATTACCCACAAACAAGCACGGCGCTTGCCGCTGCAGGCTGCTGGGGAAGGGCTCTGCCCTCCATCCCGTACTGCTCTGCAACCATTGCCCAACCTGTTCATTTTTTTCCCCCTATTTATTTCATTTTTAATTATATTTCCCCTGTGCGCATATGTACATGGCCTTTGTTTGATTTTTTCCAAGACGGTAGCTTTTAATTACATCTTGATTTCATATTAATTACAGTTTTACCCAAAGCAAAGGGCTTTGTGCTTTACAATTCAAATGCACTCCCATTAATGCTGCAAGGTTGGGTTATCGCCGCCTTCAAACGCCGCGCGTCCTTCCCGCTCCTATCCCCGACGGTGCCGCCCTGGCTGTGTCTGGAGGCACTGGCAGGTGTGTGCGGCTCAGGGAAGCCGGCAGCTGGCTCGGCCCGGTGCGGAGCTGCTGCGGCGAGCAGCACGCGCAGCTTTCCTCCCTCTAAAGTCGCTTCCCGAGCAGGCTGCAAAGCCGGCTGATTACAGAGTAAATGTCGCATTCAAATCTCACTTGTTGTTGCGGGAAAGCCAGACCCAGACGCCAGCATCACAGCCAAGAGCTGCTCCGGGGGGCTGGAGCCATGAGGTTTTCCTGCGACGTGTGGATCCGGCTGGAGCTGAGGCCGGCACTGTGCTGCCGACCCCCTGCAGCGTGTTCCCACCCCAGTGATGGTGCGTTTGAGTAATCCCAGAGATGCTTTGGATCACCTGTATCTATCCTGTCACTCCCCAGATCCCTGAGCACCATGCAGGGCTGCATTTCGCAGCTGTCCAACTCTGCTCTCCCATTTCTTTCCCCAAAGATGGAGCTGGCACTGCTCAGGTTCTCTGGGACGGGCATTGGAGAGCATTTCTCTCCCGTTGGTGCTGCAGGCACCATCCCAAACTCTTTGCCAGAGGTCTCTGGCCCCGGGGCAGCCCTTTGGCCATGTGGGATAGACGAGTGCCCGTGTGCTAGCTCTGACCCTTTCCCAGCCCTGCCAGCACATCTCTGGGATTGGCCCCAGTTTATGCTCATGGGTTAATGGAGCTTAGACAGGGTTTTATGCACCTTCCATCATGGAAATTGGAAGCTCATAATGACAAAAGCTTTAATTTTCTCTGTCTGACCTTTCATGGCGGGCCAGCTGCCCTTTCTGTTCTGCCAGGACTGTCTTGCCCACCCCACGGGTCTGCAGGGACCTGTTGGTGCCTGGCCGTGAGCCCACCATCGTCACTGTGCCACACCGGCCTTTCCTGGCATCTGTGGGACATCATCCCCCCACACCGCGTTCCCATGGGATGTTGTCTCCATAGAGACCCCAGCTCCTCATCCTGGAACATTCAGCTGGCTTCTGCTGCTCCTGCCCGTGCCCAAACTGTGCTGCTGCATGGGGCAATCATGTCCCTACACTTGCCTGCCCCATGCATGACACGTGGGTTCTGTGGGACGGCCACCTGTCAGCCAGGCGCTTCATGCCTCTGAGCTGGGGCCGTGCTGTGTGCCGTGGCCACCCCAGACCTCTCAGGGAGCAGGAGCCATAACCACGTCCCTTGTGGGGGGGTGTCCCCCAGCACTGCCCTGCACCCCACACGCATCCTGGGCACTGCATGTTGCACCCTGCCATGTGCCCTGCACCCTGGGGACACCCACACCCTGCACCCTGCGTCCTTCCCCCTGCACCCTGAAAGCACTCGTGCACCCTGCACCCTGAATGCACTCGTGCACCCTGCACCCCGTGTTGCGTGCCTGCACCCCATGACCTGCACCCAGTGGTGTGCCCTGTACCCTGCACCCTGCACCCTGATCCTGTGTCCTGACAGCCCGGGTGCGCTGTGCCGTACCAAGCCGTGCCATGCTGTGTGGTACCATACCATGCCATACTGTACCGTATCGAGCCATGCCAAGCTGACCTATGCCATGCTGTACCATACCATACCATACCATACCATACCATACTGTACTGTACCAAGCCATGCTGAGCTGTGCCTTGCCTTGCCGTACCATACCAAGCCATGCTGTACTGAGCCATGGCGTGTCGTACTGAGCCATACCTTACTGTATCGAGCTGTGCCATGCCATACTGAGCTGTACTGTACTGAGCCATGCGATGCCATACTGAGCCATACCATACTGAGCTTCACCGTACTGTACCGAGCCGTGCTGTGTTGTATTGAGCCATAACCGTTCCATACCAAGCAGTGCTGTGTTGTGCTGAGCCATACCATACCGTACTGAGCCGAGCCGTGCCGTGCCGTATTGAGTCATAACCGTTCCATACCGAGCCGTGCTGTATCGTGCTGAGCCATACCATACCGTACTGAGCCGAGCCGTGCCGTGCCGTATTGAGTCATAACCGTTCCATACCGAGCCGTGCTGTATCGTGCTGAGCCATACCATACCGTACCGAGCCGAGCCGTGCCGTGCCGTATTGAGTCATAACCGTTCCATACCGAGCCGTGCTGTATTGTGCTGAGCTATACCATACCGTACCGAGCTATGCCGTGCCATACTGAGTTGTACCGTACCGAGCCGTGCCGTGCCGTACTGAGCCGTACCGTACCCTACCGCACCGCACCGAGCCGCGCCGCGCCCCATCAGCGCCGCCGGCCGCCTCCGTCGCCTCGCCTCCCGGTGGGCGCCCCCGGCGGCGGCGGGCGGGCGGTGGCGCAGGCGGGGCCGAGCCGCGGGGGCGGGGGCGGTCCGCTCCGCCGCCAGCCGCTCCGCTCCGCCGCGCCCCCCGCCCCTCCCGGGGCCCCGCCCGCCCGGTCCGGCGGCGGCGGCGGCGGCGGCGGCGGCGGCTGCGGCGCGCGGGGATGGGGCGATGGCGCGGGCGAGCGGCGGGGCCCCGCGGGAGCTGTCCCTGGAGGAGGTGCTGAAGTGCTACGAGCAGCCGCTGAACGAGGAGCAGGCCTGGGCCCTCTGCTTCCAGGGCTGCCGCGCCGCCGCCGCCGCCGCCCCCGCCGCCCCCGCCGCCCCGCTCCGCACCGCCGACATCCGCCTCCGCGGCGACGGCAGCGTCGTCCTGCCCGCCCCGCCGCCCGGTAAGCGACCGCCGCAACGCGGGGTGGAGCCGGCGGCAGCCGGCAGCGTCCGCGCGGGGAGGGGGTGCCGGCAGCGGGACTTACCGGCACCGGGACTTACTGGCACCAGCACCGGGACTTACCTGCGCCGGCAGGGGGTGCTGCACCGCGCCGCCCGCCCGGGGAGGCCGGCGTCGGGGGCGCGGAGGGACCCGGGGGTATCGGCAGCGGGAGGGCACCCACAGCGGCACCGGCGGGAGGGGACGGGCACCGGTGGAGAAGGACCGGTACCGGTGGCGGGGGATGGGCAGGAGAAGCGGCATCGGCAAGGGGGGGACGGGCACTGGCGTCACCGGCACCGGCAGCAGGGGACGGGTGCGGTACTGGGGGTACTGGCTGTGGAGGTGCGGAACCAGAGAGACTGGGAGGATGGGCGAGAGGGCCCGCACCGGTACCGGAGGGCAGGAAGGCGGCACTGGCACCAGCCGGGATGGGGGTGAACCCCAAGCTCTGGCCCTGGCAAGGGGGAGCGGCATTGGCCCTGGCACAGCCAGGACCATCACTGGCACCATGGCTACTAACGCAGGCCCAGTGACTCGGGGGTCCAGGGCTGGTGTGGCACCGGCACCAGCAGGGCCCATGCGGGTGGTCCAGTGAGGCCAGACCCGGGGTGTGGGGGTGTGCAGGGTGCCCATGGGTGCGGGGCTCACTGGGCCAGGATCCACCGTGGGGCTGCAGGACACTGAGCCTGTCGGGACAGGCGGGACACACGGCAAGGACAGACCGGCAGACATGGGGACACGCACCTGCACGCACACGGGCACACCTGCCCGAACACGCCTGCACACTCAACCCCGCAGGAGTTTCCCCGCAGGGCCCCAGCCCTCACCCTCTCCCGGCCCCCGGGAGCGGCGGTTTGGGCACCGCCGTCCCTGACCTTCGGACTCCCGGCCGTGCCCTCTCTGCGGGTGGCTGGCGCTGCTAGGCAGGGCCGGGGCGGTTATGGGCTCTGTAATTAGGCTCGGCCAGCTGCCAGCAGCCATGCCGGGTGGCCCGGCGCGGTGAGGAGCACCCCTGCGCCTAATGAGAGAGCATCCGCGGATGGCGCCCAGTGCTCGGCGCTGTTGGATGCTGCGGGGCCTCCCCGGGCAGGGACAGGCAGGGATGCTGCGGTGTCACTGCCTGTCCTCTCCCATAGCCGGGCAGGGACGCTGCGGTGTCACTGTGTGTCCTCGCTGCCGGTGGCCAGGCAGGTGATGCTGCTGGTGGCAGGGAGACAAGCACGGAGCTGAGACAGGGGGAGATGGGAGATGGAGAGTGGGGCACAGGCAGCCCACAGGGACCGGGGCACATGGATCAGGGCCACGCAAAGGCACAGCACGTGCCCAGGGCAGCTGGGCATGGTGTTGTCACACCAGATCCACCGGTTGCACATGGGAATGGCCCCACACCCTTCCCTGAGCCACTGCGGCTGCTGTGCCGGAGCCAGTGTCACTGCGCTGCCTCCTGTACCCAAGTCCCTCCTGTGCCAGCCTAACCCATGTCCCCAGGTGCCTGGCCTGGCCTTCCCAGCAGGTGCTGGGCTGGGTCCATGCAGCCATGGCTGGCACACAGCCGGCACACAGCCGGCACACAGCCGGCACATCCCCGCGGCTGCCGCATCGATCAGCTAAATGGAGAGCTAATGGCCGGCGCTCCCCTGGGCTGGGGAAGCAGCTCTGCGTCCAGTATTGGGAAAGAGGAGCCAGGGGCCCTGGGGCACTGTCCTCAGGGAAGCTGCAAAAGCCACTCCTGCTCCTCGTCCTGTGGCCGTCCAGCTCCCGGGAGGGTCTGAGCTGCCCATGAGCGTGTCCTGGGCTGTGTGTGGGCACGGTGCTCTGTGTGTGTGTGATGCTCCAGCTCTGCTGGCTCTGCAGTGGAAAGCAGCATCTTTTGCTGGGCACAGCCTGTCACCGCAGCCCACAGTGGGCACTGGGGCCGTGTCCTGAGGGTGATCTGCCAGTACTTGCCGCACCCTTGCCTGCCAGTGGCCACGCTGCCAGTGCCCACACTGCTGGTGCCTGCTCTGCCTGTGCCCACGCTGCCGGTGCCCACGCTGCCGGTGCCCACAGCTCAGAGGGGTACAGCGGGCATTGCCCTGCAGGTGCAGAGCTCTCAGCTCCCTCCAGCCCCAGGGGTGAAGGGTAAAGGGCTGACCCTGCCACCCGCAGTGTGCCTCCCGGGCCTGGCCGCAGGCAGTGGGGCCGAGTGGCTGGTGCCTGTTTGGGCTCGTTGCCCAGGGCTGGCAACCTCTGCGGTGCCTAGCGAGGCCTGCCATACTTGGC
This sequence comes from Rissa tridactyla, assembly GCF_028500815.1. NCBI lineage: Eukaryota > Metazoa > Chordata > Aves > Charadriiformes > Laridae > Rissa > Rissa tridactyla. Next base: position 93,352,070 of record NC_071469.1, read on the forward strand.
CGGATAGGAAGGGCAGCAGAGGCTGCACCACCATCTTCCAGCCAGCAGCGCCTGATGCTGAGACTCCACACACAGGTCCCTGTTGTCCTGTGGAGCTGTGTCCTGGGACCAGCTCAGGATGGGGATCCTGGCTTGGGATAGGAGCTGCTGGGAATGGGGCCCACTCAGAGTGCCCACATCGGGTGCCCCACAGCCGGGGCTGGGTGGATGCAGCATCCCCGGGGTGTGGGATAGGAGGTGACACCGAGGGGGATGCCCAGCGTGGGGCTGCAGGTGCCAGCGGTGACTCTGTCCTTCTTCCCCCAGACCTGGCCCCACTGCTGACGCCCTCGGCCGAAGCCCAGGTAACGTGGGGGCTGGACGCCTGCCTGGCCCTGCTGCAGCTTGCTGGTGACTTGGCCTGTCTGCCATCGCACCCCGGCACAGGGGTCCCTGGGTGGGCAGTGCCACCTGCCCCGCTCGCCCTGTGGTGATGGTGGTCGGGTCCTGGGGCACAGCGGGGGGATGAGACCCAGCACCGATGGCTGGGGGGGAGGGTGAGGGGCAGCCAGTGCTGGCTGTGCGTGCCGAGGGGCTTCCCCTGGTGCAGCCGGCGCCGTGGTCTGGCCGGGACACAGTGGGTGCCGTCTCCCCGCAGATGGTGCAGTCATTGGGCTTTGCCATCTACCGGGCGCTGGACTGGGGGCTGGACGAGAACGAGGAGCGGGAGCTGAGCCCGCGGCTGGAGCAGCTCATCGACCTGATGACCAACAGCGACTCGGAGGACAGCGGCTGTGGCACAGCCGACGAGGGCTATGGGGGGCAGGAGGAGGAGGAGGAGGGGGGTGAGGGGCCGCCGCGTGCCGTGCGCACCTTTGGGCAGGCCATGAGGTGCTGTGCCGCCCGCCTGGCCGACCCCGCCGAGGCCCAGGCGCACTACCAGGCCGTCTGCCGCGCGCTCTTTGCTGAGACCGTGGAGCTGAAAGCCTTCCTCGCCAAGATCCGTGATGCCAAGGAGGTGAGCGTGGGCACCCATCAGCATGGCCGGCGCTGCTGCCTGTCCGGGGAAGCCCCTCGTGAGCCCAAAATGTTGGGGTGAGCCCGTTGCTCCCCTCTGCCCACCCCAACCAAGACTGCTAGTGCTGGCATTCGGCCATACATGCTCTCCTGGGGTCCTGTGCCGTGGCACTGCTGGCTACTGCCTGCCCCGGGCTGGTGGCAGCGGAGAGGGCTCATAGCAGGGATGGGGGTGTTTTGGGGGTGCCCGTCGATGCTGCAGCCCTATGGCACAGTCCTTGCTGGACCCTGGGTGCCACTGGGCACCGGCACAGGGTGACAGCGTCTTGTGCCACGGCAGATGCTGCAGAAGCTGAAGGAGGATGAGGAAGCAGAGGAGCGGCCGGCGGCGGAGCTGGGCAGCCTGCGCAACACCGACTGGGTATGGCGGCGCGGCCGGGCGCGGGGGCCATGCCAGGGCTGTGCAGGGGCTGACGCCATGTCCATGTCCCACCCCCAGGCCCGGCTGTGGGTGCAGCTGATGCGGGAGCTGCGGCACGGTGTGAAGCTGAAGAAGGTGCAGGAGAAGCAGTTCAACCCCCTGCCCACTGAATACCAGCTCACCCCCTTCGAGATGCTCATGCAGGACATCCGCGCCCGCAACTACAAACTCCGCAAGGTCATGGTGAGCACGGGCAGGCTGCCTCCACGCCAGCCCCCCACCCTGCCACCGTGCTGCCCTCCGGCCCTGGCACTGACACTGCCTGTGACCTCTCTGCCCTCTCCCAGGTGGATGGAGACATTCCCCCCCGGGTGAAGAAGGACGCCCACGAGCTCATCCTTGACTTTATCCGCTCCCGGCCCCCACTGAAGCAGGTGAGTGCCGTCACCAGGATGCCTCCATGGCATGTCAGTGCCCAGCCTGGGCTTGGCTGGGCACCCTGAGGGTGGTCGGCCCCAGACTGCAGCCACTGCCTGAAGCCCCATCCATGCGTCCTGCAGGCATCGGAGCGGCGCCTGCGGCCCCTGCCCCAGAAGCAGAGGACACTCCACGAGAAGATCCTAGAGGAGATCAGGCAGGAGAGGAAGCTTCGGCCTGTGGAGATGCCGTACCGTGGCCAGAAAGGTACCGGCATCCCCTCCCCGCCACGCTGGGCTGTTGATGAAGTGTCTGGCACCAGGGCAGGTCCCTGCCGTGCCGGGACTGAACCCCATCCCCGTCCGCAGGCTACAGCTCCCTGCCCTGCATCCCCCACGCCTGCGCGGGCCGCCTGGCCTCCAGCTCCTGCCTCGAGCTCTCCTGCTCCCCAACGACCACCGTGCCAGCGCGCCCGCGGCCTCGTGTCCTCCTCAAGGCACCCACCCTGGCCGAGATGGAGGAGATGAACATCTCTGAGGCGAGAGAGGGGATATGGCAGGGTGGGAGGGTGGAGGTCCTGAGGGGGTCCTCGATGTGATGCGGTGCCCATGGCCTTGCAGGAGGAGGATTCTCCGATCGCGGAGGTGGCACTGAAACGGGACCGCTCCTTCTCGGAGCACGACCTGGCGCAGCTGCAGAGCCAGCTGGCGGGTGGCCAGCCTGCACCCCAGGAGCTGGAGCCGCTGCAGCCCGAGCCCCGGCCCCGCTCAGGTACCTGCCAGAGGTCCCCATCCCTGTGCCACCCCTGTCCCCCCATCCACAGGGTCGCTGTGCCAGGCAGCATGGCCTTGCCACATTCTCCCTGTCCCCCCCCCGCCAGGCTCTGTCCCTGCCAGCTGCCACCCGCGGCCAGACAGCTCAGCACCGCCCCGGCCTGCCCTCAGCGCTGTGGAGGAGAGGCCAGAGGACGGATCCAGCGCTGCCCCCAGCACCAGCTCCAAGCACCTCTGGCTGGTGAGTGCTGGTGGTGGGGCTGGGCTGGGGACACTGGGGCTGGGGACACTGGGGTCTGGGGACACCATATGAGCATGACCATGGGCACACAGCAGCCCGGCAGGAGGGCACAAGGTGGCTGGGGTGTCCCTATGGCCTCCCCGCTCCCTTCTGCATGGGATGCCAGGCTCGAGGCATGCCATGACAATTATCCTGTGCTGTGCCGAGAGGCTCTGCCCGTGCCGGTGACACTGCCTGTGCTGGAGATGCTCTGCCTGTGCCAGGGATGTTCTTCCCATGCCAGGAGGCTCTGCCTGTGCCAGAGACACTCTGCCCATGCCAGAGACACTCTGCCCATGCTGGGATGCTCTGCCCATGGCACAGGGATGCTCCAGGTCATGCCCTGTGCCACAGACCAGGCTGATGTCCCCCCTTACCCGCAGGAGTTCAGCCACCCCGTGGAGAGCCTGGCCCTCACTGTGGAGGAGATGATCAACGTGCGCAGGGTGCTGGTAAAGGCGGAGATGGAGAAGTTCCTGCAGAGCAAGGAGCTGTACAGCAGCCTGCGGAAGGGGAAGGTGGGAGCTGGGGCCAGAGGAGCTGAATGTCACTCGCTCGGCCCCCAGCCCTCACACCTCTCTGCCCACAGGTCTGCTGCTGCTGCAGGGCCAAGTTCCCCCTCTTCTCCTGGCCTGCGGCTTGCCTCTTCTGCAAGCGGTGAGCGCCGTGCCATGCCGTGTTGTGCCACGGGGCTGGCAGGGTGGTGGGAGGGTGTCTGTGGTGGCCCCGCTCACCGGCCTCTCTCTATATCCCCAGGTCTGTCTGCAGCTCCTGCAGCCTGAAGGTAAGGGACCAGCTCCGGCTGGTGCCACTGTGTCCCTGTCCCATCCCTGCCCTGTCCCTGCCCCATCCCTGTCCCTGCCCTGACACCCGCACGCCCGGCAGATGAAGATGCCTTCCAAGAAGCTGGCTCACATCCCTGTCTACGCACTGGGCTTCGAGAGCCTCCCAGGCTCGCTGCTGGCCAAAGCCCTGCCGCTGCGGAGGAGAGAGACCTTCCAGTGAGTCCCGCAGCCCCTGAGGCTTCTTCCCCCCTCCTCCCCCTCCTCCTCCTCCTCGGGCCGGGGCTGATGGGGTGCCCTGTGCCGCAGCTCGCTCCCGGGCACGTGCTGGCGCCGGGTGGAAGAGGAGTTCCCCCACATCTACGCCCAGGGCTCCGTCCTGCGCGACGTCTGCAGCGACTGCGCCGGCTTCGTCACCGACGTCATCTGCTCCAGCCGCCGCAGCGTGGCCGTGCTCAACGCCGCGCCGCGCCGCGCCAAGGCCCGCTCCCTCTACGGCGACTCCTGGCACAAGTGAGGGCCCCGGCGCGGGGGGTGCCGGCCACCTCGGCGCAGACCCCGCTAGCGGCCACCCGGATGTACATATATACATAGGATGTATACATACAGCCTCTATATTTATATACCTTACGGACCAGGGGGAGGCGAGGACTGGCAGCATGGCAGGGCACCTGCCGTCCCTGCTGTCCCCTCCCGTTCCCACCAGAACGCTGGCACGGCCCCTGGGGGTACTGATCCTGGTGGGGGGCACCCGCAGCCGCCATTTGTCACCCCCCAGCCCTGCTTCTGTGCCAAGCCCTGGCTGTGCCAGGCAGGTGCTGGCCATGCTGGGGCGCCCAGCGCCATGGGCTGGCACGGCCGCTCTGTACGTCGTCCCCCCCCCCCCGGCTAATAAACCCGCTGGGCTGCCCCCGGGGCCGTGTGGCTGTTCCTGAGTGGGTGGGGAGGTGGGGGGGTCGGGGCGGGGGGGTGTGAGGGGCCCCCCTGGGTCGAGGCTGGGTGTCCCACCACCTCCTTCATTCCACCATAACCCCCTTGATCCCCCCCCGGCCACCCTCTCTGCCCCCCCCTGCCTGTGTCCCACCCGTGACCCCACAGAGAGACCGTGGGACCATCCTCCCCTCCATTCCCATGCCCCCCCAGCTGTCCCCCCTGTGTGTCCCCAGCCCCGAGCCCACCCCAGGCCGTCCCCCTGGGTCCTCCCCAGCCTGTCCCACCCGTGTTCCCGGCTGTGCCCCGCCGTGACCCCGCTCAGGAGCCGTGGGAAAGCGCACGGTCCCACGACCCCTCCCTCCCCGAGACATATTTCACGCGGTGTCCGCGCGGGGCGCGAAGCAGGACCCGGGCAGCTCGCAGTGCGCCTGCGCAAGGGGAGGGGGGTTGCGGCACTAAAACGGGGCGCGCATGCGTGCTGTCGGCCGACGCGCAGGCGCGGTGGGGCGGGGCCGGGGCCCGGGTCTGCGCATGCGCAGTAGGCGGGGCGGAGGGCAGGTCCGCGCAGGCGCAGCAGCCACCCATGCGCAGGCGCGGCGGGGCGGGCACGGGACGGCGCAGGCGCGGTAGGGGCGGCGCGCGCAGGCGCGGTGCGTGACGGGGCTCCATGTCGCGGCGGGCCCTGCGGCGGCTGCGGGGCGAGCAGCGGGGCCAGGAGGAGCCGGGTCTGGGCGAGTTGGGTCTGGATCCCGGCCCCGAGGGGGGACAGGAGGGTCTGCCGTCGGCCGCTTCCGGGAGGGCCCGTGCCGGCGTCAGCAACCGCTTCGAGCTGGTGAGGGGAGTGACAGTGCCGGGGGAGAGGTTGGGGCCTGCGGGGTGGTGGGGCCTGGGGGGGAGCAGCTGGGGTGACAGTGGCTCGGAGGGGGAGCAGCTGGGGTGACAGTGGCTCGGAGGGGGAGCAGCTGGGGTGACAGTAGCTCTGAGGGGGGGCAGCTGGATGACATTGGCTCGGGGGGGAGCAGCTGGGGTGACAGTGGTTCAGGGAGGGCAGCTGAAGTGGGAGGGGGCTGCTGGGATGGCAGTGGCTGTGGGAGGGGACAGCTGGGGTGGCAGTTATTGGGTGGGGAATGGCTGAAGGGTGACAGTGACTGTGAGGGGGTGATTTGGAGGGCAGTGACTAAGGGGGGGGGGGGATGTTGGGGGGTGACTGGAGGGAACAGGGGAGCTGGGTGGCAGTGACCGAGAGGGATGATCCAGGGGGCGGTGGCTGGGTGGGGGTGACCCAGGTGACAGTTTGTGAGAGTTATCTGGGGTCAGTGATTGGAGTGGGACTGAGGGTTTTGGGGTGGTGGGTGACCTGGAGGGCCTTGGGGAGACTCAGCTGAGGGGATGTGAATTGGGGGGTGGGAAATGGAGGGAGATGGGGACTATAGGGCGGGCTTGAGGGGGCAGCAACTGGGGCTAAACTGGGAGAGAATTGGAGGGAGGCCTGGGAGGAGGTGAGTGGTCTGGATGTTGTCAGAGCTGGGCTTGAGTGTCGGGATGGCCAAACAGTGGGTGAAACTGGTTTCAGGAACATGCCTGCCACATTCCCAGCCCTGCAAGATCCCAGTGTTGGAAGTTGGGGCTCATGCAGGCCCTGATGGCACAGATGGGTCCTTGGGGTGGCAGACCCTGAGCCTTCCTCTCTGGGTACCTTGGCCAGCCCCAGTGGTTCCTTGTGCTTCCCCCAGGCTTGGCTGTGTGAACATTAGGCAATGCTGGCTTTGGAAGGTCTTTTCAAGGAAGAGTAAAGTCCAGATAGGGCCATGCTTTTTCTGCCGGCCATGCCATGCAGCAGACGTGTTGTCGTGACCCTCCAGCGATTTGATGGGTGCAGGGCTGTTCCAGGGACCTGCCAGGTGACACGGTTTAAGTGAGGGGTCATCCCCGTCTGTCTGCTGGAGAAGCCAGTCAAGCAGTTGAGCCCTCTGTTGCTGCTGCGATGCTTTTTTCTTCCATTTGCAGGTGGGAGTGTAACAGATCAGATCCCTGGGGAATTCCATCCCCCGGGCGCAGGAGGGGGCAGAGCTCAGCCCCATGCCAGCTGTTTTGGCAGCTTGTCCGTCTGTTTGCACAGATCACCGCTGAGGAGTCAGAGGATGAGCTGCCGTCTAGAGAGGAACAAGGGGATGCTCGGCTCAGTGAGCGGGATGCAGCAGAAGGGAGCAACAAAGGGGCTGTAACTGAAGAGTCTAAAGGCGATGGGCAGAGACGTGGGGAGGAAGCAGAGCAGCCGGACCAAACGGTAACTAAACCACAAGTATCTGGTGATGATGGTGGTTGCTGTGCAAAGTGCGGGGAGAAGATTTCTTATTTCCCTGTCTCTGTATGCACTGAGCAGCTTTGTGGGTACCAGATAAGTGTGTTTCTTTTTCCTTGCACCTGGGTTTTGTCAGAGGCTGATGACATGAGCCTCAGGGGAGGGAGCTTAAACCCAGGTGCTTGGGGCTCCAGATCTGGAAGAGAATCAGCAGTTTGGTGCTGAGGGTTGCGTTTATGCCTGAGATCTGGGGAGATTTTATGTCCACAGAGGGGAGGTTCCTGAGGAAGACCTTGTGCTGTGTCCTCATGAGCACTGAGGTCAGGCAAAGCGCGCAGGAAGGAAAGCACCCTGGGATTCTGAAATGGAGATTGCTGTTCTGCTCCCTTTGCTGTACAATTAATTGAGCTCTGCACCGCATGTGGAGTTGGGCTGTTGTGTAAGTGCTCAGTTGTGGTTTAACCCCAGCTGACAGCTAGGACCACACAGCCGTTCACTCACTCCTCCCCGCCCCCAATGGATAGGGAGAAGAGAGAGAAAAAAACCCAAACTCGTTGACTGAGATGAAGACAGTTTAATAGAACAGTAACAGAAGGTAAAATAATAATAAGGTAAAAGAATATACAAAATGAGTGATGGAATGCAATTGCTCACCACCTGGTGATCAATTGCCCAGCCTCTCCTGAGCAGTGATCACAGATTCCTGCTCCCTGGCCAACCCCCGTTTATATACTGAGCATGACACCCATGGTATGGAATATTCCTTTGGCCAGCTTGTCTTGTCTATGCTCCCTCTGAGCTTCTATGGGAAGCTGAAAAGGTCCTTGACTTAATGAATGTAAGCATTACTTAAGCAACAACTAAAACAATATGTGTTATCGACATTCTCATTCTAAATCCAAAACACAGTGGCTGCTGGGAAGAAAATTAATTCTATCCCAGCTGAAACCAGGACATCAGTGAAGCATTTGTTTTGGAGTGGATGATGTAAAGATTCCAAGCAATGTAAACTAGATATTGAACTTATTATTTTATGGAGCACTTTGTTGGTTTTTTTGTATTAAGATTCCCTCCTGCAGTCTTTATCAGCTCAGAAGTGTCTCCTTACAGAAGCGTGTAAGGAAAGGGGCACTTTAATTAACAGTTTGACATTGCAAGTGTAGCCCGTGTCTCACTGGAGATGAGGATGGGGGAGAGTGAAGGGGGGTTGGCCCCCTGGCCTCACCCATTAGGGCTCAGCATTTGGGGTGGGTCTCTGAGTTTTGGATGCCAGATGGTGTGGCCAGAGGGGCAAAGACTGCCGTCCGTGTATGGTCCGGCTGTGCTGGTAGCCTCAGCCAGCCCAGGGGCCTGGGAATGCTCTGGATGTGTGGTGTGAGCTCTGTTTGGTCGGTCCCTGCCTGAGCAGTGGCTCCAGCAGCCCCTGACCCGGTGAATTTGCTGCGTAAGCACTGCAGGGTGCACCTGCTGCTTCTCTCACAGCTTCCTGGAGAGAAACGTGGGAGCCCTTGGCAGGCGTCTCCCCACCCTTTCATAGAGACAAATTGGGGCTGCATATTCCCCTAGTTCCGAAATCAGCTCGGGAGCTGTGGGGTTGTTCTGGTAACGCTGTTACTCGCTGTATTACCTGTGTAGATTCTGGAAATGCGCTTTTTAGCTCTGTATGCCTTGGGGAAGAGCCAGCGTGGACAGCAGTGTGCCTGTCGGGTTAGGGAATGCTATGCAGCATTGTGAGCTGAAGTAGCTGCATTGTCAGCGAGAGGAACCTGTATCGTATGGTGCTTCCAGGCAGGTGTTGGTTTCTATGGAAATTGGAGTGACTGATGAAACTTCATGCTCACTAGAAAGACAGAAATGAAGTTTGTTCTAGGGACTAAAGAGAGGCTGAAACATTTCTTCCACACCCGGTGTATCTAAAAGAGTTTTTTGCCCGATTTTGTAGTATCAGACATATGAAAATTGGCTGAGATTTAACCCTTGCATTTGTAAACCTTTGGTGGTTTCCTCCATTTTCTCCTTGTGTCTTAATTTCCCCTCGCTGAAAAATTTGAAAGGATGAATATTGGTTTCATTTACGGACCCTCCTGCCATGCTGATCCCTGTGGGAAATGCTCCTCTCCCTGGTGGAGCTTTCATCCCTGCAGTCCATGGGCATGCTCTGACAGCTGTTCCATTTCTCTTTGCAGCCTATGTTGAGTAACAAGCCACGAAAGAAAAAAAAGAAAAGGAAAACCAAGAAAACTTCAGCAGGGGAGACTCTGGTATGTCTGTGTTTGCTCGGAGAGTTAGTGGCTATGCATTGGGGTTGACAAAGTGGCTACTCTGAGATGGCTGCAGAAAAGATTTTGAGGCAAAAATGCTCGTTTGTGCACTGTACTCATTTAAAATTATGAAATGGCAACAGCAGCTTTTGACTGTGGTCCTTCAAGCAGCCGAGACTGGCGCAGCTCTGCTGCGGATGCTTGGAGCTGAAATCCTCACAGCGGCATATTCTTTCATCTCTGCTTCGAGGCTTCACACAGGAGGGGGTACTGTGCGAGGAGTTTTGCATTTTCATTTTATTTTCCCTGCCCTACTTAGGTGGCTGTCCCTGCTCTGCAGAGCCATACAGAGCTCTCGCTGTCAGTTGTCATTCGCGTTCCGTTCTCCTCCGTGCACAGCCACGCACCTTCTCTGTAGGTTGACATCTGATAGCTGAACGCTGATAGGAGTGTCTGCTCGTACCTTATCAGCAAATGCACTGCTAAGTGCTCTTTCTGCGGGACCTGCTCTGTCCCCTCAGTGGTGAAGGGAGCAAGGGGACAGTGATTCTCTCTAAGGTGTTTACCCCTAAGGAAGTGTGCTCAGACCGAGAGAACTTTATCCAGTGTCTTTGTTTGTTATGGCTAAAACTTGGAGACAAATGCGTATGCTTGAATACACTTTATCTGCTTGAGCTAAGCTAGGAGACTAAACGGATCACAGTCATTGGTCTTTTAAATTCAATAGAAATAAAGTCCAAGCGGGAGCTAGTTTTTGCTAAGGTTTAAGAATCTTAACTACTCACTCGAGCGAGATCCTGTGCTAAACATCCTGAGCCAGAGTATGCTGAAGTGCCAAACAGAAGAGCCGTGACTCCCATGTAGGTGCCCAGCTGACCACCTCCTCCCCAGGAATACAGTTGGGCGAGCTCAGAGCGAGTTACTAAGGCAGAGAACCTGATCAAAGAGCCCGTTTCCTCTCCTAGCCCGAGACTAACAAGCAATAGGGTGGCATCTGCTAGCTGTAGGCTCTCGTGAGACTTAATGCCCAGAACCAGGCAGTTTGATTTGCTAATTAGAGATAATACCACCTTTGTTGAAGCACTTAAATCCAAAGCATGTTATAAACTTTTCATGTATCCACTCCACACGGGGTGGCTATATTTAGCTGGAAAAGGCAAGCTCGCAGTGCTATTTGGGTGTTGTGAATGGAATTCCGTGTTCCACCCACGTACATCACGAGGAGGATGTGAAACGGCCGCATAAGAAATGCGTCAGTTGCTATTTTTGGGGAAAAATAGAGGAAAATCAGGATAAGAGTGTTCTACAACTGTTGAATGTGCACCACTGGATATATTCTTTGGGTTGTTACAAGATGGGGAGAGTGGGAGTGCAATATGTTAGAGCTGGGTTAAAATCACGCGAGTGTTTGATATCTTCTTCCAAGGGTCACAGCAGTAGCTTAGTGTTTCCGTGGAAACTAGATGGTAAAGGCCAATTATTTAAATATTTATGATTAAAATCAGCACCCCAACATTTCATTATATTGTGGGGATTGTAGTATAAATAAACCAGACAAAGCACAGTGAAGGCCAGGTAAGAAGGGGCAGACCAGAGGCCAGACGGCCTGCCAGCTCTTGCCCATGCTAGATTTATTCAGCTGGTGTGTTTGAACTCATGGTGGCGTGAAGAGCAACAGCCCTGTGATAGCTTGAGCAAGTGGGGAAGAGCAGCCAGCCCTAACGGGGACAGTTGGACGGGGAAGACAGGCTCTCTGTGGGATTGCTGAGGGAATACAGGGTGCTAGGTGCAGAGCAGGAGGCCTCAATAAGAGAGGGTACGTGCGCACCCGAGGTGAGCGATGGGGTAGCAGCAGGGTGAGTGGTAGGGGCTGCACCAGTATCGCAAGGAGATCAGGACCCAGAGGCAGCCGGGTACGATCTCTGTTGGGTGACCTGTGTGCCACGATGACTCATTCTGTGATAACTGCCTTGTCTTTGCATGTGCCTGTCTTAAGGAAGATAACGACCTGGAAGACATCGACAGCCTGCTGGAGAAGATTGAGGATACCAATGGGCTATTACAGCAGACCCAGAGCGGAATAATCACTGACAGCAGGCCTCTACTCTACATAGAGCACAGGTAGTGCTTGCTTCCTTCCTGATTTTGGCTTTGGCCATGATAGGGATATCCCTTCCCCCAAGGAAGGGAGTTGGGAGCCTCCTGGTGCAATCAGGACCTTGCTTGAAAGGGGTTGTGGTAATGGTTGTGCACATCCCTGTTTCTAACCGCTGCGTTTAGAGCTGTGTTTGGTTTTGAGCAGTGACTGGTATTCATCAGTCCTGGTTTGAGTGGATGACTGAACTAGACTAGCTTCCAGAGGTACCTTCCAGCCTACAGCGCTGTGTGACTCTGTGGGAGAATCTCTGCAGAGCTGCTGATAGCCCTGGTGCATAAAGTTTTGCAATTGAACCTGCCTGGCCAGGTGACCAGCTGCATTCAGACCGAGTGCTGTCAGCAGCAGGCCCCAGTGCAGCATATGCTGTCCTGCGAGGAGGGCTGAGCAGTGCCAGGAGCTAATTTCACCAGGAAAGCTGGTTAGACTTGTCTAACCTTTCCTGCATGTCACCATCAACAAAGTGGTCTAAACACCGAGAGCGTCCAAGAGCTGAAGAATGAGTCGGCCTCACATTAGAGACCTGTAACATCTGGGCCTGAGTCGCACTGGGAAACCTGGTGGGAATGGGCTGCCTGGTATGTCCAGTGTGTTTCAGAACCCAGGGCTGGTGCAGACACTGTCAGTTCTTTCTGTTGTTGGAGAAAGCTTTTAAATTTGTAGCTGGGACAACTTACCAGTCCCAGTTTTGAAACCTTCAGGGACACTGCATCAAAACAGCCTAGGCTGGTGGGCACTGGGTGCTAGCGCAGCCTGTTCAGGGATGTTTCAGTAAAGGCAGAGTGTTTGTTTACCTAGGGGTGGCTTTAAGCTTCAGTGACTTCTCTGGTCATGTAAACGTTATTCAGAAACCTTTGAGAGCTGGATAGTCTCTGAGCAGGTGAGGGTTGTCAGTGCTGTATCTCAGCCTTGCACTCTCTCTCTTGAAGCCCCGCTTGTTGGATGGCAGAGAATCCCCTCTCAAACACGCCTCCCTTCTCTGGGGTCAGTGTTAGGTCAAGAAAACTGTAGGTGTTGTCATGCTTTGATATGAGATCTTCGTTTTAAAAAAATGTATTTTAATCCTTGCCAGCCTCCATGCAGTGGTTAGGGTGTGCCCCCCAAACTGCAGGCTGTCGCGCTAGACTCGGCAGCAGGTGAGTATCTCGTGTTTTCCAGGCACACGTACCCTGAGTGCACACTCCTGCACGGAGGCTGTCCAGGCAGTATCCCAGACTAAGGCTCCAGCTGCCCAAGAGAGGGCAGCAGAAGTATTCCCCAGCTCAGCACTGTTTAGGAGCAGAGCGCAAAGGAAGCGTGCATCTGATTGAAAAAGTGTTTTGATGCCTCCCATTCGGACCGTTCTTAGGCTCCTTTCAGTTTGTTGTGTGAGATCAGTGGGGTGTGTGACAGTTCAGGGGGCTGGCCAGAGACAGTTTAAGGTACAGAGCACTTGGCACTGATTGAGAAGACTTGAGCATGAGACTTTTGGCTATATTTAACTGACAGTAGCATTTCTTTCTTGTTTCAACCTTCACAGAAACTTGAACCCAGAAAACGAGTTGAAGAGATACTTTGGGGCTCGCGCTGTTCTTGGTGATCAGAGGTTAGTCCAGAATTTAATGTTAAACCCTTTCAAAGTCCAAGTCGGTGTGTCCAAGTTGGCTCCAAGTCCAAGCCCCCAGTGCCACACCTAGGCAGGGAATCCCGGGTTCAGGGTATCTTACTCATTTAGTCATCGCTTGTTGGGACAGGAGAATATTCTTTTGTGATGGTGGGGGGTGTAGGACTTCTCCAGGCTTTTGCTGGCATTTGCTTTTTCTTCTGCTGATTTCCTCTCTCATTTACTGTCAAACACCCTTCTAAAGTCCTTTCACTCAAATTCACAGAGTACAGGCTCTTGGATTTTTATTTTTTTTCCCTTTCTCCAGCATTTGTTGCTTGTTGCTATTCACCCCCTGAATACTTTTCAGGGGGTCGCATGCACTTGCTTTCAGGGAACCTACTGCCTCTTGGGCATGAGGTGTTTATGCAGTTATCCATTGCACTGTGGTTAGTGTTATCTGTAAATCCCTGCTTTCGTGAACTAGTTGAAAAGTGTGCACGTAAGAAGGGCATAAACTCAGAGCAGCGACGGTGGAAGCAGAAGCCTTCTCGGAGAGAGTCTGTGGAAGAATATTTAGCGCTTGAGGAAGAAGCAGCAGTCCATTACTGAGGAGACATGACTTTCTTAGAATAGCCTTGATTTCTGAATTCTTCCTGCCCTGAACCAATAAATTGATTGCGTTTGTGAGCATGGCTTAACTAAATCAGTTGACATTTGAAGGCAGTGCTGGGAAGAGAGATGAGTCAGAGGGGCATGGGGCTCTCTTAATTGGACCTGGGAAGCTGTTGGAAGCAAAGAGGCAGCTGAGAACTTGGCAGGAATAGAAACAGGGGAGAGAAGCTATTGAAGTGGAAATGCTGGAGGCACTGGCTGGCCCAGAGAGGAATGGTTCAAGTAAGGCAGAGTATGTTGTGTCTTGAAGGTAAAACATGTTAAAGCTCCATGTGGCAGGGTTGCAGCTGGGGAAGAAGTTGGGTCTCTTTTTCCCTGAATCATTGTTTTTCTGGCTGCTTTCAGCCCTCCTCGTTCTGTTAGTACGGAGCAACAGTGACCTGTTGTGTTTATTTCCTTAGGCAAAGGCAGCGCCAGTGTGTCCGCGGCACGTGGCTGACGACTCCCCAGAGCACCTGGCCACGCTACACCAGAACAGGTGAGGCTTTCGGTGCCACCTCCTGAAGCACCACACTGCTGCTAGCCACTGGGGCGCCTCGGTCCCGTGACCATGTTGGCACGGACGGCTGCTCCGTGCCAGCCTGGCTTTCCTAGAGCATCCGCACATGGAAACCGGAGCTGCTTTCATCAGCTGCCAGGCCCAGGCTTCGTGCTGGCTGATGCAGAAAGGGAACTGTTTGTCAGCTGATGAAAATACTTCTTTTCTCAACACGCAGAACTCTGTTGTATTGTATCATAGTATTTGAGCTTTTTTCCCCTCCTTATTTGAGGTAGCGGGTGATGAGTACTTCCCTTCTTAACAGCAGTCTTGCTGGATAATGAGAAATATCCATGGGGAGAGCAAGCTGCCTGAGCTTCTCGGGTGGGTTTCGGACTTTGACTCATGGGAGGAGGTAAAGGAGTGAAATTCTCTGGGAGTTTCTGAAAATGCGTCTGGTTTTGGACCCAATGATATGAATGAGTTTTCTGTGTGATAAGAAAGTGGAAGAGCTTTTCTTGCTGCTGTGCTTGCTGGCTGGCAGCAGTGGTACCTATGTCTCCCGTGCATCTTCTAGGTATTGTCATGGAGCTGGTGGACACCAAGGGGGGAGTGCAGTACTTCACGTTTGAGCACCATCGCAAGTACCAGGAAGTGCAGTTGAAGTTCCTGGAAAATGTAGAGACCATGGACCCCAACAGTGTCGTGGTATGTTGTGAAATTGGGTTGCCCATGCTGTTACCTCCTGCGTTCCTGCAGCCCCTTTTCCTGGCAGGAGAGGTGGGCTGATGCATCCCAGGGCTTATTTTTTGCCAGTCTCATTTTGAGCAGTAGAGCCCTGTGCCCCCTCTGTGTGGAACGAGGCAGCGTTAGTTGCTGAGTTCTGCTCTCACCTTATGAATAAGATAAGTGACCACCTTGGTGTAAATGAGGTCCAGTGGCTGGTGGTGGACCCTTGGCTCTGCCCGAGAGCATGCCAGGTAGCCATCTGGAAGAGGACCGAGCAGGAAATGACCATTTTGCTGAAAGGGTAGGAATAAAGCTCCCTTGTCTCAGCTCTTCAGCTGGGAAAGGAAAAACATTGTATAAACCTATCTTTAAATGGGAATCTAAACTAACAGCTGTTCTATTTATAAACTGTTGCATGGATGAAAAATGTGTCTTTCCTTGGTATTTCAGCAAAACAGTCTTTGTGTTGAAAGTTCTTCATGCATGTCCAAGCTCATTAAACTGTATGGTAACATTTATAGTTTGTAGTGATAAGCAACAGTAAAATTGCTCTGCACCCTGCTGAACCATAATTGAGATATTTTTGGTCTGAAAACCCTGGCCACATGAGCTCGGATATATGCCCTGGAGAAGTTTCTTAAAGAGGCCATTGTGTACTAAATAAAGTTTACTTCCTTCTGCTTTCCCACACTCTGCTCAGGGCGCTGCTCCCTCCAGCTCATCAGTTCTGCCTGCTAACTGGGCTGGGATTCGCATTAAATGATGGCGAAGCAATTCCTGTGCAGCAGTGATGGACCTGAGAGCCAGCGCCCTAAGGACAGCTCAAACATGGTCTCACGGCTGTGCAGAGCAGGACAGGTTTTCCCTGGGAATTCTTAGTCTTTATGCTCTGTCCCTGCTGAATGGGTCTGGCTATGTTTGAAGATGTTCTTACAGCTTTAGTCTTTCGATTTTCTGTTAAGGATAAAATCTAACAGACAGGGTTTTGCCGATGCCAGAAGTACTTCAAACCTCCAACCAGTTTATCTGTGACAGCCACAGTTTCACGCGGCTGGACCCCGGGTCTGCCATGCTGCTATGGTTTCAGCCTGCAAAACGTGATTTTTTTTGGGCGTCTTGCTTATTGAGTATTTTTGTGCTC
Source organism: Rissa tridactyla (assembly GCF_028500815.1). NCBI lineage: Eukaryota > Metazoa > Chordata > Aves > Charadriiformes > Laridae > Rissa > Rissa tridactyla. The sequence continues at coordinate 93,367,995 of NC_071469.1, forward strand.
TTGCCAGTGTATTAAAATGGTTTTGCTGGTGAAGTTGCAAGTGCATGAAGAGCACGTCTTCCCATCACAATGGCCCTGTGTGCTCCATCTCTTCCAAAAAGGACTAGAAAGAAACTTGAGAGCAAGCAGGGAAGGGGTAAAATGTCAGGCAAGTGGCACTGAGGCAAAGGCACTGGGCTGGGACAGCCTAAAACACAAAGGCTGTACTGTAGGTGGGCACACTGGCCACCACCCTGTAGATGTACGGCGTCTGGAGCTTTTGAAGTCGTATTTTTTCAGTTTTGGGGAAAAAAAAATAAATCCCAAAATTAAACTTTGAGGAGATTTGAAGTAGCTTCAGTATTTTCATATTGAAACTGAATTTTAGGCACTTGGAAATAGTAGCCTGTTTATAATATATTTAATGAATGCAGAGGTTTTTGAGGTTTGGTTAAACTTTTCTTCTGAAGCCCGGAAAAACGTATTATAAATCCGTTACCATTCAGGAGCTGGATCCTGGAATTATAATAAATGTGTCAAAATGTCCTCTCAGTACCCAGAGGAAGCAAAAGTCTGATCCAATGCTCAGAATTTTTAAGGGATAAGGAATAAAACAAAAATGTAATTATGCCTGCTGCCTGCATCTTGAGTATTATATGCAGTGCTGGGCCCTCACCTTCAAAACGATATGGTGGAGCTGGGAGGGATTCAGAAGAGGACAGCAAAGGTGATCAAAGGGCTGACACGGCTTCTGTGCTGGAAAAGCTGGGTCGACTGGGAGGGAGGTGCCTGAGGGAAGCTGCCATCGAGGGCCCAGATCCTGCATGGAGTAAGGAGAGATCTCCCTGCTGGCCCTCCCAACACATGGATGGGGCTGGCAGGTTGGGATTAAAGCAAGTTCTTCGCACTTTGTGCTTAAGTGGTGGCTTTCTGTATCACAAAGCTGGGGCGCTGGAAAGCGAACAAAATCACATGAGGAGACACCATTAATATCAGTGGCATCTTTGACAGTGGAGGTCCCTGAACCCCTAAAGGTTGGCAGCTTAAAGTGTGCTGGGAGCCATCATGTGTGCCCAGCTTCATGCCTTCTTTCCCAGGCATCTGCTTGTGGAGGCAGGGCAAGAAGGATCCCTACTCTGACCCAGCGTGACAGTTCTTAGGTTCTTAGCTTTTCACATGAGGTGCCTCCATCCCCAGTCTTGCACTACAGTCTAAGCGTTGGCTTTCTGATGATGTGGGACAGGATTTCTTCACCTTCAGAGCCAGGGGCAGGAACAGCCCCTTTCTGGTAGGCACGGTGTCAGGGCATTTGCCTCCCTGCCACGCTTAACAGAGCTTGCCTCGTAGGCACAGTGCGTGAGAAACCCATGATTTGTGCCATCATGTAATCAAGCTCATGCTCTTCTGTAGCCACTGCTTCAGGCGCTGGAACCGTACCATGTGGACTCGCTTCTGCTGCTCAGCGACGTGTGCCGGATGCAGGAAGATCAGGAGATGGCCCGTGAGCTCGTAGGTAAGAGCTGAAGTGAGGAGCAGATGTCTTGGCGTGAATTAGTAATCGAGGGGTTTTGGTTCAGTTTTGGTTTTGTTTCAACAGAGACGCAGCAAACCAGAAGGGTTGGTTTGGTTGTGTCTGTGACTCTGGGCCATGAGCACTCGGCCTTATGTGATCCTGCAGACCAGCAGCTTTTGCTGGAGGCTTTTAAACGGAGCCGGACGTGCTTGTCTGAGGCAAAGCCCATCAGCATTCACCTTCAAAATGAATGGACAGATTGTCTGGACATGGTGGGGGATGTGTCTCACCTGTAGGACGTCCCTTGTAGGAGGAGGGTCTGATTTAGTAGCTACCGGGTCCTGCCGTGTGAGGGCTGCTCCAGGAAGCCCGTGCCCTCTGCGGGGAGCCTGCCCAGCCCTCCAGACCAGCCTGCTTTGCCTTCCTCTGACCAGCACGTTGCAGGTCAGCACGTCCGGCTCTGCTCCTCTGGGCGCTGCAGGCTGCGTGGGGGCAGGAGGCATCCTGGAGGATGGCTGCCCCTCGCACTGCCGTGCTGCGGTCTGGTGTCTGAGATGTGCTGTTTGGCAACCGGGGCATGTGCTCTGCAGCATGATAGGAGGGGCCAGAGGTGAGGACGTGATCTTTGGCTTCCATGTGTGAAGATAGTTGTGGCAGAGGCAGCTGTTCCAGCCTCAATCCCAGACCTCTTCCAGGAGAGTCACTTTTCCCAACTGGAGCATAACCTAATGCCCTCATAAGGGGGCAAGGCTCGCTTGCCTGGGTATGTGCTGCGACTGCGTACTCTGAAGTAGCTTTGTGCCTTGCTGGGCTGTGAGCAAGTTTATTTCATGGCTGCCAGAGCTCTCAATTATCAGTCTCTTCTGGGCTAAATCGACTGCTGTTTTGTGAGCAGTGGGACTGCGTGGGGTGGTGGCGTGCCCTGACGCTGTCCTTGCTGTCTGCAGAGCAGGCGCTGTACAGCCTGGAGTGCTCCTTCCACCCTCTCTTCAGTCTCACCAGTGGGACCTGCAGGTTGGACTACCGGCGGCCAGAGAACAGGTAGGTGGCACGCCGGCCTGCCCCGCATCTGCCGGAGAGCCGTCGCGGCGCGCCCTGGCCTACTTTGGACACGGAGACCCAGATTCACAGCGTCTGCTGTGTCATCCACGGTGGCAGGGGACCTTGAATGTCCCTTTCTGTCGGAACAAGCTCTGCCACTCGGTGGTCGGTGGCAGTGCCCCTCAGCAAGGCAGCAGCAGGGCTCCTGAGACGGGTGCTGGGGTACCAGCAGCTCTTGCACTGAAGTTTCTTTGCAAAGCATCCTCTTTCCCAGGGGATTTCTTATTGGAGCAGTAACTGCTCCCCCCTGTCACATCCTTCTCACGTGAAATTAGTGCCCCTCAGCCTAAAATGGCACTTATTTTTGTCACAGAAATACTCGCTGCATGTTTACAGCTGTGCTTGGTCACTTGTGTGCTGCCTGCTCGGCCTGTGTCCCCAGCGCTCACGCTGCTCCCAGCCCGGCTCTTTATGTAATGACAGCTCTGCAGCTGCGGGGAAAGGTGACTTTATTCTGGGAATTTTCCAGTCAGCTGACCCAAGTCATCCCTCCCAAACTGCTGTACCTGGAGGTTGCTCAGATTTCCAGTACCTGCTCACTGATGGGCTTGGTGCCGTCTGCGACCTGAACGCAGCGATCTGTATTATGCCCGATTTGGGTGTTAGTCCTCTCGTGCAACTGGGTGGGCTGGGACAAGGCAGAATGCAGAGTTCGGGGATTTACTTGTTTCTCTGGTCCTGAGCTATTGGCCAGCCTGGGAGAGCACAAGGCTGCAGGGCCTTGGGGAGCAGGGATGGAGCAGGCCATGGGTTTGCCGTCCCTATGCTTGCACAAAGAAATTTAAAAAAAAAAAAAAAAAAAAAAAAAATGGGATCATGAAGGGTCTGTGTCACCCCATATTGCACCAGGCTGGGTCCCCTGGACCACCCTGACTGCACTGCGACGCTGATGCTTGGAGGGCAAGGAGCTGGGGCTGACTGTGGGTCCCCGTTCTTGAGTGGCACAAGGTGCTTCTCTCCAAAACTGGCTTCTAAAGTCCACTCCTTTTCCCCACACAGGTCTTTCTTCCTGGCTCTCTTCAAGCACCTGATGTTGCTGGAGAAGAGAGGCTGTCCCCGGACAGCCCTGGAGTTCTGCAAATTGATTCTGAGGTAGGTGCCCCTGCTGAGGGCTGCGCCCCGTTCCCTGTGGAATGGGGCAAGGTGTCTCAGGCTTGGGGGAACACGCTTCGAACAATACACTGAACCTAACCCAGGCAGGAAAACCCCCCAGAGGTGTACTGCTGCTCCCAGGCTCAGTGAGGGCTTGTTTCCACTCCTTACAGATGCAGCGTCACAGGTTAATTTTGAGCACGTGCTCTTATCTGTGGTGCTGCTTTGGAGAGAAGACACTGTTGAGGAGGCTTAAACAGATGGGACCTGAGTGGCCCTTGCTGTTGACTGCTGAGCTGTGGGCCTGGCTGGTTATTATAGCAGAGCTCGCAGTCTCTGTGGAGCAGATGTATGACGGTGGCTTCAGCCTGCTCAGTTTGTGGCCATTGATCCTGCTCCCGGGTGGTGATGGGAGGACTGGCACCCCTCTGCAGGGATGCAGACTGGGCAGGGCGTTGCACCGTCATCCTGACCATGCAGGAACGATCGTGTTCCCGTTATCTCCGCTTGCTGAGTCACAGAAGCTCTCTGGGTGCTAGTGGGAAAGTCTTGTTTGACTTAGAAATGAGGACAGCTACTTCAGCTGTTGTGACACTGATTTTGTTTCCTCCCCTTGTGCTCGCCTCCCTCTGAAGCCTTGATCCAGAGAACGACCCGCTGTGTGTGCTGCTGCTGATCGATTTTCTCTCCCTCCGAGCTAGAGAATACACCTTCCTGACCCGCATGTTCCAGGAGGTGGAGGTGAGTTGCCCTCAGGCTGCCCTGGCGAGAGAGGGCGCAGAGGGGGGAGAGCTTGGTTCCTGGGGATCTCCCCACCTGGGCTGGACTGGAGGGGGCAGCTGGGCCACAGAGCATGAGGTTTTCCTAACAAGCTTAGCCTTTTGAGGGCTCCCGCATGGCCAGGCTAGCATCCTAAAAATCATCGGAATGACCCGTAAAGGCTAGGGTGTGTGTTCTTGTAATCCTGGTACCCTGCAAACGATTATAGGAACTCAAAATTGCTTACTCAGTTGTGGAGGCACCAAGCCAATGGCTGGGAAGTAACTTAATCCAGCAAGCAAGAAACCCCACCCTGTGTGCAGCCCAGCCACATCGAGATTGTTCTGCGTAGCATCATTTCTCGGTAAATCTGTCTCTCTGATCCTGCAGAGTCACCGGAATTTGTCCCAGCTCCCCAATTTTGCCTTCTCGGTGCCGCTGGCCTATTTCTTCCTGAGCCAGCAGGAGGAGCGCTCGGAGCTGGAGCAAAGCCAAGCCCGGGAGAAAGCCGCCCGGCTCATCCAGCTCGCGTTGATCATGTTCCCAAGCGGTAAGTCTGTCCCCACCGGTAAGTCCGTCCCCGCAGGCTTTGTCACTGTCTTCATCTGTGAGAGCGAAGGCTGGATTCCAGGCAGTCAAATGCAGAGGCAGCAGTTTGCCTGTGGGTTGCAAATGGTGTTTGCCTCTGTCTGGGAGATGGGAGCCCTGACTCAGAGGGTGAGGCACCTCAGGCAGTGGCAGGTACTGCTGTACCTGCGTCTGGGGTGGTGGTGGTGATATTCAGCCTTCCCGCACCGTGGCAGGGCTGGCGAGAGGACAGTGGAACCGGGTAGGGCCACCATGGCCATGAGCCCTCCATGTATTAGGAGGAGATTGGGGACTGTTCTCCCTGCTGTGCACCTTCCTCCGAGCAGCCGATGCCCCTTCATTAGAGATGGTCACAGGCATGCAAGTTGGGGGAGGATGAGAACTAGAATCTTGGAGGAGGAAAATGTTTCACCCCAGGGTTGGCCAGACCAGAGACAGCAAGTCTCTCCTGGCTTTCCCTCCGAGGCACTGCTCTGCTTTAGATGTGCTCTCTATGGGCGCCCATCACTCTTGCTTTCATCCAGTTGGTGCTGCTGTCCATGAAAGGAGATATACAGCCCCTCTGGGCCCAGAGGAGGGTGTGTCTTTATACGTGGGATTAACCAGCTCTCGAACAGAGGTTTAGTTTGTGTTGGCTGAAACCATCTTTTTTGCTGCTTGTCATGGTGACTGAAATAAAACCCTTGTTCAAGTTCAAAGGCCAGCAGCGTTAAGTGCGGAAAATTGCACCTTATTTCACTGGGGGTAAAAGAAGTTTGTTGTTCTTTTTTCGCTTACTCTGGATCTGTTTCCGTCACCCACGCAGAGACCAAAACGCAGCATAACCCCCAGCAGCACGCTCGCACCCTCCTTGCATGGGTCCTCCTTCAGCGCCCCGGTGGGGGCCCACCTCTGGGATGGGGCTGTCTCTCTGCAGCCCTGGCAGTGGTGAGCGGCCACACCACGGTGCTCCTTGCCGGGCTATTGAAAGCGAGCTGTCTGACTTTCTCCTGCAGTTCTTATGCCGTTGTTGGATCACTGCAGTGTGCAGCCCGATGCCAGGGTCGCGTCCCATTCCTTTTTCGGGCTGAATGCTCAGATAAGGTAAGCCCTGGAGATGTTCTCGGTAAAGAGAAGGAATCGATTTTGCCAGTAGTGGGGCTTTTGCTTGCTAATGGACTTACAAAGCTGCGGAGGAGAATATTTGTTTTTCCTGAGTAGGCTGTTAGATGCTTTGATAATGGATTTCCATAATGGCCACCAGATAAAGCTAATAGAGCTGCCTCACCTTAATGTGGATGGGTCAGAAGTTCATACTGCAGCCTGTCGGTACATGTAGTAAGAGAGAACCGCATGTGCATACTCTCAGGGCAGGCTGTCTCCTACCAGTCTGGATTTCCCTGACACGTGGTCCTCCTAAACACATGAATGGTCTCCCCCTCGGGTCAAGGCAGCGTTAACTTTCGTCTCATGGCTCTGCTTATCCCAGAAATAGATGGAGGCAGAAAAACTGGTGAAGGTAGATGGAAATAGCAAAGCAAAGCAGGGAGCCTGCGATTCCTCTCTTTGTGTTCTCACGCCGAAGCACAGTGCAGAGACGAGCCCTTGCCAGCCAGCACAGGGACCTGCAGGCGGGAAGGAGGAGAGTGCCCTGAATAACAACTGTCTCCTGTAGTCAGCCTCCCGCCTTGAACCAGCTGACGTCCCTCTACGTGGGAAGGACTCACTCCCTGTGGAAGGACCCAGCCGTCATGGCATGGCTGGAGCCCAATGTCCACGAGGTGTTGCGCATGGTGGATGCCCGGGACCCGCTGGTGGAGGAGTCTGAGCACAAGTGAGTGCGGCAGGTGGAGGTGAGCGGCTCTTGTACCAGGCACGGGTGCTGAAACACAGGGTCGGAGCAGGCCGGGAGGCTCTGCGGATGAGAGGAGCTCTGTCCCGAGCAGCAGCAGCGCTGGGGCTTGCTCAGAGCCCCACAACTGCCGATCTGATGGTCGCTGCTGATGCCAAGGGTTACGCCGTAGGGCCAGGAAGGCAGAGGCTCTTCCGTACTTTGCATAAACATGAATTAAAAGCTGTAGCTTTTGCTCACTGAGTGTGTGCTACGCTGGCTTCCCCCAGCTTCGACTATCACATGTGCCCTGGAAATCGCCCAGGAAGGGTGGAGGGGTTGCCACTGGCTGTGAGGGGCGGGGGTAGCTGCAAGGCTCACAGATATTTATTGCACAGGGCAGGTGAGTGCGTAGAAACACCTTCCAGCTCTGAGAAGCAAGAGAGGGGGGCATTAGGTCTTGCCCTAAGCCAAAGGTAGTTTGCTCTGCTGACCTGCAGAGGAATGGGGCCGGTGAGAGATCCGTGCAGTGTCCCTGAGCTGTTCTGCTCTTTCATCTGAGGTCAGCAGCTGCCAAGTGACTTTGGCTTCACCGTAGGCCAGCTCCGTCCGATAAAGCACATCCCCCCCAGAGCCAGGGATGAAGCTGACGATGCACCTAGAGAAGCAGAAATGGAAAGCTGGCTATGCTGAGGTGTGCTCTGTGCAATCCTCTGCTCCCCTCTCTGCTTTAGGAGAAAGACGCTGTACCAGAGCGCACCCAGGAACATCTACCGGCACATCATCCTCTCGGAGGTGAAGGAGGCCATGGCAGCTCTGCCTCTGGTGAGTGGCCCTGACGGGGCACAGGCGGTGCCGCTGTGCGCGGCGTGGTGGCACTCGCGTCCCTGCAGACACTGGGCATGTCTTAAACCCCAGCCACCAGCAAGAACCATGGGCCTGACCTCAAAGTGTCCTCCCTGTGTGTATGGCTTCCCGGGGCTGCACACGGGGGCATGTGTGGGCAGGCCAGGCTGCAGCTGGTTACGTTCCCCGAGACGAAGGGCTGTCCAGCTGGTCTGCCCATCTGTGTGCTTCGGTGTTTGCCGCCGCTGGTGACGCAGCCTTCACCCCTTCTTTCTTCTCCTTCCCCGCAGGAGGTGACCTCGCAGCCTGTGATGGGGTACGACCCCTTGCCTCCTTTGGACTCCATCGTTTCCTACACCAGACCAGAAAGGTACCTTCTCTCCACCCCTCGTCTCTGGCACAGCCGGCGTGTTCCCGGCACGCCCTCAGCCCCGGGCCTGGGTGCCTGTGGGAGCTCAGAGCTGACGTCCTCCTCCATCTCGGAGGAAGAGCCGCCTGGCTTGTGGTGCTCGCTGACAGGCAGAGCGTACAGGCAGGACTGGTCCTGCTGCTTTTCCTTGATGGTCACCGTCGGAGACGGCGGCTGTTCACAGCCATTAAAGCAAAGGCCATTGAAAAATTTTGGCTGTTTCTTACCCGAGGTGGTTTGGGGTAAATACAGGTTTAAGCGCAGCCAGCCGTGGGGCGCACAGACCGTCCAGGTGAAGCCCATACGTGTCTTATGCACTGACCCAGCTCAGAGCAGACCGGGCAGCGCTTTTAACTACTGCGTTGCCCAGAGGCTGGCCAGCTGCTGGCTACCTGGGGTAGGAAATCCCCGAGAATCCCCCAGTACCCTGCTTCGGGGCTGGCTCGGGAGGGGCCGTGCGTTGGTCTGGGCAGCGTGGTTCTCTCTGCGCTGTCTCAGCCCCAGCGAGAGGTCGAGTACCAAGCTGCCCCCTTAACCGCGGTGTGACTTCTGTCTTTCAGAACGAATCGTCCATCCAATGAAAGCACTTTATCTCTCTTCTTCCGATCGCTGTTGCCAAATTTTAACTTGCAGGTATGTGCAGTCAGCTGCTGCGGGGCAGAGCAGAGCACACTTTTGCTGGTGGTACGCAGAAGTTTCCTCTGCACAGTGTTTCTGCAAAGGGAGTGGCTCTTGGCATATGCAGTGTGTAAACGTCAGGTTGCAGAGCAGCCTGATGCTTTTTGGCAAGCGGCATTGTCTCTCTCCCCGCCCGCTGCAGACGGGCGGGCAGCTCCCTGCCTGGCTGCTCCAGCTCCGCTCTCTTGCAGGGGGACATCAGGCACGAGAGGGATGAAGAGGCTGGAGCAGGGCAGGACCTTAACCAGGGGGTGAACAGGCTCATGGCAGCCATGCGGGACATGCTGGCGAACATCCAGTTTCAGGAACCCCCCCGAGACGACAATCCTGAAGGCGACGGGGACTGGGACTGAGCCGAGAGTGCGCGTCTTCCCCCCGCAGCCCTCTGTAATCACACCCCCCCCTCCCCAACTTGTGTTGCTCTCCAATAAAGTCACACAAAACCCAGGCGCCTGCTCTTGCTGTGGGGACGGGCTCACTCTGGGGGGTGCTGCCACCACGAGCGCTCTTCGTATCTCTCGGCGGGTGGCGAGGGCTGTCTGAACGTGGCAGAGCTAATCTACAGCAGCTGTCCCTCGGCCCCAAGTCAGCTTAGTCCCCTTCTGCCTGCCTCCAGCCACAGGGGCGGTCCCCTTCCCCTGCCTGCCCTTCTCCTGGTTTTGTGTTTGGTGGCTGGAGGGTTTTTTTTCCTCTCTTCTGTGGCTCCTGAGCCGTGCTGCCCTTTGTGCTTCCCCCAGCCTGAAGCCTCCATGAAATACTCCAGGTGCTGGACCTTCCAGCTTGCTGACGAAGGGCTCGGGGTCCCTTCTCCATTGTGGTCCCTTGGGATGCAGAGGAACAAGCTGAGCTTTGGCAGGACCTCCTGGGGAGCTGCAGCGCTGCCGGGGGTGTGCGGGGAGCGGCTCTTCCTTGTGCTGCAGCCTTTTGATCACGCTGTGAGCAGAAAGCATCCCCCCCCCACCCCCGCTCTTTGTTTCCCCCCCCCCCAGCCTCCATCCCTTGTTTCCCCACCTTCACGTGGGGACACGGAGCGATGCAGAGCCAGGAATGAGGTCAGCAGCACTCCAACCCTGAGCTCATCCTTGCTGCCCGCAAAGCTTTCCCCCCCGCCCCCCCGACTTTTTTCTGCTGTGTAACGGTGTATATGTGGCTCTAATGCTGAGCCAGGCTGTGCTGCCCGGAATAAATCCTCCCCCCTCTTCCGCAGCGTCTGCTGTGTCCCTTCCCGAGGGAGCAGCCTGGATCCGTGGGGCCCGGCGGGGATGGGGCCCATCTGCCCCAGCCTGCCCCAGCCCCATCCCCGCCGGCACATCCCAATCCCATGGTACAGGATCCCCGTCCGCTCCCCGGAGCCTTGTGTTCGCATCGCTTGGATTTGCCGACTCGGCGTTTTTTCTAGCCCTGCTCTCAAAGCCTCTGTTGATAAAGCTAAAAATTCATGGCACGTACCCGCCTGCTCTTTAGCCAAGCAGCAGCCGGGAAGGGGGGAAAGCTGGTGGCTGTTGGTCCGGATTCCTTCCACTCGCTTTTCCCTGGGTGGGGGGGGAAAATGGCATTTTGCCGTTCCTTGCCTAGTGCCGGGGCTTCGGCTGGAGGCACGGCAGGCATTAGCCATGGCTGCCTGCCATGCCCCACACTCGGGGTGAGGATGGCACCGTGGCAGCCTGGGACCTCATTCCCAGCGCATCCAGCTGAGCCGCTTTCATCCGTGGCGGAGCCGCGGGGTGCTCAGTGCCATGGGGAAGGGCTCCTGGTGCTCCGCGGGCAGGAGCGGAAGTGGCTGGTGGGAGCGACCATGGGATCGGCCTTTTCATGCAGCCGTGAATGGCTCTTCGGCAGCCGAGTGGCTCCAGGCATCAACACGATCCAAAGGCACATGACGGTCAGATGGGTCCCGCGTCCCCCAGCCTGCCCGGGCTCCCTCCGGCACTGGGCTTTGCTAGGGCACGGGCGCGGCATCGCGTTTAATCATGCCTTTGACGTTCCCTATCGGACCCATGGCCTGCCCTGCAGCAAAACACCTTCCCCAGGGCTGGGTCAGGCGAGGCTACTGGTGCTGTGGGGCCAGTGGGGGAGACGGGGCTCCCAGCCCCGCACATGGGGGGCTGGGAGGGGCAGCTTGACTCCTGCAGTGGGGAGGGTCCCACTGGGGTCCCCAAGGTGCACGGACACCCCAGGGGACACAGGACCCACCCAAGGCACGCAGGCTTGCAGGGCACATGGGACCTCCCAAGACACACGGTCCCCCAGCATGCAGGGATTCCCCCCCCCAGGGCACAGAGGACCCCAGGACACATGGGGACCCCAAGGTGCATGGAACCCCAGGGCACAGAAGACCCCTATGTCACACAGCCCCCCAAGGTGCACGGCCCTGGAGGTGCATGGACCCGCTCAGGGCACATGGGACCACCAGGCACATGCTGACCCCAAGCAGTTGGGTTCCTTGGGGCCGTGCTGGGGGTCAGGCCTCTGTGGTGGCTCCCTTGGCTGCCGGGTGCTGCCGTCATGCGGGTGCCCACCCTCCTCAGGAGGAGGAGCCGGGGGAGCCAGCTTTAAAGTGGGGCAGAGAAAAGGCCCTTTCTTCTCCGTCACCCTGGGCCGGCAGTGCGTGGCTGCGGGGACGCTGGGCAGGGCTGGCCAGGAGGACGGCTGAGACACCGGGGGTACCGGCAGGCACGCGGCACCCCCGGCACATCCCCAGGCAGTGGGACTCCCCGTCCCCAGTTCCTCAGCATCCTCTCGGTCTCGCCGTCGGGCGCTGCGGGAGCGCTGGCAGGGCGGGCTGGGGGCCTGGGGAATCTACGGGCACTGCAAGGGGCCCCGGGGGCTCAGCCCCCAGCCAGGGGGGCCCTGGGGTTGAGGTGGGGGCCATGTCGACGCTGGCCCCACTGCGTCTGCTGCGCGAGCCCTGGAACGCCAGCGAGGGCAACCAGAGCAACGCCACGGCCGGGGCCAGCAGCCCCTGGTGCCAGGGGCTCAACATCCCCAACGAGCTCTTCCTCATGCTGGGGCTGGTGAGCCTGGTGGAGAACCTGCTGGTGGTGGCTGCCATCCTGAAGAACAGGAACCTGCACTCGCCCACGTACTACTTCATCTGCTGCCTGGCCGTCTCTGACATGCTGGTGAGCGTCAGCAACCTGGTGGAGACGCTCTTCATGCTGCTGATGGAGCACGGCGTGCTGGTGATCCACGCCAGCATTGTCCGCCACATGGATAACGTCATCGACATGCTCATCTGCAGCTCCATCGTGTCTTCCCTCTCCTTCTTGGGGGTCATCGCCGTGGACCGCTACATCACCATCTTCTACGCCCTGCGCTACCACAGCATCATGACGCTGCAACGGGCCGTGGTGACCATGGCCAGTGTCTGGCTGGCCAGCACCGTCTCCAGCACCATCTTCATCACCTACTACCGCAACAACGCCATCCTCCTCTGCCTCATCGGCTTCTTCCTCTTCATGCTGGTCCTCATGCTGGTGCTCTACATCCACATGTTCACCCTGGCCCGCCACCACCTCTGCAGCATCTCCAGCCAGCAGAAGCAGCCCACCATCTACCGCAGCAGCAGCCTGAAGGGAGCCATCACGCTCACCATCCTCCTGGGCGTCTTCTTCATCTGCTGGGGGCCATTCTTCTTCCACCTCATCCTCATCGTCACCTGCCCCACAAACCCCTTCTGCACCTGCTTCTTCAGCTACTTCAACCTCTTCCTCATCCTCATCATCTGCAACTCGGTGGTCGACCCCCTCATCTATGTCTTCCGGAGCCAGGAGCTCCGGCGGACGCTGCGGGAGGTGGTGCTGTGCTCCTGGTAGGCAGCGGGACACTGGTAATGGCACGGCCACCCCCGCTGCAGGATGGATGGACGGATGGATGGACAGACGGGACGTGCCGGGTGGCATCCCCCGATCCGGGCTGGCAGGCTCGTGGTACCCAATAAAGGCTCTTTGCAGTGATGCTGTGGCTGGCACCGCCGTGGAGCCCCGGGGCGGGGGGCGTTCGCCCCTTCCCGGCCCCACCGTTCATTCAAAGCTCAATTCCTCCCAATTGCCGCTGTCGGGACGCAGATACCGGTCCCGGGAGAACCGGCGTGGGACCGGGAGGGAACCGGGGGGCCGTCGCAGCAGCCCGGGGCGGCGGGAGGCCGGTCCCCGCGGGGGGGTGGGAGGCAGCCCCCGGACAAAGGGCCCCGCCACCGCTACCGCCGCCGCCGCCGCCGCCGCCGCCTTTGTTCTCGGGCCGCGCCCGCCGCCGCCCACCCCGTCCCCTTCCCGGCGGGGGCTCCAGCCGACGGGGACACCCCGGGGCACCCCCCCCCGTGCCCTGTCCCTGCCCCACCCGTGACGGGACGCGGGTTGGGTGGTGTGTGTCCCCCGCCGCCCCCCGGGATGCTCCTGCCGTGTCTGGGTGGTCGCTGAGCCCCCCTCCCCCGCGGGTACCGGGGTCCCCCCGTGTGCCGGGGCGGGTGGGTCCCCTCCCCTTGTCCCCCCGCCATGGGTGCGGGGGTCCCCTCCCGGGTCCCCCGCGGGTGCCGGGGGTCCCCGAGCCGGCGGTGCCGGTGCCGGGGCGGGGCGGGGCGGGGCGGGGCGGGCGGCGGCGCCGGTGCCGCAGGGCTGTTGCAGCGCTGCGGCGGCGGCCGCCGATTGGCTGGGGGACGGCGGTGACGTCAGCGCCCGGCCCGGTGCGGCGCGAGGTGCCTATAAAGGAGGCGGCGGCGGCAGGGCCGCCCCCCGCGCTCCCCGGTGCCGCTCCGCTCCTGTTCCTGCTCCCGGTCCCGGTCCCGCTCCCGTCCCGCTCCGGCCCGGCAGCACCATGAGGGAGATCGTCCACATCCAGGCGGGGCAATGCGGCAACCAGATCGGCGCCAAGGTAACGGCGGCCCCGCCCCCGCTGCAGAGACGAGCGGCGGACAAAGACACCCCCCCCTCCCGCCGCGCCCCCCCCCCCCCCCCGTCCCGCCGCACCGGGAGGACAAAGGACCCCGCCCCTCTCCCCCCCCCCGCCCCGCGCCTTTGTCCGCCGCCACCGCCCTTCAGCACCGCGGACAGCGCCCGTCCGGCCCCGCGCCCCGCCGCCAGGGGGCGCCCGCCCCGCCCTGCCCGGGGGGGTGGAGGGGGGGCGTGGGGGTGTCGCGGGTGTCCCTGTGTGTGTCCCCCCCCCACGCTGATCCCTGTGCCCCCAGTTCTGGGAGGTGATCAGCGACGAGCACGGCATCGACCCCAGCGGCAACTACGTGGGTGACTCCGACCTGCAGCTGGAGCGCATCAGCGTCTACTACAATGAGGCCTCCTGTAAGTGACACTCCCCACCACCCCCCCCCCGCGGGGCCCCCCGGGGGGGGACAGCCCAGCAACCCCACCCTGGGCGGGGGGGGACACGACCCCCCCTCTGTCCCTCCACCCGTGCAGGCAGGTCCTAGGTCTGCTCCCACCCTGATGGGGGGGGCAGACATGTGCCCACCCCACGGGGCTCCGGGGGGGGGCAGAGGTGTGCACTTCTGTGGTTTGGGGGGGGGCGGTAGAACATGTGCACCCAGCTCCACGGGGACCTTTTGCTGGGGGAGGACACATGACACGTGCACCCAGATGCCTCGGGCCTTGGGGTGCTGGGGGGGGGGGACACAACTCATGCACCCAACCCCCTGGGGCTTTGTGGTTTGGGGGGGGGACGACCGTGACACGTGCACCCACCCCATGGGACTCCCCCCATTGCATGTGGGGGGAGAACTGTGCACCCAGCCCCACAGGGACCCCATGGTTTGGGGGGGGGGACACACAACAGAACACGTGCACCCAGCCCCATGGGACCCTGCAGTGCGTGTGGGGGGGACACAGACATGTGCACCCAGCCCCACGGGGACACTGTGGTTTAGGGACACACACGTGCACCCAGCCCCATGGGGACCTTGTGGTGTCGGGAGGGGGACATGACATGTGCACCCAGCCCCATGGGAGCCTGGGGGGGGGTTGAGGCACTCACAGAGGGAGGGGGGGAGAGGGGGGAGAGTGGCAGGACCCTCCTGGAACGGGGTCTCTCGCAGCTCACAAGTACGTGCCTCGCGCCATCCTGGTGGACCTGGAGCCGGGGACGATGGACAGCGTGCGCTCGGGCGCCTTCGGACACCTCTTCCGCCCTGACAACTTCATCTTCGGTAGGTCCCCGGGGAGGGGGACGCCCTCACCCGCGTCCCCAGACCCCTCCCGGGCTGTCTCCGTCCCCGGGGCGCTCGGCGAGTGCATCCCCACCCGTGCCGCGGGGCCCGGCACGACGCCAAACCTTCGCGGTTTCCGCTTCCCACCCCACCCCGGCCTCAGATCTTGCCGATGCCGCCGCCGGCAGCGCCCGTCCCCTCCCCAGCGTGGGCGCGTGGGTGCCGGCGGCCATCGGATGCCTCTTTTTTCCCCCCTTGGCAGGGCAGAGTGGGGCTGGGAACAACTGGGCCAAGGGACACTACACGGAGGGGGCCGAGCTGGTGGACTCGGTGCTGGACGTGGTACGGAAGGAATGTGAGAACTGCGACTGCCTGCAGGGCTTCCAGCTGACCCACTCGCTGGGCGGGGGCACCGGCTCCGGCATGGGCACCCTCCTCATCAGCAAGGTGCGGGAGGAGTATCCCGACCGCATCATGAACACTTTCAGCGTGGTGCCATCCCCCAAGGTGTCGGACACGGTGGTGGAGCCCTACAACGCCACGCTCTCCATCCACCAGCTGGTGGAGAACACAGATGAGACCTACTGCATCGATAACGAAGCTCTCTACGACATCTGCTTCCGCACCCTCAAGCTGGCCACTCCCACCTATGGCGACCTCAACCACCTCGTCTCAGCCACCATGAGCGGTGTCACCACCTCCCTCCGCTTCCCCGGCCAACTCAATGCCGACCTCCGCAAGTTGGCGGTCAACATGGTGCCCTTCCCGCGTCTCCACTTCTTCATGCCAGGCTTTGCCCCGCTGACGGCCCGTGGCAGCCAGCAGTACCGTGCCCTCACTGTCCCCGAGCTCACCCAGCAGATGTTTGATGCCAAGAACATGATGGCCGCCTGTGACCCCCGCCATGGCCGCTACCTCACCGTGGCCACCGTCTTCCGGGGCCGCATGTCCATGAAGGAGGTGGACGAGCAGATGTTGGCCATCCAGAGCAAGAACAGCTCCTACTTCGTGGAGTGGATCCCCAACAACGTCAAGGTGGCCGTCTGCGACATCCCTCCCCGGGGGCTGAAGATGTCCTCCACCTTCATCGGCAACAGCACGGCCATCCAGGAGCTCTTCAAGCGCATCTCGGAGCAGTTCACAGCCATGTTCCGCCGCAAGGCCTTCCTCCACTGGTACACGGGCGAGGGGATGGACGAGATGGAGTTCACCGAGGCCGAGAGCAACATGAACGACCTGGTGTCCGAGTACCAGCAGTACCAGGACGCCACGGCCGAGGAGGAGGGCGAGATGTACGAGGACGACGAG
This sequence comes from Rissa tridactyla, assembly GCF_028500815.1. NCBI lineage: Eukaryota > Metazoa > Chordata > Aves > Charadriiformes > Laridae > Rissa > Rissa tridactyla. The sequence continues at coordinate 93,384,229 of NC_071469.1, forward strand.
GAGGAGTCGGAGGCGCAGGGCGCCAAGTGATGCCTGACGCACCCCCCCCTGCTGCCCGCAGCCCCTCCGGCTTCGCGCTGCCGCCCCGGCCGGGCTCCCCCCACGCGCGTCCTTTCAGTGTCTCCTGACCCCGTCCCCCCCTGAGCCGGCTCGGCCCCTCCTTTCCCCCCCCCGCCTCCCCCCTTTTCGTTTTTTACTGGTTCGTGTCTATTATTTTTTTTGAATACTTAATAAATTTATTGCTGTCCAGGTACCACCTGTCTGCGGCTCCTTGAGGGGGGGGGGGTGGTGCGCAACAGGGACCCTCTGCTGGGGGCTCTTCCCATTAAGTGGGGACTTGGGGACCCCAAGTGCCCAAGGTGGCCATGCCCAAGCCCTGGTCCCCTCCCAGACAATGGCTGTCCCCGGTGTGTCCCCTTGCACTGCGTGCCCCACACTGTCCTGCCCCGTGGGGGTGCAGGTGCCACATCACCCGGCTGCAGCGCCCGGGAGGGTGGCTGTGCCTTTGTCCCCGCTGTCACCCTTCTCTGTGGTGTGGTGGTAGCTGCCCCCTCCCTGTGCCAGGAGAGCGTTGGCCCCTTGTCCCCACCAAGGACCCCAGGGTGACCCCCCAGGCCTGGGAATGCGCCTGGCTTTGGGGGATCCAGGGCACCCCCAGCCCAAACAGCCCTCAGCCCCTGGCTCTGGGGACCCCCAAATCCAGCCTAGGTGCTGGGCTGCCCCCAGGGTGGGGGGCCAGGCTGTGCTGCCGTGGGGCTGCAGCCCCCCCGGGGCCACCGCTTCCCTCCTGGGGGTCCCTGGGCCCCGGTGTGGGGGGAGGGGCTGTGCTGTGGGGGCAAGGGAAGGGGCTACAGGGCCAGGGCACCATGGGGCTAGGGGCTATAGGGACAAGAGACTATGGGGCAGAGGGTTATGGGGACTGGGATCTATGGGTCTGGGGGCTCCGAGAGCAAGGAGCTATAGGTCTGGGGACTCTGGGGACCGGCAGTTATGTGCACAAGGGACTACAAGGGTGGAGGCTGTGGGGACAAGGGGCTATGGGGGCGGGGGCTACAGGGACAAGAGACTATGGGGTCGGGGGCCATGGGGACAACGGACTATGGAGCTGGGGGCTCCGGGAGCAAGGAGCTATAGGTGTGGGGACTCTGGGGACCGGGAGCTATGGGGACAAGGGACTATGAGGCTGTGGGCTATAGAAATAAGGGACTACGGGTGTGGGGGCTGCGGGGACGAGGAGCTCTGGGGCTGTGGGCCGTGGGGCGGAGGCCGGGGGGCGGCAGGGTGCGGGGGCTGGGGGCGGTGTGCCGTGTGTCCGCGGGGCCGTGCCGGTGCGTGGGGACGCCGCGTCTCGTCCCCGCTGTCCGCCGGGCGCGGCCCCGCCCGGGCGCGGTGCGGTGCGGTGCGGTGCGGTGCGGTCCGCCGGCCGACAGGGGGCGCCATCGCGGCGGGGCGGGGCGGGGCGTGCGGGAAGCGCCGGCGGGGGGGCGGCGCGCGGCGGGCGGCGCTGCGGTGAGCGGGGCGGGGGCGCTGCCCCCTGGCGGGCGGGCGGGGGGGCCGGGGAGGGGGGGGACACCCGGTACCGGGGGCTCTGCTGGGGTACGGGGGGGGCGGCGCGGGGGGGGGCGGTGCTGTGGTGCTGTGCCATAAGGGGGTGCGGGGGGGTCCATCCAGGCCCGGGCAAAGAGGGGTCGGGGCTGCACCGGGGGTGGCTGCACCGGAGGGGGTGCACCGGAGCGGGGGGGGCGCACCGAGGGGGCCGTACGGTACCCGGAGGGCCGAGGCGGGCGCAGGGCGGGGACCGCGGCCGTGGGAGGCGGAGGGACGGGTTTGTCCAGCGGGGACGGTGATGTGGGGGTGCCGGTGACAGCGACAGGGTGCCGGTGACAGCGACGGGGTGCCGGTGGCGATGGCGTACGACGAGCGGCTGGCCCGCTTCCGCCAGGCCCACCTCAACCCCTTCAACAAGGCCCCCGAGCAGGGCGAGCGCCCCGACGGGGGGGACCCCGACCCAGGTGGGTGCTGACACCCCTTCCCCGTCCCCCCTCCCCGTCCCTGCCCCACGGCGCGGGTGGGCGGCCGGTCCCACACCCCCGGCATGGCGCTCACCCCCTTACAGCCCGGCGGCCGGATCCGTCCCCGGGGGACCCCGAGGGCACCCTGGACCTGGGCCTGGCCGAGGACCACTTCTCCCGCCCCGTGGTGAGTGGGGCCGGGGGGGCGGAATGGGGCTGGCGGTGGTGGGGCTGGGGGGCTGCCGGTCCCCCTTCTTCATCCTCACCCTCCTCCTCGTCGGGCAGGGCCTGATCCTGGCGTCGGACGTGCAGCAGCTGCGTCAGGCCATCGAGGAGTGCAAGCGGGCCATCCTGGCGCTGCCCGAGCACTCGGAGCGGCAGAAGGACGCCGTGGTGCGGCTCATCCACCTCCGCCTCAAGCTGCAGGAGCTGAAGGTGGGGCCGGGGCTGGGGTAGGGGGGTCTCCGTGGCCGGGGAGAGGCCGTCTCCATGGCCGCTGACACACCCCCCCCGACACCTCGCCTCCGCAGGACCCCGGTGAGGATGAGCCCAACATCCGGGTGGTGCTGGAGCATCGCTTCTACAAGGAAAAGAGCAAGAGCGTGAAGCAGATGTGTGACAAGTGCAGCACTATCATCTGGGGCCTCATCCAGACCTGGTACACCTGCACAGGTGGGGGCCGGGACCCCCTCCCCTTTCTTCCCATCGCCCCTGTGTCCCCGTCCCCACGCCGACGGCCACCCGTGTCCCCCCCCAGGCTGCTACTACCGGTGCCACAGCAAGTGCCTGCCACTGGTGAGCAAGCCCTGCGTGCGGGCCAAGGTCAGCCACCAGGCCGAGTACCAGCTCAGCATCTGTCCCGAGAGCGGGCTGGACAGCCAGGACTACCGCTGCGCCGAGTGCCGGGCCCCCGTCTCCCTCCGTGAGGCTGCGCCGGCACGGCGTGGGGCTGGGGGGGTTGTGGGGCTGGGCTCCTCTGGGGGCTGCGTGGGCTGGGGGTGGTGGTGTGGGGCTTGAGGGGGGTGTGGAGCTAGGCTCCCTTGGGGGCTCTGTGGGGCTGGGGAGTGTGTGTGGCTGGGGAATGTGTGGGGCTGGGGGGAGCTGGGGGTTCTGTGGAGCTGAGGGGGGAGTGGGGCTGGGCTCCTTTAGGAGCGGTGTGGGACTGGGGGCAGCTGGGGTCTGGGGGATGTGTGGGGCCAGGCTCCCCTGGGGGCACAGGGTGGCTGGGGGGCATGTCAGACTGGACTCTTTTGAGGATTTTGTGGGGCTGGGGGCAGCTGGGGGGTTGGGGGCTCCATGGGGCTGGGCTCCCTTGGTGACTCTGTGGGTTTGAGGGGCTGTGGGATGGGGGATGTGTGGGGCTGGGCTTCCTTGGGGGCTGTGTGGGACTGGGAACGAGGAGTTTTGTGAGGCTGGGGGCTCTGTGGGGTTGGGGGGACCTGGGGGACAGGGCTGCTGGGGGCTGGGGGATGTGTGGGGCTGGGCTTCTTTGGGGGCTGCATGGGGCTGGGGGGAGCTGGAGACTGGGCCTCTGGGATCTGTGTGGGGCTGAGAGCTATGGGGAGCTGGGGGGGGCAGGGCTATGGGGAACTGGGGGGGCACAGAGCATGGGAAGGTGACGCTGGGGCCCCGCTGTGTCCCTGGGTGCTGCCGTGCGTCCCACGGAGGGCACATGGCGTGGGGTGAGCAGGGTGTGGTGCTGGTGCCGGCGCGTGTGCCAAGGCGTGTGCTGGCGCGTGTGCCAACGCGTGTGCCGGCGCGTGTGCCGCCGCAGGGGGGGTGCCCAGCGAGGCCCGGCAGTGCGACTACACCGGCCTCTACTACTGCAGCAGCTGCCACTGGAACGACCTGGCCGTCGTGCCCGCCCGCGCCATCCACAACTGGGACTTCGAGCCCCGCAAGGTGCCCCTGGTGCGGGGTGGTGGTTTGGGGGCACCCAGGCTCCCAGGGGGGTCACCTGGGGGAGCCGTGTTCCTGGGTGGAGGTCACTTGCGGGGCTGTGTCCCCGGGCAGGGGTCCCAGGGGGCTGTGTCGGTGGGTAGAGGTCACTTAGGGGTCCGTGTCCCTGGGCACGTGGGTCCCTGGGGCTGCATCCCTGCGTGGAGGTCACTTGGGAGGGGGGTCCGTGTCCCCAGGGCTATGTCCCCGGCGATGGTGTCCCCGGGCAGTGGTGCTGAGGGTCCCTGGGGTCGTGGCGGTGGGGACGGCCCGGTGCCCGCCTGGTGACAGTGTCCTCGGGCACCGGGTGACGGCTGCGGACGGGCAGGTGTCACGCTGCAGCATGCGGTACCTGGCGCTGATGGTGTCGCGGCCTGTGCTGAAGCTGCGGGAGATCAACCCGCTGCTCTTCAACTACGTGGAGGAGCTGGTGGAGATACGGGTGAGTGCGGTGCGGCCACACATGGGGGAAGGGACCCCACCGGGCAGGGTGGGCAGCAGGGGACAGCATGATGGAGGGAGCATGGGCTGAGTAGGGAGGGAGAGGGGACCCCAGCAGCACCCACAAAGGGGGAGCAGAGCAGGGGTCAGGGTGCCCAAAGCGCTATAGGGCTGAACTTGACCCAGCCTGACCTTGTCCTTGTCACGTCCCTGTCTCCATCCTGTCCTTAACCTGTTCTCATCTCATTCCTGTCCCCATCCCTATCCCATTCCCACGGCATACCCATCTCATCCCCATCCCTGTCCCCATCCTGCCCCTGCCACCACCCTTTTCCCTGTCTCGGTCCCATTCCCATCCCATCCCATCCCCATCCCATATCGTCCCCCTGCAGAAGCTGCGCCAGGACATCCTGCTCATGAAGCCCTACTTCATCACCTGCAAGGAGGCCATGGAGGCGCGGCTGCTGCTGCAGGTCAGGCCCCGCGTGGGCGGCCGAGCCAGAGGGACCCCGGGACCACGGGGCACCTGGGCTGGGCACGGCAGAGCCGGGCACAGCGGTGACAGGCTGTCCGCCTGCAGCTGCAGGACCGGCAGCACTTTGTGGAGAACGACGAGATGTACTCGCTGCAGGACCTGATCGACATCGAAGCCGGTCGCCTGAGCTGCTCCCTGACGGAGATCCATACTCTCTTTGCCAAGCACATCAAGCTGGACTGTGAGGTGAGCCGGTGCCGTGAGGCACACACAGCCGTGACCCACGGTGTGGCTCCCGTAGGGGCAGCGCCGTGCAGGGGAGGTGGCGCGGTCCCCACCGGGCACCACTGTGACCCTCTGCCCGCTCCCGCCCCAGCGCTGCCAGGCGAAAGGCTTCGTCTGCGAGCTCTGCAAGGAGGGCGACGTGCTCTTCCCCTTCGACAGCCACACCTCCGTCTGCACCGACTGCTCCGCCGTCTTCCACAGGTACGACACGCACTGGGGACGGCCACCTCCTGCCGGGCGCGACGATGCGGCACTGAGGTGGGGGGACACGGGCGGCACTGGGGCCGGTGCAGAGGGGTGACCCAGCGCTGTCCCCCCACGCAGGGACTGCTACTACGACAACTCCACCACCTGCCCCAAGTGCGCCCGGCTCAGCCTGCGCAAGCAATCCCTCTTCCAGGACTCCGGCACCGAGGCAGACCCCTAAGGAGGGGGGGGTCCAGCCCCATGGCCGCCCCCCCACCTGCCGTGGGGCCCTGGGACAGACACGGGCAGCCCCACAGCCGCTTGGGGTGTGGGGTGGCCCCCAGCTCTGCACGGCAGCTGGGACCCTCTGCCTGCGGGGACGGCAGCCCTGGGCCTGGACGTGGCTTGGAGGGGGGGGAGGTCGCTGCCGGACCCCAGCCTCTCGCAGGGCGGGGGTCCGGTGCTGCGCTGCCTGCAGCCGTGCGGCGTGGGCGAGCATGGCGGCCGAGCCGGAGCCACGGGCGCTGCCGGGGAGGGCGAGCACGGCGGGTCTCGGCAGAGGAGCCCCCCCAAACGCCTCTCGCCATCTCTGCGCGGAGGGCATCGGGGAGGGCGGGAGACAGGAGCCGGGGCTGGGGAGGGGGCGCCACCCTCCCACCCCCCCCACCCCACACACACTACTGGAATAACGCTGCTGATTCTGGGGGAAAACACACAGTTCCCCCCAACCCCCCCCACACGGACACTCCCGTTCCCGGGGCTGAGCCTCCGGGGGAGCTCCCCCCCCCCGGTTTTCCTGTAGCATTAACGACGCCTCTTTGCGCAACCCAAGCACTCGTGTCCCGGCTGTGGCTCGGCGGCGGCGGGGGTGTGGCGTCGCGTGACGTCATCGGTTTCCGTTAAGGCGGGGGCTGCTCCCGGTCTGCTGCCCACCGGGAGGGGTCGCGGCCAGCGCTGCCCCGGTACCGGCTGGGTTCCCCTCCCGCGCCGCCCCCTTCCCCGGTCTCCCCCGGGGGAGCCCCGTGTCCCGCCCGGGGGTCGCCTCCCCTGACGCAACCCCCCCTCCCCGCCCAGCGGCGACGGAGACGGGCAGAGCCGCGGCGGTGGTGGGTCGGTCGGTTTTACCGGAACAAAACGCTGCTACATGAGGACCGGGCGGGCACCGGCACCGGCCATGCTCCGCCGCGGCAGACGGGACCGCGCCGGCCCCGCGCTGGGCTACGGGCAGCCCCGGGTCCCGGCGGGGGCGGGCCGGCTGCTCCTTCCCCGCCGCTCGGGGGGCCGCTCCGGGCCACCGGCTTTGGCCGGCCCCGTGCCTCCTTCCCCGGGGCTGCCTCTCCCCGGGGCCGGTCCGCCGTGCCTCCGGGAGAGGTGACCCCCCCCGCGGCATCAGTCCTGCACCCCGGCCCCCCCGGGCAGGGCGGCGGGGATGGGCTCCATCGGTGCTGGGGATGAAAGGAGGCGACTGGCACTGCTGTGTCCCCACGTCTGTCCCCTGGCGTGTCCCTGCGTCCGTCCCCCGGTGCCAGGGCAGCCCCTAGGGCTCCCGCGGGCGCTCGGCGGGCAGGAAGGCGTCCGGGGGTCCCGGCGGCAGCTCTGGGTCGCTGAGGTGCTTCTTCTCCCGGCCCTGCTCCCGCGCTCGGGTCCAGGAGGGCGAGCGCAGGTACCCGGCCCGTGGCACCACCTGCGGCTGCAGCCCTGCGGGGACAGACGGCTCAGGGAGGGACGGACAGACAGATGGATGGACAGGTGGTCGGACAGGCTGAGAACGGCCCTGCGCACTCACCGCTGGGCGACTCTCCAGCCACGTTCTCCTCATCAGAGTCGGCGAAGACTTCGGCCAGCTCCTGGTCCGACATGTCAGTCAGCTCTGTCAGGTCCAGCAGGTCGAAGTGCACCTCCAGCGAGGAGACGCTGCTCAGGGGCTCTGCGGGCAGCCGGACATGCTTGGGGACCCGACCAGAGGCCCCAGGGATGGGCTGGGGGCAGCAGGGTGGGTGCCCGGGGTGGGGAGTTGGGGGGGGGGGGCTGGTGCTGAGGGAGCTGTGGGAGAGGGGGGGACAAGGGGCTTGGTGGGGACGACCCCCTGAGGGCTGGCAGGGGATGTTAAGGGCAGGCAGGAGACGCTAGGGACAGGCAAGGACCCTGGGGACGGTCAGGTGGTGGCAGGAGATGCTAAGGGCAGGCAGGGGATGCCAGGTACAGGCAGGGACCCTGGGGGCAGACAGGAGATGCTATGGGCACACAGGGGATGCCAGGGGTGGGCAGGGGACCCCAGGGACAGGCAGGGGATGCCAGGGGGCAGGCACGTCTGCCCGCGCAGGGCCACACTCACGTCTGCGCTCGGTGACCTGCAGCAGGCCGGCGCTGGGGATGGGGATGCCGCCCTGCTCCTCCACGGGGTCTGTGGGGGGCTCCTGGGCTGGCCCGTGGACAGGGGTCCCCACAGGGTGCTCCGGGGCCAGCGTCTCCTTGCTGAGTTCTGCGATACCGACACTTGCCACGTCGGTGACAGCAGATCCCCCCTGGGGCCCCATTGCCCCCCCTGGGCTTCCCGGCAGAGGGGATGGGGGCGGTGGGACCCCAGGGGGGACAGGCAGATCTGCCCGGGGCCCAGCAGCCCCAGTGCCGGCAGCCAGCAGCCCCACGCCCCCCGCCCCGCGCAGCCCCTTTGTGTCGGTGAGACAAAAGCGCGGCCTGTGCCGGAGCCCAGACAAGGGGCGGTTTGTCTCCCAGCAAGAGCCGTCGTGGCACAGCCTGTGGTCGTGGCACAGACGTGTCCGGGCGCTCCTCCGGGGTTGAGCGGGCACCGAGGGTGGGCAGGCGACGCTGCGTGCCCAGGGCAGCACCGGGCACCACCACGCCCGGGCCCAGGCAGCGCCCGGTGCTGCCCCAGACATGCAGGGTCTCCTGCCCACCCGGGGCTGGTGCTGAGGCAGGATGAAGCCGGCTGCACCCTGGCACCATGTGCCACCTGGCCCTGCCATCACCGCGCTGCTGGGCAAGATGGCACAGGGACAGGCTCACCAAGGGCAGGGCATCTCCTCCTTCCCCCCCAGGGCAGTGGCAGTGGAGCAGGGGACAGAAATCCCCCCAACCCAAAGGAGCCAGGATACGGAAAGGGACACTACGGGAGCATTTTGTTCCTGTTCGTGGTAACAGAGCCACAGGACACCCCTGCCCTGACACCGGTCCTGCTGTATCCTGACCCCACAAGGTGGGACCAGGCATCCTGCACTGCCGGTACCTTCCCTCCAGGCGGAAACGGGGTCCCCAGCCCACTCCAATGCTGGGAAGAGCTCCCCAGGGAGGGACATGGGGGCTGCCTGCTCCTGTCCGCTCCCACCATCCCACCCCACACACCACCGCAGTGTCCAGCCACAGTGGGTGACACAACAGTGTCACCGTACGGAGCGCATCCTCCCCTGCCACCAGCAGCCTCCTGGCCTCACTCCCCCCGACCCCCGAAGCCCCCACCCACCGGGGTGCTGGTCTCTGCCGCAGAAATCCCCTCTGGCCTCCGTCTGCATGGTCACGCCACGCCGCCGGCCACGTTGCCGGCCACGCCACCCTGCTCCGGCCTGGGCTCACCGGCTGCCTGGTGGGGAGCGGGGCCAGCATGAGGGCTACCTCCCGGCACGCTGCTCTGCTGACTCACGTCAAACTGCAGAGCCAGACAGCCACCGGCTCTGGCCACCCCACCGGCACCGGTCCCGCTCCTGGCCAGTGCCTGGCTCGGTGGCAGCGTCCAAGGGCCCGGTGCCATGGGAGGGCACGGCCAGGGCTGCCACCGTGACAGGGGCCACGGCACAGCTGTGTGCGGGGCACATGCAGGAGGGATGGGCATGCACGGGAGCCCCGGCACCACCCGTGTCGCCATGCAGGACCCCCCCTACAATGCCGGGGTCCCCCAGGCTCCACTGACGTGGCCACCACCCCGATTCTGAGCACCTCAGCCCTCCGCACCCCTCCACCATCACCGTCACACTCCATGGGGGTGTCTGCCCTGGCATCCCCCCCTGCACCTCCGCCTGCCCCAGGCACCCTGTACCGCAGCCCGGCACCCCACTGCACCCCTATGTCTCGGGGGCACCCCACTGCACCCCCACAGCCCCATCCCGGACTCTCCTTGCACACCCCCTCCCCTTGCACACCCATCCGGAGCCCTAGGCACCCCCCCTTGCACAGCACCCCCCTCCATCCCCGCACACACCCCCCCGGCAGCCCCCTTGCGCACCCCCCATTGCACCCCCCGCATCCCCATCCAGAGCCCCCGGCACCCCCGCTTGCACAGCACACACCCCCCCGCATCCCCGCACACACCCCCCGGCACACCCCTTGCACACCCGCCCCTTGCACACCCACCCCGCCCTACATCTCCCCCTGCACGGTCCCCGCACCCCCCCGTCTCCCCCCGCGGGGCCCGGCCCGGTTCCGCCCGCTGCGGGCTCCCGGCTGGCGGAGCCGCCCGGACCGAGGCCGCGGTGATGGGCGCGCCGGTCCGTTACCGCCACTCCTCCCACCGCCTTCGCCCTCACCTACGGTGCCGGCCGCTCCCGGAGCCTCCATGGGCCGGGCCGGTGCCGGTGCCGGTACCGGTACCGGTGCCGGTGCTGGGCGGGGCGGGCCCGGTGCCAGCCCGCAGCCCGCACGCTCCTGCCCGCCGCGGCGGGGGCGGTGCTGGGGGCGGTGCGGAGGCGGGGACCGGGGCGGAGGGGGGGACGGGACACCGGGACCGGCCCCGCCTGCCCCGGGGGACTGGGGGGTGCGGAGAAGGACCGGGGAGCACGGGTCCGGGGGACGGGAGGCACGACGGGGACCCGGAGAGGTTCACAGATCCGGGATGCAGAGGAGACCCGAGGAGGGACACACGGGAACCGGGGGTGCAGCGGGGACCCCGGGCGTGCGACGGGGTCTCGGGGGCGAGCCGGGGCGCCGGGGGACCCCGGGTGCGGGGGCCGGGGATGCGGGAACACGGGGGACCGTGGCGCAGCGGTGATCCCGGGGGTGCGGCGGGGTCTCGGGCCCGGTCCCAGCGAGCACCCCCTGGGAGCAGGGGGCACCCCCCGGCCCCGGATGGCTCCCCCCACCCCCGGGCGCGGAGCGGGCCCCGCCGCCGTTGCTAGGGCGGGGCGCCGCGTTGCTAGGGGGCGTGTCCTTCCACCGCCCAACTCTCGCGAGATCCGCCCGCCCGTTGCCTGGAGACCGCGGCGCCAGCGGCAGCCGCCATGGTGAGAGCGGGGCCTGGGCCTGGGCCGGGACCGGCGGGGAGCGGGTAGTCAGAGCCCTGGGGCGGCTGCGGGGGGCTCTGTGTTAGCTGCTGAAGGGTCCCCTGGAGCCGGGGGGTGCGGGCAGCGGAGGGCTGCGGGGCTCGGCCCGGCCCAGCCCGCTCTTGGGGAGGGAGCCCCGAGGGCTGCGGGGGTCCGGCCTGGCCTGGCTCGGCCCGGCCCACTCCTGGGGAGGGGAGGGAGCCCTTGGCACCGTGCACAGCGCTGCGGTGACTTTCATGAGGCATTAGCTCGGGTACTTGGTTTTGTTCCCCGGGGCTTCACTGCGGAGCTGAGCAGGCAGCAGCTGGGCGTGAGCTATGGGTGTCCTGGGGGGTCTCAGAGGCTTCCAGGCTCCTCCTGGGTACACTGGCTGCACCAGCCAGCGCTCCCTGTCACCCTTCTAATCCTGTCCCCGCCATGAGAGCAGGTATGCTTTGTGGCCTGGGCCGGTGCAGGGGCACTGAGCAGCACAGCTTCCTCCCAGCACCCAAGCCACACGCACACCTCGCGCACTATTCTTTCTTTCCTTAGGCGCCCAAAAAGAAACCCGGAAAAAAAGGGAAAGGGAGCAAAGCTCCAGGAGTGGTGGATGTCTTGTCCCCAGAGGAGATGAGCAAGGAGCAGGTGAGAGATCCCTTGTCTCTCAGCCCACGCCCCCTACCCCACCCCGACTAGGAGGACGTTTCTGCTTGCCAGAACAGTGCTCAGGACCCCTGTGGGGCGCCTGGCTCCGGGGGTGACAGGTGGCGGAGGGTGACAGAAACAAGCAGTCTGGTTTCATTTTACTGCCTGATGCTTGTCTGGGCTGGGGCGATTCTCACTGTTTCCACAAGAAGCAGCCCCCTCATCCCACCCTCCCTTCCACTGTTCCCAGGCGCCCTGCTCTCCAGTCCTGTGCCCTTGCTGTCTTCTCCACAACCCTGGCAGCCTGCTCAGCTGGGTCATGGCTCTGCCTGGAGATGTGATTTGCAGCCTGCTGCGCTCTCAGTAGCGTTGCTGCTGGGGCAGGAGGCATCCGTAGGTGTGGGGAGGGCAGGCAGAGGTGGAAGGTGCAGCTGCTGCCTCTCGGTTGCTCCAAGTCCTGCTTGTTTTGCCGTGTGTCCTACAACCAGAGGAGATGGCCCTGACCTGGGGACCTTGCTCCTGGGATAAGATCTTGCACATCTTGCTTCTCCGTCCCGGTAATAGTCACTGTGTCCTGCCAAGTTTGCGACACGGCTTGCCATGGGTGTTTTGCAAAGGCATCTGTCTGAGGCCTCCTTTTCTGCCTACTTGGCTCTTCCCTTTGGCTTTGCAGCTGGAGAACCATGTCGCGCGTCTCCGGGAGGAGCTGGACCGGGAACGGGAAGAGCGCAACTATTTCCAGCTGGAGCGTGACAAGATTCACACTTTCTGGGAGATCACCCGCCGGCAGCTGGAGGAGAAGAGAGCAGAGCTGCGGAACAAGGACCGGGAGATGGAGGAGGCAGAGGAGCGGCATCAAGTGGAGATCAAGGTGGGAGTGGAGAAGGCTAAAGGTGTTTTGAGTGCCTCAAGCTCCATGTGAGCCTCAGGCAGCTCTGAGGAGGAGAGGGAAGGGGGAAGAGGAGGAGAAGCTGGGCAGGATGCAAGCCAGGAGCGTCTTGGCCAATATCCCAGCTCTGGGTATCTTCTGCTGAAGCCCCTCACCTGGTCTGTGCCTTGGTTTTAGGTTTACAAGCAGAAGGTGAAGCACTTGTTGTATGAACACCAGGAAAACCTCACTGAGCTGAAGGTGGAGGGCACGCTGTCCATGAAGCGGGCCCAGAAGGATCACTGGGACCAGGAAATGGAGCTGCGTAAAGACATGCGCTCCTTGAAAGTGGAGCTGAAGGAGCGGGAGCTGGCCAACGAGGTGGTGGTGAAAAACATGCGCCTGGTATGTCCCTGGTGGGGCTGTGTGTGAGGTGCCTCTGCTGCAGAGGGAGGTGGTGGGGCCTCCTAGCCCCAGGGTGTGAGCAGGAGACTGCCTCTCCAGCTCTCTCCATGGGGTGGGATGGGGTTTCCTGCAGGCAGCAGTAACAGATGGACTTAGAGGCACTAGAAAGTCACCGCAGGAATGGGGAGAAGGGCTTCCTGGGGCAGTTCCTGTGAAACCCCTCTGCTGCAGCAGGGAGCTGTGAGAGCAGCTGGAGAGCCTACGAGCCGCCGTTTGCACGGATAACGTGGGATTGGTGCCATGTCGGGAGCCTTTCCCAGGGAGCAGGAGCGAATCCCTCAGGATGCAGCTGACTCAGGATTTGGTTGTCTGCGTCTAACACGTAGCTTCTCCCTAACAGAAACAAGAGGAAGAGATCACCCGGCTGTGCAACGACTTCGAGAGACAAGTGAAAGGTCAGGACATGCGCGTAACTTCTGCATGGCCTCCCTTTGTCAGTGTGCCGGGGAAGGCTCCTCTGAGCTCTGCTGTGCTGCTGGGCTCCCTAGCAGAGCCTTGAGCAAAAAGGGGGCTGGTTTTCCCACAGTTGTGGTCAGTTTCTTCCCAGTTGTGGTCAGTTTCTCCCCAGTTCGTGCTCCCCTGTGCTTTGGGACTGCCAGACCCCCAGCATTGCAGGATCAAAATGAGGCCGGGTGCTTGTAGTGCGAGCGGAGGGGCGCAGGCAGGGCGCCTGTCACTGCTGCCAGGCCGTACTGCTGAGTGCAGCTGCCTGGCAGCGCTTCCCCAGGCTGCAGGATGGGGAGGCTGGAGGAGCCCTTGCAGAGTCCTCGCTCCAGTCTCCTCCTCAGGGGACGTTTCAGGTTCTCACAGGCTGACTTGGAGCATTTCCATGCCCTCTTTCCAAGGATGCTATTTCTGGGCTCTGCTCTCTGTGGTCCCTGCGTAACTGCTCTGCACGCTGGTGGCAGCTGCGGTGACGCTGCTAACGGGCGTCCTGTCCTCAAGTAATGCTGCGGTGGCACGCACCAGGCTGGTGCTGGCTAACGGAGCTGGGGTTCATTACGCAGGGTCTCCAGGAGGTCCTCACTCAGCCTCCTGTGTGCTCCCCCAGAGATCGAGGCCAAGTACACCAAGAAGATGCAAGTGCTGCGGGACGAGCTTGACTTGCGGAGGAAGACTGAGATCTATGAGGTGGAAGAGAGGAAGAACAGCCACATCAGTGAGCTGATGAGGAACCATGAGAAGGCCTTCAATGACATCAAGAACTACTATAACGATATCACGCTCAAAAACCTGGCTCTCATCAGCTTGCTGAAGGTATTGCCTGCCCCCCTGCTGTAGCTTGCCTGGCCTGCAGAGTGTCCCCCTTCCACCAAGGGACCGATCCTGTGAGGATTTCACCCAGATCTGACTGGTTCCCAGGTGGCAGTGTGGGTGCTGCTGGTCTCCTGAGGGCTGTACACCGTTACATGAGCGAAGCCCTTGAGCACAGGGAGATGCATCTTGCTGGGCCAGCAACTGGAGGGTGTCTGGAGGTTGTGGGAAGCTCTGAGGAGCTGGGCAGCCCCCAGGAGTTGGCACTCGTGTTCCCAAGAACAGGACCAGATAGAGGAGATGAAGAAGAAAGAGAATCACTTGGAAAAGGAGAAGGCAGATGTGCTGCTCCAGAACAAACAGCTGAAGGAGCCCCTGCAGCAGGCCCAGGAGCAGGTGTTTGAGCTGCAGAAGAAGCTGGCCCACTATGACAAAGACAAGGAGGCCCTGACGGTGAGTGGCCAATCCTGACCTTTCCTGAGTCACCCTGGCTGTTTCCTGGAGGGAGTCGCTCAGCAGTGACCTCTGCTGCTTGGCTTGGCCAGATCGCTGAGCAAAGTCCTTCGAGTCCCTTTCAGCTCAGCTGGGGGTTTATAAGATCTCAGATGGGACTCCTGGGACTCTGGCAGTGAGAAACAAGAGTAGCCCCAGCTGCAGAGCAGGAAGGGAGTTGGTGTGGATGCTGCCTGTTGTTTTCTCACCCATATCTCTTTGCTGGTCACTCTCCTCCCTTGCCAGAACACATCCCCCACACCCCCCAGAGAAACCCGTGCTCTTTAACTGTGCCTTCCCACTCGCAGAACACGAAAGCCCGCCTGAAAGTCACCCAGAAGGAACTGAAGGATCTTCAGTGGGAACATGAAGTGCTGGAGCAGAGGTTCAGTAAGGTGAGAGTTGCAGGAGGGTCTGGGCATCCCTCTTCCCTCTCCAAACCCTGTCCCCTCGGCAGAGGACTGGGCATGGGGGCTTAGCAGAGAGCCTGTGCTTAGCTGAGGGCTTTCTGAGGCTCTAATCCAGAGCCGTGTGATAACTGCTGCTTACAACAAAGCTTCTGACCGCTTTGGCATCTCCCACGGTCAGCAGACAGGCCTGTCCTTGTACTTTGCTAAGCAATCATGCACGCTCCAGCGGTCCCCTCCCGGCCTGCGAGGGACTGGCTGCAGCAGCAGCTCGGGGGCAGAGCCGTGGGGAGCGATAGTCAAGGGCTACCACCCCTGGCCACAGCTCGCTCCCTCCTTCTGCTGGCATTTGGGGGTTGCTCCCCCCGCTTGCCATGCTGGGGCGGCTCGGGATGAGTCCTGTTGACTGAGTTCTCCCAGACTCAGCCTCTTCCTCCCAACCCCCGCCCCGCAGCTAACCCAGATAAATCTGTTGAGGCAGAAGAGAGCTCATTTGCAATTCGTAGAAATCCCCAGGAATATGAACATTGATCTGAGGCCTCGTTAACAATCCATCATTAAGGCAGCAACATATTCAGTGCATTCAGAAGTAGGCTGTGGAGGAGAGATTGTGTCCTAATTAGGACACTTATTAACTAGCTGTGAGCCAGGGACTCCTACCAGCTGCGAGGAGGAGAGGAGAGACCCCGGTGTGCTCTGGGGCCCTCTCTGAGGTCTAAAATAGTGCCGCAGCGAGCCCATCAGCCCGTTCCGCTGTCGGGGTGTCCCATGCCTGGTGGGGAGGAGGAAGCAGAAGTGCAGGTGCTGAGGAGGTGCCAGCCATGGAGAGAGGGAGGGAAGCTGTGCTCCAGCACCTGCGTTCCCTGCGGGCTGCAGGTGCCGTGGGGATCGGCTGGGCTCTCGGTGGAGCAGGCAGGGCCGAGCTGCTGGACCTGTTTGCTGCCAGCCCTGCGTGGCTGCCAGCCCGGGAGTCCTGAGAGCAGTGTGAAGGCGTGCTGTCTTTGGGAGCAGGTGCAGGCGGAGCGAGATGAGCTCTATCAGAAATTCACCAAAGCCATTAACGAAGTGCAGCAGAAGACAGGCTTCAAGAACCTGCTCCTGGAGCGCAAGCTGAAAGGACTCCTCAGCGTCCTGGAGAAAAAGGAGGTGGAGCTCAGCGAGGTCTTCGCAGGCTCCAACCTCGACCCGGGTGCCCTCTCCTTGGTCTCACAAAAGCTGGAGGTACCGTGCGCTGCCGTGGGACCCGGCAAAGGCTGGCCTTGAGGGGGAGAGGCTGCTCTGGGGTGAACATTGGAGCATGCGAGTCCCCATCCTACGTGGCTGTATCTGCCACATCACTCATTCCCAGCACTCCCAGGGTCACGCGTGGTGCCGCAGGGCACACCGGCTCTCCCTCGAGAGCAGAGCGTGTGGGTGTCGGAGTTTGGCACTGATCTCTCCCTCAGGTGGGGCGTGTTTCGAGGAGAATAGCCCCAGGCCGAGCAGCGCTCACCAGCGCTCTGTGCTGCCAAGCAGGCGTCTGTGTGCCAGTCCATCAGCGACCTGGGGTGCTCTGTGCATGGGGTGTCGCAGCCGGTGACCCTCGCCTGGCCTCCCTGGCTGCAGAGACAGTGTAGATGGGTTCCCAGGGGCTCTGCGACGTCTGGCGTGCTAAAAATACATATGCAGAAAGCCTCGGCGCGGAGGCTCGGAGACCCACATTCCTGGAGCCTGCCGCAGCCGTAACTTGAGAACTTGAGAAGCAGCACTTGCTCTGGGTTGGGTTGAGAGGCAGGGCACCCGGGTTCCATGCTTGGCTTGCCCACCCACTCAGTGCCCTGTCGCTTGTCCTGTACCAGCCTGTCCCCTTCCAGGTCCCCTCTGTGGTGGGTGGCAGTGAAGCTTGCAGATATCCTCTTGCCAGGGTGCCCTGGGGATGCGCACAGCAGCAGCCGAGGCTCTGGGGCTGTAGGATGGGGCAGCGGATGTGTCATCTACTAGCAGGTGCCACAGCAGAGGAAGGAAAACACATTCCTGGGAAGGTGTCACGGCGTCAAGCTCTCCGGCAGCTGCTAGGGTCCTGGAATTCCTCTGCTCAGCTGCCTCCAGCAGCTTCTCGGGGAGCCTCTCTCCCTGTAATTCCCCTGGTGCCGTGACGGCAGGGCAGCGCTGCTGGAGCAGGTGCTGCTGTCGCCTCCCGCCCCCGCTTGCAGCAGGGCAGACGACGATGGCAGGGTTGTGCTGGCGCTTGTGTAGTTGGTCTGGGAGGTCCCTGTCCTCTGCCTGGGGCTGGCTGTCCCTGGCAGTGCTGGCTCAAAGGGAGCAGGGTGGTGGCCGCCTGCCAGGCCGTGCTGTGAGCTGCTCTGCTTGAACCAGGCCCCGATGCCAGCTCAGTCGCCAAGCAGCAGCTCCTCCGTGCACTCGGACATGCTGCTCCCGGCTGCGGCACGGCCACCGTGCCACCGGGGCTGGGCAGCTGCTGCCTGACGCGCTGTCTCCCTTTGCAGGACGTGCTCAATTCCAAGAACACCACCATCAAGGACCTGCAGTTCCAGCTGGCCCGAGTCTGCAAGGTGAGGGAAGGGGCTGGGGGGCTGTTGGGTGGCGGCCGCAGCTTGCGGGGGTGGAAGAGGGACCTTCTGCTCCAGGCTGTGCACGGAGCAGAGGGAAGGGAACGCGCAGCAGGTCAGCTGAGCTGCTTCATGCCCTGGGCCAGGCAGGACCCAGCCCAGGCTGCCATTCCTGTTTGGCCTGCGAAAGACGGCATGTTGTGGTCCCCCGCTCCATGCAGTGGGGTGCAGGGAGCCCGTGCGTGGAAGAGGACCAGGCGTGGAAGGGCTGGCCTGGAGCTGGGCTTGGGGCTGACTAGGGGGGACACTTCTCTTGCAGGCGCACAATGACATGCTGCAGACGTTCGAGGCAAAGCTGACAGCCTTTGGGATCCCCCTGGACAACCTGGGCTTCAAGCCCCTGGCGAGCCCCGTGCCGGGGCAGGCAGTGGGGCAGGGCCCCGCGGGACTCGTTGCTGTGCCCACCTGATGCCAGCCAGCACCGAGGGACACACCGTGCCAGGGAGGGAGCAGGGCTGTGCCCCGTTGGTGCTCCACACCATTAAACAGACCCCAGTGAACCTTCTGGAGGACCTGAAGGACCCTCTCTCCCCTCCCGGGGGGGATCTTTCCTCTGGAGCAGCCCCCCCACTCCTGCCACGGGGGATGCCAGCCACAGGCAGATGCCAGCTGGGTCGGCTCTGACCAAGTGGTGCCAGTGTGGCCCCAGACCGGGAGGGCTCCTGGCATCCCACCCACCAGAGCAGGCCGGAGCAAGGAGTTGGGGCTTGCCTGGGCCCCCCCCAGGACTCCCTGCCCCTGGGGCTCCCCTCCTTTCCCCCTCCAGCAGCCGTGTGTGTGCTGCCCCCAGGAAGGAGGTTTTTTGAGACGAACAGTGCTGTTTGAAGCCTTTAATGGTGTCGGTGGCAGAGTTCCCCCCGCTCTGACCTGCATCCCTCGGTGGGGAGGACGTGCCGTTCCCCTAACTGCCGCGGTAGGTAGTGTAGGAGTAGGGGCTGATCAGCAGTGGGATGTGCAGCTTCTGGGCCGGGTCAGTGATGGTGAAGACGACCTGGGGGAGAGCAAGGAGGCAGCGGCTGGGATCCCCCTCCAGCGGGGCTCAGCTAGCCAGAGCTTGGGGATGCTCGGAGCAGAGAGGGCAATGCTGCAGGAAGGCACAGGCGGCTCCCACAAGCCTGGCTGTGGCACCCAGACCCCTGCTCCGTTCCCCCTTTGGATTCGGCCGTGGCTGGCTCCCGTGGCCCCTGTCCCCCGCTCCCTGTGCTCCGTACCTCCACGAAGGGGTAGAAGCTGGTGTGCCCCAGGCCCTGCCAGTACGCTGCCGTCTCAAAGCGCAGCTTGTAGGTGCCAGCCTTGGCCTGCCCCAGAGCCAGGAAGGGTGGGCAGCGCCCGTCGTGGTCCGTCCACCTGAAATCAGAAGGAGCAAGCCCTGCTGCGGTGCGGTGGCTGTCCCCGGCCCCCGAGCCGCCTGTCCTGGCAGCTGGCTGCCGGCTGGCTCGTGGGGGACGGGCAGCAGCATCCTCTGCCCGTTTGGCTGCTGCCAGCTCTCCTACCTCCGCGCCACCTCCGTCCACTGCGGCCCTGGCTCCTGCAGCTGGGCCAGGCTGACGGTAAGGCTGGATGCCGGCAGCCCCGTGACTGTGTTCAGCACGTGGGTGGTCAGGGAGCCATTCACCATCTCGGACATGCCTTCGGCCTGAGGCAGAGGAGTAAGCGGGGCTGGAACGTGTCCCGGCAGCGCTGTCTGCCTCCCCCCTCTGCTATGCTGTGGCAGGCAGTGCCACGGCCGAGCCCCTGGGTGCCCCCAGCCCCTCTCTGGAGGGGTCCTTGGCCAGCCTGCCTGTGGGCCCCCTCCCTCTGCTCCCGGGCTGGCGGCCATGCAGCTGGGGCTGTCCCAGCACAGCCCCCTTGTCCCCAGCATCCCGCTGCGCCCCAGGGCCGGGACTTGGGCGCCCACGTCCTTCCCACGTGGTGGGGCTCAGCTCCACCAGTCCCGGGGCCGCGGTGCCGGGGCCCTGCCTGCAGCAGAGCGCTGCCTCTCCCAGCGTCTGCCTGCGCACCCCGGGCACTGCTGCCGCCCGCAGCATGGGAGCCTGACGGGTTCCTGCCTGGACGGAGGGCTGCGTGCCTGGGGCAGTACCAGGGTCCCCGCTCACCCGCCTGGCCCGGTGGGCTGCGGAATTGGCTGGCCTGGACCCAGGGAGGGAGCCGTCCTCTCCCACTGTCCCAGCAGCCCCGTCCCTGTCGCCCTGCCAGCAGTGTCACGTGCGGGCGAACATTAACCCTGCAAGCGCTCCGGAGCTGCCTGGGGTCGGCAGCTGGGGCGAGCAGCAAGCACGGCGTCAAGGGCAGCGCTGGCAGGGACGGCCGGGCCCCTTCCCCTCTGGGAGCCCCCAGGTTGTGCTCGGCAGGGTGAGAGCACGACCCGGGGGCTGCATCCTGCTGCTCCCAGGCTGCTGACGGCCGGGCAGGGCCACACTGTCTCCCTGGAGCGGGACCAGCTCTCGCTGCCGTCCCAACACCGGTTCCAGGCCTCGGCTGCCAGCTGAAGCAGGGACGCCGGAGAGGCACAGAGGCGAGCAAGGGCACCTGGCTGCTTACCTGGCTCTCCTTCGTCCCCCTCAGCCCCTCAGTCCGGCCTGTGCCCCGCGGCACCGTGCGAAATGCCATCCCCTGCCCCAGCCGCCCTTCCTGGCACCGCAGCCTCTCCCCACCCAGCTGTCGAGGCTGGATGCCGCTATCCCGGCACAGGGCTGCGGCAGGACCGGGCGCTCCTCCCCAGCTGGGCTGAGCTGGCGCAGGTGGCTTCCCCATGGGAGGTGCACCCGGGAGCCCCGCCGGCACCCACGCTCCGGCAGCGCTGCAGCCCCGGGGCTGGTGGACCAGAGCCCGGTGGGATGTTGGGGCGCCGGGCCAGGAGGAGCCGCAGCGGAGCTGCCATCCCGGCTTCGCCTCCCTCCCTGGAAAGCGCCCGGAGCGTCGGCGCTCTGGTGGCCAGGCATGCGGGGGCTCCCAGGAGCAGGCAGCAGCATCGCCATGGTCTAACCCTGCCTGTCTGCCTGCCGGGGGGGCACGGGGGTGGGCTCGGCACCTCACCTTCACTTTGATGAGGGCGGTGGCAGTGGCCGACAGCCCGTACCCTTCCATGTCAGCCGCCTGGATCTCCAGGGTATATTCGGGAACCATCTGCAGAGAGAAGCTGCGTCACCCCCAAACATTGTTGGGGGCTGGCGGGGGAGGGAGGAGCTCTGCCCAGGGCTCACCTGTGCCACCAGCCCCGCTGCAGCCACAGAGATCACCCCGGTGCTGCTGTTGATGGCAAACATGTGGGGTTGGGGATGGTCCGGCTGCTGGCGCTGGATGGAGTAGACCACAACCCCGTTGGTGGAGCTCACCGCGTCGTCCGCGTCTGTGGCCAGCACCTGCAGCACGGGGGTGCCTGGGAGCGGGTTGTTATTGGTGACATCTCCCCCATTCCCCCAGCGCTGTCTCCTGATGCTCGGTGGCATCGGTCTCACCTGGCTCAGCCCCCTCCGGCACGGTGCCATGGAAGACTGCCTCAGTGAAGACAGGCCGGTTGTCATTCTGGTCCATCACGGTGATGACGATCTCCATGGGGTCTTCCACAGGCTGCCCGTTGGCTGACACGGCGTGGGAGAAGAGCTGCGAGGGGCACCGTCAGCCCACACACAGCCCCGGGGACTGTCTCCCCCCCGCCATCCCGGCCCCCCATTCACGATGTATCTGTCGATCTCCTCCCGGTCCAGTGGCTTCGTCACTTGCAGCCACCCCGTCTCCCGCTCAATGGTGAAGACGCCCACGGGGTAGCTGTCTGCCCCCTGCCCCGTGATGCTGTAGAAAACCTTGGTCTCCTTGTCCTTGTTGGATTTGATCTGGCGATGAGGCGGAGGGGGGGTTAGAGGGGCCCTGGCACTCCGGGGACACCCCTGCCCTGCGCCCCGTCCCCGCAGCACCATGTACCTGGACCACCCTCTTGGGGAAGGGCCCCCGGTCGTTCTCAGGACAGTTGATGGGGGGGATGACCCAGTCTCTCTTCTGCCGCCAGAGGCCATGGCCAGGCTCGGGGAAGGTCAGCACGTCGGGCGCCGCGTCCTACAGGAAGAGCAGGGCTGAGGGGCTGGGGAGGGGGCAGAGCTCTGCACAGGGGCTGTCCTGCTGTCCCCCTTGCAGACACATAGCAGCCCCCAGCCCCATTGGGACAGTCCTACCCACAGGAGGAGGAGAAGAAGGGTGAGGGTGCAGGGCGACATGTCTCCCGCTGTGCTGGCATTCCTCCGGACACCAGCTGGGGATCTTCCCTGCAGCCAGCCATGACCTTGGCTGAGTCCTGCCGGGAAAGCTGAGTGCCAGCCCACGTGTGCCAGGGGGGCTGGGAGAGACCCGTGGGGGGGCCCAGCGCACAAGACGCTGCTCCAGGCTGGGGAGGGGGGTAATGGACAGAGCCGAGGACCCCGAAAGACCCCCAGGGCACTGTTGCACGGGGGCCACAGGGCACCCCCACCCCAGCAGTGCTGGGGTGCGCGCATGGCCCCACCCCGGGGTCCTGATTTGCTCCTGGGGGCCCCATGCACCCAAAGGCGAGGAGGGGGCTCTGGGTGCCCCCCAGTACCCCCCAGCAGCAGCCCAATGCACTGTGGGGCGCCGAGGACCCCCCGGGGCAGTGAGACCCCTCTCGGGGCACTGAGGATGCCCTTGGACCCTCAGAGCCCCCACACCCCATGGGGTGCGACCCCTCCCAGATGACGGCCAGGGCTGTGCGGGCCCCCTCAGGGTGCCGGGGAGGGGACAACGCTGCGGCTGGCCCCCATGGGACCCCTCGGGGCGGCCAAGCAGCCCAAACCCCCGCCAGGGGGGGCCCGGGGGTGCTGGGAGAGCCCCCGCCGCAGGGTGGCGGGTCCCCGGGCAGGGGGGGTGTCTCCGGGGGTCCCTGGAGGAGGGACCTGACCCCAGGCAGGGGAACAGGTCGCGCCGGCAGGGGCTCAGCCGCGGCGTGGGGCCGGTACCGGGGCCGTGGGAAGCCGCGGGGGCAGCGGGACGCAGTGCCCGGGGGTACCGGGGTGCCCGGGAGGTGTCCGGCAGCGCCCGGAGGTACCAGAGGCACGGGGAGAGACGCACGGCGGTACCGGAGGTACCGGGATGCCTACGGGGCCGCGCAGAGGAAGAGCGGCGGGGGAACGGAGGCGGCGGAGGGTCCGCACGGAGGAACCGGGCGGTGCCCGGGGGGTACTGGGGGGTACTGCGGGGTCCCGGGGGCCGCTCTCCGGGGCGGGGCGGGGCGGTACCTGCGCGGCCGCCGCCTCACCTGGAGCGGCGCTTTGCAGCGGGCGGGGCGGGGCGCGGCGGGCGGCGACCGGAGCGGCGGCGGCGGCCACGGCGGACGGGCCATGCGGGAGCCGCGCTCCGGGCTATGCCCGCTCCTCTTCATCCTCATCCTCCTCCCGTTCCTGCCGGCGGCCACCGCGCTCGCCGCCCCCCCGGCCCCGCCGTGCGCCCCCCCGGGGCTGCGCCGCGGGCCGCTCCCGGCACCAGGTAACCGGCGCCGTCGGGGCGCGGCTCCTCCCGGACCGACCCCCCGGGACTCCGCGGGATGCGCGGCGGGGCCGGGACGGGGACAGGGATCGGGATCGGGACCGGGACCGGGGCTCCGGGCGCCGGTGGGGCGGGCGGGCCGTGCCCCCCGGTGCGGGCTGGGCTGAGGGCGGCGGGGCCCCACTTCGCTGCCGTGCTCGGCCCCGCTCTGCCCCCCGGCTTGTGGGGCTGGCTCTGGCGCCGGCTGGGCTCCCTGGGCTGTGGGGCTGGATCTTGGGGCGGGATGTGGGGCCGGCTAATGGCCCTGCGGGCCGCGGGGTCGGTGCTTTTTGGAGGGAGCTGGCACTTCCCAGGGTGGTGGGGCTGGCCGGGGTCCCCGAGCTGTGGTGCTGGGCCGAGGGGTCGAGGCCTTCCCTGGTTGTGGGGCCAGGCTGTGGGGCTGGCCGGGCTCCTGCGTTATAGGGCTGTGATCCCCCCGGGCTGTGGGGCTGGGCCATGGGGCTGGGCCATGGGGCTGGCGGTGCCCGTCTGGCCCCGGCGGGGCTGGTGGCGGCTGATGCCGGTGCCTCTGGTCCAGCCGTGGGGCGCCCGCTTGGGCAGGGCTGGGTCCCTGCAGGGTGGGTGCCCGACGCCAGGCTGGCGATGGGGCTGGTTGCCCCGGGGCCACCCTTCTCTGGCTGTGGGCAGGACCGTGGCACTGTAGTAGAGTCCAGCCGGCCCGGCCTGAGGCTGGGCAAGGGGCTTGCTGCCTCTGGCTCTTGGCCCGCTGCTGGCGGTGCCCCGGGGGAGCGGGGCTGCTCGGGAACCGTGGCCAGAGCCAGCACTCATCTAATGGCCGCGGAGCACTAAAAGCCCTCCTTGGCAGTAAGTGCTCTCGCCATGCCAGGAGAGGCCCTGACCTCTGCCTGTTTCAGATGCCACATCCCGCTGCCTTCGGCCGAGCCCGCTGGGCGGCTCCTGCCAGGCTGCTGGGAATGGAGCTGGGCTCTGCCAGGCCCCTGCCGCGGGCAGGGGCTGGGGTCCGGCCACGATGCTGCAGACCCACCCCCTCCGTGGGCAGCACATGGCCTGGGCAAGCCATCGCAGTGCCATGGGGGCTCTGCACGGAGGGACACCGAGGGCACGGCGGGGTCTGGTCCCCTTAGGGGGGCTGCAGCGAGGCTGTGGACCCAGACCCCACCGTGCCACCCGTCCCTTCGCTGGGGAGCAGGGCTGGGGGTTCCCCACGGCGGATGCTGGAGGCTTCTGGTGCCCCGGCGGCGCTTGCCAGTGTGGCTGGGCCCCTTTCAGCCCCACTAATGTCCCTTATTGCCGCCATTGTGGCTGGGAGTGCTCCTTGGTGCTGCCCTCCAGGCACGGCTGCTGCTGCTCTGCCCCCGGGTGAGGGGCCCTGCCTTCGCCGCAGGGCTGGTGTGGGGCAGCTGTGGGGCACAGCTCTCCTTGCCGCGCTCCACGTCTGCAGCCCCCCAGCCCCGCTCTCCGTCCCCTCCCGGCTGCTGAGCCCGGGCGGCCTCTCGCTGCCGCCGGAGCTGGCTTAGTTTTGCTAATCCCCTAATCCTGCCGCCCAGCCGGGGTGCAGGGGCCTGGGCCGTATCCAGCGAGGGGGACGCAGCGTGGCCCTGGGTGGGGGAGGCCCGTGCTGTGCCCCATGTGCTGGCCGTGGGGGGCTGGGAGCCCCCAGGGGGGTGACACACCGGGTGGGAGGCTGGGGCAGGGCTCTGCCTGCCCAGGAATTTCCCGTCTTCTGTGAAACAAAGCCGAAACCTCCACCGCGCCCCTGCTCCTGTGCCGCTCCCGGCATCCCCTGCCTGATCCGCCTCCAGGGGCTGGGGGGGTGCGGGGTCCTGGGGTTGCTGGCCGGGGGGGGGGCAGGGACAGGTTTCCCCCCGGCCGCCCTGACCCCCTGCCCTCTCGCAGCGAGCTCCGGAGGCTGCACGGGGCCATATGAGACTGAGGAGCCCGACGTCGGGGCGCAGGAGGACGGGGGCCCCCTGTGGCTGCCAGGGGTGGGCAGGGCGCTCACCGTTCCCCCCCGGGATGCCTCCCCCCCCCGAGATGCTGCCGGCCGGCCAGACCCTGCCCCACTCCCCATGCGGAGCAGGCGCTCCCCCCAGGTAACCCTCCTGGCTGCCCCCCCGTCCCCTTAACCCCCACCTTGGGCTGGATGCGCCCTTACCAGTCTCCCCCCATCCCACAGGAGCTCCCCGAGGCACCAATGGCTCGCGCCATCCCCAGGAGGCAGAAGAGAGACTGGGTGATCCCCCCCATCAAAGTTCCTGAAAATGAGAGGGGCCCCTTCCCCAAAAAGCTGGTTCAGGTATGGGGGGTGTGTCAGTCTGGGTGGGGGTGGGCATAGATGTGCCCATCAAGGGTGGGAGCGATGCTGGTGGTGGTCACGCCTCCTGCATCGGGGCAGGGTGCGATGCTGCTGGGGGGGTGGTTACTGACCCCCTTCCCCGCCTCTCCTCCCAGATCAAATCCAACCGGGACAGAGACACCAAGATCTTCTACAGCATCACGGGGCAGGGGGCGGACGCGCCCCCCGAGGGCGTCTTCACCATCGAGAAGGAGTCGGGTTGGATGAAGGTGACGCAGCCGCTGGACCGGGAGCACATCGACAAGTACCACGTAGGTCCCTGCCGGGGGGTGCCGCGGGGTGCCGCCGTGCCCAGCCGTTCCCCCTGCTCACCCCTTCGCCCCGCAGCTCTTCTCCCATGCCGTGTCCGAGAACGGCAAACCGGTGGAGGAGCCCATGGAGATCATAGTCACGGTGACGGACCAGAACGACAACAAGCCCCAGTTCACACGGGAGGTCTTCAGGGGCTCCGTGCCGGAGGGAGCTTTGCCGGGTAGGACCCTGTGCCGCAGGGAAGCTCTGCCTCCCGCCAGCCACGTCCCTTGGCAAGAGCCCTGGGACCATTGCTATGGGTGACGTGGGTCCCTGGTCCCACCACCACCCCAGTGACCAGGACATGCCCGTTCCCAGGCACCTCCGTGATGCAGGTGACCGCCACGGATGCGGACGACGCAGTGGATTCCTACAACGGCGTCATCGCCTACTCCATCCTCAGCCAGGAGCCACGGGAGCCCCATCCCCACATGTTCACCGTCAACAGGGCCACCGGCACCCTCAGCGTGATCGCCAGCGGCCTCGACCGGGAGGTGGGCTCTGCGGCACCGCGGGGTGGATGGCCCCGGTCCGGGCAGGGGGCTGACGGGGTGTCTGTCTGTCTGTCTGTCCATCGCAGCGCGTGCGGGAATACACGCTGACCGTGCAGGCGGCCGACCTGGACGGCGAGGGGCTCACCACGACGGCGCTGGCGGTGATTGAGATCGCAGACATCAATGACAACGCCCCCGAGTTTGACCCCAAAACGGTAATGTGGGGTCTCCCCCCATGGGACCCTCTTCCCGCAGGCCGGTGCCGGGCCGGTGCGTGCCGGGCTGCGACACTGATGGTGCCCCACACCCGCAGTATGAGGCGGCCGTGCCGGAGAACGATGCCGGGCGGGAGGTGGCCCGGCTGGCTGCCACCGACCTGGATGAGCCAAGCACGCCAGCGTGGAGAGCCGTCTACTCCATCCTGCGCGGCAACGAGGGAGGTGCTTTCGCCATCGTCACCGACCCCGCCAGCAACGAGGGCGTCCTCCGCACCGCCAAGGTGCGTGTCCCCCCACACGTCCCCCTGCCTCGCTGCCCGTGAAGCGGTGCTGCCCGTCCCCTCCCCTCTCCCAGGGCCTGGACTACGAGGCCAAGAAGCAGTTCGTGCTCCACGTGGCTGTGACCAATGAGGCCCCCTTCGCCGTGAAGCTGCCGACGGCCACCGCCACGGTGACGGTCAACGTGGAGGACGTCAATGAGGCGCCCATCTTCCACCCGCCGGTGCAGCTCGCCCGGGTGCCGGAGGACGTGCCGCCGGGGCAGACCATCGCCTCCTGCACGGCCCAGGACCCCGACAAGGCCCAGGCGCAGAGGATCAAGTGAGCGAGGACAGGGTTGGGGTTGGGGTTTGGGGGTTCCCCACCGCCCCCCGCCATGGGACGAGCTCCCTTCTGCCCCCCAGGTACCTGGTGGGGCACGACCCGGCGGGCTGGCTGGCTGTGCACCCCGAGAACGGCCTTGTGACAGCGCGGGACCACCTGGACCGGGAGTCCCCCTTCACCAAGAACAGCACCTACGCTGCCGTGCTGCTGGCCGTGGACGATGGTGAGGGCTGTGATGAAAGGGGCCCTTGTTCCTCCGTCCCGCGTGAGGGACACATGCTGCCATCACCAGGAACCGCAGCCTGGCTCTGGCAGCGAGCAGTGCCGGGGGCTGCCCGTCCCCACCCCTACTCGGGGCACCCCCGTCCTCATGAGGGTCCCGGTTTTGGGGATCCCCCCTCCATCATCGCTCCTCCCTGCAGGCTTGCCACCCACCACGGGCACCGGCACCCTGCTCCTCACCCTGCTCGACATGAACGATAACGGCCCCGAGGCCGAACCCCGGGAGGTCACCGTCTGCAACCGCAGCCCCCAGCCCCAAGTCCTCACCGTCACCGACAGGGACCTGCCCCCCAACACCGGCCCCTTCCGCGCCGAGCTCAGCCACGGCTCGGGGGACAGCTGGGCCGTGGAGGTCAGCGATGAAGGTAACGCCGGGGGGGTGCTCGGAACGAGGTGGGCTGCGCCGTGGTGGCAATACCGGTGCGTGTCGCCATGCCTCACCCACGGTGCCGGTCTTGTGCAGATGACACCGTCACCCTGCGGCTGGTGGCACGGCTGGAGCCAGAGCTGTACAGCGTCTACCTGCGGCTCCTCGACCGGCCGGGCAAAGCCCAGCTCACCGTCATCACCGCGCGGGTCTGCGACTGCGAGGGGCCGGTGCAGAGCTGTCCCCAGAGACCCCAGCCCGCCACCGGCCTGCCCTTCATCCTCGCCGCCCTGGGCGCCCTCCTGGCCTTGCTGCGTGAGTGGGGGGTCCTGGGGGTCCTGGTGTTGTGGGGCTGCACCCCTCCATGGAGCAGAGGGGGGGGGGGACATGTCCCTGCTGATGCCGCTGCTCCCCCCAGTCATCCTGCTACTGCTGCTGCTCTTCATGAGGAGGAGGAAGGTGACGAAGGAGCCATTGCTGCTGCCGGAGGACGACACGCGGGACAACGTCTTTTACTACGGGGAGGAGGGCGGTGGGGAGGAGGACCAGGTGGGTGTCCTGGGGGGCGAGGGGGGGTCGGTACCACCACGGGTGTCCTGACCCTGTCCCTCTCCATTGTGTCTCCTCCCACCAGGACTACGACCTGCGGCAGCTGCACCGGGGCCTGGACGCCCGCCCCGAGGTGCTGCTCCGCAACGACGTGGCCCCCACCCTCCTGCCAGCCCCCCAGTACCGGCCCCGGCCCGCCAACCCTGATGACATCGGCACCTTCATCGAGGAGGTGAGCCCTGACCCCATCCATGCAGGCGCTGCTGGAGCGCCCCCCAGCCAGTGGTGTCCCCAACCCCCCCATGGGACGGGTGCTGACCCCTCCTGCCCCCCCCAGAACCTGAAGGCGGCCGACACGGACCCCACGGCTCCCCCCTACGACTCCCTGCTGGTGTTCGACTACGAGGGCAGCGGCTCGGAGGCCACCTCGCTCAGCTCCCTCAACTCCTCCGCCTCCGACTGCGACCAGGACTACGACTACCTCAACGACTGGGGCAGCCGCTTCAAGAAGCTGGCAGACCTCTATGGCGGCGGGGAGGAGGACGACTAGGACCCCCCCGGCCCCGCTATCCTCCCCCTGCCCCACGCCTTACCGCTGCCTGTGCCTTGGGGCTGCCCCCTCCCGCCGTGCCCCCCGCCTCGGCGGCAGCCCCCTCGCCTTCCTCTCCTCTATTTTTCTCAGTTATTCTTTTAATTTTTTTTTTTTTTAAATGTATGAAATAAAGGTAGTGTGATGCTACGGATGAGGTTGAGGGGGTGCTGGTGTAAGTTTTAATAAAGAATGTGGTTTTTTTTTTAGATGCTCCAGCCTCTGCGTGGCTCTGTGCCCTGGGAGGGGTCCCTGGGGAGCTGCTGCCCACCCCAGGGGTTGGCGCTGACCCCAGCCCCAGTGTGGCCACCCCCATCCCCCCCACCACGTCCCCCTTGCCCGCTGCAGCGCCCAGCTGCTCCCTGCCCTGGCGTGGTACCTGCAGCATGGCCGCAGCATCGCCCATGTGGGGGGCAGTTCCCATGAACCCCTGGTAGCGGGGGGCTCCCCTGGGGTGGCCTTGTCCCCATGGGGTGCAGGTGGGCACAGACCGGGCACTGAGCCCCCCGGCCTATGCCCCGTGGGAGCGGCACCGGTGGCACTGGTGGGAAATCCCTCCCAGCCTCACAGCTCCCCCTCCCAGCCAGCACAGCCAGAGCCCTGCCTGCCTGCAGACCCCCAGGCTGCCAGCCGGTGCCCCCGGGGTGACCGTCGCCCCACGCGTGGCGGTGCTGGCACAGGCAGGCACAGCAGCCCCTGGCCCCAGTGTGACCCCGGCTTCCCCGTCCCCAGGCCCCTAAATAAATCCATTAATCAACTGGGCCAAGGGTTTTGCTGCTGTACGCGGGCAGGGGGCTGGCAGGGGCTGCCCGCTCCCCCCGCCGGGGGCTCAGCCCCAGGACGACCCCAGCACACGGTGCCTCCCACCGGCTCCGTGCTCAGCCCCGGCCGGACTCTGACCATCACCAGAGCCCCGGGAGCTGCGGGGTGGGGGGTGGCACCGGGGGTCCCCGGGGGTTTCTCCGTGCCGCGGGGCCACCCCCAGCTTTGCCGCGACGGAGGGGGATGAGGGGGGCGGTGCTGGAGGGGACGGGGCCGCAGCATCCTGGGGGGGGGGGGGGGGTGTCCCCGCAGAGCCGGGACCCGTGGGGTGGGTGCCCCCCGGCTCCTGCCACCCCTCGCACCCCCACGGCCCTGGACGGGCACCCCCGGAGCTCCCGCGCCCCGAGGGCTGCACGGCTGGAGCCGGGGGTACGGGGGTTCCTGGGGCCGGGGCGGGGAACCGCCTCCCGTCGGGACGGGACGGGACGGGACGGGACGGGGCGGGGCGGGGCGGGGCGGGGCCGTTCCCCCAGGGGGGGCCGGCACCTGCGGGGCGGGACCGGGACCGGACCCACCTGCGGCTCCGAGGCGGCAGCGCCCCGATCCCTCCGGCACCGTACCGGCACCGGCAGCCAGCCATGGGGCGGCGTGGGGGCTGCCCGGACCCGCTCTGCCTCTTCCTCCTCCTCCTGCTCCAGGTGAGCGACGGGGCGGCGGGACCCCGGGACCCTGCCCGGGACCCTGCCCGGGGCGGCGGGACCCGGGCCGGGACTCACCCCTCTCTCCGGGCAGGCCGGACACCGGCTGTGCGAGCAGGCAGTGCCGTGCCAGCCCGGCTTCACCGCGGAGACCTTCGCCCTCACCGTGCCGCAGGACAGCGTGGCGGCAGGACGGGCGCTGGGACGAGGTAAGGTG
Organism: Rissa tridactyla; assembly: GCF_028500815.1. Taxonomy (NCBI): domain Eukaryota; kingdom Metazoa; phylum Chordata; class Aves; order Charadriiformes; family Laridae; genus Rissa; species Rissa tridactyla. Next base: position 93,414,492 of record NC_071469.1, read on the forward strand.
GCGGGGAGCCGCGGGGACGGGCTGGGTGCGTGGCACAGGGGTGGCCGTGGGGACGGAGCCGTGGCTGCAGGGACGGGCTGGGTGCGTGTCACTGGAGTTGGCGATGGGGGATGAAGCCATGGCTCCCAACTCCATGCCCATGTGGTGCCAGGGTGGCAATGGGGACAGTCTCTACCCTGCTCTGTGGGTGGCTGCGCAGACGGAGCCGTGGGGACGGTGGTGATGGTGCCATGGCCGATGGGACAGGCTCGGACACTGCCGCAGGTGGCACTGGGGTCAGAGCCATGGCTGTATGCCTGTGTCCAGCAGCGGTGCCGTCCTGAGGGGCCGGTGCAGCGCGGGCGCTAGTGCTCCCACCGCGGGATGATGGCGTCGCGGCGCGGGGGCAGCGGGTGCCTCTCCCCGGGGTGCGCCGGCGCGGGTGGCGCTGACTCAGGCGGCGCAGACCTGTTGGGGCTGGCAGGCCGGGGCGTGGGGCTGCGCAGGCGCCCATCTTGCCCCGCTCCTCGCCCACCCGCGGGGTCCCGGCACCCAGGGCTCATGGGAGGCGAACCCCTTTCGTAGCCATGGAGCCGAGCCCCCAGCGCGGCCTCGGTGGTGTCTCACCGTGCCAGCATGAAAGCCCCGTCCTGGCGTGGCGGGTGCTGGCACTGAGCCCTCCCTGCCTGGCCGTGGCAGGGGGACCTGCTGCCACCTTGGGGTGACCTGCACCCCCTGGTGCTGGGGGGCTGTGCAGTGGCTGGGCGCAGGCTCCTGGGGCAGCGCTTGGCCCCTCGCCATCTGCACCGGTTAATGGCTGACGGCAGTGCTGGCACCACGGTTTGCTGGGGGTGGTTCGAGCGGCCGCGGGCTGAGGGGTGCAGAGCACCAAGTGCCGCACTGGGGTGTCCCAAACCCCTCTGGCTCCGGAAGGGCTTCACCCCGGCTGCAGGTATCAAGCCAGGAGCCGGACCCTGCCCCACACCTCAGGAATTGCCTGTTCGTTAACTTTCTGGTTGATCATTAACGAAGACACACTGCTGCAGCAGCCTGTGTCCATTAGGGCCGTGCCCGATACCAGGGTGACGGGCAGCCCTGTGTCCTCGGCGTCTCCCTCCTGCGCAGGCCTGGCCTCCGCAGGTGGGACGTGCTGGAAATCCCCGTCTCAGCACCAGCACTTCCAGTTTCGGGTCGCAGAGGGAGACGGGGCGTGGGAGGAGGGAAGGGGACGGGCATCGGCCTCTGCCCCTATGGGCCGGGTGATGCCCGGCCATGCGGGTGGACGAGCACAGTGGGTGCTCACCGATGCTGGTCCCCGCGCCACACAGCACACCAAAGCCAGGCCATGGCTGATGAGCCGGCCTGTAATTAGGCTGGTTAGTTGAGCGCGGTGTTTTCCCTCCCAACAGGTCTGGACAGGCCCCGTGCGGCGCCTGGGACAGGGAGGCAAACACCTGCGTGGGGGCTGCGGCGTCCCCGGGGCTGGGATGGGACGGCTGGGCCCCAGGCCTGGGGGACGCGAGGGGGTCTGGGATGCTCCCCTGCCAGCCCTGGGTGGGGGAACCTCGAGAGTCTGAAGTCACGGTGAAACTCGGGTGACGTCAGTGGGTGCGCTGGCAGGACGTGCTGCTCACAGTGCCTTTGCCCTCGTTGCCCGTGGGGTGACGTGAACCCCCCCCGCCCCTCCCCGGCCACCGCCGCCACCGGCTTCCGCCCCGGCACAGTCGTGCTTGCACAACCCACGCAGAGCGGGCACCGCCGGGGTGGTGGCACCCAGCGCTGCCCGTGAGTCAGCCTGTGCCCAGCCCCGGCGAGACGCCGTGGGACGTGGGGTAGCACGAGGGACCGCCCTGGTCCCCATCCTGAGGAGGGGTCTTGTCCCCCCGCTCTGGCCGGCGGCTTGGTAATGCAGTGGGGTCTGGCTGTCCCAGTGCCCCATGAGTGGTGGGAAGGGGGGGATCCCCCCGAGGGACCCCTCCCAGCTCTCCTCACCTCCTGCTCTACTGCTCCTGGAGAGGAGAGCGGCCTCCTGGCTCCCAGCCCCAAGAGGGGAGGGCTGGGGACTGCGTTCCTTCAACCGAGGAGCCGGAAAAACAGGTTGTGCACGGCCGGGCGGGGAGGGGGGAAAGCAGGCACTGAGCACTGAGCACTCATTGCACCCAGCGTGGGGCTGGGGGCTGAGCACTGCCCACTCGCTGCACCTATCCAGCACGGTGCCAGGTCCCGGGTGCCGAGTGCTGTGTCTGCGCCCACAGGTGCCAGGGTGCCTCTCCTCGCTGCGGCAGCACCCGGCCTGCCCTGGCACGCTCCTGCCCAGCCGGCCCCACCGGCTCCCCGAATCCTCAGCTTTCATCCGGGGTGCTGCTGCTGCGGGGCCGGGCTGGGCTGGCACCGCACCGGCAGCTCCTCCCGGGCTGGGTCAGGGGCACCACGGCGGGCAGGGGGGCAGCCCCCAGCCCAGGGCTCGGCTATCGCTCCCCACCCTCCGTGCCACCGCCACCTCTGAATTCCTGGGCTGCACGCGGGCTGACGTAACCCCACTGGGCTCGGAACCAGCCCTGGCAGTGGCGGCAGCGGCCTTTTGCCCGGTGTTCGGGCATCCTGCGCTCCCTCCCACTCCGGGCACGTCGCCTTCCCACGGTGCAGCCCCGGCACCCACTCTGCGCGCTGCGGGTCACGCCGGGGCTGATGGCGGCTGCGCTGGCAGGGGCTCCATCCCGGGTGCCGCTGGCTCAAACAAACCATCTCCCAGACAAAGGGTGTTTGTTCGGGAGCTCTCGGCAGCGCGGCCCCGGCTCATGTGACGCCTGCTGACCGCCGTGGTGCCGCTCGGAGCCTCCCCCCGGGGCTGGCGGTGGTCCCTGCGTGCCGAGGCCAGCTTGTACCACACCCCAGCAGGGTGCCAGGCTGGTGACGCCACCACACCGTCTGCCCTGGTCTGCGGTGGGTGCCTGCCGTGCCTGGGCAGGCTGGGTTGGTGTCCCCCTCCTGCAGCCTGGGTTGTCCCTGCCGCAGATGCGTGGCTGTGGGCCGCAGCCATGTGAGGGCTCGGGGACACCCACGGGTCCCCAGGCACTGGGGCACCGTAACCCAGTGGCCTGCAGTGCCCTGTGGCGCCAGGGCCAGGCGCCAGCGTCCCCCTGGCCAGGGGACGGTGCCAGCGCAGGTGAGCGGGCGCTGCCCTTGTTTTTATTTGAAAAGCAGCCGGAGCAGCAGCACCCTCTGCCCACTGCCATGGGCATGGCAGCAGTGACGTGCCACACGTAGGGACACGCTGTGGCACAGGGGTGCACCGTGCATGGGGATGTGCCACACGGCAGGGATGTGCCACGCGTGGGGATGTGATGCGCACGGTGCCGTGCGCAGGGGGATGTGCCGTACGCGGTGCTATAGACGGGGATGTGCCGCACACAGCAGGGACGCACTGTGCTCAGCGCCATTTGCTCCATTGCCAGGAGCCAGCAGGGATCCCATGGCACAGCAGGTCGTGCCATGCCCGGTCCCACAGCACAGCCATGGCAGGGATGCGCCGTGTGTCATGCCGCACACCCTGCCCATGCTGGGATCCCAGCAGGGCATGCAGCACCGTGCGTCATGCAACCATGCTGCATCTGTGACCCCACGGTCCTTCTGAGACATGGCTACACTGTGTGTGCCCATGTCACACTGTCCTGCACCCTCGTGCCCTGCCGGCTGCCCATCCCACGGTGCCTGGTCGCCTGCCCTGCCCTCGCCGGCTCTCCCCCGAGCAGCACCGGTGGCCCCCTGCCCACCCGCTCTCCCTGTCCCCAGTGAGCTTTGCGGACTGCGGTGAGCAGCAGCGTGCCTTCTACCTCTCGGATGACACACGCTTCAAGGTGAGCAGGGATGGCGTCGTCTCTGCGACCCGGCCCCTGCAGCTCCAGCGGCGGGAGATCAGTTTCTCTGTCCACACCTGGGATGCCACAGGCAAGAAGCATTTGGCCAGGATGACCCTGCGCAGGCGGTGGCACCATCGCAATCAGCAGCAGGTAAAGCGCAGCCCCTCTCCCTGGGGTCAGCACAACCCCTCTCCATGGGGCAGAGCGCGCAGGGGGCTTCGCAAAGTACTGGCACCGAGCCAAGCCGCTCTTCCTGTAGGACGCGGCGCCCGACGTGCTGACCTTCCCCGAGCCTGGCCATGGCCTCCGGCGGCAGAAGAGAGACTGGGTCATCCCCCCCATCAACTGCCCTGAGAACGACCGGGGGCCCTTCCCCAAGAGGGTGGTCCAGGTACGTGGCCCTGCAGGGACGGGGCGCAGGGCAGGGGTGTCCCCGGAGTGCCAGGGCCCCTCTAACCCCCCCTCCGCCTCATCGCCAGATCAAATCCAACAAGGACAAGGAGACCAAGGTTTTCTACAGCATCACGGGGCAGGGGGCAGACAGCTACCCCGTGGGCGTCTTCACCATTGAGCGGGAGACGGGGTGGCTGCAAGTGACGAAGCCACTGGACCGGGAGGAGATCGACAGATACATTGTGAGTGGGGGGCCGGGATGGCGGGGGGGAGACAGTCCCCGGGGCTGTGTGTGGGCTGACGGTGCCCCTCGCAGCTCTTCTCCCACGCCGTGTCAGCCAACGGGCAGTCCGTGGAGGACCCCATGGAGATCATCATCACTGTGACGGACCAGAATGACAACCGGCCTGTCTTCACCAAGCAAGTCTTCATCGGATACATCGAGGAGAACGCGAAGCCGGGTGCGTGGGGGACCAGCAAGCTGGGGGCCCTGCAGCTGGGACCACGCAGAACCCCGAGGCAGAGCTGTGCCGGGGTGTCCAGTGGGTTTTGTCCCATGAGTAAAATCTCCCCTGCTTGTCCCTGTCCCCAGGCACGTCCGTGATGACCGTGAATGCCACGGACGCAGATGATGCGATCAGCATGAACAACGGCATCATCGGCTACTCCATCCTCAGTGAGGAGCCCAAGAGTGCACAACGGATGTTCACCATCGACCCGGTGAAGGGCATCATCAGCGTCATCGGCACAGGGCTGGACAGGGAGGTGGGTGCCTTTGCTGCGTCTCGGGGGACCATGTGGCAGCTCTGCAGTGGGACTTGCCATGGGGAGCCAGGGATGCTGGAGCCCTGGGGTCCAGCCAGTTAGAGGATTTGCTGTCTCTGGGTCACTGTCCCCTGCTCTGGGGGGGTCTGCAGCCCTGAGCCCATTGGAGACCTGTGCAGGGGACCCCAGCCCTGTCGAGCCCCGGGAGCAGGTGGACTGCCAGCCCTTTGGGTGGGCGGGCAGCAGGGGTGTCAGCAAGCGTCTGTGCCAGCAGGAAATGCTATGGCTGGAGGAGGGTGGAAGAGCAGGCAGGTGATGGCCTCGGAGGGGAACATCCCAGACCCTGTCTCTGCCCTAAACATGGTGATCTTGTCTTGCAGACCACTCCCAACTACACGCTGATCATCCAGGCTGCGGACCAGGAGGGCATTGGCCTGACCAACACTGCCACTGCCATTGTGGAAGTCACTGACGCTAATGACAACCCTCCCGTCTTCGACCCCAACATGGTATCCAAGCCACCTCCTGCGAGCCGCTGCCCTCTCTGGGCCGCTGTGGCATGAGCCCCCACACCTCGGGGTGCCTGGGACCATGTGGGTGACCGTCCCCATCCCATCTCTTGCAGTATGAGGGGACAGTGAACGAGAACGAAGTGGGGGTGGTGGTGACCCAGCTGCATGTGACAGACAAGGACATGCAGGGCTCCCCTGCCTGGCAAGCTGTCTACCGCATCAAAAGTGGGGACCCAGATGGTGACTTCAGCATCACCACTGACCCCAAAACCAACAATGGTATCCTGAAAACCGCCAAGGTGGGTCTTGCCACCACAGAGCTGCCCCAGCGCTGGCTGCCTCCCCACCAGCACCGGCACTACCCTGGCTCCAATCTCCTGTCCACCCCCAGGGCCTGGATTACGAGACCAAGAGCCGATACAACCTCGTGGTGACGGTGGAGAACGCCGTCCCCTTCACCGTGCCCCTGCCGCTCTCAACCGCCAGCGTCCTGGTGGTGGTTGGAGATATGAATGAAGCCCCCGTCTTCGTGCCCCCAGTGAAGAAGGTGGAGGTGATGGAGGACCTGCCGCAGGGGCACCAGGTCACCTCCTACACGGCCCAGGACCCTGACAAGGGTCAGAGGCAGAGAATCACGTGAGTGGGGGGGGCGGTGGTGGGGGGCCGTGCTGGGGTGCCTGAGGGTCTGCGCTGTGTCCATTGTGCCGTACGCCCCATCCTCCCCCGCTGACCCCTCGCTTGCCCCAGGTACCGCATGGGCAGTGACCCCGCGGGGTGGCTGGCCATTGACCCCGAGAATGGCATCGTCACGGCAACTCAGCCGCTGGACCGGGAGTCGGTGCACGCCATCAACAGCACCTACAAGGCCATCGTCCTGGCTGTGGACAATGGTGAGGAGCGCCCTGCCTTGCCCTTTGGGAAGGGGCTGCTGCTGCCCCCCCGGGCTGTTGGGGCTGGGACCCCCTCCCCAGGTGCCTTTCTAATCCTTGGTCCCACAGGGTCGCCGGATGCCACCGGCACGGGGACGCTGCTCCTCCTCCTCCAGGATGTGAATGACAATGGGCCCATGCCAGAGCCCCGGATTTTCGACATCTGCAGCCGTCAGCCTGAGGAGCAGACGCTGAACATTGTCGACAAGGACCTGCCCCCCAACACCTACCCCTTCCATGCAGCCCTGGAGCATGGCTCTGGCGCCAACTGGACCGTCAGGGTGACTGGACAAGGTAGGTGCCACCTGGTCTGTCCTGACCACCCGCCCTTGGCTTGGGGCGGTGGGGAGATGCCGAGAGGTGGCCAGATCCCAGCACCCCCCGTCTCTCTGCACTCCCCTGAGCACAGCTGGTCCTGGCCCCCGCCATGGGCACCGGGCGGGGGAGCTGCCATCCGGCAAAGCCCTGCACCGGTGCTAAGGGTGTCCCCAAACTGGGGAGCTGGGACCTGCCTGTGAGTCCAACCCCTCTCTCTGCTGCAAGACATGCTGGTGCTGAAACTGGTGAAGGAGCTGGAGCCAGGGGAGTACAGCATCTTCCTGAAGCTGACGGATGGCCAGGGCAAGGCGCAGGTGACACCAGTCAAAGCTCAGGTGTGTGACTGCGAAGGGCCAGCCAAAAACTGCGAGCGGCGAGCGTACATTGCCAGTGGCCTGGGTGTCCCTGCCATCCTGGGCATCCTGGGGGGCATCCTGGCACTTCTGAGTGAGTACCATGGGATGGGGATGGGATGGAGATGGGACCACCCTCACCCTGCTGCCCTGACACCGGTGCCCTCTGCTCAGTCCTGCTGCTGCTGCTCCTGCTCTTCGCCCGGCGGAGGACGGTGGTGAAGGAGCCGCTGCTCCCGCCTGAGGATGACATGAGGGACAACGTCTACCACTACGATGAGGAGGGTGGCGGCGAGGAGGACCAGGTGGGATTCCTGTGCCAGGACGGACGCTGCCCGTGGGGTCCCTGTGGCACCCTCCCTGTGGCGGGTAGTGTCCTTGTTCCCCAAGCCACAACGGATGCTTGGGGTGCACAAGGCTGCCGTAGACCCCCCTTCCCCCTGTAGCCCCCACTGTGGTCACCAGTGCCCGCGGTGCCCCTGGTCCTTCCTGCCCTGGGGTAGCCAGTGGCAGGTCCCAGTGTAGCGGTGCCCTCGGCATCCCTTGAGCATCACATCCTCATGTCTCTCCCACACGCCAGGACTATGATCTGAGCCAGCTGCACCGGGGCCTGGACGCCCGCCCGGAGGTGATCCGCAATGATGTGGCCCCCCCGCTGATGGCCGCCCCCCAGTACCGGCCCCGACCTGCCAACCCTGATGAGATCGGAAACTTCATCGATGAGGTGAGCCCTGACCCCACACTGTGCTCTGGGGTTGGACCGGGGAGAGAAGCCCCCATCCATGCAGGCACCATTGGGGGGTTCCCCAGCCAGTGGTGTCCCCAGCCTGGAGGGGACGGGTGCTGACCCCTCCTGCCCCCCCCAGAACCTGAAGGCGGCCGACACGGACCCCACGGCTCCCCCCTACGACTCCCTGCTGGTGTTCGACTACGAGGGCAGCGGCTCGGAGGCCACCTCGCTCAGCTCCCTCAACTCCTCTGCCTCCGACTGCGACCAGGACTACGACTACCTCAACGACTGGGGCAGCCGCTTCAAGAAGCTGGCAGACCTCTATGGCGGCGGGGAGGAGGATGACTAGGACCCCCCTTCGGCCCCAGCCCGGCTGGCAGCCGCCCGTTGCAGGCAGCTCACCTCATTTCACCCCACTGGACTCATGTCGGTCTTGGCCTGTTGAGCAGGCGAACAGCACTCCTCCAACACCCCTCAACCTGCTGCCCACATCCCCCTCGATCAACGCGGGGGAAGCTCAGGGTCACGGGGGCTTGGGGGTGTTTTCTGGGGAGCCTGTGTGTTTCCCAGCACCCCTCAGCTCCAGGCAGGGCATGGAGATATTCAGTCCCTTCCCCATCCCGGAGCCGAGACTGTGCGGGGCAGGATCAGCTCCTCATCCCCGGTGGGGAGAGCCCCCACCACCACCTCCCTGCCTTTGCTGTGGGGGGAAAAATGGTTTCTCTGGCGCTCTCCGAAATACCTCGTGCTCCCAGCCCTGATACAACCACCAACCTGGCGCCAGAGAAGCAGTGCAGCCCCGGCACCACACCTCTGCCGGAGCAGGGCCAAGTGATCCATAAATGCAGACCAAAGATATGCTGTCATGTACTATATGTGAGGGAATTATATTTGATAGCATACTTACAGGCAGATTTCTATTTTTCTGTATCCCAGATTATGATATGATTTCCTTCTGTGTCACGCCAGGTTTAATTATTGTGCAGTCAATGAAAGGCGCTTTCAGAAATCGAACGGCTTTACTGAAATTCTGAACTCTGTTTAGCTGTTGTCACGGTTTGTATTTTTTTATCATGGGAAAAGGGTCTGATGCAGGCTGGGAAGCCAGCAGCGGTCTAGTATTAATTGATTGTATGGTTTTTATATAAAATTGAAATAATAAATTGTTTTAAGAAAACCAAAAGCCCTTTTCTCTGTGTACAGTTCCGCTGGTGGTCGCCGTCTGTGCTCGGAGACAGGTCTGCCCCATGGAGAGCTGTTCCTCGGGGCGGCATCGCTGCTGCTGCTGCCTCTTTGGAACTGGAGCGGATCTGTATCCAAAGCACGTGTTTTCTCATCACCAGGGCCTGTGAGGAGGCCGGGCTGCAGCTAACAGCAGGTCAGGGCTTTGTCTTGGGCGCGCGGAGTCTGCCTGGGCAGGCCCTGGGGAAAGGAGCAGGACAGAAAACAGGGCTTGTGCCTTATGGCGGTGGCAGTGTGCGCGCGGTGCCTGGTCCACGCCAGAGATCTCTGATGTTTGTCCAACCCTGTAATGGCCGTGACCCCTTTCAGAGGCCCTGCCCCATAAGGAAACACGGAAGGATAACACACCTCACAGTGCTTGAAGGCTTTTGCATGCGCAGCAGCCTCGGAGGCTGGCAAAGGATTTGCAGTCGTCCTGCCTTCTTACAGCCCTGGACAGGCAAGTTGCTAATTTACGTGCTTTGCAACACACACACAAGCTGTTTATTGCAAAGGTAGGTCTGGCCACTGACCTGAGTGCAGGCAGTAACGCCCACCTTGCACACCTCCACATGCTGATTACGATATGGAGAGGCGCTTAGGGTCTCCCTTTGTAGATAGAATTGTTGGTTTTGCTCTGGAAGCTGCTAATTTTTGATGGATGCAGACAGAGCTTGTGCTTGGGGATGGCAACTCCCCCGAAGTACCCGACCTGCCACTGGGGCTGGTGCTGCTGACACCTGTGGGGACAGGGGCCTACACCGCCGGCCTCCCACCCCGGCACCAGGCGACGACAGCTGTGTCCCCTGCGCTCCCTGCTGGGAAGCAGACGAGCCCCGAGCTGCTGTGAGCAACAGGCAGCACCCACCGCCGAGCAGCCCAGGCCGCTCCCACTTCAGGCCGGCCCCCAAGATGGCGCCGCCACCCCCCGCCCTACCCAAGATGGCGGCGGGCGGGCGGCGCCCCCGAGATGGCGGCGGGCGGTGTCGCTCCTCCCCGTCCCCCGACCTCCCCAAGATGGCGGCGGGGCGGTGCGCGCCGCCCCTCGACGGCGGGCCCCAAGATGGCGGGAAGCGCGGAGTCGGAGCTGGCTCCGGAGCCGGAGCAGGTGGTGGAGGCGCTGGAGCTGCTGCTGCGGCCGCCCGCCGGGCCCGGTGAGCGGGATGGCGGGGCCGAGCCCGGCCCGGAGAGCGCCCTACGACCGGAGACGCTGCTCAGCAACGCGGCGGCGCTGGAGGAGCGGCTGCGGCTGGTGCCGGGCTGGGCGGCGCTGCGCGGCCTGCGCCGTGCCGTGCTGTCCCGGGCCCCCGCGCTGGCCGCCGGGGCGGCGGGTGAGAGCGACCCGGGCTGGGCCATCGCCTGCGGGCTGCTGGCGCTGCTGCTGTGCCTGAAGGAGCGCCTGGCCGCCCTGGCCGCTGCTCCCCCCGCCGCCGCCTGCGGGGCCGGGGCCGCGCCGCCGCCCAGCGCCGACACGCTGAGCGTGGCGCAGGGCCGGTCGGTGGGGCGGGCGCTGCGGGCCGCCGTGGGGCTGGGCCTGGTGCCTTACCTGCCGCCGGGCGTGGGGCAGCGCCCGGGACCCCCCGCGACGCCCCCGGCGCCGCCGGCCGCCCGCGGGGCCCGGCTCCACGCCACCACCGTCGCCCTGGCTGAGCTGGCCGAGCACCCGGCGCTGGGCGGCCCGCTCCTCGCCCGCCACCTCGGCCTCCTCCTCGCCGGCCTCTGCCTGCTGGGACACGGCCCCGCCGCCCACAGTCAGGTCTGTGGGGCCCTTCTTCCCCCTACACGGTCAGTGCCGACCCCGCCAAAAACATGTCAGGGCCGCCCGCCGCCTCTCCACGCTCCATGGCTGGGCCCGTGGCTACGCTGGGCTCCCGCTTGCTGACCCCAGTGGCAACTCCTCTCATGCCGTGCGTGTTAATCTCCATGCCAGAGAAGGGGTGGGAGCCCGGCGAGGGGATGGAGGGACACCAGCGTGCGGTCGGCACCGGTGGCTGGGCTGCCCTCGCCACTCCGGGGTTTGTTTTTTCCAGGGTGTTTCAGAAGCGGAGCGAGCGCGGTGCCGGGAGACCCTGCGGCATGTCCTGGACCGCGTCTACCAGCCGCTGGCAGTGCGGGAGCTGCTCGTCCTGCAGGGCCGGCCCAAGCAGGTACCCAGCGTCAGCGGGGCCAGCCCCGGCATGGGGCGCTGGGGGTGCGTTACCGCCCGCCATGCTGGGACTGTGCGTGCCGGGGCGCTGAGGGTGCCTTTGCTGCTCTCCTGGAAGTGTTCTCACACCTTTAAAAACCGGTTTGGTGCAGCACCCCCGTCGCTGAGCGCTGTGCGGACACATGGGTGAAGTTGCTGGGGGTGTGTGTGTCGCTCGGGCAGCAGCAGCTGCGCAGGGCTGTGTGGGGACTCGGGGACTCACATTGCAGCACGTGCCACCTGGGTTCGGCACTTCCATCAGCGGTGCCTGGCTGAGAAAAACGCCTTCTCCTCTAGAACCTGCCCCTTCCCACTTGAAGCGGTGCTGCCTCGGCACTGGCTGCTCTTCGTGGCCATGTTGAAGGCTGCCTTGTGGCAGTGCGGGGGAGACATGGGAAATCTCTTTAGCATCGTGTTTAGAGAGTCCCTAGGGAAAGGACCTCATCCCAGCTCCAAGTGGGTGCTGTGGGTGGGTGCGTTCCCACCTGCCGAGTCACAGTTTGGGGTCAGGACCTGAGGAGCTGCTGGCACGCAGGTGGGATAGCCCGGGGTCCCGCTGGCTCTGTGCCGCACGCTGACCCTCGGGCTGGGATCGCACGCAATTCCCGAGCAGGCAGAAGCTGGCCGTGCCACGTGCAAGGGCTACAGAGGGTCTGTACGAGGCACTTGTGTGGGGCAGTGTTCTCGGTGTGTGCGGTGGTTCTTCCACATAAAAGCAGGGGGTCTCCCGGTTAAAACCCAAGCTGATACTTGGACAATGTCCTTAATGACATGCTTTAACTTTTGGTCAGCCCTGAAGTGGTCAGGCAGTTGCACTAGATGATTGTTGTAGGTCCCTTCCGACTGAAAATATTCTATTTTATCCCCCCTTAGTGCGGCAGTGCCAGCCTGCCTCCTCGGGGCATCCAAGCGAGTACCTCAGCTCTAACCGCTCGCTCCGTGGGTTCGCAGCAGCCTGTGGGCAGCTCTGCTGTCTGTGCCCTCCCAGGGGAATTGCTTTGCTGGACCAGGGAGCCTGGTGCCACCTCCGCAGCCCAGCGCTCTGTGCCGGGTCCTGGCAGGGGTCACCGCTGCGAGCCCCTCACCTGCATCGAACCCCACTTGTCCCCCAAGTCCCCTGTGCACCGCTTTGGTAGTGAGGCAGTCAGAGCTGCTGCGTGACCCTCAGAGGCTTTAATTAAAGGAGGGAAGCTCTGCATGAGGGGATGCTCCTGGGAAGGCTGGCCTCTCTCATTAAGCCCTAATTCGCTTTGTGCCGCTGGATGAAGAAGTGATTTATTTAAAAGGTTTCCCCGTCCTGTGCTCCTGTCTGAAGTCCTGCAGGGCGGCGTGCAGGCTGTTTGCCTGTTAGTGAGGGTTTGCACAGGAGTGTGCAAATACGCTCCTCAGCCTGCTCCTTTGTTTCCTTTCAGAGTCCTCCCTCTCCCGGGGAAGAAACAAAGCCGGCCCTCGTGCAGGCTCCAGCGTGGCTGCGGCGCCTTTGTGGTCAGCTGCTCTCCGAGAGGCTAATGAGACCCAACGGGGTTCAGGCTGTGGTTCGGGGCATCATGGAGGGAACAGGCGGTGAGTAGGGTGCTCTGACGCTGCTCTTGGCTTCCAGGATGGCAGATTAAAAGAGACTGTGATGATGTGTCTGAGACGTTCCATCCCATGAGAGGCCCAGGAAAGACAGTGCCATCAGAGCACTGAAATGGGAAACAGCTTTTGTCAGGCCAAGCTGAGTCTGTAACGCTCGCGCACATTTTGCCTCTGACTGTGTTGAACTCCCAAATGATGAATGCCTTCCAACTGCAAATGCCTTTAGTTGAGAGTACACCGTCATGTTTGAGGTCCAGACTGAAAGCCTCCAAATTAATTTAGTCTGTTTATGCCTCCATGGGGTTGCGCCTCGTGTGTGTGTAGCACGGTTTGTTCCAAGGAGCTGTGCTGGTGCCGGTTTGGAGGGAGCCGTGCTCGGTGCTGGGCCGTGAGCAGCTGCAGGTGGAGTGAGACCCATCCTGCTCCAGGGCTCGGCAGCCTTGCTCCCCTGCTTCGTTTCCTGCCAGGGAGAGAAACTGTTGCTCCCTAAAAGCTGAATCCCACAGTTTTAAGTGCCAAAGCCTCCTCCAGCCAGTACCAACCTGATGACACCATCCAAGCATGACCACCCTCCTCCACCTTTTGGCTCATATACCAACTTGTAGCAGTTGTTTTCCAGTATCAAAGGTCTTGGACAGTAGTTTTCCCTCTTCTGTCATTAAATTCAGGTGTCACCTGAAAGGTGCTTGCTCTGAAGAGAGTAATAAAAGCTAGAAATCCAATTTTGGGCCAGAAACATTTGGCTTCAGCCAGAAATGGCCCTGCCGTTTGCTGTCAGTCTGAGCTGATTTTGGCTTTCTGCTGATATAGCAGGTGGCGCTGGTGCTGAAGCAGCAGCTGTGGACTGGAGAAAATGCGACACGGTTGCAAAGATCCTGGCTTCCTGCCCACAGCAGTGCCTTTCCCTGGAGGACTACTACCGACTGGTGTGTCCCCAGGTAGGTCCCTCTCTCCCCGCAGCACGCTGGCTCTGGCTGGGCACGCGGAGCCGGCTCCTGGCTTGGAGAGTGACAGTAGTGTTGTTTCTGCTTGAGCGCGGCCTGCCTGGAGCCAGAACAACGTGGAGACATTTTTCTGCTGCTCTGGCAGCGGGACGCGTTTCCACCCGACTCTTGAATTTTCCATATTTGATTGAAATGCTGGATTATGTTGCCTGATCGCACGAGCTGTTCAGCAGTGCGCTATGAGGAGCTCTGCTGAGGATCTCTTCCTTCCAGCCTTTGGCTGGGGGAATGGTGCAGGCTCTTGGTTTGAGCCCAGAAATGCCTCCTGCATTAACCTGTGCCTGGGAAGGAGACTGGCTCTTCCATATGCGGAACGTCATGCCCGATGTCCAGCAAAACAGCATATAGGAGGCTCCTCAATCTCTGCTGTTGGCTGCAAGGAGTCGGCCTGCCCCCGACCCCCGCCGCCAAGGGGCTGCTGGTCTTTGTTCCTGTATCGTGGACTCATTCTGACTTTCCTTCCAGATTCTGGACTTGCTGCACATCCAGGACAAACTGACAGCGCGCCAGTTCCAGCGAGTGGCCACCACGACGGTGCTCACCATGGCGAAAGAGCACCCTCAGCTGGCAGAGAAGCACCTGCTCCAGCCCCTGTTGGCACCGCTCCTGCGGTGCTCCGAGACAGCAGGTACCGGCTGGTCTCTGCCAAGCCCCAGACTGGAGAAGGATCTGGTTTCTTGCTGATCTTTGTCTTTCCATCAGGATTTTCTCAGGGGCTGGTGCCTGGGCTGCTGAGTGTCCAAGCCCAGCTCTGTTGCTTGTGAGCCTGTCTGTGTGGCTGGGTGCACCGTATTTACTAGCACTTGAGTCAAATTACTACAGCGTGAGAGCCAAATAGTGGGGCTTCTGCCATTTGCTCTTTGGGAATCTCCCCAGTCTGACAGTCTTGTTTTGGGCTACCGGACGGAAGCCATCGGTTCCCCACGCTGACCAAGCAGCTCTCTGGGGAATAATCCATCAAGAAGTTGTGGTCTGCTTTGATTTGCTTGTAACCTCGCAGAGTTTACAACACTGCAGTGATACTTAGCGCAGCTAACGAGGGCTCATCGCTTCCCATGCTGCCTTGAGGGAGAAGAGGGAAGGCAAGAGAACTATCAAAGTGCTTTCTGGTGCTGGGCATGGTGGGGTTGCTGTTCTGCTGGAGACTCCTCAGCACATTGCGGAGATGATATTTCTGCCCTTTGTTTTCAGAGCTAGCAGTAGAAGATTTATCAGCCGGGACCGTGCTGGTGACAGAGGCAGAGCTCGGCAGCTGTGTGGAAGATGTGCTCAAGGTATTGTGTCTGATTCAGGCCTGAGGGCAGGTGAGAAAACTCCTCTGAGTGAGAGTTGGTTTGTGACTTTCTGAGCCGTTCAGTGTGTGTCTTAGACCATGACAAAAACCAGCGTCGCCCGCAGTCGTGATGCGGAGATGAGGCCAAGAGCTGCACGGAATAACCTTGTATGCAGCACTGCACTGGCAGGACTGCAGCTTTATGCTGGATACCAGAGGCACTGCCTGAATCCTTTCAAGCATTCTCACCCCAAAACACTGATATGGCAGTGAGCTCTTGCTGGTTGTTTTTTCCCAGTGTCTGAGCGGTGGGCTGGTAACCAGGAGTCTCCGTGGTGCTTTCATATCCTCTTTCTCCATGAGCTGCAGCAAGACTTTGAGCATTGCTAAATTTTGCAGCTTCTTACAGGACTGTTGTGTCTGGGTGTACTGTCAGAGCAGCTTCAGGACTCGGGCTGTGATTGTAGGGCAGGCAGCGTGGTGGGCAGGAGGTCTTAGTCAGGAGTACCGCTGGCTGCAGCATGTGTGGGTTCGGGTTGTCAGTCCCAGTCTGAGATGATGCCGCTCACCTTCCAGCATCAGAGTTGTGCAGCTGCTCAGAGGGAAGGACGGAACACAGGGAATCCCGCGTGTGCTGAGTCTTCAGAGGCTGCCTGAGTTCTCCTCCTGGGCTGTGGTCCAGCCCACCTTCTCTTAATGCCCCTGTGCCTCAGTTTCCTCCTTGTGGAGCATGGATAATACAGCTCATACTCAGCCCAGTGCTACCTGTGTGGGAGGGAGAACATGCTGGGAGCTGCTCTCCCTGCCTCCGAGGTCTGCAGAGGGCAGCCTGAGCCAGAGTGCTGGAGCTGGAAGCCTTTCTACAGCTCCTGCAGCATTTACCCCTGGCGGAGGGATGGGCTGCAGCCAGCTCTTGTGTCGGGCCAAAATGCTTCTGAATGAATGACCTGGAAAAGAGGGCACTTGAGGTATCGGCAAGCGGCCGGCTGTGCTGGACTGCTCAGCCCTGCAGTCAGGGCAGCTTGGCAGGGCCCCCAGCACATCGCTGGGTGGTTGTGCAGCCGGTTGGCAGTGAGGCATTCGCAGTGGGCACTGTGAAGCGAACAGATTCAGTGTGGCTCTGAGGCTGCTGAGCCGTCCCCAGGGTGAAAAAGAGAGTGAAGGTGAGCTCAGAGGCGTCACAGAGCCGCAGGGAGAGGTGGGAGAGCTGGCACGGTTATCCTGGTGGCTGCTGTTTGGAGGCACGGAGCATGTGTGGGTATGGGAAAAGGAGGGTGGGCAGCAGCTCAGCTGCAGGCGAGATGCTGTTAGTGGCTGTGTCCTCACCTCACGTGTCCCAGAAACCAGGGGAGCAGCTGGTCCCCGTGGGGTGTCCCCAGTGGTTCATCTTCCCCTGATACCTCTCAGGGGGCTAAAGGCATTACAGGCTGTCTTGTCCCATCCCTGGAAGTTTTTAAGGCCAGGCTGGATGGGACTCTGAGCAACCTGATCTAGTGGGAGGTGTCCCTGCCCATGGCAGGGGGGTTGGAACGAGATGATCTTTCAGGTCCCTTCCAACCCTAACAATTCTGTGATTCTATGATTGGACAAGAAAGGTAAAATGATAATGTTAAGTAAGGAAAAATGAGCAGCCTGTTTTGCAGGGACCGTTCTGAGCTGAACCCTGTGACGAGTGGGTTTCCATGTGCATTAAGTTTAATTTTAAAACTGTGTGTGGGTAATCCTTCAGCAGCTGCTGCTGCTGGGTGTCCAGCCACCTCCTCTGCTGCCCTGCCCTCCGGAGCTGCTCTTGGCGCAGGAGGGTGCCTGGAGGCGGCAGTGGATCCTCGGAGGCGGTCTGTGTGCCCAGCTGCCGAAGCAGGAGGGATTGCTGAAGCTCAGCAGCTCTCCCAGCCCCGTTCAGGTGCTGATGGATGGGGAGGGTTCAGGAAAATGGAAGGAAAGTCGGATCTCAGCAAAGAAGCGCTCTGGCTTTGCCAATCAGAGCACCTTCTGTGTTAGAGGAAGTATATTGTGTGCAGGACGGCGCAGATTTAGCACTGTCTGTGGAGTTCCTTCCTGCAAGGGGTCCCTCGCAGCAACAAGCAGGGTGTTCAGCAGTGCAGTATTGTCTCTGGCATTTGGGGGAGAGGTGGGGTGCATTCTTCTGCTCCCTATGAAGGAACAGGGCTGTTCTGTGGAAGCCGCTCTTCTGAAACCTTCCCTCATAGCTCATTTTTTCCACTGTTCCTACTAATATCACCAGTGCCGCGCTGCAGGTTTCGCTGCCTGCCCTGACAGCAGCCCAGCTTTCTGCTGCGCGTTCCAACCCAGAAGGACATCTCCATCCCAGGAATTCAATTTTAAGAAGCTGGTGACTTGCTTACTGGCATGCCCCTAGGCAGGCTAAGCTCTTAAATGCTGTGATTGTTGTAGTATTTTGCGTAGTAATGATCTGTTGTAACTAGCTGGCAGGCAGAGACCAGTCTGGAGGGCTGCTCTGTGGCTGCCGTTGACAATGCGAGTGCTGGGGGAGTTTGGGGCGGATCCCTCCTTAATGGCATAGCGCTGGAGGCCTGACAGCAGCCAGATTAGCGACGGAAACTCCAGCCAGAGGATTTGCGGGGGTTTCTTGCCTAGCAAGTGTCATTTGATGCTGAGTGGGAAACCATCCTTGGGGCTTCATCAGGGCGGCTTTGTGTACAAAAGGTTCTGGTTAGGAAGAATGGCTCCACAGGGATTAGCACAGGAAAAAAGGTCTGTTTGCATCAATACAGCAGGGCAGAACGTTATCAGGACAATCTCCCTCCTAGCCCTCCTACCTGGGTTGTCACACTGCCTCTAGCAGGCAAAAGCTCTTTGGTCTGTCCCCAGGGCACTTCCAGCCTTGGACCAGGTGATTGCTCTCCAGCTGCGGAGGTCCGAGGTGTGGGGAGTGCTCTGGTGTGAAGGCACAGCATATTCTGAGCAGGTATTTCACCAGCTGACGCAGCTGGAAATCCCTTGGAGAATTCCCTTGGAAGGAGACAGCCTGCTAAAATGAGGACCTGAACACAACAACCCTGAGTTAAACCCTGAGTCTGGCTGGGCAAGGCTTGGTACTTAATGATTTTCTAAACTGAGTTTTCCCAGCTTTATGGCTTTGACTGAAAGCATCTTACCTGGCTTTTTGTCTTGGACAACCTCTTTCAAAGGATTCAAAAGGAAACGCGATGTCATAAGAATTCTGTGGGTGTTTTTCCTGTGCTCCGCAGGCAGCACGGTAGGACCTGTGTGTGGTAACCATGTAGGACTGTGTTACCTGTGGTAACAGTGGCTTGCCTGGGAAGGGGGAGCTGGTTTTGTGGAGGAGGGCAGTGACAGTGATTCAGGAGGGTGCTGCTTGAGATGGGGGAGAAGAGCGGAGCCCTGCAGCCTCCTCAAAGCCCCTGCAACCCGCTTGCTCAGCTCAGCACATGTCAGCCCAGCTGCCCTGCTAGGGACTATTTGAGATTTGGCTCCAGGTGCAATATTTCCATAAAGATTTGCTAATTCGAAGGTGCCTGTTGCACCTCTCTGTAATGCAAGACCTTACCCCTAAGCAGCAGACTTCCCAAATAGCTAGCTGCATTGTTCCTGTAGCTTGGAGCCCTGATGTGGTTAGCAAATGCTAGAATAAAGATGGTACTGAAGGCTGCTTTTAATACAGAATATGGCATAATCAGGGAAAACAGGCTCCAGACTGAAAGGAGCAGGGGCTGAAAACCCTCTGCCGTCCTCCCTGTCGGCAGCCGTTCTGCACAGAGACGTGCTTTCTGTCCTGTTTGCCTTCCCCCTGCTCCATGCAGGTGGTTGACTCTCCTCCCTGTGCCCTTCTCTCTGTAGGTGTATGTGGTTGGAAATGACAGCTCGAGCCTGCTGCTGGGATCCTTACAGTCAGTCCTGGGAGTGGTGTTTTCCCTCTATTCCTTCGCCAAGCAGAATGTGTCATACTTACGGTAAGGAAGGATTGTGCATGACTTCTTCTAGGGTTTCGTCTTCTCCGTTCTGCCCACCTCCAAAGGACGTGCTCTATGTGGGCATATACAGAAGCTGAGACCAGTTTTCTCACCCTGAAGAGCTCTCATTCAAAGTAGGCAATAACCGCAGGCACAGGCACAGTACATGACCTTACTGGCAGACCTGTGCCTGAGGAAGCAGTTCTCTTGTTAGTTTTTCTCTTCCCTGAAGCCAAATGTTGGGTGTAGAGGCAAGCATGCCCGGTGGGTGCCTTGGGAGCACAGGTTAACTCTTAGTGCCCGCCTAGGAGCAGGGATTGTGGTGGTCTGTGGGTAGAGATGGTGACGCTGGAACCTGGCTGGGTGTCAGAGGGATCTGTGTAGCAGGGATTTAGAAATGGGATAAAAACTAGATAAAAACAGCTTGAGCGCTGGCTTTTGGAAATACAAGATCATTCTTCTGTGATCTGGGATCACTCTCTTCCAATATGTGCAGGACCTGCCTCTCGGCAGCTGTCCCTCGCGCTGTGCCCAGCTCCCCCATGACTGCTGTGTGATGGTAAGCACCATGTGTGTCAGTCACAGTGGCAGGGACAGTGGTCACCAGGTGCTGGCTGTCCCCTCTCCTTTCTCCTCCCAGCCTTTCCGTGGGCTGCCCTGAGTTTGGACCAGCCTAGTGAATACACTCCTGGTGGGTTTACGCTTTGCTTTGGTGATACTGGCGTGTGGGTACTGGAGGCTTTCCCTCAAAGTTCTGTGTAGACACAGCCTCTGCTATTATTAAAGACATCATTAATCACTTCAAAGAGTAGTGAGTGCTGTGACAAGTTTGTAGAACAAGCCAAGTTAACACTGCTGCTGGGTGAACAGAGTCACTGCTCGCTTCTCTGTTTGCAAAGGATTTGGCAGGGGTAACTAAAACCACAGCTGCCTGGAAGTGTTCGGGTTTCCAGACCCCTGGCACAGCGCTCCTACTCCACCTCATTAACCTGCATCTTTCCTTGGCAGGGGTTTCCGTGCCACCTTACAGTGCTCCCTGTCTCCTTCCTCCTCTTCCTTGGCACAGCTGACAGCTCTGTGCTTTGTCGTGTTGGCGTGGAACACCAGGCTGAGGCTGTGTGGAAGCGGCTGTCCGTGTACAGACATGCTGTTCAGACAGAGTGCTCCCTTCCTCGCTGGGCTGAAATCTCAAAGGACCCAGATCCTTCCATCTGGGAACGCCAGAAGGACAGGATGTGCTGCTGATCCCCTTATAAACTGACACTAACGCCTTCAGCTGCCAGAGCTGTCAGCCCAGAGCATCCCAAGGAGTTTCCGTAGCCGCTCCAGAGCACTCTTGTCTTTTCCCTCACCCCGAGACGCATGGTCCCGTTGCAGTGCTGCTGGGAGGGATGTAGCAGGCACAGCAAAGTCACCACTGTTTTCTCTCTCCTTGACCAGCTCCCCGTGCCAGGAGATCCTGCTGTGGTTCTTGGAGAAGTCGGAGTGAGAGGAGTCACTGGCCGTGCTGGAAGGCTTTGCAGGGCTGAACAGCAGCGTGAGTGCCCTCCACCCGCGGTGCCGGTTCCGTGCGGGCAGCGAGGGTGGTGCCACCATCGCAGTGGAGGAGACCATCAGGTGAGCGCTGTTGGGGCAGTGCCCGGCATGGAGGGCAGTGCCCAGGCATCATTCAGCACATAGGGCTTTTCACGGCTTGTCTGGCAGAGAGCGCCCAGGTGCACATGGGGCTGCTGTTGCCATCCCACCACGGTCTTGTCCCCAAGGAGCCCAGGTAGACCGTTGTCTGCACTGAGCTTGGGCAGGCGATGCTTCCACACAGCCTCCGGGTTCCTCGTACACGGTGTAGAGCTCTGACTTTCAGCCCTGAAAAGCAGCACGGTGTGTTTGAGCCTTAGTGTGCCCTCTCTGTGTGCATTTCCCAAGTCCCTAGTGCTGCCTGCTGGGTGTATGGGAATGGGATGTGCTCCTTCAGTCCCAACACTCCCCAAATTCAGCTTCTGCCCTCCAGCCTGGGCCTGTCTTGTGACAGATCGCGGCTGTGTGGAGCAAGTGGAATCCCTCAGGCGCAAGTGGCACCGTTGCAGCAAGGACTCTAGTGATGCCAGCGACTTAGCTCCCCTCCTGCTCTTGCAGATGGTCTCTACAAGTAGAGGCAGAGCGTGGCCATGTGGGGAATAAACTGCAGCCATTAGACTCCAGCCACGCAAACTGGGACTGTTCAGCGGTGTGACATTCGGTATAGAGAGGGGTAGCTGTTAGTTTGGCAGTACGAGCCCAGGGCAGCGCTATCGAGCGGGCAGAGCGCACAGCTCCTGCCCAGGAGTGTCCCTGGGGTGGGTGTGCTGGGAGCTGTGCGTACCCGTAACAGAACCCGGTACAAATACGCTTGTTTTGGTTTCATTTCAATCTGTTCCTGACCTGAATTAGAAGAAGGTCTGCCCCGGGTCTGCACTGGTTAAACTGGGCATGCTTTAAAATTACTGTTTAACAGCCGTGGCTCTGCCAGTGTCTGTCGTACTTTTATGGCTATGACCACTGCAGAAATTAGCCAGCACTAATCCTGTTCTTTATAGGATGGCTGGACTGAACGTGTGTTTTGCGCCTGTGGTTTCTGTTGATGTTGTTCCTTTAATGAATGCAGGTTAATTAATAAACTGAGTGCGTGATCACGTAGACCAAATGATCTGAGCAATAGTTTGGCTCAGGTGCCTCCAGGCTTCAGCTTTCTGGTAATGCTGTGAAGGGAGGTTTCCAAGCGAAGGCAGAAGGGGGGATTTCGCCTTCCCATGGAGTAGTTTAGAGCCAGCCCTGGAGGGGGTGTGGGTATGTTTCTGTTGGTGACACAGTGGCCTGTTTCAGTGATGAAGATGAGGCCCTCTACCAGAAGGTTTCCTTGGAGCAGAGCCGTGTGGAGAACTTGGTGGAGCTCTTGTCTCACTGCCAGAAGAGTGGTCTAGCTGGAGACTTCTTCATCCGCTGCCTGAAGGTAAGGGCAGGCAAGGGTCTGTTTGGGGCACATCTGCAGGAACACTGGGCCAAGCGGTCTCTGTAGCAGACAGCAAAGGGGACTGA
The DNA here is from genome assembly GCF_028500815.1 of Rissa tridactyla. NCBI lineage: Eukaryota > Metazoa > Chordata > Aves > Charadriiformes > Laridae > Rissa > Rissa tridactyla. The sequence continues at coordinate 93,436,620 of NC_071469.1, forward strand.
GGATCCCCTTAGGTGCCTCAGGAGCGCTGAGCCAGGGTACGGCGTGTGGTGGAGCAGTCCTGCTGCATGTGGGGCAGGAGAGCCTGCGAGAGGGAGGCAGCCCTGGTCCCTGAAGGGGTTAACTCTCGTTCTTCCTGGGCTCTTTTGACGACAGGAGCATGTCTGAAGTTTAATGGTGTGTTTGAGGCTGTGAATAATCCCTGTTACTTCCTTGGCTCTAGTGGGGCACCTTCTCCCTTTGATCCCACTCTGAGCCCCTGCAGTTCCCTCCTGGGCTGGGCTGCGCTTTCTGTGCCCTTGCTGGCAGGTAGAGCCCTGTCCCATAGTTGTGTGGGGTTGGCAGCATCCTGAGTGTAGGGACGCTGCTGTGACACAGATGGGACACCCAGGAGCTGTGGGCAGCTCTCAGAGACCTTGATGGTACCAAGTGGAGGGTCCTGGTCACGTGAGGAAGCCAGCGTGAGCTCTGCAGAGGGGACGGGGGATCCGGGTGCCTTTGTGGGCAGCCACTGCCAAGCGCAAGGCTTCAAGCGGAGACCCAGCAAGCCTGACAGCCCAGAGCATGGTTGGCCCTAGGAGAAGTGCTCGGTGGTGCTCTGTGTGGTGACCATGGGGACAGAGGTGTTTGAGGGTTTGGCCTGCTGACGGACCTGCCTGTGGAATGAGAAGAGGCTGGAAGAGGGCAGGTGACTGGGAGCCCTTTGCAGCAGGGGAGAGGTGTGGGTAGCACAAACCTGCTGCACCCAGGACCACTGGCGTGGTGATTTACCTGTATTTAACCATTTCCTCCCTGTGCTTCCTTCCCGGCAGGCGCTGACTTGCGTGGCTGCGGAAGATGAGGCGTCTTCAAACTTGGCTGCAGTGCCTGGAGGGAGTCTGCTGGAGCTGGAGCAGTACCACGCTGCGCAGAGGAGGAAGCTGCTGGTCCTGCAGCTTGTAGCCACGCTGTGTGAGAGCGTCTCGGACACCGTGTTCACAGACATTGTTCAGGTTGGTCATGACAAAGCCCCGGAGCGCATGGCAGACCAAGCTCCGGGCTGCCAGGCTCTAAGGAGACAGTGGCTAAGAAACAGCTGGAGAAAGCTAGAGCATCCCCAGGAAAAGCAGTTTATTGATTCAGTTGCAAGTGTCTCAACAAGACACCATCCTGTGCAGTGCCAGCAGGAAGGACAGAGTCAGCTGCAGAGACAGGAGGGAGCAGCCCAGCAGACATCTTCATGTTTGTGTCCGTGGTTGTGTATTAAAAGCCAAGAAAGTAGTCTGTGTGTTCATGAGGACTCTGACTTGCCAGCTTCTCGTCTTTATTTTGACAGACCTTTTAAGGGAGTGCTTGCTGCCTATCCAAGGTGTTGGGTTTTTGGCATGCCTTGGCAGCCATCTCGGGGAGCTGCAGTAGCTGGGCTGCCAGTGGGATGCCAGTGGGATGAACGTGACATGGCACTGCTGCCACGTCCCACTTGCTCCTTGTCCCCGAATAGGCCATTTGTGGCTCTTCTCTGTTTTCCGCTGCTGGGATGCACACACTGAGTGGTATGTCCTGTCGCCAGGGTTGGCATAGCCGTGCTCATACAGTCAGCGCTTGTCCGTGTCTTCATGAGTGGGCAGCTGCAAAATTTATTCAATGTCGTTTGAAGGCCAGCGGGGGCTCCTTGAACCTGGTACCAAAAATGGTTGTTAAAATATGGCACTTCCGTCCGCCCTGAGCCCACGCCGCAGCAGCGCTGAAGGAGCTCGGCAGTCCTGCGCCGTGCCAGGTTGGGAAGGTTTGGGCACCAAGGGCAGCACGGTATTCCCCAGCTGATCAATGTACTTTAACTTCCTCATCCTGCTTTGTTGTTTGTTTTTTTTGACTCAGTGACCTGGTTATGCAGTTAACTGTGGCTGCCGTGAGCAGAGCGGGTCACTGCTAGCGCAGGTTTCCTCACTTTTCTCTTCGGGACAAAGGAGTCTTTGTGTGCGCTCTGCAGTGACAGAGGGGACCCAGCCGGTGTCATTGCGGCGCCCGCCGGTGGGTGCGGCAGCCGGCACTGCTTTGTCCTAACCTGCCTCTCCATCGCACCCACCCGCGCGGGACCAGCTCCCGCTCCCTGCATCAGAAAGTCGGGATGGGAAATGGGGAAGGATTTTCCCAGGTTTCTGAGTCCAGCCGTCCAGTCTAGCATAAAAAGAAACAACCACCGAAAAAAGAATCCCAGACGAAAAAGCCGTTATACCTCCACCTGGGGGTTGTATCTCAGGGAGGGCTCCCTTGGGTGGGGACAGCCGTTGCAGGGCTGATTTTAAGCGGGTTCTGCAGCACGGGGTTCCCTCTGGGCCGTTTGCTTTTGCTGTGGGTGCTCTGGAGGGTGGCTTTGTACGTAACGGGGTTGGAGCAAGCGGGATCCCTCTTCCTAAAGCCAGACCCCAGGAATGGTGGTAGCTGTGGACGCCCTCAATTGCGCAATATATTTTATTTACCATTTCTGCCCCTCGCAACAGAGTTTCATGAGATTTACTTGATTGCCTTAATACACCAAGGATGCTCGCCTCCTGTGCAAGACAGAAACGTGTCCCAATGTTTTATTTTTCAAGCATTTTTTCCCTTTGAGATTAGGATGTTTTTTCTTTCCTTCTAGATTAGGATGTTTTTAAAACTTTTTGTTTTTCTCAGTAGCTATCTACTGGTAGGTTATTTATGTATGATGTTCCTATTTTTCCTATTAAATACAATTTCAACCCATTCAACTTGTGTGTCACTGTTTTGTGAGAACAGATGTTCCGACACTTGTTTTTACTCCCTATTATTGCCGTTTGACGGCAGTTATTTCTGAACTAATCAGCCCAGAAGGTACCCAAGCCTTTTCCGCAGCCCCTGTGAGCCTCCCTGCTCGCTGCAGTAGGGATGTGCTTAACGAAGCTGGCAGCAATCGGCTCCTCTGCTGATGAGGAAAAGCATTGCCTGCACCCAGTGCCTGTGCCCTGGAGGCTGGAAGTGTGGGGTTTGGTGCAATAGTACCTTGTTGCCCTCCTGTTTTCCAAAATGGGAAATGTCCTCTTATTTTGCAACACGCCTGTTACGGAGGATCCAGTCCCTTCCCAGCATGGCTGGGTGCCTGGGTGCCACCGCAGCTGGTGAGCTCGCCCCGAGCTGTGCGGTGCCAGTGCAGCTGGCAAAGTAACGGGGAAAATAAACTCACTAATTTCAAGCTCCGTTAGAAGCGCAGGAAGCCTGTGGGATCAAAGGGGTTGGTGCCAAGTGTTGAGAAGGCCAATGCCAGCCAGGCGCGATCATTATGGGCTTGGGGGGGGGACGGGCAGGAAACAAGTATTGTGAGAAAAATCACAAAATGTGGAGTGTGTGGTAAATGGCTGGACTCCAGTGTGGGCTGCGTGTGGGTAAATGGTGTCTGATAGCGGGGAGCCGTGGGGCAGCCGCAGGAGCTGGAGCCGTCCTGGGCAAGGGCAAGTGGCTGGGAGTGACGCTGGCCCGGGCAGGGAAGGGGCTGTGCTCTTCCCCAGAAATTGCGGGGGGTGCAGGCAGGTGTGATTTTTGTTGTAATTAAGTGTTTCTGAGCCGTGCTTGACACCGTGTCTGGCCGTCGCTGCTGTGCCGTGTGCCGGAGGGCTGCAGCCCTGGTGCCTTCCCGGAGCCGGGCTCTCTTTAGCTCTGTTGTCTCTGCACCTACTCCAATTTTCCAAGCCCACGCCTTTCTCTAGCACAATTTCCACCTTCGCTCTCGGACCCATCCCAGGTGGCTTTCCAGCTCCCATCCCGCAGCGCGGCAAGGTCGGAGCAGGGACAGGAGTCAGAGAAGGGGCTGGGCTGCCTCCCCCTCCCCCTGCAGCCCCCATGGGGGCTTCTGCTGCCGAGAGCAGCCACCGTGGTTTAACCACCGCCTTGTCCCAGGGCTGGACACCAGGCAGACAGGCAGCGTGAGCTTGCCCAGCCTGTGCTGAAGCCCAGTGCTGCGGCCATTGATGGACTGATCTGTCTGGCACAGCCGCCATCCCAGCCCTGCTCCCAAAATCCTCACCCACCAGTTGCAGACAGCCCGGCGTGGGGCTGGGGGCTGCGACCCTGAGGAATTGGCCCCTCTGTGGTAATGCCGGAGGGGTGGGCAGCGGTTCAGGGCTCCGGCACCCCCGCGGCCACCTTGGGAGCCCTGGCTCCCTCCTGCATCCCTGCTGCATCCACAGCCGGACTTCACCAGCACCCCAGCCATTCCCCGGCTCACCTGGGCAGGGTGATGGCAAGGGAGCTGGGAAGGTACTGGGATGGGTCCGAGAGGGAAGGTCGGGGTGGTGGCAACAACAAGGAAACACGAAGGGTTCGTACAAAATTGTGCTAGAGAAAGGCTCAGGCTCGAAAAATTCAAATAGATGCAAAGAGAGACAGCGAGAGCTGAAGAGCCGCCCGGCTCTGGGGAGGCAGCGGCAGCCTTCTGGGAATGCCGTGGGGGTCTCCCCTCCTAACCGCTCTTCCCACTCTCTCCCATGGCAGGTGGAGGAGTTCGTGGCAGCCACCCTGCAGCGCGCCTGCGTCAGCCCGGCACGCGGCCCCGGCGCGGCAGCGGAGACGCAGACCCTCGCCATGGCCATGGGGCTCGTGGCCGCCATGCTCGGCGGAGCCGTCCAGGTGAGGGCGCGAAGCCAGGGTGCTCGGTGGCTGTGGGGAGGGGGGGGACCGGGCACCATCCTGCAGCCGAGGGGGGCCACAGTCGGTGCTCTGGGGTCTGGGTGCTCCCCAGGTTGGGGGCTCTCTTTAATCCCAGAGAGTGTGTATATGTATGGATGTGTATATATATATACATATAGATATATACGTAATTTTTTCTCAGAGCAGTACCAGGGTGCTGGCCAAGGGTGCAGTCCCGGGCAGGGCACCCCTGAGAGCCCGGTTAATTAATTTATAATAAAAAAAATCTGCTTCTAAGAAGGCGCTAACAGAGCAGTGCAGTCACATACAGTGTCTTTATCAGGGAGTGCAGCGATAGGATGAGGGGGAACGGTTTTAAACCGAAAGCAGGGAGATTTAGATTAGACATTAGGAAGAAATTCTTTACTGTGAGGGTGGTGAGACACTGGAACAGGTTGCCCAGAGAAGTTGTGGCTGCCCCATCCCTGGAGGGGTTCAAGGCCAGGCTGGACGGGGCTTTCGGCAGCCTGGGCTGGTGGGAGGCGTCCCTGCCCAGGGCAGGGGGTTGCAACGAGATGATCTTTAAGGTCCCTTCCAACCTGAACCATTCTGTGATTCTGTCTTTAAATACCAGCACTACATCCCGACACGTCCAAGGGCTCCATCTCTGGAGCGCAACAGACTTCCCGGTGTGGGCTGCACCGTTCTTGGAAATCCTCTATGAAAGCGGTACCTTGCTCGGGTACCCCGTTACGCGGTGTCAGCTGAACTGCCATCGGCGAGCGATTGCACGGTCGTTAGTGCGCTGCAATCGCTCCGGCTGGCACTTACATCACTGAGCTGCTGGGGTTGCTTCATCCCCAGACTCGCCCAAAGGAAAATCCAACTGTTAGTGGAAAAAGATAATTTATTGTGTCGTATTGCTAAATTCCTAACGTTGGGAAAAGAGTCATTATTTAGTTGAAGAAAGCTTAAAACCAGAGTCTCGCAGCTCTAATGGGCCCCCTCCCAGGGGAGCCTCTGCTCCCGCTCTGGCGTTAATGGGAGCAACTTAACAAATTGAAGCAAATTGAATGCAAAAGCTTTTGGAGGCAGCTGCAAAGCTGTTTGGATTTCAGCGGCCCAAGGGTTTTTTTACATAGACGTCCACGAGCTCCCCAGAATCTCCGCTAAAGCATCACTTTTCACATCTTGCAGATTTTGCTTCTGGGATTAGCAGTTAAATGCAGGTTAGGGCAGGAACTTCTCCCCCTCCGGCGCTGCAGCCTTGGGGCTTGTTGCAGCTGCCTTGCCTGGAGCTTCCTTCCAGGCTGGACCGAAGGCAAGCCTCAGGTGGCCTTGGCAGGACGGTGGGAGGGATGTCCCCAGCTCAGCCCCCATGCTGGGCACGAGGGTTCGGCACGGACATCGCTCTCCTTTGGGCTCTTGTCCTTCCCACCTTCTCCCACGGCACCTCGGGGCTGGTGCGGTCACGGCTGGGATCAGCGCTGGAGCCACGGGGCACCGCTGTCCCCAAAAGCAGCTCACGGCGCACAGAGTGGGGTGGTGTTCGTGGGGTGGGGATGGAAGGAAGCCAGCTTGGCGCTGCTGCGGGGCTACGAAATGCTCTCTGTGGCTTGTGCACCTCTGGGCTGCCTGCCTGCCTGCCTTGCCAGGAGCATCCCGGGGAGCAAACATCCCGTTACCGCTGTGCCAGTGCTGCTTCTCTTCCCCCTACAGCTGCAATCTGGCGACTTTGCCGTGCTGAAGCGGCTGGTGCCGTTGCTGGAAGAGCTCTCCCGCACCTACCCCGAGCCCCTCACCCAGGAGCTGGCCGCAGACCTGCGCATTGCCATCTGCACCCATGGAGCCTTCTCCTCCGGCACAGTGGGCGCCGCTGCTGACGGCGTGCTGGGGAAGAAGCCGGAGACAGGAGTGCAGAGCCCTGCCAGTACCCCTGGCGGAGCCCCAGGCCCAGGGGGTGGCCAGGCACCACCACAGCAGAGCCGCAGCAGCCCCTCGGCTCCCAGGGAGAGGAGCGAAGAGCAGAGTGTGAGCCACGAGGCCGTCACCGCGGGTCCCGCTCCAGCCCCGTGTGCCGACAGCCTGGCCCCGGCTGGGCTCCAGGAGCTCCTGGTGTCAGCCTACGACCCCCAGCCGCCCAGCCGGGCAGCCGCCCTGCGCCACCTCGCCAGCCTCATCACGCAGCGGGACCCAGAGGCACTTCGGCTTCAGGAGAAACTCCTCCAGGTACCAGGCTCCTGCCGTGGTCCCCATCCTGCACCGTGGTGCAGAGCTGGGGCTGAGTGTGCCGGTGGGCTGGGGGATCATATCATATCATCCATGATGATATGATCGGAGCCCTCCAACCTTGCTGTCACCGCCAGCTGAAGGTGCCAGGCAGGAGGGACCGGGGCTGCTGCGTGTGCTCCCAGCTGGCGCAGGGCAGCTGCCGATGGCACTCCCCCCTCCATGCAGGTGTTCCTGGAGAACATACAGCATGAGGACGCCTTTGTCTACCTCTCCGCCATCCAAGGTGAGTGATGTCCGTCCAGGGCGAGTGCTGGTGCTTCATAGAAGGGTTTGTGCCTGGTGGGGCTTTGGGCAGTGAGAGCAAAGAACAGCGGAGCTGCGGCTGGCCGTGGGGGCTCAGCATCTCCTGCCTTCGTGCTGTTCGGTCAAGCCTGGAGCGGCATGCAGGCTCTGTGCCGCGTTCCCGAAGCCGGCAGGCTTCATCTCCCAGTTGTGCTTACTCAGTGGGTAATTAGTTCATTTACCCTCTGACTGAACTGCTGATCTGCACAGACCACAAGTGCCTCCTCAGTGGAGCCCTGGGCGGGTTCACCTTCGGGGCATCCCCCGGGAGAACACCCGGGAGCCAGTTACCATCCCCATGCCGGGTCCGTGCCACCGGCCTGGGGCTGCGGTAGCACTCCTGGGCGCAGGCTGCGGTTTCAGTGCCGTGTGGGTATGGCCCCGGCACCCCGGTCCTGCTCCGCTGACACTTTGGCTAGCCGGTGTGTTCAGCTGAGGCTGGACAAGGAGCCGGGGCCATGGGATGTACCGGGGCTCTGCCACGTCCCTCTGCTCCAGCCAAGGTGGTCAAAACCGACTGGTGCTGGCCAGCCACGTGAGAGTGGAACCACGGTGGCTTTCTCCAGGTTGGTTTCCAGATCCATCACCTCTTATGGCCTTGGAAATTGTTGCCCCCGCTGAGGGGGACAGCAGGAGCGGGCACCTACGCAGCCCCACCGCTGGTCCTGTCCATCAGGCAGGAGGTGAGGGGCAGCAGGCTGGCAGGAGAGCAGCTCTGCCTGCGCCGGGCTGCTGCTGGGGGCACCGAGTGCCACAGCACCTCACGCCACTTCCCAGGAAATCCTCAGTCCCTGCTTGCTCCAGCACGCTCGGCGCAGCCCCATGGCACCGGGCTGCCCGTTGGGGTTTGCAGGCAGGTGCCTCCGCAGCCGGCATGACGCGAGCGTCCTGTGCGCCGGCTGTGCCGGCCGGTTGTGGTGCGCCGGGTTACTTGGAAGGGAGGTGCTGTTCCCATGGCCCGAAGCGATACCGGCACCGCCGGGAGCCTCGGCTGCTGTTGGGAAGGTAACCCTCAGCATTAGCTGGAAAAGGAGCTTATCACTGTGCTTCCCTCTGCCTGTACGGTCTTGAGTGGGATGGGTTTGTCCTTGCCCCGCAGGTGAAACACAAACGCTTCAACCATCCCCGGGTGATTAATGCACCCTGTGCAGCTGCCTCCGTGTTTCGCAGCCCGGCTGCGGCTGTGATTAACCCTGACGCGGTTCCTTGCGGTGGTGACTCACAGCCTGCGCCGCGCTGGCGGTGGCACCTGCGGCGTGCGGTGCTGGCCACTGTGCCAGGCGGGCTCCCCGCCGCCCCGGTCGGGCTCCCCGCCGCAGCGGCAGGGCTTGCCCGCCAGCTGGCAGTGCTGGTGCTGGGACCAGAGCTGGCTGTCGCAGCACCGCTGGGTATCCCAGCGACGATCTCCAGCGATCGGAGATCTGCCAAAGGAGAGCTGGCTGCCCCACCAGACGTGCCGGGGCTTGTGGAGGGTAACCCATGCCAGGCACCCTCCGATAACCGGGGAACGGGGTTGGAGGTGAAGGCAGCTGCTCCTGGAGGGCTCGGCCTGACTCAGCGCTTGGCACTGCTGGGGCAGCCTCTGCCGCTCGCCCTTTCCCTGGAGAACAGCTGCCTTTCCCCATCGGAGAGGTGCCCGCTGCCTGGGCTCTGGCTCCCAGCCTGGGCCAGGCAAACCCAGGGAATTCGTGGAGCCCCAGCAAGGATAAGGACACACCAGCAGTGTCTGCCCGGTGGCAGGGATGTGGGAGCAGCGACCAGACACTGTGCCCGAGTGTCACCTGTGGTACCCGGCTGCCCCGACGCTGGGCCAGCCTGGGGCGAGCCCCGCAGTGTCCGATGGCCGGCATGCCGAGTCAACGCTCGGTCAAGCAACATTAACCAGCAGCAATTAGTGGGCACCTGCTGCCAACTGCTAAATTATTTATTTTTCAGCTTGGCACCCAGCTGGACCTGGCGCTGGTCTGCCATGGCGCTGTGGCTTTGCACAGAGGGGCTGCAGGGCTGGGGGGGTGCAGGGGGTCCCACGGGTGATGGCTGCATGAAGGACGCTGGGTCGGTTCCTCTGCCAAGCGTGGTGGCACGTGCCATCCTCGAGCCTGGCCCTGACCCACGCTTTCCTCTCGCTCTCCCCCCAGGCGTTGCCCTGCTCTCCAGCGAGTATCCGGAGCGGATCCTGCCTGTCCTGCTGGCACGGTACGGGTGCCCGGTGCGGGGCACTGAGGACACCACGGCCACCATCACCAGGATGAAGCTGGGCGAGGTGCTGATGCGTGTCACCCGGGCACTGGGTGAGTCTGCAGCCGCGTCCATGGGCACGGCAGTGCTGGCCCCTGCCAGCAGCCATGGCACTGCTCGCCCCTCACTGCTCTCTGCCATGCAGCCAGGCCCGGGGGGCGAAGCCATCGGGGGCTTCTTGCTGTCCGGAGGTGAGAACCAGCTCCCACAGCCCTACCGCAGGGGGCTGGAAGCCGAAGGGCAGCTGGTTTGCCGGTGGGCAGGAGCAGGGCGGTGGATCCTGCCGGCAGCCCACCGTCCCCTCGGCTGGCAGTGCTGGGCTCAGAGGCTGCCGGGAAGCGCCTGGACACGCAGGGCTGAGGGGGAAAAGCTGGATGAGGTCTTTCCGGCAGCTGTTGTTGGGACACGTCCTAAAACGCATCCTCTTTCTCCCCGGCAGAGGCCAGGCCAGCAAGAGCATGTGGCCACAGCCAGGGAAGGTGGCAGCTGGTGTCCCTGCTGCCCGGGCAGCCAGGTGGAGGTCCCCGGTCACCGGCCGGGCACTTTGTTCTCCGGGTTGGCTGTGACAGAAGTTGCCTGGCCTGATGGAGCTCTCCTCCAGGGCACAGCCACCACCGCAGAGTCCCCTGGCCATGGTGGCATCCCTGAGCTCTGCTGGCTGCGGGTGTTCCACCGGGACCAGCGCCACTCCCCTGCCCTGCTGCCGGGATGGGGATGGGACATCCCACGGGCCAGCACCCCCACCTCCTCCCCATGGAGCTCCAGCGAGCGGTGTGAGCGGCGGCAGAGCCTCTCGGTCTCTGAAGGCCCCTGGGCGATGTCCGTGTGTCCATCCCTTGCCTTGCCCGGCGCTGGGTTTCCCTCGGCAGCTGCCCACGGCACGGCTGGCAGCGGGACAGTGGGCACGGCCTCCGCCGCGGCTCTCCCCCCTCCCCACGGTGCCTCTGCCGCGGGCAGCAACTCCGGCGCGTCCTGGCTCGCCTGCGTATTTATAGAACAAATCGCATGAAGTTGTTATTGTTGCAAAACTTCAGGATTCAAGAGCGAGGATTTATCCGGCGCTTCCAGAAACGCTCTGCTCTGTGCAGCAGCGCTGCTGTGGTTCGCAGCTCTCCTGCGGCTGCCTGAGGACGGCTGTGCCTCCCTCCTGCTCTGCCCCTGTCCCCGTCCCTGCCCACCATCCCTCTGGAGTGGCTTTTTTCCCATCCAGGAGGGGATTTTGCAGCGGGCACCCATTGCCCAGCAGACGTCTGGCATGGGCAGCGTGGCTGGAAGCGCGTGGCAGCCCCGTCCCAAGCGCGTGGTGCCCTTCCTCTGCCTCCAGCAACACGGGGCCAAGCGCCGCACGAGGGTTCATGGAGACCTTGCACCGACCCTGTTAGCTTTCACTGCAGACCCGCTAAATCTGCTCCAGGTGCGCCACAGCCGACCTTTTTCCTCCTCCGTCAGGGAGCATGTGCATTACTCTCTGCAGAAGGGGGAATGCTCCGTGCTCCTTCTGTGGCCGTCCGGCATGAGGCCAGTGTGCCCTTGGATGCTCAGACCATCCAGCGCTGGTCAGACTGCCGTAATCCCAACTCCTGACGGTGCAAGCATGGAGCAGGCTGCGTTCCCCCAGAAGCATGGCTGGCCTTGGCATCATGGTGCCGCCCCAAGCTCTCCTGCCCTGTGCCATGCAGGATCCATCCCTGCCCCTCCAAGCACGTGATCCGTTGGTTTCAGGGTTGGCCATGCAGGAACAGTGAAGCTACGATGGGACAGTCCTACAGAAGGACGTGTCTGCCTGCCGCCTTCCCTGTTCCTGCCCAGCCCTTGGCCATCGCATCAGTACTTCCCCTCCTTGCGCTCAGCCGGTGCTGCCAGGCTGTCGGCGTGCCGGCAGTGCAGGGGCTGGCCCGTCCCCAGCCCCTCGCAGCAGCGGCCCCGAGCCCCCGCATGCAGGGTGATGGGGTCCCACCACTGCCCACTGGGCTTATTCCCGTCCCTGCATCCCGGAGCATCCTGGGGCATCCCCGCACATCCCACTGCCTCCATTGGTTGCAGAATGGGGTCCGAGGGGTTTACAGGGCTTGGGAGAGCCGGGAAACCACCAAGCTGGTGGGCCAGGTAGCCTGGCAGAGCTTCCTCCTTTCCTCCGTTCCTCCCAGGTGAGTGCTTCCCCACGCTCCCCTCAGCCAGAGCAGCCCCTGCCCGGTGGGAGCTGTGTCCGCACCGTGGGACGCGTGACCGCCGTCCTGGGGCACCTCTTGTGCTGGGTGATTGTGGATGCCGGTCACGGGCTCGGCACGCCGACCTCTAATTAGGCGGCTCGCACATCCGCCGGCGCCTGCGTGTGCTAATTGGAGTGTGGGGGGGGGTTGTGCAGCTGAATTACGTGAGAATTTGGGCTTCGCACTTCGTTTCTGTGTGCTTTATCTGCGGTCACCTCTGAACGGCCCCGCGGGAGCCGGGAGGGGGACGACGTGTGATGCACCAAATGGCCCCAGACAAAGGTCTTTTCCGTGGGGTGTGTGCTGTCAGGGTTTGCCGGCGCCTGGGGGACTGCGCCGCGGTGTCCTCATCCCTGGCATCACGGCAAGTCCCCGCCGAGGGTCTGTGTGTGCCAGCTCCGCGCACCGGGGAGCCGTGCTCCAGATGTTGCATCCAGCTGTTCTCTGGTGCTGCAAGGGGGTGATCCAGCTGCTCCCGATATCGCTGGGGCTTTGGCAGGAAGGCGCTGTGGGGTTTTCCTTGCCCGTGACGTGCCGCTCTGCTCTCTCTTGCAGGGGACGTGGTGTTCAAGCACCGGGAGCCGCTGGTCCAGGCCTTCCTGCGGGGCGCACGGGACCCCGACAGCACGCTGCGGGCCAGCAGCCTCTCCAACCTGGGCGAGCTCTGCCAGCGCCTTGGCTTTCAGCTGGGCTCCATCGTCCATGAGGTATCGGCTCCATCCCGGCACTGCCGGCCCCTTCCCTGGGTCCCTGCCTGGGGAGCATGGGGCCATGGCTCATTAAGAGGGCGGTTCGTTAGCAGCTGGCAGTGCTGGGGTGCTGAGCGCTTGCTGCTGGGGACACAACAGCCTGGGGGGGTTCCGTAAAGGACACGAGTGATATTTGCTGGTATTGCAGAGTGTAAAAGTCATTGGACCTGAAGCAAAACGCTCAGGAAATTATAGCCCTGATTTTTAGGGCTAAAAGCTTTATTATCAGCTAACAATGTGGCTTGTGCAGGGAAGCGATAGCCCAAGGAAATGCAGCGGTGCCTGCTCCACCCATGGAACTCGGTGCAGGAGACCTGGGGGCACACTTAGTACCTGCCAGAGTCACCTCCTCCCACTTAATGAGACCTCGTTACCCTTCCCATTATCACGTTGCAACTGATGTGCAGCTGATGGCTGGCAGGGCTGCCCGGCCCTTGCCCCGACTGCCGGCTCCTGGCGAGATACGGCTGCCGGAGCTGTGGTCCCAGTGGGATGAACCTGGCTCTCGGAGGTCTTCTCCTCGGAGGTTGGAGGGGGGCTTGCTGGGAGGTGCTGGCATCACGGTCCGGCAGCCCTCGTGCCGGTGGGTCTGTGCTCCCATGGGAGCCGGAGCTTCGGCCTCTGGTGCCTCCCGGAGCTGGAGGGAGGTCAGGAGACATCAGGGATGCAGCGCTCGGGCTTTCACCCCGGTCCCCGCTCGCAGCCGCTCGGCATCGGTACCGCCAGCGTTTGATGAGATGCCAATGCACCACACGCAGCTATTTCGGGAACACGCTAGCTCTGCTAATTCTCCCGGCTGTCACTGCCGGGCGTTTAATTAGGTTCCTTCGACTCTGCCTGCTTTTTATAAAGCTTTCTAAGGCATCTGCATGCCGCGCAGCACCTGCGAGAGGGAGGGCTGCTCAGTGCCCTGCGCCCCACAAAAAGCCGATCCCCTCCAAGCTGGGTGCCGGCAGGGGAACGCACGGCTGCCCCAGGCTGGGCGCAGGGGTCCCATCCTCATCCTCCAGCTCCAGGCCACCGAGGGACATCCCCACCACCCCAGGGGAGTCCCGAAGGTGGGGCCGTGGCCAGCTGCTCTGCCAGGTCCCCCCGTGTCCCCTTGCCCCTGCTGATGGCCCCCTGCCCTGTCCCCACAGGTCACCTCCTGCTTGACAGCCATAGCCAAGACGGACCCTGAGGCGGAGGTGCGAAGAGCTGCCGTGCACGTGGTGGTGGTGCTGCTGCGGGGACTCAGCGAGAAGGCCACCGAGGTGGGTCACCTCCCCGCTTGTCCCCCAGGCAGCGGAAGCCTCCGCCAGGCTCCTGGACATCCACCCAGCACCAGTACGGTGCACCTCGGGCATGGCCCCTACCCCTGCAGGGCTCATTCCCAGGCAGCTTCCAGGGAAAATCCCGAGAGAACGGGACCTCCAGCTTGTCCCTCCCCCCTGCAGGGCTCCTTCAGCACCCGATCCTTTGTGGGGTAGAGGGGACTTCGTGGGGGTGTCCCTCTGAGCTGCTTGGCTGTGCCACAGGGCAGTGCTGTGCTTCAGGGCAGTGCCAGCTCTTGGGAGCCGTGGGAGTTGTTCATCGCTGATTTGACTTGGGAATGCCCAGTTTTTCCACTGGCCATGTCCTCCCTCCCCGATTCCCAGCAATGAGCGTGTTGGGACTCAGCTCCCATGGAGGAAACGGCCAGTTCCCCACGGGAATCCCTGCAGCGGGGATCTCGGCGTCCCCTCGTGTCCCCATGCCGGAGGGATGCCGCGATGCGCCGCTGTGCCGGACAGCACTGCTGGCGTGTGAGGAAACTGAGTCACGGGAGGGCTGGGGCTCACGCCTGGGGCAGGAGGAGGGTGGTGGTGGTGGTGGTGGTGCCGCCGTGTCCTGGCACCGGCAGCGTTGGTGGAAGGGGCAGCATCATGCCTGCCGGGGCACGCCGAGGGTTGCGTTTTGGGTTGTTGCGGGTGCGGGCAAGACGCCGGCGGGTGCTGACGATTCTCCTGCCCGCTCTGCCCAGGTGCTGCAGGATGTCCTGCGGGACCTCTACCGCCTGCTGAAGCATGTGGTGGTGGCCGAGCCCGACGGCGCGACAGTGCTGCATGCCCAGCTGGCTCTGGAGGAGCTGGACGCGGTGATGAGGAGGGTCCTCTTCCCCCCGCAGACGCTGGAGAAGAAGATCGTGGTGCTGCCGTAGCGGCACGAGGCCACAGAAACGAACTCTTTGGTCCAGCATCTGGACCAAGCGGCTCCCTGAGGGGAAGGGTTTGCTGAGCCCTCGGGACGCTGCCGGCAGGTGCCAGCCAGGGAGGAAACTGCAGGCTGGGGAGGGCGGGCAGCCGCCGCTGGGCTCCCCACAGCCAGGGCAGCGAGGGCTTGTTTGCAGGGGATTAAACCGAGACATGCTCAGCCCTGTGTCAGTCACATCGCTGGGAGCCACGCAAAGCCCCCGGGTGCCATCCTGGCCATGTCCTGGCCCATGGCTTGGCTGTGCTCGCTCTCGCACGCTTGGGGTGGCAGCAGTGGCACGGGCCCTGGCGAGCCCCTGGGTCCCCCGGGAGGGTGGGCATCATCCCCCAGGGACAGCCCTGGGCTGGGGGAGCAGCTGATGGGGCCGGCGCTTCGGGCTCCCCTGTGGCCAAACAGCACCATGTGCCATGGCTGCCCCTGAGGGGAGCCAGGGGGGAGCTCTGCTGTCTGACCCCCCAGTGTGGGCAGCCGCGCACCCCAGGGGCTGGCAGGCAGCCGGCTGCTCACACTGTGGGGCTGCTGGGGGGGTCCTGGGGATGCTGGGGGGCTCTGGGAGTGCCAAGCTGGCCAGCAGCTCTTCCACACCTGCACACTCGCTGCCGCGTGCCCGTGGGCATGGAGGGAACCTTCCTGCGTGCCAGCCATGGGCAAGGGATGACAACAGCTGAACCTGCTTCTAAATGTTGTGATTTTAGCCAAATCTGAGTGATTTTCCTGGGGGGCCAGAGGGAAATAGAAACGGCATTGCCGAGCCCCTGCTCTGCCGCAGCAGTGGGGCCGCGGTGCTGGGAGATGGGCTGCGCTGGGGGACCCATCCTCCTCCGCAGTGCCGGTAGCAGCACAGCGCTGCCCACCCTGTGCCCATTCCCGGGGTCACTCTCACCGCAGGGTCTGGGGATGGGGCCCTTCCACCACGGCACCAGGAGCCCACTCCGTGCCGGGGCTGCCGCATGTCCCAGGAGCACGGCCAGGGCCTGCAGGATCCTGCAGGACGCCTGGCTGGGACCACTGCTCGCTGCCGTGTGCTCGGGGACGTGCCAGCATCGGGGTCACCCCTCTCCCTCCAGCCAGGGCAGCCCCTGTGGGTGCTGTGGCACCGTGGTCCCCATCCTGTTGTGAGAGCTGCTGTGTACCCACCGGGCGGGGGGAGCAGGGCTGGGGACAGGGGTGCTGCGGGGTCACACCAGAGGGACACTTTGGGGACCCAGCTCGGAGCCCCCCTCACTGGGCAGCCCCCTCGCACCGGACAGCCCTGCCCCGGCTGCGCAGGGCCGTGGGTACGTGTGTCCCGGCTGCCCTGTGCCATGCCGGATGGTGTCAGGGTCCCGGCACCCCCTTTCCCTGCAAGGCTGGGGGTGCCAGACTGTGTCTCCACCCCCAGCAAAGCCGCCTGCGCCAGACCCACACCTCGCTGTGCCGTGCCGTGCCGTGCCGTGCCGTGCCGTGCCGCTTGGCCGGGTGTGCACGGACAGTGGGGAGTGCATTGTCCTCGCCGGAGAGCAGCGGCGGCTGAGCGAGCGCTCCTCCTCGCTCTCGCTGCCGCCAGCCCACGCCGGTGTCGGTACCGGTGCCGGGATGCAGGCATGCGCCGGGATGCTGCCGTACCGGCTGTGCCTCCCCAGGGCCTGCCGCCAGCGTCAGAGGACGGTTTTTGAATGAAAAGTCTCTTTTGATGCCGCTAGCCGTCCTGCTGTGGGGAACAAGGAGGTGACTGTGCTGGAGGAGAGAGTTTGGTTTCCACCTTGGGCAGCGCTCCTGTGGCCAGCCGCCGGCCGGCAGCGGGGAGGGACACCCAGCAAGCTGCCCACGCACCAGAAGGTAAGGGGTCACGGGGCCACCCCGGGGCCGGGTCCCCACCAAGGGGCACTGGGGAGGGCTGTGGGGTGGGGACTCGCTGCCCCTGTCCCCTGTCCCCCTCCCCGCTTTCCTCAGACGGGCACCTGCAGCCACGGTGACCCCATGTGCCCCCAGCAGCACCGTAGCGATGGCACAGGCACAACCATGCCAGCTGTGACCCCACCACGCTGGGTTTCGCACCTCCACACCCCACCACGGCTCAGACGAGCCACATGGGAACCTGCCGGTGGTGCTGAGGGTCCTGGCGGGTCCCTGCTCTGTCCCCACCCTCCCTGGGCTCACCAGTCCCCTGGCACCTGCTCTGGGCACTGGCACCTACAGCGGGGAGTTTCCAGCTGGCATCACCACGGTGCTGGGGGTTTCAGCTGAGGGGGACCCACCTGGACAGGCTACTCCCACTGGAGGGATGCCCTTTCCCGGCTCCCAGGCTTGGGAGGCTCCGGGCCTGATCCCGGCACCACCTCGCACCCAGCTGCCAGCCCAGCAGGACACAATGACCTGGTTCCTCAGGGTGAGGAACCCAAAAGTGCTGGATTTGAGCCCAAAGACGAGGCTGCAGCTCCGCTGGACTCAGTGTGGTCCCTCCCAGGGCTGGTTGTCCCCTGCCATCAGCCCTGCACAGGGACATTGTGTGTGACTGGCACATGGCTGCTGTCCCCAGGGTGGCCCTGGTCTTCCCTGTAACCCACCAGCCATGGGGACAGTGTGACATGGTGGGAAGGCCCTGGGTATCCCCAGGTGGCTCATAGCCATGGGGGGGGACACGGTGGCATGGGGAGGTGACACGGAGGTTACACGTGGGCATCACGAGAGGGGCCCCAAGAGTGGGGCAGGAAAACAGGGGGAGACGGGGTGGCCTCCGGAGGTGGCATGGGGTGACTCCGAGGTGTCCCCAGGTGGCCCGGCGCTGCTCTGGATGAGGAGCCGTGGCCGGTCCCTGGTGCGGCGCTGTGCCGGTGCCCGCGGTGCCTGCCGCCGCGCCGGCTGATGCCGGTGCCGGTGCCGGGTGATGCCGGTGCCGCTCATCGCTCCCGCAGTGCGGGGCTGGGGCCGCTGCCAGGTGTTGCCGGTGCCGAGCGGGGTCCCCGCGGGCTGCGGGCGGTGCCGGGGGTACCGGGCGGTGCCGGTGCCGGCGGTGCCGGTGCCGGTGCCGGGCGGGGCCCCCGCGGGCTGCGGGCGGTGCCGGCCCCGCCGCGGTATAAGGGGCTGCGAGGGCCGGGGCGGGCGCACAGCGGCGGCGGCGGCGGCCGGGGCGAGCGGCGGCACCGGCACCACCACGGTGAGTCCCGGGTCCGGTCCCGGTCCCGGTCCCGGTCCCGGTCCCGGTCCCGGTCCCGGTCCCTCCTTCTACCCTCCGGCCCCGCCGGTGCCGGCTCGGGGCGGTGCTGCGGGACCGGCCGCGGCCCCACCGAGAGCGCGGAGCCGGCACCGGCTGCACCGGGGGCTGCGGGGCCGGGGGGCGCCGGGGGCTGCGGGGCCCGGGAGGGGTCCGGGGAGGCGGGGGCTGACCGGGTGGCGCTGCCGGTGGCACGGGGGTCCCGGGGGCTGGTTCTGCCGGTGGCTCTGCGCCCCGCCTGCACCCCCCCACGTGCTCATGCACCCCCCCCCCTTACCTGCCTGCACCCCCTCGCCTGCCCGTGCCCCCCTGCCTGCACCCCCTTGCCTGCAGCGCCCTGCCTGCACCCCCGCCCCCCCGCCGTGCCCCGCCGTGCAGCTCCGCAGTCCCGAGCGGGTGCCCGCTGCCTGCCCGTGCTGCCTGCGCTGCCCGTCCCCGGGTCCCCATCCTGCAGCGGGGTGCGGGTCCGGGAGCTGCCGCCCCCCGCTGCCGGGGGTCCCGCCGCAGGCTGTTGGGGGTTCTGGGTGGCCGTGCCCTTGCAGAGTCTCTCCCCTGCAGACACCCTGGGTCCGGGTCCCCAGTGTCCCCGTGCCCTTCCCTGTCCTCCAGCCCGGCCCCGCTGCCCGGCCACCACCAGGGGTCCAGGAGCGGCCACATCCCCTCTTGGCTGGATGGGGCTGGGCTGTGGGTGCGGGCACCACACACAGTGGGATGCTCGGGACCCCACACCTCTCCTGACTCCATGGAGGCACCGGGAAGGTCTCACCCCCAAACCGATGACCAGTGAGGGACAGGGTGGCCATTGGGCAGCGGACAAGTGGGGGTCCCCCTGCTTTCGCCTTCTGGGGAGTCAGGCAGTGAGTCCTGATGTGGGCTGTTCCCGTGGCCCTGCCCTGACGCTGCCTGGTCCCCCCTAGATGCCAGTGAGCCTCTCCACGGCCCTGCGCGTCGTCGGGACCAGCCTCTTCGCCCTGGCGGTGCTGGGGGGCATCCTCGCCGCCTACGTCACGGGGTACCAGTTCATCCACACGGAGAAGCACTACCTCTCCTTTGGGCTCTACGGGGCCATCCTGGGGCTGCACCTCTTCATCCAGAGCCTCTTCGCCTTCCTGGAGCACCGGCGCATGCGGGGCGAGGGGCGGCCGGTGCGGCTGGGGCGCTCGGTGGCCCTCTGCATCGCCGCCTACCAGGAGGATCCCGACTACCTGAAGAAGTGCCTACGCTCCGTCAAGCGCATCGCCTTCCCCGACCTCAAAGTAGTGATGGTGGTGGATGGGAACGGCCCTGATGACACCTACATGCTGGACATCTTCCACGACGTGATGGGCTCCGAGCACTCAGGCAGCTACATCTGGAGGAGCAACTTCCACGTGTGGGGCGAGGGGGAGACGGAAGCCGGGCTGCGGGAAGGGCTGGCCCGCGTCCAGGCGCTGGTGCGGGGCACCACCTACTCCTGCATCCTCCAGAAGTGGGGCGGGAAGCGGGAGGTGATGTACACGGCCTTCCGGGCGCTCGGAGACTCCGTGGACTACATCCAGGTGGATGCATGGGGTGGGTGGGGGGGTGGGTGGGATGCGGGCGGCGAGCACCCTGCACGCATGGCCGAGCAGAGGGGCTGTGGGATGAGCAGGAGCAGCTCCATGAGCCCGCAGCAGCACCTGACTGCCTGGCGCTGGATCAGGCCCCGCGCACCAGCTGCAAGCCACCAGCACCGGGGTTGGGGGTGAAGTGCCACTGGGGTGGCCCTGCCTGCACCACTTTGCAACAGCTCCTCGGCACATGCCCTGCCCCAGGCTGGTGTCACCCCGTGGGACAGTGTGGCACAGTGCGGGGTGCCAGGCTCCCACACGTGGGTGAGGGGTGGTGGCCGGGGCAGGTCCCACTGTGGTGCCAGTGGCTGGGGCATGTGGTGGGGCTGGGTGGCCTGGGGCATCAGTGGCCGGGCACCGCAGGGCACTCCGCTCCCTGCCACCGCCTGCCGGTCTCCGGAGCTCTGCCTCGTCTCGCCGGCCGTGGCTCGGGCTTGCCCGGCTGCGGGCTGGGCTGTCTGCCGGGCGCGCGTGGGCGGCGGGAGCGGGGTTCGACGTTCCCTCTGCCCCCAGGTGTGTGACTCAGACACGGTGCTGGACCCCGCCTGCACCGCCGAGATGCTCCGCATCCTGGAGGCTGACCCCCGTGTTGGTGGCGTTGGCGGCGATGTCCAGGTACCCCAGCCGTGAGGGAGGGCACCCCAGGGTGGCAAGGGTGCTGGGGGGGTGTTGCAGTGGTGCCGGGGCTGACGTCCGTCCCCTCCCCAGATCCTGAACAAGTACGACTCGTGGATCTCCTTCCTGAGCAGCGTGCGGTACTGGATGGCCTTCAACGTGGAGCGCGCCTGCCAGTCCTACTTCGGCTGCGTGCAGTGCATCAGCGGGCCCCTGGGCATGTACCGCAACGCCCTGCTGCAGCAGTTCCTCGAGGACTGGTACCACCAGACCTTCCTGGGCAGCAAGTGCAGCTTCGGGGATGACCGGCACCTCACCAACCGCGTGCTCAGCCTGGGCTACCAGACCAAGTACACGGCTCGCTCCAAGTGCCTGACGGAGACGCCCACCCGCTACCTGCGCTGGCTCAACCAGCAGACCCGCTGGAGCAAGTCCTACTTCCGCGAGTGGCTCTACAACGCTCTGTGGTTCCACAAGCACCACCTCTGGATGACCTACGAGTCGGTGGTGACGGGCTTCTTCCCCTTCTTCCTCATCGCCACCGTCATCCAGCTCTTCTACCGCGGCCGCATCTGGAACATCCTCCTCTTCCTGCTGACGGTGCAGCTGGTGGGCATCATCAAGGCCACCTACGCCTGCTTCCTGCGGGGCAACGCCGAGATGATCTTCATGTCCCTCTACGCCCTCCTCTACATGTCCAGCCTGCTGCCCGCCAAGATGTTCGCCATTGCCACCATCAACAAGTCCGGCTGGGGCACGTCGGGGCGCCGGACCATCGTGGTTAACTTCGTGGGGCTGCTGCCGGTGTCGGTGTGGGTGGTGGTGCTGCTGGGCGGGCTGGCCTACACCGCCTACAGCCAGGACCTCTTCAGCGACACCGAGGTGGCCTTGCTCATCTCGGGTGCCATCCTCTACGCCTGCTACTGGGTGGCCCTGCTCACCCTCTACCTGGCCATCGTGGCCCGGCGCTGTGGCAAGCGGCAGGAGCAGTGTGGGCTGGCGTTCGCCGAGGTCTGACTGCGGGGAGCGCCGGGGTGGCCCCGTGTGCCGGGGAAGGGGTGACCGCTACCGGTCCCCTCCTCGCCTGCCACCAGCCCCGGCGCAGCCGGCACTGAGCCGCTGGGTGCTGGGCAGCGCTGAGCGCGCCCGCCGCGGCATTTCTGATCAAGTCTTGCTTTTTCGTTGTTGTTTTTGGGTTTTTTCTTATTATTTTCACTTTTCTGTACGAAGCAGGCTGCTGGCTGGGGAGAGGCCGAGCCGGGGCTGCCTGTCACCAGGCTGGGGACAGCCTCGGTGCTGTGAGGGTGACAGCAGCGTCCCCCCCGCCCTGGGCCACACCGAGCATCCTGGCGAGCCGTGCGGAGCGCTGCTGGCCGGGCTCCCCCCACCCCATCGCCACGGCTGGATCCTCCCACCCTTCGGTGCTTTCTGTGGGGACTTGACAGTCCCCCTCCACGGTGCTATGGCAAAACGGCCCCACGCAGCACCGTCTCCGTCCGGCGCTGTGCTGGCACCGCTGGCTGGTGCTGCCTGCCTCCGCCCCGCGGCCATTGTATGTGCGGGCACGTACCCACGGGGAGCCCCCCGCGGCTCCCTCCAGCCCCTTTCAGGGGGGTCCGGCTGCCCCGGGAGGGCAGCACCTCCCTTCAGCTTTGCCAAAGAGCCAAGGGGGGGACCCCGGCATGCAGAAACAGGGGAAACCGGGGCCGTGGCTTGGCCCCATCGTACCCACCCCGCTGCCTTCCCGGCATCTGTCTAGACAGCGGGGAGACGCTGGGTTTTGGGCTCGGGCATGCAGAGGAGGGCGGGGAAGAGCCGGTTCCCAACCTTTCCCCTCCCTGGGGAATTCACCCGGTCGTCTCCCCTGGGCCCTCTTTTTTTTTTTTTTTTTTCAGGGCTTAAAAACCTTTCTACAACTGAGCATTTAGGATTGCTTTGTTTAATTTAATACGAGGTTTTTTAGAAGACTTTTGTAGCTCTTTGGTATTCATACTTATTGCTAATTGTTTGTAAATCTATTTATTTTTTAACCTGCGGGTTTTTTTGCATATTTTGGAAAAGTCTGTTTTTATATCCTGATGGATTTGTCAAAAATAAAGACTTGCACAGAGAAAAGGCAGCGTGTGGAGAAGAGGCTGGTGGCCCTGGTCCCCCTGTGCCGACACCGTGGGGGGAAGCCCATGCCCAGACAGGGGGTCAGACTCTGCCAGCACCAGCTGCCCCCACAGCTGCAGGGGTGCTTTCTGAGGGGGACATATAGTGGCAGGGAGAACAATCTGTGTGCTGGCACCACTGTGGGTCCTCGCTGCAGGCGGGGGGACAGGCAGAGACAGCAGCACGCTGGGAACTGACGAGTCTGGGCAGTGAGAGCAGCCCCCAGCACAGGACAGCTCTGCCCAGGCTCAGAGGAGGTCACTGCCCACCAGGACTCATCTCACCTGGGATGTGCCCCAGAGTTCAGCAGCTCTCAGAAATGGGGAGTCATTACGGGAGAAAAAAGTGACACAGGAAGGGCTTTGGGTGCCTGAACGTGGGACCCAGCACCCCAATCTGGCCCTGGAGCCCTCCGGCCAGAGCAGGGACAAGGCCAGGCTGACCCTGGATCTCCACAAGCCCCACCCAGGGCTGCCCGGCAGCAGAGCGGAGCTTATGGCCGCCAGCCCGAGTCCTCACACTTTCTTGGGCACATTGGTGATGATGGGCTTGGGGCGGGTTTTGAAGAGGAGCTTGGTTTTGATGAGGGCGGTGACGGTGTAGTGTGTGTGCGGCCCTGCAGGGCCAGTCTCTCCAGCTCCCCGCTTCACCAGGACGGCAAAGGGCTTCTCCAGCTGCACCACCTTCCCGTAGAGGATGTGATGGCCCACGATGAGCACAGGGACCCCCTGGAGAGAGAAGCAAGAGGCGGAGGGTGAGGATGGGCAGGACGCTGGCTGCCGGGGCCATCCCCGGTAAAGCGGTGGTGGGCTGCCTCACCTCGCGGGTGTAGTGCAGGTCTCCCAGGAGGCTCCCTGCCAGCCCACCGCTCTGCCGGGGCTCAACCTCGCCCTGCAGCTCCACCAGCACCCACTGCGCCAGACCTCCAGCACCCTCGCTGCGGACGAGAAAGGCAGCTTCACCCAGCGGCTCAAACCCTGCCCGGGGCTACGGGCACAGAGCCAGGCGCTGCCGGGGGCAGGACCGGGCCCTCTAGGGCTGTGCAGCCCGCCATGGTCTCACCTGGAGATGACGATCTGCACCATACTCCGGGCCCTGCAAAGTACCGGCAGAGACACGGTCAGCGTGCAGGGAGGGACGGGGCAGGCCCTGCTGTGGGGGGAGCGCCCAGCCCGCCGGGACCGAGGCCTTCCCCGGTATCCCCGTGCCCAGTCCCCCCCTCCCGGGCTCTGCTGCTGCTCCCGGGGCCCATAAACCCCCATACCCAGACACCGCCCCACCCCCCCGGACCCTGCAGCCCCCCCCCCCCCGCCTCGGGCCGCCGTTGCGCGGGGCGCTAGTGCCCTCCAGCGGCCCCGGTGGTACGGGACCGGGCCGGGGCGGGGCGGACCGCTCCGCGGGCCGGGCCTCTCCCGCCTTCCACTCCCAACCCAGCCCCGGCCGCTCGGCGAAGCCCCCGGCCCGCTCCCGCACCCCCGGACGGGCCGCAGCCGCCTCCCCGCAGCGCCCGAATCTCCCGCCGCGCCGCGCTTCTGCTTCCGCTTCCGGTCGGACCTCCCCCAGCCACCACTTCCGTTTCCGGGTGCGCCGCGCGCACGTGGGGTGCGCGCGGGGCGGAGCGGGGCCGGGGCCCGGTGCGGGATG
Source organism: Rissa tridactyla (assembly GCF_028500815.1). Lineage (NCBI taxonomy): Eukaryota > Metazoa > Chordata > Aves > Charadriiformes > Laridae > Rissa > Rissa tridactyla. The sequence continues at coordinate 93,460,433 of NC_071469.1, forward strand.
GGGGAGTTCGAGGTGCACCGGGTCCGGTTCTTCGGCCTGGTGCCGGCCGGCGTCCGCTGCCTGGCCTGCCAGCCCCGCGGCGCCCGCCTGGCCCTGGCCCGCACCGACGGCGCCGTCGAGGTCTACAACTTCGCCGCCAACTACTTCCAGGAGAAGGTGAGGGGGCCGGGCCGGGCCGCACCGAGCTGTACCGGGCCGGGCGTCGGGGTAACGAGCATCCCTCCCCAGATCATCCCCGGGAACGAAGCCCGGTCGGTGGAAGCGCTGTGCTGGGCGGCGGGGGACCGGCTCTTCGGTGCCGGCCTCGGCGGGGAGATCGCTGAGTACGACCTGTCCCGGCTGTGCGTGGCCCACTCGGTCGATGGCGGCGGGGGACCCATCTGGAGCATGGCGGCCAACAGCAGCGGCACGCAGCTGGCGGTGAGTGTGACCGGGACTGAGAGCGGGGTGGCTCTGCCACCCCCGGAGAGGGCTTGCCCGCCCCGCCGAGACTGACCCCGGCCCTCCCGCAGATCGGCTGTGAGGACGGCTCCGTTAAGCTCTTCCAAGTCGTGCCCGGGGGAATCCAGTTCGAGCGGAACATGGACAGGCGGACAGGTCAGTCGGGGAGGGCTCGGTATTGTGGTGGCATTGTCCCTCCTGACTGTCCCGCTGCCCTGGTCTCGATGACAGAGTCTACGGAGTCACATCTGGAGCTTCCTTCCCCACAGGCCGCATCCTGTGCCTTTCCTGGCACCCGTCAGACACTCACATAGCAGCCGGCTCCATCGATGCCCTACGTGTGTTCAATGTCTCTTCAGGTAACGTGCACCCAAGAGCTGAGCCCAGCCTGTCGCCTGTTTCTTGCCCCGGGGACCGTCAGCACTGGCACATCCTGTGCTTTGGGGGGATCCTGTTGCCACCCCTAACCATCCTTCCCCCATCTCAGGCCAAACTGTCCAGAGGATCATGGTGAATTACCACGTGCACAAAGTGAAGCGCGAGTGCATCGTGTGGAGCATCGCCTTCCTCTCGAGCGGCACCGTTGTCACCTCAGACTCCTTTGGGAGGGTGCAGTTCTGGGACTGGGAACGAGGGACGCTGCAGGAGTCCCACACCGTCAGCACCTCAGCCGTCCTCTCGCTGTCTGTGTCAGAGGTAGGCGAGTCCTTTCCAGGCATCTGGGGCCCGTCTGGTCTCCTGTGTGCAGGGCTGGAGGCGCTCAGGCAGGAGCTGCCTGGCTCGCTGCCTTTGGCCTGGGAGAGAGGCTGCTGGTCCCTGCCGGCCTCCCGGTGCTGCCCTCCTGTTCTTCCCGGTCTGCTCCCGCAAACCCTGGCTTCGTTTCTCTCACCAGAAGGAGGACAGCATCATCGTGGGCACCTCAACTGGGGCCACCTACCAGTTTCAGCTGCTGCCGGTGAAGACAGGCAGCCTGGAGAAGCGCTGGGTGCGGACGAAGCCCTTCCAGTATCACACCCACGATGTGCGAGCCGTGGCGCACAGCTCGACAGCGCTCATCTCTGGGGGTAGGACGGTCCGCGGTCACAAGGAGGGCTTGGGTTTCTCCCCCTGGTACCGGTTTGGCTGACCTCTGCTTGGCTTCCAGGCCTGGATGCCCAGCTGGTGATCCGCCCGCTGATGGAGAAGATGCAGAAGAAGGGCTATGATGCAGCGCTCCGCAAATTCACCTTCCCCCACGTGAGTGCTGCTCTGAGGGGAGGGTCTCATGTCTGGCAAGGCAGGCCGGCAGGGCTGGCTCTTCCTGCGGGAGAAAGTTGTCTCTCCCTGCCCCACTGGGTCCCCTCCCTGGCCCTGGCGCGTCTGGAGCAGGCAAGAGGGTAGAAGTCGGCAAGCTCGTCTTGCTGGTCCTGCTGGGTCTCCATCTCTGGGCTCCTATCCCACGGGACTCAGTCCTTTCTCTCCCCCGCCCTGGAGTCTCCAGCACCCCAGGGCATTTCGGCGTTGGCCCAGCCCTTTCTGCCAGGCTGTGGGTTCATGACAGTCTGCCCATTTCTGCACGCAGCGACGCCTCGTCTCCTGTGCCAGGAAAGCCCGGCTGCTTCTCTTCCAGTTCTCCCAGCACCTGGAGCTCTGGAGACTTGGCTCCACCGATGAGACCGGTGAGTTGCAAGGCCCGGCTCTGGTACAAGCCCTGTGGCAGTGCCCGCGCTGCCTGCAGGATTTTGGGCATGAACTGTCTTGCGCTTGGCCGGTGGAGGGGAGATTTAGCCTGGGCCCCTTCCTCCCCACAGCCCTGTGCTGGCGTGGTGGCCAGGGGCAGGGCTGCGTTTCCCAGCACGGTGCGTACCTGGGTATGGGCTGCGCGGCTGGTGGGAGGCCGCTCTCGTGCTTCCAGCAGAGCTGGGCAAGGCCCTGGGGAGTTCAGCCTTGGGGGAGGCTGGGGAAGGGTCTGGGCTCTCCCTTGGGCGCTGCTCCCCCAGGATCCCCTGCTGCTCAGCAGGACCCGTGTGGTTTTCCCACCGTCACTGATGTGCCACGTGGTTTCTTGTCATCCCAGGAAAGGATGGCGAGGTCCTTCCCTTGTGCCGCATGCCTGAGCACCTCGTGCAGCTCAAGAGCAAGGTAGGGCTGAGCTGGGGCCAGGGCCCACCCTGGTGCCTGCCCCGCTGCAGGATGGGGCTTGGCAGCCTCTGCTCTCCCTCTGGCAGCTGAGCTGTGTGTGCCAGCCTGTCAGGGGATCTCATGGGCCCCGCTAAGCCCCTCTGCGTTTCCAGGGTCCGGAGCACATCTACTGCAGCTGCGTCTCACCCTGCGGCAGCTGGGTTGCCTACTCCACAGCCTCCCGCTTCCACCTCTACCGAGTGCAATACAAGGGCGACAGCGTCAGTGTCAAGAAGGTGAGGAGGGCAACAGGCCACCCCGCTGCCAGGTTGGGTGGTGGGTGGCTGTGGGGTCTCGGGGGGGCTGGCATGGCCAGCGTTGCTCACAGGCTGATGCGCGGGAGCGAGGACGACAGTGGTAGGTGGCTGCCAGCACTGCTTTTGCTCCCTTCAAGGTCCCTAAAGTGCCCAAACTGCTGCTACCGGCCTATCAGCTCCAGTTCTCCGCCGACTCTGGCAGACTCTTCATCGCCTCTGCTCGAGGTTCTGTCCACGTCCTCCAGCTGCTGGAGCCGGGGGGCTGCAAACACCTGCACATGTTTCGGCCACCCTCAGGTTCGGGCTGGTGGGGAGCTGGGTGGGTGCTGGGGGTCCCTGGGCTCCAAGTGCCATCCCCACTGTGGGTGCAGGGGGGTGTACAGGGCCAAGCATGTCCCCCTTTTCTCCGCTGGGGGGTGTGAATCCTTCCACCGGGGCAGCCTCTGCCCTGTGGTTATGGCACACTTGCAGCCTGACCTGGGTAGGGGAGCAGGGGCACTCAGATCAGCAGGGGGTTTTGGGTCTGGATGTCCCTTGGGGGTGGTCTGGGGCTCCTTGCAGACCTGAGCGCCCATTACAGCTGGTGAGCGTGTTTCTGCAGGGTGTCCCGACGCCGTTTACCTGCTGGCAGTGAGCGCAGACGGGCACTGGTTGGCCGCAGTTGGCGGGGACTGGGCAATCCACATCTACAACCTGAAATGCTTCAAGGTAGGGGCAGGTGCCAGAGGGCGCTGCAGGAATGAACCCTGCTGCCCTCCTGCCTTGGGGGACCAGGTGAGGGTGGGCTCGGTGCATGGGACCCCTTCCTGCAAGTGATCGCTGCATCCCTGGAGCAGGGCTGGGGGTGGGCGTGTGGGAAGAGGAGGGTCAGGGTCGGCCCCGGTTGCTCCCATCAGCGTGCTGTCCTGCCTTGCAGCATCACTGTACGGTGCCCACGTACAACTGTGCAGTGACGGCCCTCGCCATCCACCCCATCACCAACAACCTCGTTATCGCCTACTCAGACCAGCAGGTAGGAGCTCTCCCAGTCGCAGCCCTCATGGCCCTGCTCCCTTCCCCATGGCTCTCTCCTTGGCCTTTGGGTTTTCTGGCCACACCGCTCGGCAGGAGAGCTGCAGCTCACAGCCCAGCTGGAGCAGGGGCTGCCTGTGTGCTGGCATGGGGGTGATGCCGGGGAGGACCAGACCTCACAAGCCACCTTGTCTCCCCTCTCCAGCTGTTCGAGTTCAGCATCCCCGAGAAGCAGTACACGGCCTGGAGCCGCATGGTGCAGAACAGCGGGCTGCACAAGGCCTGGCTGGAGAGAGACTCGCCCATTACCCACATCACCTTCAACCCCAAGAACCCCTCACACATCCTGCTCCACGACATCTACATGTTTTGCGTCCTCGACAAGTCCCTGGTGAGCCTGCGTGCCTGGTTGGGAGGGCTGGGTTTGTGCTGTCCCTGCTGGGAGCAGAGGGGGGGTTGTGCAGCACTGAGGTGGTGGTGGTGGTGGTGGTCCAGGCAGCACTGACCCGTGCCCTGTGCTCTCCTCAACAGCCCTTGCCGGACAACAGTGCCCTCCTGATGAACCAGAGCACCCTGAAGCAGCTCCCGGAGACCGCCAGGCAGCGGCAGCTCCACGCCTTCAAGATCTGCAAGAAGTTCCAGGTGGGTGACGGTGTCAGTGAGCATGTGCCATGTCGAGGAGCGGGGCTCGGGGGGCTGCCTTGCGCCTGTGGCTTCACCTGCTCTTGTGGCCAGTTGCTGCCGGTGCCGTATCAGCACTGGGCGCCTGAGCAGGAGAGCAGAGTTCAGTCTCTGTCCCTGTCACAGTGATGCCATTTGCTGCAGTCTCTTGGGCTCCGATCGCCCAGCAACTCCTGCAGCGCACCCCCCAAGCGATGCCCCTGGTTTCGGCTAAGCCGGAGCCGGCTGCAGGGCAGCTCTGCGCGGCTGAGCCCGGCAAACCGAGGCAGAGGGGGGCCAGCACCCGGCTCTCATCTCCTGCCCCCTCCCTACCCCACAGCCCCTGCTCTTCGCGGATCTGCTGGATGACAACTGCCTCGTGATGGTGGAGCGGCCCATCATGGACTTCAAGACTCAGCTGCCGCTGCCCATCCAACAGAAGAAATTTGGCACCTGAGAGCAGAAAGAGCTGCTCCAGCCACAGAAACTGTGGGTGTTGATTTCCCTGGGGTGCTGCAGGAATAAACCCCACTGTTCTCTACGGCTGCGGGCTCGGGGCTCGTCCTTGCCCTGCGGGGCTCCGTGGTGTCCGGAGGTGCTGGTCTGAGCACGAGGACGCAGACACCTCGTAGGATCCCCGCGCTGGTCCCTCCCCCAGGCTGCAGGAAGAAGGTGGCACCCCCATTGTCCTTCCCTCTCGCTGGCTGCTCTTCTGGGCAGCATCAGGTCCCCGGTGTTGGCTTCCCTCTCCCCGTGCTGGCCAGCAGCCGGGTGTCTCGGTGGCCACTGTGACTCTGCCTGGGGCAGGGGATTTATTCCTGAAGGCCAGTTATTCCTGAAGCCTGGCAGTGTCCAGCAGGGCGGGGACGGCACCGCTGTGCCAGTGGGGAGCGGGATTTGGGCGCTCCCCGTGCTTTCCTTTCCCCCCTTGCGCCCCCAAAGGACGCGTCCCCCATGCCAGAGGAAGGGGCTCGGGGAAAATTTGGGCTCTGGGAACGGTTGACGGCTCGCACCCCTGGAAATACGGGAGCGGAGACCGGGAAATGGAGAGAGGGGCGGGAAATAAAGCGCAGGGCGGGAAATTAAGCGCGGGGCGGGGCTTCGCCGCCCCTCCCTCCGGCGCGACCAATCGCTGCAGCGGCGGCCCAGCCGCCGCTGCAGCGATTGGTCGCGCCGGAGGGAGGGGTGGGGCGTCCTAGCCCCGCCTCTCTCTTAGCGCCGAGCCTACCGCGGCGCGCCATGCGGGCGGGGGGCGTGGTCTTAGTGGCCGCGCCCCCTCCACCGCTAGGCCACGCCCCCTTCTCCCGGTGCGCGGCGGCGGCGGCGGCGGCGGCATGGCCGTGTGGACCCGGGCATGCAAAACGGGGCTGCTGGAGCTGCTGCTGCGGGAACGTTGGGTGCGGGTGGCGGCGGAGCTGAGCGGCGAAGCGCTGAGCCTGACGGCGGAACCGGGAGGCGGCGAAGCGGCGGTGCTTAACGGCGTGGTTAACGGCAACGCGGAGGCGGCGCCCGGTTGCGTGCGGAGGGTGCGGGTGGTGAAGGCGGAGGCGGGAGGGCTCGGTATCAGCATCAAGGGAGGTCGGGAGAATCGCATGCCGGTGCTCATCTCACGTATCTTCCCGGGGCTGGCGGCGGAACGGAGCGGGGCGCTCCGTCTGGGCGACGCCATCCTCGCCGTTAACGGCGTCGATCTCCGGGATGCCACCCACGATCAAGCCGTCCAGGCGCTGAAGAGAGCCGGCAGGGAGGTCATCCTCGAAGGTACGGGCTAACCCCGCCCCGGTGCTTCCTCCCTCCTCTCCCGAGTGACCGCCACCCCGTTACCAGGTCCCACGACACCCCCCTGCCTCTGTCACCGGGGTCCCGGAATGACTCTTGGGCCCCTTTTCTGATTGCGGGACCCCATTCCCCGCACCCCACCCCGGGGTACGTGTGTGTCCCCCTCCAAAACGCCCACTCCCCGTGCTGGGTCCCGCTGTGCCCTGGGGACAGGGACAGGGGTGTCCCCTCCGCGGCCGGGGTGCTCCTGCTTGCGGCAGGATGGGGACCCATCCCAGCTGGGGTCAAGGACTGGCCACCTCTGCTGACTGTGCCCCCCGCGACAGACCTGGGGTCCCCCAGCTGCGGTGTCCCCCCCAGGGCAGGGTGTCCCCCCATGGCAGCTCTGTGGATGGAGCCCCTGGGGTGGGGGCTTGTGCCCCCCGAGTCCCCAGGGAGGGCTATGGCTCCCTGGGTGGTGGGTCTGGGGTCTGCCCGTGTCCCTGTGGGCTCTGTGCCCGTGGCACAGCCGGCTTGGGGCTGGCCTGGCGGAGCCGCCGGCTCCTGCCCGACCTGTTTCCCAGCAGCCCGACAAGCTCGGGCAGGACCCGCCTGGCCCAGCGGCGTGTGGCACAGGGCTCGTGCCGGGGGGTGCCATGTCCTAGGCAGCCTGGAGGACGTAAACCCCTCGTGCTGTGGGTCAGGATGGCCCATGTAGGTCCATGGTGCCACACACACCGTCCTGCTGTCCTGGCGAGGCTGTCTGTCCCCTGGTACGTGGGGCTGCTCCGTGGACGCGGCTGTGCCCGGCTGGGCTGGGCTGAAGCCGGTGGCAGGCGCTTCTGCTCACCCACCTGCTCCTGGTACGAGGGCGGGCAGGTGGGCTCCCTGGCGAGGCTGCAGCTGGCCCAGGGTGACTCTGTGCGGCTCGGCCACTGCTGGGGGGCTGTGGGGGCCGAGGTGGACCTGCAGCGTTGGGCTTGGCACTTAAACACCTGGCTGGTTGGGGTCTGCCGTCGGAGGCAGTAAGAGTCCCCATGGCTCCCCCCTGCCGGATTTGCCATCTCCCCCGCGCGTCCTTCCCCCCACTCCCATCTCACGCCACCCGTCCGTTTGATCCTGTCCCGCAGGAGCTCCGGCCCCGTGGCCTGTTTGTCCCTTGCTTCCGCCACGGGCACGGGCGTCGCGGCAGCCGCCCCTTCCCTTCCCGGCAGGGCCGTGAGTCTGATCATCCGATGGCTGCAGCTGCCCCACGGCCCGGGGGGACTGTCCGGCGGCTGGCTGGGAACTGCCAACCCCAGAGAGGAGCTGGGGAAGACCTCAGCCGTGCCGTCCCACCCCGTCCCTCCTCACCAGCCCCCGGAGGTGTGACTGCCCTGGCAGCTGGGCTCACGGGCAGGTGTCGGGGCCGATGGTGGAGCGTGGGATCACCAGCCCTGCACCAACACTTCGGTGGGACTGGCAGCCCCTGCCCTGGGCGCTGGGTTTGCACCCCAGGGTGCCCGTGGGTGCACGGCAGGCTCCAGCACACTGGGGGAAGGGAGCCCTTCCGCCTCTGTGGGGGAGCTGCAGGCAGAGCTGTCGGCCAGCAGCCGGGCTGGCCCAGCAGCCGGCAAAGGGGAAGGCCGGTTGCAAGAACCGACCCACACGCAAACGTGGGGAAACCTCTGCGGTGTTTCCCTTCCGCGTGCCGATGGCAGGAGGGGGCTCTGGCCCCGAGGACGGACTGATGCCGTCCAGGCGCTGTGCAGGGACTCGGCGAGGCCGGTGCTAACCCGGCATTGCCGTGCAGCCGGAGCAGCCGCCTTCCTGCGGCAGGTCGGGCGAGGGGCGCAGGCGGCAGCTGGGTTTCCTTTGTGGTGAGCGCGTAGGCAGGGCGGCAGCGGCTGCTGCTGGGGTAGCCGTGCACCGGCCACCGGCTTGCCAGAAGCAGAAGAGGTGGTTGCAGGTGCCACCACCCTGGTGCTAGTTTTGCACCCGCCAGCACGGGGTGCTCCGTGCTCCTGCATGTGCCATAGCTGTGTCCCCTGCAAAGCAGGGAGCTGGATCTGCCACCGTCCTCGCTGGCAGATGTGGTCCCACGCATCTGCTCGCTGCTGGGGTGCGATTCCCACGGTGGCCGAGCTGGCACAGCCTGGCAGCGTCTGCCTGCTGAGAGCCACCAGCGTGGCTGCCGCCCCACCGAGCCCATGCTCCTCCGGCAGCGCCCTGGCATGGCGCTCGGGCTCCCGCACCGCCGGCTGCAGGGCTCGGCCTCTCGCTTTCCCTGCTCCGAGGGCTCTCGGGGAGGCGGTGGCCATGCCCTGGCGGAGGTCAGCGCTGGCACTGTGGACTGGAGCCTTGCTGGGGGGGCTGGCTGGAGGGTGCCGAGCTCCCAGACGCTGCTGGAGGCAGCTGCCCACATCTGGCAAACATCTGCCGAGCAGCTCCACGGCGGGAGCTGCTGCCACTGCCCTGCGGCGCTGCCCTGTCCTGCCCGGCCAGGCAGCGGGATTAGGGGTGCGCGGGGACGGCGGTAATCCCGGGATCAGTGCGGCGGGAGGCTAATATTAACTCGTTTGCTGCCCGCGCAAGGACAAGGGCCTCGTGGCAGCACATCCCCACCCCGCCACGCTGCTCGGATCAGCAGATCCGGCGCGAGGGCGGGGGACAGGCCGGCTCCCCGTCCCCGCAGGCAGGCGTCAGCACCCGCGCCGGGGGGATTTGCTGTGGGTGAGCCCGGGGCCACGGCAGCCACCTGCCCGTGGGGTCCGGCAGCTCCACAACCGTTCGAGAGCGGGACCCGGACCCTGTCACCACCATCTTTCCCGCTCCGGCAAAGCGCCAGTGGGCTGCGTGGCCTGGCTGCGGTGGGGTGTTGGCTTTCCCCGAGCAGCGGGGAGCTTCACTCCAGGGCGGATTACAGCTTTATTTGCTTTATGTTGTTTGTTTTCAACTCCCCGCTGCTCCGGGGGTGTGGACGTCGCTGTTCCCAGCACGTTCCTCCTTTGGGGATGGGCTGCTGGGGCTCGGCGCAGGCAGACCACCCTCTCGCGCCATGTGTACTGGCTGGGGAGCCGTGTCCGAGGGGGGGGACGGTGGCGGGGGTCCAGCGCCGGCTGCAGGCGCCGCGTCCCAGGCTGCTGTTGGCACTCGCTCGCAGCTTTCCTGCCTGGCCGAGCACGTCGTTCCGCGCGGCCTCATCCCCGCTCTGGCAGGCGGTTCCGCTGACGTTCCCTGACATCTTGAAGGCGTTGGCTTTCCCCGAGCGTGGTGGCTGATGCAGCCGCTGGCTGTCGGTGAGCCCACGGCGGCACCGTGGCTCACCCCATCTGGAGCTGGGATGGGGTCCGGGGTGCGGGCGCCTGGCCGGGGCTCCGCTTTGGCTGGGCTGGGTGGTACTTGGGGAGGGACGGTCCAGGGGGAATAGGAGCCGGTGCCTCCTTCCTTCCTTCCCGGCCTGAAGAGGAGAGTGGAGCCGGGATGTCCTGGCTGCAAACCCTCCTCTTCCTCGTCCCGCGGAGGGAGGCTGCTGGCAGGCGCGAGCGGCAGCCTGGGGTCAGCTCGCCGTCAGCGCCTGCGGAGCTGGAAACTTGGCCGGTGTCTGTCCTCGCAGCGCGGCGGCCGGGGTGGATCAGGATGGGCTGCAGCCTGACCTCCTGCCCGGCACCATTGTGCTGCGCCGCCTTCCCTTTCCTACGCCCTCGTCAGCAACGGGGATGAGCCGCCAGCGCCTGTCTCTGTCTCGGGGCTGGGTGGGACCCTCTGGGCCGTGTCCCGGTCCCCAGGGCTGCCACACACGCTGGGGGCAAAGGCAGGGTCCCCCCTTTCCTGCTGCCTGTCCCCTGCCTGTGGCACGATGCTGGGGGGCAATTTCAGCTCCCTGGTGCTGCTGGGGGAGGTCCCGCAACCCCCCGTGCATGCCAGGGGGGACAAGACACCCCCACAGTCAGAGCATCCCTGGGGTGCAGGGCTGTGGCATAGGGGTACCAGACACCTGCCTGGCCTTAATGTGTCCCCCCCTGCTCCCCGTCCCCAGTGAAGTTCATGCGGGAGGTGACCCCCTACATCAAGAAGCCCTCGCTGGTGTCGGACCTGCCGTGGGAGGGGGCCGCCCCGCATTCGCCCAGCCTGAGCGGCAGCGAGGACTCGGGCTCCCCCCAGCACCAGGGCCCCCGCGACCGCAAGGTGATCCCCCTGAAGATGTGCTTCGCTGCCAGGAACCTCAGCATGCCCGACCTGGAGAACAGGTGAGGGCAGGGGGTACCCGCACATGCCCCCCCCCAAGCCCGGTGGTTGCTGGCATGGGGGGCCCCGCTCCCCACAGACCCCTCTGGCGCAGGGCTGGGGGCTGCCCCTCACTGCGGCCGGGTCCTCCCGCTTCCCCCGCTGAGCTGTGAAAGGAAAGTCCGGGGATTTTGGCTGGAGCCGAGGCTGTGCCGTGCTCCTGCCCCAGCCTCCCAGGGCGGCTGGCAGCGTCCCCTGCCTACGGAAAGGGGGGCCCTGCAAATCCCCCAGCTTTCCCTGCTGGCAGGGCTGGCACCGGGCTGTGCTGGAGGCTCCTTGGCATGGCCAGAGCCCCAAACCAGTGCGGCCAGTTTGCCGGGCTGGGCAGGGGCACGCTGCTCCCGTCCCGCCCAGCGCCGCGTGTCCCCTCATCCCCTCGCAGGCTGATCGAGCTGCACTCGCCGGACAGCAGGAACACCCTGATCCTGCGCTGCAAGGACACGGCGACGGCCCACTCCTGGTTCACGGCCCTGCACGCCAACATCGCCGCCCTCCTGCCCCAGGTGCTGGCCGAGCTCAACACCATGCTGGGCACCGGCGGCGCCGCGGCCGGCGGCAGGGAGGTGAAGCACATCGCCTGGCTGGCCGAGCAGGTATGTGCCACCGGGGCTGTGCTGGAGGTGCCGCTCTGGGGACCGGCGCCATCCCTGGGGACAGCAGCGCCGACGGGGCTGTGGTGGCAGCCAGAGAGCTCTGCCACCTGCTTGGGCACCAGGCTCTGCCACCCTACTGTCCCCTGGCCGGCTGGCTATGCTCTGGCGAAGGTGGCGTTTCCCATGCCCTCAGCCCCCTCTCCCGCTGGGATTTCCCAGTTGGAGACACTCGTCACCCCCTCGCTCTTCTGCGAATCCACTGCCCGATAGCCACAGCCTGCCTGGGCACTGCGGTGGGCTCGGCCCCAGAAAAGGAGGAGCTCCTGGGGGCTGCCCACGGCGAGGCTTTCCAGGATGGCTACTCTCGGCAGCACCTTGTATGGCTTTACATGGATGCTGCCGAGAGCCCGGCAATGTGGAAGCGCTGCCTTGGGGTCATCCCGGCCAGGGGTGCAGGGTGCCCGGGCGGTGGTGGGCGCCTGCCACCCTTGGTGCCCCTCACCGTCTCTTCCAGGCGCGACTGGACGGAGGGCGACAGCAGTGGCGGCCGGTCCTCATGGCGGTGACGGAGAAGGACCTGCTGCTGTACGATGGCATGCCCTGGACCAGAGACGCCTGGGCCTCCCCCTGCCACAGCTACCCGCTGGTGGCTACCAGGTGGGCTAGGGGGGCTGGACCCGTTCTCCTGCTCCCCCCGTCTGCACCCAGCTCCTCCACTCATGCTTTGGCTCCACCTTTTACTGGAGCTGGGGGGAGACTCCGAAATGCTGATGTGCATGGGGCGGCGCGGTGCTGGTGCGGCGCTGGCACTGCTGTTGTGCCGCTGACCCCCCCCCCCATCCATTTCCCACCCCCAGGCTGGTCCACTCGGGCTCGGGCCGCCGCTCGCCCGCCCTGGGCTCGGAGCTCACCTTCGCCACCCGGACGGGCTCTCGCCAGGGGGTGGAGATGCACGTCTTCCGCGTGGAGACCCACCGGGACCTCTCCTCCTGGACACGCGTCCTCGTCCAGGGCTGCCACGCCGCCGCCGAGCTGATCAAGGAGGTGTCTGTGGGTGAGTGCTGGGGGGGTACACCCCAGGGGGTCCCCCCTTCCCTCCCGGGGTGCCGTCAGGGGGAGGACCTGGGTGGCCCAGCAGGGCCCTCCGCTCCGGGGGGTCTGGCCGGCAGCAGGGCAGGCAGGGGGGGCTGAGCCCTGCCGGTGCCCGCAGGCTGCACGCTGGGCGGGCAGGAGGTGCAGCTCTCCATCCACTACGAGGGCGGCTTCACCATCTGCCGGGAGGAGCCGGGCGGCAGCGTCCTCTTCCGCTACCCCTACGAGAGGCTGAAGATGTCGGCGGATGACGGCATCAGGACCCTCTACCTGGACTTCGGGGGCCCCGAGGGGGAGCTGGTGAGGAGGGGGCAGCCGGGCTTACATCCTGATTTGGGGGGGGGGGTGTGTGTCTTCCTCCATGGGTGGCTCCTGCTTCTCCTCATCCCTGCAGCACAGCATCATGGCTGCCTGGACCACTGGTCGGGAGCCCCCGGCCCTGTCTGTAAGACCCCTGGTGCCCCCCCATGGGGTTCAGCGTGCCGGTCTGGGGGCTGATGCCGCTCTCCTTCTCTCCCCGCAGGCGCTGGACCTGCACTCCTGCCCTAAGCCCATCGTCTTCATCCTGCACACCTTCCTCTCGGCCAAAGTCACCCGCATGGGGCTGCTGGCGTAGGTGGCCCCGGCCCCCACCCGCCTGCCCTCATCACAAACCAGCCAGGAAAAGCGGAGGGACCCCCCCCCATCGCCCCTCCTGCCCCACCAGTGCCTTGCCAGGGCTGGGATTCTCCGGGGCTATGGCAGGACGGCTGCCCTGGGCGGGGGGTGAGCCTCTCCTGCTCCACACCAGCGGTCCTGGCCCCCGCGGTGCCGGGGGGGGCCGGGGCACAGACACCAGCTTTAATTCCCCTGGGCCTGAAGCCATCACTGATCTCACCGCCTGTGCCTTGGAGGGGGGCGAGCCTGGCCCCCCTGCACTGGGGGACCCCAGGAGTTCCCCCCACCCACGTCTGGGGGACCCAGCACCCTCCCTGCCTTGGGACTTCCCCCCACAAAGGGGGTCACATTGTCCCTGCACGGGATGGGGCTTGGGCCATGAGCCCCCCCCCATTGCTGCAGCACGGGGTCCCCTTGCCCCGCTCAGGGTGGGGGACACACACTTGTCTTACTCGGGGCACTCATGGGTACAAAAGGGGCTGCCCTGAGCCCTGGGGGGGGGGCTCATCCCTGTGGCACACCCTGGGGTGCAGGCAGGGGCTCAGCCCCCCCCGCCTTGTGCCCGCAGGGCTGGGGCAGGCGCAGCAGTGACCCCCCAACCTCCCAAAGCCAGAAAACGAATACTGTGTCGCTGCTGCCGAGGGGCCGGGGCTGCCCGGGGAGCCCCCCAGGGCTGCCACCCCCCGAGCTGTGCTGTCCCCACAGCCCCCCCAGATGCTGCAGCCTGTGCCCCCCTGCCCGGGAGCTGCTACGTGGGTCTGGCCCCACACTGCTGGGGGGGCTCGCAGGCCCCTGTGGGTTTGGGGCAGGACGTGTAGATTGATGCACTTTCGCTTTTTGTACTTTCTCTCCCCTCAGGGGGGGCAGCTCCTGCACGCCGGGGTGCTGGGGGGAGCCCCGGGCACGGTGGGAGTGGGACCCCCCCAGGGTTCCCCCCTCCTGGCCGAGGCCCCGTTACCCCTCAGCCAGACTCCTCTGCACATTTTTCTGCTTCCCGTGGGGCTGTGCTGGCCCGGGGGTGCCGGGGGGGTTCCCAGGGGATGCCGTGGGGTGCCAGCCCCCCCAGCCCGGGGTTGCGGCTTGCACACAAGCACTACAGGTCCCGACCACCACCCCCCACCCCTCCCCCCCGCTGCACCGGCTCTGGGTGCCGCTCACCCCCTTCTATTTTTGTATTCTTTGTAAATCGCTATTTATATCAGATTGCCTTTTCTGGGGTCTCCGAGTCTCACTCGGGGGGGGCTGGGGGTGTGTGTCTGTGGGGGGGCGACACAGTTAATTCCCAGTACAGCACATGGTGTGTGTTGGGGGGGAAGTGATGGGTTGCTCAGTAAATGCACTGGGCAGAGCCTGGCGTGGGGGGTGCTTGGGGGGGGGGGGCTGGGGGGGGCCTCTCCAAGTGGGAGCAGGGGGGGGTCGAGGGGAGGGGCGGGGGGGGGGGGGGCAGTTAATTCCCTACAGCACATGTGGGGGGCGGGGGGAGGTGATGGGCTGCCCAGTACGGGAGAGACTGGGATGTACTGGGCAGAGCCCGGCGTGGGGATGCTGGGGGGGTCGGGGGGTGTCTCTCCAAGTGGGAGCGGGGACGGGCGGGGGGCGGGGGGGGCAGTTCACCCCGGGGGTGGCCGTTGCGGGGAGGGGAGGGGGGGCTCCTCGGTGGTCACGGGCGGCTCGGGGTGTGGGGGGTGTGGGTGTGTGTACGTGGGTGCTCGGGCGGGGCGGGGCGGGGGCGCGTCCCGGCGAGGCCCCGCCCGCGGCGCAGGTTCCGGCGGGGGCCGGCAGGGGGCGCCGTGGCGCACAGCCGCAGTCGCGGGCGGTCCCACGGGCCCCGCCGCCGCCGCCGCTGCCGCTGCCGCCGCCGCCGCCGCCGCCGGGCCGGGCCGCCTCAGGAGCGGCCACACCGGGCGATGAGATGACAACGTCCACCCTGCAGGTACGGCGGGACCGCGAGGGGAGGGGAAAGCTGCCGGAGGCGGGCTTCGGCCCGCGTCTCCCCCGGCCCGGGCCCTGGCCGGGCCTCCTCCCGCCCCCGGGAGGCCTCACCCGGCCCCGGTGCCGGCGCGGTGCCGGCCGCGGGGAGGCCTCACCCTGTCCCGGTGCGGTGCCGGCCGCGGAACCGGCTCACCCTGCGCCGGTGCGGTGACGGTCGGGGAAAGGCCTCCCCCGGTGCCGACCGGGGAAAGGCCTCACCCTGCCCCGGTGACAGGCCCTGTTGGGGCGGACTCATCCCGCCCGGAGCCCGGCCGGGGCGGTGGGGAGGAGAGAGGGCCTCGTCCTGCCGGGCGTTGCGGAAGGGTCCCCGCCGGCCGCCCTGGTGCGATTGGGCCCGGCCCGGCCCCCTCGGGGGTGGGGAAAGGCCTCGTCGTGCCCTGGCCCCGGTGCCGCTCCCCGGCTCAGGCCGCTCTGCTCTCCCCGGGCAGAAAGCCATCGACCTGGTCACCAAAGCCACCGAGGAGGACAAGGCCAAGAACTACGAGGAGGCGCTGCGGCTGTACCAGCACGCCGTGGAGTACTTCCTGCACGCCATCAAATGTGAGACGGGGATGGTGTCCCCCCCGCGTACAGCCCGGGGGGCTCCGGAGGGGGACATGGGGTTGGTGGCTGTGGCGTGGGGCCGCGGGTGATGCTTGGGGGGTTTCTCTGCAGATGAGGCCCACAGCGACAAGGCGAAGGAGAGCATCCGAGCCAAGTGCATGCAGTACCTGGACCGGGCGGAGAAGCTGAAGGAGTACCTGCGCAGCAAGGACAAGCAGGGCAAGAAGCCGGTCAAAGAGTCCCAGAATGACAACAAGGGGTGCGTGGGGATGCGAGGGCCCTCCCTGCCTGACGGCGGAGCTGACAGGACCCGGCTGCCACACCGGGGCCAGTCCCACTCCTGATTCTTGTGTCCCCTCTCCCCAGGAGCGACAGTGACAGCGAGGGCGAGAACCCCGAAAAGAAGAAGCTGCAGGAGCAGCTGATGGGTGAGGGGCTGCGGCGGGCACGGTTGTGCTGTCTGTCTGTGGGGTCAGTGGAGGGGTGGCTGCAGGGAGGGGACAGGCTGCGGGACGCCCAGAGACATAGTGTTGGGGTCCAGTAGCCCCTAAACTGTGCTCTGTGCTGAGGGGCAGCGGGGTAGGTGGGGGTTTGGTGGAGCAGAGGTGCGGGGAGGGATGGGGGCTCTTGTTCTCCTGGCTCTCGGCAGACGTCGGGAGCACAGTGCCCATGTGAGCAGAGCCGCCCCCTCACAGGTGCCATCATGATGGAAAAGCCCAACGTGAGGTGGAATGACGTGGCCGGCCTGGAGGGAGCCAAGGAAGCCCTGAAGGAAGCCGTGATCCTGCCCATCAAGTTCCCGCACTTGTTTACCGGTGAGGGTCATGGCAGCGCTGCAGCTGCCACTCACCCACGGAGAAGGTGCCGTGGGGTGGCAACTGGGGTGAGCACTTGCAGGGAGGTGACCCCGACCAGCGGGGATGTGTGTCCCTGCGGGTGCATGTGATCTGGCCTGTGCAGGGATGGGGGAGTCGTGATGCTGGTCTCTGTTGCAGGGAAGCGCACGCCCTGGCGAGGGATCCTGCTCTTCGGGCCCCCTGGCACCGGCAAGTCCTACTTGGCCAAGGCTGTGGCCACCGAGGCCAACAACTCCACCTTCTTCTCCGTGTCGTCCTCAGACCTGATGTCGAAGTGGCTGGGAGAGAGCGAGAAGTAAGCTGGCAGCAGGGATGTGTCAGTGCTGCAGGCTGGCTCCTGGCCACCCTGCTGGCCAGGGTAGGGGAGCCACCAGCGTTGGTGAACCCCATTAATGCAGATAATGGGTTCCAGGGGAGAGCACAGGCCCTCCTGAGGCTCCACAGCCTGGGGGTGGCCCTTATCCCAGCAAGGCGCTCACCTTCTTGGTGCCAGCACAGGGTTGCCAGGGTGGGCAGGGGCAGGAGGAGCTGGCAGTGCGTGGGGCTCCTCACCCCGGGGCTGTCAGGGGTTCTGGGTGGCGTTGGTGCTGTGGAGAGTCCCTGACTGGGACCCGTCCCCTGCCTTTGTGCCCAGGCTGGTGAAGAACCTCTTTGAGCTGGCGAGGCAGCACAAGCCCTCCATCATCTTCATCGACGAGGTGGACTCGCTGTGCGGCTCCCGCAACGAGAACGAGAGCGAGGCGGCCCGGCGCATCAAGACGGAATTCCTGGTGCAGATGCAGGGTGTGTGGGGGCTTCCCTGGTGGGATAAGCTGGCATGGGGAGGGGGACCTGGGGAGAGGTGGGGAGCAGGACACCCGGGACACGTGTGGGAGAAGCTGCCGGACACCTGCGTCCCGCATTTCCCGGGGGATTGCTCTGAGCTGTCTGCCTGCCATTTCCCCGGGCAGGTGTGGGGAATAGCAGCGATGGGATCCTGGTGCTGGGTGCCACCAACATCCCCTGGGTACTGGACTCGGCCATCAGGAGAAGGTGAGCAGGACAAAACGCCCCCTCCCTGCTCCCGGACTCATGGGGACGTGCCCCAGCAGGGTCTGGCAGCACGGGGCTCACCCCCCCGCCTGCCTGCACTCCCTTCAGGTTCGAGAAGCGCATCTACATCCCGCTGCCCGAGGAGGCGGCCCGGGCCCAGATGTTCAAGCTGCACCTGGGCAACACCCCGCACTGCCTGACGGATGCCAACATCCAGGAGCTGGCCCGGAAGACAGACGGCTACTCAGGGGCCGACATCAGCATCATCGTGCGGGATGCCCTGATGCAGCCCGTCCGCAAGGTGCAGTCGGCCACACACTTCAAGAAGGTGAGCGGGGGCTGCTCCTGGCTGGGGGAGGTTCATCTCGGGGCAGCGGGCGGGGGGAGGCTATGGCTGGTGTCGGTGCTGCGGTCCCCATCCTGCCCATGAGCACTGCCTGGCTCTGCCGCAGGTCCGTGGTCCCTCCCGCACCACCCCCGGCACCTTCGTGGACGATCTCCTGACGCCGTGCTCGCCCGGCGACCCGGGTGCCATCGAGATGACCTGGATGGAGGTGTCCAGTGACAAGCTGATGGAGCCCACCGTCTGCATGGTGAGTGCGGCAGCCACGGCGCGGGGCCGGGCACCCGTCCTGCCGGGTGGAGGGAGGCTCTGGCACAGCAATGCTGTTGCCACTTCCCTGTGCCAACGCAGCTGCCTCTTTCTATGCCATGGGCTGGGCAGGGTGGTGACTCCTGGGGTGGATACGGCTCCTTGCACCCCAAGGGGGGAGTCCTCCTGCCAGCTCCCCTCGGGATGCTGAGCCCCAAGGGCAGGGCTGGGCGCTGGGGAGGGACCTGGGCCCCTCCAGCAACTCCCGCCCGCCCCGTGCTCGGTCTCAGCTGCCACCCGATCCTTGTGTTGTAGTCGGACATGCTGCGCTCGCTGGCCACCACCCGCCCCACAGTAAACGCTGATGATCTCCTGAAGGTGAAGAAATTCACGGAGGACTTTGGACAGGAAGGTTAAGGGGAGGGGGGGCCGGGCATGGGGCTGGGGCAGCTGTGCCGGCAGGGCCCTGCTGAGCCCCCCCACCACTCCAGCTGTGCCCTGCCGAGCCCCCCCACTGCGCTGGCCGTGCCAAACAGGTTCATTTTCCGCTCACTACTCACCCCATCGCACTGCAGCACCCAGCAGGGCGCGGGGAGCACGGCCCGGGGGGGCTGACACTACTGGGGGGGGCTCGAGCATGGCCTGGGTGGCCAGGTGCTCCCCCTGGCTGCGCCCAACTCTTCTTCCTGCTCTTTTTTATTTTTTAAATTAATGCTGCTTTGGGTTCTGTCTTGTTTATATGAAAATAAAAACAATCCAAAAGCTTCAGCCAGTGCCCAGCCCCTCCCTGAGGCTCTGACCACAGCAGGGGACCCAGCCCAGCCCCCACCCCCCTACCACCACCCCAGGGCCAAGGCCTCCAGCTCTGCCGCTGCTGCCACTTTCAGGCAGGAGTCCCCAGAGCTGCTGCCTGTCCCCAGGACAGGGATTTGTGCCTGTGGCAGGGAGGCGCAGGGCTGCTCGGGGCTTTGCCCTGCCACAGCATGCAGCGCTTGGAGCAGCCCCCAGCCTGGGGATGGGACCCGAGGGCTCCTGCCTGCTGGTGACTCCCCCAGCCCCACAGCCAGCACGCCGTGTCCCCAGGCCGGGCTCACCCCTGCTGCCTGCCCCCCAGCCCCCAGCCCCATCCTGATGCCCCCATTGTGCCCAGCTCCACGCCCTGGTTGCTGCCTGCCGCCATCTCCACTGTGGCACCTCTGACTCTGCCTGCCCTGCACTGCTCCCAAACAAGCCCCAGAGAGGGGAATTTCTCCCTCACACCCACCCCCCCCCACCCAGCGCAGCCAGGTCTCGTTCCTAGATCAATAAAATAATTTAAGGTGCAAGGGGCAGGGACAGCAGGAAGGGCCAGGAGCCACACCGAGTCTTCACAGTCTATATTGGCTGCAATAAAACTGTGTGGGAGCCCCCTGGGGACATGGCTCCGCGCTGCTTCTTTCGCCAGGGTAAGGATGGGCACCCAGCGCCGCGCTGGAGGAGCCCCGGGGCCTGGGCACCCACCGAGGGCTCCAACACAGCTCCGATCCAGAGAGATGAGGCGGCTGGGCACCTGCTTGCTGGGGCAGCGGGCGTCAGTCCAGGAGCTCCATCCAGCTGACGTTGGTGAAGGTGCGGGTGTCCATCCGGTCGATGTAGAGGATGCCGTCCAGGTGGTCCATCTCGTGCTGGATGATGCGGGCGGCCCATCCTGTCGCCTCCCAACTCACCGGCTCCCCGTGCTCGTCCACGCCTGCTGCCCAGGAGAGGGGTAGTCGAGGGGGGTAACGGACACCAGGGAAGGGATGGGTGGTAATGGAGGTAGAAAGGGGGGGACCCGTGTGACAGTGGGGGGCAGGAACGGGGTCCCACCCGGGGCAGAAGCCCCGGGGGAATGGTGGGGTTTGTACCGGAGACGTGGACGGCCCAGTGTCGCGGTACGTAGGCGGAGAAGCCCTTGAGGCTGGTGCAGCCCTCAGGGCCAGTGACGAGGCGGGCGTCGAGGACGCGGAGCGTGGGGTTGACGAGCAGGCGGAGCGGGAAGGGCTCGATGCGGTGGGCGCGGCGCAGCTCCGGCGGGTACCGGCTGCAGCGGGCGGGGGACAGCTCGGCGGCGAAGACCCGCAGCGGCACCCCCAGCTGCGGGGCGCTCAGCCCCAGGCACGGCCCGTTCCGCAGCCCGGCCGCCAGCGCCGCCGCCAGCCGCCGCAGCTCGGGGCCGCCCAGCCGCTCCGCGGTGACGGCGGCGGCGGCGGCCCGCAGCACCGGGGCTCCCACCTGGCAGGGGGCGGCGAAAGGCGGGGCGGGGGGCCCCAGCACCCGCCGCCGCAACGCCCGCCAGTACGAGCGCTCCCGCTCGCCCCAGCCCGCCGCGTCCCCGCACCGCCGGACCGAGGGTCCCGGCCGGGCCCGCCCCGCCGCCAGCAGCCGCCCCGCCGCCGCCATGGGGGCCGGCCTGCGCGCGCAGCTACGGTGGCCGCCTGGAGGCACCGCGGGGCGTGAGCGCGACCCCTGGCGGCCGGGAGGAGGCGCAGCGCCCGGTGCAGGCAGCAGGCGGGGGAGCCGGGGGGGTGCTGCCCGGTGCAGGCAGGAGGCTCTTTGGGCGGGGGAAGGCAGGCAGGGGGGCCGGGGGCCACTTCACACCCAAGGGACAGGGGTCTCGGGGTGACACAGCCCGGCCCAGCCGTAGTCCCGCTACCCCGTGGCTGCCGGGATGCCCGGCAGCAGAGCCCCCCCGAGGGGGCTTTCCTGCTGTCCCGCTGTCTCGCTCTCTCCGGGAATGGCCTCCTCTTCTGTCTCCAGGCGTGGGGTGCTCTCCGGGGCCGGCTCCTCCTCGCCTGGTGCCGGCAGGAGGAAAGCCAGAGGCTCCCTGAGGGCATCGACATCGATGCGGCCCAGGCAGCCAAAGCGCTGCAGCTGGGTCGGGGGGACACCTGCCAGACAGGGAGAGGTGGCTCAGGTGGGGACCCCACGGACAACAGGAAACCACCACAGAGGTGGCAACAGCAAGACAGGACCCAGTATGTCTCATGGTGGCGGAGCCACAGCTGCCTGTGGCTCTCCCCGCCCCGAGATGCAAGTTTTGGGGTCTCACCCAGCGCCTGCGCGATCTGGGCCGGGGGAAAGAGGACCTGGAGGCAGCGGTTGAGGTAAGGCAGCAGATCTTCCAGAAAGGCCGTGCAGAACTGGGTGAAGAGCTCCTGCTCCTGCCCGCTGAAAGCCGCCTCCTCCGCACGGTGAAAGGCCAGGACGGTTTTGGTCACCTGGAGGGAAAGGCAGAGTTGTTAATTCCCCGGAGAGTCATCTATCCCTGCAGACAAGCCCCCAACTCCAGCGACAAGGGGAATCGGTGGCCTGAGGCCAGTTGTATGTGCTTCAGCTAGGTTCAGTACTGGGTCCTGCACTTGGGTCACAACAACCCCACGCAGCGCTACAGGCCTGGGGAAGCGCAGCTGGAGAGCTGCCTGGGGGAAAAGGATTGGCCGAATGAATATGAGCCTCAGCGTGCCCAGGTGGCCAAGGAGGCCAACAGCATCCTGGCCTGTGTCAGGAATAGTGTGGCCAGCAGGACTGGGGCAGTGACCGTCACCCCTGTGCAAGGCCCTGGCGAGGCCCCACCTCAAATACTGTGTCCGGTTTTGGGCCCCTCGCTACAGGAAAGACATTGAGATTCTGGAGCGAGTCCAGAGGAGGGCAACGGAGCTGGTGAGGGGTCTGGAGAACGAGTCTGAGGAGGAGCAGCTGAGGGAGCTGGGGGTGTTCGGCCTGGAGAAAGGGACGCTGAAGGGAGACCCTATCGCTCTCTACGGCTCCCTGAAAGGAGCGGGTAGCCAGGTGGGTGTCAGTCTCTTCTCCCAAGGAACAGGCAATAGGACAAGAGAAAACGGCATCAAGTTGTTCCAGGGAAGGTTTGGATTGGCTATTAGGAAAAATTTCTACACCAAAAGGGTTATCCAACATTGGAACAGGCTGTGCAGGGAAACGGTTGCATCCATTTCCATACTTCCAGTCCCTGGAGGTATTTAAAAGACATGTAGATGTGGTGTTTAGGGACATGGTTTAGTTGTTGACTTTTGCAGTGTTAACTCAATGATCTTAAGGATCTTTTCGAACCTCAATGATTCTACAACTTCATCCTATGACTACTCAGAGCAGGGTGAGCCTGTCCCCGTGTTCTCCCAGGACAAGGCACAGCTCCATCCCCTGGCGCCTCACCTCGCCAAGTGCATCCTCCAGGCAGGCGGTGATGTCCTGGGCCAGGGCGACGGGGCAGCAGAGCCGCAGGTCGTTGAAGGCGACGAGGAGGCCATTGAGGAAGCAGGCGAGGGGGGGGAAGTCCAGCAGCACCATGGGTGGCTGCAGCGTCCCCGGCTGAGCGGTGGGCACCGGCACCCCTGCGCTGCCACCCAGGACAGCTGGGGCGGAGATAAGTGTGTAGGAATTCATCTCCTCACGAAACTTCTCCACTGCCTCCTCCACCGCCTTCCTGAAAGCGTCGGCGGCCACGCGCTGGAAGAGGGGAGCCAGCTGCCCACGGAAATCGGCCCCCACCCTGCTGAAGGAGAGGCCGAAGTACATGCACTGTCCCAACAGTGAGTCCAGGCGGCTGCCCACCCCACGCTGGAGATCACGCTCCAGCGTCCGCAGAAACTCGGAGACCTTCTGCAGCACCCAGCCATGGAAGATGGCCCCCTCGTTGAGGGCCTGCCCCTCAGGGGGCAGGAGCGGCTCCTCGTCGGAGAAGATGGCACGATACTGGGTGACGATGTCGAAGAGGTGGACGCGGCAGGCCTCAATAGTCTTGGTGATGTGGAAGTAGGGATCATCATCGGGAATGGAGGCCTGGATGGAGCGCAGCCAGGCGTCCCGCGCCTGCAAGAACTTGATGCGCAGCTCAGCCTCCGTGAAGACATCCATGCGCCGCAGGTAGCCGATGACCCGCAGGCAGGCTGGCAGCTGGATGTTGGTGCGGAGCTGCTGGATGAGCTGGTTCAGCATCAGCTGGGTGGACTGGCGCACCTCATCCACGATGCCCTAGGGTGGGAGAGAGGCCTGAGCTGCAGAGGCTGGGCATGGAATGGTGGCAGAGCAGTGGCAGAGCGGGGCCTACCTGGATCACAGGGATGCTGCTGTGCTTCCTCTCTAGCCGGCGCACATAGGCAGCGAGCTCCAGTGCCTCCTCATAGTAGCCGTTGCGGACACAGGTGTCCATGAGCTGTGGAATCTCGAGGATCTCCAGGATCTCCGTGTGCCGGTTCAGCGTCAGGCTGTTCATGCGCCGGCTGCAGGCGATCTCCTCGGCATCGCGCATGAAGTTCCTGTGGGATTGAGATGGGATCAGCACATGGCTTCCCCCGTGCAGCGAGTGTACCCCAGGACCCTCCCACCCCTGCTGGCTTCTCCCCAACGTTATTCAGAGTCCCCTCCAAGTGCTGCCTCTACCCCCAGTCCCAGCAGGCCCTGATCCTTACTGGGCCCAGCACCAGGATCCCTCTCACTCCCCTCAGCCCAGCCCTCACCGGCCTCCCCTGTGCCCAGGGCTGCTCCTGTGCCCTCAGACCCTGTCCCAGCCTCACCCCATCCCCGCTCCTTTCTGCCCCCCCGCCAGTCCCCCCACTTCCACCCGTGCCTCTCCTGCCCCGGCCCCAGCTCCCACCCGAGCCCTTAGCAGGTGTCGCCACCCCGGTCCCCGTCCCCGCACCGGCAGGCGTCCTGGAGGGCGGGCAGGCGGTCCAGCAAGCTGCCGAGGCGGCTCTCGATGCCGCCGAAGCCGCGGCCGGCGCGGCCGGTGCACTCGGCGGAGCGGATAAAGGCCCGGTAGTGCTCGAAGGCCAGGCGGCGCGTCTCCGCCCCCACCCGCGCCCGCTCCGCCGCCAGCCGCGCCGGCTCCCGCCCCAGCTCCGCCAGCCCCAGCGCCGCCAGCTCGGCCACATAGGCGGAGAGCTCGGGGCCGCCGGGCCCGGCCGCCGCCGGGCCGCGCAGCCAAGCCAACAGCCGGACCTCCTCCGCCGCCATGGCCGCCGCCCGCTCTCGATGGGCCGCCGCGTCACTTCCGCTTCGCAGCTGCTTCCCGTTCCGCCGGTTCCGGTTCCGGCGCGGGCCCCGCGTGTGCGGTGCGGGGCGATGCGGCCGCTCACCGAGGCGGAGACGCGGGCGTTGTTCGAGAAGCTGGGACGATAGTGAGGGGCCGGGGACCGCGGGGGAACCGGGCACGGTGGGGGGGGGAAGAGACGGGGACCGGGAGGGCCGGCGGCGGGAGAGGGGAGCGGGGCCGGGCCGGGCTCACCGGGTCTGTCCCCGCAGCATCGGCGAGAACATCCAGCTGCTGGTGGACCGGCCCGATGGCACCTACTGCTTCCGCCTGCACCGCGACCGCGTCTACTACCTGAGGTGAGCGGGGCCGGGGCCGGGGGACGCGGCGGGGGGGTGTGCGGGGTTGTGTCTGCGAGGGGCTCCGGTGCCAGCTGCCGGCCCGGGAGCCGCTCCAGCTCTGCTCCCTCCCGCTCCCCGCAGCGAGAAGCTGCTGAAGGTGGCTACGAGCATCCCCCGGGACAACCTGGTGTCGCTGGGCACCTGCTTCGGGAAGTTCACCAAGTCGCAGAAGTTCCGGCTCAGCGTCATGGCCCTGGACTTCCTCGCCCCCTACGCCAAGGTGGGACGCGGCCCCCCCAGCCAGCCCCCTGCCCCACAGCGGGCCCTCCAGCCCCTCACCGCTCTGGGCCTCTCTTGCAGTACAAGGTGTGGGTGAAGCCGGGCTCCGAGCAGTCCTTCCTCTACGGCAACCACGTCCTGAAGTCAGGCCTGGGCCGCATCACAGAGAACACAGCCCAGTACCAGGGTGTGGTGGTGTACTCCATGGCCGACGTCCCGCTGGTGAGTGGTTGGCACAACCCCTGCGCTTTCCAGGGCTGGGGTGTGGGGAAAACTCTCTCACCTTTGCTTCATCCCCCCAGGGCTTTGGGGTGGCCGCCAAGTCCACGCAGGAGTGCCGGAAAGTAGACCCGATGGCCATTGTGGTGTTCCACCAGGCTGATGTCGGGGAGTACGTGCGGAATGAGGACACACTGACCTAAGGGACCTTGAGCATTTCTGGCCAGAATGGACCTTGTCCTGCACTATGAGTGCAGCAGTGGTGCAGGAAGCCATGGAGGAGCCCAAGCAGGATGGAGGGGCTGGGAGCTGCCAGCACGCAGCCCCACATGCTCTGGGGGCTGCTGCCAATGCGAGGAGGAGTTCCTCCTGTGCCAGTCCTGCCCTTGCCGTCACATAAAGTTTTTCCCTTCTCCCAGAGTGCTTGTTGTCTAGTGCGGAGTCTCAGGGCAGGGGGGCCTGTGGGTCTCTGGCTGCTTGGGTCAGTGCCTCAGACAGTGCAACACACGGGGGTACGACTCCAGAGGGGGGGAAGCACCGAGGCCAAGGGGAGGCTCCATAGCCCCTGGGTGAGCCATCGGAGGCTGGCAGCTGAGCTTCAGGGAGGGAGGGATGGGGCAGGCAGCTGCCTGCATGGCAGGACTCGCTTCGCCCAGGCTTGCAGAGGATGGACGGACAGCAGGCTGCGATCACGCTATTGAGCGTGTGCCAAGGGTTCCTTTATTGGGTGTCAGGTAGAAAAGACACATTAGGACACTAAAGACAGGCAGAGCTGTAACAAACTGATCCAGCACACAAAGCTCAGGTGACTGCGTCGCACTTTTTTCTGTCAGGGTGATTTCAGCCAAGGCAGGGCTAGAGCCAGAGGCAGGAATGGGGTGAACTCTCCTTCCTCATCCTTGAGCTAGGATTCAGCCTTCCCTCCTGCTCTGCCAAGGGGCAGAGTGGCAGCTCAGTTACCAAGCGCTGCAGGCAGCTGCAGGGTGGGCTCCGGTCCTGCCCGCGGTTCCGGGTGCTGCTAGCACTTCTGCCTGGTGGAGGTTTGCACATTGAAGAGACGCTTCAAGAAGTAGAGCTGCAGGACCCCGGAGAGGACAATGACGCAGCTCTGAGCCATCGACCACCAGTTGACATAGTTGTAGTTGGACTCCAGGAGGTAGGAGTCAGACCCTTTCCGCATCCGTGCGAAGTTGTAGAACCGCCACATGTGGAAGATGTGGAGCTGCAGCTTCCGGATGCTGACCTGCAGGAGAGGCAGGTTCTCAGCAGTAGGGCCACAGCAGAGCTTGGCGCTGGCAGAGCTGCTCCTGCTGGGCCAAGCATTAAATTAAGCTGCAGCTCAGCCAACAGCAAATGCCCTTCTCAGTTCCCTTGAGAGGACATGCCCGTCCCAGCTGTGTTGGAGCACCCCCGTGGTTGCCTTGACACTCACCTCGATTGCCTCCAGGGTGTTGTTCAGCTCTTTCCTCTCTTCTGGCTGCTTGTTTTCCACATCGAAGCCTTCATAATAGACACCAAAGTTGAGATACACATGCATGAAGCCAAAGTGGTTTTGCTGGTTGTCCAGGCACAGCTGGTAGAAACCTGCAGAGAGGAAAGGAAATTATTGTTCCCCGAGTAGAAGAGCTGCTGCCAGGCAGACCCATCCCAGTGCTCGACTTTCATCCTCCCTGTTAGGGAGGGAGGCGTGATCAGACTGATCAATGCTCTGGGAGGCGCTGGCCATCTGAGCAGGTTTGGAGCTGCTGGCTGGGACCTGGCGGCCCCCAGCCTCCTGGCAGGTGGGCTGGGCAGGGACAAGGGCAACAGAAACCTGTCTCCTTGGTGAGGAAGTTGATCTGCCCTCGCGGGTCCTGAGAAATACCAAGCTGGAAGCCGTTGGGGTCGCTCGCTGTGGCCAGGATGTTCCTGCTGTTGCCAATCCCCGTCGCCCGCTGGACCTGGAGGCAGGAAACACCCAAGGGGAATTCATGGGCCTGACTCTGTACCCAGTAAACAGATGGGAGCCCACAGGAGCCCTCGAGCGCAGGGAAGGGACCTGCCTCTACTGCGGCTTGGTTTGGGATCCCGTGAGGAGCTGGCCCCTTCGTTACTATGAGCTGAGGCCAGGAACAGCCTCCAGCAAGCTGCCAGCTATGCGTAAAATTAAAAAAACAAAACAAAACAAAACCAAAACACACAAAACAACCACAACCCGCAGCCTTGGGTAATGAACCCTGCAGTTCCGAATGCCCATTCATGGTGCTGGAGGAGCTCACAGACCCCATGTCTCCCACCCCACAGGCCCATTCTGGCTTCTTGCCACCTGGATCAGGTGCTGCCGGAGCATTCGGAGATGGAGCTGTGCCAAGCCCCAGGGCCATGCCGTGTTCTATAGGGCTGTTCTGCTGAGTGCAGAGCTGGGGGGAAGCTGCCGGTGCCAGGCATGGCCATACCCCAGCTCTCCTTCAACCAGCCTAGTGTAAACAGGAGATAAAAGGGCTGCAGTTTCCCCTGTGGGAAGGGGACAGAGCGTGGGGACAAGCAGATAGGGCTGTGCCCGAGACCTTTATTGTGCCTTCCATCTGCAGCTCAGGGGAGAGACGGGGGCTATGCAACAGCCTGCAGGCAGCCTAGCGAAGGGCAAAGCTCTCTGCAGCACAGGGACACCCCTAGCTCTCTGTGAGAGACCTCTGGATGTTCAGGCACAATGTCTGGAGCTCTCAGCACTGCTTTAAATTTTTAAAACAGGTATTTATAAAAATAAATGGGATTGACGATGCCTAAGAAAGCATGGTCCCTGCAATGAAGCATCTAAGTGACTGCAACCATTCCCTGTCTTGACCAAGGGCATTTCCCTCGCAAGGCAAACCATCTCCACGCCGGGGGCAGCGGGTCTGAAGTTCAGCCAGCACGTGGCCTTCATCCCACAGGGTCTCCTTCCACACATAAGCCTGGTTGCAGGACTAAGGCAACAGAGGATTGCCCGCCACAGGACCTGCTGCACCCTCAGAGGAGGCAGCAGGCACCATCAGCACCGCCATTCCCCAACCCCATCGGCAGCTGCACCGTGCCAACAGCTTCCCGGGACGCGACCAGCAGCACCCACCTCGTAGCTGAAGAAGAAGTTGCCGCTCTGGTGTGCAAACTGCCAGAAGCACTCCACAGCACCGGCAGGGATGACGATGGCAAAGTCGTAGCGATCCGCTCCACGGAAGAGGGGCTCCTGGCCAGACCCACTCAGGGGCTCTGTCTTGGGGCAGCCGGCGGGGCCCAGCAGCAGTGCCAGGAGCACCACCAGCAGCATCTTGCCTCCCAGCCTCCAGCGCTCCCTCCCGCCGAGGCAGGGCAGGAGCGGGAACCCGAGGTGGCAGGGGTAATCATTAACTGCTTCGCAGCAGCACTTGGCAGCACCAGGGCCGGTGTCAGGAGGAGTGCAGCACAGGCTCTGCTCTTCAAGGTGATCTCGGTGCAGAGCAGGAGCTGGTCTGGCTCGTCCATGTTAGAGCCCACCCAGCTGAGCCCTTCTGCAGAGGCTGGGGCTGCTGCGAAGAAGCACCACAGTCACCGGCAGCACCTCCCGCCTGCACGGCGCCAGTCCTGCTCCCCTCACTGGCCAACACTCTGCCAGTCTGTGTCTTCTGAACAAGCAAATTAAGCAGTTCAGTGTTTAACTCCAAGAAACTTCCAGTTTCTTAGAGTAAAGCCTTAGTCTGCAACACCCTCCCCTGCTCCCAGCCCAGGGAAACAGTTTTACAAGCAGAAGGGGAGGGAAAGGCACGGCCACAGCCAGGTGATGAGGGAAGCTCATTCCAGCAACTGCTGCTGAAGGACAAAGGGAAAGCAGGTGTTTCCAAACAGACTTCTCCCCAGCCACAGCTCTGTGGGAACGCAGCCAAGAGAGGCTGCTTTTAGAAAATGTCCCCATCCCTCCCATGCCCTTTGACTTCTACAGCGATTAGTCCAGAAGCTTCTGCTTCATGCCTACGCCAATGCAGCAGCACCTCATACCTTCAGGGCATCGCTATTCAACCCAAACATCTCCCCACACAACACCCCCAGCCTTAGCCGGCTCAGGAGGCAGACGGGGAACCTTATATTCCTGGGGTGGTGCATGCCCCGGTGCAGCAGCAAGCAGGCAGTGCCCCAAACTGCCGCATTTCTACCTGTGAGGTACAAGTTCACACTTATTACAACTCCTGATATCCAACAAGACAGGAACTTTATTTCACAGAAAACCACTCAGACAAGGACTCCAGCTTTGGCACCTGAAGGCAGGAAACAGGCAGTGCCCTTGGAGCTCATACGCTTCCAGGGATCACACGCAGGAAGGGGACATGACCAGGAAGAAGTGCTAGTTAGACATGCCCAAAATCAGTAAGCACTTGAACTTTTTAACATGGGAACAAACAACATTTAAGTACTGAAACAAAAAAAAATAATAATATTTTTAAAGCCTCAAAGCTGGGAGGGAGAAATTGCCAGTCGCAGACTAGCCATGTACAAAGCAGAAAGAAATGGGAAAAAAAATATAAAATAAATCTAAGCAGATCGCCTTGCCTAAATCCCTTCTTCTCTCCAGAAGCTCTGGGACTATGTGCTGCCTCTCTCCCACAAGGAACTGAGTAAACAGATGAAACAAGCAATCCACAGTTTAGACAATTAAAACACATTAAAATAGCCACTGATGGGATTATCCTACCATTTGACAGCCTCTGAGCAGAGAAAGCTGTCATTTCAGCAGTCCATCAGGTTGGGATTCATTCTATGAACACTGCAGTTGTCAGGTGGAAACGGAAGTCCCAATCCAGGCCGTTTCCAAGCATGTGCAATCAGGCTGTGCAGCTTCTACTAACTGCAGAAGACCTAATCCTTGCAGCTACAACTCTAGACACAGGTTCCTCGTTTCTTGTCGGACACGGTTCCCTCTGCTGCAGCAGCCTCAGGTACCACGAGCCAGAGGGGCTCACCACGCCAGCTCCAACACACACCAGGAACGAGCACAGCAGCCTCTGCGCTACCATTGCTCCAGTCCATCTTTCAAAAGAAAAATACGAATTTTTTTGCACTGAAGGTCTCATGGCTCCTGAGTTTAGAGGATTCCCAGCTTTTTCATGGTCCGCCAACGATCCTTGATCATCACTGCCGTGCGGTTCTGGAAGGGGTATTTCTGGCAAATGGCCTTCCATCTCCCTTCTCCGAACTTCTTCACGCCCTCTTTGATCCACTCGCTCTCCTGTATTGTCCATTTCTAGAAAAGAGCAGGTAAGCAGAACTCTATGAGTACAGAGTGCAGTTTCAGGGAGGAGCTGCATTTGGCAGAGAACCGTGCTGTAACTCCTTCCTAGCACGTTAGCTTCCCTTTATCATCTGCGCTAGTGACATGGAGGAAAGGCAGAGATGTCCTGTCAATAGCACACACAACACTCAATAATCACTTCACTGTAGACGTGCTCTCATAACTGTCACAAGTAAGACAAGTGCTCAGCTCCAGCACAAGCTCAGGAGTAGTTCTGCTTCCAAAGCACAACAGTGATCATGTAAAAGAAGAGTTACCTTTTGATGCAACAGCAAGCATCAGAAAGCACTCACTGCCTATACCCTGCCTAACAGCATAAAAGTAGAGCGTTAAAAAAAAAAATAAAAATCTCCAAGTTCAGGTCTGCAGGTCCCTTGACTTTGTACTGGGGGCAAAACACGAAATGACTGAAGAAAGCAGTTACTGGGAAAGTGCTATGTGGTATACTGCAGCACAAGAGCCAGCAGCTCTCTTCCTACAAGCAAGGGTGAGAGTTCCTAGTAGCACCAAACTTGGGACCTCTTTCCAAGTGACAGCTGCCGTATGCATGTCCCCCACCCAAACAAGATGCTGAACTTCTCCAACGCACGGGGAACTCTCAAACCTAGTTCTGAACCACGCACATCAAGGAAAAGGGATGTCATGCACATACCCAGTGCCTGGCGTGTGGGAGGCACACAGCTTCAGCCAACTACCAAACTGGGCTGTTTTAACAGAGGAACTCCAGCCAGCTCTGCGAATGCAAAGACCTGAATAACTCAGATCAAGCCTGGACACTACGAGCACCAGCCTCAGGAAGCATCACTTTCCAACCCAGCCTCCAGTGCTTCACTAAAAGCACAGCAGCAGCTCGCCCTGCTGTAGTGAACTGCAGGCTGCTGAGGAAGTGGTCTGAGCAGTCTTCATCAATGTATTGCAAACTGTCCAACCGCTTGCTCTTCTATATGGACATGTCCTGATTTCAGGCCTTACTGAAACGATTTAAGGGCTCTACATTACCTGTTTCTTGGAACCGAAGACTGTAGAGTTGTGGCTGTTTCTCCCAAATGATGCTGAAAAACAAGGCAAGAGACTTACATTTCACCGTAACTCAGGAGGTACACACCTCCTCGAGAGACTGCCTTGGGCTTAACTGCTGAACTATGCAGTCAGCCTACAACGAGAACATCCAGTGACAGACAATGAAACCAAATTCCTTTATCCCTCCCTTTTCTGCAGCAATAGCAAGCACAGCCTTTCCGTGTCAAGCCCCAGTTGCTTCACGTGAAAGCTTTCCAATAAGATCTGTTTTGTTCTAAACTAGCCAATACATCAAGACCGGGGGCATCCATCCAGGATGCTGCTATGCTGTTATGTTGAGGCTGGAATCAGACATTCGTTGTCCACTCCTTTTCACCAGCTAAGCTGCCCATCTAGCTCCAAAGGGAACTGGACTCGAAAATTGATCTGAGTGAAAGGGTAAACCTAACCTGCATTTCATGGCACTAAAGTGGGAACAGGGAAAGAGCTGTATTTCCAATATTTATATCTTATAAGCTAAGCATGATTAGTCTGACACTGGAACAGGAGTTTTTGGCATGTATTTCAGGTCAGAGGTAAAAAGAACAAATATCTCAGAGTTGGACAGCTACCTATTTTCTTGGGCTTTTAGGATTTCTGTGTTCAAAATTCAGTCACACAGAAGGTGGCAAGACACCCATGAGGGAGCCCCAAGGCCAGGATTATCATCAATTAACACCTGCAGTAGGGGCTTTGTTCTTACCTGTGTCTGAGAAAAGCTCATCCTCCTCACTCCAACTGTCTTTTGCTTCTCCGCCATAAGAGCTGTTCCACCTTCTCTGGAAGGACCTGAAAGCAGGCAAGCATTTACTTTGGCTACTGGCTCGGGAGAATATTTTAGGGGGAGAAGGTGCAGGGCCAGCTGGAGCACAGCAGGCAGGCCTGTGGTGACCACGCAGTGCGGAGAAATGCACCCACAAAGCAATATATAAACACACTCCCACCTCCTCCGCTCCCCTCTGAGGGGGGATGAATCCTTAGGAGCCCCTGTCTAAAGGTACGGCGTGCAATATAGACTCAAACACAAGTGGTGTATTGTATTTTCTAGCCAGCATTTGCGAAAACAAGTGACTGGGTATTAACTACACAATTAAGCACTTAGAGCAAACAGACACACACACAGCTGGACTTCCCAGACCTTCGTGCCTGGCACAGACTTGCCAATAGTGCAGGGGAGAAGCCTTTAGTCTTCCCAAGAAGCATCTAATTCTTACTGTTTCACTACTAACTCTACTGAGGTCAACCAAGCTACAGAGGCATCTCCTTGAGATCAAGTGCTTCAATGCTATCACCTGCTTCCAATCCTCAAGCACAAACTTGTCAGATG
The DNA here is from genome assembly GCF_028500815.1 of Rissa tridactyla. NCBI lineage: Eukaryota > Metazoa > Chordata > Aves > Charadriiformes > Laridae > Rissa > Rissa tridactyla. The sequence continues at coordinate 93,492,854 of NC_071469.1, forward strand.
AAATGTTAAATAAATGTTAAAAAAAAAAAACACTCCAAAAGGTTCACCCAAGGCTATCACATCCAGTATAATTGAAGCTATTTATGACTACAGGAAAATAGCTGTTCTCTATTCTTACTTGAAGTTGGACTGTTGAGCACCTCTTTCTTGCACGTAAAAATCTGAGAACCAGCTGCTGGCAGAGATGCACACAATCAGATTTCCAGACAGATGTCATTAGCACCACTGCTACCATGAGCCACTTAAAGGCTTCAAGACATCTACACAAGCATTACAGACAATCAATCACTTTCCAGGTGAACCGGAAACCAACTTGCACAGCAGCAGCCCTGAAACTCGAGAACTGCAAGTCAGCAGCAACCAAGCAGCAGCAGCCACACTCTGGGCTCCTTCCTGATCCGGCACCAACCCTCACTTTACACACCCAGCGCAGGATGAGAAAGCATCACACCCGAGTCACTGCGTCCAGCCCCTTGCCAGTGCAGTCAGACATAGAGCACTCCACTCTGGGCAAGTTCACAAAACATCATCCTATCCCCACAATGTTACCCAGCACCCTCAAAATAAACTCCAGACATATCCTAGGACGGCAATGTCAGCTGCAACGTACTACCAGAAAAAAACAGAAGAGTTCAAGTGTTACCACTCACAACTGCTTTAAAAACCAGGAAATTTATTAAGTAAAATTCCCAGATCACACGACAAAGTGGACAACATGGCGGGTGGGTGTCTGTTAGAAATCCCTTCTGAGCATCATCTCCAACAATTAGCGTAACCCTGAGCAAGACACACCAGTAAGGCATCTGAGATTCCACTACTGTTTGCATCGATGCCAGCTACCCCGCAGCACATCTCTACTGCAGCCACTCTCCTGTGCTTCACCAAAAGACAATCCATCTCCAGAGCAGCCACGCTACACAGAGCACTGGGATCTTTGCCGCCTGCCCTTCAAAACCAAACCTTTCTGTTCTTGACATTCTTAAGCCAGGAACTAAGGGAAATTGTGTTTTATTTATCTTTTTAAAGACATCAAGCTCTTCTCAATCCTCCCAGTTTCACTCCTGGGGATCCAAAGCATCGTTATTGCTGGCTGCTACGCAACTTCACTAAGCAAAAGAAGAGCAACTCAGACATTTAAGCAGGAGGCTTTGTTACACCCTGTTACGGCCTACAGGAGATACGAGACTCTTAAGCTAAAAGTCTCTTAACAGTGTTAATTTTAGACTTCTGCTGATAACCCCACTTTGCAGTTTTCTAGGAGAAATCCTTATAAAAGGAAAAAAGACTAACATGCCCCTACCTTTTATTGCAGTCATTTCAGCTGCAAGGTAAGTGATAACTCATACCGAAGAAACAGTCAAAAAGCTACAGCTGGAGTTTCTTCACCAACACAGGTTTCAAGAAAAAAGAACTTAAGCGAGGTCAGTGTTGTATTTCTTAAGATGTGGAAAGAAGATTTCAATCTGTCCACAAGATGCACCTACGAACGCCTTCCAGCTTCAGCATCCCTAACCAAAGTGCAGAGAAACAGACGTTACCTGCGATACACACGCTGCAATCACCTACCAATACTAACTGCAGTATCTCTGACTCACTGCCAGTGGAAGCTGGATCATTTTCTCCTCTCCATTAACCAAACAGTAAAGCATAAAGACAACAGAGTGTTTACGCTGCCCAGTTGCAGATATGCTAACGAAAAAGGATGGTCAATACACTCATCTTGAATTAAACATAAAGGTTTTTGTTGTTCGTGCTACTGATGTCAGCTGCAAGTCAAAAGATTGGGTGCAGATTAGAATATACCACAAGAGATGGGCTTCATACTTGGCACTCCTAGTAGATACAGGCTGGTCATGCACTTTCTGAACAGGTCTGGAAGCAGAAGAAACAACTGGCTCCTGGGAAGAGTCTGGGCTCTCACTTGACTTGCTGTACTGGTTGTCTTCCTCCATGACCAGTTTGCTTATGGTCAACAAGCATTTGCCCTTATGGGGTATTTCAAGAGGGTCTGAGATCTCAGAATCTTGATTCTCCTCTTCTTTCCGTCTCTTGGTTCTGTGGGATACAGAAGGAGACAGTTGCTTGGGGAAAGAAAAGTCTGTTTCATCCAGTTTGGTGAAGAGTGCATCAGAATCCTGGGAGTCCGACAGGATCTTGAAAGCTTCTCTCAGAACAGAAATCCCATACGTGGTTACAGTTCCAGAGGGCTGCCTACAAAATAAACAGAACTGAGAAGGTTGTAAAGATATCACCAAGGTGGCTCCACTTCACTGCAATCAGGCTTCTCTTCTACAGTGTGACCCTCAACCATTGGCCCTAGGGTGCAAGTAAAATCTACTGAAGAGGGCATTCCCAACCCTTCAGTCCACCCTCCTTCTAAACAGTGTGGTGTACTGGGGAAGCAGGTCTTGCGAGAACACACCCACGCTCCGTGTGGCACTGGATGCCCTGCTATTCTCAACTAAAGGCTGAGCCATGTGGGTACCAAAAGCTGCTCCACGAGAGCAAACCTTCTGGCAGCCACTGGCCTCCCTCCCTAGTTTACAGAAGTATTACATATCTTCAGATAAAAAACCAGGCCACCTTAACATTTTTACTGTGATACAGGCAGAAGTCTTGCACTGATAGCCTTTGCGGGTTGCTTGGGCAGACCTGCTTGGGATGGCATTCGGGGAAATTAAGAGCTGTCTGGACAGAGCAAACTACCCCTCGGAAGAGAACTGGTGCCACACTTCATCCACAATGCAGGGCCAGATTCCTCTGCCCACCTTTCTGAGTCCCTGCAGGACACTCCTGGAAGTTCTGGAGCTGCTGCTGGTTCTTTAGATATTTCCATAGGCTCTGAACCATCTTCCAAGGTATTAACTGCTGCTATTATATGCTCAGGAGCTGCTGCTGGGTCAGTAGCTCCTTCCATAGGCTCAGGAGCTGATGCAGAGTCACCAGCTCCTTCCATAGCCTCAGGAGCTGCTGCGGGGTTGTCTCCCCTTTCTGCAGGGTTGGGAGCTCCCTCCAGGTCTTTTGCTGTCTCTGGAGAGGGGTTTGTCCTTCCCAAGGGCTCCAGAGCTGCTGCCTCATCCTTTGGCCCATTTGCAGACTTAGGAGTCACCAATGAATGTTTTGGTTCTTCAGCATCTTCTGAATTCAATGTCTTTTTTATTACCTTGGAGAGAAAAAAAAAGCACGTAACCATTATAAAGATGATTTCCCATACTACCATGCAATCATCCAATTTTATCCCCTCCCAAAGGCGTTTTTAAGCTCCTACTTGCAGTTCAATTGGCACCATTACAGAGTTCACGTCTATCAATTAAAACCTGTTACACAGATTGAAAAAATATGATCAACTGTATAAACCTTTTAAGAATGGACTGAATTTAAAGTATTTTGGACTTAACCCACTGTTAATCAGGTGCCTAAGCTCTAACTCATTAACAGCATGGAGGGCACAAAGAAGCCAAATTACTGTATTTCATTGCCTCATAGCAAAGTAAGTGCCAGTTCTCCCCAGGTCCGTATCTCATGCCGTTCTCATGCTGCCCCTCGCTGGGGCAGAAGCAAGCGCAGGATGGGAAGCCAGGTAAGCAGGGCAGACACACACCGTTAGCAGCAGTGGCTCTGAATCATCCACATAGGTCTTCAGGAACTGAAACATGTTCTGCTGGAAGTTCTTGTAAGAAAAGTTTTTGACCATTGGATGATTGAAATTCTTCTCCCGGATAATAGTCAGCAACTCATTCCTCTTTTTCTAGAAGGGAGGTAAGAATGCTCTGAATAGGTACAAGGGTATAAATGACAAATGCAGGAGCTAGAATCTGTGTGGGGATTGGGCCTTTCCTATTTGACATTCTCCAAGCACAAGCAATTTACACTGACATAAGGCTGGGAAAAGGCTAGAGGAACAGGAGAGCCATCTTGTTTCAGCAGCTCTGACTTTTTGCTTCCAGTGCCTGAGACGCTATACTGCCTACAGAAATAGGAACGGGAACTCTTTCCACTTTCAGAACCAGCCTTTCTTATGGACTCGTGTTCTACATGTGAGCTTGAGTTTGCCTCAAGGTAAACGATGAATGTTAATGCCTGGAAGACCCATGAAGATACGCGAGGAAATGTAACAGAAACAGAAGGAGCTTCAAAGTGACAATCAACATGCTTTAGAATGCGTAACACTGAGGGTCCATCTTTCGAGAAGGACTTTCCATTTCATCACCCCCTACCCAGTCTTCTTGTTCAGGTTTCTTAAGGGGTATGCTTCTCAGGGAAACCTTTTATGCCTGCAACACAGATCACCCCTCTCCCCACCACCAAAAACCCATAAGAAATCTCAGACCACCTCCAAATATCTCCACTCCCCAATACCCCTGAAGACATATCACACAGTCCTCAAACAGCCACCTTCCTTACTGGCACAGACTCACCTGATTTTTGGCATCCTTCCCCATGTGCCTCTTTAGAATTTTCGAAGCTTTGTCAAACTCTCTGTTTTTGATGCAGACAATAACAGCCTACAGAAGAAAACAAATACCAGTTTCTGTTGACATTGAACTGACCATGCTCTCTAGATCAGCTTTGGAAAAACACGCATAATAATCAAGCATGGCAGACAACTAACAGCTTAGTAACAACATACACAGGGAAACAACTTCTACATTAACTGATGAAGAAGCACATATACTGAAGACATGCACCTGCAGCCAAGTCAGTACTAACTACAGCATTCTATATGCAAGGCAATACCCACTGTCAATTATGCAAGACCTTTCTAAGACAAAAGACGAGCAAAGCATCAACTGAAAAAGGTCTTACAGCTTCCTTCACCGTTTTCTGAACAGTTTCCATCGTCTTCTCAGCCACAGAGAATTCTCTCTGAATGAGCTCCAGGACACCAATTGCAGATTCAAGAGGGGTGAGCTCTGAATCTTTATCGAAGGTGCAATCTACAAGAATTCAAAGGTGTGGGTTTGCAAGGCGTTCACAGTGATGCCTTACAGACAGCTAGTTACTCAATTTGCTCAGTTTTGACTGCAAGTTCTAGAGCTACTGAGGATGAAGATGGGAGGGAATGGCAGGCTGACTGCTAACTGCAAGATCCCCCCCCACAGGCATGGAAAGCTATAGAAGCACCACCTGACTATCAATAAGCGATCCAGAGGAGTGTTTCAGAAGCTATGAGGGGTGTGTTCAGACAGCAGGACAGCCCTGGAGCTTGGATTTCAGTACACTGCTCTTGGCTAAGGGCAGCAGCCTTTCACTTGCTATGGTAGCACAATGCAGACATGAACAGCGATGGTCTCTGACCCCTCATACCCAGGGGAACGCTCCTACAGCTTAAGGGGTTTGTCCCAGAGCTCTGCTCTGTGCAGAAACAGCTCCTGGGAGCTGCAGGGGACACAGCCGCAGAACGGGGCACGCTCAGGCTGGGGGAGTGGGCTGCGAGCAAAGACCAGGCTCTCCCCTAGGGCCTTGCTGGGAGGGTTGGGGACCCACCAAGGTTCTCGCCTTCCTCAATCTGTGACAGGAATTGCATTATGCGCAGCATCTGGGCCACCACGGGCTCCTTCTCCAGGGGCCGCACAAGCAGCGCTGTAGGACGAGGGGCAAGTTACAGCAATACAGCACGGCCCGGCCCCAGCCCTGCTCCCGCCTCGCAGCCGCCCCAGCTCTCCCTCACCCGCGGTGAGCCTCCGCCAACACCGGCTCCCCTCACCCCCAGCCCGAGCCTGCCCCTTCCCCCCGGCTATTCCCCCCCAGACTGTCCCCGCTCCCCTCACCCCCAGCCCGGACCTGCCCCTTCCCACCGGCTATCCTCCCCAGACTGTCCCCGCTCCCCTCACCCCCAGCCCGCCCCCTCCTCTCAGCCCATCCACCGCCCCGGGCCCGGCCGGCGCAGCCCACCCTGCATGACATCACGGAGCTGGCGGAAGTCGCGGTTCCGCCCGGCGCGGTAGGCCGCCATGGCCTGGTGGAAGTAGAACTGCAGGACGCAGCGGTTCACCGCCTCCTCGGGCAGGCCGCCCCGCGCCGCCATATCCTCCCGCTGGGTAACTCTCAGCCGCTTCCCCACCATCCCGCCAGGAACTGACGTCAGGCACGAGCGGAAGTGACAACGCCAAGCCACCGCCCCGCCCGTGGCGCGAGTGCGGTATTACCGAGGTGCCTACAACTCCCGGCATGCACCGCGCAAACGCCCCGTCGCGCCTACGAGCCCCGGCATGCACTGCACCAAGGCGTCTGTCGTGCCTACAACTCCCGGCATGCACTGTGCCCAACGGCTCTGTGGTGCCACCAGCTCCCGGCGTGCACCGCAGCGCCGGTCTAGCTCCCCCTATTGGGCGGGCGGGCGGGCGGGTTACAAAATGTTCCAACGTGTCGGGGCAGAGATTTTCCTGTAATTCCTCAGAATTTGGGTCACGAACCAGAAGCCCCGGCGATCCTGGGCCAAGGAAGGCCGGTGGCCTGAGGAGGCCGGTTTGGGCGAAGGCCAAGCAGGCCCTGCAGGCCACGGAGAGGTTCTCTGTCGCGCCGGGATTACTCCCACTCGGAGGAAACATCCCTGGCACCGCTATCTCACCTCAGGTGGAAAAGCACGTGAAAATTCCTCTCGCATGAGGTTATCTGGGATACTCCCCTCCCTCCACCCCTGGCCAGAGAAGGAAACACACACGTGAGGAAAAAAAATAAAAAAACGTGTGTGAAAAGGAAAACAGTAAAACTGGGCGGGATTTTTTTTTTTTATTGGCAAGCAAAGGGAGATAAAAAATAATCCGCACGAGAAAGAAGGGCAGCTGTTCAGCTCGGGCAGCGTGAGCGCCCTGGGACAACCCTGTCACACGACCAGCGAGTCACTGCCCTTAAACGTTAGGAAGGATGCGGGGACCGATGCTGACGGCTGTTTCCTGGGCTGAGAGGTGATGACAGGGCAACAGGCTTCGGTTAAAGTACTTTTCCATATAAAATATTCAGGAGCAAAAGGTTTTTTGCTCTTTTTCTGTCACGAGAGGCAAGGACAGGTGACAGGGTTGAGACTCCTGAATTTCACCGTTCTCCCCTCGATTCAGGAGAGGCCGAACAGCCCCAGCAATAGCCTAAAATTGTCTGTCCTTACGGCCTTTCAAACTGCTCTCCTGACTAGAAAACTCCACATTTTCTGAAAAGCTCAGCAGCTTCTGCACTTTTCTAAGATATGCAGTTGGAATCCACCTGGATGCACCAGCCCCTTTGGCAGATCCCACCAGCCCAGTACAGGTTTCGGGATTTTGAGCCATTTCATTCATTTCTGCTCAAAAGTCAGGAAAAGGGAGTCCCTGGAGCAAGGGAAACACAGCAAGATTTCTCTCCGAGACACCTGGACAAAGCCATTCAGGGCCTATCAGCCCTCTCCAAGCCAGGCTCGTCTCAGGAAAAGTGGGAGAGCTGTTGCTCCCCAGGTCCACCTCATCCTCCCTCTTCTGCTGCCTCTGCCTCCTGTCCCTTCCCCTCTGGGGCTGCCATCACCTCCTGCTCCTGCCCACCAGCATCTCCCCGGTGAAGGGGTTGTCCCTTCAGGTCTCCTAGGTGGGCGGCTGCTCGGCAGATCACTTCCCACCCTGTTCGATGGAACCGCTCCAGGTTAGAGCAGACCGGCAAGGTTTCTGTGGTTCCTAGGAGGGTTTGGATGGCAGCAGCTGAAGGAACCGTAGCGTGGTGACAGTGACAGATGTCAGGGAGCAGTAATCATCAGGGCAGAGCCGCAGGGCGGCGGAGAAGGTGCTAATCTCCCCATGCGCTCTGGGAGCCAGGAGAGGGCATGTGACAGGGGCCACAGCCTTGGCATCGCAATCAAGGCTCCCTTCCCACAGGGTTTCACGGCTCCCCGGGCCAATTACGTGTTAACAGCACCCAGCACTGGGAAATGAGCCTGAAATCGCGATTTCCAGAGTAAATACAGAAATACAAACCATTGTTTTACTCTCTGAATCTACTGTGATGAATGAAAAGGAAGCAGGGATTATGGAAGCAGGCAGTGGACCTGGAATGCAAGTGGCCTCACTGTCCACTTTCACCGCATCCTTGCCCGGTGTCATCATCAATTTTTTCAGGAAAAGGTTTGGTGTTCCGTGTGCCAAAAGAAACACTGGGCAGGAAGGCACAAATTACAGTCGTGTTTGTGCTCTTTAGTCTTAACTAGTTGATTTATGGATTTTGATGAAGTGATTACAGATGAAAGAAAACATTCCAGGGAACAAGATCTGCACGTTGCTGCGGTCTCGTGCCTGACTTTCTGTATGACTTACAGTGGAAAAGAAAACAGGAAAGTCACCAGGGGCACCTGGTCACCACACACTCCTTTCTCTTCTCTTTCACAGAGCACCGGCTGCGTGCGCCGCGCTGCACCAAACAGAAGACAAGCCCTAAAGGGCTTACTCTCTAGACAGACACACGACAGATTTCTGACTTCTGTTTGGGTTTGATAATGGTAAGGAAGAGCAGACATTGAATTCTGTTGCTCAATAAATAAATATAGAGCTCATTTGTTACCATGCCCGTTATTTGTGTTGCTGATGTGCCTAGAAAGCCTGGGCATGGACCAGGATGCCACTGTGCTACGCACAACTGCAAAACAGATATAAGCAGATAAGACTGCCAAGCAATCTTAGAAAGGCAGCGGACAGCCACAGAAAAAGAGGCAGCAACGAAACAGTTGTCACTGTGGAAAAGGGAAATGTTGAGGAGGATGATGATTGCTCTGCAAAATATACAGAGAAACCCTCCAAGCACGAGAGCTGCAGAGAGGAAAGCACAAAGGCACTTACCTGAAAATGCATCTAGTAGGTTATAGAAACTGACATTGTGAACCAATCTGAGGCAACGGTGAGTACTTCATACTGAAATCAAGACAGGCAGGAATGCGCTGGGCAGGATCTAGAAAGAGAAACACAGTTTTTCACACAACTAAGGGATGGGGCCAGCAGAAATGTGCCAAGAGATGCGTAGCCTGGTCAATGTGAGAGGGTAGAGCGATCTTTACAGCAGCTCCTTGTGTGAAACGATACATGACTGCACTTGTCAAGACTGGGCAGAAGGATGTTGCAGCAACAAGGGTGCATGATGATGAAATCCCACGTTAGTTTACGTTATGTGGCCTGGCTGGGGGGAGCTTCCCTCTTAGCAACGTTACACAATAAGGGAGCTGCAAGGTTGTATGTCACATCAGTGCAAGGAGCTAGAAATGCTTTCATGTCAGAGAGGATACTCAGGTTACACACAGAATCAGGGAAGCATCCCTAATGACTGGAAAAAGATATATAGAAAGTATCAAAAGAAGAAGCACTGCTCAATATTTAAGCTATGTTGAAACTAACTTATTCATTAGGTAACTGAAGAAGTTTCAGAACAACAGTTCAGATATCTGGTAAAGTAAATGTACGGACTTGCCCGAATAGAGAAGATACCTGAATTTGCATTTACAGATGAAGTATCTGTATTGCTCTGAAATGGCTGGAGAGGAAGCTGTGAGGTCTGCACCCTCCAGCCTGTAACAAAGCTAAGAATGCTTCCTCAGGAGGACAAGGAGTTCAAGAACAGCGTGACTTTAACAGCTGCCCAAGCACGTACAGACAGAGTGCTGGTTCTGACGCTTGGATTGGAAGAAGTCACTGCAGACTTTATTGGGCAACAGTGGGGAATGAGTGTATACTTAAAGGAGGACTTTGAGTGTGCATGCTAGCATACATGAAAGCACCAAGAGATGGAGAAATATTCTAGCTTTATGGCTCTCAATAAATGTCATAAACTAACAGCATTTAATTTAGAAGGTGGCCACACAAAAGCCTACAATTCACCAGAGCAATAGACCAAAGGCAGTGTGTGCAACCACGTGCTTTTGGAGAAGCAGAAACCCCAGTTTGCTGTGCCAGCAGAGTAGGAGTAAGAATCATGACAAAAGACTGCAAACTTGCTGGGAAGCACAAGGCAGTAAATGCACTTATGAAAAGAAACACTCTTTGATACAGCTACGAGAACCGAGCCTCTTAAGGTACCAGGGAATAACAGCCTGCATGAGGAAGAGTCACCACCAAAAGGTACCAAAGGACGTGAAACACTCAGTAGAGTTCAACTATTGCTGTGGTATATCCAGATTTATACCTTACTTCCTAAGACGGAGAACACACTGACAGCAGGAGATAGATTTGAATCCTGCACAAATTAGACTGATTTGACTTGAGTACCTTCTCTTCTACCTTCACTTTATTCTTTACCTAGTACAGTGACTTTATTCCCTTACTACTTTGATTGCACCTCCATCCCCAGTTCCTTGTGCAAAACCAGCAGAACAAGGCCAGGATAAACCAGTGTATGAAAAACAGCTGCTGTGCCAAGTGTCAGCCATTCATAAAGGCTGTGCATTACAACTGCAATTGGATTAGAGACGATGGATGGCAGGCACCACTGGAGCAATTTCTTTCTCTCCAGTAATAAAAGATTTCTTACCAGTGACCAAGAAGATGTGTTTGGCATACAACCTGGGATCTTCAAGAACCTAACCTGTCTTTGTACTGAAGTGGATGTGGACAGATAGCACAGTTAGTTATGATAACATCTTTGAGCTGATAAATCTCCCAGACTGCACCATTAGGTATATCTCATTCCCACAGAGATCTCAGCTTAGCGACAAGCCAGGTATGGGTACCTACTTCACTTGAGCTCCTTTTAAAATCCCAACTGTAGCAAACAACACAATGTTAGCCTGCTCAAATTCCATTTGCATATACCTTTAATCTTTAGCCAGCAGTGGTAACAGTATTAGCACTTCTTACAACATAGGGCATTTCTGCCTCCTCAGCAGTTACGTTAAAACAAACAGTCCACTGTCCAGCATTACACCTGCACTGCAAGTATAAGAAAATAAATTCCACAGCCATGAATGCAAGTTTATGAATGAAAACCATCAGGTTTACAAATTACTCACGTTCCTGAGCTTCCAGTCTCTCTGCCCCTAAACCCGTTCAATGTGGCTGGCAGGGAAGAGACAACTTACCAAGTGACTCACATCAGATCTGCACATGAACACTTTCCTTTAAAAGCCAACACAACTGCGCACTCTGAAGACATTACAGCTGTGAGATTTAAAGATCTCTGAGATTGCTATCTATTTTATATACAGGCAGGAAGAATCATAACAAAAGGAGCAGTAAAAAAGCTGTTCTGGTTGGCAGTGGAATTGGAGGCCCACCAAAGGCATGCTACAGCTCAACCAAGGCACCCTAACGACTCTTGCCAGCATACGTCCCATATGCTTTCCTGATGAAACGGCTGCTACCTGTGACTCCCTGTCGGCTGCCACTGCTCATTCCCCAGCACCACGCTGTCCTCCCAACCACCGGAGACAACCCCGAGACCGTCTGTCACAGACACCCGCGGCCCTGCTCTGGGAGGGGAGCTGCAGCTCCGACTGCAGGCGAGCCTGGACGGTCCCTGACAGGAACAGCCGCTTCCCAGGAGATCCCGGTTTCCACAGAAGTATTTCCCTTCACCCACCCAACGGGGAGAATTACCAGAGGCCAAGGACGGACACCGCCGCGGGCAGGCCGCTGACAAGCACCTCGCTCTCTGGCCGTCCGGGTGGGGCGGCAGAGCGGCCGACGCCGGGGAGGAGCCGGGGCGGTGTCGGGGGGAGCGGGGGGAGCCGGCAAGGCCAGGCCGTAACGCGCCGCCTGAGGGAAGGCGAGGTGAGGTGAGACCCGGCGCCTTCCCGCCCTGGCGCTCTGGCCGCTCCCTATTGGCCCACGGCTGGCAACGCGCCCTCCCACTGGCTGCAGCCAGTGCCAGACGTCACCCCACCGCCGGTGTCGCTCGCTCCTCATTGGCCGTCGGACACGGCCGGGAGCCGCCGCGGGCCGTTAGCTGTAGGGGGCGGCCGCCATCACTACGGCGGCTGCCGTGGGACAGGCCCATCGTTCCGCGAAGGTACCGGCGGCCAGCATGGAGTCCGGGGAGCGCACGGAGACTGGGAAGCGCACGGCGGAGGCGGCGGCGGAGGCTGGGCCCGTCTTCACGCTGGAGGAGGTGGGGAAGCGGAACTCCAGCCGCGAGGCCTGGCTGGTCATCCACGGGCGTGTCTACGATGTCACCCGCTTCCTGGAGGAGGTGAGGCCGGGCGGGGCGGGGTCCCGTCCTGTCCCCTCAGGGGCCGCCGGGGGGAATGACGGGGCCTGGGGGGGCTGAAGGAGGGAGGAGAGGGCCTTGTGGCTGGGGGCTGAGGGGAGCGGGGAGGGCGTGTGGGGCTGAGAAGGGAGGGGAGGGCCTGGGAGGGGGAAGAGTAGAGGGGGCGGAGGGGTGCCATGGCGGGCAGAGATCACGGGGGAGGCTACAAGGGGAAGAGGAGACGAGTAGGCCTGGGGGCGGGGGGGCTCCTGAGGCAGGGCTCTAGCCTCAGGCTGTGGGACCTCGGCATCCCCCTTGCCCCGAGGGAGGGGTCCAGAAGCCCCGAGGAGGGTCCCCAAGAGACCCGGTGGTCCGTTGGCCACCGGCGCGGCTTATCTGCAAGTCCTGCCCCCGCTCAAAGACACCTGCGAGAAACGGGAGAGTCATGGCAAAGACCAGCTGAGGGCAGGGGTTGCGCTTCTACTCGCTGGAGTCAGCTTCTGTCTTCTGACAAAATCTGTTCAGGCATGCCTTACGTAGGAGGTGCAGCTCTCCTTGAGCCACGTTACTGCACTTCTGGTCTTGTAGGGTAAATGGTGTCGTGCTGGCAGTAGTTTACATGTGACATCTCCAGGGACACCCCAGAACTTAAGGGAGAGAGTCATGGTGATTCAGTAGGTGAGCATCTGCTGCACTAATGCCTTCCCAGAGGTGACCGTGCACGAGTGATTCAGAAAGGGTGCAATCTCTGCTGCGTAATCTCCAGTTCTCTTCAATGTGGGGGACAAAAATTGCTTCTAGACTCAATGCTTTTGACTTCTGTTTTTGTGAAGGTTGAGAGTGATATCATTAGTGTTTGGAGATGAAAATAGAGTAGGAAGAAATGGTAAAATTTAAAACGGCTCTTATCCCAGCTTAAAAAAACACCAAACCCTTTGTAGCATCTACAGGATAATGCAAGAAAGTTAGTCTGAATTATCTCTAAAAGAAGGGCGCTTCACTGAAAAGATGCCTGTTGCTGCTTGCTAGGTTTGCTTGTCCAAATTAAACTCTGATTTTCCTCCAGGCATATACGATTAAAGCATGTCTGCTCTGTAGTCATAACATATAATGACAAAGCTACCTTGGTGACGTGTAGAGGCTTATCAGATTGGAGGAGAGAACGATAACCTGGCAGCTTTTCTACAGCGGCCTGACAGCTGGAGGTAGTGGCTTTCTGTGTAACTTTCAGTTTTATAAAGTTGGACGCAACCGATTTTGTTCATTGGATCCAGCATCATGACGCTTCATTCAGAATTTGACTTGGGCTTTGAGTCTTCCCCCCGTTTATTTTAAGAGAGCCTCTAAGGTATTTCAGCGAACAAATTAGGGAGTGTCTTTTACTACGGTGGCTTGAGCTGGCCTTTGCCATAGCCAGTTCTGCACTGTTTATAGCTTTTGTAATGAAAAATCTTGCTCTCACAGGACCATAAATGGATCCTGGCTGCTCGCTCCTTTGCTCACCAGTGTCTGCTGTTGGTTCTCCAGCACTGTTTGCAGATGTCTCTGCGTCAGGTGCAGGATCTGAAAAGCTGCCTGCTGAGCAGCTGCTCTTCTTGGGTCTTTGATACTTGAGAGAGACTCTAGGAACCCAGTACGCTGGAAAGAAAAGTACGTGGGACAGAGAAGAAACTAGCAGCTGATGCTCAGCTGTTTGTTTTACAGGAGAGCCCACAGGTCCGGCTGAGGTGAGGGACCTGTTGCACACTTAGTCGCATGCATCTACAGCAAGATGCAAACTGTACTGTAAAGAGCTTGTAGTCAGGGTGGGAAGCAGACGACAATCATATTGAGTGTGACTCTAACTCAAGAAGCTCTTAAATGGTGGAGCTGCAAGCAGAAGTAAGGTACTTGGATTCCTGTTCCAGGGTCAGTTCACAAGACCAGGAGTTTTCCAGCTGGTACGTGAGGATTTTTTGAGCAGCTGACTGCCTCCTTCGACCTGCACGCCCCCTCCAGTGTTTGGGTTCCCTGGCACTAGGCCAAACCTGTCATCTGGCATCTATCAAATTCCTGAGAGCGCGCAGTGGAGTAGAAAGCTGTGGGCCCAGCTACTTCTGCTGATCATATGAAACAGGCAGGATGACGGGTGTATTTTGAAGAATGTTTGTTACTCCACTAGTTTCTGAAATCTTTCATGTTTGCACCTTGAAGTCTAGTACAAGAACCAGGGGGCATCAGAGAAGCTGGCTGGAGCCAGGTTCAAAACAAATGGTGTTTCTTCACGCAACAGGGAGCAGACCAGTGAAACTCCTTGACAAAGGTTGTTCTGGATGCAAGAAGGTTAAGTAGATTCAGGGGAAGACCAGGCAAAAATGCGGAAAACCAGTTCACTGCTGGTTTCTAAATAACAAAACACTGTGGGTTTAGGAAGAGCCAAAAAGAGCTGGAGATTGGGACTGTGCTTGCAGAAAGTGTGTTGTCTTATGCTTGCCTCCATGTTCCAATTATAGTTGCTGCTTATCACCTTTCTGACTTAAGAGTTAGAAAAATGTTTTCAAGATATTTACCCGAGTGTGAATGACACAGTGTTTCAGAGCATGGATCCTGCGTGGTGGTCACAGTCTTCATCTCGGCATTCTGTGTAAGATAGCATCTGGGACGTGCTCCCTGGGACACCTTCAGTATTATAAATGAGCCCAGAAGAACGCTTCACTCCCCCCCAGCAAGCCAGTTTTAGCACTGCCCTGAATGTTACCTTGAGATGGTATTTCACGCTGCCCTTTCCAAGCCCTTTTTCCCATTTGTGTTTTTCTCACATGAAAAAGATCTACTTGGACTAGGGAAAGGAAGAAGAATAAGGCTACTGTTTTAACTGTGCCAGCATGGCTGACACAACACTCTGCTATGTACACCCCTCACTGACATAGTGAAACTCGTAGATCAAGGCCTAATTTATTGGCAAAAATACACTTTATATCTGTTACCCCACTGTAATCACTCGAGTGACAGGGGAACAATGTGTAGCTGATCGGAACCAGGAGTGTTTGTCTTGTTTAAAAGTTACAGTTGTCTGATAAACTGTTCTGCCTTGGAGCTTTGAGTTGCTGTAACTGCAGCTATCGGGGTTTCAGCAGGTACTCTTTCCCCTTGATCCTGTGTAGTCACTGAAGCAGTATCTAATTGTTGCCTTTTCTGGCCTTTGGTCACAGATTATTTGAACAGGATCGCTGAGTTCCACTGCAGCGTTACCTTGGAGTGATGGCGTAATCTCAAAGAAGCCTCACTGCTAAAAGGTTGTGGAATTTTGCTTTGTGATTCCTGCAAACTAGGTACAGCAGGTCAGCCATTAGCTGGCCAACTCAAAGTCTGAATGTTGTGTGAAGAATGGATCAGTTTAAACTTCAATTTACTTTGTTATTTACTGTGTAATAGGAGTAACAATTAAGACATTTATCACATAGCAAAATTCTACTGAACTATAAGAACATGAATGAAATGCAGGAGACGTGCAAAGACAGCAACTGACATTTCATGGATGTGTCTGAGACTGCAATCACTTGTGCTTCAGAAAGCCTGTAAGTGCCTGAAACGAAGTGTGATTATTTGAAATCTGAGATAGCCTTATGGCAATAGTGTATTTTTCTCCTGAATCTAGGTAATCGGACCACCAGAATACATGTTATTATTCCTGATTGCGGTAGTCTAGAAAAGCAGGTGTAGACTTTGGCCAGAGCAAAAAGGGCTGGCTGCTCAGGTAGGTGTGAACGTTGAGTGAGGAAGTGGAGGAAGGCACATCTACCTCCCCAACAGGCTCTCTGAGCTCTGGTACTGCTCACACTTATGCCCTCACCACACTGGTATTAAAATCTGTGGGTTTTAACTTGTGCCCAATCTGTAACAGACGTTTTCACAAGCATTCTTATCATAGAGGAACATAATTTATCACCATTTTGTCGCAGGACTAGAAGAGTTTGGAGATACATGTCTCTTCAGTATACGTTTTTGTCTGTTACCTGAGTCCACAAGATACAGCAGCCACCACAGTTTTGTGTCTTGGCACGTGCTGCTGCTTCTGATCGCCTGATAAGTGTGACTAGAAATCTATTTGAACTGGTTTCCAAGTGGAATGAGCCTGGGTTGTGACAACTGTATCCCAAACTGGTCAGCTGGTTTCAAGTATAATGTTGTTCAAACTATGTTTGAAAAGAATAAAATATTCTGCTACTGAGAGCTCCTCTTTAAAATTATATGGTTCTAACAGAAGTTAGAGTCTTTCCAGGCAAGTACAAGGCTAAGGTAGGGTTTGTGCTCAGAAGAGCTGGTAGTTAATAGCATTATCATAGAGATGAAAGCGAAGAGGAGGGAAGTATCAGATGGTTGCTCACACCAAAGAGTCTGCAGAGTTTTAGATTCTTACCTCCTTACTGTACCAGCAGCAAGAAACCAATATTGAATACCTTTCTTTGTCTTTCTGCATTTAATTCCTGCGTACTCTGGTGTATCTGAAACCAGAACTCTGTGAGGGAGAAGGAGGAATGTCAGAGATCTGGTTTTGCTCATACTGACTTGCTCCAGCTTTGCAAGATGTTTTCAGGGAAACCTGTTCTGTATGTTAAAACAAGCTCTGAAGGGTGTGTGGCTGATGGACGCCATTTGTCTAGGTGGCTGCTTGGCCTTGTTTTCTGGCTAGTTTAGTACTGGCTCATTATTATTGCACAGTAACACTCTTCCCTTTCCTGGGTAATACTCTTTCGCTTTCTTTAATACTGGGGCTAGGAATGAAAGCTTTTGCATCCCTCCTCAATGTGATGCTCTTGTGTCTGAGCTGATCCAGCAATCTAATTAGTCATAGAGCTTAGTGTTGCTTCTGAGCTCATTTGTAGTTTACAGTGGGTCTGTAACAGCAGTTGCCAGCCAGACGTATGCAGACAGGCACATGGAGTTTGTGAAGAGGCGACTCTAGGCTCTCGCCTTCTGCAATGGGTTTCCATGTTGCACTCTCAGAAGCCTTTGCCTCGTGCCTACGGTTCCGACCTGCTGCTGCTTCTGGCTCGCTCCATACCCTTCCTAAAGGCTACACAGACAGAGCATCTTCTGAGGTCTCATGAATAAATACAACTTTGGCTGATACAGAAGATGGACTATTGGAGCTGCGAATTAGGAGGTGAGTCATCAAGGGCAAACCTTCTTTGTTCACCACCTTAGAGCATCAGTAACATATTTGAAGTGAGCTTGGAGTGAATATGGGGTTGTACAACTCCCTACTTCTCCTGTTCCTCTCTGGACCCAGTTTGGTCCCAATTTGGAGAACTTTATTCAAAGATCACACTGAAATGATGCTTTTGAGAGTACCTGCTGTAGCTGTGAGTATTGCAGAGCATGAGGAAGTCCTGGGTTTTCTCCTCCCCCTAAATCTCCTGATTGTGGCAAGAGCAGGCAGGCCTCCCTTCTGCCCTGCCTGGGCCAGGGACTCCGGAGGGTGCCTTATGCTGGCGATGGCTGTTGTGCTTTCACTTCCAAATGACAAGACTGTAAGACTTGTAAGACTGTTTTCTCTGCTCAGTGGTGCTGGTTATATCCTTCCAGAACTGGTGCGTCAAGACTACTGATGTTGCGGTCAACGTGTACTTTATTTGTTGTGTATGCTGAAGGCTCCAGTGACAAGGAGGTTCCGGTTCTGTTACTGCTTTAAGGAAGACTTCTGAGGACTGGTGCTTGGGCCCACCTCTCTTGTTCTTGTTTACTTTTGTCTGTTTCTGAAAAGAAACAGACATTTTTCAGCCATCACTTCCTCTGGAAGTACTTTTTTTTTTTTTTGTCACATTTTGCAACACTTCCAGCTTTCATGTTTTCCTGGAGGAGCTGTAGCTCTGGGAAGTTTTGTGGCAGAGTAAATGACTTCCTGTATAAATAGTCTGGTTTTACGTTTGCTCGGGTATGACAAGGTAAGAATTGTCTGGCTGCAGTTGTGGTTGTCTAGACTAGGGAGTCCTTTCAGAAATACGATATGCCAAAACATTTTTAAGTTTTCTTTTCATTTGGCTTGGTGATTATACTGAAGGACGGATGTGCATGAATAAATAATTATTTTTCTTACTTGTGGATTTAGCAAGTGCATAGAAAGGCTTCAGACCCAAAGATGTAAAGAGGAGTAAACTTTACCTTTCTTCTTGTCTCTTGTATGTGCAAAGACTGGATGCCAC
Source organism: Rissa tridactyla (assembly GCF_028500815.1). Lineage (NCBI taxonomy): Eukaryota > Metazoa > Chordata > Aves > Charadriiformes > Laridae > Rissa > Rissa tridactyla. The sequence goes on from NC_071469.1 coordinate 93,511,162, forward strand.
TGAAAGCTTTTATCCACTGCATGTTCCCTGTTACTGCAGGTTTTTGACCGCCCTTTTAGGGTGGATAATTAGGAAAGCAAGGTTGTCTTCTTAAAATTCAGTTCTGATATTTTTCCATCTGAAATGAGGTTTCTGGTGACACATCCCTAAGGAGTTTTTCTAGAAGTCTAAAAGTAAATGGCCAGTTTTTCATCCCCTGGTTTCTGTGGATCTTTGCAAAAATACTTATAAAATAGCTGAAAATTGGACAGTTCTGAGTAATTTGCATAGGCAAGATACAGCATCACTGCAGCCGAGCCCGAGAGTGTGATCCAGGGGGCGCAGAAATGATCTAAAGGGTGGTTTTGCTGCAGCCTGTGTTTCCATTGACTCCCTTGCGCGAACAGAGACATGCATCCAACTCTGTAGTGAGCCACCCCAGCAGATAATCGCTTCCTTTTTTTTTTTTTTTTTTTCTTTTGGAGCATGGGTTTTCTGCTAGAGTAGTCCCTGATGTGACTCCCTCTGACATCAAGTGAGCGCGAGGGTTGGTGTGGGAGAAATGGCAGCAAGATCTGTAGCCAGGCACAGAGGGAATGGGCAGAGAGGAACCTCACTTGGCTTTACAGCTAAGGCAATCTAATAACTGACTGATAACCAAACTGTGTCCTAGGACTGCAGACTTTGCCCTTCATGCTGCTGAGAAAGCTCCACGTTGATTTTTTGTTACATACCTGGACAATAAAGGGATTTATTCAGAATACAGAGCTCTGATATGAGGATTACAGAATTGGCTGCAGCAACTCACTGGAGTAAACAACTGGACTGTTTTTATGTCCATACTGAGTATGTTTGGTATGAGGTGTGATAGCCAAGTGGGAATATTTAGACTTTCGGCAGCAAAACCAGACAAGCTCAAGGAAGAGGGGCAATGGCAACTGTTCTGTGTCTGTGGGAAGGAAAAATATATTACAGACAGGTGTGTTAGTCCTTTGATCTGAAATTTGGTCTAATATCTCTTCTCCAGTTCCAGGCTTGTAGCCATTAGAGGCATTTCAGGCAGCAGTGAACAAGTCTCATCTTCTAAACTGGTGTCTTTAGTGCTTGTTGCCTGATGCTCTAGAAAACTGGGTTAGTCCCTGTGTGTGCACTCAGAAGGCTGACCACTTTATTGGATTAACTGGGTTAGCTGATGGTTCAAACCCAACTATTTGTTCACACGCCCCCTGTAAAGAGATTGTGCTTTGCGAGCTTTGTGGTTAGCGCTTTCCATTGCCAATCTGTTCCTAGAATTATGGTATTGACAGTGCTAGAGAAGAGCCCAACCCATCAAGGAAAACAGAATCGCATCAGGGTTTTTTTGTCAGTTCATAACGCTTGGTCTCACAGTTGTCTGTGACCGTCTGCTACCAACAGAAATGCCGGTGTTGTTGTGGAGCATCCTGGGGATTTAGTGCTCTCGTCGTTGCAACTTCTGTTCTTCTCCACTCCTCATTGAACAGTTATGTGTAGAGAGAGGCTGTCAGACAAACACTATTAATTTTTTATAGTATCTGAAGACGTAGAATATGCTTTCCTCCACTGGTGTCTGTGAAGACAGTGTTGTCTTGTGCTTCACTAGCTCTCGAGTTGCCTCAGGAAAGTTCTTGATAAAATCATGCAGGAGTTGCAAGCGAGGGAGTCTGATCTATGCAGCGAAGCCCATGAAAAGCTACATGAGGATATCCTTTCTCCCGTACTATTTTCTTGACCAAATCTGTTACAGAATCACAGAAGGGATAGCTCGGCTGTGGGGGACAAAGCTGTGCTTCCCTGTGTATGTTGGGGATTCACCTCTTTGGAGGGATTTTTATTATGCAATGTATCTTCCAGGCTGTGCAGCACACATTGTTCTCTGTGAATTCCTGAAGCAGAGGTTGGACAATTGAACCTTTGGAAGATTTTATTGATGATGTTGTTTTGAAGCATTTGTGATGAACAGAAGAGGTTGGAAGGAAGGCGGCTGACGCTCTTGGTACCTTTTTTGCATCTAGCCCTTTGCTCACCTGAAGTCTTCTCTTCCAGCATCCAGGTGGAGAAGAAGTTTTGCTCGAACAAGCTGGTAAAGATGCCACAGAGAGCTTCGAAGATGTTGGACATTCCACAGATGCCAGGGACATGCTCCAGCAGTACTACATAGGGGAGATCCACCCGGTAAGGACCAGCTGGCTGTGACAGCCTCTTTCAAACACGAGGGGACTGTGTAGAAGTGTGACTCCCCTTTGTGTAACCCACTAAGCACATACACCAAGATGTGTCTTGCAAAATAAGTAAGTAGTTAAGGGTTTTGGGCAGTCTCTCTGTTGTCCAGGAATTCTGTTAAGGAAAGAGGATCTCTGTTGAGGAAACAAAACTAAATTAGTCTTCTCTTTTCACCATTCAGAACATAGTTCTCACTACAATTAAGTTGGGGGCACTTAAAGAAGCTAATCTAATTGGTTCCTTCCTCAGCTGGTAGTACCGTAACTTCCCCTTGCCTTGTAATTTAGAGTTCAGGAGGGTGAGAGATCACAGGGGCATGGCACAAACTACATGCTACAAAGATGGTGCCTTTGGGCGCTGCAGGAATGACTCCTTTGAAAACCAAATCCGGGCAATTACCCCTATGATGAGGACTGTGTACGGAACAATTCCCTCATGAAGACTGCAGGTTTCTCTTGAAGTCAGTGCTTATCTTTTTTTCTCTTTTTTTTTCCTCCTTGACAGCACGATCGTAAAAAAGAAGGTTCTAAGGTAAGCAATTAGTGCTTTACTTTTCTGTTTTAATTTCATGCTGTGGAGATGATGGTATGGTCACAAAATGAACAAAGAAGTTGTCACATGCCTTTTTTTTTTTCTTTCTTTTTTTTCTCCTCCCTGTGGAGCTTGTGGCTTTATGTTTACGCAAACTACAGTAATGAATAAATCTTCCAAGCAAATTATACTTTTTTTTGTTTGTTTGCTCTGAAGCTTAGCAGTCACTCAGTGTGCAATTGGAAGTGTTTTTTGTGCCCTCTCTGCCCTGACATCAGCAATGTTATTTCCACACCTTGAGCCACAGAGCGTTTTTTTGCATTACTCGCTATGTCCTGACCACTGAACTGTTAGTGTTGTTGCATTCAAGCCAGGAGACAGACACAGCCACCGTGGGGTTGGCTGTAAAACAAGATTTCTCTGTTAACTGCCCTAGTAATCATTGGTGTTGCTTAAAACTCAGGTACTCCTGGATTAGAACAGGGCACAGTGTTGCAAAAATGGCTTTGAAATAGATGGGGAGAGGGAAGTGGTAATAAATAGAATCCCATCTGAGAGGTAAACATGTGCCTTGCAGCTGGCTTCTCTTCTCGCTTGGCTTGAAGGCTTGGACCCGGTGCAGCTCTGCCTTCAACAAGGCTTTCATTAGGTGTTGTTCAAAGCAGGGCCACTCGCAGAGTAGCGGGAATCAAGAAGGAAGCTGTCAACAGAGAGAGTGGCGACTGAAGCCCTGGGAGTGTTTGCTTGCTGTAGTCAGCCATAGAAAGAATAACGCAGGCTGAGTAAAACCTACTCTTGGTTATAAAGCAGGACTGCGTGATTATGCATATATTCACCTTAAGATTTATTGTTTGGGTCAACTCGATTTCATAAACAGAATCACATGCCTAAACTCTGCATAGAAATAAGTAATAATCCGAGTAGCTCCCTTGGATATGAGTTATTTTTTTTCAAATATTTTTCTCTACTGAGGAGGAAGTCCAATGAGTTATGTACAGCTAAGGTCTTTCTCCAGTGTGTAAGATCTGTTTTAAAAGCAGGCCCAAGTATAATTTAAAAATAGCAGCAAGAGGTAGAAGTCAGCAATGTAAAAATAAATAGTGGGGAGCAACAAAAAAGAAAAAAATTGTACATGTATACTCTTGCGACGCAGCTCAGAGGTAACTCCCCACAATAAGTGTCAATGTTTCGCATCCGCTGAATGTATTATGGTACAAAAGTGAACACTGAAGCTCTCAAGAAATGGAGATAATTCTGTTTAGGATGGGCAGAAAAGGTGACTTTTGGCTGGTAGGTATTGATTAAACTGGAGAGTAGCAACAGCCATCGCGGAGTTCACGAAAGCCTAAATGAGAATTTCAGCTGACTGGAAAAAGTATTTAAATTTTCATAGTTTCATGAAAGGAGAAGTATAAAAGTTTGGAGACAGGTTGTGTGCAAGGGAAGAACTGAAGAGGAACATTGTGGTTGTTTACTTCAGGGGTCAGGCAGCAGGATAGCAAACAGGGACGTGGGCAGGGGTTTGGAGAGAGGATCGTAGTGAAAGGGCTCTCCGTATCAGAGTGCCAGTTACCATCCTCAGCACAGAAGACGAACAGCCTGGTTTGCGAGGTAATGAGCAAGACATTTTTTTGAGAGGGGTGCAAGTTCCAGTGTGAAGTTGAGAACTGGGTGGGAGGGATTGGATTGATGGAAAGAATGTGGAGGTGAGGATGAGGGCAAACATCACCAGAAACATCTGCGCTTGTGACAGAGGGTGGTTGGGAGAGGAAGGGAGGATTATTTTTCCTCTGTATTTGTAATCACATGTTCAGTCCTGTAGTCTTATTAGCACATGTTTAATGCTTCTTTTTTTTCCCCCCCTGCTAACTCCTTCTTTCCTCCTTCAGGATCCAAGTATGACATCCTCAGGCCAAGCAAGGTATAGTACGCTCTTAAAATAAGCGTAAGAAATTGAGGGGTTAGAATTCTCCATTTGTAGAACTGCACATTAAGTCTAATGGGCAGGGGAAAAAACCACCCTGAGGGTATTACTGCACTGTCCTTCCCGCAAGCAGATAGTCCAAAGTACGTTGCCAAACTGCAGCGCACCGAGTTACCTGCCAGGGCGTGCACCTCCCTTGCCGGACGTGGAGACACAGCCGGCGGTGAGAAGTCCCTTGCTCCACGCTGGGCAGAACAGGCATCCTGGTATTTTGCAGCTTGGAAACTTTTGGCCCACGTGTTCATGTTACACAACTGCGGCTGCGGTCCCTGTGCACTACAGTGATTATTTGGGTGGTCGCTGCAGGCGACTCTGTGTGGCAACACAGTGATGTGCGTTTTTTTGGACGATCTTTACCATGAGCGCCCCTGTTCAGTTGAAAATCCAGGAGTGCTTACAGCCAGAGCAGGGCCCTAGTCTTTCGTAGCCGATGCAGAACTCTTCTGCTAAGGAGGCTGCTGAAGGTGAGCCTGTGGCCTCTCGTTTATGAGTGAGGAAGATTTATTGTGGCATAGCTGTAGCAATTGCCATCCTTGAGTCAACTCGGCTGTTTGTATAGCACAAATTACAGTCTGACTTATTTAAGGAAAAAAACAAACCCAACCAACAACAAAAAACCCAAATTGGTTTCTCTGTGTGCCCGACTGGAAACTTCAGGAATTCAGCTGCTATTTTATAAGCCAGCCTTGCGGGCGCAGGGGCCTCTCACAGGGGCCGGGCTAGAGCTGCCCAGCCCTGTGAGCCACGGCCCGTACGGCTGCTCCGTGGGCTGACGGGACACAGGTCCCGAGAGTTCCCTAGATGAAAGCAGACGTGTAATAAGCGATGAACATCTTGAATGAATTATTAACTTGATACTTTCTTCTGGTTTATGTTGTGTGTATTTTTGTTTTGTTTTTTCTCTCCATAGTTTCTGGTCAACATGGCTAATCCCCATCTTCGGAGCACTGGTCTTAGGTTTAATGTATCGCTATTACATGTTGGATGGGAGAACCTCTTGAGCTGACCTTGCTGGGACCTCAGAAAGCCGGAAAGAGAGGGTGTGAGAGAGCGCGTGCATGCATGCAACACCTGGAGTTCTGCTTCCCTTAATCTTTTCTGCCTTGCTTTTAGCTTTGAGTCTGTCAAGTGATGTTTCTATCCATGGGACCAAGCTAATACCGAACTCCATCCTAACTCTGGGACCCACGGACCTGTCGTACTTCCCTCTTGCGGTGGCAGGGCAAGTGCAACTTCCCGGCCTCCTCTTACATTCGTGTGTGGTCTCCCTCGCGTGTGCGTGCTCCTGCGCTCTCTCTCTCCCCCTCTCTTGCTCTCTGAAGTAAACCACAGACAACCTTTTTCTTTCAATGCCTTTTCGTTAAGCCAGACAACGTGAAACAGCTGCTCATGAGCCTGTGGATTTGCCGCAGTCCTTCACGTAGCGTTGTCAGAAATAAACTGCAAGTTGTCTACAGTCCTTTCCAGAAAAGATGTCCGGAGATTCGGTTCCGCAGTAATTTTCCCAGTGCATGCAGGCAACACTAATTGGGGCAGCAGGAAATTGTTAGCTTTGCTACCTCTTTCTGTACGTGTCTGTTTTTAACGGTTAAACAAATATAAGTATTTTAAAAGCAATTCTGTTCATTTTGTAATATTTGTACTTGTCCCTTCAAGATGTATATTCTGTGAAACAATTTATACCGTGAATCCTGCTTTGTTTGGGTGCTTTTGTGCTGCGTGCGGCAATGCCAGAAATGGGAACTGACATGTGGTTTCACAAAGTGCAGATTTTTCTTTCTCCCTGAGGTCTCGATCCAACACATGTATTGGAAACAAAACTCATTCTTACTCACTGTGAATGTACACCAGATGGGGGGCAAAACCAAATAAATCCTGTCTCTTTTCGCTAAATGAAAAGGGAAAGGAAATTCATTTGGGATTTGTGCATAATGCTGCTTTTGTCTTGGAATAGAGGAGGGTATTTCACTCTTCTTCTGTGTTTGTGAATCGTGTAGTCGGCCTCCAACAGTGCAGAGACAATGTAAGGTATGCTTCATGCACTGAGGCATGAATCTGTCCCTCTCTTCCAGCACATTGGTCTGTGGCTTCGGGATCTGCTAAGGAAAGGGAACTCGTGTTCCGGCGTCTGGTATCCTTCGGCAGCGTATTGTGTACAGTTGTACAACGCTGCTCTGACACTGCTTCCCAACTCAAATGTTACAGCAAAGCTGATCACCCTTTTGAATGGCAGCAAAAAGGGAAGAGACACGCTGGGGTCTCGTTTGTGAAAACCTCCCGTAAGTTCGGGCTTTTCTTCTCTCTTGCGTGAAACTACTCTGTTCTCCAGAAGTTCGTGTAGAGGAATTTCTTGGCTGTGGAGTTACACTCTGCCTTCTTAAAAACAAAGGCCAAGGAACTGCATAGTCGCTGGGAAGGGAGGGCACTGCTGGGGCTGCATTACTCCCTCCGCCCCTCCAGCGGGCACGGGCTGGTCGCTGCCAGCAGCAGCGTCTCACGTTTGCGTGCAGTGTTTGAGCAGAGGTGCAACAGAAGTGCCCGCAGAGGTCTGCCTTCCTACAGGACGTTTTTCACTGCCATCGATTGTTTAGTCTCTTACGGTGAATTATCTGGGCAGGGAAACCTGGAGTTCACCGTTGCCAAAGTGGCTCTTGGAGATCCTACTGCAAACGACGTTTGTCCCTCCTTCTCTCCCGGCTGCTTCGGTGGTCTAGTTTCTGTTTATTCCGTCCTGACAAGAGTCTAGCAGAAGAGTATAAATCTGAGCCAAGGAAAATCCAGTGGGAAAGACCTGGGAAATTCTATTTAGCTACATTTTAAAGGATAAAGGTGACAGGCCACATAGTCATACATTAACATAGGTCTTAAAGTCAGTGAGAGGTCGGCTAATGTGAGTTTATGGAAAATAGATCTTATCAGTCTGAAATGATATTTTTATATTCCAGATTATCTGAAAATACACTGATGTGCTGCTTAGGCTTCTGTAAGGCATTCGGGTTGATACTGCGAGGTATAGTGCCTGATTTAACAAAAGCAATACAAAAATCCACGAGGACAAATTGAAAACTGAAAGATTTAACAGCGGAAAGGCGATAGCCAGTCGCTGAACGTGTTTCAGATTCACCTCAAAGAGCAGTCCATGGCTGTGTAAGATCTAGCAGTGACCTGGAAGGAGACAGATGCCCCCTGGTAAAGCCGGCGAGCTTGGCGATGGCTGCCCGGCGTGGTCTGGGTAAGATCGATGCACGGTTGTGTATGGGAAAACACACCAGGAACGCTGGATGTTGGGCTGCAGCGTCGCACCGAGGAAGTGGCAGAACGGGACACTGCGGGGTAAAGGTCCAGCGCGTTCCTCTCGGGCGTTCGTGGGAAGGCTCCGCTGCGTTTGGCACTGTGGCTGCAGTGGATGAATGCGATGACTATGCCTCTGGCTTTTAAAAAATCCAGAGAAATGCCATGTAAATTATTAAAAGCTTGGAAAACATTATTTAGGGTGAGAGACCTGAGCCCATTCTAGTTTATCAAAGGAAAGGTTACAAAATCATAGCGTTGGAATAGAAACTTTATCAAAGGGCTTTTTGATCTAGAGGACAGTAGTCTAAAAAAGGCCACTCAACGCTAGAGCAGTTCAAACTGGAAACAGGTACTTTTTCATATTTATCACAAAGTCCTTAACCGTGAAAACAGTTTAGTGAGGTTTACAGTGATTCTCTATATCAACAGAAAGTGTTAAAGCTGGAAGGCACGTGTTGGCTAAAGCATCATCTTACTGAGCCAGGCACTCTCTGCATTCAGTAACATATTGGTAACTCTAGATAACTTTTTGCCGTCCTCAGATCTTGTCCCGTTGCTGTTTACCATTGGCAAAACTGCCTGTTAATTCCCATTTGTTCCATAGTCTTTCCGTTGAGGCTGCTGTTTCCTTTTAACCCATTAACTGCTGGGGGGAGACCTCCAGTCTTGTTCCAGGGCTTCTGAGAGCTGTGAAGAGCCTTGTCCAATGCCTCGTGGAAACCCAAGCAGCCTCTGCCAAACAGCTGTCCCTTTCCTGCGCGTGTGCCGGCTCCCTCGAAGATCTCGGGATGCATTTACAGAAGCCACATGGAAGTCTTCCCGCTTCTCCGTTACTTACAAGCTTAGAACAGCGTCTGCCAGTGTGCCCCGCGCGGCTATCGGTTTTATTTGTCTGTTGTCCTGCAGATCCTTCCGGCAGCTCTCTCCCCAGGGGAGCTGGGGCTGGTTTGAAGGATGGTGTGTACACGATGGGCGTGGGCTGATGTGAGCCCGGTGCTGAGCTCCCCTGCCCACGGGCTTCCTCCAGCCCGGTGGTGGGGGCCAGCGCACCTCTTCTCATTCCTTTCCTCTTTTCTTCTTCTGGCTCACTGAATGATGGGTCCCATGGGTGTGAAACTGCTCAGTCAACAAAGGAGGCATTAAAAAAGCTTGTTTACCCACTTTATTTGAGGATTAAGAGAGACAATTCCAAATCTTTGTCCTTATGCTGAACTCCCTGTGCAGCGAATGTTTGTTGCCAGGTGCCCCACACAATGCCGGCGCTGTCTCAGCTTTCGCCCTGTGAGAAAACTCTCTCGGTGAAACTAAAGCTGGGGGGGTGTGTGCTTTGCTGCTTTCAGGTGCTTTGGAGAAGGAGTTGAGTGAAGAACTGTAAACACGAGCAGGGAGGCAGCTTCCACGGTTCACGTAACTGTACTACAGCTGCCTCGGGAACACCGGCAGAACTGTGCTGGTCTCTTCTGCCTCTCCACGAACCCAAATTCCTTGACAAAGTGGGACGTTACTGTTGATTGGGTTGATGGTTTACGGAGGATGGGTCTAAGTGTGGTCCTGGATTTGCTGAAGTTAGCTGGTAAAGGGATGGAACAGTGAGGGAACGAGACGCAGAGCGCTCTGTGCCGCCGAGGCTGGAGCGGGGAGCCTTGGCGTCTGCCCCAGGGAGGACGGGGGCATGGGGGCGGTTGGGCTCCGTTCTGAGACAGGGCTGCCCGTGAAATGCCGTTTCTTGTACCCAGAGACCCTCTGCCCAGCGAGACGGGCTGGCTTGTGGCTTTGTTGCGTTCAATAAAGGTGTTACAGCAAGAAAGTGCACGACTCTGTCTCCCGACGGGCGCAAAATGTTTAGCCAACCTGTCCGTGTGCAGAGGCGCCGCTCGACTGCCCGCCCGGGTGGCTGCCTCTTTTATGGGGTTTGGAAATCCAGTGTCTCGTATATTTTACAAACCTGACAAGCTCCCATCACCTGTGTTTGAGGATCTCTACTGCACCTCAATGAGAATTATAACCGGGCAAAAGGATTTGGGGTGGGGGGAGTATTGGGCACCTGCGTGCTGTTCCTCAGAAGAATCCTCCCACTTTGCCAAATCTATGGGGTGAAAACAGGTATTAACAGCGCTGCGTCGCTGTAAGGTAACTGAAGCGGTAACTGGAATTCTTGAAAATGACAACGTGTCGATGTAGTGCAGTTGGAGCAGGAATATTTTGGTTGTGGCAACTGTTTGTCTCAAAAGAAATTATTAGTTAAAGCTAAGAAATGGTGAGCTGCGGCAGACGCAGCATTTGTCCTCCTGTCCGTTGAGGAGAAGTCTTTCAGTTGGCATCAGTTAAAGCCGAGCCCGTGCCAAAGATGGTCTGCGGAGCCTTGTAACCGAGCCACGCAATGGTCCTCGCGATGCGTCAGGAAAGCAGCAGTTTCTGTGTGAGCGCTGTGCAAGCAACGCAGCTCCTTTTTGGGGGGGTGAATGGGGTTTTCTACAGGATTCAGTCCATAGTGATCTAGAAGTGGATCGTTATTAAGCTCACGGCTATTAAGCATTATGCAATCATTCTTCTGTTCTACAATCCCTTATTTGTGACGAAATCTCTGCGACCGGCTGACGTATTTCCATTGCTAAGTGCTGTCTTGCTTTTCCAGTTCTGAGAACGTCTGCCCTTGGATCAGCGGCTGCTCGTTCTGTACGATATTTCACAATGGAGTTATAATGGGACTTGTAATAATCGCAGCAGGGGAGCTGTGAGGGCTCCCTACGTAATCCTGACAAATTCCAGTTACCTCTTAGGAACTGCGATGAGCAAGCGGCAAAGAAGCTATGGAAGTGAGTTTTGCCAGACGAGAAGCCGTAGGGCGCATGACGGTGGCAGCAGCGCCGTCCCGTGCCTTCTGCGCGAGCGCTGGCAGCGGAGCATCGCCTTGTGCCACCAGCGGCTCAGTTACGCTCCGGCAGCGCACGGGAGCACGGGCTCCTCACCGCAAGAAGAGCGTGTAGGAGGGTGGTGTTTGACGGAAAGATGAAATGCAGACCACAAAATGCGTCTCTTATTTACATGTATGCTTATGAAAGAATACAACGTCCCGCTCCCGCAGCTGTCAGCAGAATCTGGCTCTTAAAAATTTGCCTAATTGTGGCTCTCACGGCAGTTGCAGCAGCCTCAAGGAAGCGGTACCTGGTCAGATCGTCCCAGGAGGGAGGAAGAGAGCAGCAGGGCAGCTAACCAGTGGCCGCCGACTCGAGGAAAGGGCAAGGGAAAGTCGGTGGGAACACTCTGCTTTGGAGCTGGATTTTAGCTGAAATAACGTGGGGAAAAAGGCCGTTAACTGAGCTGGAAGTGGAGGTTTCGGGGTGGAGGGAGCACTGTGTAACGTGCTGGGGAATTCGTGAAACCCGCTGTGCATCCCTCGCGAGGGTCCTGGGTATTAAAACTGTTCTGGGGTCTGGGAAGCAGATGCTGCGGTCACAGGACAGGACATCCTCCGTGTGCTTGCAGGAAAAGAAAAACTGATTTGCAATAAGAAGGAAGGCTGTGAATTATTTTCTTGGCAAGCACTATTTAGCTGTAAACTTCATTTATCTTTGATCAAGAGGAATTGGATCCAAAATCCACAGAAATAAAGAGAAGACTTCTGAACTGCTTTTAAATCTGCTTCCAAGTACCGCGGGGTCAATACCGAGCACAGTCTCGCTTCTCCCAGCATCGAGGAGAATTTGCAGGGTGTCCGAGACAGAGATGATAAAAAATTAGGGGAGTCCAAATGCTCCAGCGCCTCTCATTAGTCCCGCGTCTCAGCCGTGGCTCTGTCGGCAGCTGTACGTTGCCCTTCGCTGGTGGAGGGAACGCTGAGATAGTTCAGGGAGAGGGAGAAAAGTCACCCCAGCACCTGTGATGAAGAAGAAGGTGACAGGACAATCAGCCTGTTGGTCTGTCTGCACCGTCCCATCTTGACTTCTAATGAAGCTAGCTATTGTTTACATTTTAATTGCTCCCAATCTGTAAATCTCCAGTTCGTGTTGTATTTCTTTTCCCCTCCAAAGACTATTTTGACATTAAAGAGTGTTTTTTGCTACTTCCTCGAAAGAAGCACCCTCTGCAAAAGCAAGTGCTTTAAAACACCCCACGAGCTGTGTTTGGTCCATCTCTGTCCTCCCAACCCCGTCCCCAGCAGCTGCGCCTGGGCCAGAGCCACCGCTGCCGTTACGCCGTGCCGTCTTCAGCTGCCGTTCACCCGTATCTCTGCATATTCATGGGCAGTACCTTATTTCCCTTCTCTATTGATTTGAAGCATATTTAGCGTAAATACCATCCTGCGCTGGTTTCCGAGCCATACCCAGAGCTCCGGCCAGGAGAACAGTCCGCGGGTGCTGGCTTCGTTTCCAGCTCAAACGGGGCATTGGGGAAGGGAGAAAGGAGAGACAAAGCACAAGTGCGATTTGTGCTCTTAGGGCGGGACAGAACCACTGTTGCTGCCCAAAACACTGCTCCTTTTCCAGGAATGTTTCATGCCTGCCGCAGGGAGATCGGCGCTTGGGAATGCCCTGCCACTAGATGATCTGCTGAGCCGTGGTACTCCCGGTAAAGCAGTTTGGAAAACATGCCCGACTCGGGAGCATTCCTGCCGGGACATGCCACCCTGCGCAGCATTGCCAGCCGAGCACCGCTGCTGCGGAGGGGAAACAGCCCTGGGTGCAGAAGACGCTGGTACAGGGAGGAGGTTGCTGCTCTCCGTGCCTCCGGACAGGTCCTGGCCACCGGGTCCGCAGCGCCTGCACGGCTTCTTGCAGGAACAGGATTGTTATCTTGGGGCCAAATTCCCTGCGTGGGTGCAGCGGCACGGGAGCTGGTGGGACATGCCCTGGCCGGGATCTGCGGCGCCCGGGCTGAAGTCCAGCTTTGTGGGGATGCTCAGACACCGCAGAGCCAGCAACGCCTGAGAAAAGCCGTGCTATTTCTGATGGTTCCCCTGTGCTGGGGAGGCCACGGCAAGGGCTGAAACGGAGCTGCTGCCTCTGGGGAAGGAGGAAAACCTGCAGCTCCTGTCCCCAGGAAGGACAGTACTGTCGCTCACCTCTGAGCACAGCCAGCCTCCGGCACCCAGCCCCGCTCGCCCAGGAGAGGCAGGATTTCAGCTTTTGCAGCGCTGCCGAGCTCTTCTCCAGCCGCTGGCTGGTGACATGAAGGTTTTCTTGGCAATGATACCAGTCTGTAGAAGGTTAATTTCGAGTGAGGACGACAGACAGAAGGGCCAAAATGTTTAACTTGGACAACGTGTGCCGAGGAGTCGCCAATCCGGTTCATGCAGCTGAGCACAACGGAAATCTCCCGCATCCTCTGTGGGGTCTTGTCAGAACACAGACACCCGCTGGGTTCCGAGAAGAGGGTGGTGGCAAGGACCTGCCGCTCTGACAGGGGACAAGCAGGGAATCTCTGAAATCCTGGAGAAACGTCTCTGCGTGAAGTGCTCCGGATGAACTGTAGCGTGGCAGACCGGGACCCAGAGACCTCGGCTCCCCGCAGCAGGACCAGGCAGCGTGGGGGAAACCGGGGTGGCCCTTCCAGAGGGACGAAAAAGGCCTTGGAGTGACACCACAGTCCTCCCCGTCCCAGAGCACAATTACCTTTATTGCAAGCGGGACCCATGCATCTGCCATTGTTTCCGGCGGTAAATCACTCACTCACCTCCGTGTCCCTGCTAGCGCAGCCCGGGGAAGCCAAACGTCAGGGCATGATGCTGCAGTAAGTGGAAAATCATTAGAAACTTATGTTGGGATGTTGTTAATTAGCAAACTGATGGCTAGAAGTCAAGCACACTTGTCCCAGCTTTGTTCCTTCCACGATGAGCTCTGTGTGGTTGTAGCTGGAGGATGGGGAGCCCGAATAACCCGGGCGATGTTCCTGTGCCCCGCTGCGTTACAGGTGTTACACTGTGCTCCTTACCGCCTGCAGGAGAGGAGGAGGTAGAAACGAATCCTTCTGATAAACATCATAAGCTCCTCAGAAATTGGGAAATACTCTAAATAGATGGATTCAATTATTAAAGCTTTCAACTGAAACAAAATAAGCTTGTTTTCACTTGACCAACTCAAAGCGCTCTCGCCTCCTTAGCACCCGAAAACAAGCACTCTCTCTGTCACAGACACACGTACCCTGCTAATATTTAGACCAAGCAACACTTTCTTTTGCTTGAATAACGAAGGTGACCTGAAGCATTGTGCTAAGATTTTCAAAAGCCATGGCAAACCTGCGCAGTGCGGCGCTCCACAGGACCCGTTCGTGCCGGCAGCCCGGGGGCTTGCTGCGCTCTCCGTGCAGGAGTCAGTGCCCGGGGCCGGTGCCAGCCCTGGCCCAGGTCTGTGCCTGAGCTCTGCCTTCCCCGAATGCAGAGGGGCAGAGTTGGGACGTGGGAAGGCAGAGCTGCAGAAGACCTTGGAGGTCATTAGAGTCAACAACTAACCCATGGTTAACGCTGGTATTAAATACATCGCTGCGGTGCCTTTTGGTTCGCCCTCCTGTGCTCCCACCAGAGAAGGTCCCACCGTCCGTCTGTCCTGTGGTGATCAGAAACTCTCCTAATTCCCAGCCGCAGTGTACCTGGGACCAGTTCATACGTACAGGTCTTGTGTCCTCATCAGCCTGTCATTTATACCTGTTCTCTTCCTCCTAGGTGTTCATGGGGAGTAACCTCAGCGTTCACTGTGATAAAGAAAAAAAAAAAAATCCATCTTCCAGTTACGAACTAGGCTCTGATTTCCCTTGTAGTCACCCCCTGCAGCTGCTCCAGCTGGAATTAATCCTTTCTGACCATAATGTCCCAAGGTTTCCCAGAGCCTTAGACCCTGAAATACCTCATTCTCCATCGGCGTGGGAGTTACATCGCCCACTGCATCCTACCCAGGCTAACGAAAACCCCGCGCTGACAGCCACAGCCACCTTGTGGGTCCCAGTTGTGTTTTCGCCTTTGCTGTTTCCAACTAATAGGGCAATAATGTGGAACAGAAAATCTCACCAGTTTTTAGGCTCGTAACCTTCTGCTATGGGCGTTGCGTGTCACTTCCAGTGCACCGGTCTCTGGGGCTAACTGTTACCTGTGAATGGCATTCTCCCCCTGTCCCGTACAGACAACAGTTTGTGTTGCTGTTCGTTAGCGCGAGCCTACCTTTTGTGTTATCCTCTTCTGTTATCCTACTGACCACAGCCTTTGAAAAGTCCTTTGAAAACTATTTCATAAAACACAAGGAAAAAGCCCAATATATTGAGTATTCTTCTAATGGTAAAAATACCCCTTATGCGGTGTTAGGCTGACCTAAATATAAAACAATTACATTTTTGAAGAGGAAAAGCAGTATTGAGTTGTGCTGTGGAAATCGATACGGATATTTTCTACAATTTTAAACACAAAAGGGTAAATATCGCGGCTTTAAAAACACCCTCTAATTGCATCGACGACACGGCTGCTTTAGTATTATCACAACTTGAATACCAGGTTTTGCCTAATGATCTCAGTGCTCGTGGGATGGGGAAAGGAAGGGACAGAGAGCTCCAGGGGACAAACTGCTGCCCTGGGACGCGCTCAGCCGGACGCTCGCCCTGCTGCCAGCGGGCAGGCAGCCGTGCAGGGCTCCCAGGAAGCGAGGTGCCTCCTGACACAGCCAACTTGCGTTTACACATCACGGCTGCCGCTCTCGGAGGCAAGGACGGGGACGCTGCTGTGGCTTTATGCTGTGGCTTTATGCCTGGGATGGAATGGGAAGACCCATTTCTTTAATGGATTTTGAACGGCCCCTTTTTCTCTTTTTTAAAACCCTTACGAACCAGCCAAATGTCCAGGAAAGCAGCCAGTTGTGCACACCAGCTTCTAGACCTTAAAACTGAACCTTGCCCAGCCGTCGGCCACTCAGCCCGAGATCCCCAGTTGGCCTGTCCCCGGCTCCAGCACCGGGATATAAAGGTGGTGTCGTCTCATGCCAGCAATAATCACCGTCCTGCAATCCTGACAGCTCCCGGCCGCCCCCCATGCCTCCATCACGAGGATGAAGTTAACGCCGGTGTCACACGCTCGGTGTTGTCTCTTCTCCAGGGACACCGCTAACAGAAATTACTATAAAACAAGTTTCCTGCCAACCTCAGCAGCTCTAATGAGTCAGGAAGCAGTAATCTGGGAATAGGGGAACTGTTGACAGAGCCTAATTATTTTCTGACAGTCTTTCTAACAGAGTTAGAAAATAAAACACCTACATAGGCTTAGAAATTGCGAATGGGGTTAGCAATATTACGCATGAACCTGCTAATTTATCCCCACGCTCCTGGTTTAGGCTCCTTCCCCCTCACACCTGCTGCTTTCCAACTGCTTATTCAGGGAGAGGAACTTCATTATGAAAAGAGAAAATACCTTAATTACACAGAACGCATAACTTTTAATGGGAAGCCTCCTGTTTCAGTGTCTGGCACTTAATTGGTTAGGATTTTTGTGTATTTTAGTTACACCTATTCCATATATTATCACTGCAAAATCAAGACGTGTGCAGAAAGAGTTGCTGCACGTCACAAACGTGCGAGCGAGAACACACTCACTGAGGTGTGGTTTCGGCCGTGTCCCTGGCCACGCGATCCCCCGCCGCTCCTCGATTCATTCAGATCCTTGACCAGAGCCGGACAAGGTTCCCCCTCTGTCTGCTGAGCAGCAGCCACTAATGCACACTCCAGGGAAAGAACACGTGAAACAGAGCGGATGCGGACAGGGATCCTGCCCCGGGAACCTGTCCCAGGCTTTGGGGAATGTCAGCTCCCCAGTCCCAGACTCCAAAGGCAGAATCCCAAGTGGAGCCCATCATCTTCTACATCTCTGCTGCAGTGACTGGAAAACCCCATGACAGCCACGCACCACCCACAGCTGCGCTCCCCAAACAGGGCGCAGATTTCCTTTACTCTGTTATTTTAACTTCCACTGTTTGTGTCGCTTCCACAGTTCGGATCCTGCTCACTCTTTCCACCACAGGCACTGCTGGAGTTTGCCCTTTGGGGACATTAAAGGTTTTGCCCATCAGCCAAACTGACATTTGAAAAGGATCTACAGAGCTTGTTTAAAGAATCCCCCAGCAAACCTGCCTAGACTTGCCATTGAAACTGGATGTTTATCCAAAGCGAAAGGCACAGAAAGTTCAAAAATCATAAAAGTGAAGAAAAATGCACAACAAGCTCAGTGATCATTCACCTACAACCTCCTTTAGCATATAAGCCTCTGCAGCTTCCAGTTTCATTTGTGATGAAGACCCAGAGCCCAGCACCAACCACGTGGGACTCAGTCCCGCGCTGACTTTCGGGGTTTGGTACCGAAGAGCTGGGCTGTGCCAGACCCCGGGTGATCCTCAGCCACCCTCAAGAGCAGCTGGTATGAATCCCTCCTACACCGTCCCCTAATTTCTCCAGACAGGGAATACAAGCGGGGCTTCGTTTGCTGTCCGCACAGCAACACAGCGTGATGTGAAGTGTGTGGCCCGGGGCTGCTGAGAACACCCAGGAGAAAGATTTGATTAAACACTGTAGTTGTTCTTGTAGCTTAAACCTCACCCAGATCTTGGGCAAATCAAGGGAGGTTGGAGGCTAAGGTCCTGACTGAGATTCATTGGTAAAGGTAAACCTCTTTCTTGCCTTGCTTTATCAGATTCATCCTGTTCACATCAAAATTTTCTCTCTCTTGGGAAGTTTAAGCAGCTTTCCTTTCCCTGGGTAATGGCTACCAGACCTATCATCACCAGCAACTGTTTGGTGCTGGGCTTACCCAGACGGCCTAAAAAGTCCCCTGTGATTCAGTGAAAGGGCATGTCTGCCATAAGTAAAAACATAAGTAAAAAAAAAATCCTGTAAGTCCTCCCCACTTCTCCCCACTGGCAATCTGAGACACGGCACGATTAATGCGCTGCTTCACGCACCCCCTGGCCAGCGCGATCAGTGTCGTATGTGCCACAGGGTCCCCTGCCACGTGCTCCAGCCACTGCCTGGAGCTGCAAGATTGATGCACCCAGGGTAGGAGCAACTGGAATTTTGTTTTTCGCGTATTCCCATCATACACCACCCAGAACAACCATTTGTTTTAAGGTTTGTCAAAGGCGCAGGACTGGTGTCACGCGGTAGGCTGGACGGGTGGTTGCTCAGCAGCTCTCCTTAACGTGACAGCTTTTATTGCCTTCGCAGAAATCTGTACCCCAGGTCAGTGCATCAGTGTTGGGTATGTGCAATGTCCTGAACATCCTCCTGCGTTCTGGCTTGTGAAGTCTTTCCGTGCACCCGCCTGCGCTTCATCTTTTTGCTTCTCTGCCCCTTTCAGCATATCTGGTAACTCAAGCTGGATTTCAAAACTGTAAGATAAGGAGGTACAGTCCCACCTTCCCTGGCAGCACCTCTGCTGCATGCTTCACATGGCTCTTTCACGTGCTGGGGTCCACAGGAGGAGTTTATGGCTCCGACTGGACTCCAATAAACCTTGTACTTGTCTTTTGTTGACCTGCCTTGATGCAGTTATTTCCCCGAGTCCCACTGCTAGGCACTGCTCCATGCTGCACCCTGGACTAACTGTATTCAGTCATTAAAAAGTCTAATCGTATGGGACTGCCCTCTCCTCCCGAAGAGCAGATTATCTATTCTTTCTTCAAATTTGGCCTTTGCCCATCGCCTCCCCCTCTCTGGTGATATCGCACGGCTCTCGGAGTGCCTGGGAGCACCGCTGTCTCCGAGCGTGCCATCCCCAGCCTCTCTCCTTTCCAGCTCTCATCCTGACCTTGCTTTAGAAGTTTACCCCAGGCTGGGCAGGCCATAGGTGGGGACTGAACAGCCACGCTGCTACTGCCTCACTCCACAGAGGATCGGGACTCCTTTTCCCCCCACTTTTACCCTCATTCTGCGCTGTCATTCATGCTCTACCAGCTCTGCCCTTCCTGGGACTCTGCAAGGCTCTTCACAGCCAAAAGCCCTCCCTAAGCCAACTGGCTTCAGACATGGCTAGATGCGACCCGCGAGCTTTCGTGGGGAACAGCTGTGGGAGGCGGTCGTGGCTTGCTGTTTGCTCTTGTGACTTTAGCCAGTTCCGGAGACATTTTCCCCGGTTTTGGGTGTGCAGTCAGTCCTGGGGACACACTGTCACTCAGGAGCAATGCCTGCCAGTGGCCTTCCCACCGCTCTGTGTCCTGCTTGGGCTCGCCTGCCTCGGGCAGCCCATGATAACGCCTCAGTGGCTGCAGGAGCGCTGGGCAGCAGAAGGTGGCTCCGGACATGAAGGCAGCTTGCCTCGGTTGGGCAGAGGCACTTTGCTTCGGTCTTGAACATAAGGAGAACGTTCTTGTGCCACCTGCAACTGTATTAGCAATAAAAACAGTTGTCACCCGCGGAGTGACCTGTCTCTGTTGCAGCGTGAGTCCTCCGCAGTCACGTAGCTGCTGCTGCTGTGCCGGTACCATCCGGGATTTCGGCGCTGTCTGGTCTTGCTGGCCAGCAATTCATTCCTTTGCCCCCCGAAGGCAGTGGAGCTCCATCCCTCATTGCTCCATCTCTCACTGCTCCCTTTTCAGGAGTAAGATGTGTTTTTCTTCTCTGCCATAGACCGTCTGTTAGTAGCACCTTCTCATAAAGTCTTTGTTTCCCACGTTACTTAGACAAGAGGTGATTACAGCAGTCTTACTTTTTATTTTCCCTGGATGCTTCCCAAATGGTTTGATTTTGTAGTGTCAACGCAGGAGTAGCTCTCCCTCTTCTCAAGGGAAAGGCATTCCTCCCTTGCCGGGCAGGGCAGCCCTCGCCTGGCACAGACGAACTCCCCTTCCCTGCCAGGGCTGGCAGGTACAGGATAGCCAAAGCAGGGATCCTTCCCTTCAGCCCTTCTGCATATGACTGCTCCACAGCTTTTCCTTCCCCTCTCTAAACTTCCCATCATAAAAATAATTGCCAGTTGTTCAGTAAATTTATCAGCTAATCCTTTTAATTCCACAGTCATATAATCCGAGCCTGCCAGTTTGCACAGCGCAGTGTATATTCAGCTCTCCTCTTTCCTCCTGCACGCTCTGACAGCTATACAAGGTCCCTGTGCAGTTTGGCTAAATAATGCCTTTAGACTCGCGCTTTGAAATTCTTTCTTTCTTGGATTTATAGCTGATGGTTTACCTTATTTCAATCACTTCGCATTGCTATGTTTGGCAAATTGCTGTGCTGGTTGCCATATTCTTAGGGTGTCGTGTACCACCGCCTCACCCCTACGGACAGCTCAAATCACATACAGTTTCTCAGTGGTTAGTAGACCACAAAACTGTCCATGAAATGCCTTCAGCTCCAATTCCAGGTCTGCCTCACGTTGCTTCCCTTTGCTCCGTTAACAAAAGGATTTTTTTTTTTTGCTCTGGTAACGTTTCTAGAACCATCTCTCCAAAGGATTGCTATCTGGGTGCTCCTCACCTCCTTTCAATGAGGGATTTTTTGGCCAAAGTTGGGCATACAGAACTCAGCAGCAGCGCACTGCCCTCTGAAACTTGATAACCCCTCCTTGCCATTGCCGTGGCTTGAGAAACTGCAAAGCAGACATCCGGGTTGCCACACGGAAACGTGACCTGCCAGCTGAATGATAGCGTAGTGATCGCAGCAAAACCCCCTGGAAGATTTTTAACTCGGGAGGATACTCGTGCCTGGCTTGAAGCAAATGAACGACGTCCTCACATGATGCCGTCTGCCTGCTCCACTTGGCACAGGAGCTACGAGAGCGGAGGAAAAGGCCTGGGCAAGGGCGCAGGCTGCAAAGAAACTTGCTTGGCGCTTCTGAAAGGCAGGAGCACAGCCCTCCTGGCAGCAGCAAACAGCCGGGGATGTGTCCAGGAGGCCTTGACAGCCTGCTCGGAGCAAAACGCACAAGTGCCGCTCTCGTTTCGCATGGCAGCAAGCAAGAGGCCAGAACTGTTCCCAGGAATGATGGTACTCCCTGCGAAGAAAGGAAAAACACCTTGCTTTGTCTGTGGTTCAGCCTCAGAAATGCTCTGCTCTGTAGCCATGATAAAAATAACACATTTAATAACAATTGTGGGGTATTTTTTTCACTGTATCTGGTGCGATGGCCCCTGCACGGTGGGATGTTTCTCCGCTCCCCAGGGCACACACTGGCTGCCTTAGCAGGTGACGAGGTGACTCCTTAAGGAAAAGGTGGAGAGCTTTGCTGGGCAAATCCTTATGCCCCTGAGCACCCAGCAAAATTGTAAGGGTAATTGTATGTGAGAAGGGCATAAATAGGAGATACGGTAGGGTAGATGGTGACAGGAAAGGATGTTAGTCTAGATACAAATGAGCCCTTGGACAATAGATTTACTCCATGGCTTGAGCACCATGTCCTGAAATGCCACAAGTGACGATGAAGTCGGGCAGAGGAAAAGCCAACATCGCTCCAGGGTATTAAAGCAGTACGTCTGGGATGAAAAAGATACCTGACTTCAAAGAAAACCGAACGCGTACCACGCAGTTGCCACCATTCTTGGGCAGGGCTGTGAACAGGGATGCCATGTGCGTGCCATGCCAAGCCCACTCTACAGGCACCGCCTCGGCGCCCGGCCTGTGTGGGTAACGTGGCGGAACGAGACCCAGGCACCCAAAGCACCGAAGCAACAGTGCCGCGAGCGCAGGAGCATGGTCGGACGTCTGGTGAAGACACCGGGCAGGAGGCTGACCCACAGTGACCGACCGACCGGCGGCAGTGGACGGTGTTCAAGGAAACTGTCCCGGCTGGTGGGGTATGGCAAGGTCCTGGCAGCTGCTGAGTGTTTTTGGAGGGGGATTTTGCCGTGATCGGAGAGCAGACTGGCACAGGGGCCGGCTGCAGGAGGGACGGGAGCCAACCTTGCGGTGACACGGTCCCTGGGGGGAAACCGGACCCTCTGCCGAGCCGGAGGTATGCGTCAGCTGTTCGCAGCTCCTTCCGCCTCCATTTTTCACAGCTTAAGCATTCGCCTGGCACCTCCATTCACTCACACGGCCAGCCCCCCCGCTTTCCCATCCCTTCCCCATTTCCAAAGCAGATTTTTATCACCTTGGAAAAGTAATTTTAAATCCCTGCGGGTGACCTTTCCTTACCTCCTCCTCCTTCTTACACCTTCTTAGTCAAGGAAAAGGGTCCCAAACTTCCCTCACTTCAACTTTTTACTACTTATGCTCTCCAGATTACCCAGATTTGGGGTCCTTGTTTTCTAAACATGCATGCTATGCTTGTTTCACCTAATTAAAACACACACGCACCACTCATTACACATTTCGTTTACTTGGAAATACCAGCTTCTTTATTTGGGACAATACAAATGGGAGCTTGTTTGGACCAGACTCTCCGCATCACCAGTTTTGACGCCGGGGCACTGAGTGCGGCCAAGCCCTGGTAAGCACAGTGGATGGAGGAGCGATGGCTGCCGCCCCACAGCCACGGCCTGCCTGTTGCGTGCCCCTCGCCTCCTCCCACCCCAGGCGAGGAAGGCTGCGCCAAGCGCTTGCCCACGACCACCCTGGGGCCACCACTGCACCGCGGCCGCGCTGTGGGGAAGGACCGGCCTCTCGGCCTAACGTTTTCCCTCAGGCCTTCGGGGCCTCCCTCGCCGACGCCGGCCGGGCTCTCCGCAGCCGCCCCTCGCCTCACACCCCGGCCGGCGGCCGCAGGAGCTCCAAGGCCGCGGCCCAGCTCCCCTCAGCACCACAACTCCCTCAGAAGCCGCCTCCCCCCGTTCTAGACGCTTCCGCGCCCCCCGCCACCGCGGCGGCTCTTCCGCCCTCCGCCCCCTCCCGCCGCGCTCCGCCCCTTCCCGCATGCGCGTTGCGGCCCTGGCGGCGGCGGCCGGGGCGGGGCGGCGGCGGCCCCCACCGCGCAGGCGCGCAGGGCCCGGCTGGGGGGCTGTTCCGTCGCCGCGCCTCCCCGCCCGCCGGGGCGCATGCGCGGGCCGGCGGCGCTGGGGTTCCTTGTCTGCGCCCCCCTTCCCGGCGCCCGCGCAGGCGCAGAGCGGTAACGGAGGGGGCGGTCGGGCGCGTTCCGTTGGCAGCAGCCGGTTCCTGTCAGCGGCGGCGGCGGGTGGCGGCGGTGCCCGGTCCCCGACGGCGAGCGGAGTCCCCCCCCGCCCGGCCTGGCCCGACCCAGCCCGATTGGCGGCCCCGACGTGCGGAGCGCCGCGCTCTCGCCTGCCGGTGTCTCCCCTCCCCACCCCGGGGCGGCGGAGGCAGCAGCGCCCCCCTCCCGGCCCGGCCCCCCCCCTCCTCCCGCCGCCCCCCTCGCCCCTGCCGGGCCGCGGAGCTGCGATGCCCTCGGACTTCATCTCTCTGCTCAGCGCCGACCTCGACCTCGAGTCCCCCAAGTCCCTCTACTCCAAGGGTGAGTGTGGCACCGGGCCGGGGAGGCGGGGCCGCGCCGGGGGGGAAGTGGGGGGGGGGAAAGCCGTGCCCGCGCCGTTAACCGTCGCTAACGGCCGGCCCCGCCGCCGCCCGGGCCCGCACCTCGGGCCGCCCCCCTCATCCTCCTCCTGGGGCCGGCGGGGAGGTTCGCCCGCCCTGAGGGCCCCCCCTCCCGCCGCCGGCGGCCTGCGGGCCGCGCCGGGATGCTCGGGCCGCCGTGGCCCCGCCGCGAGGGGCCCCCGCGGTCGGCGCTGGGGCAGAGCCCGGCTCCCCCGGCCGCATTCCTGGCCCGGCCGCCGCGGCCTCAAGAATGTGTCCCGACAGGTTCCTGCGCTGCGGGGCCCGGCGGCGGCCCCCGCGGGAGCGGCACCGCGGCGGGGGGCTGCGCGGCCCCGCCGCAAGGCTCCATCCCTCCCTCCCTTCATCCATCCATCCATACATCCAACCATCCATCCCTCCCCGCCTGCCGGTGCCGGGCCGGGAATGCGGCCGCGGCCCCGCTCGCCGCCCTGTTTACCGCGCATCCGCAGGGATGCGGGCCGAGCCCCCCCCGCCCCCCGGAGCTGCCCGGGAGACGAACGCTTCCCGCGGCCGGGAGTTGGGAACGTGAAGTAACGGGGCACCGGGAATACGGGCGGCTGGAGATTTCCCGAAAGACGCTTGTTAACTTTCTCGGGAAAAAAAAAAAAAGGGCTTTCGGTGGAACAGCCAGCCTCGGAGAGGACAGGAGTGCTCTGATTTGGGGTAGAAACTGGCAAAGAGCCCCAGAAGCGGAGGTTTTTAGCAGGGCGGTGGGTGACGGTACCGGGGAGGTGAGAGCATCTCCGGGGCTGAGCTCCCTCCCGTGGGGTCTGGGGGGGGCAGCGGGGGGGGACGACACGGCATCTCTGGGGGGTGGGAAGCGGACACCAAGAGAGAACGTTGGGAATGTTTAAAGTAAACGAACCGAACGCCTGTTTTCATAATACCTGAATTTTAGCTTTGACAAGTGTACGGTAATGAGGTGATGTATATTAGGACAAATGCTGTCCTAAGTTAAGGGCACAAGTTAAGTTGTTTTCTCTTACGTAAAGGACTTGGAAGTCACTACTAATAGTTTGTTGAACGTATCCACCCATAGTACAGCAGGGGGGAAGGCAATTTTGGGGGTGTATGACAAAAGAAATGGAAAGTCATTTATTATCCTGAAGTGAAGGTAGCTGATCAGAGTTTAATATTGTTACAGGGAAGATTAAACCTTTTTAGAATTTTTGGAGCTAATTGTAATATGTTCCTTAACTCTGAGTTGTGTGTCTCTAGGGCTGAAACTAAAAGAAATAAAAAGCACACCTTTAAAGCTCTCAAACTGCCCAAAGGCATTGTCTCGCTGTTTAGAGATCTTAAAATTATCACCGGTTTATAACAGTTTGCAAATTTTTTAAAATATCTTACTATGGAGGTTTAAGGCTCTCCTGTTATCTTAGACATACGTATTCTAGTTGGTTTCAGTCCTAGTGAGGGCAATAGAAGGGAAAGTATTTTGAAACAGGGCAGCTGTAGTTAAAAAATACAGGTGATAAAACACCATCAAAATTATCATTTATTGTACTGGAAATTGGAAAAGTGTGCACTGTTAAAGTAATTTGTAAAATACTTAAAATAAAGAGGTTCCATTAAGTTGCAAAATTTCAAGGACTCCTGCTTACTTGGGCAGAACTTTTGAACTCGCCAATCTTAGTGTGAATTCTCAGAATCATTAGTTTTTTTTTTTTTATATTTAATGGAATGGTTGAGTGTCTGTTCCAGGTAGGAAAAGGCTCTCACACTGATTAATCAAGAGTGTATTATTTTCCCTTCTGGTGGCATTGATGCGGGTTCAGAGCTAAACAAGGTCCAGGGAAGGATGTGTGATGCTTAGGAGTGGCCATAATGAGCTTTTTGATCCAAACAAGGTGGGATATGATAGAGGTGTATAAAGCAGTGAATGCTTATAAAGAGGTTAAAGCAAGGCTTGCTTTTCATATTTTGTCATAATAAAAGATCAAAGAGATATTAAGTTGAAATGCAATTCAGTTTAAATTAAAATTTAGAATACATGAATATACTTTCACAAAATGAATAATTAAGTGATCCTCTTTGCTGTGAAGTGTATTAGTATGATTTTTAGCTGGACTTAGGAAAAAGTTATCTGTTGTGGTTTTTTGATTAGTTAGAACATACTTCGGTGCACCTTTTTTTTTTTTTTTTTTCCCTAGATAGATAGATACAGATAAACTTATCCTGTGGAGAAATCCTCTGGATCAGAGTATGAGTACAACTGATGAGATAAAGGAAAAGGTCTGAACACAGTGAGAAAGCCACAAATATGCATTTGCGATGAGGGTGTGTTAGGAGCATGTAGTTTCTCATAACTGCTCTCCTTTTAGAAATACAGCTACCCCGCAGTTTGGAATTCAGCTCGCAGATTGAATTGGGGCCAGTAACTTTTCCTCTGAATTGCATTCCTGTGTGCGCGTCGGGATAGTTGCGGTTTAATGATACCGGTCTCCTAAGTCTGTCGATGGTGATCACTGTGGTGCTTTGGAAATACAAAGATTATGGCAGGGAGAGAAGCTGCAAGATTGGGGTGGTCTTGGGAGTAACTGAGGTTTTCTAACATGCAAACTTTAGTTTATAGAAATTAAAGTGGAAGAATATTAGTTTACTGATTAAAATGTACTTGCCTGTTCTTAAAAGTGAAATTAGATTTGAAAACCCAGTCAATCAAGATGTAGCTTACGCTAGTGCAGTTTTTTTTATGGGATAGTTCATCCCGTTCTCTGCACAGACCGAGTTATGTTGTCAGTCTGTCTCTGTGCTATATGTTAAACTCTTGGCTTGGCACAGGCATTTTGCTTCAGATTTTTGTTTTCATATTCCTTTAAAAACGTTAAGCCAAACTTCTAAAAGCACACAGATCTAAGGTGAAACGGCAATACAAAGGGAGAGTCATTAATTTAAAATTTGGTCTGATAATTCTGTTATTTCTTTTTGTTTATGCGTAGCTTGGGAAAGAGGGTACTTTGAGTATCTAAATACTTTATCTTCCAGTTTTTTCCCTTGTAGGTGTGGTTTCATGAGCTGGTCCAGCCAGTATGAATTCCCACTTGCTGAGTTAAAGCAGTCTCGTCCCCTGTCTTTTCCTTGCTGTCCTGCTCATGCCAATGCTTATGTGGCCACGCAGTGAACTGGATTGGAGAACCGATCACATTAAAATTAACTCAGCTTTTCTCTTCTTCCTTCTCACCCTGCTCCGCAACAAAAAAAAGGAAAAGGGGAAGAGAAATGTTGATTTTTAACCAGGTGAGTATCCTGGTCATGTTTGCTGTGGGTCTTCGTGAATGGCTTGTGCTGACTCAAGGAAAGGACATGCGAAAACTAGCAGTACGGAAGGGTGGGACTGTTTCTTTCAGCAGCAGTGCCAGCTTATGTTGGCTTAAAATGATAGTGAAACTGTACTTAAGTTGCAGGCCTCTGGAATATGACTGGTTATAGCTCTTAAAAATAAAAGAAATGCAAAGGGTTGATTCCAAGGCTTGTTGCTGAAGCTCATCCCCACAGCTCCAGAGGAACTAACTAGTGCTAAGGATGAAAACCTGTCGTCTTACGTATAATCAATGTTAAAAAAGGGTATATGCTTTGTAACTATTGTAGAAGGATGGTATCTTCTAATAATAAGATAATAGAGATATACAAAATTGTATGCGTTTTTGAATGCTGAAAATATTTAGATTTAATTCTCATCTTTACATAACATACTGTCCTTCTTGAAATAAACCAACCCAAATGTGCATACAAATTAGTAATGTAGTAGAAAAATCACTGGAGCATAAAACCTAAAACCTTGAGGCGAGTTGTTCTGTGGCTGAATATCATATGCAACATTCAAATATAGCGAAGTTAGCTATTCGTTGTAAACAGGCAGAGGTGAAAAACTGTGATTAAAGTAGTTCATCAAATGTCAGGTACTAAATCTGGACTGATTAGACGTGTGATTCATTTAGCTAATACATTCATTTGAACAATTAAGAAGTAACAATGTGTGTAGTAATAAAGTTGCATTTTTGCATTGCAGCAGGTATGATCAGAACTTTTTATCACATATCCAGCCCCCCCTCCCCTTGATTTTGCTTTACGCAGCTGAATAACTGTAAAACTGAGACTTTCTGGAACTTCGAAATGACAAGAAAAATGTTAGTAGTCTCCTAAATAGCTCTTTTGCCCTAAAAATGTCATATAGTCAAACCTCAATTTTGCTCTGTGCTTAAATGTTAAATGACAGTAATCTACTTGTGTTCACTGAGAATTGTTGATACAACATGTGGTTTTGGGGGATTTTCTTTTTTCCTACTAGAACTTTTTTATTTCCATTGTCCGAGGGATAACTAGTAAGACAGTGGCTGAATTATCAAAGAGGGATGGAACAGATGCTGTGTAAAAATAGTAAGAGCCTACTTTTAGTTTTGAACTTTAGAACCAGTACTAGCAGTTTTTAGGAATAGAAATAATACTCTAGTTTCTTTTTTGTAATAATACTTAGCTTCTTTTTGTGGCTCATAGAAGGTGCCATGCTGGCCAAGCAGCACTGAGTGTTATGTGAGGGACAGACTCCATCCATCCATCCATCCATCTGCTACAGCTCTTCCAGCTGCCCCTGGGACATTCTGACTTAAGTCATCCGAAATGGATTCTAGCAAAGTTCCTTAAATTCTGTGTCAGCCTTGGAAATGTCCGTTTCTATTTTGAATCTTACTAGTTTATTGGCTTTAAAAACAAAACTATGGAATATGTTGCTGCAAGATGATTGTGTGGTGCTGGGTGTAGGGAGGAGGATTTTGAATTCACAGCTTTTCACGCTGTAATTTGAATATTCCGGTGACAGAGATGTTTAAACAGACCCTTTTTCCTGCTGTCTGTTCTCGCCCATGTACTGTTCTCTGACTTGTGCCAGCACGATTGTTTTTTGTGGCTGCAAGATGAATGGGATTGGGAAACCAATCTAGAATACTGTACTTTTGATAGGATTTTCTAACATTTTTCTGCTCCTTGTTCTAGTTTGCTGTGCAGCTGCACAAGTAGTGGTGTCAAGACAAGAAAAGGGGTATCGAGGACTGGGATTAAATGGTGGAGGAGGCAGCAGATGAGATAGAACTGCTAAAGTGGCTCTGCCACAGAAAGAAGTGCTCCTCATGTTGAGCCTTCTGTTGCATTTGCTGTGCCTGTGCTCTTGTGCCGAGACCAGGAAAGCCGGGCTGCCTGCCTGGGCTGGTTTCCTGGGAATCAGTGAGGGAATCCATTTCTGGAGCTCGGGAAGCTGAGCAGGACGCCGGGCAACTCTCCTGCTGCAGGTGTGGATGGAAGAGTGTGAGATTGTGTTTCTGCTGTAGGTTCTCCTTTGCTGCCTGTTTGTATCCCAGTGTGAATATTTTCATTGTCAATTTTACTAATCTTGGATACTTTACATAGTTCTATGGAAGTTGTAGATTTTTTTCCTTTTAGTGAATCTCCATAGTTTGCCCAATTCTCTTGTCCCATTTTAATTTAGATATTCAAAGAAACCATAATTGGAGACAAAACAGTTCAATCCCCTGGAAGAGTTTGAATATTGCAATGAGGAGCCTGAATTGGACTTGATTTAGTGAGACCTCAGCGTGAGCATGGCAAGTGTCGCAGTGATCTGTTTCACAAGGAAATGGGCTCTGGTGCTTTGTCGGCTGGGGCTGCTGAAGCCTGCAGGCTGGCAATGTGTGGTTCCCTGCCATCAGATGTGTTGGGTTCAGACTTCTTCCACTTGCAAAGTCAAATGGGTACGTTTTATTATGTCGTCTTTTAATTCAGCAATGTTGGAGGGCTCTCAGGGACCCAGAGGTTGGAAAACTGCTTTACGTTATTGTGCAGGTATTTCTGACTGCGGATGTGCTTTAGAGGAAGACACTCTTTCCCAATAGGCTTTCTACCCACCTTAGTCTTTCTTTTTTTGGCGCTTCGCGTTCTTCTTTGCTGCGAGGTTATGCCACTCGGCATCCCGTATATTTTGTTTGGTTCTGGAAAGTTCTCTATGCAGTTTTGACACTTGCTCTAATCGAGATCTGAGAATCTTTAGAATATGAAAATATTAGGAGTCAAGAGTATTTACGTTCAGTTAGTTCGGGACCTGCATATTTGAAATCCGTTATAGCTTCTCATAAGGGGAATCCATAGGATGCTGCTCGTTAGCGTAGTCAAGAAGTCAATTTTTTTTATCATATATTTCCCAGGCTGTGGGTTAAGACTTTTCAATTTTAATAAAGCATCTGATCGTTGTTTATAAATTTTCAACAGAATAGTTACTTTTTGTTGCGGTCTTGTCTAAAAATGGTTGTCAGGCACAGCCTTGATCTGATTTTTTGCACCGGTACAC
Source organism: Rissa tridactyla (assembly GCF_028500815.1). Classification (NCBI taxonomy): domain Eukaryota; kingdom Metazoa; phylum Chordata; class Aves; order Charadriiformes; family Laridae; genus Rissa; species Rissa tridactyla. The sequence continues at coordinate 93,540,990 of NC_071469.1, forward strand.
AGATTACTTAGTTTTATGTGGAAATGTACTTCTTTTGTGTTGGAGAAGATGGAAGAGAGTAATGCTTTCTTTTATACAAAAAGGCAATGGCCTGAGCTCACTTTGAGGTTTAGATATGCTGGTAAACCCTAGCAGAAGGTGATGAGTGGCCAAAGTGCAGGTGAAGTAAGGTATGTGGTCATGTCTGTCCAATTTATCACCTTTATTATCTTCTCTGTGCTTATGTAAAGAGTAAACCGATGAGGTTGAATATTCAGACAAATTCTGGCTTTCTCGTCAGCAAGTACAGAAATTATTTTAGGAACTCACCGAGATGAACTCTCAGATCTAACTTTGAACTGTGTTGTAACAGTGGATTTTAATGGGCGCATAGTAAAATCTTAAGTAACAGCTATTTCCAAAAGCATGCAGTACTTTAGCAGTGTTTGAAATGTAAATGCTCGACATCAGTTACGTTCTGTTATTAACTCGTGTAGTTCCGAGTGATCTATGTGGTGAATATCACTGCACCAGAGTAAGAGGAATGTTTTCACTATTTACATAAATATGCTCTGAAGAATCGCTCTCCAGTTCCCCTTGATTAATTGTCCCTCCAGCAATTGGAAAAGTTTTACGGTTGCTTTGTAAATAATTAGAAAGAATTTGGGGTCACCTTACAAAGTTTATAAAACTGATGCACTATGCCAAAGTAGTGCAAAGTTTTGATGCTGAAAGCAGATTTGAGTTGTGGTGAAGTTCAGGCTGTTTAGCAAACAAAAGGAAGATGGATAGCAGTTCACATTAATGCCCAGACAAGATGAAACATATAGGAAAGAAAGAGATATAAAGACAGTAATAAAAAGTTTTCAAATGTTGGAGTTCCACTCCTGTTCAGAAAAAACTGACATTACAAACCAGTTGTTTCAGTCTCTCATTGTCTAGAGGCCTGATTTTTTTTTTTTTTTTTTTTTTTTAAATTTTGGATGGATTCACTCAGCAGAAGAATCTGATAGTTTTGATAGTAGCGCTGCAGAGTGTTTGGAAAATAATAAGCTGCAGAGTTCAGTAGCTTCTATTAACTATGACAGTTTATATTTTCTTGTGCATAAGGGAACATGACCTACTAATATGACTATTAACTGATCGTGGTCATGCAGGCTGCTTTGTAAAGTGGGGCAGGACGATGCGAGTTATAAGTGACAACCTGCCTCCATTAAAATTACATCCCACTTCCCTCAGTGACTGTTTTCGGAGAGCGTTGGTGGCAGCAGCGGCTCCTGAGCTGCAGGCCGTAGCAGCAGCGCCGCACATCTACGTTTGAGTAACACGAGTCCCACTAACAGCGCGTGTTTCACAATTCGGGTATGTCTGCCTTTGCAGTCAGGTTCATTTGTATGTATGTGCGCACATGCTTAATTATTTGGGGTGTAACAGGAGTATCTAGAATCTCACTCAGTTCTTTTCTGACTCTTGATTAGTTTTTTTTTTGATTCAGCAAGAAATTCCACAGTTCAGTTGTAGACTTGAACTATTTCTTGTCTTCCATTTAAAGTTTATTCTTTAAAGTTTAGTATAAGGAATGACGGGGTCTCCCTAGTTTAAAATAATTGAGTATGGGTTTGTTTCTTAGGGGGTAAAAAGGTGGTTTAGGTTGGAATATGTATTCCTGTTAAAGCAGATTGACTGAGGAATTTATAATTACAGTTCCTGATAGTCATTGTTATATCTCATAAGTAACCGCTACAGACCCCAGGAATCTGTTTTAGGTTAAACTTCTGAAAACAATCCGATGTCCCAGTTGTGCAGGGGCTGGGAGAGGAGCAGCGTGAGTACTTGTGGAGGCCGTGCCAGTTCCAGTCACACAGTCGTTGAGGTTGGCAGGGACCTCTTGAGATCATCTAATCCAACCTCCCTGCTCGAGCTGCGCCAGCTGGAGCAGTTCGCCTGGGACCATGTCCTGTTGGGCTTTGACTGGCCAGTCTGTGCCAGTGTTTGACTACCTTCATGGTTAAGGTAATTAAGATGGAATTTAATGTGTTTGAATTGGTGCTCGTTGCCTCTTGTCCTGTCACTGGACGCCACTGAGAAGAGCTGCTCATTCCCTCCCATCGGGTATTTCTACACATAAAATCCCCTGAGCCTTCTCTTCTCCAGGCTGATCGGCCCCTGCTCTCTCAGGCTCTCCTTGTGTGAAAGACGCTCTGTGCCCTTTGTCCTCATAGCCCTAAATGCATGTCAGTTTGAGTTCTGAACAACTTCTACTATTGTTGGGACGTTTGTGAGTCCCCACATCAGAAATTCTCATGTCTAGTGTTATGTTGCAGTCATTTTCTTATTGGGGTACTAAGTCATATTTTTCCTTTTGGATGTAGCTGTTTATTTGCCTGAAATCTAGGAAATGTACTCTGAGATTTTGTATCCTATTAGCAGTTTTGCTGAGGACACCTACCAGGTTCAAAGCCTATTGGGAGACAGGACAGCCATGTTGCTCCCTTAAGAAAGGGGGTTACACTTATTTATCAAGAGCATGTTCCTTTGGAAGTGACTTTCTGGGCATTCCTGGAGTTCTGTGCTCCAGGCACACTCAGCGTGTTCAGCAGTTTTAAACTCTTCTCTGCATTTGTTAGTGGTAGAGAAAGAACTTCCATCATCTCTTGACTGTAAGTATGTTTGTGTGAGTGGGATTAGTGCCCTTCCTCAGCCTGTATTCAATTGGGAATAAATCTTATTTTGTTTTTCTTTTAGGGCATCTGAATTCTAGACGGGGCCATCTGCCTCGCCTTGAAACTTGAACCGCACCTGGAATGGAGTTGCTCTTTAATCAGAGGGGGAAATCATTTGGTTTTTTATTCTGTGGCCTGAAAGGATTCAGTTTAAGCTTCAGTAATTCAGTTAAGTTAAGCTGGCCCTTAAGTAAAAAAGGTGCTTTTGGAGGTGTGGTAGCAAGGAACGGATTATGTTGTTTAGAGTAAATTTAAGTACTCCTGGCTGTGCAGGTATTTCAGTACACTAATACAATAGCAAAAGAATTTATACAGGAAGATTAATATCTTTCTGCACCTGAGCAGAGGAATCTGCAGACTTTATTTTTACTGAATTCAGGTTCTAGACATAGAGGAAAGAGAGCTGAAGGTACTCTGGGTGTTTGAAACAAGCACTTTCTATAGTGGGATACTAGTTATTTGTTGAAGAAACTCCGAGTACAAGTTTTCTTCCCCCCCTTAGAAGTCCAGTAAGGAAAGACAGTTTAATCGAGCTGAAGAGATCTTTAAGTAGAACAACACATGACTTCTGAGAAGCTGGTCATAGCAGACTCTTAATAGCTCGGTTTATTGGGGCGTGGGGTGGGATAGTCTTAGACAAGGGATGTTGGAATCCCCAAAAGCTTTTGACAGGTATGCTGCATCCATCCAGATACGATCTTTATCTGCACGCTTGCCAGTTATCCCCATGAGCTCTAACCCTCAGTGGACTTATCTTCTGTTATATTGTCTGTCCTTGAAGCAATGTACAGCTTTAGCATATACAGGGTGTTGCACAATTGAACTGTAGATACAAAACTGAAAAATATTTGAGTGGAGGGGATAGAGGAGGAAAGCTATTAACTTTATAGCACAGACAAATTTTCGGGATTTCAGAGATAGAAGACAGTCAATGCAATGACCAGGCAGCAGTTTCAAACAGAAGATAGAGGGTTGGGGTTTTTTTTTTTTGTCATCTTTTTTCTGTATATCATTGACTTGTGGAAACAATTGACAGATATTTTGGGAGGTAAAAGGATAAGTGATTCAAGAAGCTGTTAGATTTGTGGAGGATATATTTATTTAGGGAAGGCTGTAAACTAGGGAGATAGTCTGTAGCCGCTTGTCAGAATTTGGAAGGTATTCTAAGAGAAATGCTTTTTTAAACTTGCTGGCTCTTGTAAACCTTTCCCTTTAGTTTGCTGCTAACAGAGAAAAGATATGGGCTAATCAATATTTAGTTTGATTTGTTATGACCATCCTTAAGTTTTACATAACTTGGCAGTTCCAGAGCAGTTATGCCACTGACTCCTTCCTCGCTGCTCTCCCTCTGATTCCAGTGGGGTTTTAGCTCTGTAGTACAGAAAGGGATCTTTTATCCGCGTTCTGCCGTTCAATGGTTGGCTTAGGTTCCCACTTGTCTACTGAGAGTCATGTGTGAACATATTTGGAGAAGAACTTGCTTAATAGTTTCAAAACCTGTTTTTACAAACAACTCACATCTTTCTTCCCTTGAGGAATTCCTTCTAGGTGCAGTATTTATCACACAGGTTTGCCCGTGGTTGAGTGCATGCCTCATTAGTGGCATCGACCTTTATCTGCAGTCTAAGGGAGGCTCGGCGTGTCTCAGCAGCGCTGCTGGTTGGGCAGAACAAAAGGCTCCTGAACGTAGAGCCTGGGGTGGAACTGTAGCACCTAGTGCTTGGTGAGAGCTGGCTTTGAACAAATGCTGACCGTAACATGCCTCTGCTATATCATCCAGGCTCACTAAAAAAGATTTTACTTAGAATCTTCTTTTTCTCTTTCCTCTTTTTTCCCCCGATTTCCAGCACGAGCGTGTTCAGAGTAGCTGCTGTTGGTGCTAAATGTGACAGAAAGCTGAGCGGGCAATCTGGGACTCGTGTGCCGTGCTCCGAGATGCCTTGTGACTCAATGAAATGTGTGTGAAGCATCCAGGCTGTCTCTCATTACTTTCCGTGGTTTTTAACATTGCTGTAGTTTTACCTCCTTATCTGTGATCTTGCAATACCAGGGAGAGAAGTTGGAGAGATACAAGAATCGCGGGGTCCATCACTTTAACGCAACACGTCTCTTTCATGTACTTGATTAGTCAGTTTATTAGAAGTGGTGTTACAGATGTCAGGCTTTCAGCAGAGCTTTCTTTTAACTGTGCCAAGGAGTATTGTTTGTTAAACATTACTTCATGTTTGTTTTTAAAAATTATGTTTATCATCAAACATAGTAGTTGAATTATAAGTAGAAACGAAAATGATGGTAGGAAGTGTAAATATTTCTCAGTTTTGAGAAAAGAAAATACCTTTTCGTGTCAGTATCTCACTAAAATGAGTAAAAGGTGGGAGGCGTGAAGATGGTTTGTGGGCTCAAGGGGCTAGACGTCATGCTAGGAGTTACTAGGACATGTCAAGTCTCCTGAACATAGCCTCTACCCCAGGTTTATAAGAAAATACTCAATCCGAGAGGTGGTTGCAATGTGTTGAAAGTCTATCTGAATACCTGTATGCTTTTATTCTTCAAGGTCAAATATCGTGGTATAGCCTCAAAAGAAAAAAGTGCATATAATTTTCGTTGCTGGTGTTGCGTTTCTTGTTCTACAGCAAATGTAAGAGATGGCAAAAATAACCCCATCGGAAAAAACTGTGCAAACCTGAAAAGACTGAGAAACGTTGTTCTGAGACAATAGTAAATTGAGGGTCAGGTGGACTTCTGTGTGTCTCTGAACCATCTCGTGGCATGGTGCGTTGCACCTAAGGAACCAGCATAACTGGCTGGAGCGCCTGATTACCTCTATGTTTCTGGTGAACTTTGATTTTGAAACAATAGCAGTGTTTAAAGTGGTTGATAAATAGCTATTATTAATATTCTTTAGTTATACTGTATTTGGATTTCTTTGAGCATTTGAGAAATGAAGTCTTTGTAGTGACAGAATGTGAAGATAGGGAGAAAACCAACTATGCTTAAAATTCAGTTTATTATAGAATCACAAATAAAGAAATACCATTGTTGTAACAACAGTATATAACAGCAGAATGAGGCTGTTTGAATTCCTTAATTGAATTTTCATACCTATCATATTTGGATTCTTTCCAAACATAAGCTTAGCTCAGTTTCCTGCATGCTGGAAGATTAAAACATGGCAACATTGGATTTATTTGTTTTTAATTCTTAAGGCATTGTGAACAGATTGGTTATTTTTTTTACACCCCCCCGCCATTTTGGGAGAAATGTGCATCTTTATATACTACTCAGATGTAGTAAAGCCTTTATGTTGCTGAAGTGTTTAACTGTTTAGCCGAGCGATACCCTGTTGTGTTCTTACATCTGCAGTTCTGTCAGTCCCCACTTGCTCTGCCTTGTCCACTGTGTATTTTAGTAGTAGCATTTGAGTTCTTGGGGTTTCGTCTGGAGTTTACAACTGCATAGGACAGACTTTTCAGTAAGTCATTACTGGTCTGTTTCTTGAAGTGACAATTACTAAATAATGTTGTTCTCTCTTTGAGATGTGTAAAATTGGATGCAAACAAGACACAGGATTTATACTGTCTATCTACATTTATAAAAGTACTCTTTGAGCTGTGAATGGGGATGACTGAAACACAGCCAGGAAAGCTTTATTTGATATTTGGATGAATGCCATAAATAGAATTTGGCCAACACATGCCTTTGTCAGTTGTTGAAATTCAACTTTAAAAGGATTAATTTCTCAACTCTACCCTGCTGTGCAGAATCCTGAATATTGAGATTAACAGCTTTTCTGAAGGTTAGTGGCATACTGCAGTAACTGATTTTTGTTCAGTTATGAACTACTTGCAAAGTGATCTTTTTAATACTGGCATTTTTGGTACTAATGCTTGTTCTTTAAAAAATGCAAGAAACAACTTTTAGCTTTAACTTTTATTTTTAAGTACAAGAAATAATATTACAGTTGTGATAAAATTTTAATGACTTTAGTGGTTAATAATATATTACTGATCATCTTTCTTTAAAATAGGAATGGCTGTCCTTCAGCAAACTCTTCTCTCTTTGTCACTAACGTATTATAATGTGCGTTTCGGTGTTGGAGTTAGCAGCATTTGCTGGCAGGATTTGGATTTGACAGTGTCGAGTGTTGCGTCATCGACACAGAGTGCTCGGATCCTCTGCCGATTCTTCAGCGTGGAGCTGCACCAACAGAAACTTTTTAATCATAAAGTTCTCTAGTGCAGGCAGAACGACGGCATCTGCCTTTCCCCTGTGTGCTCACGAATCGTGTTGATTTAGGGTTTGCTGCTTTTGTCTAAAGCCAGAGGGAACTGGAAGGAAGATTTTCTGTTTGGCTGTGTAAAACATCCTTGTATACACTGCAGTTTCTTTGAAAACCTGCCACTGTTGCTGTAGCAGCAATATAGTTCTGCCAGTATTGACAATAACAGGAGCACTGGCGGGAAGACTTGCTTCCAGTCTTTGCCATCTACAGACACTCTGACTATAGCGTGGCAGATACAGAGGGAGGGTATATACTCTCTCGTTTGTTTCCACTGTCCTCTCTGTAGAGGTGCTACTGAAACCGACAGCACAATGTTGAGAAGCATGCCAAGTGTCTTGCTGGCGTACCTTCATTTGAGAGCTGCGTGAAAAACAGTGGCCCAGGTGGCGTTGGGGACCTTATTCAAAATAGGTTAATGTGTACAGGAACAGAAGGAAGTAGTCTTTACGTATTTTAGGTTACACTGACAATCTGAAATGAGTTCTGTGTTTAATCGCATTATTCTGAGACGTACTCGAAGACATGAAATAAAAGCATTGTTTCAGTAAGCGTTACCTAGTGGATTGAGCACTGGACTGCAGCCTGGGGAAGAGAAGCTCAACTGTGTGCTGCTGCTGGCTGGGAAGCCGTGTGAGTTACCATCTTCCTACCGCTCAGTTTCTGCATTTGCAAAAATAAGCGTAATCAGACTGACGACTTTGTAAAATATTTTAAGGTGTCTGCATCAAGATTGTTAAGTACCGTATTGTGTCTTTTTGCTCAGCTTCTCTAAGGATAGGCTTTTTCTTGCTCTTTGGCTTTTGCCATGCAGTTAGCCAACAAGTATCTTTCATTCTTTCAACAGTTGCTGCATTTTATCTGTTCCCACGTATGCTCAGGTAGGGTCTTCCCTTCTTGCTCTGTGTAACTCAACGCTCTCTTCAGGGCCATTTGCCTCATTTGAAGTGCTGCTAAGCAAGCCTATGCTAAGTCTACCGGAGTTGCAAAGTTGTTCGGACATACAGAAACTGTAATAGTCTGTAATAAACAATAAATCAGTTTTTGTTCTTTATTATGTATGTTGCCTAGTCTTTCCTCTTTCCAGATCTTTTTTGTAACTTTATCATATAAAATCTCTGCTGTACCTTAAGCAGAGCTGCCATTGTCTGCACTTGTGGGTGATTCTCACTTCTGCAAGTGACAGTTTGGATCCCCTGTGGAGTACTCAAAAAAGTCAACCGAACAAACAAAAAAGGAAGTAAAAAAAAAAAAAAAAACCAAACAAAAACACAACAAAAAAACACCCAACAAACAACCACCCAAAACCCACAAACCCCAACAACAGCAAAACCGCCACACTGGAGTAGAAAGTACTTTAGTGGTCACAGATTTGTCTGGCCTGTCCCTATCTTAGTCTGTCTGTGTTCTGGTTTTATGCGCTGGGCACTCTGTCTTTCTTCTAGTTGCCTTTCTCAGGCTTTCAAAGCTTCCTCTGTTGAGCTTCTTACTGAGTCCTCGTTATCCTGTTTTGGCTTCCCGTCTGTGCAGTCCCTGTTCCTACGCTCTGCGCCAGCCCCCTTATCAGCCTGCCGTCTCGGGGGGCATCAATTCTTAAAATATTCCACTGGCTATGTACAAATTCTGTTTCATTTGCACAAAGGTATAGGTGCGTATTCTCAAATGTAGCTGTGAAAATGTTTCACCTTGCTAACATGGAGACAAAAAAAGCAAGAGGCTGTCTGTATTTTCACTGCAGAATTTACTGTAATGGGTCCTGAGGTTACTTCTCCCGGTTTAGCCTAGATGAAGTGAGAGCAGTCGCTGCGCCGTGTAACGTGGGGTTTCGGTATTGGTTCTAATACCTGATATACTTGAAGGTGGCCTGAGGTTTCTGAAAGTTATCCTCAGTTCTCTGTGCTGTAATAACCAAACTTGGTCAGGAAATCCTTTTCCTAGGATCTGCAGGAGAACCTGTTTGTCTTTGGTGGATGTATGGAGGGAGCTGTGGGGAGGGCTGAGAACGGGAGGGCGCTTCAGCGGTCTCTTACAGGTTCTTCCTGACAGGCGAAATACTTTGCTTCAAAGTATTCCCACGCCCAAGCTTTTGTATACAGAAAAATCCATGGGGGTCACATGATACTAACATTTTGCAACAAAGCAAGGCTTTGATTAGATGTTGAATATTTAGAGCTGACGTAACACTCCCCCTGTTTCCCCCGCACCATCATTCTTTAAAAACTCTGTGGACTAAGCTATTGTGGTGGAATCGGTGGTATACAATAAGCTCAGCCGCTAAACTATATTGTTTATCAGAGGCTGGATTTCCGAGTAGAACAGAACTTCAAGTTAAACAAACCGCAAGATCTCCTGGCAGATTCAGAGGCCTAAATTTTTCGGTTGTGGAATAGATTCTGGTTTTAGCGTCTCTTACCCACAAAAGTTTTTGAAAGAGACTCAGTTGCATACGTAGTTTTATTAAAATGCAGTTACCTTTGGACTAAGGAGTGACAATCAGGCCCTTATTTGACCTCTGAAACCTTGGTAATACAGGTTTAGCCCAAAACTGTCTCTTAATATGAACTGATGAGCATCATAGAATCTTTATGCATGCGTGGATGGGTACTCTGAACCTGAATTTGTATGCTTAGCTGGGGCTGTAGTGGAATATGGGCACAATGATTGTTTTTCCTTTATAGAGTTTCTTTAATTTGCTGAGCATGTGTGCTCCACTTTACTTTGCTCACCCACCTCCCGTGTAGGAGAGGCTACTTGCAGGTTCATGTATTTCTAATTGTTTTGTAATCTTAGTTCCATATAAACAACTCCCTTTGCCTGTTTGCTTGCTTGTTGGTTTTTTTTTTTTTTTGATCAGCTTAGAGTACATCATTAGAGGAGATTTCTGCTTGGATGCTGCCAGCTGATTAGAAGAGTACACCAAGGTTTTGTCTAATCTCTGGTGTGACTGTCATGTGCTGCAGCAAGGAAATGGCTTTGGAAGAAGCAGCCAAATCTGTACGAGTATTAAAACATATTGAGGAGACTAGTATCGGTGGGGATCAAATGGGCAGCCGTTCAGTGCAGGGAGCTTATTAAAAGACAAGGATTAACTTTGCTGTTGTTCATAGAATCATAGAATCTTTGTGGTTGGAAAGGACCTCTGAGATCATACCATGATCTCTGAGTCCAACCATACACACACAAAAAAAACCCCTACAATCTCTGCCTTTCACAGCATGCCCTGAAGTGCCAAATCTACACATTTCTTAAACACCTCTAGGGATGGTGACTCGACCACCTCCCTGGGCAGGCTGTCCCAGTGCCTGACCACTCTTTCAGTAAAGTAATTCTTCCTCATATCTAATCTAAACCTCCCCTGCCGCAGCTTCAGACCATTTCCTCTGGTCCTGTCATTACTCACCTGGGAGAAGAGACCAACACCCCCCTCTCTACACCCTCCTTTCAGGTAGTTGTAGAGGGCAATGGGGTCTCCCCTCAGCCTCCTCTTCTCCAAGCTAAACATGCCCAGCTCCCTCAGCCTCTCCTCATACGACCTGGTCTCCAGACCCCTCACCAGCCTGGTAGCTCTCCTCTGGACACGCTCCAGCACCTCAATGTCCCTGTTGTACAGAGGGGCCCAGAACTGGAGGTCGTAGAAGTGGTAAGGGATTCCCAGGATGTACCTACCCTTAAAGGCAAAAAATGTCAGCTGCAAGTGGAAAATGCCCTGCCTCTGCCTCTACTGCAGACAATTTGGCTGGTTCTTTTCATCACCCACTGATTGATTGTGTTCTCCTGCATGATTGCCTTTGGAGGGCAAAGGCTGTCATTACCTTTTAGCCTGAGGGTGGGGATAAAAGGGATGCTGCTGAAGAAGTGCCTGGCATTAGAGGGGGTGAAGTCACAGGAGCAGATCACCATGGTGGAACAGACAGACAGGTGGGCTGGGGAAGAGCTTGGGCTGTATTTCAAGGACCTCCTCAAGGCTGGGTCTGGGGAACAACCTGGAGAAGTGGCATTGAAGTGGGAGTTGGAGCTGCAGCCAGGTTAAGTGATGTCTGACATCTTTGTTAAGAGGAAAACTAGAACAAAAAGAGGTCTTCCACATCATGATCAGAAATTGATTTAGAGGCCATTACATGCAATGGAAGGCTGGCTTCAGCTAAAGGCAGGAGCAGTACTGCTTTCCAGTGTTCCTTTTTTGTGTTCTTAACTATGTGGTGTTAAAAATAAACTTGAAATCGTGGGGAAATGTTGGCAGGTTAGCTGGTAATTTTACTGAATTTACACTGATTACTTAAGGAAAAAAACAAAGGAAGGGGGGATTACATGCCTAGAAAGCAGAAATGCTTATTTTACTGCATATTGCTCTCTTAATGCTATAGCAGGATTCCGTGGTCCTGTGGCAGTCTGAAGTAGATGACCTTTCCAGATGGTGATATTGGTCTCCCTCTACATTAGTATGGCCTCATTTGCTAGGAGGTCAGGGCAGAGTTCGCCCAGTTCATAACTTGGCTTCCATGCGTGGAAGTTCTGGGCGGCATGGCTTTGTTTCTGGTACAGAATAGCAAAGCGTAGGGAAATCATTAGTATATCTCAAGAGCATTCCATAATGTTTAAGGTGTCTGGTGGTACTGACAAAATGAGGATGTCTGAATTCATCATGCATTCATCATTGGAAACTGGTATTCTCTACTGTTTTCCTTTCTTTTGTGCTCCCAGCATCCACAAGTGCTGAGTTACAAGAAGAAGCTTTTTGGTCAACCAACCAGAAGGATCTCAGTTAAATTTGTTGGTAGGCTAAGAAAGCCTCACAAACGTTTGAGAAGGACAGACAAGTTCTTTTGTAACATCATGAACGATTCCTAGCACAGTGCAAGTTAGTAAAGCATTAAATTACTAGAAATCACAGTTCTTAATCTGTATAGCTGAAATTACAATGTAGATGCAACTGAAAAGTCATTCGAGATTCATTAAGTATGAGTAGCCACAGAAAATCTTGCATGTGCTGCACGTGATGGAATACCGAATCCATGTGTACCTGACTTGCTGCGTTACAGCTGAACTGATTATTTGCAGCTACTTTCATTAGCTATTTTGGGGAAAATTACTTTTCTTTCCTCTTCCTGCCTTCCATCATCTTGAAGTCACAGCATCTTCCTCCATTTCGGCATTAAACTTGTGTTATTTAACAAGAGACCTTTTACTTGACAGTAGCTGCTGTTCTGACCACAGGAGGTTATCTGAAATTCTGAAACGAGAATTCTCCTTTTTTTGTTTTTGAGGGAGAGCGCTCTCCATGGGGAGAATGCGTGCGCTTTGGAAAAAGCAGGGCTTTCTTTGGTCTGTGTCCAAAGCTGCAGTGACTTCTCACAGAATCTTACAGTTGTCTTAGCACTCCCAAACAGGAAGCAGTTGTGTTCAGTTGCGTTCCCTTTGCTTCCATAAGCTTAGCTGCTATGTTCCTAAGAATAAAGTCTAAATAGAACCACAGTTTCCTAGTTAGTAAGGAGGAATCTAATGTTGCTGGTCACAAGGCATGGTGTGTTTCTGAAAGGTTATTTGATATCATGATGGTGAGAGTGGCTTAAAAAACTTTTAAGTATAGTATTTTCTGTTGGTGGTGATGGGGAAAGGCTGGGATCCCTAATTTTGCTGTAAGCCCAGATGCCTGTAATCTAGCCTGATTAGTCTGTGTGTAGAAATCTAAAAACATTCCTATAAAAGGGGCAACTGTGTGTGTGCGCTAAGGTGAAGTGAGTGAAATAAGAGGAAAAGGAGCACTTAGAAATTTCAGTTTGCCATCACGAACCACTGGCCTTTTGCACTGCACTGTGATATCATCAGATCAGCTTCACCCACCATTTCCTACCTTCTCTAAGTTATTTCGCCTAAATGCTTCCTAAACCTCTCCTCCCTCTCCCTCAAAGGCAGAGCTCCTGTCACCAGCTGCTGGGACTGATCCAGAGACTTGTTGGCCCAAGGATGGATCTTCGTGCAGGCTGACTGTAATGCATCCAGCCCTTTCACAGATAGCCTTTCTTCAGTTCGTTTAATCTAAAATGAACTGATTTCAATTGGGTGTAGCAGTTCATACTAAGTGAGCATCCCTTCTTGCAGCGTTGTATTTCCTTTTGTGTATCTTCAGGATTTGTTGCTGTTCTTTTCTTTGGGAAAAGTGTCAGTGAATACCTTCCACCTGGGACCGGGTGCTGGCTCAGTTCCCGCCGATAGCCAAATGCGCTGGCATGCTCATCGTTTGGCTCAGGTGTACTATTTTTGATGTGCTACAATAACGAGCAAGTCTGGTATCATATTACTTGATTATTTCTCATTAATATTTCAATTCTGAATATTTTGAGCCGTTTCAAGCAGTACACTAACAAAATCTTGTTCTTCCCAGATTTAAAATTTTGCAGTGTTGGATATTGACCTGCCGTTTGATGCTGTTCTGGTCATTACAGCCACGTGAAATATAATTTTCTGAACCGTCAGTGTAACTGGCAGGAAGATCAAAGTTACAAGCAGCTGATCTCAGATGAGAGATTACAAGGGTAGGATAATCGGATAAAGGGCAGTTGAAGAAATTTGACACTTAAAATACTTATTAAAAATCTGTCTGTCCCTGTGTGTCCTTGATTGCAGTAGTAGAATTTGCCGAGCCTGGGCTTGTCTAGTTAGTCTAGTTAAGGTATTTTGAGGGAAGATACGAGACTCGGAAGTTTATTGTAAATAGAATGTCTAATAACTGATGACATGAATGCAGGTGAAGGTTTGTATGTGGAAATGAGCATGTGTGGCTCTTGGCTGATCATTAGTATTTTGTTGTTTTGTTTGTGTGCTGTTTTTTTTATATTTGATAATAACAGTAATCCTGAAACGCGTGTTCCTCCCTTCCTATATGGAAAAAGAAAATGTGTTTAGGGGAGATGCTGGGTATAAATGGAGCTACTTCTAGCAAAAAAACCCATGAACTTGAGATCAACTAATATGTTTGTCAAGGGGATTTGAAGTCAGCAAGAAGTTACATGACACTTTGTGCTGTCAGCCAGCCGAAACTTGACTCATCGATTCAACACGGTGGCTGCTGAAAACAGGAATCCTGTCTACATGTTTTTTCTTGCGAATTAGGTAGAAATATGTAGTGATACTGAATTTTTATTTTTGCCTTCAAATGTAATACTGCATTTACATAACAGCCTTTTATTTTTCGTGTGTTTTCCACATGAATAAACATGAAATCGTAGCAGAAATATTTCATACACTCAGTGTGTGCGTGTATGCACACACGTGTGTAAAACATGGTGATAGAGGTGAGCGATCAATAGAGGAGGGAGCTTTAGCTATTTAAATACGATATCAGGCGCGGAGGGAAACTATATCCTCTGGGGAGGAATTAGTTTCCTTGCAACAACTCTGATCTTTCTGGGATTTGTCAAGTTTTGCTTTAATGCTATTTATAGTGCAGCATATATAAACATTGGCCTGTGTTTAGGTGAAAACACGAAGTTTCATTTGAAGTCTGATTTGTGAAGAGCAGGTTTGTTGCAGCAAACTTTCTTAAAGGTACCCAAACATTTTCAGGTTCCTCAAAGAAGGATTGAAATGATAGCTCCTAGCAATCCAGTTCACTGAAGATGTGTTTTAGAATGTGCAGCTAAGTCTGTTCTGAAGAAAAGCCAGGAGTTGTTTTCGGTTTTTTTCTTCTTTTTTTTCTTAGACTTTGAATTTGAACTTAAACTCCTGCCATATGTTCGCAGAATCATAAAACAGTTTGGGCTGGAAGGGACCTTTAAAAGGCCACCTAGTCCAACCCCCTGCCATGAGCAGGGACTTCTTCAACTAGATCCGGTTGCTCAGAGCCCCGTCCAGCCTGGCCTTGAGTGTTTCCAGGGATGGGGCATCTCCCACCTTCACCACCCTCAGCGTAAAAATTCTAATCTTCAATTTTAGGTGTAGTATTGTATTTTAGACCATGTTTCAAGTCGTTTGGTCTTTTATCAATGAAGCATGAAATTAAAGATTTGCTCTTAATGGTCTTGTGATCTTTGGGAATGTGCTTCAGTTCTAATGCTAGCTTTTCCCTCCCTCTCTCTCTTTATCATATTTTTAGAATTACTCACAAAGATTATAATTGTGCTTGTTGTGGATTACTGCTAAAATTACGTGTTCCCTGAGAAAAAAATATGCTGTGAGAGTTTTGGATTTGAGCATACCTTTAAAGCAGCAAACTCGACAGAACCTTTGTCACGTTTGAGAGGTAAAAATAAATTTCTTGAACAGAAAATAAAAGCCAACATCGAACCCAAGGAGAAAAAAACTCCCTCTTACATAATAACTTAGCTTTTGGAAATGAGGTTTTCTAATCAGTGCCAAATGTCTTCTGAGTCATGACAGAATTATGGTGATGAGCAGCTCTCTCCTCAAAGAGGATTTCTTAAGAGACGACAGAAAGGAATGAAAATATATGTATATGTATGCAACATATACATAAAAATACAAAGGTTACTCTATTTACATGCTGTGTTACGAACCCTCATTTTGTGGCCCGTCACTAAGCATTTTGCATAACAGAAATACTTGGTGAGTTGCTTCCAGTGTTCTAGGCGTAAAAGAATATTCAGCGTACGCAGAGCTGCCTGTCGAGTGACTGCAGCAGCTTTAAATATTGCTGCTACTACTCCTCTCAAGGCGACAGCCTTCCCAGCTCCGTCCGGCACATGGGAGTGTCTGAGTTTCGTAGATGGCTCAGGAGGAAGAATTTGGTGCAGGGTGCACTCTGAACTAAAATTACTGTATGTCAGCAAAGCTGAAAGGGCATAATTTTCCATATGAGAGGTTGTGACAGATACCTTGGGTGGTAATTACAGTGCAGCAGCTGCTCCAGCATCCAACATCTGCCTGTGGTGTTTTTTTTGACCGATGTGAGCTTGGATTTTACTCAGCTCCTGTAGGTAGTAGTACCAGCGTCAGCCAGAATAAAGGCTGGTGCTCATCTAGGAGGGATTGCTCTCCGGAGCTCTTGTGCAGACTGATGGCTGCAGGGGCAATAATACCTACAGGCACTGAGATGTCGAGTAGGGAATTACCCTCTCATGTGATAACTGTGTTTTTCGCTGGCTGGTATTTGTGCTTTTCATTGTTGGGACAAAATCTGAGCTTTTAATTCTTCAGTCTTTTGAATTAACATACTCATCTTAAAGAAAATTTGTAGTTCAGCAGAAAACAGACCCACGCATGTTTTACGGTTTCCAAACGCCACATTTTATTTGCAGAATTTTTTGATGTATTGACAGCTATGCCTGCTTCAAGCTTATAGCAGCCATTCAACATGGAAATAAGTAAACATTTTCTCTGAAAACTGTACGGGATTTTGTGGTTCACAGAGGCTTTCTCAGAATGCAGCATGTCAAATAACAAACATCTGCAAAATAGGCAGCGCTGGCTGCGTTTCTGTACTTGTAGGGCATGAGATGGCTTGGACGTGGGAGTTTGACTGGTTTGTTTCTAAAAAGGTGCAAACGCACACGTTTAGTTCTTTCATATAACTTTCCTGAGCTTTGTATATGAGGACTGGCTTCAGGGTTTAAAGGAAGAGGAGAACTGAGACTGAAAATCCCCGCTAGCAGTCAGTGTAAGTGCATTAGTAAGGTTCTCGCTCTAATGCTTCCATGTATTAAACCAGATTTGAATTTACAATGGCACCTGTTGATAAATTGTATTGTCCTTGTAGTGCCAGTGCAGAAACTGCCCGACAGTGACTATTTGAAGTAGCAACTGGGCTTCTTGGCTTCTCAGTTCTGGATTTCATACTGTCCTCCCTGTTGTTAAAGCTGTGAATGCAACTGCATAGAGTCCTAGATGCTGTTAGCTCAAATGTGCTCCCTTTTGCAAGCCACACAGTGTCCAGCCTCTCTGCTCTTCTTCATGTGATGGTGCAGACACAACTTGACTGGTAGATTTTAAAATATTTTACCCAAGGCAGAGTAGGTGACAGTTGATCTTCTAGTGCCCTGTTTGTTCTGCTGTTCTGAGGGTGAATACCTATTGCATCTCTTTCCTGTGAATTTAGCACTTGTGGCTCACTGGCAGAGGTATATTCAATGCAACAACAACAACAAAATTCTCCACTTCTTTCACCTTCCTCAGACATTCTTGTTCAAGTATCCGTATAACAGTTTTTTGATTATTTAGTCAATGGATTTTTTTCCTTGTACCTTCTGCACTCCCTTCCCATCTTAAAATAGAACTGTGCCTTGATAGCCCCCTTTCTTTCCCGTCACTGGCACAGCAGGCATAAGGAGATGGTGTTTGGCTAATAACAATTCTAAGTGCAATTTAGTTGGGTTTTTAATTTTGGAATTGGATTCAAGTCTGTATGCATGTGCAACTTAAGTAAAAATTGTAAGATAAAGTCATGATTCACCTTTTTTAATGAAGGCAAAAATTTAGAGTATGTTTAAACCATGTAAGTGCTCATACACACAAAAAGTACACAATACTGCTTAATAAAATGTAATACATTATCGCTGAAAAAGAACTAACTTTTTTTGGGAAAAGTAGATAAGTATAAAATGAGAAGCATCATTGTAACCATATCTTTACATAACCAATTTTAAACTGGTCTAATTTATTTTACTTTGAAAGCCAGTTTTATGGTCTTGAAAATCCCTAGTTTAGAAGAGTGATAAATCAGACCTTAAAAGCTGAGGAAAAAGTTAATTTAACAAAGGGAACTCATCTTTGAGGGAAATGCTAATGCATTGTTCCTCATAGTAAAACAGGAGCAAAAGTATGAACAAACGTGCCTGTTCTTTTTGCCTTTTGTACCTCTTAAGATCTTCAGTAAGCACAGGTAAGTATTTTTTTCTTCCCCAGATTGTTCCAAACAATAAAACTATGAATTTATGGTTAATTAACTTGAGCTGTCTCAAAATATTTTACTTGTACATTGTCTCAGCATTATGGGTAACTCTTACAGAAAACCTCTGCAGAGATTTTTGGGATTTGGATTGCAACCTCTGGTTGCCAATATGTTGATTGTCGGTTTAAATAAAAACATAAAAATGTTCTGTTCTGTTTATTTGTCAGGTTACTGAAGAGTGATTCCTCTGAAAAGTGGATGCAGCTAAAAAAAAAAAGTAAATTAAAAAAAGTAATCTTGCAGCAGATGGGAATCCGTTTGGGCTGTTAGACCTGACCGCCGGTTCACAGCCGTTGTTGGTAGTTGCTTGTGATTTTGTGCGTAACAGACAAGTGGTATCCTGTAAACGGCATTAAAATTTTATTGGACTCTTTTAATACCATTTTGTGGTGAGAGCATTTGCACTCTTACCCAGTACGGTAACCGTTCTGGTTTGTGGCATAACCAGCATTTGGTACGTGTTACCTTTTAAATACAATTATCTATTGCTGGGAGTGTATATAGCTCCGCGTTTCTCTTGAGTATGTTTCATTTATTACAGGGCCTAATGTGGATAAATCTTTTTAATTAATAACTCTGCAGGTTTTCTAATTTTCGCAGAATTGCTGCACAAATAGATTTTACTTTAGGATCAACTGAGTGTACTTGTTGCTTCATAGGGAAAAAACACGGAGTTTTCCAGATATGTCTTGGGCACCTAAATAATACATATAAAGGAATTTCATAAAGTTTTGCAATGTAGAATTGTTGATTCAGTTTATAGCTGTTCATCTAGGTTATTTACATCTCCGTTGGGGTGTTGGAAATGATGCATCTTTGGTGTACCCCCTGGAAGAGGTGCCTTTATAGCTGTGGGCTCGAGCCTGAGTGCAGCTGTCAGTATCTCGGGATAACTCTGTGATACGTTCTCAGTGGTTGGGTGCAGTGAGAGCTCTCGCCAGTTGGACTCTGAAGTAGCCCGCAGTGGTAGCCTGTAGGTGGGGACATGCTTTGAGCCATCAGCAAGCGTGGAGAAACAGGTTGAGCGTGCGACTGTTGACCTCCCGTCTTGTGTCTTGGCTGCTGGAGCCCTGTCAGATGAGCTGCGTGGTGGCCACAGCTGGTTCACAACAGAGAAGTCACAAAATTTTTCTTAGAGGTTGTCCTGCTGCAGAGGATCTGCCCCAGGGAGCACTAGCCAGGCACAATGGCCTGGCACTAGCCATTTTGCTAGTGGAGACCGCTTTCTCTGCAGCCTCGGCGTGAGTTTACAGGAGGGTTTGAGGCAAAAAGAAATGCTGCAGGTCAATGGAAGTAAAGGATCTTACGTAACAGGAATTGGCACTTATTACATGGGAAGACTTTACACAGACTTTATAGGCGGTTCTGCGGATGACGGTACTAAATTAGGCTCTTTGGAAGTGAGTTGCACAGTTTGAATTCTGAGAACAGGTTTGTCTTTGATTCTCACTTGACTCGTACACGCCGTCAGCCCCTTCATTCCAAATGAGTACAGTTTCTGTGGAAGTTCATGAATTATTTCTTTGTTTGAACGAGTTTGTGTCCTTTTGTTTCGGTCTTGAGAATGTGTATCTTAATGTTTTCATGGGTTGGTTGTTTGTTTTCTGAAATAACCTTATTCCATGATGTTAAGATCTCCAGGCACTTACTGTAACTTTTTCAGAAGGTCCTGAAAAGGTTGGATTATAGTTCATATCTTTTAGGCAGAAACTTTATTTCTTTTCTCTTACAGAGCATGAATAAGTCTTTGATTGAATCCTTTTTTGTTCAACAGAATCTGTCTATGACCTTCTCCCAAAGGAGCTGCAGCTACCACCTTCCAGAGAAACATCTGTAGCATCCATGAGCCAAACAAGCGGTGGCGAGGCAGGTTCGCCGCCTCCAGCTGTAGTCGCTGCTGGTAAGCATTCTCATTTATTCAGTCGCTTTGTTGAGGTTTGTAACGTTCTGGCCAACATGAACAGTGCTGGCAAAGTTTTGCTTGTAAAAAAAAGAGCTTGTGGAGAAGTAACAGAGTTCATTCTAGGAGAATTTAGGTAATAAAAGTTAAACTGGGTGATCTAAATTATCAGGTTTTAATGGTTGTATTTCATATATATCTTCTTAAAAAATAAATTATCTGTTTCATTATTCTGTTACAACGCAAGACAGGCCTGTTAACTCCTAGAATGCACTCTGCCTTCAGAGGTAATAAATACCAATTTGGAGCTAAGGCACAATGCTGACTGACTGTAAACCAGCAAATTCTAGCCAGGATAAAAAATGGAATGGGAGATTACGTTTTGAGCCATGAAGCTTTTACCAAACTGTAAGCACGAAGAAAGGTTATGTTTTTCTTTAAGAGGCCGGAGGAAGCTTAGTTTTTAAACTCCATTCACACATAGCTCTCTATCGTAATGTATTACAAATTTCTCAGATACACGAGAACATAATATATGTCAGGATGGCACTTCTATAAACTGATAAGTTTAAATCAGTTATTTTTCTAATTGACAGCATATAAAAATGAGACATGACCTTTTTATCTTCATCTTTATCTTACTCCCAGTCACGTTTTAGACTTTAGTCTAAAGACTCTGTCATTGATCTTCATTAAACGTAAAAAAGTGAGGATTTAAGGGCAAAGTTCTGATGTGTGAGGTTAGCCTTAGTGCTGGTTTGCATCTGGAACTCCTGTCAGTAACTTCTATATATTGTGCAATGAGGAAAAAAAGGGGAAAACGATCATGCTCGTGATTGATGCATCTTTCTTCATCGCATAAGGGTTTTTTTTGCATAATTTGATCCCCATATTTCTTACAAGGTCATGATTCACTTTCCTAATTGGCCTTAAATTGTTGCTTGAGAAAAATGTATCTATTTAAGGTGAGGATTCGGATAGCTGTATTATTCCTTTTTTCTCTCTATGAGTTCATATGCATTAAATGTTTGTATGAGAATGTTTCCCAGATTTGCATGGTACAGGAATCCTGATCAGAAACTGAAGCGATTGTAGCCTTGTCAGAGAAACTTTACAGCACTGCTCACCATTCATGTTTTGCCAGACCTCTTCTGAGACAACCTGTGGATTTAACTGTGCACAGTGGGACTTCAGGCGTTGAAAGAATTTGATGTTTTTATTTATTATATTGAAAGGATTTGATATTTTCATGTCGCTTATTAAAAAATAAATCGGGCATATCTTTCTAAAATCAAGATACTTAATGATCGGTTTGGTTCAAAGACAGCAACCAAATCCTGCAGAAACATGTACTTTAAAAAAAAAAAGTGAACCAAGAAATCACACAAACCCTGTTACACTCTAAATCCACAGATAGACACGAACTGCTAATTAATTCTGTATCTAACAGAAAAGACTTAAAAACTTGAATGGAACTAAATGTCTGTTACCTCCAGGTATTTAGTGTCTGCTAACAGCCAGTCCAGTTCCTTTTTAAAAAAACTAAGAATATGTTAGCTCTTGGGGTTAAACTGCAGCACGATTTGCTTGAATGAAAAACTTCAAAAAATAGCGTTGAGATTTTTTGGTTAACCCTGAAAGGAGACCTTCAATTAAGAACACTTTTCAGTGTCAGAGATAGCGTAGTTTTCACAAAGATTTTAAGCTGATACCACTGCGGAAAGAAGAGCTTTCCAAGTGTGTGCTGCTGAGTGCGTTGGATCAAGGACCTGCTCCAGGTTAGAGTTGTCCCAGATGGGTTTACTGCGGCTCCGCGCAAATGCTTTTGGTGGCACCAGGAAAGGAGGAATGCGGGGAAGAAGCAGCAGTCAGCAAAGGTGGAGCTAGCTTCTCTCAGTGGCTGCCAGTTTGTGCTGGTTTAAACTGTTTGCTGAACTGTGGCTTTGGAGACCTTCCATCGGTGGTGTGATGAGACAGGTCAGTTTCTGGGTGCTGTTACAATCAGGATCAGAAGCATTAAACACAAGGAACTACAGTTCTTCAAGTTGTTAAAAATTGTCTTAAAAAAACCACCTAACCAACCATCCAACCAAAAAAACCCAAACAGCCCACAGGCTAGTTTTGTTTTCATTGCTTATGTCACTTTCCACTCCAGTGAGGGCAAGAACAATTGAACCTTGGTCCTTTATAAACACATAATTGTGATGGTCAGGATTGTTCAACAGGGAGTTGAGCTGTGTTAGACACGTAAGGAGAGGTGAGCCCTGGCCCAAAGCAGCGTTGCTGGTGCTGTCGCAGGGGAATGGGTGCCTGACCTCCGCATTTTGGCCAATGAATAATATCAGATAGACAGTTTTAGCGTAACAGCTTAGTGGGGTTTTTGTTTGGTTTTTTTCCTCCTCTCTCTTTCACCACATCCTTAAAAGAAAATACATGCCTCTCAGATAAATTGTTTACCTGCAAAACAGGTCTGTAGGCTGTGTTCCAAAATGATAGAGAGAGAGCAGAAAGCTGAAAAGAACGGTCCCTGCTCTTCCCTCCGGTGTTGGGAGGCGAGATATCTATAAAATATATAAGATATATTATAACCCAAGGGTGGACAGATAGTTGGGTATTTCTGGTAAGTCTGAGGCCAGACCTTTTTTTCCTCTTTAAAGCTGGGGACAAACTCTTAGGAACAGAGGAAGGAACATCAATGTCTATAAAAGTTGTAGGGGGATACAAGGAGAGGTGAACTTCCTCTTTGCGGTGCATGTCAGTGGGTTGTTTCATAGTTATATAGTCTCCCCTCCCACAAATTCCTGCTGTGTAGTGGCTGATCAGGATTCCTCCTCCAAGCCATCTTGAACTCAGCACTTCTGACCTGATGCTGGTACCCGCAGCACACAGCTGCCATGGAGCAGGAGTGTTCCCCGGTGTTCTCAGTTGACATCCAGAATCCCAGGAGCACTTTTGCTTTTCATTGAGGTTAGTGGTGTGTTTCTTTTGCACCCAAATCACTTCCTGAAGAGAACAGGACACAAGTGTTTCAGCTGCATTCTTGCTGTAGCTTTACCATGTTTCTAGGTAAAAGGGTGTATCATGTTTTACTATTTTCTGCAATTATTTTAGGATTGCTATAGTGTCTTTGAAAAGTTGCTACCACATTCACAACCCTGTCATCCAGTCTCTTGTAGTAATGAGAAGTTTGGCTGGGCTGGACTCTGATTTCTTAACAGGAGAATAAGAGGAAAATCAGCCTGGGCTTTGTGCCTGTCTATATGCTTATGCAGGAAAACATAAATATGTATTTTATGCTTAAATTTTAAAAGACTGAGATTGACCATTCATTTGCATAAATCACGTCCTTAATAACAGACTATAGGCACACTTTGAAGGAGCTGACACTGTACAGATGGTCGGGTAAAGAAGAAAGATGACTTTGGCATCCTAGTGTTTCCGTATCTGAAATCTTCCCCTTGCTTTGTGTTTCTCTTTTGTTTGTGTCAGCTCTTACTTGCTCTAAAGCCTTACTTTTTTGGGAAATGATGAGGAAATGATAGTTCAATCTCCATAGCGTTGTAGGTAATGTCACTTACTCTTGTTTTTAAAAGGAAGGGCTAATTTGAAAAGCTGCTAGCAACACCGTATGTAGAAGTCAATTGCAGCTATGATTACTCTTGATAATGAGAGGATTATGTTACAGGGAATGATCCGAAGTGGTGAGAGCTTTTTACTACTCCTGTAGTAGTCAACACAGTTTGTTCTCTGCTTCCCAAAACACAGACTAAGGTAGTATCTGGCTGAAATTCAGCTTACTTGAGGCTTTTCTGTTAGTCAGTTTGCTGTGGGGCGTTGTTCCATATAAATCACGTCATAGGTGAGAAATACATCTATTGCTGCAGTTAACTTCTCTGGTTTTTTTGGAGGAGCAGGATGGGCTGTTTTTAGCAGTGATGACCATGCAGGGGCAGACTTCTAGTTCTACCATTTGGAAATTTGTTTTGTGATTTACAGAACAGTTTTAAGAGTATTAATATGGAATGTTGCTGATTGGATTTTCATTAATTTGTTAATAAATGTGTATCTCATATTCATTAATCCAGACAAAAGAGGTATTACCCACTCTCTCAATATCAAACAGGCAAGTATAATTTAATAGAACTCTAGGATTTTGAGCTGTTCGCAACCTAAGCTGCTCTCTCAAGCTTCTAATTCTGTTATTCTTCTGGAAAGCAGAAAGGAGAAAAGGATCTGGTTTTACCGCTAGTAACTGTTCCCTGTGCTTGCTATTTGAATTACAAGTGGCTTTGTTCAGGGGACAGGAAAAGGAGGATTTTGCCTGGTGCGGTACCACAAACACATTAAATATGAATCATCTTCTAGTCTCTTGAAAGGCATGAGGGTGTCATGCTGAGAAATGTCATTGTAAGCTGTGCCTGGAGATTTCTTATATGAAATAAATGTGCCCGAAGCTTTAATAGCGCCTTCTACACAATATTTTTAAGCTCCAGTTGCGAGGAGGGATGCTTGATTCTTTTCAGTTGGTTCTTAAAGGTTGAACAGTTTTTTCATGTTGATCAAGACACACTGAACAAGTGCTTCAAATGCTTAAAATTCACACTGCTAATTTAAGTCCTTTCTCAAAGGTGTCTTTCTAGTTGGTAGGTCAACACCTTGTCCTTGTCTTTCGGGGCTGGTTCAGCAGTATTTTTGACCACGTACTTTAAACAAGCGTTGCATTTTCATCTTTTATCTGCAGTGACAGGAATGCTGGAACCTTCTGAACCCCAGTGAAGAAAACTGTTACAGAAACTTGCTTCTCTGCCTGTCACCCGTTCGTTCTCTCTGTAGCAGATCTTGGAATGAGCTTCTTCCGCTTGTTGCTGATCTCTTAAGCTGCTCTCCATTTTCCACAGAGGCAAATATATATCTTTCCGTATTTTTTGTATCGCTCCCCAGGATAGTATGTCCCGCATCCTTTCCATCCTGACAGTTTCCAGTTCTTATCTCAAATTGAATTCTCCACAGAGTGGTGTTCTTGCTGTAACAAGAGGGGAACGGATTTTATGCCACTGAGGTGTGTTTACTGAACTCTGTATCCTTCATATTTGGATACAACTTAGTGTTGAATTTTTCTGCCTCCCAAACATCTAAGTTTGTCTCCTGGGAAAATATTTGATAAATGATAAAAGTTTTACCTTTTTCTGGTCATGCCAATTTTGTGCTCCTTTTTAATTAAAGGGACAAACTACTTGTCCAAACAGGAGTAACTGGCTTTTTTGATCGGAGTTGTGATTGAAATACTTGCTATAAGCAGTTTTTGTCATTTTAATTATGAAAACAAGGATTTGCTTCTCAATTGCTACTGTAGAGAAATGGATAAAAATATCTGAGTCCTCTGTGGGGTAGAGAGCAGATGCTGAGGGGTATGGGTCATGGGTTTCGCCGCCAAGATAAGGCTTTTTCACCTTTCTCAAGCTAAAGATTCTACTAAAGCTTCGAAATGGAGATGGAGGAGGTGGGGGTGGGTTGTTTTGGTTTGGGTTTTTTTTTTCCTAGTAGAGTCAGATTTCTTGATTTTTATTTTTAATGAAAATATTTTGTCAATTTATCATCCTTCCTGGTGTCATTAGTCAGTTTTTCCTGTTGATACAGAAATAATTACCAGAAATTTCAAAGGGGATATCAGTCCTGCTCCTAATTCTGTTATCCTGGGCTTATAAGTGCACGTTGTAAACAAATTATCAGAAAAAAAGATTATTCTTTGTAGTTGACCTCCAATGCTTGTAAAAACTTCCATTTCTTTGTAGGCTTTTCCCTTCCCCTTCCCACCGCCCTCCCAGTTGGAAATACCTTCCTGTAATTTCCTAGGAGGATGTCTTCCAGGGATTTCTGTCTGCAGTGTGCCTGCTTCAGTCATGCGTGAAATACTTCTTTCTTACAGAATTAATTTAAACCAGATCCTGATGCTCTTTAAAAATGCATCTTCCTGGTGCTGTATATTAGTACAGTGCTCTGGCTTGTTAGCACTAACATGGATGTGAGGAAGTTTAAGTATTAGTCCTGGCAATAGCCTGTGCCTGAAGGAGCTACAGTGGAGCTAATTGCGTGAGTCTGGGCCATAATTAGGTCCAGTCAGGGGCGGTGGAGAGGTTCCTTCATCGTTCCGAACTGTCTGCTGGTGAGAAGTCATCGCCAGGAAATGCGAAATAAAAAGATTTCTCTTACTGTTTCCATTTTATGGGAACTTTTTAGATAAGGTGTTCTCTGCAAATTCAGTTAAAACATTGTAGTTGTGTGGGACTGTGTGTGCGTTGAGCGCATACCTACTCCTCTGCATGGAGCAGAGCCTCCTCATACTTACCTATACAGGATTATATAGATGTACTCTAGATCATCTCTTTTTTTCTAACTTAAGTTTATTTTCAGTCTTCCTGAATCTCATATAGTCAGTAAACCCAGTTTTCCAGAACCGTTCAATCAAACACAAGATGTTTTATCATTCCAAGAGATTTTTTTTAATAGTAAATTCCTGCATTAAGTGGCTCCTATTCTTACATCACAAAGGCTTGAGAATTACTTTGTGACAAGAGAATTCCCTGTTTCTTAATGAATAATGAAAACCTAGGTCAGTGAAGGGCAAAAAGAGAACCATCTTGTATTATTATGTTTGGGCACCTCTTTGCAGTAGCAGCATCGAAGACTTCATGAAGGCCAAGAGGAGTTCTTAATTTCTCAGGAAAAAACCCCACTGCGGTATCTGAGGAACAAAAGAGTCTGTTTCTTAAGTTGAAGTGTTCTTTGTCAGATCCATCAATCCTGACATCACTGTACAGTCCCTCTTTTAGGGTAGCGGGCTCTGGAGGGAGCTGAGGAGATGACGAGTAGAGCTTGAAGAGAGCAGCTGAGGGTCCTGGAGTTCTGACTTGCTGGTTATCGCTCCGAGTGGGGAAGGATCTAAGATATAAGATACATGGAATTGGTGTGTGTGAGCCACTAACAAAAATTCTACTTAGATACCTAAACTTGAGTGTTAATTTAATAACGGATGTCATTTATAACAAAAACAGATTGATTGATGTATTTACCCAAGGTATAATGCACTGCTTGGTGTTCAGCATGTGAATGTAAGGGGAATTTACACTGTTGGGCTTAATGTAAATTAAATTAACCTACCTATCTTGAATCTGAGTGTTTTTAATAACTGGTGAATTGGATTGCTTTATTATATTTGCTGGGATGCTAGTTTTTTTCTCTATTAATACACTTAACTTGCATTCTAGCTTCGCCATTCAGAGACAGGCATCGAGTGGTGGGTTGTGTGACAATGTCTGTCAATAGTGAAGACAAATAGTGCCAGAGACACTTAACCCATCCAATCTCACCCAGGGTATAGGTCGGTCTTGTTTTCAGACTTCTTCATAAGTCTCTTTTCTTTCTTTCTTTTTTTTTTCGTTTTATTTCTAAATAGTGGATTGATACTGATTTGAAACTAAACTTTTTGGAAAAGTTTTTGACATTACATCAGTAATACAAGAAGACGAAAAGTAGAAACCCAAGTTTGGCATGTGAGGTGTTGAAAGCAGGTTTGCAGCCACTTTGTAAGTTCTGGGTTTTACCTTTAAAACCTTTGGTAACACAAGGGTTGATGGTGAAAATTTTGCACATAGCATCCTTCTGGTTTTGTTCTGAAATTG
This sequence comes from Rissa tridactyla, assembly GCF_028500815.1. Classification (NCBI taxonomy): domain Eukaryota; kingdom Metazoa; phylum Chordata; class Aves; order Charadriiformes; family Laridae; genus Rissa; species Rissa tridactyla. The sequence continues at coordinate 93,568,453 of NC_071469.1, forward strand.
TTCCTCTGTGTCCAGTGGTTCAAATAAACCAATTAACATACAAAAGTCTTACCAAGAACATGATATGTTACATAAATTAACAAATTTAATAAATGGGTATACTTCATATATTAAGCTTATTACACCACGTAAACCTCACCCTGTGTGGTGAGTCTTCATTTTTGTCTTAATTGTTTTCTGAACATAGCTTAGGGGATTGCATGGGATGCAGGCTAGGTTCTGAGGAAAAGGCAAGTTCTCTAATGGCTTTTTGCTAGTCCTGGCTGTTCATGCACAGATGGATGAAAAACTTGTGAAATCAAAAATATCTTCAGTTTATTTGCGTTTGCAATCCTAATCTTTCCAGTCTGGGAAATGACTTGCTTTGTACTCCAGCTGCAATAAAAGAAAGAAAAGTCATCAGGATGGACACTCTGTGTTTCTTTTTGAGAACTTGGTAATCTTTGCTGTATTTAACAATCTCTTTGGAAAGAATGAACAAGGATTTTAGGATTGGCTCCATGTACGTGTTATCTAAAGACAAGACTCCCTCAATGCCAAGTAGTGATTTTTAAAACCTTTTTCTTTCTCCTGCCTTTCAGACCTTTTTTTAGAGGCTGAATGCCTTGTTTGACTTCACAAAATAATAGGATATAGAAATATATGTCATTGCCTTGGTTGCTAACTCAGGAGGTAATAAACTTTCTTTGTACGATGCTTTATGTTATTGAAAAGAAAAAGACTGCACCGATTGGCTCACGGGGATGCTCTTTGCTATGCGTTCCCTTAGTCTCTGATACTATATTAGCCCGTGAGTCTTAGCAGCATGTGTCTGTGCCACATGCGTGTTGCATCCCTTCTTCCACTGCCTGCTTTTTGGCTGTTTTTTGTTTTCAGAAACAACCTGAATTATTCAGTCTCTTGGTTGTGGATGTAATTCTGTTCGCTGCCTGAAGGTGAGGTAGCTGGGAGTGGTAGGCACCTTTCAGGCTTTCTGGGAAGCACATGTACAAATGACAGGTATCATGAACAACTGGAATTTCTTTGAAATTTAGTTTTCCTGGGAGTAGTGCGGAGTAATTGGTTATCTTTATTGCATTCTTAACTCCAGCGCTAACCACTTAGTTTGTTAGTTCTTGGTTATTTTCTATGTTCCATGTACCCATTACAGAATTGCCTGTTATTGATGTGCAAATTATGATGTCCAAAACAGAACTAGGGCTTCCTTATGCTGAACTGTTTGATATCATTCTGCCTTTCTTAAAGGAAAAAAAAAAACAACAAAAACTCGCAGGACAGGCAAAAAACTTGGAATTACTTATTTCAACTGCCTTACATGGTAGACTGATGGCAATGAATAGATTCAGGAGGTTTAGTTTCAACAGTGATCAAAGTTGCTCTAATGTGGAAGTAGTTTTCTTGTCTCTCTCATTTTTTTTAATTAAGAAAAAGGAAAAAAACACCCCACCTTGTAACGCTGGTGCACGTTTCATTTATAATACTGTGGCTGCATACTTGCCATAACATGCACTTGGCTTCTATTCAGCATTGTTGCTCTGAAAGCAATTTTTATTTTGAGGCTGTGTTAAAATATATTCAGTCTTATATTTCAAGATGTATATACTCATTTAAACTATATATTTGTCATTGCAAGCACTGTTAAATTGAAAATGAAAGAGCCACCTGTAACAATTCCCATTAATATGTGTCTAAAGAAAGTAACCTCAAATAAAAGAAATGCTTAAACTGGGAAGGGTGTGTGTATGTTTCCAGTCTTAACTTGACGGACCCGTGAGCCAGTACACCGCTCACGCTGAACGTCCACTGGTTGTATTTTGTTCATTGTCTGTGTGTTGGGGAAAAGTTGATTCCTCAAAACCAAGAAATGCAAAATGCTCTCACCTTTTAAAGCAATACCAGTCAAGTGTGAATTACTGAAACCTTTAGAAAAAACTTATTTTTTCCAAAATGCAGCATATTCAACCAAGAGGTCTCTTTTAGGTATCAGATACGCACGTGTTGTCACTGGCTTTAGAATAAATTGATAAAACAAAATGAAGCCATGTAAAGCATATAGTGCTTTATTCATGATAGTATCTTTGTGAATCCAATTTGGTTGACCCCGTTTATTTATTAGTTCAAAGGCAGATGAGTTGGCTAAAGGCCTGCAGCCTCTCTGAGAAAACGTAATTTTTACTGTTTCTTAGTATTTGTGTAACTTAACATTACTAAAGCAATTACTAATTTATCTTCCAAAATAGATTTTTGTCTATTTGATTGTTCCAATATAGCCAGTTTATTTCATTGGCTGTAATATTTGTCATACTTTCTTACATGTTTTTAATGATTATAATAGAGAAGACACTGGCGTGCACATGCTTTAAAACACTTGCACGTTTATGGATGGTAATGGCATTGGAGAATATATAAGGCTGGAGAGAGGGGTGTCTCTGATAAATGGAGCAGAGTATAACCAACTTATAATGGACATTTCTTTCCTTTTTAAATGTATAAAGGAAAAACATATACATATATTCATACACGTACATGGTTTTTTAACTTACAGGAAAAAAGCCTGGAGGAGAAATTGTTTTGGATAGCAATAATGGTAGCAATTTAAATAGTGCAAAATGCTGCATCCAAAAATAATGCTGCCATTACCAGCTCGTTTAGCTTTATACTGGGAAGTATTTTGTTTAGTGATGTATTTATTTTTTTTTCCTAGGAAAGTGAGGGGAAAGTACAGTTGTTGCATTTCTGGACAAAGTACGCATTGAACCATTTGATATGCGGGGTGCGATCAGTGTTTGGCATCCCCGTTCCAATGCAGACCTGCGTATGGGTTGTCACTTGAAGTTTTTCTTAGAAAGGTCTTTTAAAAGACCTTTCTAAAACGTTCACAGTATTTGCTGCGAAAAGATAAGTCTTTGATATTAAACTATTGGAGGAAAAGTCTTCCCGTTTTAGAGCCCTGCTGCCTGGTTCAATGTACGTAATTATTTGTCAAAGTCTTTGTCATGGACAGGCAAACACGAGACGTGCATACGCTGTCTTGTACTGCGCGTGATGCTCAGTTTCATCCGTTAAAAGAAGAATTGATTTTAAATGGGGGAAATACTGCTATTCAGTAATCCAATTCCGCAGCATTTCTGCTGTGTGCTCCTGTTTGCAAACACCCGCATGCAGCGTATATGCTGTACGCACGCTGCATAGTTCTGTTTCTTTCTGTTTGAGTCTATAAATGGTGAATGGGAACTAATTCTACTTTAACAAAACAAAGTAAACATCCCAAATAGCAACGATCTTTCTCAACTCAAAGTGGCTGCAAATCAGCTCTTGAATATTGTCACTGAAATTAATATCTAGATTTAATAGTTCTTGCCGATCCTATAAATGTTTTTGAAAAAAGCATTGCATTAATGCATGATATAGAAAGGATAAATTTGCCTTTAAATTGGAATGCAGTTCAAAGTGACTGAATTCTCCAATTTCAGCCACTATATTTGCCAAAGAACAAACTGGAAAATGGAACTGGTATCATTCATCTGCTCCTGGTTCACTGGGAGGTTCGGGGAAGGGACTTCCTATGAAGATAAAAGCAGAGTAGTTTATTGATAAACTGTAATGACCACTAAATTTTACAATCTGAAGTAGCGTAGGTTTACTTTTAAATTCATTTAGCACAGAGAAGCTGTAAGAACCACTAACAGTGTAAAATTCTTTATAATCAGTCATTGATACCCCCTGTTAATCACAAGGAAGATGATTTATAGGAAGGTTTGCTAAGTTTTGCTGTTAAATATATATATGATGGCTGAACATAGTTTATTGTGTTACTTTTAAATAGCTTAAATTGGATAAAATAGTTCAACAACGTCTAAACCTTTTAGACTTGAGAAGTTAATATAATATTCTGGATTTTTTAAAAAAATCCCAAACAACAAAAAGGAAAACATCATGTTCCTCTTAATAACAGGTATTACCTCTAGGACACCAGTAACTAGCTAACAACCGTATTGTGTAATTACGTACATATATTATGTACAATTTGTTTCCAAAATTAGATTATTTCTGTGGCTCTGGTTTATTGTGTAAGGTGTGGTCAGCAGGGCAGAAATACAGAAGATAGCATCTGCCCCCTAGGAAGCCTGGATCTGAATGTAAAATTCAGTTAGGTTATTCCTCTGTGAGCTACAGCTGATTTAAATAAAGACCTATGCTTGTCCATGCTGCTTCCTCTCAAATGTTTTAGACTACGTTTTCACCTGATTTGTTCATTCAGATTCTTCAGTGGAAATGATTATGTTGTTCCCCAGAAATCTTCAGGGGGTTGTTCCAATCATTAGCCGTCCTCTCGTGTTTCTAAACCAGATTGATCGGTGTGACCCCTGGAGAAGTCACGCTCACATCGTTTAAAATATCCCACTTAATATGGATTTTTCGGAGGCCTGTCCCAAGCTGTCTCTGTATGCGTAAGGGACTCGGCTAATAAAGTCGGAGAGAAATCAGTCTCAATGACTGAAAGAGTCAAATTACAGAAATTTCCTGTCGTCTTGTATCAGCATGTCACCAATACAGATACTTCATCCCTGTTTTGAACCTTCAGAATAAACAGCTATGTCATAGTGACTGATACCAGTTCCATTTTGCCTACCAACTCCGTTGATTTTATATTTTATTTCTCATTTATGATGGAATAATCAGCAGCTCTTTTTCTCATTTATTTTCTCATATTTTTATTCCAGGATTTGCCTCTGAAGCAGGGAGTGTCTGCATTAAAAATGACCTGTAGTTCTCTGCTTCATAGGTTAGAAACTTATTTTAATATTTTGTGGCTAAGCACAGTCCCGTCTTTTTCAAAAATAAAAATTTCCAACACTAAATGGTTTAATTGGCATTGAATGTGGATTATAAGCATTTTGTGCTGGGGCTTCCATTATTTTAGATGAAATGGCTTCTACACAAATAATTAGTCCAGCTGAGGCAATGAAAGCTCTGTTTACTTGCAGCCATTTTTACGAATTAACATTAAGTTTTAAAAAAGTTGATTACAGTGGATCATTCTAAGTCTTATTTGGACATTTCCAAAGTACTGTATGGGTTAGGCTGTATTGCTTTAAGCATTTACATTCTAAAACTTACCAAATTCCAAATATTTGTTGGGGGAAAGAAATCAGTCGATAAATCACTTTATTTCAATGGGACTGCTATAGCCAGCACACGCAGAACCATGTATCTTGTATTTACTTCTGAATTATACACCGCAGATGCTTCTTCAGCTCCTTCCTCTTCCTCCATGGGCGGTGCTTGCAGCTCCTTTACCACCTCTTCCAGTCCTACCATTTACTCTACCTCAGTCACCGACAGCAAGGCTATGCAAGTGGAGAGCTGCTCCTCAGCCGTGGGGGTAAGTAACAGAGGGGTAAGTGAAAAGCAGTTAACCAGTAACGCAGTCCAGCAGCAGCAGTCAACGCCGAAGAGACACACAGTCCTGTACATCTCGCCACCACCTGAGGACTTGCTGGACAACAGTCGGATGTCCTGCCAGGATGAGGGCTGTGGATTGGAGTCAGAACAGAGCTGCAGTATGTGGATGGAGGATTCACCCTCCAACTTCAGTAACATGAGTACCAGTTCCTACAATGATAACACTGAGGTGCCACGTAAATCACGCAAACGAAATCCAAAGCAGAGGCCAGGGATCAAACGTCGAGATTGTGAAGAGTCCAACATGGATATATTTGATGCCGACAGTGCCAAAGCTCCTCACTATGTCCTTTCTCAGCTCAGCACGGACAGCAAAGGCAACTCAAAAGCAGGAAATGGGTTGGTATCTGTTTTGTTTTGTTTTTTTTTCAAAAAAAAAAGTTCTATCACCATATGTAAAACGAAACTAATAAAACTCCTCCCATGAGTCAAGTGTTCTACTCAGGTTCTCACATAAATCCCTTCCCTTCTCTGCTGTTCCCTTTTGCGTCCTAGCCCATGATAAGTTCTCATAAGACTTGTTAATCTTTGTTTAGAAGATAAAGCTAAACGTTCCTGCAACAATCGGACGCAGCGCTGATTAGCTAGCTGATCTGTATTCTTGTTTAAGTGAAACTCCTAAAAGATTGCACAATTCCATTTATAAAATGGCAATGAAAACATTGTTGTACTTAGAAAGAAAGGCAGAAGGGGACTGGACGCACCCTAAATCTTAATGGTTTTTGCAGGATTTTATGTGAGGATTTCAGTCTGTGCACTTTACCTGCTTCTGTTTGTCTCTCTATTTATCAAATAGAGAGAGTGATGGGAGTAGAAGTGAATTGCTTGGTAGGATTCCTCATTATTTAAATTAACACATGCTTTTACTTTTTGATAAAAAAATGTTAAGACGATACGGTGAACCAGATCTTGTTTTTTTCTTGTGAATTCACTTCTGTATTTGATTTTTTTCAGAAATAAATCTCTAATCCTGTTTCTCTCTGTGCTTCTGGGTTGTGTGCATGCGTGTGTCTGTACGTGGGCACGCCTGGGTGGTGGTCTCTCATCTCTCCCACTTCACACTCTTCACTAAATGCATTTCAGTAGTTGCTTAAAGAGGAGAGAGTCCATCAGTTTACAACAGCGCGTTGATACATTTTTTTAAATTTTATTTTATTTTTTAACTTGTGGCTTCTTTAGTACTTTTAAGATGGATGGTCAAGTGGATAGATCTGGCTTTTTAATTTTGGGCTTTTTTTGGGAGGGGTGTATTTTGTTTCTGTTTTTACTTTTATGTATGTGCTCGCAGTACGTTCTAATGTTCATCACAACAATGGTGAATATTAAAATTTGACTGATGGGAAAGATTATGAACTTCTCATATTCCAAAGGGAAAGAGCCTGGAGTCTGTATTCCCAGGGTCATTGCAGTTCCATACTTAAAATTGCACTGTGAGAAAGTGATTCTGAGAAACTCTCCAGAGTGTGCTTCCCTGGGTACCGCACGGGGAAAAGCCGAGCTGGTTGGTACCGGGAGCGTTGGCCCTGCCGCCCGCTCCTGTCTCCTCCGACCTCTGGTGTCTCCTTACATCGCCCGCTCTGAGCTTGCCTGCGCTTGTCCAGCATCTCTCGTTTTCACCAGCTGAAACTGAGAATCAAGTAAAACGTTAGTACATGGTAGACCCGAGAAAGCGAATTAGCGTATGTAAAGCAGCTGCTTGGAACTAGGAAACTGGCTCCACCGAGCACAAAGGAGGTCAGGATCTCCCTTACAAAGGGAGGAGACTTTATCGAAAGGCAAGAACTGTGTGACTGTAAATGTGGTCTCTGGACAGAAGGGGGAGATTTAGTAGAGTCTGGAACGATATGTGTGATCTCAATGGAAAACATCACAAGACTATAACGTTCCCTAAAATATTCAGGGCGAACCAATGAACGTTCATCGGTACTGTCAGCATCATGTCAACATCGGTGCTCTTCTGTGAATGCGCAGGGATAGATAAACGTAATTCTTTTCTAATGTGTCATATACAGCCTAGACTGAACTGTTACTCTGAGGTAACAAAATTGTCCTTTTAAATCAAAGCTCTGGAATAAGAAATGGCCAAGATATTAGAAAAAATTAATTTTGTAGTTGGAATATGGAGATTTAGCATTACAAATCTAGGTCACGCTAGTGACTTTTTTTTTTTTTTTAACTTTCCAGCCTGATGGAGTTCAGCCAAGAGAGTTCATTTACTTTTGGCTTTAAGAAAAGAGCAAGGAAAGCTCCCTTGTTAATTTGTGGAGTGGAAATAGCATTTGCCTCAAAAGAGACTTCTAGTCAGTTGTCTTCAAGAGCTGGAAGGAAAAGAATATCTTCCTGTGGAAAGTTAGAATTTGTGAAAGCCTTTTTAGAAACGGATGAATTGATGGTGATTTAGGGCGAAGAGTCTCAGATTTCCGACGTGCTTGGTCTCGCTTTCACTTTCAGGTCTTCACTGGGAACAGCCCCGGTGGCAGTGCAGGACCAGGCAAACCTTAACTCAGGAAATCTGTTTTAATACAGCTGTGGGTTTTGCCACTTACGTTTCTTTTCTAGAAAAGAAGTGCTAGCTTTGAGGTGACATTGTCTGGTAACAGTTAAGCTAATTAATAAATGTGTGTAATATTTTCCTACTCGTATGTTCACGGATACTAGTATTATAAATAAACTAAATTAAAAGGATGTGTAAATGACGTATCCTCGTAATTTGAGAAGAAAGACAACAGGCGTTCTGGTGAAGGTTTTACAATTACTTTCAAGTTCCGCTAATCCAATTGAAAGTAATGATTAGGTTTCTGGAGGGAAAACTTTCAAAATAATTGTTAGGCAGCATCTCTTTGCCTAAATATGACAACGTATGAAATACTAGTATGTTGGCAATTAAGGTAACTTGGGTTTTAAGAGTAAAGTAACGTCAGGAAGAGTTGTGTTGGTGAGGCCAAATGTTAATGTCGCAGTGCTAAAACTTCATGTTTTGAGTGTCAAAAGTGAATTTCATTTTGATGGCTGCCTCTCTTAACGCTTTCCTTCAAAATTCAGTAATATCTCAGTCTCCTGTATTAATTTACACAGCTGGGACTTCCAAGAGTGACAAGGGCAGACTAAGCCATCCGTGCCATGTCTTTCCATGGAGCGTTCTCCTGTGACACTGCAGAGCGCAGCCTGCGGAGACCATGGCTCCCAGGCACGGCGTTTTGGACAATGCGGTGGTGTTCGCAGGAGCTGAGGTTGCTCAGCGTTCTTCCCGCGTTCCCTGTGGGAAGCTAAGAGATTGTAGCTGTGTGATCCAAAATTCTGAGTAAGGAAAAAGAGAAGACTTCCATTGAAAGTCCATTGGAGTAACGTCCTGACAGGAAGAACAGAGAAAGCGATTATCTAACAAGCTTGAATTTGATTAGCATTTGTGCTTGACGTGCACAGAAGCAAAGAGCATAGTGGTGTTAAATACAGTTTATTGAGTGCACCGCAGGTTTTGTATGTGCTACATTGAAGAAGAATTTAGTCCCGTTTATTTTCCTAAAAGAAGGTATGTTTTTACACAGCATTTTAATTTTTCGAAAGAGCCTGCTTGACTAGCCTGCGGCAGAGTAATCGGTTCTCCTTGGCAGAAGGATGGTACTCTCGCAGTCGCCTCTACCCGCGAGATCCTGCCTCTCTGCCGCTGCTGGGTTGAAGATGAACGTGCAAGGCAGCCAGGGCTGCCCGGGGACGGGCGCTGGGCGTCCGTGGGGAAGCGGTTAACCTTCACAAACAGAAAAACGTGAATGAAATTCATACCCGGCACAGCCCTCCTAACAGCTCGGCAGTGTCCATTTTAGCCCTTTGTTACACGTATTAAAAGGGTTTGGAAGGTTTGGTAGAAATAAGAGCGTGAGCAATAGGACTTTCAGGGGTAGGAGATGCGGTGGAATGAGGGGACAAAGTGCCAGACGTCTCCTGGGACAGGAGAAGGCCCTTCTGTAGGAAAGGAGCTGGGCCAGGCCGTGCAGGGGCTGGGGAATGGCTTGGGAATATTTGCGGACCGTGTGGCCTTGTGCTGCTCACTGCGCTGTAGGAGTTTTAGGAAAGGTGCTGCTGATGTTTGTTAGTATAAATCAGCTGGTGACTGGGAGCAGAGCACCGCGGGTTACCCCAGCCTCCAGGTCAGTGAAAAACTCGTACAGCAGCAAAGCTCTCAGTACGTGATTTTGAAGGAAAAAGCATTTCTTTCACCCTCTTCCTGAGAAGAAAAAATCCTGGATAAATTACTTCCCTATGTTGCACATTGAAACAGGATTTTTTTTTTTTTAAGCAATTCACACCTGTTATTTTAAACTGCTTTCTTCAGAGTCATTAGCTGTTAGAAACTACTTTTTGGTAGTAAAAAAGAATATTGCATTCTGCATAAACTCATCGAGCCCTTTTTCTGCCTGTACCATTTGCCATGGCACGTTTACATTTGCTAGTGTTAAATGAGTTTATTAGACTTCAGGTTAATTATACAAACCTGCTCTGTGTAAGATCAAGAGTTATTTTCCATTGTGCTTTAAAGTGAACACAAAATCAATCACATGATGTTATACTTTGGAGGGCTTCTTCAATTCAGGTTTTAATTATGGAACTGAACACAAGACACATTACATCGTAAGGTACGCACCTGGAAAGAAACGGTCTTTTCGCACACTCTGCAGATTTAAAATTGGTGCAATTGTGTCAGAGCTTCTTACGATAACTAATTTGGTTTCAACATAAATTTATCAATCTGTTTTGACAGAAATTAGTGTTTGAGTTTGCATGGATATGCAAGTTTGTGGAGACAGGCATGAGGCTGTTTTCCTGTTTAAAGAAGTACCATTTAACCTTAAATCCATTCGGGGTGTGTGTGTACATATGTATATTTGTTACAGAAGCTTACTGCTTACTCAGATAATATCAGCCTGTAGCCTATACTATGAAAACGCAGGTTATGAGCCGCCTTCTCTTTGTTAACATAGTTAAATGCTAATTGCTTTTCCCTTCCTTTATGTTTACTCTCTGAAAAGCAGTTCCCGTTTGCACTGGATGGAGGAGGCAGGGAAGCACCGTTCCTCTTCATCCTGCAGGTTTCCTTCTCTGTCAGAAAGAGAATTCCAAAGTTTGCTCTCAACCATGAATCTTCTACCCACTAATACACGCTCTTTATCTTTTTAGCTTTTCTGTGATTCAGTTTGTTTTTATCGGGGAGCTACTTCTAACATCTTTTTAATGGTCTGCTTTGACTTCCCAGAGCATCAGAGAACCAGAAAGGAGCTGGCGGGAAGAAGACCCCAATGTTGTGTGGTCAGTATCCGACTAAGAGTGAGGGGAAGGAGCTGAAGATAGTGGTACAGCCGGAAACCCAGCACAGGGCTCGTTATCTGACTGAAGGCAGCCGAGGCTCAGTCAAAGACCGGACACAGCAAGGCTTTCCAACTGTAAAGGTAGGCTGTTTAGTGCCAGGTCATACAGGGACTTCTTTCCAAGGGATGCTTTAGTAGAATGGGAGCTGATTCAGTTCAAATAGGCCTAGAATCTCGGTTGGTAGAGGGAAGAGGGGAGACTTCGCAGTCTCTTTGCTGTAGAGACTGTACCGTATCTCTTCTTGCAGGTACCGAGAAGCCTTACAGAGGAAGGAAGCTTTATGTCAAGGCAATGATGTATAAGCCGTGGTGCATATCCTGTTAGACTACGATTATACGAACTGTGTATATGGGTAGACACTTGAAGCATACAAAACTAGGACAGTGAAATGCTGTAGCTGTTTGATTGCTGATGACAGTGGGTTATCATTGTGCCTTATTACTAAGGACATAAAAGTAGCTTTCATTTTAAAAAATACATTAAAAGTGGGTTTTTTTTTTTGTTTTTTAATATGTATCTGAATCCACATATCCAGCGTCTGTCTTTCAAGCAGAGTCGTAAAGATGTGACTGAGGTGTACTTTGTGGGCCATGCTGCTCAGTATGGTTGGCAGTAGTGAGGTACGTGTGGATTAGTAGAACTGGAGAACAGGGGGAAGAAAAGAGGAAGCATCGTACGCGTACTTAAAATATGCAGCCTGTTCCCTGCATAGACTTTGGTGCCTTGAAGTTTAGGTGTGATGGTCACTTGTTCTGAGGCAGGGTTGAGCAGCACTCGGGACTGAATGGTGTCCTCAATCCTTCTGACCAAGGGATAGGGCAGATGCAGTCGGGGATCCAGGGCCTGGCTGCAGAGCTGGCGTCTCAAGGAAGCATTTAACTGCTTTGTTCATCTTGCTTCATTCTGAGGGGAGAAAAGGAGAACTGATATAATTCACCTTACTCAGAGGGCAGAAAAAATGTTTGTGACCAGGCTCGCCAGGCTGGTGAAGGAGGACTTTACTGTAAGTTTGTCAGAGGATGGGAACCAAAGCCCAGGAGAAAAGGAGAAGCTACAAATGTAGGAGAAGCACGAGGAAGAAGGCCACGAAGATGTCTTTCACATTCCTGCCTAGGAGGGACAACATTCAAAGGCTGTCCCTTCGGTGACTGCGCACTAATGCACAGAGGGTGAATTTGCAGGTCTTGTTTCTTCCCTAGTGCAGTCAGAGGGCTGTGACTTGACTGGAATCGCAGAGACTGGGGGTAGCGTACATGGCTGGAATGCAGTCATGGACGTGTCCCAGCTGTTTAGAAAGAAGAGAGGAAGTCATGTATCATAAGGAGCAGTTTGACTGCACAGACCTCCAGCATGAAATCAGAGACTGGCCTGTTGAGATCAGAGGAGGGGGGAAGCTGAGGGATGATGTTTCGGTGTCTGTTACAGACTGCCCGACTGAGAAGATAATAGATGATGCTTTCTATAGGTAACTAACAGGAGTCTCCTGCGTACAGAGGAGGAGACTCCTCTCTTACCATGAGAGATTTCAGCCATCTCTCTGTCTGCAAGGACGGCTACATAGTCTGGTGGAAGCCATCGAAGAACTTGAGAACTGTGCTTGTGAAGGTTTCCTAATGCTAATGGTAGGGGGGGTTACCAGGAGTAATACTTTACGTGACTTATGCAGAGGCAAACAGAAGAACTGATGTCAAATATCATCACAAAAGTTGCGGCGACCACAGTATGAATGTGCGGGTGTACACCGAACTGCGTACAGGCCAGCGTTGCACACTCATTGGAATTACGGCAAATGGCATCCTGGTTATATTGGGAGGAGTGTGGCCAGCAGGTCGAGCGAGTAGACCACTGTATTTGTTATCATACAAAGAAGAGGGATAAAAGACATTTCCCTTCATATTTTTTCTTAGTTATGCCACTTTGAGAAAGCAGCAAACCAGTTCTCAATCCCAACTAATTTACCAGGTCCGGTCCACAAAGAAATGTTTGTTTATGATTACAGCCCTTAAATTTGTGCTGACTACTGCTGACAAGGTATAGAAGTATATTTATCTTTAAAGTGTGGTTCAACACTGTTAGAAACATCTCCAACACTTCACTCAGTCCTCCTGAGTAATGTAGAAATCCAGTAAAGTTTCATAAGAAAAGAATCCATTCATATAGTCCTGTTGCTATGGTGATTTAGTGCTCATTTGTGTGAATCTTCTTAATGGGCCTTTGTTCATCTGAACTTCCTTTTAATTCCTTTCCCAGTTAGCCTTTAGCACCCACCAGTGAAAATTCTGTTTGGAAGAGTCTCGTGTTACTGAATTCCTGGAAGCTCAAGCTTGCTTTACCAGTAGGCACACTAATTCATACTCTGCACGTAAAAGTCTGCCAGGGTTCAGCAGACAAAATGAGTCAGTGGATTTTCAGGAAATCTGAGCTCGGGGAAAAAATACATGAAGGACAAGAGGTGGTTCAATTTTTTTTTTGTTTGTTTGTTTTATTTGGGTATTTTGAGGGTGTTTTAAAGATGGGGAAGAATATTGTAAAAAACGTTGCCAGTTCAGTAGAGACCTGGTGCTTGCTCTTCTCTGGCAGCACCTGTGATAGGCAACCATTCAGATGCGTCACTCGTAAGCAGACTGAGGAAGAAAAGCAGGTTCTGTGGCCCTCTAAAGAAAACTGTGTTACGTGATGACTTAGAATTAGAACATCTACAATCAATACGCAACATTAAAATTGTATAAACAAACCTTAGTCAAGTGACTTGTCTGGCAAAAGATAGTTTATCCTGAACGAGAAGAGTCAGCGGAGGTACTCCAGCCGTCAGTAGCAGATTTTCATGGTATCTTGCTAACAGCATTGCAGAGCTGGGGCAGTTACCGTCCAGATGATGAGAGATGCTCTCGCACACCTTTCATATCTTCTAACAAGAGCACCGGGGAAGAAAAGCAGCACCGGTCAGCTGTACTCATGCTGTGTCTAGCCAAGGAGATCTTGGTGACACAAAGAGTGTTCATTTAGCTGTCCGTGTAAAAGAGACTCGGTGGTGGAATATCCGAGTAGCCTTTACTCCCCATTTCCTTTTGACCACCTGGTGAAATTAGGTCTTCTCTTCTATGGTGTTTTCATGGTCTTTTGTTTATTCGTGCTCTCTTGGCTTTTGAGGTCTTTGATAGGAACTCTACCTGTCAGCCTGTGGCTCATACGTGGGAGCCTGTACTAGGCCACCTCCAGAAATCGGATATTCATAGGTTATAATCCACCTGCCTGCTGTGAGATAGTTCCTCCTTTTGGACATGAGGAGCATACTATGATTTTATCAGTATTTGCTGATTTTTATCTTTATATATATATATATTTTTTTTTCCCCCTGAACTAGCTAAGAACTCCAGAACTAAATTTCGAAAGAGATCTTCCGGAGGATTCTGCTCTCATTTGCATCATGTTACTAATAAAGATTGAGCTTTCTTTTCTTCTGGAAGTATTGACTGGGCTTCCAGAAATCCTCTAGCAACAATTATGGCTTAATGAACACATTAAAAATACCCTTTTTTTTTTTTTTTTTTTAAAAATCTCCTAGAATGCTGTGGCAAAGAATTTCCATCTCTGGCCTGGGAATTTGACAGTGATCTAGTGTTTATATGGAGTATTTTTCTTCTATTACCTAAAAAGAATAAGAGAGGTTACTTTGTAATACGATGCCCAGGTTTACTTGAAGACTTCTTTTACTTTTACATCAGAGTATTTTTAGTACGTAGCACCACAGTGGGGTTCTGCTAATAAAAAAAGTGTTAAAAGGACACAAGCCCTTTCATGCCAGTATGTTGATGTTATAAAAACTAACGCATTTTTCACTAATGTGTTCTGGGATAATTATGGCTTGCCCACTGGATTGCAGGAGGGCTGCTAAATCATTACATGAAATGTATGTCTGACCTCCTTTTATTTATTGTTTCAGTGAATCCTAACACTGTTCGTAAACTAAGGGATGTCAAGTTGCCATTTTTAATTTTTATTTTGGTGTCTGAAGGCAAAGTAGGTTTGCATGGTTAGACTATACAATAATTCATCCCGTCCCTCCCTCTGCTTTCCCCCTCATCCTGTTCCGAGTCATGCAGTGGCTTTGCAAGGGTTAGTCAAATTAAGCTGGTTTCACAAAGATTACAAGGTGGGGCTGGCACGATGGTGGGATCCTAGAAGTGTAGCATGCTAATGGATTGATCCTCGGGCAGGTACTGGCCAACAGATTCTCATCAGCTTTGGAACCAGCCCCAGCAAACGTTCCCTTTCTCAGCTGACTGGTAGACGCAGATGCTGCCGGGGAAGGAGTATCCTGGGAAGAGATGGGAAATAGTCACAGCTGGGGCGAGAGTAAGGGGTCATAAGAGACCTGAAAGTTGGAGTTGGGATCATTCTGTGAAGATAGATAGGATTCACGTTGGTGTTTTGTTTTTTTTTTTAAATAAAATATTAATAATAATAATAGTTAAAAAATCATTTCACCTGTTTATTAAATGACTGACTTGTCTTTTAATGGAAGAACAAATGACAGAAGAGAAAAAATACTAGCATTTTGTTTATAAACTAGATGGAAATCTTTTGCTCCTTTTTCCCTTAGGATTCAAATTCAACTGCTGCATAAAATGTTTCCTGTTTTAATTAAGAGGCGTTGCTGGCCAGTTGAAATATTTAGCTTGTGTTGCTCTGTTGCAGCTGGAAGGTCACAACGAGCCAGTGATGCTGCAGGTATTCGTGGGCAATGACTCCGGGCGAGTGAAGCCCCACGGGTTCTACCAGGCCTGCAGAGTTACTGGGAGAAACACTACTCCCTGTAAAGAAGTGGACATAGAGGGAACTACTGTTATTGAGGTCGGACTGGACCCAAGCAACAATATGACACTTGCGTGAGTAGCTTTTTTTTTTTTTTTTCCCCCAAAATATTTTCATTTATTAGCTTGTTTTCAGAAACTGATTTTTCTTTTTTGATTGGATTGGTTGGCAGTTAAAAATCTGAACATCTTGGCACACACCAGGCACTTAGTGAAGCTACATGCATAAGAAAAACTTCTAAATCACATTCTGAGTTTGTGGTTGTGGTACTTAATGCTTAATCTGGTCTTTCCTAACACTTTAGGAAAAGTTACATCAGTTAACTTTGTTACATTAGTTTCATGTTCTGTATATGAACACGAACAATAATGTGCATATTCAAGCATTATGTCAGCTGTAAACTGGTCACTGTTTCTGTTAGTTGTCTTTTAACAAGTACAGAGTTGCTAATCAGAAGAGGGAAGGAGAATATTGGGATCTTGAGGTCCCTTTAGGCCCAGAAGGCTGGGAGTTGAGGATAGTGAGGCTGAACTCTGGCTTTTCTCCTCTCTTCCTTCGCTTGTTCCGTTTCTGTCATTTCCACCAGATAGTCCTTTGTCATGGAAGCCTCCCGCTTTGCTGTCTTGACAGAGCTCGTCTGGTCAAGTATGGGCAACGCTTTGGAGGCACTTTGCAGATGCGTGGAGGCAGTGCATGGCCACTGCTGAGAAGGGATGTGCTCTGTCTGGTGGCAGTAATTAACTGCAGCAGATTGCTGAGCACGTGGCCTCATCTGCCTGTGTGGTTTAGTTGTCCCAAGAAACTTTAGGTAGAAGCTTTTCACATATATCTTAATATATAGGAAGGGAGTGATCTGTCAAAGTATTCTTTTCAGTAGGACGTCTTTTAATGGGCATGTGCTTGAAAGCTGCCACTCGTTACTTAGAAGCTTGTTTTGTTTCAAGAGAAGAAATGTTTCTTCGATTTACAGTGTCCACTTCTCAAGCAGGATAATACAGTTTGCTAATAGGCTGAATCAGTTTGATTTTTTTAATATAAAATATATTCTCATGATAAGTTTGGAAACTTGCCTCTTAGAGAGTAATTTTATAATTGTCCTCAAGTATTAACGTAAAGCCATACAAATACAGAGATACTAGAAAGATGAATTTGAAATTATCTAGGATGAGAAGTTTTGCCTAGGCTATTTTCACAGAAGAGATCTTGATGTCTCAAAAGAAATTTTCCTAGTATTTCTGTGATGTTGTAGCAGCTCTCTATTGATGGTAATGCCAGTGCCACCTTCCGAATCACGCTCTCCCCTCCTCTCTGCTCCCTAGCTGTTTCTTTTTGGCCCTGATGCAGCACAAAAATTTGTTCTACTCAAGTTTAGATATCAGGCGGTCCCTGTACTTCTTGGATATGGGGCCTAAGATCCTGGTAAATTTACAATACTACTCTTCTTAACACATCAGGCTGTGCTTGGGATTTTTTTGTTCGCTTGGTTTTTTTCTTGAAATCATTTTGCATCTAGCATGTCTCTCTGCAAGTTAGCCCTGCATCACTCTCGCCCTGGGCCCGTATGCATTTCCCGTAGGACCACAGTTATGCTATGACGTATCTATCACTTCCAAGTTCCACTGAGCATAAAAAAAATAATATGACTACAGTAAGTTTTCTTCCACTACTGCTTGAAGTGAATGCAGAATATTTCGTAGTAACGATTCTGCGTTACAAACCCAGACCTAGCTCCAGGAATGGAAGAATGAAGATCCGTGATTCTCAATGGAATGCTTACCAGAATTACTTTGTTACGCTGCGTTTCCTGTTTTATTCATGCTGTTTCATGTTCCTTCCTCCCATGATTCGTCATCCACACTATGTAGGCATGAATTGAAAACCAGGCTATACAATGAGAAGGGTCATACAGAGATTTCACGTAAATAAAAAAAATAAATCTAATAATATTTCAGTAATTACTTAAAGAGTTTTGACTTTGTGGCATGTCTAACTAGCTGAAAGATTATTAAAGGTGATGAACTTCCTAAACTCCGTTAAACTCTCCACTGTTTTGTGTTGTTAGGGTTGATTGCGTGGGAATACTGAAGCTGAGAAACGCTGATGTTGAAGCTAGGATAGGGATTGCTGGTTCCAAGAAAAAAAGCACACGTGCTAGGCTGGTATTTCGTGTTAACATCACTCGCAAAGATGGTTCAACTTTGACTCTTCAGACACCTTCTTCCCCAATTTTGTGCAGTAAGTATTGAAATTTAAAGTTGGTATGAGAGAACTCTGGGTTTTAGTGTGATTGCTGTAAAGTGCCTTGGAGGGGTGGAGGAAAAACCCTAATGTTAATCTGTGATTATTTCAGAATTGCTATGGCTAAGATCGCAGGGATTGATTTTTATTTGGAGTGTGGGTTAGTGAAATGACTGACCAGTATTTATTAAATGAATTTTTGCCTTTTAAAGGGTCAGAATTTTTGTCATGATTGCTTTGAACTTATTGTATGACTTTTTTGATACAGGTTTTAATTTCTTCTGTGTCGTCACATTCATCTGTCAGCTTTCAGTGATAGAAGGGACTTCTAGTAAGTTAGTAAGCATGGCTCTTCGCCGTCGTGGTAGTTCGTTGGGCCAGAGGCTGATATCTGTTCTGGTTCAGTGCAAGAATGGAACTTTGCATAGCTATTTATTTAAAATGCTCTGCTTAGCACTGAGCACAGATGGCCGCATTGACTGCTTAGGCTGTACTGAACTACAGGGAGAATGAAATCAGAGGAGGCTGCAGTGCATCGGGGCTGCCTGTGTGTATACCATCCGCAGTGACTTCCAGTTACAGGGAATTCTGCTCGTCTGCCAAAGAGAAGAGATAGGGAAACGTGTTTAATACAGCTGTTGATGGGATTATTGATACTTCGTGAGGAACAAGATGATAGGAAAGCTTTTTCTCCATGCGTGGAACATAGTATGATTACGCAAGCTCCTGTGCGTTTGTGTTGAGCGCTTGCCATTGTATAAAAAGAAGTTATTGTTTTTAGGTTTTTTCTTTTTTCTAAACACTGTCAGTACCTATTGTGTCAGGGCTCCTATTCAACTCGTCAGAAACTGCAGCTTTGTTGCCAGTGAAAGAACAGATTGGAAGAGGAGGTAATTAAAAACATGTGAGCTTCCACATCAGATACCACCATGCGATTCCAGTGCTGCAGGCAGCAGGCGATGGGGCAGATGTGCCACGGAGCCCGTCTCTCCTCCCACTTTTCTGCTCTTGCAGAGAATCCCTCTGTGAGACCTGGGGAGAGCAGGAACTCCGCAGAAACCCTCAAAAGGCTGATAACCAAAGATGTGTCACTGCCGATGCACGGGAGGACTCTCCTCTCCTCAGCTGTCTTCTGTGCTGGAGGCAGCGCTTTGATGTTTGGGGTGCTCTTCCAGGAAGATCTGCTTGAGGTGTTGCCTTCTGTCTTTTTTCTTCCTCCTGACCCTTTTTGGCTAAATCTTTCTTTTTCCAGTGGTGGAATTCTCAGGATTAGGCATTTATGTTGTTGGAAAATAGATAAGTATTTTTGCTAGAAATATGGTTGTCTCTGTAGTGCCATTCCAGTCAGTATAGCATTGTAGTATCTGATATTAATTTTCATATTTAAGAAAACAAATAATTCTATAATATCTCCAAAAGCTATTTCTGTATACATTTTGTTTGTATCATTAACTTACTGGTTAAAGATAAAATTATTTAAATCATAGCAGAAATGGAAATGGAAATCGTGGTGTTTTCTTAAACACATAACAATCCAAAACTTGCTATTGTAAGTAGACGCTGAGAGTCTGACATGTTTTAGGGACTGATTTTAAAATAGGTCTAGATTCTAAAAAAGCCGTATTTGTTGCACTTCTGCTTAGCTTGTTGGTAAGGCAATTCCAGGGTTGGTTTATGAGGGTCCCTTATAGTCTTCATTCTCCGTTTGTTGAATGCCTCCGCTTATATCTGTAACATTAGTAGCTATGTTTTGAGATACGGGCAGTGAATAAAAAGCAGAATATAGAATAGAGGAGTTTGGGCTGGAAGGGACCTTTAAAAGGCCACCTAGTCCAACCCCCTGCCATGAGCAGGGACTTCTTCAACTAGATCCGGTTGCTCAGAGCCCCGTCCAGCCTGGCCTTGAGTGTTTCCAGGGATGGGGCATCTCCCACCTCCCTGGGCAACCTGGGCCAGGGTTTCAATGTATGTTCCAGTGTTCCAGTATATCGGAATGATGACATGCTAAGGGACATGAGAAGAAAAGGAAGAAGGAAAGAGGGAAATAAAAGTAGTCCTTCCGTAAATAAAGTTCTAAAAATAAATACAGTGAAGAGTAATTTGGTTTAGTTTTTAGCAAGCTGGGTTTTGGTGAGTTGATAAGAAAGTCTTCCTAATTGTGTAAATTGCTAAGAGATTCCTAGCAATTTTATAGCATCTCCATTGCTGGAAGTCTAAAACAAAGAAACAAAATGCTCAGTTTAGACTCGTGTCTTTGAGGAATGATGTGGGTAAAACTGATCATGATGGAAAGGTTGGGAGGGGAATTTTTGAGGTTCTTTCCAGACTTGTTTTTCTGGATTCTCTTTTCTGCGGTCTTAACTTTCTCTGAAGTTACAGTGACTTGCAGTAGACCTCAGCCAACCCAGTAATGCTGGTACATATATACTGGCTGGTCAGCATGGCATAGAATTTTTAAGTTATTTGTTTATATAAATCATCTCCTCCAGCACATTACATCTGGTTTGTTTGGTACATACATTATATTACAGATGTGTACTCTACCTTCTCATAACAGGGTTTACATTTTCATTCACCAGAGCCTGTTTTGTTGTGTTTTATAACTAACATTGTTGTCAAAGTTTCAGTAGTGTTCCTGAAACCACAGGAGAGACATTAAGTAGATGCAGGCTCTTTAGTGGAGGTGTACGATTTAAATAGGCTTTGATAACTTGTTAGCGAACCGAAATCCGGTTACTCTTTTTAGACGTTCATGTGCCTTGAGCATATTTAGTAGTTGCGTAATGGTTGCCTAGGAACCCACTGCAACAGTTGTAGAAAAATCCTTTCTGAAAGGTCATTAAATAATTTGGAGTGTTGCAGTATGTATGTTGTTCTACGTAGTAAGCCCAGAGAATGCTGTTATTAAACACTACAAGTGAGCCACGTCAGTGCAACGCGCAAGGACAAGCGCATGCCACTAGGATTTTATGGTGAATAGAAAAGGTGTTTGAGAAACCTTTGTTGGAAACTGGAATTATTTTATATCGTATTAAATGTGACAAACTCAAAAGACATTATTTTAAAATGTATATGTGTATGTATTTATATTGTCTGTGGGAATCATTTTCATTTAACACGTATGGTCTTAGTTGATTTATGGTCTAAGAAGCATAGAAATAGTTTGCAGCAAAGACAATTTGCAATAATGTTATGTAAATCGTCATCTGAACCAGTGGCTGAGAGGCAGAGGTTTCCAGGGTGTGTATCTGGAAGCCACGGTCTCTTTGCTAGTTTATAGGATATAAATTGCTATAATCCCCAACTACAGAGAGGCCATTCCTGGAAGGATTTGTATTCGCTGATGTATATGGGTATAGAAAGTCATAGAAATGGGTATATGGGTATAGAAAGTTGGAAGGGACCTTAAAGATCATCTAGTTGCAACCCCCCAGCCATGGGCAGGGGCACCTCCCCCTAGACCAGGCTGCTCAAAAGCCCTGCGTTAGTTCTTGCACCAGCCAGAAAGCTACATCATGTAAAAAAACCTGTGAAAAAACAGGTAATATGGGAATTACTACTTCTACCCTTTTGCATAGCAGACCAAAATAAGCTTCATAAAAACGTCCTTTTAGCTTAAGGATGGATTTGAAGTGTGCTTCAGCTGTATCTAAGGGCTGATGCATTTGTTTATCGCGCTCTGTGCCAGGAAATTACAGAACCAAATTTTCTTCTCTTCTGAACAGCTCAGACACTGAAAGTTTTGTTTTGAAGATTTAATAAATGCAGGAGAAAAGGGAAAATATTACTGAATCGTTTACCTAAGTGTGATTTTTATGAGGTCATTGCATTTAGTGAGGAAATAATAGAAACAGTTACCTTCTGAAAAGTTTTGTCATGAATGATAGAATAAAGAAAGAAGATCAGGAATTATTTTGTTCTTTCCTTTATAATCATAGGATGGTTTGGGTTGGAAGGGATCTTAAAGATCCTCTAATTCCAACCCAAAAGCTTTTCGGTTTAGATGTTGATATCTTCTTGATTTCAAACTATGTGTTTTTTCAATTGCAGCTCAACCAGCAGGAGTTCCGGAGATCCTAAAGAAAAGTCTGCACAGTTGTTCGGTGAAGGGCGAAGAGGAGGTTTTTCTGATTGGCAAGAACTTTCTAAAGGGAACAAAAGTGATTTTCCAAGAGAACGTTTCTGGTTAGTGTGAAAGCAATAATGGCTTGGGGTGCTGAAGAGAACGTATTTGGGTTTAGGTTGGTTGATAAGGTTTCGTTGTAGAGAACAAACAGGGAAGCAGAATCAAAGGCACTAAAATAAATTGCTTTATTGCTTTATATGGATGTGCGATAAATTATGCTTTTTAACTTCCATCTAGATGAGAATTCTTGGAAGGCAGAAGCCGAAATAGACATGGAATTATTTCATCAGGTACTTCTGTATTTTTATTATTATTACCAAAAAAAGACTCGGACTCTGTTTCCAAAGAAAAATCGAATAAGCCTTTCCCTCTTCCTGTGCATTTCTAGAAATAATATTCCTTCAAGTAAGTTCTTTAGTGAGTCTGGTAGAATATCATTGTTTTGGGTTTACACAAGTATAATTGTTCAATTTCTAATTGAGAACTTAGATGCCATGGTAGGTGCGTGGTATCTGACCTTGGTGAGCAAGTCTTTGCCCTTGCATACACTGTAATTAAAAGCCCTAATACAGTTTTCCAGTAGCTTTCCTAAGGACACGTTAGATTACAACTGAGTGGAAGAATATGATGTCTGTCGTCTATGCCATAGTCTTTATACTTGGATGAATTTCTGTTCCGCTTTGAAATGTTGTCCAAAATATTTGTTTTTTATTTTTGACACAACTAAGTGTCTTTAAGGACTGCTGGACTGAAACTAGAGAAGTTTAGATGTAGGTGATGTCTGACAAACGTCATCTTGCTCCCACCTCTGAAGGCAGTATTCCATCATGCACTGGGAGAAATGGTTTCTCACTTCTAGCGGGATAGACAGTTGGGGAGTAGACAGATCGCTCGCCGCGAATACTGTTGATAAATGATTGCAAGCCTATTTTTTGATGTCTGCTCAGTCTTAAATCTGCTTAAGTGTAACATGAAACTGCATCCTCCTCCTGTGCACACTGAATACGAAGATCTGATTCAGCGGAACAGTGAAGCCTCTGAGTCCAGCAGCATTTGATGGCAAACTGACTGCAGTTTAGTAAGGCTTGTTAGGCATAAGCTTATGTTTAAAGTACTGGACTTTATATGTCTTTCCTTTCTTCGCCTTCAATCAAAGCTGTCAGTTGCCAGTGAGCATCATTTAGGCAGATTACTCAAATCTCTCTTCTAGCACAATGTAGTTGCTGAAATTATGTTTACTCAGTGTCTTTGCTTTTTATGGTATTTTATCAGTCTGTTTCTTTCTTTTGATGGATGTAAATACAAATAAGGTCAGTAGTAATGAAGTAAGGTTTCTAATATTTATTATTATTATTATTACTATTTTGTATTGCAGAATCACCTTATTGTGAAGGTGCCACCATATCATGACCAGCAAATAACCTCAGCTGTTTCTGTGGGAATATATGTGGTGACCAATGCTGGAAGATCGCACGATGTGCAACCATTTACGTACACTCCAGATACATG
This sequence comes from Rissa tridactyla, assembly GCF_028500815.1. Classification (NCBI taxonomy): domain Eukaryota; kingdom Metazoa; phylum Chordata; class Aves; order Charadriiformes; family Laridae; genus Rissa; species Rissa tridactyla. The sequence goes on from NC_071469.1 coordinate 93,591,968, forward strand.
TAAGTAAAATAGAGAACTGAGGGGAGGAATGGACAGTTTTACCTGCTAAGCATCCCATTTCTGTTTTGATAATATTTAGTCCGTACAGCAGAAATGTTAAATAATGTGCATCTTTTCAAACTCCTCTTGCTGGTGAGGTTTGCTATGTTAAATGATAAAATCTAAAGGCTTGGGTTTTCTCATTTATTTGGCAAGAAGCTCAAATTTCAGCTTCGTGTAGACAGCTGTTCTTATAAAATAGCATCCATTTCTAGTATAATTTGTCTAAAATCTAGTTTAAATCTAGTTTAAAATGAAGCTGAGCAGGAAAAAAAGTAGACATACTGCATAGAGCGCACCAAATATAACCAAAAAATAGCATCAAGCTTTATCCTAAGGAATGTTGACGTTTGACCATATAATGTATTTTTATTTATCTATATTACAATACACAGTGCAGTTGCTGACTGGCTCTTTTATTTCTGGAAGTGGAAATGGTATTGTGGGCACTCTGATCAGTGGTGCATTCACAGACACAAACAACGTTTATGTACAATTCAGAATGTTTCTCTGGGTTTCAAAGAACCTTAATTTCTTTAAGTAACTGTTTTGGTTTGCTTTGTTTTTTTGCTTGCTTGTTGTTTTAACATAAGGAAGTTTTCAATGTGTTTTGTCTCAACAGCTGGTACTCTGAATGTTAAAGTGAAGAAGGAAATCTCCAGCCCAGCCCAACATTGTTCTTTTGAAGAGGCTATAAAAGGTACTAAATTGATTCTTATCATTGCTGTTAATAATTTAACTATAAATTCCTACCCAAATTTGGAGTTATGAATCAGACATCCTGTGACGATAAGTCTGTGCTTATAAAATCTGCCTTATTCTTACAGTGAGGTTTCTTTTCTGATTCTGAATATTTTACTGTCTTAACTGTAGTCCGTTAAGTATATTTTCACGTGAGCTAGTCTAGAACAAAAACTTCGCAAAAAAAAAATAATATATATAAATAAATAGTCTGTTCTCATGCCTCAGGCCCTGCAGTCTAATCTTCATTTAATATGCTTGCAAGGGAAGAAGAAAGAGAAAGAAGCCTAAGATGGCAGTTAATACAGATGATTTAGAAACTGTGTAGTGTTAATTTCAGCAAAAACACACATAAAGGTGGTGGTGGGGTAAGAACTGAGTACTGAAAAACACGAAGGTGCCAACTCGGTATTTTTCAGAAGCTTCCAGTGGTTTTATGAGACTGCTTTCAGGGGGTCTAGTTAAGAATGCTAATTCCGGCAGTTTCAGCTTCTTCTGGCAGTTTCAACTTATTCCCTTCAGTGAGGTGTTTTGGGTTTGGGGTTTTTTTTCTGACCATTCTGCCCACGCAAACTTTGTCGCTTTGTTCTGAGGGTCCAAGTTCTAAGTATGCCTGGTTTTCAAGTGTGAAGTGAATTGATCCTTCTGATATTGAAATAAAGTAGAGGAAGGAAATGTTTTTTAGTTGATTGTTAAAACTATGGTAGTGTACAAAGCTTAATGGAAATTTCCATAGCTGGCGCTGGAGAAAGCAGGTTGAAAGGTAAGCAAATTAACAATGTGATCACAAGTTTGATAGGAATCCATAGCTTCAGGTTAAAATCGTGAAGCTCGTGTTTGAAGTTAATAGCTTGGTCTTGGCAGGGGATATATTTACAAGTTGACTTTACAACTTGTTAGGGAGGATAATACAAGATATGATGAGTTTAAACCTGCAGAGAATATTTGGGGGAGAAATATGCAAAAATCTTTAGGGCAATGAAACAAGCTGATAAAAGGACTGGTAAGACTTCTAGTAGCAAGGTTAAAAAGATGAGGAAAATAATAACTGAGGCATCAGGCCAAGCCTGGCATCCATGTAGTCTCGTTGGAGTTCCCTTAACTAAGGGAACGTACCAACTGCTTCAGGAGAACATCTGCTGTGCATAAGAAAACAATGTGCTACTTCTGTGGCTTTATGTCCTCCATTTAATTTATGTGATAAGTCTTAATTTACGTTCTCGTGTGGCGTTTCTGCTAGCCGGCTCTTTTTTGACAGTTTATTCCCGTACCTATTCTACTCTGGGTTGATCATGAACCAGAGGTCAGGCAATTTTGTCTGCGTTACGTACTTTGTCTCTGCGTATGTCCCAGCCCATCCTTCCTTGTGGTTCTGAGATGACAAAGACCAGGTGGGGATCCAGTGGGCTGCCGCTTCCTTCCTGCTTCCTTTCATGGGGAGCAAAATCCTAGAATTCATAATTTCTTCAGTGCCATCGTTTCCAGCAGCCCTGGCCAAATAGAGTAAGCGGTTGTTGCCAGGGTCACGTACAGTTATGTACTGAGCCACAGGGCCTCTCTCTTCCTATCACAGGCAATTTGAATCTTTGTCTCGGGTATCTGTGAATATTCCTTAAAATAATTCCTACTGCAACATCTGCATATGTAAAAAACCAAAACGTGGCTTCCCAAAGCCATTGCAGGTGCTTAGCTGTAACATTTCAAGAGACTGCAGATTTGACGGACCTCAATGACAAGTTACATTTCAAGACAAGAAATTTAAAATTCTAAGCTGTTCTCTAAAACTTGGGGAAGATGGAGGTACAGGGACAACCACGCAGTCCAGGTCTTTGCCTTCTAGCATTGAAGTGGTGCCGGAGCATTGGTTTTAAGTGGTTAATGATGGTTTCAGTTTCCGGCTTTGGGAGAAAAGGGAAAAAGGGTGTGTATGCCTTGATAAGATGGTAACTACTCAGAAGTTCTAAACTTCAGTGTATTACAAAAACATAGTAAAAGACCAAACCCAACCATGTTTCTCTGCTTTTGAAACTTCTTTTTCATTATTAATCTCAGGGTGTTTTTTATTCTTCCAACCAAATATGTCACTATGAACGAACATACCATTGCTACAATGCAATCCGTATGCCATTGGGATTTTTTTAAATTACTTAATTTTTTTTTTGGTTGTTCCCAATGAACACAACACGATTAAACACATAGAAGAGAAAAGCGTTTAAATTGTGACTTACGGTATAGAGAAATACTGACTGCTGTCCTTAAATGCACTGTGTGACTAGCTGTCCTGAAATAGATGTATTTTAGAGTAGTCGCACTCAAATCGCGTTCCCTGCCAGCAGCACAGCCCCACGCGGCAGGTCACGGGGCTCCTGGAGCCACCCCAAACCTGTGCGTTCAAAGAAGGAGGGAAAGAGTTTATTTGGGTATATTGACAACTGTTGCCATACTGACGGCTGAGGGTTTATTGCTGAAGACAGAAAATAACATTTCAGGAGAGTGTGTTTGGTTTTGCATAGAATAACACACAAGGACCGTTACTGAGGACATGGCATACTGTTGATAGAAATTGCAGAAATTTTACTGCCATGTTATTGCAAGATTTAAATGTGTTTAAAACATAGAGATCCGTTGCTTTATGTTGAAGATTAAGTCTTTAATTTACTTAAAAGTACTTACAGAACTATATTTTTTACAGGCTTTCCCATTGGTTTGTTTTAAGCTCCAATTTCAGCAGTATTTGAAATCAAGAAATTTAATTTTATTTACAGCAAAGAGCTCAGATAGCTTATGTAATATTTTTTATGTGGTTCAGGACAAATATAAAACTAAAAAGATCTAATTCATTTTAAGAAGCCACCTTCCTACTTAGAAAAAAATAGAAAATTAGAGACTGCAAAGGCAAAATAACTTGTTCTTCCTACAGAGCTGGTATGCAGATTTATCAAGTTCTTACTAGATTAGTCCTTTAAAAGAATAAAAATACAGTCTGAGTGCTTTGAGCACTCTGTTCACGTGATTATCTTGAAAACAGACATTTTTCAAAATGAGATAGAGAAGTTGTACAGTTAAAGTGCAGTAAAGTTTAAAATCTGCTAATTTGTGGAAAGATGTCTTAAGCTTTTATGTTTGTTGATTAAGCAGTTGGTGAATGGCTGTCCTGGTCTAGAAAGATACAAAACGAAAGAAAAACAAAACCGTGGCATTGGTGTTAATCTTAAAGATAAACTTTGAAGGTTTCAGTTTTTTCTAGGATTATTTGACATATTCAAATGATTGCAATGGCCTCTCTGCGTGTTACCGTCTGATATGAGAATGAGAGCTCTTAGGTAGGGCTGAAAAGTAAGATGGGAAGCTGGCCACCACTGGAAACCCACTCTTCGTATAGTGAATGTTAACATTTCATTGCCCTCCTTTTATTGTTGTTTGTGATTGCAGCAGTGAAGGCCACTGGTTGTAACCTGGAGAAGGTAAACATTCTTCCTAGTGCCTTGATAACTCCACTCATGCCAAGCAGTATGATTAAGAATGAAGATGTGGCTCCAATGGAAGTAAGTGCAGAGAAGAGATCTCCCCCTGTCTTCAAGGTAAGTTTGATTGCGATCTGAAGACAGTAGCTTTAATAGTTTTAGTGACATCTACCCGTCAGTCCATGTTCTAACAGTGGAGAGGGGTAACACACAGGGAAAATGTCACGTCTGAGATGGGTCTGGGCAAAACATGATCACGGAGCATGATTGAAATAATAGACAATTGCCTTTGAAAGTAACTTCTCTTGTTCCCACATTCAAACAGATTGATTGGTTAGTGAAACTAAGATATTTTTTTTTCCCCTGTGACACAGAAATAGTAAATTTCTGTAAGAATATTATTTTAATCACCTCCTAGCATTGCTTTCATTAAATTGTATCTCGACTCCTTCCTTGAAGTAGCATTTCCACTTCTAGTCACTTGCTCGCTTGGTTGGTTGTGTATGGAGAGATACATAGCCATCAAATCTTACGTCTGATCGTTCCTGAGCACGGTGGGTTGGTGGAAATTTTGTAAGCACAACCTGAGTAAGCTTAATGAATTGCTCAACGTATTGCTCTTTTCAGGCTTCAAGTGTGGTTGGACCAACTCAACAAACATTGGACAACAGTATGTCCAGCATATCAACTTCTGCTTCCCATTTACCTTCTGAAAATGAAAACCAGCAACAAATACAGCCGAAGGTGTTTAATCCAGAGTCACTAACTACTATCCAAACACAGGACATTTCCCAGCCTGGTAGCTTTTCAGCGGTCTCTACTCCGGGTCAGCTGCAGAACAGTGATGCATTACTGCAGCAAGCTGCACAGTTCCAAACAAGAGATTCCCAAACCAGGGAGGTCTTGCAATCGGATGGCACAGTAGTCACTTTGTCACAATTAACTGATGCATCACAACAACAACAGTCTACGCTCTCAGAACCAGCACAGGCGTTGCAGCAACAGATTTCATCAAGTATTTTCTCATCAGCAAGCGGCGTGAGTCAGTTACAGAACACTATACAGCAACTGCAAGCTGGAAATTTTCCGACTAACACTGCCACGGGCAGCAATAGAAACGTTGACTTGGTGCAGCAGGTATTGGAAGCTCAGCAGCAGTTATCTTCTGTTTTATTTTCTGGTTCAGACAGCAGTGAGGATGTTCAAGATCAGCTAAACGCAGATATCTTTCAGCAAGTTAGCCAGATACAAAATAGTGTCAGTTCTGGGATATTTTCCTCATCAGACACAGCTGTCCATTCCAGACCAGAGAACCTTTTGCCTGGACGAGCTGAAAATGTTCACTCACAGCCTGAAAATGCATTGTCCAATCAACAGCAACAACAGCAGCAGCAGCAGCAGCAGGCGATGGAGACTTCTGCAGCAATGGTGATAGGCATCCAACAAAACATTTGCCAAGCTGCAACACAGATGCAGTCCGATTTGTTCTCTTCAACAACTTCAGGGAACGGAGCCCTCCAGCAGTCACCTGTTTACCAGCAGGCTTCTCACATAATGAGTGGGTTATCAACAAGCGAAGACATGCAAATGCAGTGTGAATTATTCTCTTCATCTCCTGGTGTTTCTGGAAGTGAGACCACTCCTACTGCTCAGCAGCAGGTCTCCAACAACGGACCGACTATGTTTCAGGCATCAAATTCTGCAGATGGAGAAGAAGCTTCAGGTCAGGGTAAACAGATGCAAAGTACCGTATTTCAGACCATGGTTCAAATGCAGCACAGTGGAGAAAGTCAATCTCAAGTTAATCTCTTTTCATCTACCAAAAACATGATGACTGTTCAAGCAAGTGGAACTCAACAACAAGGAGGTGGTCTGTTCCAGCAAGGCGGAGAAATCATGTCTATTCAGTCGGGAAGCTTCATGCAGCAGTCTCCACATTCACAAGCTCAGCTTTTTCACTCGCAGAATCCTATTGGTGATGCTCAAAATATATCACAGGAAGCACAAGGCTCCATTTTTCGCAGTCCGAATTCCATTGTCCACAACCAGACCAGTACTAATTCCTCAGATCAATTGCAGCCTCCAATGTTCCACTCGCAGAACACCATGAGTGTATTACAGAGCTCTTCAGTTCCTCAAGACCAGCAGTCTGCTAACATGTTCCTTTCCCAGAGTTCAATGAACAACCCTGCAACTCAGGAAGAACAGATGTCGTTCTTTACAAGCGCAAATTCCATTTCTCCTCTTCAGACAGCAGCAAACACTGAACAGCAGACTTCTTTCCCACAGCAGACGCAGATATCTCACATCCAGAGTTCTATGCTTCCCCAAGAACAGCCCCAGACTCAGCCTGCTCAGCAAGGTTTGTTCCAGTCTCAAGTGTCATTAGGCTCCATCCAGTCCAGTTCAATTCCCCAGAACCAACAAGGAGCCATCTTCCAGCCTCAGCATTCGATAGTTGCTATGCAGAGCAGCCCTCCGTCTCAAGAACAGCAGCAGCAGCAACAGCAGAACATGATGTTCAGTAATCAAAACACAATGAGTACAATTGCGTCTCAAAAGCAGAACATGATTTTCAATCCAAATCAAAACCCAGTTACCAATCAGGAGCAACAAGGCCAGTCCATTTTTCATCCCCAGACTAACATGGCATCAATGAACCAGGAGCAGCAGCCCATGCAATTCCAGAGTCAGACTACAGTGTCTTCTCTTCAGAATCCTGGATCCAACCAGGCTGAAGCACAGCAGCCAGCCATCTTCCATAACTCACCCCAGATTCAGTTGGTCCAAGGGTCACCAAGTTCTCAAGAGCAACAAGTCACCCTCTTCATCTCTTCAGCTTCCATGTCTGCCTTGCAGAATACGATGAGCCAGCAAGAGCTGCAGCAGTCCCCGCTGTACTCTTCTCAAAACAGCATGGCGGGAATGCAAGGAACTGCTTCTCCTCCACAGCAACAGGCTTCTTTATTTCACAACACAGCAGGAGGTGCTATCAACCAGCTGCAGAATTCTCCTGCCTCATCTCAGCAAACATCAGGAATATTCCTGTTCGGCATTCAAAACAGTAAGTGGTAGATGCCCGATTCTGAGTTTACAGTTTAGAAGAGCTACTAGTTGGACTCTACAAGACGATGATTGTTCAGTTCAGCGATATTTAAAAAAAAATAAAATATCTGGAATAAGTAATGTAGCAGTACAATTGAGTATATACGTATTTGTCGTACTGCTGTGAGTGTTGCTGATGTTGATGAGAACTCTGAGCTTAAATACCTGTTGGTCATCTTACGCTTAGGATTAACATGTGACAAAACCACTTTAGAATTGTGTTTATATCTATATAAAGTATAGATATATATGTATTAAATATTATTAACAACACATATAATATATAGAATAAATATACACACAGTTTAAAAAAAAAAAAGTTTGTGCCCTCTTAAGACAGCTCCACTAATCTTTCTCTTGCTGCATTTGTTTTCCACAATTTATGCAATGACTTTTCTCCAGCCATTGTTGAAGAAAAGCAAGGATTTGTGGAGCTGTGTAGTCCAGAAGAGTGTCTGTTGAAGTGTATTTGAAACGCTTTAACTTTATAAGCCTGTGCTTTTCCATATCTCGTCTCTGAATCTGGCCTCTGTGACAAGTCCTTTGGGACGTAGATCCTTTCGTCTGCCTGTAAAGGGCTGTGTACGTACCTGTGAAGTTCCAGAAGCAGCAGATGCAGATGATGATTATAGCGTCTTATAAAAGATCTGGACATAAAGCCATAGTTCTATACTTGGTCTGTGGTTGTACCTGAATATGTGCTTTGCTGTATGAGCCCTTTGACAGTCAGGCCATGTACAGCCAAGCCTTTCCGTGAAACTGAAGATAACGCTAGAAAACGATAGGAGATGTGAGACCATTTGCAGATTTATAGAAGAGCTAGTGGATACCTTGGCTGAACTGAAGACGACACATCTGTAACTAACAAATAACAACAAAGGATGGCCATACTCAACACTTATGCCATGCGTTTTGGTTTTCTTCTAGCTAAGTATTGTCCTCTGTTTGAGGTGTTGGTTGTGTTTGGTCATAGTACAGAGATATGGACTCTGTACTGGATGTATTCAATGAATACTGTATGTATTCAATGCGTACACCATGAACTTGTGCTTACAGCCTGGGAGAGTGGCGAGCAAAGGTGGTCACGTGAACAAAAGTGCGTCTGACTTTCTACGTGGTTTATAGTCAATACGGATGTATGTAAAGAAGTTGGCAAATTAACCTCATTTAAACGGTCCTTTGTTCTTCACTTACCGCTTTACAGACTGTGGGCAGCTGCTAACTTCTGGACCAGCTACGTTGCCGGATGAGTTGATGGCTATAAGTCAGCCAGGTCAGCCGCAGAGCGAGGGACAAGCGGCAGTGCCAACGCTTCTCTCCCAGCAGATATCTGAGACTCCTCCGCTACCGTCAGCTATGGCAACCAATCAGAATATTGAGAAAATAGATGATCTGCTTGTGTCGTTACAAAACCAGGGGAACAATATGGCTGGCTCGTTTTAATTAGTCAAGTAAGTAATGTGTTTTTCAAGTTAGTCAAGTAAGTAATGTCTTTCCTGCCTTGTATGCTTTTGTTCAGTAAGTCTTTACTTCGGAGTGTATCACCACGCTCTGAGATCAGCTAAAATGCCGGTACTGCCGAATTAAGACTATGACACCAGTGGCTAGAATGAAGAGCTATTAAAAACAGTCAGAGGTCAGAATTTGTATGAAGCAGGTAGTTGAGGTGAGGTCTTGTCATACAGCTGCTGTATGTTTTGTCATCTGCTGTTACGGTCTAGTACTTCATTAGGAAGGAGAGCGGATCATCGACGGCTTGGCAGATAAAAGCGTTATGAAATATGACTGTAGTTAAAAAGTTAAGGCTTATTGAGTATATAACATCTGAAGTCTGTACTGTTGGGAAGTTGCCCTCTGGGTTACAAAAATGTAATGTGAAAACGAGTTTCGGTAGGATATGGCAGCTATTGAGAGTGTGCCACATGCGGAGCCTTTGCTAAAGTGAGCTGTCACAGTCGGCTGTTACTAGGAAACATTCTGCTCTTAGAAGGTGCCTTTTTCAGAGAGGTGAAAGAGGCTTTGACTACAAATGAGTACCAAGAACCAGGAGGACTCTGGAATCTAGTATTGTCCACAGCGTGTAACTTGGCTCTGGTTAACTGTGCTGCCATCCCGAATCCCCCAGAAGTTTCGCTTCAGTGATAGACTTCATTTTCTAATCTAAACTGTTTTGTACACAAGCTTATGAACTTTAAAAAAAAAAAAAAGTTGAAGGAGAGTAATCCTCTCTATGAAAGAGTGCTGTGTTCTGATACTCGCTCATAGTTTCATGTCTGCCTGCAAAGGACGCTTCCACGATGAAGAACCGATGAAGAAGTAAGAGGATGACCTTTTTAGCTGTGCCTAACTTTTTTGCTTCCTTGTTTTTTCCTGCAGAAATTCTGTGAAGAAAAAAAGTGACGATTTCCCAGATCCTCGCAGACCTTCCGACCTTGGATTAGGCTGTGCGGAACTGATTGCTTCTGTCAAAAAGTGGCCCTCCTCTCTAAAGAGCACACCCGTGGGCAATCGCAGTGTCTAGCACCTAAAGCTGTGGCCATAGTGTTTGGGATTTGTAGTGCCAATAATGCTGAAGAGCTATGCTTTGTTTTACTAGGGCATGGGATTGTACTGTTACTAGATTCCTAACCCTCATTGACAGTGGGGTGCTCTTTCAATTTAAAGCATATCTGGTCAGTTATTATTGTTGTTAGAAGGTAATACCTGTTACCACGTTTACTCTTTTTTCCTCCTCTTCCTTCTTCACATCCCCTGTTTTGACTAGCAGAGCTTGTGAAGCAGAAACATCAAATGCCTGTGACATGAGCTCGTAGCTGTCAGCAAGTGAAGGGATCGCAGGTTTCGCAGTTGAGTGGGAGAGCTAATGCTGCGATTTGTTAATTGCAGTAGGTGGCAATGAAAAATATTGATAACTGTAATAAACAAGCGGAGAATTGCTTGCTGCTGTAGATAGCCAGAGGTGGGTGCTTCCCAGCGGAGAATGTGATTAACGGTTTTCCATGTCTCTTACGTGTAACTGTACATAGAGCAAGGGTTTGGTGGCTCTAACAAAATGAAGAAACGAAGGGGAACTTTCAGTTAAATTGTGCTCTTCAAATCTTATCCTCTAAAATACCTTCAGCGTGAAAGGAACATTCTGCCTGGCCGAGGAAAGAGCTCCTCTGTGTCTCTCACTCTGCCTGTGTGGGTTAGAGCTCTGTAAAGCTGCGTGAGCCACTCGCGACCCAGCCTTCTCCCTGTCCTTCTGTTCATGGTTTTCCTTCCCTCTCCTCAGTTTCACGTTGTGTTTTTTAAAAAGACATAAGTATCCTACTGGCTTTAAAGATCAGAAGCGGCTTTTAGGAATCCATGGCATTAAATTGCTTAGTCAGGAGAAGCTTTGACAAATAATCAAGGATTAAGCAGAAAGAGGAAGCAATTTCTCCACCACCTTCTCAATGCAGGAATCCCCCTTAACCAGTCATTTTCCAGCTGTTACTGATGTAAATCTTCAGCTTGACTTTACTCCAAGGAGGGGGCAAGTTACAGCATTTCTAAGCGTTCTCGAAAATTTCACTTCATCCTGAGCTGTTGCGTCTTTGTAGCATATTAAGCTCATTGCAGTTTTGAAGTGATTTTTTTTTTAAATACCTACAGTCCCCAAATCTGGTTTCTAGATTGTCATGTCTCAATGAAAAAAAAAAAAAAAAAAAGAAAAAAAATTGACTGATGTTACAGAATGTAAAAACAACCCACTCCAGCCCATGCAGTTGTATTGTGAGGCATGTGAATTTTTGGGTGCTCCAACTATCTGGACAGTTTGGTGATATCTCACTCCAGCCACATCCCGCTGGGTGTTTCTTCTCCTGCAGGTGGAAGGCTGTTGCTGCAGTTAGAGCCAAACAGCTGTCACGTATGGCTATTATGCCTCGGTAGCGTGTAGTTGGTATCATGTCATTTTTTTCATTTTTGTTATTTTAAATAACAAAGAATAGTCTGTAAATGGTTTTTCAGTTACTCTAGTCTGTTTACTGTGTGTTTTTTCCCTTAACTTGTGTGCGTAGTTGAGCCGTGTAGAGTTTTTGTTTGTTTTCATGGTTTTTTCCTGTTTGTCAGTCTGTCATAACGTTCACTTTCTCTTTCTGTCTCTCTCTTTCTCTCTCTCATTGAGAGGCATTGAATTACGTTTTCAGTAGTAAGGCTTCTTGCCGATATGAAGGGAACTTTTCAGAAAGAGACCTGCTCTGGGTCATTTAATTTTGAATACAGTTTTCAATCGTTCAAGTTTTGGATGGTTTATATCTAATGTGTGTTTCATTTTTTTGGAAAGCTATATTTTGTATTTAGGAAATGGTATACTATTTTGCTATTTGTACTGAGTGAGTACATTGGCATAAATATAAAAATTTATATATATACATATATATAAAATATTCTTTTTGCCACACATTTTTGTGGTAAATTTGTGAGTTTGTCTGATGTTCTACCACAACGTGGCGTCTGATAACAGTGGGGTGGGGTGGGGTTTGTTATGTCTTTATTGAGTATTTAAGTACTTTTTGCAACATAAATGACTTGTTCATCTCTCGCCATTCCATCAGGCAATCGATTGTTCCGGCTGGCTATGAGAAGCTTCTCTGTGTGTTTTGATGTGTCTGTCACTCAGCAATACGACCTAGCGAGGAAACCCGTAGGCATTTAGGCGTATAGATATAACGGGGTTTCATTCAGAATGAGCCATTCAGCTTTTATCCACTATCATTGTCTATTTAATATTTTATTATTAGCGCCTCTGTGTTTTAACTCTTAATTTATGATTACGCTAAAATGTTTAAAATTTTAATCATGATAAAAAGAATTCCCTGCTTCATAATGTCCAGAGCTGCTTTATAACCCTCAACCATTCTTTTTCTTTCCATGATTTTTTTTTTTCCTGCTAAGACAAAATATTAACAAAATCCTGTAATGGTTCATGACATGAAAACAGCGATCTTGCAGCATTGACTAAATGCTACATGAGGCTATGTAGAAGAGTGCGAATTACGGACCGAAACAACTTCCAGATGGTGGTGGAAGTCGATAGCCAGTGATTCAAAAATGAACTGGTGGCTTTTGCAGGATGGCAGTCCCAGGACAAGCTGTTGGGTGTCACCTGGGGCCTTCATACACAGAAGTAATAGGAATGATGCGTTCACTTGTGTGCTGCTTCAGTTTGTTCCCGTGTTCCCAAGGGGTGTATCCTTATGTTGAAGTGCTGTTGTTCAGTGCCAAGTCACCAGGGACCAATTCTCCATTTAACAAGATGAGTGTCCAAAACCAGAGAACTTCATACCGAGACTGCTACAGCTCCAGGGCAAGGGTATGTTCGAATTGTGTGCGTATTTTCGGTCGCTTGTGAAGAGAAGAGAAAAAAAACAACAACAATTGTAAAAAAATAAATTAAAAAAAAAAAAAGGGCTGTGCTATCACATTTTTCACTTCGGGATAACACCTTTTCCTGTGTTAAATTTCTCTTGTTCATTTTAGGTCAATGTTTAAATGTGTACAACACTTTGAACATGTAATTTGGTTACAAAAAGTATTTGTCTTATGAAGGAAGAGGTCGCTCAGCGGTTGATCAGTGCTTGAACTGCTGCTTGCAAACAGCTGTTACGGAGGATAAAGAGGGGTTTGAGAAGCCAATAAAGAGCTTAAAGCCAGGCTGCGGGATTCCATGGCAGAAAGACCCAAGAACAGCGTGAGCCACACTTGTGTTTCATCAGAGTCCTGAACATTTGCGATCTAAACAGTTGATATTGATAATTGGAGCTTACTCTGCTTTTTTTTTTCCTTTTTTTCGCCCCCATCCCTGTGTTTGCTCCTCGGCACGCTCACACCGGTGCCTGTGAGTGGGCGGAGAGCTTTCCTGCGGAGGTGAGGTGGGGGTATCAGCTCTAAGTCCGTTTTGGTTGAGAAAGTTAGAAGATACTGAGACATAAGTCTGTATAAATTTGAAGTTCCTGACATTATCATAAAGGGGAAGTTAATATCGTATCCACGAAGCAGCAATTAAGTTTCGAAGACATTGCTAGGTGACAAACAAACAACTGCAGAGCTGCGTTGCTGGGATGGATTTTCCGTATCTTTTCTGCTGCTTGACCTCGCTTTAAAGAACTGTTAAATGCGAGCCTGTGTAGGTGCGGGCTGTGCTCTCCGGCTGCGTGGGCCTCTGCGGCACCATGCTCCGCGCTCTGCACGGCGTCCCTGGGACGTGGTGGTTACAGACAGCGACTTCTTGGCACAGGTTAAAACCCCGGCAGAGGGACCTGCTGGCCACCGGTCGGGACGTCTGCACACGCTCTCTGGTCCGTGTGTACGCTCTCTGTGTGTGTGTGTGTATAAAAACCCCCCATACGAATAACACGTACTACACAGTTATTAGCTAAACATCTCCTCTGGTAGGAAGTTACTGGTGCTTTGTGCTTCATTTGCAAGTCCACGTTTTTTTATTAACTGCCTCTTCGCTGCCTGATCTTTCAGCGGTTACACAAGCCAAATGCTGCGCTATTATTTTAATAGAAAAATAGTTCAAGAAATAATTTCAGCCTTGCTGTTCCAAAGTGGATGTTTAATCACCAGCCATTTTATTATAATTACTTTTAATTACTGACAGGGTGGTTACTTCCTATTTAGTTTTAAGATGGAGTAAAGCATGAACAGTTAAGCGTTTGTTACTTTGGCAGGTTTTTTTACTGGAAATACCAAGAGTCTGGGCAGCTGCATCAGTGGACATTCCCCTACTTTAGATAAATTGAACTTTTTTTTTCTTTTTAATGTTGTGGTTTTGATTTCGGATATAGTTTCTAAAAAGAAAACTTGTCTGAAGATTTTCTACTCTTTTACTATCTTTCCAGAGCGCTCAGAAGGAACACCAAACAAGTCTGAAGCTTGCATTTGTCTTAAAACGTTGTTTAAAATCACTATTTGAGTAGGAGGAAAGGTGATTTATTAAAAAGCAAAATCAACAAGTTGTTATTGGACTAAAAAAGCTACAGGTCGTTTCCCCCAAGGGTATGTGTGTGTGTGTAGGCATGCACGTGCACACTCATTAAAAGTTAAGAAAGAATGTCCAGTGCTTGACTGTCATGCTCTGCATGGCAAAGTCTTGGGTTACTTTTTCACGGTAAATATGGGAGAGGAATACAAGGGATTACGGACATTTATCCGAGTGGTGGAGCAAGAACAAGGAGAATTTTGTGTGCTATGAGTTGTAGGTGGAAGGTGAGAAGAAGAAATACTGATCGCTGGTGACTTCTCATTAGTGCAAAAGTTATTTTCAAGGAACAGCTGGTGGTTTGTGTTCCAGAGGGCCTGGCGGCAGCTCCATTACTTTAGAAGTTAAAAGGGAACCGGTACCGAGATGCTTTGTTTGTTTGGGGTTTTTGTCTTAATTTGGAGTAGTCTTTTGTGAGCGTTTCGTGTTCGTATTCAGACCAGTTCTGCCCGTTGCATATGACAGTGGTCACCTGAGGCGCGTCTCTCTGTGCACGCTGGGCATCGAGCATGGAGGATCCCGACTGGAAACGTGAGAGATGTTGTTTAGATACAAGGAAAAATGCAGCAGCAGATGAACTCCTGTAAAAGCGTACTCGTGAAATTCTCTAGTTGCCTATGGGGCTCTGAGGGGTTACACGGGAGGAGAGGCTTTTCCTTCCGTATTCTCTGTATAGGTCTGTAAATAGCCAATGCCTGTATATTCTAGGGTTATAAATATGTATATAGAGGAATCATATATCTATTATATATAAATAATGAGTAGACACACGCATATAATACTGTTATATTTACATTTTTATAAACATGAAATAATATTACTTTTTCCTTAGTATGAGGTTATTTACCAAGGTTTTTGTAGTAACTCATTAACAGTTGTATGGACACCTTTCAGTACTGTACATGGGGCGCTCTTGGTAACGTTGCTCCAGAAGCTTGCTCTGCTTGTGAACATCACTAATATCCATGGGTTTAAAGCAGCTGTACTTTTGTATTTTTATATATTTTTATTAATAATTGCAGACGTGGTGTTAGCAAAATGATAGAACTGACAGCCTGGCTCGAGAGCCTGCTGCTGGCTGGGCTCAGGAAAGGCTTTCTGCATCCGCGTGCTCCCCTGCCGGCTTCCCTCAAGTCAGTCCTGACTTCAGGACCTTTTCTGTTCTCAGCTTGTGCTGATGGGGAGCGGTGGTGGTTGTGTTGCTCCGGAGGAGCTGGACTGACACCAGCAGCTCGCTGCCAGGGCGGCCATTAATCGTTCATGCACAGCAAAGGATCCCGGCTGCCGCTGCTCAGCTGGGTTGCGTTTGGATCGGGAAGGTGAAGCTCGATCTGTCATTCCTCTTCTCTTTGTTCTGAGAAAGGCAGGCATCTTTAGATTTATTTTTTTTTTTTATTTATTTTATCTGACGTTGTAATGCAACAGTCACTATCTAGAAAACTGTCCTTGAAAGCTGGTGAAAGCTCTTGGTTTCTGGCCGCGAGGAACCCTGCCCCCAGTTCTGCTGACTCCTTACAGATAGTGTGAGAAATTAAACTCTCTCAAAGAAATCCAGATCGTAAATTCAATAGTACGTGTTTTGTCCGCCACGACTCTTCCTGCCACGTCAGGTGTGTTACGCTGCAATTTGACATGAGGTTGATCGACAGACGTTATTGTCCCGGTACAGGCTTTATCAGAGCACCTCTGCCAAAGCCAGCGTCCTTATTTCTTCTCTTTGAGCCATCGGTTTGCAGGCCTGATCTCTGCTGTTCCCAGAGATCTGTAATTCTTGCTGTTACAGTTCGTGAAATTGCCTCATAACATGTACGTGTATTGGGAAAAGGGTGAGGAATCCGAGGATTTCCCTGCTTGCTGGGGGACATTCACTGAAACTCTTTGCAAGTGCTTGGTTCAGACTCCAGAACTCCGACACCCAGCAGCAGCCCACTGTAAATATTCCAGTTGTGCACATTTGCTCCAGGATTCAGATTAGCGATTGTCGTCACTTCTTTTTAATCCCTGGAACTGCCCCTCTGTGAGCGGGGAAGGTCTGGCCCAAGTGTCCCTTGTGCCGGTGGGTCCCCCCCGGAGCGCGGCTGTCCCGGAGGTCAGGATAACGGCGCTGGCTCGGGGGGGAAGCTGCTTTTTGAAAGGAGAGCGTGTGGCATTTGCGGGTGTTGCAGAACTGGGAACAAGTTCCACTATCCTGCTTAGAAACCCACACTATTCCCAAAGCTTTTTTTTTTTCCTTTTTTAATTCTGGACGCTATTTGCAATATTTACATTTGAGCTCATTATTAATGAGTAAGCTCCAATAAACTTCAGAGCAGAGCTTTCTACCTCTGTCACTAGCCGCGTCTTCGAGTGGTTTACCCGCCTTTCTGCCACGCGTTCCTGGCGAGCACTGATCGACCGCTGAGCTGCCTCTTCCACTGTCCTGCAATGTGAAAGTAGCACCAGATATTCCTTTGTGCATTTCTGTGTATATGGCTTTCGTAGTTGGGATTTTCAAAGCACTGATACCCGGTGTTTTCAGTTTGTTCTGAGGGGATATTTCATTTGCATCTATGTTTTTAGCTATCCGGTGATAACTTGTTGAATATTAAAAAATAAAAATATTTTGCTTCTATTGGGACATTTGTATACTCGCAACTATATTTCTGTAAACAGCTGCAGTCAAGAATAAAACAATGAAAGTTTTCATTTTGCAGTGTAAAGTCTTGTTGTGTTTTTTTCAAGGGCATCTCCTCTCTGCCGGGAGAAAGTGTCCATTCTTCAGTACGGAGTAAACCCATCTGGGAACCATATGGCGGAAATACTGGGAAGGCAGGAGCCCGCGATGATTTGTGCCTGTGGTGTATCCCGCTGGAGTCGTTGCGTAAGAAAAGGCACCGTGTCATTGTGTGCACTTTAAAAAAAAAAAATACTGCAACTGTTTCTTTCTGATTTTGTGGCGTTAAGTCCAAAGTAACCGTCTATACTACCATCTTTACTACCCAAACCCCAGCCTGCAACTTACAGAGTGTTCAAAGTTGTTTTTGTAGTCCATGGAAAGCAGGGCTCTGTCTGAGGGACCCGGGGGAGACGCAGCTTTCCCCCCGTTCAGCCCCTCGCCCACTGCCAGGGTCAGACGTGGCCGTGCTGCGGCGGGGCAAACGCAACCCCCTGCTGCTGGCTTTTGCCCCTCTGGAGCCACCAGCCCTGCTGCAGGCGCTCATTATCCACCCTCCTCATTAGTGCCACTGTGGTGCCATGGGACGTGACAAAACACCCTGAGAAACCCTCCTCAGCCTCCTCTTCCTCTCGAGGCTCAGAGGAAGGCACACCCTGGCCCCTGAGCCCGGTCCAGGCAGCCACAGAAACAAGACTGAGCCACAGGACTATGGGTTTTTGTGTTTATTAGCAACGCAGCCACTGCCTGGGGCGTCCCAGGGGCCGAGCAGGGAAGCCACTACCTCACCCAGCTCCCCTCCCTTCGGGCAGGCCATCCCGGGTCGGAGCCTCCCCAAACCCGATGAGTGTCACCCCCAGTCACTGGCCACTCTTCAGGCACCAGAGAAGCGTGGAAGGAAAGGCGCTGCCCGGGGCAGTGGCCTTCAGGAAGGGTGCTCACCCTCCTGGAGCCATCAGGCGTCGGGCAGCAACATGCAAGGCCCGGGCAGATGGTCCTTCCTCACAGCACGGGCCGCCGGGGACCCCGTCCCGCCCTTCACCTCCTCTTCACAAACTTCTTTGTCACGGCGTTGGGGTTCAGGCGCCTCCTGCCAGCGCCCAGGGCCGCGTCCCGGATTTGCAGATTGGCTGCACGGCTGTAGATGTCATTTTCCGCAAAGGGCGAGATCCCAGCGATGTAGTCGGGGTCGAAGACATTGGTCTTCTGCCTGGCCTTGCGCGACAGTCGCTGCTGCGGGAAGGGCTGGTCTTCCACCAGGTGAGGGTTGTTCGCGTGCTTCCCTCCTTTCGGGGCCGGCAGCGGGTACTGCCAAGGCAAAAGAGGTTGTTAAACTCACTTCAGGGGCGACTCTTGCTCAGAGGGACTTCAAGGTGACCGCAGGCCTCTAGAGAAAAGCTGAGCAAATGAAGAGCTGACCACAGGCCAGGCCCTTGTCTCAGCAGCAGCCACCGCCCAGCTACTCACCCTGAGTCCTCGGGGGTTCAGGACCTTGGGGTTGCGGGAGAAATGCATGTGGAGGCTCCCATCATCGCTGACGCTCACTGCGACCTTCTTCAGGGTCTTGTTGCCGCAGTGGGGACAGAAAACCTTGGTCATGTCTGACGTGGTCCTGCAAGACAGACAGAGAGGGTTTACTGCTCCCTGGGCGGTGGAATACAGACTCAGCCCACGAGCGGGACCATCCAGCCAGCCCCAGCAAGCACCGCACGCCCAGCCGAGGGCAGCGCCGCTCTGCGCACACATGCTCACTTGAAGCAGCCGTGGCAGCGGAGGATGTAGCTCCTGGCCTGGCGGATCAGCATGCCGTTCACCGCCAGCACGTGGAGGCCCATCTGCAGCAGCACGTTCTGCAACGAGGAGAGAGAAACCGTGACGCCGTGAGCTGGGACTGCCAGGAGCTTTAACCGGGGTCTGCCAGCCCAGGCAGGGAGGTGCCGACAGAATTGACTTTGTAGAGGTCTCTGCTATGGGCAGAACCGGCTGTTTTTAAGATAAAAGGAGTTGTCGCAAAGATGGTCTTATCCTGCCCCAGGGACTCGGGAGCACGCTCCTCTGTCTCGGTGTGCTAGTTTAACCAGCCTGGAGGTTTGAGTAATTTGGGAATCATCCCCTCAGCCCACCCCACCGGCCCCCCGTGCAGGCAGGGGAGATACAGTGCCCACACGGCATCGGCTGAGCCCGAGGCTGGAGCCCGTCCCATGCAGGGCAGCAGCCAGCACCCACCTGCATGGCAAAGTCAGTGGTGACACAGCCGACCTGGACACCAGTGGGAGCAGTGTCACAGTGCCCCGTGTCCTGCTGGGCCTCCTTAAGGTTGCTGGGTGTTATCCAGCCCTCGTCGTCGCTCTCCTCTTCCTCCTCCTCTTCCTCAGTGCTAGCCCCATCCTCAGAGCTCTGGTGCTCCTCAGTGGCCTCTGGGCTAACGGAGATGGCTTGAGCTTTCTAGGGTGGAGGAGACAGTCAGCTATGGCACACGCAGTGCTCCTGGTGCAGTCCAGCACTGCGCGGAGGAGTCAGGAAAAGCCAGCCGGAGACCAGAGTAGCAAGGACAGCGAGAGGAGGCTCTGGGTCTCACCAGCAGCTCCTGCAGCTCGTCCTCGATGCTGGGCAGGGGGGGTCGCCAGTAGAGGAAGGAGCTGAACTCATCACTCTCAGATGGGACTGTGCTCCTCTTGGGGCTGGGCTGACGCTTGCCTTTCTCTGGGTGTTTGTGCTGTGGGGTGACACAGGACAGGGTGTCCCTCACCCTCCGCTGCCCGTGGGCTCTGTGGGGCTGCGTCCCCATCCCCAGCACTGCATCTTGGGGTGCTGCATCCCTGTCCCTTACCTTGGCAGGCAGGTGGAAGCCGGCGAGATGCAGGGGCGCCTCGGGGTGCCGCGGGGTGGAGCTGAGCCGCACCTGGGGAGGCAGCACTGGGGTGTCAGCGGGGCACTCTGGGGAGGGAACCCCATCCCCGGGGTGGGCCCTACCTTGTCCTGGGGCTCCCAGCGGAGGCAGCCCAGGCCGTCGGTCTCGGCCTGCAGTTGGCAGGTAAGGGCGAGCACCTGCAGGTCGGCGGCCGAGAGGCTGGGGTAGTCCCCGGTCTTCTTGGAGAAGTCGGTCACTGCGGGGGGGAGGTAGAAAGGAAAAGGGGGGAAGGGGAAAGGAGCCGTCGGGCCGGGCCAGGCCGCAGGGAGGCGGGCGAGCTGGGCCTCCCCGAAGCGCAGGGCCCCGGTGAGGCCGTTCCGTGACTCACCGAGGCGCAGGAGGTCGGGCCGCGGCCGGCGGAGATGCAGCTGGCAGGGCAGGGCGGCCAGGCGGCGGCGCGTCGGCCTGTCGCGGATCTCGGCCAGCACCTCGGGCACGGTGTAGAGGTTCTGCGCGATGTCCTGCGGGCAGCGTCGTCACACCGGCCCGTCCCCACCCCCCCCCTCCCGCCCCGTCCCCGGTCCCCCGGTACCTGCAGCGGGGCGGCGCTGAGGAAGGCGCCGGTGTCGGCCACGACGTGCGCCACGCGCGCCATGTCCGCGCGCCCCATTGTGCCCAGCCGGCTGCCGTCCCCGGCGCAATGCACGCCGGGAGATGTAGTCCGCGCGGGGCAGGCCGGGAACGGCAGCCCCGCGTGACCGCTTCCGGGCGGCGCAGTCAGGTGACGGGCTCGGTGTCACATGACGGCGGACGCCGGAGCCGGAAGCGAGAGTGGAGCGGTCGCCGGTAACTCGGGTGGCGGGACGGGACGGTGACGGCTCGGGGGGGGTGCGGGGAGGCTGGGGCTTGCCGGTACGGTCTGTCCGGTGCCCCGGGCGCCGCTCGACTGCGGGCTCTGCCCACACCGCGGCGGTACCGGCCCGGTGAGGCGAGGCCCGGCCCGGTGCGGGCGGTGAAGCCTGAGGGGAGGGCTGCTCTGGCCGCCCCCTCCCCTTCGCGGAGCCCCCCCGGCGCTCTACCCCCTCTCGCACCCCCCCCAGTGGTTGTCGGTGCCCGGCCCGGTTCTGTGCGGGGCGAACCGGTACCGGGCTCCGGCTGCGGGGCAGGAGCCGGCCCGGTCCCTGCGGCGGCGGCAGTGAGCGGGGGGTGCCCGCCTCCTGGGACCGCTGCCCTGGCCCCTACCCAGCCCGTAGGGCCGCCGGCTCCCCCGGGGGCGACGGGAACACCGGGGGCCGCCGGGGAGGGGAGACCTCGGCCCTGCAGAAGGGGAAGGCTGCGCCCCGGGCCCGCACCAGCCACAAGCCGGTTCCGCAGGGGGTGTCAGCGGCGGGTGGAGCCTGCGGGAGAGGAAAAGGGCCGATCAGAGTGGAAAGCTGTGCCTGGGGGAACGGCACTGAGCACAGAGGGGGTTTCTGACGGCTGAGAGGTATTTAACGTGGCCAGGGGAGTTAACATAAGCAATAGCGAAATGGTGTAGAATCAGGGAAAAAGAAAATGGGGAAAAAGAGCCAAGACAGCTGGAGAAGAGGAAAACCAGTGGCAGTGACTGGCAGGGAGGACCAGGGATCCAGAGTCCCTGCTGCGGTGGGTCTTACACAGTAATTTTGTGGGCGCAGGTCACTAACGTTAGTGCGGGAGGCCCTGAAGGACAAGTGGGCCGGTCACGGGCTGGCCCAGGGGCTGGTCATGGGCTGACACAGGAGGGACACGTGTGTCTGGCTGTTTTCTGTGGGCCTGCTTAATGACACTAATGAAGTAAGTGGTGATGCGGAGCTGGGGAGTCATAACAAACATAAGGATTAACGATATCCTAAGGGAAGGCCAGGGTGATCTGTGGGCCAGGATAATTGGAGTAGGAGTAACTGTAGTAATAGCGAGTGCAATTAGTCTCGTGAAAGACCTCCCTGCGTAAGGCAGCTCTCCCCCGCTGGTGAGGGGGAGGAGATGGGCATGTGTTAGCGAGCCTCCAGCCGCCATCTGATAGAGCTGAGACAGTGGCAAGTCTGGTACCAAACAAGGTTTTCCAGGCAGAGGTGGGGATTGTATGAGGCACTGGCCAGGTCTCATCTGAGCACGGAGTGCTGGGAAGGTTTGCCGTGCTGGGGGGGGGTGAGGTCGCGTGGGGCTGGCATGGAGAAAGGGGGTGGGGAGCGTAGACCCTGCCTCGTGAGAGAGGGTTTTAAAATGAACCTGCCTTTGGGATGGAGCTTGGTATGGTCTAATGAGGGCAGGGAAGAGAGAGAGAGCCCTGCATGCGAGGGGTGGCAGCAGGGGCTGGAGCTGCTCTTCTCCCCTTTCCATACTTCCCTCCCCTGGAGGGGGAGGTCGGGACAGGGGAGGCAGAAGGGGTGTTCTTGGCTTTGGGGGCTTGGGAGGGCGATCAGGTTTGACCACATCTGAGCCCTCGCCCCAGGTTACAGGATTGAGGCTCCTCTTTGCTCCCGCCTGGGGGTGGGCAGCAAATGCCCCGCTGTGTCGGGGGCTCGCGCAGGCAGGGACTCTCTGGTCTGTGACCTTGACACCCACTGCAGGCACCCACACTCAGTGCATCCTCCCTGGCTCCTCTCTCTGGAGAGTGTGGAGAGGAGGACGGCTGCCCACGGGCTCAGGAGGATGGTGTGAGTCAATAGCTGACTCTGTGGTCCCAGACCGAGCACCTCGTGCTTCTGCGTGATACATGACCTCATCCTTCTACTTTGTGGTCAGTCGTTTCGGCAGAGGCACCCAGCCACGTGTACTGCCAGCATCGCCAGGCCTGCGCCCTTCCTGCCCGCTCCTGTTCCCAGTGGGTGACTCCTGGGAAAGCTGCAGCAGAAGGGGCAGGGGGAAGCGCTGTGCCCGTGGTGACAGTGACGTGGCGCCGGAGAGCGAGGAAGTGGTGAGCACTTGGGGAAGTGGAGGTCTGGGCTTGTAGCCTGCTCCTTAGTGTGATTCTTCTCTGTGTTCAGAGCAGCTATGGTCCCGGTCCCCTTCATGGCGTGTTAGAGTAGATGGGACTGATTTTTCTGTGGGATTTTGCTGCCAGGAAGAGACCTGGTCTGTCCTTGAGGGATGTGGCTGCTTCCTCATACTGTGACCGGACCTTCTTCTATACTACCGGTGTCACTGCCTCGTCCTTTCCGAGGGATCCCTTGTGCGACGGCTGTGCAGGCTGCTCCTGAGCCGGTGCTGCTGCTCAGCACGGAGCAGGGCGTGAGACAGTGTATCTGCTGAAGGCTTTGGAGGCTGCTCTGTCCTTGTGATCGGCAGCCACCTTTGGGTCAGGGTGAGCTGCAGCTGCTCAAATGGGGTGTCCAGAGGGCTGAGCGCTGCCCAGCTTGGCTCGGCTCTCGGGCTCAGCATTGTTGTTGCCTGTGGTGTGGGGCTGGTTTATCAGGAATGAGAGGGCACCTGTGTTGCCAGGTGTGTGACAGTCCATTGCCAGGTCTCCCTGCCATGTGGGTCACTTGCACTAATGGCTGGGCTGTGTTTGAGCCCAGTGCAGCCCCGGCTTCCTCTGCACAGCGGGAGCAGTACTGAGGTGTCTCCTCTCTCTCTGCTTCCAGCCAGGGGTGATGCCATGGCCGCTGCGAGCTCCAGCAGGGCCAGGGCCGGGCCACCCTGTGAGAAGTCCCAGCTCTCCGTGAAAGGTGGGTCCTCCTGCCACCGGTGGGGCCGGGAGCGCTGCGGTGGGGAATGTGGATTTTGGGTGCATCTGGTCCGGGTGTGTGCTCTGCCTGCACCCTGGGCTGGGAGACCTTTTTGGGGGGAGCAGGGCTTGGAGAGGGCCAGCACTGCCCTGCGTCCCATGGGTGCCTGGGGAAGCAGAGCAGCCATCGGCTGGGCTCTGTCGCCTCCTCTACCTGGCCTTCTCTCCCCGGCTGCCATCGGGACATGGCCGCGAGATGGCTCCCGATGCCTGGAGCTGCGTCCCCCGGAGCTGTGTCCCCGGGGCAGCCCTGGTGCAGGGCACTGATGGCCTGGGGGGTGGCTGAGCCTTGCCTGGTGGGTGCCTCTACCCAGGAGCTCCAGCAGAGCCCCCTTGCCCACAAGCCCTGGGGTAGGGCAGGGTCTGTGGGGACTGTGACACTCCAGCAGCCTCCGGGTATGGGTGAAGCTGGGGATGGGTAGTGATCAGGGGCTGGTGACGGGAGCACCTGAATCTGGCCATTGCTGCCATCAGGGGAATCGCTTCTCGCTCCTCCTCTCCCAAAAGCAGTTTGACTCTGCGGCGAGTTGCGGCACCCCGAGCTGGGT
The DNA here is from genome assembly GCF_028500815.1 of Rissa tridactyla. Taxonomy (NCBI): domain Eukaryota; kingdom Metazoa; phylum Chordata; class Aves; order Charadriiformes; family Laridae; genus Rissa; species Rissa tridactyla. The sequence goes on from NC_071469.1 coordinate 93,616,129, forward strand.
GTGTGGGGGGGGGCAGGGGACAGGGCCTCCCCTGTGGCTGCCTGACTCTCTGCTTGCCCCCCCTGCCCAGTCGTGTCCGTGAAGCCCAAGGCGCACAGCCGCCCATCCCGGATGAACTGCTACGTGGAGGTGGCGGGCGACGGGCTGCCCAGTGAGACCAAGAAGACAGGGAAGCAGATCGGGAGCTCTGAGCTGCTGTGGAACGAGATCCTCATCTTGTAAGTCTGCATGACTCCCCGGTGTGGGGATGGTGCCAGGGCTGGCCCCGTGCTCCCTGCTGTACCCCACTGTGCCATCGGCTGGGGCTGTTAGATGTCAGACATCTTTGCCCCCAAGACAGGGATGCTGCCAGGGACAGCCAGGCTGTGAGGGTGGCGGGAGGAGGGGGGGCTCCCATTGCCCCACGGCCTTGCCCACTTCCCTCTGCTGCCTGGTTTTGGCAGGCCTGGCGCTGCCTGCTCGCCAAGCAGGGACGAGGACACGGTTATGGCCCCCTTCTCTGGTCTCTGCAGGAACGTCACGGCTCAGAGCCACTTGGACCTGAAGGTGTGGAGTTGCCATACCCTGAGGAACGAGCTGCTGGGCACTGCCTCCGTCAGCCTCGGCAACCTGCTGAAGAGCGGTGGGAAACGTACGTACAAGCCGGACCCCACGGGGGTCCCTCAGCCTCCACCCTGGCTGTGGAGCCCGTGCTCTGCAGGGTCCTGCCGCCTTGCCCGCCCCGTAGGTGCACAGTGGGGAGGAGAGGCGGTGGCCACAGCAGCTCCCATGCAATCCCCCGCCCCAGGAGGGAACAAGGTGCCATTGTGCGCCCTGGGCCGCCTGTCAGGGCTGGGGTGTGACGGAAGCCATACCTCCGTTAGCCAGGGTGCCGCAGCCTGCACGGAAACACAAACCCCTCAGCTATTTGCTGCCATTTGTGGTCGCCAGAGTGTGGCTCGTGACAGCAGCTACTGCATAAAGGCGGCCATTCAGGTCTTGGGCCACGCAAGCGGCTGCGCAGGGCTGGAAAAGGCTTGCTCTGTCTTTTCCAAGCAAAGCTCCACCACTCGCAAGAGACAGACCTGGTATTGAGTGGGGAGAGGGGCCTCCTGTGCGCTGGGGGGCATGTGGGGCTGGTTCAGACTCTGCCCTGTGCCAGGGGCTGGGGTGAGTTCCTTACCCTGATACTGCCAGCTGCAGGCTGTGAAACCGCAACCGTGTCCCTGCTGTGCTCCTTGTGGCAGGCAGGCTACCATGCCCCTGGGTGGCATCTTGTCCTGCCGGGGCAGCGAGGGCCAACATCATCTCACAAAGCCTGTGAGGACCTGAACGTTCACCCTGGGTAGCTGCGGGTCTGGGTTGCCTGTTGCTTGGGCTGTTGTTGTCAGGCAGCCTGCAGTGGGGGTCTCTGCCCCAGGGCACCCTCTTCTGCGTCTTTTTCTTCCCGAGCTGTGCTAATACCCTGCCGTGCTGGGCTCCTGGAGCCGCTGCTGCTCCCGCCCTACCTGCCTGCTCCTCTGCAGGGGCACAATCAGCTCTTTCATTAGCAGGCATCCCAGGGGGCTGTGTGGAAAATGAATGGAAAAGGCAACTGGCTGTTCTAGCTTGTCCGTGAACATCCACCAGAAAAAACGTGTCAGATTTTTCCTTGACGCCGTGGGCTGGGAGGGAGGACTCTTAAAGCTGCAGAGCCTGCCCTGCTGGGAAGGTGCTGCCCTGCGCTGGGGACAGCCAGCACTGCCTGGGCGAGCCATGTGCTCTTGTCTGCCTGTCTTGTCTAGCCTGGCATCTGCTCCCTCCTCTTTGCAGACTCGCTGCTTGGCCTTTGGGCTTCGCTGCAGCTCTGAGTGAGCCAGAGACTGCTGCCAGTCCCCCGACGGTCCCGTGGGAGCCTGGGTGCCTGGGAGACCCCTTCCTCGAGAGGGCTTCTTGCCTGCGGAGAGAAGGGGAGCCCGTTCCCTCTGCCTGCTGGCACGGGGAAGGGGCCAGGTCACACAAGGGCATGCAAATCCATTTGGGATTTCAAACCATCCGAAGTCGGAAAAGTAATGTCCTCGTGCAGCCTGTGACACTCTGCCTGGGGAAGGCACTGAAATGCATGTGCCCTCTGCCACCCGTGGGGTCCTGGCCTTCCTCTTCCCCTCCTGGGAAGCACTCAGCAGAAGTGTGCCTTCCCCAGGGGCTTCTCCTGCCGGGCAGCAGACCCACTTTCTAGCTTTTCTGGGTTTGTTATGGATTTGGTGATTTTTTTTCTTTTTTTTTTTTTTTTTGGTAAATTACTGATACGTGAGTGTAGCTGTGGCCTTTGGTTTGTGTTCCTGTAGTACATGGTGCGGAAGAATTGTTCTGGTTGCTCTGTTTTTGGGCAGGGGTGGTGTTCTCACCCCCGCTGATGTCCGTGGCAGTATTCCTGCCTGCCAGGAAGACGCTGAAGCTCCCCCCGTTCTTTCTGTCCGCCCTCCTGCCAAGCACACCTCGCTTCAGGTGTAAAAGTCTCAGCTCTGAGGCCTGGAAAAAGAGCTCATTGATGAGCCTGGTCAGGCCTGAGCTCCCGGGAAGACGGGGAGAACTTGTTGGAGCTAACAGCCCCAAGCTGTGGGACAGGAGCTCCTGCTCCGGGCTGGTCCAGCCTTGCTTTCAGCCTTGCTGCACTTCCCACCGCCTTGGCAGGCGCCTCCGGGGCCTCTCCTCTGGCAGGCAGCGCCCTCCCGCTTTCGGAGGGGATTGGCCGGGGAGACGGAGAGGTGGGTAAGAATGGGCTCAATCACAGAAAATGAGCTGGAGCCTTCCATGGAGCTGCTCCCAGGGCTCCCGTAAAACAGCTAATTTGCAATGGCACAGCCCCCTGCCCCGGCCCCCAGCTGCTGCCTGCTGCAGAGGCACCTCTTTGTTCCCAGGCTCCGGGAGCTCCTCGCCCGCTCCTCCCGCGAGGCCCAGGGAACATCCCCCCGGCCGGCCTCGCGCCACTGTCTGCCACTGGAAGCCAGTACTGGGCCTCGCTGGTTTTTGCTGGTCCCACGGTGTGCGGAGCAATGGATGTGTCTGTGCAGGCGCTGGAGCGAGCCGGGCTGCAGCTCGCAAGTGAAAGCGCTCGCTTTTATTGCTCGCTGCTGGGGTTGCAAGTTACATCAACAGGCTCCTGTTTCTGGAGTGGCACCGCATGCCAGGATTTTACAGATCCTGCAGAGCCGTTTCTTTCCCTGCTGCTGCGCCCCAGGCAGGGCTGCTGGACCCGTGGCCTCGCGGGAGCCTCTAGGAAGCCAGGAGCAAACCCCCAAACCTCTGGAAAGCTGCAGCTGCCTCCGTGTCATGGATATGCTGTCAAAGGAGCTCTGCTGCATGGCCTGGTGGCAAAGGCTCTTAGCGAGGAGTCGTGAAGGCGAATGCACAGACGGGCTGAGGTGACTGTGCAGTGAGCTGGCTCTGTAGCAGCTGGGCAACAGTCCTGTAAAACTGGTTGTCCAAGGCAGTAAGTCACAGTGGGGATCGGACTGTACCTACCCTGCGTCACCTTTCGTGTGTCATGTCCCGAGTGTCCTGCAGAGCTGATGGGGCTTGTGACCCCCAGGGCTGTCCCCGTGCCCTGGCCACCTCCAGGCTCCCTTTGGTTGGGAGGCTGCTCTCTGCACCCAAGCCATGAGGAGGAAGGGTCTGCTGGCTCCAGTCCTGCCGGGCTATTTTGCAGCCAGCCGGCTGCCCCCCGTCAGAGATAGCGAGCTCTTTGACTCTCTTTTCACATCTTGTCTTCCCTCCCAAGGCTGTGATGGTTCAGAGGAAAGAAGCAGAAGTCTGAGGTCCTCCTAGTTATACCCCGCAGATAAATGGAGCGGAACACAGTTGTCTCTAAGCCGCAGTGGCTGAGACTGGGTCAGCAGCAGGGGCAAAGCTTCCCACTGCCTGGGGAGACTTCTACTTTTTACCTGGGACAGTAAAGATTATTCCCTCCTCTAAACTCTAGGTTCCTCCTGGGTTTAGGGATGGCTGTGGAAGGTCTAACTTCTTCCTGCAGGGACTGTAGCCACGGTGTGGGGTCGTTCCTTCAGCTGCAGGTATACACAGAGGTTAAGATAGTCTTAACTGGCCAAGCACCAGGGAGGTGGGTGCTGTGAGTGCTGCTGCCTGCCCGACGTCCCTGAGCTCTGGGGTAGCTCAGGGGGCCCTGAGACCCAGGGGAACCCAGCACGGCTCGGTGCTCCCACCAGGGCTGAGAGTGGCCCCGCTGATGTTACTTTTCTGCCGTTTTTTCTCTCTAGTGCCAGGGTACTTTCAGGGCAGGGTTCTGGCTCTGGGATGCAATTCTGTGGATTGAGGGGGGGCAAGTAGGTTGCATCTTCTGTTTGCATAAGTGGCAGACCCTGCTGCTCCGCGGGGGGCTGCTCTCGAGGGGTGATGGTGGAGCTTTGATCGTGTGGAGCCGTTCGAGTGGAAACTGGCCTTTGCATCCAGTAGAACTGTGCGAAGAGGGTTTGGGAAGCTGAGAGGATGGGAAGCACCATTCGTCTGTCTGGAAATCAGACGCGTGCGAAGACAGAGCCACCCAACCTGGGGAAGAGGCAGAGGGGCTGCCCCCTCCCGCACGACAGCTCTCTGGTGCTTGTGCCCATGGGTGTCAGATGTGTGTGGTTCCTGAAGGTCCCGGAGGGCTTGGGCTCCGGCTCAGCCCGGGGCCGTTATCGCGCTGGCTGCTACCAGCCTCGCTTCGTGGAACAGTAAATCCGCCTAATGGGCTGGGTGGGAATTCCAGCTCACCTCCGCTAAATGGGAGCTCTGATGCTGCGAGCGGGGCACTGGAAGTAGCTGAACTGAGACCTTATTCAGGCCCAAATCACCCCCCGACCCCCTCCCAAAATAATAATAATCCCTCTGACATTCTGGCTGCCGGCGGGACACAGGCAGCCTTTGTGCTCAGCCGTTCAGGGGACCCTCTGTTGGTGCAACAGCAATGTCCCTTTGTGCGTCCCGCGTGCTGGACTGGGACAGTGAATGGAAGGTTCTGCTAGTGTTTATTTTCTTTAAAAAAGCTGAAGGGGGTGGAGAGGGGGAGAAGGAAGCCGGCTGGGAGGTTCATGTTCACATCCTCCACTTGGAGACACCTTGTCTTTGCTCCTGCGCTGCCGCCCCCTCGGCTGGGCGCCTGCACAATGAGGGCTTGTGCGGCTCCGACGGGGAGAGCGGCGCGCTCGGCTGCCGGGCGCTCGCAGAGGGGGTGGAGGGGACCCCCAGAGCGTGCGGGCACAACTTCCACAGGGCTTGGAGAAAACGCAAATTCCTATGGCTTGGAAGAGCTGGGGAGAAACAGGGTCTGGATTTGTCCTGGTGTTTGGCCGCGCTCAGTAGCATCTTCTATCTCAGGCTCTTAAAACTGTCAGTGAGATTGCTTCCCCTTGGAAGCAAATTGAGAGCAACTCCTCCAGGCAGATGGGTAAGACCAGGCTTAGCAGAGTCGCTTGTCTGATGATGGGTGGGTAACGAGCAACAGAGTTGGACTCCAACCCCCGTGCTGTGCCCCCATGGGCACGTGCTCCTGCCGTGCCTGGACACTGAGGGGACACGTGCCTCCTTGGCGCTAAAACCCCGAGGTGCTTTCACGAGATCCAGGAGTGCTGCCTGTCCCACAGACCCCGTGGTGCTGGGCTTTGGGGTGCCTGTTGGAGCGCCCTGTGGGGCAGAGACCACTCAGAGCTGGGCTCCCCCTCGCAGCACTGGTCGGCTCAGAGGAAGGATGGCTACCAGCCGTGGGCTAGCACACGTGGTGTGAGTGCTGTTACCAGCCTCGTGCCAGACTCTTTCTCCATCCCCTTTGTGTCCGTTCCCAGTTGTGTGAGGCCGGCCAGTGCCCTGTGGGGAGGAGCAGCTCCGGACGGTGAAGGAGAGCAGGAGCCATTCTCTGGGCTGGTGCAGGAGGTTTGTGGCTGCTTCTGGTCCTGGCAGTGGCCAGGCTGGTGCACGGAGGCACCATGGGCTCCGTGCCTTCACCCCTGGTGCTATGCAGGGGCTGGGCTGCCAGCTGGGAGCCGTAGGTGCTGTTTGGGTGGCAGTTGCACACCCTGGGGCCCCGCCAGCGTGTCTCACCCTGGAGCTGGAGATGAGGTGAGGTGTCCGTGGGGAGCGAGTTTCCATCCTCCTGCTGACAGGCACCACACCCCGTCCCCACAGCGGACCAGGACAAAGCAGGATGCTAAAAAATGGTGCCGTTGTGTCATGAGCAATCTGTGTATAATAAAAATATTATTTGAGCAAATGAGTCAGGAAGCGTCTGGGCCGGTGTCCCAGGCTGGCGCAGACAAATTTTTCTGGCCTTGTGCGGCGGAGCTGCGTGTTTCGGTCCTGCTGGCTCCGGCAGGCATCGCTGCGATGGTGCGAGAGCCCTGCCTGCCCGTGGGCACCGAGGGTCGTGTTGTTCTCTCATCACTTGCGGGGATGCGGCTCTGCAGCGGGTGGTTCTGTTTGCACGGCTGGAGGAGGTTGTGGGAGGCGTGCAGGCAGCCCTTCTGCGCTGTGCCTCGCGCCAGCAGTACTGGTGGCTTCCAGGGACACCTCTTGCTGCTGTCTATGTGCAGCGAGGAGCTGTCAGGAGGCCTTGGCGGAGCTGGAAGGGTAGCGGGTGTCCTGAGGTGGCAGAGAGCCGTGGCTGCCAATGTGTGTTGGTGAAACAGGGCAGACGCCAGTTCTCAGAGCAGCTGCTGGGTGCCCCAGCATGTGGCACCACGCAGCCCGTCAGCTCCCTGTCCCTGCCGCCACAGCCCCTCACTCCGTGCCCGAGGGGAGAATGGTGAGTGGTGTTCTCAGGGCTGTTACCCCTCCGCAAAGCCGCTGTGTCCAGCTGTGCGTGGAGCTGTGACTGGCAGAGCCTATTAAGCTGCTGGAGCCAAATTGGCTCACGAGGGAGGGGAGTGGAGCTGGCGGCTGCCTCCGGGAGCCTCCCAGCCCATGCCACCCGTTCCAGAAGCTTCTGCGAAGGCAGTCTGATGCCACAGCGGAGCGTTTCTGTGCGTTTGGGGCAGCCCTTTTTGCTGGTTGCCTTCAGTGGAACTGATACATGGGGATGAGGATGGATGGATGCGCCTGGGGTTTCCCTTTGCTGCTTCCCTGGGTTTTCTAGGTGGCATGAGGGTACCCCCAATACTGAAAGATGCTGCTTGCTCCTCTGCAGCAGGCCAGGGCTTCAGGCACCATTGGGCGTGTAGCCATCAATCTGCTTTGTGTCCCAGACACCTGCTGGTGGTCACCCTCACACAGGACCCTTCTTGCCCCTTCTGTCATGTCAAACCAGCCAAATCCTTTGGCTTTCCTGCCATGGTCTCCCCTAGCGTCTGGATCTGTGAGCAATGGTGGTCTCGGCTGTACTGCAGCCTGGGGCCCCAGGGCAGCTCCACCCCTGTGGAAGGACCCTGCTTTTGCAAGCAATGGCTGGTGAAGGAGGGTCTTCCTCGGGAGCTGGTGGTGGGGCTGACTGGGTGTCCTCTGGCGATGCTGGTAGCTACGTGTAGGTGTGGGGCCAATGCTGATGGTGCACACTGGGACACCTGGCCCTGAGGGAGCAGGCACATTGTCCTCTGGAGGCGTGGGAAGGCCTGGAGGGGACCAGGAGGCTGATGTCCCATCCCATGAGGAAGCCGGGGTGGTGGAGCAATCTTCCATCATGGCTGGCATCCTGAGTGGTGACTGCTTTGTCTCTTTCTCCATGTCCCCTTGTCTCCCAAGTGGAGAACAGGCAGCTGACCCTGGACCTCCAGACGGAGAACAAAGGCAGCGTTGTCTCCGGCGGAGAGCTGACGATTTTCCTGGACGGACCTGCTGTTGATCTGGGAAGCCTGCCTAATGGCAGTGCCGTGACAGAGGGTGAGTGCCGCCCGTCTCCGCATGCATGTGGCGGCTCTGAGCACGAGGCGGTGAGCAGCGGTGGGGAGAGGAGTGGGGCTGAGAGCACGGCCCTCGGCACCTCTGAGCCAGCGTCCGAGTGTCAGCAGCCACCTCCTCTCCCAGGTAAGGCTCCGGCCCCTGCCCGCCCCGACTCCAGGCTTGTCCATGGGCTCCCGCGGGAGCAAGCGTGTGGTGGGACAGGAGCAGGAGCGTCGACAGGCTCACGCCCTGCCTCCCCGATGGCGTGAGAGGCGCAGCCCTTCTGCAGGCCCTCTGCCAGCCGCCCGTGCGGCTCAGCCTCTTCCCTTGCTGTCCTGTGTGGGCTGGGGAAACGGCTTCTGTATTTAATGAACCGCTCAGAAAAGGGCTGCCTGTGGTGGAGGGTGTGTGGAGACATGGACGGATGTCTGACCCATGGGGGCTGCCAGGGGAGCGAGCAGAGCTTGTGCTGGAGAGGGGCTGGTGCATTGCTTTCCCTCGCTGGGAGGCGAAGCTTGTAGAATCTGGAAGCCTTAAATGCAGCCGCTCTCCTGGTGCTGCCAGTTCCACAAAATCCTGCATGCGGATCCGCCATGGGGTGCTGTGGGGACAGGCTGTGCCATTGCGCAGCGGTGGGAGAGGAGAGCACCCCAGCGTAAGGGCAGGGTGTCCTTGTGTGCTGGGGGGGCTGTCCTGTCGTGCTTTTGGGTCTCCCCTCTGGAAGGAGGGAGGGAAGGAAGGAAGGTAGAACTAGTAGGTGCCTCAGTCATTTTCTTCACCCACTTTTTCTTCACCTGTTCAGGGTCCCAGGTGCCTGGACGGGACTCCAGCAGCATGGCTGCGGCCACGGAGAGCAGACACCAGCCTCCCAGTACAAACTGCTTTGGAAGCAGACTGAGGTAAGTGTCCTGTGCTGGCAGCACCTGTCGGGCTGTTACTGGGTGGTTGCTGTGGTTGTGAGGCAGCTGAGAAGTGTCTAGATCATCCTTGTGCAGTGGACCCCGCTCCGGATCTCCCAGTGATCCCCCAGCAAAGCAGTCCGTAGGAGGTGTGGAGCAGGGGTGGGCCGGCTGACCTGGAGGACAGTATGGCTGTGGGGTGGCCGTACAGCCGGGCTGTGGCTGACTCGGGCCTCTCTTTAAACTATTTGTTTCTTAAGGGGTGTCAGGTCTGCGATGACCCAGAGAGTTTTCACCAGTTGCTTTACTGGCACCTGAGGAAATGGTCCACCAGGGAGGTGTTGGGGCAGGCTGTGACCAGGCAAAGGGCTGGTCTGCAGGAGTCCCTTCAAATGGGGATTAAGGGGACCCCAGCTCTTGCCTCAGGCACAGCCGTGGCCAGGCACTGGGCCAGGCTGGGAAGCACAATGCCCCTCTGGGCAATGGTCACAGGGGGATGCTTCCACAGGTCCAGGGAGAGCAGGAGAAGCAGAGCTGCAGGGAAGTAACAGCTGCTTCCAAAGGAAATGAGGTGCTTGGGCACCAGGCCATCCTGTGCCTGGCGCGGTGCCCTCCCTTGCCTTCTCGCTGGGCTGGAGTGGCTCAGCGCTGCTCCTTTTGGAGCTGTGGTTATTGAGAGACGTGTCACACTGTCAACATGGAGTTGAATTTAACACCTATTTATATTTCCAGAGCGTGGCAATGTCCCAGCAGCCTATACAGATGTTCTGGTTAGAAGCGTGCCTGTAGAGAGGGCGCTTGCAGCCTGCCCGATAAGAGGTTCTGCGTGCCCTCAGCCTTAGGAGCACTCTCAGCAGCAAGCCCCACACCTCGAGCTTTTCTGCTCATTCTTCACCTGCTGGGCACATACAAGAGATGAGCGAATGGGAGAAGTGGTTTTGGCTCTAAAAAGTTACCCTGTCCTTCCATATCGTGTGTTCATCTCCCACCCGAGGAGGGAGTGGGATGGGAAATCGGGAGCAGGTTGTTGAACACAGTCGGTGCCTTTTAGTTTTGGTTGCTTCTCTTGATTCCTGCTGTCCAGATGTTAAAGCCTCCTAAGGGGTGAGAGAGTGCTCGAGGTGTCCTGGCAGGAGCTGGACTTTGCAGCTGCGTAGCAGCTATCAGTAGGTGCTAGAAAGCCTGCAAAAAAGTTCTGGTTTGAGAGGCTCAGGCTGGTGACTGCTCATTTCTGATTCCTGGCTGCTTTCCGATTGCCTGAAAGTCGTTTCTGCTTTTGGTGTCATCTTGTTCTGTGAGTGTGCGAGAGAAGTGTGGTGAGGTCCGGCCAGTACTTCTCCAGGGGACGTTCAGAGACCTTCCAGGCGTGCTTGCAATCATTAAAAATCCCACGGCTGCTCTGGTATGGGAAACTTCCTAGCTAGTTTTCAATTCATTTTACACTCGCCTGAATTTAGCGTTGTTCGGACATAACTCCGCAGTTTGATGCAGTACTGCTACACAAGGCAGAGCATTGCGGTACGTACCCACCATGGAGGCAGCTGCCTTCTCTGGAACGGGGTACAGGTCCTTTGCACATGGGAATGCTGTTTGATGTTTGCTCTGTTTATATGCAGAGCCATGTTTATTTTCATGGGCTTGGTGATGGATGCTGGCAAACTCGCTCGCAGGCAGGACGGAAAGAAAAGAGTCATTCTTTGCTCCTCAGCTATTTCTACACTGTCCCCTCAAGGGGAACTGCTTGGTCAGGGTTTCTCTTTCTTCTCCTGAACAAATGTCATCTTGGGATTTGCTGCTAATCTTGGTGACGGGGTGTGAAATTCCACAGCCTTCTGTGCGGAGAGGAAACAGAGCCCAGAGGTCCCCCACTGCAAGCTGGTGCCATGGGTGCCGAGAGAGTTGCCACAATCCCTGTTTGTCTTGCGGTGGCCAAAGGGGCCTCTTCTGACAGCAGGGAATAAAGTAGCCCGGTTTGCTGCTTGCCCTACAGAGAGGCTCCGGCTGGCCAGCCACGTCGGGTATTGCGATCTAGGCACGGCCGTGAGAAACTGCTGTCACCTCTCACAAGCTCATCCAAACTCAGTGACTTCTTCAGCACAGCACGCTTTGCTTTCTCTGCTTGCGTGACATTCAAAAGTCACTGCTCAGCTAGTGATGGGCATGAGCATCCCTGAGGGCAGGCAGGAGACGTTCCTCTGGGTCGCTCAGGTGAAATATGTCCCTTCATGAGACCCCTTGCTCTGCAAAGCCCTCTGTGTGGCTGTGGGTTGTCCCCAGGCATGTGGCTTCTGGTGTGACGCAGCAACAGTGAAGGCTGGAGGAGCTGCCATCACCAGTTGCACCCTTGGCACAGGCAGGGGAGAGGCAGGCAGTGCTGCATGGTAGGTGTGCCGCCTGCTGCCACGGAGGGGCCGGGGGGCTGCTCAGGGCCTTGGAGAACAAGCCGTGAGAGGGGTCTTGGGTCAGCTGGAAAGGGGTGGGTAACAGGAATGAACTGGGTTCGGGGTTTTGGAGCCTCTTGACTCTTCAGCTGCATGTCCCGCTGCCGTGGGGCGAGGGCATGTTCCTCCTGCTCCAGCTCCAGGGTGGTGATACACAGCTGCCGTCTCAGTTGCCGGCACTGCAGGCGTGAGGGCTGGGTGCAGGGGACGTGGCTGCCTCCTCCCGCCTTTGCAGGGGCAGGGGGAATTTCTCAGCTCCGTGTTTTGGAAGCTGAGCCCCTGCTGCCCACATGGCGCTGGGACTCTCCACGCATGTGTTTCCCAGTGGTCATGTCCCGACCCCCCGCAGCCCGTGCTGGCTCCCAGCTGCGTGCTCTGCCCTCCCTCCGCTTCATCTGTAGTTTGTGATCTGGTCTGCCCAGTGAGACCGAGACTGGTGCTGCCACCTCTGCTGGCGTCTTGTGCCAGGATCTTCTGGCCGCCACAGCGGGAGGAGGCAGCTGTTCCTGGGTCTAATGCCCGGGGCCGACGTCAGCCTCTGCGGCGTGGGGGCTCTGCCTTGGCAGAGACGGGGAGCTGAAAGGTTGATGTCACCCTGGCTGACGCCACTTCCCTCTTCAGCATCGTCTGCTCCCTCCAGCCCAGGAGGGGCGATGGGGCACAGCATGCGATGGGGCAGCCATGCGAGGTCCCCAGTCGATGGGGAACCGCAGGGCTCTTGTCAGACGCCTGGTGTACGTACACCCCACTCCGTCCCACCGGCGTGGCTGTGAGAGGCTGTTCTCATCCGCGCCGTGACTTGTTTTCTCCCCGCTCCTATTTTAAGAGCACGTTCCCAGCCCCGCCGCTCTCACGTGGCCTCGCTGGGTTTGTTTCCACGCATCTATTAAAAGACAATGCCCAGATGGGAGCACTCGTAGGAGGGCTGGGCTGGGCGGCGGGCTGGCTAATTCAGGCCTGGTAACCCTGTGCGGCCGGCTGGCAGCCTGGAAACATCCTGTTTTGGTTTCTAAAAACTCTCTGGGCAGCTCTGAGCTCATCTGTGCTAAGAAGGGCAGGGACAAGATCTGTCCTGTGCCTCGGGGGCTGCTCCTGGTGGGACCGGCTCCTGCCGGTGGTGCTACCTGCCCGCTCCCCTTCAGCCAGGGCTCTGGGGGCTGTGCTGCCTCCCCATGGGGTGAATGTGGGGAGGTGGGTCCCAGCCAACTTTCAGGAGGTGCATGGTGCCAGCGTGCCCCACTGAGCCCCATGGGTGGACAGTGATGCGCAACCTTCACCCCCCAGCCAGGGGAAGAGGAGCCCATTCTGCTCCTGCAGCTGCTCCGAGTCCCCAGGGTGCTGGTAGCCAAAGCAAACCCGCAGCATGTAGAGGTGTCCTGGGGGTAGCCAGGGTTTCTGGTGCGAGGTCACCATCTGAGGGGTGCCTCGAGGAACCCCTTGTCTGGGGCTGCCCTCCTGGGAAGGTCCATGGCTGTTCAAGTGGCCACGGCAGCTTCTGCTTGCAGGCTGCTCTGACCGTGGCTCTTATCTGATCTATTTTCAACAACCATCTCATGCTTTCCCATGTCTCCTCCCGATCCCAGCCCTTCCTCTGCCCACTGTCGTGATCCGCTCCCCAAGGAGAGTGGTTTTGGAGTGAGTGGGAGGAACCAAGGGCTTGCTGGAGCTGGTGAGGGTGGCATGACTGATGCTGCGCCCTGTCGCTGCCAAGCTGCCATTCCCTCCCAGCTCCAGCCCTGAGACATGGGGACAGTTTGCGGGTTTGCCCTTTTAAGGGGAGAATTTGGCTGGGGCAAACCAACTTCTTAATCCCTGTGGTCCTCACCCTCTGTGGTTGCTGCCCCGGCCCGGGATCCTGGGCAGGGGTGGCTGGGCTCTGCCTCTGTTCCCCTGGCCCCTGGGATGCAGGAAGGCAGCGTCCCCCCCTCCCGCCCTGCCCTGTCCCCCTCTCCACGTGCAGTAATGACCGGGTTTCTTAATCAACATGAAAACCCAGCCTTTTCTTGAATGCTTTTGGGCTGCCTCAGGGGCCCAGGGCGGTCCGAGGGGGAGAGTTTGCTTGGGGGAAGTGGCAGGCGCTCTGCCCATGGAGGTCAGGCTGCCGTGGCCACGGGGACGTGGTGGCAAGGGAGCTCCATCGTGGCACTAAGTGCAGACCCCCTGAGAGATGGAGCAGCCGCATCCAAGCTGGTCGTAACCTGTGCCGTGATTTAAGCTCCCATCTTTCCCAGCTGCTTGTTCCCTCTTTCGCCAGAGGCCACAGCTGTCACGGCAGCAGAGCACATTTGCACCTTCTTCACCTGCTTTTGTGCAAGGTTTGTAGCCAGACGGGAGGCATGGGGGGGGTTCCCACAGTGGTGCAGGAGCTGGTGATGTGTGGAATCTCTCCTGGGAGCTTTATTCCAGGGGTGGATGGAGCAAACTGCTGGTGGCTGTGACAGCTTGGTGCTGCAAGCGGGTTTCCAGCTGTGAGCGCCTGGGGACGTTTCTCGGGAGCACTTGCAAACAAAAGCAAAGTCATTGTCACCCAGGTTACTCCTCCAGGGGACTGTGCCACCGGCAGGCCAGGACCCATGGGCAGGCCGGCAGGCCCGAGTAAGGAGCACGAAGTTCAGGGCACTGCCGGAGGAGCAGAGGCACATGGCTGCATCCTGGCCGTTCTCAGGGAGGACTGACGGCTGTGCTGGGGGACAAGCAGCATGAGGCAGAAGCAAAAAGGCGGGAGCCGGGTTTTCTTTGTGAGGCCAGCGGTGTGTGTCAGCTCCCGTGTTTCTTTCCCTTGCAGGACGCACCGACATGCAGCTGGAGCGGCCAGGCAAAACACGGGGAGTGGAGAGCAAAGTCCCAGCGCCAGGAGCCGGCACCGGCAGCAGGCCAAGAGCACGCAGCACGCCGGCATGGCCAACGGCACAGCCAACGGCACAGGTGAACCAGCGCTTGTGGGAGGAGGGGGGGGACAGAGCTTGGGGCTGCATCTGGTGGGAGAAAATGAATTTCTGCTAAGATAACAGGTCGTGTAGTGCCTGGGAATTTCCTCTTTGTGAATTGGTAGCTTTTTATTGATTTTACTTTTGATAAGCTGGGCAGCTCTGCAGAACGCACTGGTAGGATCCGTTCTGCCCATCGTGAATAATTTCTGTGGCTCCTCTCTGGAGTCTCCCTGACAGAAATACTGCATTCAGCTCCAGGTTTTTAAAAGGGTACTGAGACAGCAATGCCACTGATGCCGCTGCGAGGAGGACAGTTATCACAGCCGAGTGGGCTTTTTTCAGGGTTGGGAGCATTCAGCTGAACTTGCCCATCGGTCTCCAGCAAAAATGTTTTGAGCTCTTGCCCACCAAAGCAAGGAGGAGCAGCTGTCTGTCGAGCCCCAGAGGAGGCATAAACTTGACTCCCAAAGGGGGGCTGATTCTTATGCCAGGGTGTGTTTCTGGAAGGGTTTTTCTTGTCTTTTCTTGGATTTGTCCACAAAACCATAAATATCTTGTAGAGTGGGGACTGGGACCTGCAGAGTGCCTGACTATGAAGCTACAGCAGCTTATCTGTTTTATCTGTTTTCCTTCTCTGGCTCTCATGGAGCCGGACGAGCAGCGCGGCATCTCCTGCTCCTCTGCACTGTTTTGCAGGCAGCACCATCCTTTCTTTTGCTTTTATCAGAGACCTGGAAGGAGAAGCAGAGTGCTTTGTTTCGGGTAGAAGGAAATGTTTCGTTCAACCCAAAAGGAGGATTATTTTTTTTTTTTTTTCCATTTCATTGGAAAAAGCCTGGAGCAATGCAATTTCAATTTTGCCAAAACCCGTTTTGGGAAGGGAGATGGGGGAGCAGAAGGCTGACGTGAAATGCTGCCTTTCAGCTGTTGCTCCTGGTCCGTGCTCCCCTCCCCGCCGCTGTGGCTCGTCTCTGCCCTGTTTGGCGCAGCGCTGTACTGGGAACCAATGCTGCGCCGTGTCCCCTGTCCCACCCAGCCCTTCCCAGTGTCCTCGCTGTGCGGGGGACACTCCCTCGGGCTATGGACAGAGTTTTTGTTCCCAAGTGCAACTTGGCTCCTTGGCTTTGGTTTGTTTAAAACAAGTTTTATTGGCCCGGCCCCAGCCTTCCCGGTGGCTTTATGGCTGTGCTGTCCTCGTTGCTGTTTACCACTCGCCAACCTCCGTGTCTCCTGTAAGTCCTGTCGGTGATGACTTTACACTTCAGGATGGGGAGATGAGTGTTTCTGGTGGCTGGGATTAGTGCTGGACACCCTCTCTTGCCCTGTGGAATGCCTCTAGAAACCATCCTCTTCATCCTCAGTTTGGTATGTTTTGGTGTTTTTTGAGCAGACTGTTGCAAGAACATCCCCATTATATTTGTCACTCACAGCTGTAATTTCATCCGACAATAAAAGGAGATTATTTCATGGCGTGTTTCCTCTACAGCCACGTTGCTTAGCCCTACCTGTGTTCCCCTTGGAGCCCTTCCTTATCAGGTGAACTTTGGATCAGCTTTTCCCCTGCTTTGTCCAGGACTGAGATCAAATCGATCACAGCGTAGTCACCTGGGTCATTCTGCAGGTTCCCTTTGAAGAGTGGCACAACATGTTTGAAGCTTCTAAAATTGCCCTTCCCAAGGCTTGCTAGAAATGAGCAGCAGTCAGAGACCTCCTTGCCTCAGTCTTGCAGGACTGCGGTGGAAGTTGCTGTGAACCTGCAAACCTGGAAATCTTCATTGCCCGTAGATGCCGCCTGAGGGGCTCCTTTGGTTGCTGATGCTGTGTGCCAGGATTCCTGCGGCGCTGGAGGATGCTGTCCTGCTACCCTCTAGCTGTGCAGCAAAAGTGTCCCGAGCAGCCTGCCTCTTCTACAGAGTGTCTGTAGTTCTTCTGTGGGGCTTTATACTCTTTTGAGGCTTTTTCCTGTATTATTTCTAAATGCTTGGGCTTGTAGACACAGATACTTGCCTTACAGTTTTCTGCGTTTCTCAGCTCTAACTTGTGGAGCTCTGTCTGCATCCCTTGCTTCTTTTTTACTTGTTGCTGGTTTGTTTTTAATGCTTTTGCTTTGCCACTGAAGCCCGGATGTCTTGTAGCGAAAGTTATCCTCTGCTGGACTGCCAAGTCTCAGGGTTTTTTGGCTACCTAATAAATATTGGTCAAACAAATTCCCTTTCATTTTTTTTGGTCTGCATTTTCCTCCTCATCAGTTTTCTTTGTAATTTTCCTTTGCTCTGTCTCTTCGCCTTCTCTTTTCCAAAAGTTCAGTGGAATCTAGCAACCTTTAGCTCTTACCAGTGCAGCTGATTTGCCGAGCCTGGGTTTCCCTCTGCCCGGGGCGGGGGGATGCTGCACCAGCAGTTTCTGGGCTCCTGTGAGTTACCTGAACTCCCATCACGCACGCAGCATGTTTGCAAGCGGCAGAAGAGGTACGGAGCATGAATGCCAAGTACCCTCTGCTTTTTGTCTCGGGACAAAGAAAATTTCTAGAGGGACCTGACTGCTGGGGGAAGGAGGTGCTGCCTTTGCAGGCTGGGAGCACCATGAGTCCCGCGTTTGGGTGGTAGTGACTGCCACCCACCACGTGCTCTGCCTCCTGGGCTGCATGGGTGCAGTAGATCAGCCAGGCCCCCATTACCCTTTCTGGGTGCTAACGTCTGTGCCCTCTGCCTTTCCAGTGAACGGAGACGCAGTGGTCGCCGCAGACATCGAAGAGGAAAGGCCGGCAGCAGGAGCGAGCGTACCAACCCCAGCAGCGTCAAGCATGGCTGACGGCTCTGTCGCTCCTGCCCTGCCCAGCTCTGGAGAGGCAGAGGAGGCAGCCTCCGGCTCCAGCGCCCCGCCGGCCCGGGCAGCGGTGCTAGCCCTGGATGCTCTGCCCCCCGGGTAAGCTCTGCCTTCTGCTTGAGACTTCTGTTCCCCTGACAGGGCCAGCACGATGGAGCGCCTGTGGCCCTTGGGGAGGGAGACACAGCCCTGGCAGGACGGCTCGGGGGACACGACCAAACTGGGGCACTGCTGTGTGCTGGAAAAAGAGGATGCTTGAGGGAGGGGGCTGCACTGCACCAGGAGCTGGTGGAAATGATGGTGGTCAGCAGAGCAGAGAGGGCCTGGGGGATCGCCCTGTCAGGGACCCCTGTGCCCCGTTGGCCTGGCACAGTCTGTCCTCCCTTGTCTGAGCCATCTGGCCGGGCTGTGACTGTTGTGGATTCCTCCTCTGGGGTCCGATCTGTGTCCGCTGTGGGTCTCTGGGGTAATAAACGGTGAATCACATCTCTGCGGCAAGCAGCCTCTCAGCGTCTGTGCCCAGGGGAGCAGCAGACCACGCTGCTCTCCTGGGGCTGCTGAAGGGATCAGTCAGAGGAAAAAGCACGAGAGAGGGAGTGAATTTCCAGGGAGCTCCCACTGAGCAGGAGGGCACGAACGTGCGCTCCAGAGACACCATGGAGGCGTCAGCCACTGCTGGTGGGAGGTGGGCAGGACCCTCAATTAGCTGTGCCTGTTTTTCTCCCCGGTGCGGATGCTCCGCATCCTCCTCCTCCTCCTCCTCCTCCTCCGTGGGACGTGGGCTGGGGGGGAGAGCTGGGGCTGGCTGAGCCGTGCCAGTGGGCTCGCTGGCTCTCAGTGGGGGCGGTGGGCAGGCTCTGGGCTCAGCCCCCCTCCCTGCTGCAGCTGGGCTGGTCTCCCCTTGTATTTCAGACACCTTTAATTCTGGACTGAAAAAGCAAAGCGGCGATGGGGGGGCGGGGGGGGCATTGAAAATGTCTTGTGTTTTGTATGAAGGGAGCTGTTTATTTTCCTTTGGCTGAGGCGATGCCTGCAAGGTCAGGGCCTCGCTCGTGTGTCAGTCACAGGTAATTAGGGTTAACGGCTCAGTGTGCCTTTATGTGGGGTGTGTGAGGGTTTCTGTTCTCCGGCCTGGGCGCTTCCTGTTTCCAGGCAGCTGGAAAAGTCCAGTGCTCTGAAAAAGGTCTTTATTCCAGCCAGAGCTTGTGCCCCCTTCTGCTCCTACCAGGTAGACTGAAGGTCTCCTTTTCCCCACCTCTGCGCAGCCCGAGGTGGAAACAGGCTGTTGTTTCTTTCCCGGGGCGGAGAGGAGCCCACGGATATCTCACGATTAGGGTTTCCGGAGGCTCTGGGAGGTTGCAAGCGCTGCTTTCTAAGACACACCAGACTTGCATTTACCTGATCCAGTTGGGTGGAAGGGTGGCCCCTTGTCCTCCCCGTGCCTGTCTGCCTGCGGTGCTCACGCATCAGAAGATTATACTGGTGTGTGTGGAGGAGGATAAAGCTGTCGTACTTTAGGAGACGGCTGGAAAAGAGCAGTGAAGGGGTAGTGAGCCATCCTCCAGGCTGAGCTTGCAGAATTTGGATCTCTGGAGACACCTTTGATTAGCACCTCGTGTATCTGTCCCTCCCTGTCCTGACATCAGGATCTGTAGCGGGGAAAGGGAGCAGCAGCCCCCTTGCGTGTGCTGTCCGAGTTACGCGCTCATGCTGGGCTGACTTGGGTAGCAGCTGACCTGCTCGCTCAGGTGGAGACCAGGTATCGGGGTCTTCCCAGGTGAAGGAGAGTGGAGAACCGAGTCTTTTGAGGTCTCCACGGAGCGAGCCCTGCCCTGAGAGCTGCCAGACCAGGTTCTGGGCTAACAGGGATTTGCACAAACAGGGATTTGCTAAACGGGGATTGCACAAAACACTGTGGCCCTGGGGTGGTATAAATGAGCTTCTGGGGATCTCTTGAGACCTGATCTAGGGCAGCTGATTTTTGGCTGGCTCGCAACACCAGGGTATTGCTTTGAGTGGTGGTTTGGGGCCCAGCTTGGGAGATGGGGATGCAGCTGGCTGGGCTGGTGGAGGCCGCGATGTCTCAGGCAGAAGGGATGCACACAAAACCAGGCCACTTCAGTGCTGTTAGCAGCGTGTTCCACAGAAAGCGGTGCAAGATAGCCCCTCGCTGGCCCGGCTCCCGCAGGAATGGCTGTGCGGAGAGCACTGTGGAGCCTGTGAGCGATCGCTCTTGCTTTGCCGCTCGCAGGAGCGACGTCCCCTGCAGAGCTGCCAGTTGCTCCAGCGCTGAAGAGCTGGAAAGCCATCGTGTCCCTCCTGCTTCCTGCAGGAGCCCTGCCTCATTCTCCAAGCGTCTCCTTTCATCTGCGGGAGCGTGGAGACCACTCACGCTTGGCTTCCCTTCAGTCTCTGGAGGGGTGGCAGCTTTTCCTATCTGCGCGCTGGTGGGTGCGCTGAGCCCCAGCCTCCCTGCTCGTGCCGGGCTGCGTGCAGATGGAGTCGAGAGTGGCTGGGTTCATGTGGGGATTCAGAGCTATTTATTCTGCTCGGATAGCTGTCTCTGAACATCTGCAGCAGATGTGGTGGGCACAAAGGCATCTCTCACACAACGAGGAGTCTGTTCTAGGGGCTGGAGGGTGCTGGAAGGTGTTCTGAATAATTCCAGCCCCGACAGTGCCCAGAACTTCCTTCGCATCCTCCTGGCTTGGGCAGAGCGTGTTTCCTTGCGAAGCCGGGGAGCGTGTGTGGCACAGGAGCAGCCGGTCGCGGTACTCGAGGCCCTTGGCGCGGGGTCCTGGTTCTCACCTAGGGGTTTCCGAGCGGACCGATAGCGAAAGGGGGGAGGGCGCAAGAGCTGCGGGCTCCTGCATCTGGTTCCTATCAGTGATGATCCTGCGCGGGGCACAGACGGTCGTTAGCGTGGTGTGTATACACAGCGCTGTCTCGCCCGTACAAAGAGGTACATTATGCTGCCTGGCAGAAGGCATGGGGCTGTGGTTTCTTACATAAGGAGGGCGTTTGGTTTGGACTGCAGGGTTGCCTCAGCACTGCCACTTCGCACCGTCCGGGGCTCCCTGTACCCACTGCTGTTGCAAGCCTGGTGGGCAGTTGGAGGGGAGCTGGCGGGGGCCCACACGTCGCACGCTTCGTGCTTGCAGCAGTTGTGCACGTGGGTGAGAGCTCCCACCATCTAGCACTTGCTAAACCACTAATCTTCCTTGCTGTGGGCAATGTGGCAGCAGGCGCAGGGAGGAATGCTGGCTGGACCTAGGGTCCCCAGAGGAAGAGCCTGTTGTCATGCGTCTCCCTGAGCTGTGTCCCTTGTGGGATGACAGGTGGGATGCAGGGAATCCTGCGAAGAGCTGGGTAATGGTCTGAGCAAGGATGCGTTGCCCTCAGTGCCTCTGTTTCTGAGGTTATTGCTGTGTGTCAGCGGTAATAAGTTTGTCGCAACTTGCTGTTTAATGGCAGTGACTCGCTGTTGGTAGGGTGAGGCAGTCCTCACCAAGTTTACTTTTCAGATCACCAGGGAGCTGCTGACCTGAGGAGCATGTGAGCTTGTCACCTGTTTGTGCAGGGTGTGAGATGGGGATAGAGGACGTCAATCAGTAGCTGCCACCACCAGCAGCAATCTGCAATCTCCGCAGTCATGAGGGCAGCCAGAGGAGTATCTGAGGGATCCAGAAACCCTCTGCCCTGGTGGAGTACTCATTGTGGGATTTTTTTGTCTACAGCCACAGAAACAGTACGTGAGGACTTGAGAGCCTCTTGTCATAAAGCACTTCAAAGTCCTCAGAGCCATAAGATAAATAATCTTGTGAATCTGGAGGACTTGTCCCCTCTCGTAATGACTGCTGGCACCACTGGTTCGGTGTGCATGGGGGTGAGGTCCTGTTCGTTTCTGAAGCACGGCATGTCAGCGTGGATGCAACGGGTGGCGCATCTGGCTGGGCTTGTCCTGCACGCTGTGAGTGAGTGGTGCTGATGTCTCTAGATCCACTCAAAGGAGGCCATTATGAACAACCGACCTCGGAAAGATGATGCTTAAAGGGTTTCCCGTGGGATGCTGACTCCTGCAGTGTCTCATGAGTGGAATTGTGCCTTGGTGTTTTGTTTGGAAATAGCATCATTCCTCCACCTGAGCCTTGTGCCGGGTCCGTATCTGGCTGTTGCTGGTGGTCTGAAGCACCTGCAGGGCAGATCTAGGAAGGGGCTTCCCAAAGCTCTGCCTGCAGTGGGCAGCTTTCCAGGCAGCAGCACTTCCACAGCCCTGCCTTCTCCCTGAAGATGCTCAGGGACCTTCTACCGTCCATCTCATGGGGTGGACATGCTTCTGTCTTCAAGAAACCCCAGCTATGCCGATTTTCTCTTTGGAGATTTCAGGGTTTTTTTTTTAGCTGTCCTGGTGCTTTTATGCCCATGAAGCACTGAGTTCATCGTTAGCGAACAGGAAACCTGAGGCGTTTCCCCTCTGACAACGCCCAGTGCTGCCCCGAGGTAACCCAGGAAAAGGCTGACCATGGGGTGGGGAGACAAAGACGTCCTCATCCCAGAGCCGCACCGGGTAGTGCCGGCTCTGCTCTCACGTGGTCACTCCTTTGGGCGGCGTTATGCTTGGCAGCCCCTTGCTGCCAAAGGTGTACAGTGCAGTATGTCCTGCCTTGGACTCTTTCCATTAGAGATAACCATTGGTGTCCCTAGATCTGTTCCAGGGATGAGAAAGATGCAGTGCTGCTGACTGGTAGCTTTCATCTGCAGATTACCTGGTCTCTGCGAATGCGTTAAGTTGACAGTGCTTTTGAGAAGCCCGTAGGAGCAAAGCCAACAGCTCTGATTTGGGTTAGGCAATCTCTCGGCTGAGTCCCGAGCTTGACATTCACGTTCCCCTCCTGCTTTTGGGCAATTGACTCTTATCTCAGAGTACAAGATTGCCTTCTGCCCAGGGCAGAGGTTTTTCAGGCTGCCCGCATGGCTGCTGGGCTGGCGAGATCCCCAGCTGACGGCATGCTGCCAGGGCTTGGAAATGCGGCTGAGGCTCTCCCCATTTTCTGCCTTCCCACCTCTTTGACGTGCAGTGTCGAGGCTGTGATGCACATGGACCTGTGGTCGCAGCAGGTGTGTGGTTGTGGCTGAGATCACCGTTTGGTGGCTTCATCGTCCCCTGGGGAGGTTTGAAGGTGAGCAGAGACAGTGTGAGCCCAAGCAATGGGGCATTGGCGCTTTGTGTCTCCTCCACAAGGGCTTCTTGCTTTCTGCAAGCCCAGGTTTGTTCCCTTGCTGTCACAACAGAAGCTGGTATATTAATTTCCTAGGGCTTTTTGTGATGATTAATTGAGATAGAAGATTGAATCGGGAGGGAGACCTGTGGGAGCAGAAGTGTGGCAGGAGAACACTTTATCTGTCAGCAGCTGCCGACTCGCCTCTCTCTGTTGCAGAATAAAAGCTGACAGGAAAGCAGAGCGCTCCACGGAGCTCTTACCTTTGCCAGGGTGTACACTTTCATGAATGAATTAAGGCAAAGAATGGTTTTCAGTGTAGCCATGTAAAGCCAGGCCTCCCTGTCGTACTGGCTCCCCTCAGGGGCCACCTCCGAACCCTGTGCCTTGTGGCCACGCGATGTTTTTAAGCGGTATCTGTCAGCAGTGAGCAGGAGGGCTGCCAAGGAGAAAATTCGGTCACAGCCCAAACTCAAAGGCTCCCCTTTAAAGATGTATTAAGAGAAACCAATCAAAAACTACATCAAAAACTCAGAGGGCATAAAACTGACCCTGTGTGAAATCTTATGACGATCCTCCTACTTTCTGGAGGAAATTAGGAATTTATGCTCCAAATTATTCCTGTTTTCAGAAAGCAGACCGCTGCAGCACCCCTCCGATGGTCTTGGTCAAGCAAGCCAAGCAACTGCCACGTAGGCCTGCTGCCGTTCTTTATTTTAACCAAAGGTTAGAACACCGTAGCTAAGCAATGCGAGGGGGTGGGCTTGCTAATCCACCAGATGCAGCTCTCTGGACGTTCTTGGTAATAAGGTGATTATTAATTATTCACAGCTCACTGGTGGGTGGGGGAGGCTGGTTGCACAGCTGCAGCGCGAGCCTGTGGGCACACATGCAGACAGCGTTCCGAGGGAGGCTGTTTGGGCAGGAGTTAAAGTAGACGAAGGCGCCCGTGTAGTGTCCTGTGTGTAGCAAGACTCCGGCTCTCGCTGCCGTGCAGATACCGGGGCTGAGGCTGCTGGATCCACGTTGCTTGTTCCAGGTGAACCCCTTCGCTTCACCTCTGTGTTTGAGGAGAGGACAGGCACTGTTGCGTCTGCCTCAGGTTTCCTTCCACGTTCTCTCCTGAGGGTGCTGCTCTCCCCAGCTGGCCCTGGAGCAGCGCACGGTGGGGACAGGCACCAGGGAGCCCTGCAGCGGGAGGCACACTGCCCTGGCTGGCATCGCAGAGGTGCTTCGGTAGCTCCACCTCAGCCAGGGTTTGGTCTCTGTGCTAGCAAGTATCAACTGCCTCATGATTATTTTTTTTTTTAATTTTTTTTCCTTGCAGGTGGGAACAGCGAGAGCTGCCCAATGGTAGAGTCTACTATGTAGACCATAACAACAAGACCACCACGTGGGAGAGACCCCTTCCTCCAGGGTAAGGAGCTCTGGGGGCAGCTGGCATCTCAGCTACTGAATTAACTTGTAGCAGACACGTGGGAGTCTGCACAGAAGGGGAGAGGTGGGTTGGTGGCAGGAAGGTCTTTTGATTTCTAAAAAGAATTGGGGTGAGATGACCAAGTGTTGGCTGGCCTGAAAGCACACCCTGTATCCTTAGAAAGGTCTTTCCAATGTTTGTAAAAAGGAAAAGGCCTTCCAATCTGTTGTGTTTTGACCTCTGTTAGAGGGTTGTTTTTTTAAACAGTCCACCGAAATCACTGAACACTTGAGCAGCAGCAGAGCCACTTGTGGGCAGAGCAGAGGGGTGAGCATTCGGGATGGGGTGCCAGCAAAGTCCCTCTGAGGACCGGGAGAAGGAGAGGGTGAGCCTCATGTCACCTTGAGAAACAGATGTTTTTAGATGAGGGCTGAGCTCCTGGTGAGCAGAAACAGACACGCTCAGTGTGCCCCAAACCTGGAGCTGGACCCTGGACTCTCTGAGGGGCCTCTTACGGTCTCAGCCACGTTGGGATCTGCTTGTTCTGCTGCTCAGCTCCATGAGACCTGTAGGAAGTGTTCTGCCAAACCTGTGTCCAGGAGGGCCGTGCTTTCACTTGCGGGAGTAAAGTCTTCAGGTCGTAAAGGCTGTACACAGCCCTGGGGCCACGTGCTTTCCAGAAGCTTGTTGAATTCTCACCTCTTTGTGCTTCTAAAAGCAGAGACCTCAATACAGCCTAACTGTTGTTCTCTAGACTGAGCTCGTTCAAGGCTGGAATGACTGAAGTGTGCTTTAACCGCCAGCGTAGTATGTGACAGTGAAATACAAGCCTGTCCTGTTTTCCTCCATGGGAGCCTCCAGGTTCCTGTGGGCACACGCTATGTTCAGTTAAGCTGTGGTCTCTGCAGCCACTTTCTGATCCTACAACAGCTTGAAATCTGTCTGGTGTTAAAAGAGGGAGGCTGTTACCTGGAAAGGTAGGTTTGGGAGTACCCCAGGTGCGCTCCTTCCCTCCTGCTCAGGTCTTCAGCCCAGTGGCTTGCCTCTGTCAGAGGTCACCTGTCTTGGAGGAATGCTTACGGCATCCCGGTGCAAGCTCTGCTAACGTCTAGACATCCCATCTAGGCTTCACGCGCCTGTGCAGGGAGGTGGTTCAAGTCTTGCTAGTCTTTTGTATTTCCTTCTGGTGAATCTTTGTCCAAAAACCCTTCAGCTGTGAAACTGGTGGTTACACTGGAGCCGGGAATGGAGTCCTTGTGTTAAAGTGTATCTTAGTTTTGTGAGAGGGGCCAGAGAGCAAGTGTCTGAAGTTGGCCTGTAGTGTCAGAGTGAAATGAAAAATCCCCGTCTTCATAGCTGCACCCTTGGGCCCCAGCAGCTCTTGGCTTTTCCTCCCTCGGAGGACTCTGAGCTGCTTTTCTCACCTGCGTTTCTGAGAGGCAGCACTCAACCACAAATCTTCTGCTGAGACGCTACATGGGGGGCACGAGGGGAGCGTGGCAGCTGGGGAAGGGGCTCACAACCCGGTTCTTCTCTCAGTCATGCTTTCAATGTGTTCTGGGGCAGCAGCTGGATATTCTCAAGCCACTGCTGCGTGTCCAGGGCCCTGGGGACAGCCCTCAGAGGAGGGCAATGGGAAGTTCCTCGGTGTAGGACCATGGTCTGTGCCTTCTGCTGTGCCTCCCGACCTCTCCAGGGTTTCTTTCTGCTGCCTTCACACCAGCATTTGTACCGAGTTGCCACACGGCAGCTGGAGGCACCTGCCAGCAGGACTCGTCGAGCTGTCTGAGGACAGTGACATCTTCCTCTGGTGTTTCCAGGTGGGAGAAACGTGTGGATCCTCGAGGCAGATATTACTACGTGGACCACAACACCCGGACCACCACGTGGCAGCGCCCCACGGCCGAGTACGTCAGGAACTATGAGCAGTGGCAATCCCAGCGAAACCAGCTCCAAGGAGCCATGCAGCAGTTCAGCCAAAGATTCCTGTACCAGGTGAGAAGCGGGGGCCGCGGTGGTGAGGGTCTCACCCCACTCTCCTGCCAGTCTCACCTGGGCTGACCCGTGAGACCCTGAGCTCGGGGAGGTGCTCACTGGGCCATGTGGGGTCTGTCAGCTCGGCGAGCTCAGCAGAGAAGTGCTGGGACAGGAGAGCCCACGAGCTCCTCTGCTGTGTGCAGAGAACAATGTGGGAGTAACTTTCTTTTTATAAAACAGCTTGCACAGCCCTGAGGGGTGATGGGAGGTGACCTCAGCAGCCTGTCCCTGGTGTCCCTTCAGAGCCAGTGTGGCTAGGCACACGCTTTCTCCCTTGGCTCCAGTCAGCCAAGCCTTGCTGCTGCCCTGGGGGGCTTGCAGGACTTGCTGCATGCTGTCAGAGCGGGGCATACGCTGAGGCAGCTGTGGGGCCCTGGTCTGTGGTAGGAGGGGAGGCTCTTGGGATGAGCTTGTCCCTCCCCATGTCTCCATTGGGCTGAGGACAGGGGTTTGGGTGGCAGCAGGAGTCAGCAGCAGTAGCTGAAGGCCCAGGGTACAAGTGCGGTCACGGCGAGGGCTGCAATAGCCAGGGGACCAGAGAGCGCAGGGAACGAGCGCTGCTGGACTTGGTGAGCTTCCTTCTGCTTCCTCTGCTTCTTCCCGTTGTTCGTGGATTGGGCTGAGTAGCTGCATTTCCTTACTCGGGGAATGATCCCTCAACAGCCCCGCAGAGGAATAGCTCCTGGGCAGAGACTACTCTTGTCTCGGTCTTGCCTTTGCTGCTGGAGCCAGGACCTGGCTTCCAGCGGTGGCGAGCACCCTCTGATAACCAGGACTGTGCTGGCGGCCCTTGTGCTTGGGGGTGAGCCGTGCTTGGGAGAGAGCCAGGCTGGAGTGTTTCTGCCGCCCGGAGCGGTGATGTCCCTGTGCTCTCTGCCATCAGCCGGACATGTGCCTCGCAAAGGCTGTGCTGTGGTGTAAAACGCGGCTCTTGACAGAAGGCGGGGGAGGTCTGGTGAGGCAGGTGCGGAGTGGAGGTGGGCAGAGCAGGGTCACCAGCTTCCCATCGACGTTTAGCTCCTCTCGGAGAAAGCCAGGAGGCTGACGTGTCCCAGCAGCACTGCTAGCACTGGTGCGAACTCTGTGCTCCGGTGGGGAGCTCGGATGCTCTCTGGGAGGGGGGTGCAGAGTGTGTCCTCCGGTGCTGCTCTGCACAAGAGGCAACCAGGGCTGCTCCCCGGGGGCGCGGGAAGCTACTCTGCCCCTTTCCTTGTCGCCCATCTCTCCCCGGACAGCTCGCCAGCCCTTCCAAGCCTCGCAGCAGGAGCTGGACTGTCACAGCTCTGCTACCCTCCGCCCGCCCGTGCTCCTTGGCATGCCGTTCGCAGCACCGCTGCGGAGGGGTGTGCGGGAGGGGGCTTCCACTGGAGGCTGAAAAGGGCCCCGGGCCTGTCGCTCGCTCCTGTCTCTGCCAGTGCCATCCTTGGAGCCGCTCCAGCGCTGTGCGACTCGCCCTGGCCGGGTTCCACGGAGTGCAGAGGGAGGGACTCGCGCTCCAAATTTAGCCTGATGAAACGATTGTACTTTTTGTTTCAAGCTCTCTGCTGCCAGCGGTGATGGCTCCTGCTCTGCCTCCTTCCCTGCAGGGGCTTTGCTTTGCTTTGCCCTCCCCTCTCCAGCATCCACCAGCCTTCTTTGCGGGGAGAGGAAGGTGGGGAGGTGATGAGCAGCGCTGCAGCCCTGGGCGATGCAGAGCCGCAGCTCGGGGGGCCGGGGGGCAGCCGGGGACCGCTCTGCCAGCAGGCACCTTGGTGCCGCAGGGCTCCCCGGGCTGTGCCCACACGCAGCATCCCTTGCACTGAGGGTCTTGCCAGCACAAGGGACCAGGTTGTTCCCAGGGGCTGCGGAGAGCCGCAGGAGGGCTGGTTCCCCCCGAGCTCAGCCCCAGGTTCTTTTCCCCCTGCCCTGTTTGTTTTAATTAGTTATTTTTAGGTCACAGTGAGGTGATACCTCTGGATGTGACTCGGCCGTGTCTCTGGCCAGCCTGTCTGAGAGACTGCCCCAACTCTGAGGAACGCTGTGCCGGGCAGTGCCTCCTGCGCCCAGCCCGGCACATGGGGTTGGGTACAAGTGACGAAGCTCGGAGAGGCACGGGCTGTGCTAGTCCCGTCCCTGGCGTGTCCCAGGACATCCCTGGGCTGCCATGGAGCACCCCGAGTGTCTCAGAGTGGGGGGCCCTGGCACCCTGAATAGCAGCCATGCCCGGGCCTGGGGCTGCCTCCCATCCCCGGGTGAGAGGGATGGGCCTGGCTGTGGGTGCCATTCCCTGAGCCCTGGCTGACTCCGATCCCCAGCCCATGGAGGGCTGGGACACCCGCTGGGCTGGGACTGGGACATCGGCCCCTCTCCAGCAGCTGGGTCTCAGGAGGTGCAATGAAAATGCCTTTTTGGTAACGATGATTTTCTTAATTTAACCATTAAAAGCACTTGCAGGCCTCCTTCTCCCCTGCACCCCCGAGTGTTGGGGCCGCACCTCCATCCCCAGGGACCTCGGCGGGGGGAGAGCGGAGGCGCAGCGGGGCACCACGCCAGCCTGCCCTCGCCCCCCCTCCCCACCATCCCGGGGCATCCCCCGGTTCAGGCTGGGTGACGGCCGGCTCTGCCCGCCCCGGGGAAGAAGAAAGGTGCTTTGTACGGCGGCCCCCGACCTGCCGGGGGGGGGCGGCGGGGCGCGGAGCCGCCCGTCTGCGCGGGATGAATGCGGGCTCAGTGCGAGCGCATCCCGCGGCCGGCCCGGGGAGCGGGGGGGGGGATGGGGGGGCCGCCGGCCCGCCAGGAAGCGCTGGGCGTGGACAGGGCTTGTGGGAATGATTTCATTGGAAAGGCCTGCGATATTTTTTCCCCTCTGGTGTGTGGTTCTTGGAGGAGGCTGGAGGTGTATCTGGTGGGGACGGCCGGCGGCAGCCGAGCAGCCGCGCACATCTGCGCCCGCCGGGGCCGTCCCGCTCCCTCCGTGCGGCACGGCCCCTGCCCCGCCGCCCCCTTGGCTGCCCCAGCCTGTTTAGTTTGTGCTTTTTTTGTTTTGTTTTCCTTCTTTTTTTTTTTTTTTTTTAAACCGCCCTCGAGTGTGCAAGTTGGTTGTTTTTTGGTTTTTTTTTTTGGTTTTTTTTTTTTCCCTAGTTCTCTGGGAGCTGCGGGCCAAGGGCAGGCGAGTGGGAGCGGGGGCTCCACAGCTCACCTCCGCACTCTGCTCTTCCCAGGCGTCCCTGCCCTGGTTTTTATTTTGTGTTTTTTTGCCTTCTCTGTTGTCTCTAGTCATCCGGCGCCCCATCCGACAATGATCCTCTTGGTCCCCTTCCTCCTGGCTGGGGTAAGTACTGAGGCACCTCACCTGCCTGCCGCCGCGCTCACCAGACAGCCCACCGGGGATGCTCCTCGGTCACCCATAGTGGGACCCTGCCGGCCCCGTGGGGAGAACAGTGCTGTCAGCAGCTCTTTTTCTCCCATCCCTGGCATTAATGGGAATGGTGGCTGGGGAGCCAGCATTTCCCATGCTCTGCTGCATGTGGGGCTGAGTCTGCCCGTGATTAGCACGGTCTCTGATTTGAAATCCAGCTTTTTTTCCCTTTTTCCCCTTTTCCTGGAGGAGTTCCCAGTCTCTCTCAGCTACTGAATGCAGAAGTGCTTGTGGTTGTTCTTTGGACAGGGGGAAAGGTTGGGGATCCAACTCCTCGCTCATCCCCAGACCCCTCCTCTGCTGAGCAGGGATCTGTCCCGCTGCTGTGTGTGCCTCCCGGGATGCTCTGCCCTGGTCCGCAGCGGGGCTGGGAGTCGGCAGGAGCAGGGCTGCCTCTCCCCAGGGCCCAAGCGTAGAGTGTTGGGATATTTTGAAAGGTTTCTGTGCCATTCCCAGGGCAGAGAGTCCTCCCTCCACAGTGAGAGCATCCCTGGAGAGGGCAGGCTGGAATGCTCGTGGGTGCAGTTGGGCAGCAGGCGGGCAGTGCTGTGCCGGGCAGGCAGGGAGGGCAAGAGAGGGGTTAAAACTGCGGGGAGCGGGACACAGGGGGCCTAGGCTGCTAAGGAGATCTCCAAGGGCAGAGTCTTGACTGGGACAGTGCTGGAGCATTCGCTGCTGCGCTGGGTGGCCCATCTCCTGCATCAGTGAGGAGAGGGGCCCCAACCCCAATGTCAGCTGGGCAGACTGGGGGGAGACACAGCTCTGCACAGGGCTGAGCACCCTGGAGTGTGGATCCCTAGGATGGATGGGGTCCCCAGGATGGATGCAATCCCGATCATCACATGTGGGGTCCGCCTGAGCCACGGTGTGGGGGCTGCTTCCCACAGCCTGGGAGTGAGACGGAGTGAGGGGGGGCGCGGTGGCTGGGAGGTGACAGGGGAGCGTGCGTGCAGGGCGTCCCTGCCGGCATGGAGCAGGGCCGTGCGTGGGGGGAGTGACGCAGGCACGTGGAGGGAGGAGGTGTGTTGCGTGTGGGGCACACGTGTTGGTGGGGAGGCAGCGAGTGTGTGTGGGCTTGCGCAGGGGGTGGCTGGCGAGAGGCAGAGCGGTGTCAGTAGGCATGCAGGCAGGACGAGACGGGGTGGGTGCGGGCAGCCGGGGGCTGGCAGGGTGGGGAGCGGGTGCAGGCTCACCGCTGGGCCAGGGCACATGGTACCCAGTCGTGGCTGGGAGGCACTTGCTGTTCTGAGTGTGCAAATAGTGTTGTGAGCGTGTGTTGGGAAGGGGGTGCCCAGGGAAGTGTGTGTGGCACACGTGGGGAGTGTGTGCTGGGAGGCTGCTGTGCAGCAAGGGTGTGAGGCTGTAGGCACAGAGGGGTCGGGCAGTGGTGCTGGCGTGAGTGGCACGGTTCTTTTATGCCTGTGTGCAACAGGAGGTGCGGGTGTGCGTGCCTGTGCGGCGCATGCCGGGAGCACGAGCTGTGCGCTGGCAGCAGGGCCACGCAGGGAGTTCGGATGCGTTTGAGAAAGCACCTGCAGATCCGCCTGGAGGGATGCCGCGCTTGTGGAGCGCTGCGTGTCCAAGGAGGGTGCGTGCGCCGCCTGCCCAGTGAGATGTATGGCTGAGCACGCCTGTTGTGCCAGCCTGGCAGCACGTTGGCAGGGCTGGCCTCTGCCGTGGCACCTCCACGCACACTGGCCTTGGAGGCACTGGAGAGCGCCGGCCTTCCCCGGAGGTGCAGCAGCTTGTGCACACAGAAGAAATGTAGAGGTTTTTATCTTGCCTTTTCCAAATGAGCCAGGGCAGTGTCGGCGGGGAGTGGGACAGGGGGAGCCGACAAACTTCTCGTGAGCTGGGAAGGGGAGGGCTGTTCTCGGGACTGTGGGTCAGGGTGCTCCAACTAATGCTTCCTCTCCCTTTCCTCTTAGAGAAGAGACAGGACAATGGGCGAGTGTATTACGTGAACCACAACACACGGACCACCCAGTGGGAAGACCCTCGCACACAGGGGTAGGCAGCCCGTGGGGAGAGCAGGGAGGATGCTTCTGGTTTCGGAAGGTGCATGCTGTGGGCTACTGAGCGCTCAGAGGTGTCCGTGCTGGGGGACCGAGTGGGTTGCAGCACTGGGGAGCCAAAAGCGCTGAGAACTGCAGGCAGCGAGCAGGTAGTGCTGGAGCCCAGGAGGGTTGGACACCGCAACCCTTGGCATTGTGGGGCAGCTCTCTGGCTTGCAGGAGCTGAGGGTAGAGCTGAGGATGTGATGGGGAAGACTGTAGGGCTTCCTCGGCACAAAGGTGCATGCTTCTTGCCCTGTTGCCTTCCTACATGGCTCTGCTTGGGCTCCTGAGAGCTCTGGGTTGCGGTTCTCCAGAGACCTGGCCCGGCTGAGGACCTGACCCAGGTCTCCACTGAGGCCACCTCTCTGCAGACAGGGAGCGAAGCTGTAACTGTGGCCAGTCCTGGCCGAGAACGCAGCCCAGGCAGGGCTCCTGTCTCAGGTTGCAGGCAGGCGCTTGCTAATCCCATACCATGAATCCTTCCTTTTGTCTGGCACGGAGCTGCAAACTGAAGGTGGTCTCCAAGGGCAGCAATCCAGATGGCCGCAGTTCAGGGTGAGAGATGCGTGATGTGCCTGCCCGGTGACCCATTCCTTGTTGGCAGGATGATCCAGGAGCCGCCGCTGCCACCCGGCTGGGAGATGAAGTACACGAACGAGGGTGTGCGTTACTTTGTGGACCACAACACTCGCACCACTACCTTCAAGGACCCGCGCCCTGGATTCGAGTCTGGGTAAGCATTTTTGGGCTGTGCCCCTCACTCTGCAGCCAGGCTGCAAACTGGGAGCTGGGACTCGAGCTGCCTTCCCACAGTTGTGATAGGGAGTGGAGGAAGGGGGTCAGCTTTATTGTAAAGACACCGAGTAGTGGGTTTAGGGCCTCACATTTGGTTGTGATGGAGGTGAGCTGTGCCCCAGAGATCTTCCTCCCGCTTGGCAAGCGATGAGGCTGCTGGGGCCAGGCAGCTTGCTCCAGAGCAGGTGAGAATGCTGAACCACGGCTCGTGCTGCTGTTGCAGGAGCAAGCAGGGTGGCTCCCCGGGGGCATACGACCGGAGCTTTCGATGGAAGTACCACCAGTTCCGCTTCCTCTGCCACGTGAGTAGAGCGGCTCTAGGGCCCTGGCAGCTTGGGGGCTGCTGAACCGCAGGGCTGGATGGGTGCAGGGACAGCCTGACCCCGTGGGCAGGTGTAGGTGAGGAGAGCCACTGTGCCAGCCTGCACAAAGCCTTGTGTCTCTCTGCCTTGCTTGTAGTCAAACGCCTTGCCCAGTCACGTGAAGATCAGTGTTTCCCGACAGACGCTCTTTGAGGACTCCTTCCAGCAGGTGAGGAGGTGCTGGGGCCGCAGAGCCTGGGGAGGTGTGGAGCCGGCCCTCGCACCAGCCCGCAGGAACGCTTCCCCTTGCTTCTCCCCAGATCATGAACATGAAGCCGTACGACCTGCGGCGCCGCCTGTACATCATCATGCGAGGAGAGGAGGGCCTGGACTATGGTGGCATTGCTAGGTGAGTGCCGGACCACACGCCTGCTGCTGGGCGGGTCTGTGCCCTGCCTGCGGCGTGAATCCCTAAAGGACAGTGCAGGCAAGGGGGTCTGTTCGGCAGCTGCGCTTGGGGTACCTCGCCTTTCTGCAGCACCTGCTTGGGCAGAGGAGCCCAGGGGTGTTTGAATGGGAAACGGTGTGAGTTTTGGGAGTGGTGGAACGACCTAAAAGCATCACAGCAGCCTGTCCCTGGCACAGAGACCTGCTGGGGCTCTCCTGCAGCCCCCAGCGCTGAGTGCCAATGCCTGCTGCCCCTGAGGCGTGGAGGTGATGCGTCGAGCAGCCTCTTCTCCTCGCAGCCGACGGGCCCTGGTGTTTCCCGGGATGGTCGGTGTATTTCAAGGCAGATGTGGTGGGATGCAGTTGCTACAAGGATGCAGATGTACCCGAGGATGGTGTAACCGCGCAGCACGGGCTGTGTGTCAGCTGGAGGGTGGCCCCCGTGTCCCTGTCAGCCTCAGCCAGCTCGTTTGGAGCATCTGCCTTGTGCTGGGCTAATGCTTCCCCCTGCCGCTCTCACCTGCTCCTCCTTCGTGGTGCCGCTGCCCCCGGCTCTGGTGCAGGGGCTCCTGCTCTCCGCCTCTCTCTGTGTCCTGCCAGTGGTTTTACCCTATGGTAGGTTACGTCATGCTGTTCTACCACAGGGTAGAACCACGGACGGGATGCCGGGGCTGCCTCTGCGTCTGAGGACTCCCGTCTCCCTGCGCGGCTGGGGGAGCAAAGCCAGGATGGTACCCGTCCCACACTGCTCTGAGCTCGGTGTGGGGCTCCCGGGGGGAGCCTGTGTGGGGAGGCTCGAGGGGGTGTGTGCACAGCAGCGTGTGTGTGTGTACGTGTACGACAGCACGGGTGGGACTGAGAAGTGTGGTGCCTGTTGGGATCCCTGGTGCTCTGAGCGGGGTCTCTGGTAAACTGGGGTATTTCTTGCTGATGTCTCCAGAAGCCCTTTACAAACCATGCAGAGCACCCCTGGAGCAGAGGACACCCTCGCCAAGGCGCACCAGGGCCCAATGCTTGCACTGTCGCCCCGAGGAGATGGGCACCTGGTGCTGCAGAGGCACGTGGCTGTCGCCTCTGCCGGGGTGCAGCCTCCCTGAGTGCCCCTGGCTCCTCGAGCCACTCGTCACCACGCTCCCCCTTCCTCTTGCCCCAGGGAGTGGTTCTTCCTCCTGTCCCACGAGGTGCTCAACCCCATGTACTGCCTCTTTGAGTATGCTGGCAAGAACAACTATTGCCTGCAGATCAACCCTGCCTCCTCCATCAACCCCGACCACCTCACCTACTTCCGCTTCATTGGCCGCTTCATCGCCATGGTAAGAGCCCGGGGTGACGGGGCGAGAGGGGTTGGGGGGGTGATGGGAGACAAGATGCTTCGTTTGTGTCCCCCCCTACAGAGCAGGGGCCTTGCAGGGGACCAGCGTGGTCAGCGGGGCGAGGGGAAGCTCCGCGACCATGGCTGCGCTGGGCTCTGTGGCTCTCTGAACCCTGACCCTAATGGCAGCCTGGGGCTGTGGCTGAGGTCCCCAGCACCGTGGGCAGCCCAGACGAGGTGCTCCCCTTGGCATGCCTTTTGCACCCCAGTGTCCCTGGGGCTGTAGGCTTGGTGGCTTTTTCCAGCCCAAGGCATGCCAAAGGGAGCACAGCACTGCACCATCGTTGCCCCCCCTCCACACCTTTCTCGTCTGGGCCACCCGTGGTGCTGGGGACCTCAGCCCCAAGCTGCTGCAGGCTTTGTGGCTCTCCTCGGCTCAGCGCTGTCGCCCTCCTTGAGCTCCTTCTCACTCAGGTGTGGGTCCGTGGGAGGCAGGCCATTGACGGGGTGCTGTGGGGAAGGCTGTGGGGCGATGCCTTTTAAATACAGGGAATGGCCATGGGGCCAGAGGGGACCTGGTTTCCCAGGGGCTGTGTGGTGGGGATGGCTCCAGTTCTTTGGCTGCCACCCCAGGTGCTGTTGGGTCTGCAGCTCCGAGGACTATTTTTAGCCCCAGCATTGTGAGATTTTCCAGCTGCCCAAGCCCCAGAGCGGCTCCTCCCGTTTGTCTCACATTCCCCAAGGCAAAGGTGCCATGGGTTGCCCGGCCCGGGGCTGCCAGGAGCTCCCCGAGCTCAAGGCAGGGTCCCTGGCTCACGGCCCCGCGAGGTGTGGATGGGAGGTGGCTGCGTGCTGCGCGGGTCCCTGCTCTGTCCTGCCTTGCCCTGCGCGTTGCAGGATACCAATAAAACCCCAGACTATTACTCACCGCTGGGCCGTTCTAGACAAGCGTCTGCATTATTTTTGGCTGCCTTTGCCTTGGGGCTCCTGGAAGCCAGGGATTCAGGGAAGCCGCAGCACAGCTCTGTTTAAACAAGTGCTCTTAATAGAGCTGCGAAGGGAGAAGGAGACGCGGTGGAATTTGTGGTGGGGAGGGGAGAGGGGCTGCAAGCGCACCCCACACCGGGCGAGCCACCCCCGGGCAGCACTGCTGGGGGGAGCCCGCTCCTTCCCACCGCATTTGCCAGCCAGGAGTGAGTGCCGCAGCTCTGAGACCCCAGGAGTGATTCCCTTTTGTCCCGCGGCTGCCCCAGTGGTGGAGCATTGTCTTGCCCCTCATGTCTGTCCTGGGGTTCCCCGTGACCTGGCGTCACCTCCCCACCACAGGCTCTGTATCATGGGAAGTTCATCGATACCGGCTTCACGCTGCCCTTCTACAAGCGGATGCTGAACAAACGGCCCACGCTGAAGGACCTGGAATCCATCGACCCAGAGTTTTACAACTCCATCGTCTGGACCAAGTGAGTTCCTCGCTCTCCCTCCCGGCCCAGGGCCTGTCCTGCTGCGGGGGAGGCAGCACTTCTCCCCACGGCCCTTCGCTGCTGCCAGGTGCCTCCATCAGAAATCACATCCCAGTGTCCTCCTACAGGGAGAACAGCCTGGAGGAGTGTGGCCTGGAGCTGTACTTCATCCAGGACATGGAGATCCTGGGCAAGGTGACCACCCACGAGCTGAAGGAGGGTGGCGAGAGCATCCGGGTGACAGAGGAGAACAAGGAGGAGTACATCATGTGAGTGGCTGTCTCAAGGCCCCTGCCGGGCGCCTACCCCCACTGGCTGCAGGGCAGTTCTGGGTGGGAACATGGGGTTTGGGACGTGGCCGCTTCCCTGGGCTACGTGGCCTGTGACAAGTATGGGCTGGCGCGGTCGGCTGAGCTCTGCTGCGGTCTGGCTTGCTGCTGGCTGGGCAGTTGCCAGTACTTTCAGGAAAGAGGAGAGGGGAGAGAGGGTGAGACTTCTCTCCCTGTCCCGTGGCTGCTCACCCTGCCTGTCCATGGCTGGGCTGCCTGGGGGCTGCCAGGGCCAACTCCCCCTGCTGATGGTAGGCTCTGGCCAGGGGACGTGGTTTGCACCCCTCGTTCCCCCGACAGCTGCTGGTCTGTGCTCGGCGCTGTCTGCTGCTCTTGGGTTCGGAGGTGGAAGAAACCCTCTAGTGGGAACTGAGGGGAGCCCTGGTGATTTGCAGGAGCCCCTCTCCCCCTCCCCACGCACCCCTTTGGCTCCCAGGGCCCTCCCCGCCGGCGGGAGGGATGGCAGGGGTTCCCTGTGCCGGGCCAGCGGCGCTGGCTGTCTGCCGACTGCTGTCTGCCTTCCCAGGCTGCTGACAGACTGGAGGTTCACACGGGGCGTGGAGGAGCAGACCAAGGCTTTCCTGGACGGCTTCAACGAGGTGGTGCCGCTGGAGTGGCTGCGGTACTTTGACGAGAAGGAGCTGGAGGTGAGCTGGTGCCTGTGCTGGGGTGGGGACACGGAGATACTGATCCTTCCCACCCTTCCACAGGCTGCCCCAAGAATGGCACGTGGGTGACGGCAGAGCACGCAGGCTCTGCTCACGCCCTCTGCCCCTCGCCTCTGCTCATGGGGGTACCCCTGCCCCAGGTGGTGGGGTCTGTGGGGTGGCTCGTTGGGTCCGTTAGCAAGAAAATGCCTTGTTGGAGGTGAGGAATTCCTCCCAGACGCCCCCATTGCCCAGTGCTGGAGCCTGCGGCTCGTGCAGCTCAGCACTGGAGGAGTCAGTGCTTCCAAGCGTGGGTGCAGGGCCCCGTTTCTCTCCCCCTGCTGACCGTCCCCTGTCCCCAGCTGATGCTGTGCGGGATGCAGGAGATCGACATGAACGACTGGCAGAAGAACACCATCTACCGGCACTACACCAAGAACAGCAAACAGATCCAGTGGTTCTGGCAGGTCAGTCCCAGCACCGGCAGTGCCTCTGTCCTGCTCCCCAGCCCGGGGATTGTCCCCTGCCCAAGGCCCGGGACAGGCAGCCTCACCAGGCTGTCAGGAAGAACGAAATACAACCGCGAGCACGTGTTCAGCAGGAAGCATTTGGCTGTGGCTGGCAGAGGCCCCGGCGCCGCCGTTGAGGACAGCAGGCAGCACTTAGTGGTCAGCGTGCTTCTAGCAATAGCTGCTGCTCTTGGGCAAGATGACAGGAGGGGGTGACATGTAATAGCGCTGCGCCAGTTCAGGCGGCGCTGCTCCGGTCTGGCCAGGAGACAAAGGGGTCAGAAACGTCTCTGGAGGAGGGCAAGGCTGGGCAGAGCTGCTCCTTGTCCCTGAGGATGCAGGACTGGAGGCGAGGGCTGGACCACGTGCCTGGTGGGCTGCACTGCCCCGGGCTGTGTCTGAGCCCGGAGGGCACGGTGTGTCCGTGGCAGGAGCCGTGCTGCAGGACGGTGCCCCAGGCCCGGCCGGGCTGCAGGTTTGGGGGTGACGGGGATCCCACTCTCCTGCCACGTTCTTGTCGTAGGTGGTTAAAGAGATGGACAACGAGAAGAGGATCCGGCTGTTGCAGTTTGTGACGGGGACCTGTCGCCTGCCCGTCGGGGGGTTCGCGGAGCTCATCGGTGTGTGTTCCTGGGTGCTCAGCTCGGGGAGGGGGGTCCTGGGGAAGCGAGTGGGGGCAGCGGCCATGTGTGGGGGCCGGTGGGTGGGACCTGGCTGCTGCGTCTGCGTCACAGAGTGCGAGGCAGCCCGCAGCATGTAGGCAGTGAAGCAGCTGAAACGTCTGAGCACGGCGATTAATCCGGTGGTGTGCTGTGCCCAGAGAAATTCCTTAGCCGTGAACGGTGCCACCGCAGTTAACTTTGTCAGTCCAGCTTGTAATCTCATTTTGAATGAGATTTGATTTTTGATTTTTGTGCGATGAAACCCCTTTTCCAGAAAACCACAGCATGGCATTATTCTGCTGTCATCCTTTAATTTGCTATTTTTTGGGGCCTCTACCAGCCTTTCCCTTACTTTCCTGGAATCAGTGTCAAGCTAACCAGCTAACTTAGACCACTCATTTATTCTTGCTGGCATATTAGCTTTTTTCCAGCCCCCTGGAACCTCTCCAGCATTCACAATCTGTTAAAAAGCGACCTCAGTGACTCAGACTTCCTGAGCCAGGTCCTTTAAAACTCTCGGATGGACCCACTCAGTCCTGCGGCTCTACGGATGAATAGGCTTTAGCGCTTGCTGTTTAACCCTCCTGCTCAGAAGCCATGCCGTTGTCTCTCTGTGCTGTGAATACGCTTTCCAGCTTTCTCCATTCTTGCTTCTTGTACATCCTCTCTGCAAAGAGGTCAGAACAGGCGGTGACTGCTGCTGGGGATTTATGCCCCGATGTGTCTCTAGGGTCATTAGGGCGGGTGATGGTGCGATCTGCTGGCTAACGGCGTGTCGCAGGGTTTTCTTTTTCAGCTCCTGGTCGTGTAATGAGATTTGCTGTGCTCATAATTAACAGGCAGCAACGGGCCCCAGAAATTCTGCATCGATAAAGTTGGCAAAGAGACATGGCTGCCTCGGAGCCATACATGGTAAGTCATTTCTCCTTGGCCCCGTTCGGAGCACACAGGGACAACCGCTGGCAGTCTCTGTGGGGCTGCGTGGGGCCCTGGGCGCCCTCCATCCCCTCCACCCACGTTCCTGTGGGACGTAGCTGCTCTGCTGTTCCTGGCCGTGCGTTGTACTGCAGCTGCTGTGCGTGGCTGAGGCCGGAGGGGACCCCGCCGTGGGGAGGAGGATTGGGATTGCGGCGCTATTCACAGCCTCTGCTGTCTCTCCAGCTTTAACCGTCTGGACCTCCCTCCCTACAAGAGCTATGAACAGCTGAAGGAGAAGCTGCTTTATGCGATTGAGGAGACGGAAGGATTTGGACAGGAGTGATGGAGCTTTGGTGCTTTCCCAGGGCGGGGAGGGCCCTGGAGCGCTGCCGGACACGAGGTCCTGCCCGCCGGTGCCGGCGGAGCCCAGCGCCGAGCCCTCTCCGCAGGATGGTGCTCAGGCAGCTGCGGACGCTCTTGCTCTTGTTCCTGTGCGAGATCTGCACTGACACAGCCCCGGGGGAAACGGGTCCGCGTTTCCCTCCCCAAACAAATTCGAGGTGTGGCGGGGAGGTGGATGTAAATCCTGGCGCTGCTCAGCTCACGAGGGGCGCGGGGTGGCATGGAGGGGACGGGAGAAGCCCTGGGCCTTGGCAGGCAGTGTGCAGTGCACCGAGGCTCCCCGGTCCCCCCTCGCTGGCACAGTTAACTTTGAGATCTGGTTTCGGCACAGGCTATTTTTTGCCCTTAGTCTTTTCTGCCTTTTCATGGCGTTTTAATACATGCAGGTGAGGAGGGTAAACGAAATGGCTCTCGAACCGACTCTCAGGTCACTTTTGGGCCTGATCCTGCACCCAGCAAAGGTAACGGAACCCCTCGTCGCTGCTGCTGGGGCTGATGCACCACATGAGGACCAGGATGGCCCCTTCCCACGCCAGACCCGTGTCCACTCGAACCTGGGGCCTGGCCGACCATGTCCATTGCGTGTTTTGATTTGCAAGTGTGTGGCCCCTGTGCTGTTGTATTTAATATTTAAGTGGTGTGTTGCTCGGAGCTGGTGCTCCGCAGCAGCCTCGGGGGCTCCGATGACATTTGGCTTTGCTTGGTTCATGGGTTTGGCCCAAACTCCCTCTGTTTCCTCTGTCGCCGGCTGGGCTGGTGGCAGGAGCTCCCGGAGCTGCGGGTGAGGGCAGGATCAGGCCTCTGCCCCTTGCCTGGATGCCGCCTCCGCTGCTGTCCCTCCAGTGTGCACAGGGGGACGGACGGACACGTGTGAGCGTTGGTGTACATAGCTGTACATAAAGGAAGTCTATGGATACAAGACACTGCAATAGCTTTTGACCGGCAACCGGATAGTTTTGTACTGCACCATCCTGCCTCAGCGACGCCGACTTCTTGTGCAATAAATGATAAGCAGCTGCCGAGGTCTGTGTCCCTGGTCGGTGTGTTGCGTGGGGGGACAGTCCCACCCTGCAGTGCGGGGACTCGGCTGAAGGGCCGCCATGGGTGCCCAGAACTTGTCAGCGGCGTCATAAATAACATGTATTTTTTTCCATGCGCACAGTGCCCAGGAGCGTCAGGCTGGGCGCAGCACTCCTGCCTGCCTTCACCCAACCTATAATCACACGCCGCTAAAAATGTCTCCCGGACGCTTTGCCAGGGGTGGATCTGCCTCCCTGTGCCACCGTGTGGAACCCAGAGCAGCATTGGTGGAACCAAATCAGGTGAATGAGGCCCGTGGCCACAGGCTGGCGGTGTTTAGTAAAAAAAAAAAAAAAATCCAACACAAGCAGAACTAAACAAACCCACTATTCATATCACCGAGGAGCAGCCTGCATCCAGTAATTTTGCCATGACTTTGCTTTTCAGCAGCTGCTTTGGGTGGTTGATTCTTTGTGTGGGTTTGGGGTGGTTTGTTGTGGTTTTGTTGTTTTTGATTTTTTTTTAATAGTCTGTACTTGTGCCAGCTG
This sequence comes from Rissa tridactyla, assembly GCF_028500815.1. Classification (NCBI taxonomy): domain Eukaryota; kingdom Metazoa; phylum Chordata; class Aves; order Charadriiformes; family Laridae; genus Rissa; species Rissa tridactyla. The sequence continues at coordinate 93,656,527 of NC_071469.1, forward strand.
TGGCACAGCCGGTGCCGGCCCAGTCCCAGAATAAATGCTTCAGTTGCTGTGGCGGGCTGCTGCCACTTTGCAGTCTCCTGGCACGAGTGCGCCGACACAGCGGCCGTGCCCACCTGGAGCTCTGGGCCTGGCCTGGGAGGTGGCAGGGGAATCGGTGGCATCTGGTGCCTGGGAGAGGCACGTCACCCTCTGTGCCATCTCCTAGGAGGTGTGGCAGCACACATCCATCCTGCTCCTTTGGCCCAGGAGGGCAGGGAGCAGCGACCTGCACTCCCTGTCCCTGTTGTCCTGGTGTGGGACAGCGATGTGGCACAGGACGGCAGGGTGTAGGTGTGGCTGCCCCCAAGATGCTGCACAAGGGAGGCTCCCCAGTGCGTCCCCGGTGTCGTGCCAGCACAAGAGGCCAGCCTGCTTCGGTGCCACCACAAATGTTTTAGCCATGAAGCCTGAGGAGCAAGACGTGGGCTGGCAGGGTGCTCCATGCCCCCCCCCCCAGCAGGCAGCAAAGCCGGTTCTGTCACCAGCAGAGCTGTGGAAGCTGCAACAGCACAACAGCAGCCATGTGCCACCTCCGCAACACCGACAGGCGACCAGGTACCCAGGGACTGTGCAAATAGGAACCAGATTAAACATACAGATGTCTGTGTTGCATGAAAATTGGCTAATTGTAATTAATTACCCTCAAAGACTGCAAATGCATACACACAGTGTGAGCCTGAGACGGCAATGACCTGATGCCTTATGGGAGGAAGGGAAGATGTTCATAGCGTGGTAGCACCATGCACCGCCTTCCCCCAGGATCGGAGCAGGATCCCATCTTCGCTCCCCTCTGTTTCCACCCCTGCAGAGCCTCACATGAGCCAGAAGTGCGGGGTTTTTTGTTTGGTTGTTTGTTTTTTATAGTGTCAGGTAACAAACCAGTGAACCCTGATCCTGTCACTGGCCAGCTAGCCAAGACAGCAGAAAAGGAAACCACACCAAACCCCGCTCAGCACAAGGTACAGCTGGAAGAAAGCAGCCAGCAGTAGCAACAACCTCCTTCCACTTCACTCCGTGGTGCTTCCAGAACTCAGCACCTCCTCGGCTCAAAAATGAACCGATGTTAATAAACCAGCTCTCGCACTGTAAAATCTCAGTGTCGGGTAAGAGAAGTACCTAGCGGGAAGGCTAACACAGTGCGTGGTAGAAATCCTCAGCTGTTGGCCTGAACGGCCCCGAAGGAGCACTGGAAGAGTGCTGCACTAAAAAAAACAAAATAAAAAAAAAAAATTTAAAGTTCCCCCTGGCTTTTACCTCTTCCCTGCCTATTGCTGAGACCCTACAGTAACTGCCTGTTGTGACAGCTGCCATTTTGAGAAGATCTATCCAGCCACCTTCTAATGAACACAAAAAGCAGATACCGAAGTAGAGGAATGCAGAGCACTGACCACTTCAACAAGAGAAAAGAACCCAGCAAAGTGATTTAGTTTACAAGATTTTTAATTTACAAATAAAAAAACTACACATTTTACTTTTTCTCCTTTTTCTCCTCTTTCTTGACATCACTCTTCTCCTTGTCTTTCTCCTTCTCGTCTTTTCTCTCCTTTTTACTTTCTTCTTTTTCCTGTCCTTCTTTCTTCTCTGCATCCCTGTTGGCAATCTTGTTGTTAATGAGGTTGTGCAGGGCAACCACGGAACGGATAAGAGAAGCCAGATAAACTACCACCATCTGGTCATTGGTCTTCAGATAAAAGGCCTTGACAAACTCTTGCAGGTTGACGTCTGGTAGCAGGTTGAAGACATCCTGCAGATGGTAGATGATCTGGTGATTGATGGGGAGCTTGCCCATGGCTACTTTCTCTAGGTAGCTCCTGATGTCCAGAAGCTTGGAGTTCAGTCCCTTCAAGCCATGGACCTGATTTGTGATCCGCTGGGACAGAGTGCCCACCGTTGTATCCTTGATATCTCTGAAACACGCACAACAAAGGATCAGCATTAGAACGTTACTTTGCATTCTCCTTAGTAGGTGGGCACGCTCACTGCAGGGACCTTTCCAGCTTAAACAGAAAAGCAGTCTGAAGCACAGCTGAAGTACAACTGAAATGAATGCTCCAAGTCAAAGAATGCAAACAAACTGATGTATGTAACAAAGTACATCTAAAATAGATCATTGTTGTACCCTGTGATGCCTGTATGTTCTCTCTGGAACAATACTTGTAACAACAGAGGGACAGACAGAATAAACAGGATTTCTGACTGGTGAAAAGGCAGTGTGGTTTGTACAGGGTGACCGCTCTCTTTTTGACTGGAGTTACAGACCCTCAACACCACTCCCATGCAGTCCTGCTCTGTGAGGTCCACAGCGGCTGGGGACAGTTCCAAACAATGCAATAATCTGCAGCTTTGATAGAACGAATGTGTAGTTTTCATCATCTCATCGGTGGGCAGTCCCACTTTTCACGAGCAATGAGTGAATATGCCAAGTGAGGCTGCTAAATGAATACGTTTTTAGAATTTAAGTAGTGTATTTAACAAGATGTGCATTTCCCCCGGGAAGCTGGCACTGGGAGATGCCAGATGGATCACGTTCACTGCTACGTTAAGTCGTACAAGAAGGCTTTCATGTCAAAGGCGCTTACCGTAGCAAGTGTTCAACACCAACTTCCTCCGCCTCCTCTGCTCCGATCTCACTGGTCACGTGCTCAAACGTCTTGGAGGTCGGAGTGCCATCCTTCGAGGGGCGAGGACAGAGGAGACACGGTCAGACCGAGCACACAGCTGACTGCAGGTGCAGAAGTGCAGCCAACTGCCCCGTACAGCTGTCTCACACACCAACAGCGGGACAACCCACACGTCACAGCGTAAGACTAACTGGTGCCTGTTTACAGGGTCAGGAAGAGGCCACGGGGCAAATTATGGCAAAACAGAGCATCAGGGGACTCAAGTACGCAGCTAAGGGCAGAAGTTTGTAAGTGAATCACAATGCCTTTTAAAAGCATAGAATTTTAGATAGAGTATGAGAAACTGTATTCGTGACCTGAGCAAAGTAGTTATAAACAGTCCACAAGAAATCAGAAAGGAAAGGCTCTAGTTGGATTTTCCTTGATTTAATTAGCATTACCAACTATCACAAGGCCAGAGTTGCTAACAATTTATTCTTTCTTGTGGTCTGTGTAATTTTCAATTAATGTATTTTGCTGGCCTACGTACTGGTGGGTAGAACAGAGAGTCTCACTAAGTATCATAATTATTTCTTTCCTGATACAACCTTACTACACTTAGGGATACCTTTTGCCATCCCGATATTTGCTCTCAGCCAGTTACAAGTATATATGCAGGTCCAGAAAAAAAAAACCCAATCACATTAAAATTACAGTTTAGACACCAGTGATTAAGGAAGAGATCTGAAAGATTCACAGGCTGAATTTCTGAGAATGAGTTTTACCCATGTGTTTTCAAAACCATTACCTGGACCAGCACACAGCTGTAAATAGAAAGCACGACTGGGACTGTCATGAATTCACAAAACCAAGAACAAATCCTGCAGATACAAGACCTGGGATACTTGCAGCAGCTTATTCGCCATACTGAGGGCCTCAGACAGGCACAGGATCAAATTTTTTTTACATACATCCAGAATGTAATTTAAATCAAAGAATTGCAAATGAAAAGCTAAAGCTGACTTACTACTGTATGTTATTTGTCTGCATGGTGCTGCGAGTCATTAGTGAGTGTTGCTCACGCCTGACCTACCTACTCAGCACTGGCACAAATGAATAAGCAAGCAATTACACACACCACCTCTGCAAACAGGCTGACGTGTCAAAGCGACAATCTGTGACTTTCTTCATGGCCACAGACATGACAGAAACAGGTAAGAAGCATTTAAATCAGACAACCGGAGCTGTGGAATTCCTTAGGTCAAACAGAAATGCACAGCTTTTCTTCCAAGAACATCGGTGGATGAAAGCTTTAGTTACAAGGGCTTACGTTATGACTGGGATTTAAATTCTGGTTTCAGCAGATTTTGGCTGCAAGTCACAGGCCCTCACTAGTGAATGCAACGTCCCATAGATAAAACGCAGCTATGTGCCACGCGATGTGCACCCTTCAGAAAATCCTCACAGCCATCTTTTAATGGAAACCCGTTTCACAGGAAAAGGCAGAGAGACTATTAAATACTCACATCATGAACTTCTTCAACCGAAATATAAGCTTCTGTGGGCAGCCCCAGGTCCTTTGGCTTCACGTCAATAATCACCAACACCTTACGGAACAAGCAAACATTTCGGAAAACCAGGTTTCATTCAAAGACTAGAAAAAAAGTACCTAAGTCAGCTCTTTGCTGCACAGCGATGGTGTGCTGGCTGCTCAGAGGTGTTAACTTCAGGCACTGAGAAAAGACATCTACAGCTGTTTCAAAAGACTCTGATCTGAGGTCCTCAATCACTTTACGGCTACCAGGTCTTTCACATGCTATTATCACCAGTAACAAATGCGGGGGCCAAGGATTCCCAGCTCACCCATTTAGGAAGAGAGAGGGGAAAAATAACCAAAACAAAAAAATTGCCAGACTTACAGAGTTAGGACAGTATCTTTTCATCAGCTCATTGATGGCGATGTCGTTTTTGTGCAGTTTCGGGCCCGTGTGGTACCAACCAACTATTCTTTCTCTAGCTGAATAAAACCAGAAAGGATTCTACATCAGAGTCGCGTGGTAAGACAACAGCAGAAAGATTTAGGCAGAGATTGAATTAGCAAATCAAGGGTGAAAATCTCACCCATGCAGAAGACGAGCGTAAAGGAGGGGGAAACGAATTACAGTAGGCAAGGCGATGACATGGCTAGTGACAGTTTACTAATTGTACTTACTTATTGTAGCTTACTAATCACATATATAACTTTACTCCTAGGTTCTTAACTAATCTGGACATTTCATATGATTTACTAATTTTGCAGATATCAGGATGTGTCAGCTTGAAACTCTGACATCCAGAAATGCAAAAATTCTAGAAACATAAACTGTATCGTGAGAATGACAGCTGGTCCCAGGGATAAGAAAATTCCTAGGAACTGAAGTTATGACTGAGCATTCAGCTCTGAAGTCTCAAACTGCAGTAAAGACACTTTCTAAAAAAGGTGGTGAAGAGCAATTAGAATCATTACTTATAAAATGTGAGTTTGTAATGTTTACATTCATAAAAAACTAATCTCAGGGCACATGTGCGTAGAATGGGTTACAGAGGAGAAAGCTTTGAAGTTCGTCAGAAATGATGGCGTTTTTGAAACCTGAATTATTCTGAAGATACAAAGCTGTTAAGACACTTGGGAAAACTAGCGAGGTATGAATTAATGTGTTAAGAACAGAAACTACTTGCACACATTAACCCATGGAAAACCATCAGTGAAAGTGAAGCTGTGCAAGGAATTAGCATGGAGTGGCTCCTTATGTGAGCAATTACCTCTCTACCTCACAATGAATTCACTTCCCTGTGCAGAGTCTTGGAAGTTTCCAGGAGCATATCCCTGACTGCACGACCGCCTCAACTTACCGTTGACCTTCTTAAACATTCCATACATGTTCTCCAGATAGTCATGGTCTAGAAACCACACAGTATCATCCTTGTCGTCCTCATCAAAAGGTACTGGGAATAAAACAAAAGATCAATATTTAAGAATCCAGCTTCCAGAATGAAAATGTTTATAGAAACAGCATGTTTTAGGGTATCTTTGGCTGCTAAAGGAGAGCGGACTTTAATCGGTTTTAGCTGTTCTGCAACACTACGCTGCACAAGGTGACCTACAGTGCCGGCCAGTTCTCCCAGGCCGAGGCCGTCGCATAATTACTAACAGTTTAGAAGAGAGGAATGAAGTGCAAAGCATTCTGAGGGTTACCCTCGGTGGACAACATCAAGCATCGGAGAGGAATCCTCCCGCATACAGAAGTGACTCAACAGTGCGCGCAGACATTCGATATGATAAACTGAGGATCCCAGCAGACTTCACAGCTTGGTGATCAACAGCAGTCCATTTAGGGAAAAATTAGTTTTCCGTGTAGAACACGTCATCAGCACTTTATAGACTGCTAGAACATAACGAGGCACTTTAAGTAGGGATGATTTACCGTCGAGCACATGACTAGTTTATCAGTTAGCAGGTACACAGGGACACAGGCTCAGTTCTGAGAACAAAGACTGGTCTCAGCCTTTTAATTTATCGGTATAGTAAAAGCTTCATAGCTTTTATAGCTATAGCTTTAATAGCTTCAAAGCTACCAAAATGACAAAAAAAATCTCTTTTCAACTCAGATGAGAAAAAGTTCCTCCAAAAGTTAGAAAAAAAAATAAAATAGTCCACACTTGGGAGAAGAACTCCATATAAACTGTGAAATTCCATATATAAACTGAGGTAGTTTTGCTTTGTCACAGAGTAGCCCCACTGGGAATGAAATGATCCACACAAACGGGTCAGCAAAAGCCATTCACTCAAGGAGTACTTTTACCATCACATGTAAGTATTTAAGAGAAAACTATTCCAAGAGTACTAAGAACTTTACTTACGGAAAGAACTAGTATTTAACCGGACAGAATCTGAGGAAAAGATGTAAAGCTAAAACATGCATTAAATCTTTACACAACACGTAACAGCTACATCAGTGCCGAGCGCTGCGATTTTGGCATGACATGTAGAGACGCTGATCCCTCAGCAGAGGTCAGCGAGTCCAATGCAGCAAAATATTCACCGCTCCCGAAACATTCCAGATTGCACAATTTAACAGGGAAGGTGTAGCGCAAGACTGTCTGGAATAGGTCTATTTTTGACAGCAGTTAGCATTTTTTGTTTGATATAGGCTGTTTTGTGGAGAGAAGAATCTGTGGTCTGGCCAGGTGGCTTAAAAAAACCCCCACAAACGCAATTAATCTATTAAATAATTCAGTAGGTTTGAACAAGGGCAGGACACCCAAACTCACCTGCAAAACTGTTGGACACATCTAGTATTTTTTTCTGCCACGAGCCCAGCAGCACACCGACGACTCGCTTCTGATTCCCAACTTTTCCTATTCTAAATGGAAAAGACTGTCAGTTCCGAGGACAAAAAAGCCTGATTCAGGAAAGAAGATATCAGTGGACAAGCTGTTTTGGCTAATTTCCGCAAGTTAAACAGTATGTGTGCTGGAATAGAAGAAAAGGTGTTATGATCGTTTTATTACTGATTGTTAATTTACATCTAGAAAAAGGCGTTTCGGTGCCATCAGGACCAAGCCTCGTAACCCAACGAAGCAGAATACGGTCCGATGCAGCTAACGAGGGGAACGTGACCCAAAATACGCACCACTGCAGCCTCCCCACAGGACAATGGGCTATAAAAAAGTGAGTAAGCTCTTAAAACTGCTCGGTGTCATCCATGATTTGCTTTCACAGTGGCAGGCTTGTTCGCCTTGTCAGATTTTTTTTTTTTTAACCATTAAAACTGCTTGTCAATTGGCGCAATTAAGTTAAATTAGACACAAATTACACTAGGTGTTTAGAAGGATACGACCTGACCCCCTGCTCAGTGCAGCTTTAGGGGACAGCCCCGCTTCTCCCCCGCTCGTGTTTTAAGGTGCAGGACGCTGTTTCCGAGCCCCCTCACAGCACCCGATCGCTCCCCACGCGCCTCCTGACGAGGAAAACAACGGCGGCGGCGGGCCGGGGGTTCCGGCGGCTCCCGCAGGCCGCGCTCCCTCCGCCACCCGGGGATCGCGGCCCTCGGCACCGAGCGACGGGCCCGGGCCGGGCCCCGCCGCTCCCCTCACGGCGCGGGGTCCCTTCCACCCCCATCTGCCCGCCCCGGGGCACAGCGCGCCGCTCCCCTCACGGCCCCGCTCCCCTCACGGCCCGGCCCGGCCCGGCCCGTGGCCGTGACTCAGCGCCGCGACGGCGGCGCCGCCGCGCCCGCCCGGCCCCCACCTGTTGAAGTGGTCGACGACGCTGAGCAGCACCAGCGGGTGCACCACCACACGGTCCACCGCCAGCTCCGGCATGGCGACCGCCCGCCTCCGCTCTGCCGCCAGCCCGGCCCGACCGCCTGCCCGCACCAGGCCCGCTCCTCGCCGCGCGGCCCGGCTCCCAGCCTACCCCGCTTCGGGGCGGGGCCACCGCCGCCATCTTTAAGAGGTCATCGTCAGCAAGACACCATCTTGGAGAGGTCGCGGGAGACGGATGCGCCGCCGCCATCTTGGGAAGGTAGAGTTCCGCTGTCGGCGGCGCGGCACCATCTTGGGGAAGTCGGTTCGCTCCGCCCGGAGGTGAGGGGCGGGCCGGCGGAGCAGGGAGGCGGGCAGCCGGTGAGAGGCCCTTCGCCTGGGGGGTCTCCGGGGGCGCTGGTCTCCTTTCTCCCTGTAGGGGAGATATCGGCATGGACACCCCCCCCCCCCCCCGAGGGGGGGCGGCTGCGGGGCTGGTTCTTGTCAGCGGGGGTCTGAGGAGGCAGGGTCTGAGGGAAGCGGACAGCCCCGCCGAGCCAAGTTCGGCCAAAGCCAGAGGGTCCTTGTCCACCTTCTGACTAAATGGCCTGCCATAGCGTTTGCCTCATAATCCTTCCAAGGGCGGAGGTGTCCGGGGTTGACCAGCCTTCCCCGGCTCCTTCCCCTGCTCTTGTGGAAGATGAGTGTGGCATTTGCCTTTTTCCAGTTGTCAGGAACGTCTCCTAATCACCATGACCTTTCAAAAAATGAGAGAGGGGCCTCAGAATGATGTCATAATCGTATCATCGCCACTAGACTGCAGGTTTAAAATGCAGGGGTGCTGTCCTCTCATCTTGATAGAGCGCTAATAGCACATACGGGGTGGTATCCTGCCCTGAGCAGTGCGCTCTGCCTTAGCTTCTGTGTCTGGTCTCTGCAACTTCGGGAGTTGTTGCAGCCTGGGCTGAAGAGCGCCGTCGCCTTGCCTCTCGTTCCAGAGCTTTGAGTAACTTCAGGGTTCCTACTACTGCAGTCATATAAGTCTATGTAAATAAGCAGAAGTCTTTACTACCATCAGTGTTTGCTTTCTTCTGAGGGGACTGCGTTTGGCTAATTTGTTTTGTTTTGCAGGCAAATCTGCCATACTTAAGTCTCTCTTATTTTGTAAACGTTTTTCTTTTCTGAAGCACGGCTTTCCTCAATGTAAAGGAGAAACAGGCTCTGAACTAAGTTGAGTGCTCAGGCTAGTCTCCGTAAGAGGGTTTTTGCATGTCAAGAGTAGGACTGGTAGACACACAGCTTGGTTTTTGTACTTCTAGCAAGAAAATAGAACCCCCGAGGCTGTTATTCCTGAATATGGAGGAATTATTAACATGAGAAGTATTAGCAAAATTCTTGAGGATGGTCTCACTGTTTTTAAAACATTATGATATACCTTATTTTCTACACTTTTCCCACCTTATGTGTTTTTCACATATTTCTCAGGTCTCACCAAATGGCGGTATTCTGGGTGAAATCTAAAGTTCTGTGTTGCTGTTTAGCATCTTTTAATACTTGGCTGGTTTCGGTAAAAGCAGCATTAATTGACAAACTCTACGAGAATTAGAGACCTCTTGTGGAGTTTTTTAGACGTTACATCCTTTAGTGTAGCTGCTTAAAAAAAAAATAAAAATCTGGTGGCGTTTTTAGAGGGTTTTTTTTTCCAGCAGAGGGAGACATCTGACCGTGAAATTCAAATAGACCCACTATTCTTGTAGCTTGTTTTATCAATATACATATAAAACTCAATGTTCAAATTAACTAGTTCAATAAGTAATTTAGCTCATTGATTTTTGGGCATATCCTAAGTGCCATTACAAGCTACGGATATTTTAAATGCCATTACCTAATAGAAGGAATGTTTTAAGCACCTTTTATTGATTTTATTACTGCTTTATTTTGCTGTCTTGGTTTAAAATCATTTTAACCACTCTGTAATCAAGAAGAAATATATCGTTGGTGAAATACAGTCAATTTCCTAAAAACCTTTGACATCGTTAAATAAGGAATTACAGTTGTTAAATCATGTCAGGCAATAACCAAGGGACAGAAAAGATATAAAATTTGGTGCAGTGGGCCAGCATACCAGTAAGCTGTTTTGACCTTTGGCATTCAGACTCCGTATGTGACAATCGCACTTCAATTCTGGTCTTGCTGCTTACATCAGTCAGAAGAGATTTAAAATCTCAGCATGCCAGGAAGGTTGTGGAAGGATAACGGAGTATGATCTAGAAACAATTAAGGGGCATTTTAATGACCTGCTGTGACTTTTTGTTAAAATTACTCTCTAACTTAGCACGTTTGAAGTTTCATTTGCTGGATTGTATTGCTATTAGTTTAGTGTATTGATGTTATACACAAAAGGAGTAAATTGAGTCTGCTCATAGGGGTTTCAGTTACTTCCCTTCCCAGCTCTTTTGACTTGAGAAGATTATCAGTATTATTGAGCTAATCATCTGGTAGATGTAGACTGGGAATACAGGCAATATGTTGCTTAATCAAAGAATTGAAAAGTAAGTAATGAATGTTGGTGCTCAATAAAAAACAGCTAATGAGTTGATTGCATTGATGGTTGATGTAATTTAACTGTAGAGTGGCAAACATCAATACTTATATATATGATTTGGCTCATGATTGCTGAGCTGAAACTCAAAGTTTAGAGGGGTTCTGCAGTAGGTGAGCACCTGGCAACTGACCTGAGTGGGGAGGGAGGGAGTTGTGTTTTGTTCTTTAAATGGAACAAGTGATTCCATCAGTAATTGTTGCGCTTTTATTTTGTTGAAAACAAATCAAATAAAAACACCTCGCAAAATCTAAAAGCCCCACAAATCCCCAAACTTATATGTAACTGTTTTCAGTGATTTCAGAATAATTTCTGGATTGAAAAATAAGAATAAGTCATCATAAAGTAGTTTAAAAATCAAATTCATGGCTATAAATGTTAAAATGAGCTCTAGTCTTCCTTTAATAATGACCTTGATAACCTCAAGGGGGAAGTCAGCAGCAAAGAAATGTTGTGCTGCCTGCGGAAATGGACATCTGCTATGTTTGAGATAGCTATCCTGTTCATGTAGTATCAGTTATGACTGCATTTTACAAGAAGGTTCATTTGTAGAAAGTGAATGCTGTCTTGAATGGTGGAACCTGTAACTTCATTCTGAATTAACTTTTTGCCATTGTTCCCTTCCTTTTGATTTGTTAGGTGTTGTAGACTTTCTTCAAGTGCAAGGTTATACTTACTGGTGGCACAAAAGGATGTCTTTGTAGGCTTTTCTAAACCAAGATCTGCTACTGTCAGCTGCTGTGAAGCAGCAGGAAGAAAACTGTTGGTACCCAGACCCAGATTCTGCATACTTTCTACATCTTTTGTCATGTTCTGACCTCTTTTTCTGCCCTGGGGATCACACTTCAGGAATGTTGGACCTTCCAGCAGGAATTAGTATTTATTTTTAAACTGTGACATAACTAGATGTTTAATTTCTGTGAAATGTCCTGTGCCATGTTTGGGCCTAGATCCTTATTAGATTCGTGACATGTTCTCTGGAAGGCCATCAAGCATGGCTTTGTGTGGAGTCTCTGCTTGCCAGCTGTTTTCTAATTTAACTAATGCTGCCCTACAAAATCACAAAAACACAGCTGAGGGACACTTTTAGTGGCCTTATCTCTTGCCTTCTCCTTTCAATCTGTCAATATTGGGGGTGGGGAGGCAGTGATGGAAACTTTTAATAGGGAAAAAAACAAATGGAGGTAATTCTGTCGGCAGAATCACACAAGAGTCTGATCATCTACAGACTAGGGAAAGCATACATTTACTGAATACATTCAGCTTGTATTTCTAGGTGTTCTTTCCAATGACGAGAGTTAGAAACATAACAGTGCTTTAAGTGAAAATACCAGCATGCCACAATAACAACCTCAGTTCAATCAAGGCCATGAACTGAGCCTTGGATGGCTGTGCGGTAGGCTACACTCTCCACACTTACAGCCTGCTTTGTGTATAGCTCTTGATGTGTCTTTCTCCATCTTGTCCGAGAAGGTGCTGCTGTTTGCCTATCAGTAGCCTCTCCTTGGGAAGAAAGGTTTGATTATCCATGTCAATGAACCTCTCCCAGATTAAGAGGGTCCTCTACCTACCTAAAGGGCAGAGTGCATGAAGGAAGATCGCATAAGCAAGCAGATGGTGGGCTGCGGGCAGGGCAGGCTCAGGGTGTAGGGAGGAGGGGAGATCATGCAGAAGGCAGTAACACTTCAGTCTGATTCACTTCTTCTTTGTAGCTTTCCAGTGTCTGCTAGTGATGAGTGACATCCTTGGGACTTTAGGTACAAAAGATCCATGCAGCTGGGAAATACCAATGCCTGGTACTTTGGATCCTAATCCTAAATGACGCTTATTAATGTGCTTCTTTCATACTGGTTGTCTTTGTTTTTAAAGAAAAACCCTACTTAATTTTTCCTAGATTGGGGCAGGGGGAACTGAACAGTTAAAGAGACCATGTCCACTAACATGTATATTCATTGAGATGCCTTCTAAAATCTATTTAAAATCCAGTCAAGAGAAGCCAGGCTTTCTTTAGACCTGTTGATAGTTTGTCACATAATACCTTTGTGCTACCAGTTTGAACAGGAAATATAGTTATTTCCCTACAAATACGTTTAGCTTTGTCCAAATAACTGTAGTTTCCTGTTAAGATTTCCTTGGCCAGGGTGTGCCATAAACTATTTTAGAAGGAATGATGCTGCCTGGAATTGAACAAGGATAACGCAAGGCATGGAAGTAAAACAGAAAGCCACCACATTAATTCTAATTTGTTTTGGTTAAACTGTAGTTCAGTGAAATGCTGATGCTGTATACTCAATGCACGATGCCATAAAGAGTGTCCTTATCCAAACTGCAGTTTTCTTCTGAAGACTTCCAAATAATCGTTTTTTTTTCCCCAAATGTCTGTTCTAGAATGTAATCTCTAAAGCAAACTTTTAATTATAAATTGATCTGTTCACTCCATGATATGATCTTTAAATATTTGTGTTGTAGTAATTTATTTCTTTGTTTCCCTATAGGGTACTGTTGCTTGACTTAAAGATACACGTATAAGTAGAACTCATGCTATTTACCATTATTTGGCTATCTGTGAATATTGCTGTAGTTTCTGCCAATGGATTTAAAAACTTTTGTCCATACCTGTGGGTTAGCTGGTGACTCAAATAATCCTATTCTCCCTATAACAGTATCACAGTGGAACTTCAATGGATAATTTTCGGATGTAGAAACGTCGCTTTCTTTAGCTAAAAATGGTTTGTAGAAGTATTGTCAACATCTAACGTAAAATTATGGAAAAATCTGTCATGTTTTATATTGCACGCTTCTGATTTTGTTGCCCTGTCCAGACATCACAGGGTATAGAAATGGCAGAAAGATTTTAATTTTTGTTTTAATAACTAAGTCACTGACTCTAATTTTTATATTTCAATACAGAGATATTTACTTATTTTATTCCGGTACCCTTGGTACAAAATGATTTTTGAAAATAGTGGAAACAGTTAAAAAAAGAAAGCACAACAGGTTCTAGTCATACTCATTTTTCCACACCTTGAGGACTAGCAAATTCTTTAATATGAGATTTTATTTGTACAAAGCAAAACTTCAAAACCACTCAAAAGCTTTCTTATTAACTGCTGTCAGTCCTTTGATTTACAAGGGCAATAAAGATCTAGAGGGGGCACATTTATCATGGAGTTCAGCACACCAGGAGCCATTTTCTCAAGCGGTAAAGCCAAGTGATAAAATGAGTTCTTTTGTTCTATAACCAAGACGCATTCCCTATTTTTAAAAATGTGTGTGTTGGACTTCTTGGCTTGTAGTTTGGCTGTGTTCCTGTAATACATTTATAAATAATGAAAAATTGCTAACATGCAGATGCTGATGATGCATCTGGAAAAATAGACTGTCTGAAAGAAAGAAACTTACTTTCAGCTTTGGTTTATTTGCTAACTTTTTCTCCAGTGCTAATTCTTGTATGATTTTTTTTTAATAGCACTTTTTAAACTAGAGGTGGTTTTTTGGTTTTGTTTGGTTTTTTTTTTTTTTAAGTGATCATATACCTCTCTGCAAAACTGAAAGAATTCTGGTTAGAAATTAATATACATAATCTGTTTAAAATAAAGAGCCACGTTCCTAGGGTATAGTGCTCTTTTGCAAGCTTCAGTTGCTTCGTCTGTTTCTAAACTTGCATTTGAGTGACTGATGTTAGCAGATAGAAAAAATATATCTTATCTAGACCAAAATATTGATGGCTTGTATGGGCACTTCATTAACAGACATAGCTGTGTGGGAGGAACTGATTGCAAGAGTAAATATCCTTACATGTGAGCAAAGGGCTCAGAATCTGACTATAAATTGAATATTAAAAAAAGTGAATTCTGTTTTTTCCATATAAAAATTCTGCCATCTACAGTCTCTTCCTGGGAAAGAGATGAATTGCTGCTTTCACCAGTCAGCTGATGAAAGTTCTGTGAAGTCCAGTTATGCTCAGCTGTCTAGTGTTGTTGCACAGGCCCGTCTGAAATAGAACTAGGAGAACAGACTTGCAAAAAGTACTTTCTACTATAATCTTGCATATAATAATCATTAATTCTTAATCTAAAACTTTTTGTGAAGTTGCTCTTGATGTTTTGGCTTCAATTGGGCTGCTGTCGTAACACATGGAAGAGTGACTCTGAAAAAGGTCAGAGGCATTAAACCGTGTTCATATTTAAATCAGCACCACGCTATGGTGCCCATATAACTACAGCAGTGCTGTGGCAGTACCCATTTGTCCCGGAGACATGCAATTGTGATGGATGGGCTTGGAAGGCATTTTGGACAATAGCTGTTTCTTTGGTTTTACTCTTGGTTTCTTTTAAAGACAGACCTTTAAGAAAAGCCATGCTATAAGCAGATTGCACTCATAGCAAAGTTATTGCATAGCTCTTGAATGTGGTGTTTCATGAACAAAAACACTGAACAAAAGGACCAAAGGTATATCTGGTCTGCTATACTTTCTTTGATGGTGGCCAGCAGCAGGTTTGTAGATAAGTGTTAGAACAGGGCAAACGTACAGTGGTATTGTCAGAACAAGAAATGTAGAGCAACACAGATCTTGCCAAATCTATTTATTGATCCTAAGTAAACCCTCTTCAACTGTACAAGGTGTGTGTGGGATAAACAATTTTTCATTCACCGTATTCTATATTAAATAGTTTAATAGTAAGTAGGACTTGTACTGTTCATATGCCCATGAAACCATATTACTGAGAAATTTAAGAAAATGCTTCTTGTTGGCTTAGTTACTTATTCAGAAGGAAGCAGCTATTACAACAGCCAAAAGACCCCGCCATAACTGCTGCACTAGCTTATGGAAAACTCAAGTTTCGGTTGATCTATCATGGCAGTCATCTGTAGCATAGGGATTTTTCAGATCTCTTTGCTGTAATTTTATGTTGGCACTTGAAATTTAGCAAGAAAAGACGTAGTCTAGGAGGCCCACCATTTTGTATAGCTGTGTATGATGTTACTTCTGATACTTATATTGCAAAACCTTCAGTCTCTGATATTTAAGGTCAGAAATTATAAGTGTGTCGGTCTCTTTTTTTTTTTTTTTCCCCTCTCCCTTTAACCCTGGGGCCTCTTATACTGTAGTGTCTTGAAAGATTCTAAAGCTTTGAGGGGGAAAAAAAAAATCAAAATACTTTATTTTATGAAGCAGTTTTGGGGTCAGTTTTTCTAAAATGAATGCTTTTATGTTGGATAGTTTAAAGACCATCTGTTAACTGAAACCAACCGTAAGTGAAGTTGCAGTTATGTTTCCTATTAGTCTTGTATCTTTCCTATTAGTCATGTATGAAAGAATACAGAGACATCCAACAGAACTCAAAACAAAAATTGAAAAAGCAGATGTTGAAACTGTTGGCTTGTTGCTTTTCTTTTACAGGAGCAAGTAATTATTAATGGATGACAAAAATACTATAAGACTAGTTTTGTAAACTGTTACCTAGAATCACAGCTAAGATGTATTTCTGATTATTGTACATTGCAGTTGAAAACTGGAGTATTTCACTTGGAGACACTGAAGAGGGTTTTAAAAAAATAGATCATGAATGTTATGTCTGGAAGCATACAATGAAAGATAAAATACAAAATTTTAAATAGTTATGCACCTCTAGTCTCTCAGGGCTCATTTATTATGTTGTCATGGTGAGCAAGGAATAAAAAAATAAAATAAAAAGGCTGTTCCTTGGGTAGTTGTGACTTATTGGTAGTTATCTTTTACAAGAGTTCCATGCTGACTTAAGTAAAGATCTCTGAGAAAAAAAACAAACTTTATTTTTCAAATAAATTCAGTAAGAGCTCACAGCCTTCCATGACACCACACTGAATTATTATTAGTGTACACTGCTGTGAGAATAACACTCACTGCTGTTTAACAACAATGTCTTTCCATGGAATTTCAGAAAGTCAGTAGGAAAATGAAAGGCAGAATTGAGTGCTGTAGCAGAATTAAACCAGTGCATCCTGAAGCCAAGATACTTTCATCGTTACTTCTGTAAGGAAGAAGAATTAACATGTACTGTATATGCAGGTCCATATGATTTGGTTGAAAAATTCTGAATGGCTTTTGTATGTTAAGCAGGAGGTCCTGTCTTGCCTGAATAAAATCTTAAGTGTATTTCTTTCAGACTTTCTCTTTTTTTCATCCTTAACCTGCAGTCAAATATCAGGAATGTATGCAATTTTGTCTATGTAAAGCTTCGTTTGTCATGGAGAGGAGAGGTTAATTTTTTTGCTTACTTCTATCATGATGGAAGATAATGTGTTGCGCTTGGTAGATGATGGGATTAAAATAGCTGGGGATTAACAGCCATGTCTAGGCTGTTCTGTGAAATTGCTCAAAAAGACTGCCCCAGCAATCTTCCCTGACTCTGAAATGCCACTGAGCAGGCTCTTGGATGCTTCCATGTTCCCTCATGTTCAGGTTCCGGAGGGCATCTAAACTCATGTGTACTAAATCTGTCCCATGTGAGTCATCCTACTGCTGGAGGAATCTTGTGCGACTGCCTTGTGGTCAGGGCAGCAGATTGGTACAGACTATTCAGGATCTATGAGAAGGTGCCTCTGAGGTTTGTGTGTACACTTTAGGAGCTGAGCTGTTTCCTTGGGACACTGAATTTAGGAGACAAGAAAAAGGTCCGTCAAGTGTCACAATAATCATTGCAAGGGCACGGAATTACTGTTGTGAAGATTAAATCACTTCATTGCCCTCGTGAGCACAGCTATGGACAAACCCCCATATTTTGTCTTTCTTACTTACTATCAATTCTTGGAGATAATATTTCAGAAAGCCCGGTTCTGAGAAACTTCAGTCTGTAGGCCTGAGGAGGTTATGCAAGCCACATCACAAACTTGGTGTTAGAGGGCACTAGGCTTGCTCCAACAGCAATGAAACGGGAGTTGATAGAAAGTGAGCACTGATGGGAAGACCTTCTGGTCTGGATACCTAAAGAGTCACCCAGATTTTGTATGGTTCTGTGTCAATAGCTTTTTGCCCTAAACATGATATATTCCACCAAAGACAGCCCTCCTTATTCTATCTTCTGGTACTGGTATCAAAGCCAGTTTAAGGCCCATCTGCCAAGGCACTTGGGCAACTGATCTCAATGGAAGACTCTCCTACAATGAAAATCTTATGGAAGCACCATATAGCCAAATCATCCATATGGTGCCATCCACCTCTGTCATCCAACTGGTGTGGTCATCTCCAAGCACCTTGTTTGTCATAAGACTGGACGTTTGGAGAAGTTGATCTCAAGAGCAAAAGTCTTCTCACAGATAGTGATCTGCTGGTTATTGGGAACAACTCAATTCACTTGTCCCCAAGGGCTTTGAACACGAATGTTTAAACATGAAAGGAATATAGCACGCCTGGATTCCTCTGAATTCTTGTGACACCCAGGCCAAGGTGGTATGAACCATGCAGTAAATTAGCCTTGAAGGGGCTTTAACACGGCAAGGTTGATGTAGCTGATGTTTCTGTCTTGTTCTGCTACTGCTTTGCTGTATGGTTTAGACAAAGTCACTTTTTCATTCTGTTACAGCTGGCTCATTTAGAAAATGGAAAATTAGTTATACAGGTGTTGAGTTTTGACATTCTTCTAGTGGACATATTTTAGAAAGGTTGGTAGTAGTGATGGATGTAGTTTGTTCTTGTTTAAAGTGCTGAAATGATGTTACTGGCCTGAGGAATCACAAATTTGCTTTAAATGGCTTACTTTTGTGGGAGCAGCTGTTCATGTGAAAGATGAAATTCTGTTTCGTACTTTGCTTCTGAAGCAGCAAATGGTTGCTCCCTCTTTCACACATACACCAGTGTTTTTAATAGGATACTTTACCACCTCTACTGGTCCCAATACCTGATTTGTCACAACTTGAGCATGATGCAAAATCACACGTTCTTTCAGCAGACAAAAGTAGTTTTACACCAGTTCTCTGTAAACCTGATATAGAAAAATATGGAAAAAAATAAAATAAACCTCCTATGGTAACTATTTTCTTTCAGAGAAACATGTATTTTAAGATAGCATTTACAAAGGCTTTATTGGTACTGCATTTCAGTCTTACATTTTAAGTTCCTTTTAGTTATGGAAACAGTTTTGAATTTACTTTATGTCAAGGCTTTCATATTAGGCAATTACAAATCATGTATAGCCTAGGTCTGCATTGAATAGACCAAATTTACTGTTCTCAGGGCTGTGCTGTGTTAATTATATTGTAATGAAACATCTATAATAGGGATGTTATGTTCATTTACCATACTTTCTCTAGAAAGATGATTTTCTTCTGTAGCTACAACTGACACTGTGGAACCAGGCTTATGGTTAAGCCCTGCTAGATGCTGCAGAGGGGCACTGGGACCCACAGCAGGTACATGCCTGGCATATCCCCTTCGGTCCCTGGTCAGCCTGGTGTGGGCTTCTCCCCTTGGATACTTCTCGCAAATATTCCCTCACCTGTGTGTCTTCTCCCCTTCAGCCCAAATTTGACTGCATATGCCCAACTTGATCGGTGGGAGACCAACCTAATCCAAGTTTTGGGAGAGAGATCCTTCTCCCTTTCACTTGCTCATCCCTTTCTTTTCCGTGTCGTTACAATTTCTGGAGAGTTTGCATCTCTGGGTAGAGATCACCAACTAACTGAGTCAGTTTTGTTGAAGGGGTTATTGAAATACACACATGTTATTGAACGTATACCTGTACCCCTTCTACACGTCTCAAAAACTCTCATTTACTGTTAACAGCAGCAATTCATGTCAGATGCAGTGAATACTTTTTTTCAGATATTTAAGAACTTCTGTGCCATTTTACCTGTGTCAGGCTGTAGACAACTGTGTGGTTTGATATCGTTTGACATGTTTCTCATGTGTAGATTAAACACCAATATACATATATAAATATATTAGTAAGCCAGTAGGCTATTGCAAATAAAAATTGCCTTTTTCACTTGAGTCTGGCCAAATACTGGTTGAAACTATTACCATATAATCATGAAGAAAATGGGGTAATAATCTCATGATTTATTTTTTTAAAAGCCTTAATTATCATTATAATGTCTTTTAAAAGTGCATCTTGTTTGTACAGATATAAAAAAAATTCAAAACACACAGCATCTAAAGCTTGGTGTTTTTGGTATTACCCTGCTGTTGTTGTTAATGGTTCTGACTGGGTGTTGTGAACAATTAGATGTAGGGACCTCTGCTTTCTAAAGGTAAATCTAACTGGTTGTATGGCTGTCTTTCTGTAGGTTTTTAATAGGTGATAATATTTAAATAGGACAGGCTTATATAGTACTTTTAGGACAGATGGATGTTTTAATCTCAAGAAATCCCACACCTCTTTGGAATCAAAATAGAAAGAATAGAGAATACAAAACACGCTTTTGTTTTGTCCTGCTTTGAATATCTGTTACTTTTTGTTTTTTCCTTGTTTTCATAAGAGTCCATTGAGGTAAGAGGAGAACGGTGTGTGTGTGTATATATGTATATAAATATTAGAGAATGGAAGACTGAAGTGTTCTGCAGAGGGGGCCTCTGTAATCAAAGGGCAAGAGTCATTTAAATATAGTGAGGGAAAACATTGTATAAGGTGAGATATAATCATTGAATGGTGAACTTTTAAATTGCTTTTGTAACTGATAAGCTTATTGGGTTTTGAGTGCGGGTTGCTTTTATTTTAATGGAAAACATTCTTTATTGGTGTTGCGTTGTGGGGACAACTACCCAAATGCTGTTTTCATATTAAAGCATTATATGCTATGTTTGTTGGTGTAAAAATGCATAAGGTTTTACTAAAGATTACTTTCTCAGCTTATGTCGTTCTAGCTTATCCATTCTCAGATTCTGGTGATAGTCCTTTTAATTTCCCTCTGCTCGTATTGGATTCTAGAAAAGGTTAATTAGTTATCCACTGAGCTTGATAGAAGAAGAGTTTTTTTTTTTTTTTTTAGAATATAGTATTAAGAAATGTTCTATTGGGGTATGAAGGTAACACCACAAGGGGGTACTATAATTTTATCAAATTTGCCTTGGTAAGTTGTTTTATTAAGGTAAAGTGATTACAGCCTGCAGAGTTAATTTTAATATGCTAATACACCCCAGCAAGTTGGAAACTTAAATAAAATGATACAATTAATTTAAATTTATAGAAAGTAGAGAAGCTTAGTAAGGTCATCTGTATGTTATATTAAGATTGCATATAGGCTTACCAGATTTAAAAGTCAGTTTTCTTAGCAGCAAGCTTTAGAAGATTGCTGTGTGTACTTTATTGACCTTTGCATGAGGAAGTTAGTGTAGTTCTGCGAAAACTACATTCTATGAAAAGTCCGTTTTCATGTAATAAAAATAACCCTTTACTTTCCGCATATAAAAAGCTAATGTTCAAGATATATATGTTTTAATGGTTTTAACACCTGTATGAATGTGGAAATTTACTAGACTTTTTTTTTTTAATTTGCAAAGGAACAATGCCTCCTCTGGTATTCTTTTAGTGAAGTAATTACTCTTGATTAAACTTTTTGATAAAATACATTAATATGACTTGCTGATGGGTACACGGGTGCAGGAATTGTGTTGTTCAGTTCTGGGAAGGAGTGGACATTGCTCTTTGTTTTTGAAGCAGAGAATATCAGCACTCTAAAATATCTGGTCTTTTGAACTTTTATGTCCTGCTTTGTGCAGATAATGCCTTCCTGAGCTCCAGAAGAATACAGTAGAAATGAATTTACCAGAAACAGGCTTTTTGAAAACCTTGCTGTTATATTTGGCTAGGGAAACTAAAAGTATAAAAACTGAAATGAAATAAAGAATGAGGGAACTAAACAAGAGTACAGCAAAGCAGGAGTTATGGGAGACTAGTTCTAACATTTTGTTTGTACGCAGGCTGTTGCTATTTGGCTGTTTTATCTATCTAGAGCAGAATTTATCTGAGCAGCATAACCGCTCCTGGCGCAGAGAAGCCGTGATTTCAGGCTAGGGTCTCTGGATGCATCATGCAAGACGTGAAGCAGCAGCACCACCAGTAATACGGAAAGACTGGCAGAAGGTAGATGGGCGTTAAATCCCAAAGGCTGCTGTGGGGGATATGAGAGGGGGAGGATGTAGGACTTAACAGTGGTCCTTGTTGTCTTTGGAGATTTTGATGAGGTCCACAGAGAGCCAAGTTAGAAAACAGGAAAGAAATAATGTGTCAGTAGAACATATGAGAAAAATATTTTCTCGTAATTTCTACAGAAGATAACTAATTTGTCATTCCTGTGATTCTGTTGAGTGAGTTTTACTTTCATTAGGAGGTTCCTGAGATCACTGTTTTCCCCCAGGATATGGAAAACCAGATCGTACAGCAACAAACCAGTCGAGAGGCTGGTTTGCCAGAGGCAATAATTGGCAATGATGTAACAAAATGGGATTTTCCAAATGCTTTTAAAGATGTTTTCAGTGGCCATTTGCAGACTGTTATTAAGATCTACACATAGTATCTGTGCATATTGAAGGGTACACCGAACTGACAAGGTCAGTGTTGCAAACCTGCTATTGGTGCAAGGAGGTGGATGTATGAAACCCACAGTCATACAAGGATTGAACCAGATTATTAGTAAAAACTGCCAGATTTCTTTTTTTTTTCTGAAATTCATGTAATGTACAAACCTCTGAGAAATATGGATTATAGTGACACTGTCCTTACATTTGGGACTCCCTCCTTTATTTTGTAAACCAAGCAAATCACCATTGCCCATACAATTTATTGAGTGCTCCCTATTGCTGAATTTTTGTCCCTGTGTGAGGAAATAAACAGATAATGTTGAGCATGGCTTTTTGGCACAGCGTATGGAATCTGACATTTTAGAAGGTCATAATATGAGTCAGCTTCTGCAGAAAACCGGTTCTGTTTTACTGTGATCACTGTTTATAACAGTTTACAGAGATTTGGCTTTTTTCTAAAAATTGCACACCAATGGAAAAGGAGTAGGTGAGAATTTTGCCTCTGATGGTAACAAAATGCTATTAATTCTTGTCATGGCTTTCTGTTGGTCATTCCTCGTCTTTGTGTTGAAGATGTGTCCAAGGAGCATCATCAGAACTTCATTAATGAAGTGGTCTGTCTTAGTATTCTGCGTCTCCCACAACAAGAAAAGGAGGCTGGATTTAAGGACATTTGAGTATCAATAATTTGGTATGATTTCACTGGGTATGAGTTTTGTCCCATTTAGGAAGACTGCAAGCAAAATATGGTAAAATTGGGAGTTCTAATAATAAGAATGTTTATTCACAGAATCATTGAATGTAACTTTTTTCCAAGAAAAAAACAAATGAATGCATTCCAAATTGTATAATGAATTATTGGTATTAAAGTATCAAATTATATGCACAATTAAATTTTTATTAAATAAGAAATAATGTATGCAATATTATGATAATCTTCTAAAGTATAACAAGTTTTTAACTTGAACAACACCATGCACTGTGCCTCTGCTTCTCAGGGGACTAATTTTAAAAGTAAGGCATTCAGCAATTGAAAAGGAAATTACAAAATTAGTCACTTGAGTAATTTAAACATGCAAATAAGTATCCCAACTGTGTTGATACCAGATTTAGCTGAATTTACTAGGGCTGTTCAGACTTTACCATCCCAATTATTTCAGCTTTGTGTCAGACTTAAGAAAGCAGAAAGACAGAATTATCTGTTATAGAAGTTTCTTGTAGTACTGTATTACTGTACTCTATGTTCACTAATGCACTCACTGGCAAGAACTTATTCCAAGATTTTTTCCTCCCAATTATCAAAACAAAGGCAATCAGGACTGTTCTATCACTGCTTCTCGTAAGAATACCAGAGATTTGAAAACACTTTGATTTTACTTGCTGAGCTGAGTGAAGTATGATGCCATGTATGTTCTGATAGAAAACAATACAGCATAACTGATTGAATTCCATGTGTTGGAGCCTCTTATGAATTCAGTAAAAATTTCCTGTAAGAATGATATGCCAGGTTGGGCCGTCTGTGTGTTACAGGTTGAATATAAATTCCATAGGCGGTGTTGACTGTAAGCATGTCTCAAAGTAGAGTAGGTGGTTCATAATTGTTACTCTTCACCGTCTGTATCGTGTTGGTACTCAAACACCCTAGTGAGGGATCAGGACCCCACTGCTGTTTGGGTATAAACCAAATTTATTCCCCTGAAAAGCTTATATTCCACAATGGATGGTGACAACGAACAGAAAGCAGGTGATGCTAACAGGACCATGAGCAATAGTTGTGCACACCTCGCCTGTCCACTGTGGATTTATTGCAAGCATGCTGGAGGGAGGAGGGTTTGGTCTGAAGAAGCAGAATGAGGTACATCTGTTATTTATGATGCTTCTGTGCCACAACTGTATTATAGGATAAGGTGAAAATACCCTACTTCAGAACTAATGTCTTTGGTGGAGTGAAGATAAAGAAAGGGTTATTAAGCATTGGAACGGGCTGCCCAGGGAAGTGGATGAGTCACCATCTCTGGAGGTATTTAAAAGATATGTAGATGTGGCGCTTAGGGACATGGTTTAGTGGTAGGCTTGGCAGTGCAAGGGTAATGGTTGGATTTGATGATCTTAAAGGTCTTTTCCATCCTAAATGATTCTATGATTCTATTTCAACAGTGAACAAAAAATAAAGGCAGGGCCCGTTATAAACTCATAACCTGTAAGTGAAGAAGTACCTTAAAAATGAACATGCGTAGTTTTGGTTTTTGTATAGAAAAGAGAGTAAGCAATAGGCAGAACTGCAAAGATGGATTTGTCATGTTAAAAAAAAAAAAATCAAGAAAATTATTCTCGAGGCAACTTTTTACATGGGTAGAACTTGAGCAAGACTGCGTTTATCAAAGCTGTAGAGAGGGTTGTAGGAGTTATGATGTTATGTGATAAAGGCTTGGTCAAGAGCTGTAGTTGGATGGAAAGTCATGTCCTAATAATGTCAGGCAGGAAGAGTGTTAAGTTAGATTTCATGGAAGAAATAGTGAGGAAAAATGAAATGGGTAATGGCCAAATTAATCCTAAACAATAGAAGATGGTGATCACTGTTGGTGACGGTGAGTCACAAGAAACAAGGAATGCCTGAAGGCAAAAATTGAAATATATGCTTTGGCAAAACTGTCTTTAGTTTTGTGGTTGGACACACACATGAAAGAAAGGGACTGTGATTTCATTTTGGACTGGGAGACAACGCAGGAGGGAGAGGGATGGAAGAGAGGCCTTGGTCTGAACATAACAGTAAAATCATGCTTGAGAGTGAATTTGCTTAAGGAGAAGGTATATGGCTGAACCATTACAACTTTCTTGAACATTTTCAGCTGTGTCCAAGATCCATACACCCAGTGCATCAAGAAATGTCAGCGATGCAGCTGCAGCTCTCTGATTCTCTGCCTAGGATTATCCCAGTGCAGGGTGCAGCTGGCTGAGCTCTGGCTTCCCTCTGCTGTTTGGGGACAGACAACTCATTGTCCTATCATGCCTTTCCCAAGGAGACCTTCATGGTGGAGAAAACAGAATGGGCTTTGCCTCCTTTCTGTTGGCTGAGTGGCATCAATCAGGTGGACTAGGGCAATCATAGAATCATCCTTGTAGACTGATCTGTTGTTCAGTTGTCTATTCTAGGTTTGCTGTGATAATTGTGAGTTTGGCAATACTCTGCCTTTCATTGTTATGTTTAGATAATGATTTTTTTTTTTCTCAGAACCATCTCCTTTCATGATATTTGCTTTGACATTAAAACATATCTGGCTACCATGAAAATATAAATATATTTTAGAAATCTTATCTATAAGAAACTAGTTAAACCCTGTGAGAGGAACGATGATGAAAATAAATGCATGACCCAATTGCACATGCAGGACTGTTTTCAGACTAGTATTAATCTTAAAAGAATGTTAATACAAAACGTTAAGATAAGAAATCGGAGACCAGTCTCCACTTACATAAAGTCCAGGAGCTCCCTGCTGAGCTTTGCTCAACCAGCAGGTGTAGAAGTTATGTTATCAAATTGATTTAGTCCTCATTATTGGCATTTGGATGAGCATTCAGAGGATGTATGATTTTTTTTTTAAAGGTATTTTAGTGATAAAAGGCTGACAGTCAAGCAGATATTTCTTCTTATTTTTGGCATAACTTTTTACATTTTTCCCCCAGGAACTGTACATAACAACCACATTTTCCACATATGTGTAGAAATGGAAATAATCTTTGCAGCTATGGATGCTACTTATTATTAGTTGAAAGTAAAGATGCACATAGGGCTTCTGCTCTATAAAGAAGGTGAGAAAACAAATAAGAACAAGTGTTAATTCATGTACACAGAATTTGCGTCTGCACAGCAGGTGAAAATGCTACATTAATGCTGGAAATATCTGTCCTGCTGTGTAGTTTTCCTTCCTTTTTATTGCTGCAGTGTTTGGTCTCGTATGAATGCACCATACTTATTTGCATGTTATCACGACAGATTCCTCTTTGTTTCTAGTTATCCATATAAAGAGATAGATACTCCACACTAACTCAATAAAGTATTCAAATTAAATACTATATTAAAAATATCTTGGGTTTCATAGTGCAGTGTATATATACATAAATATTATTTTTAGTCTAGGTTATTAATTGCACACAAAAATGCTAAATAAAACCAATGTTGTTAAAATGTAATGTCAAACACTTCTAATTATGGAAATCTCAGAAGCAGGGTTCAGTCAGAATCTCCACAAGACTAAATTGAAAATTATCTAGACTGTGTGACTCAAAGCATCTAGCACTGTTGAGCACTCTATGTGTAAAACCAAATCCCGTTAACTTAGTATCTGAAAACACACAGCACATTGGAAACGACACCCCCTTTTAGCAGGCTAGAGGCCAGTGTCTGTGACCCAAGGTCACGCTGCCATCGGGTGTTTCAGGTGTGTGATGCTTATGTGTCTTCCCACCAGTTTTCAGTTGGGTTATTCTATTTTATTTTCCAAAGAAGGGAGACTAGTCTTGTGGTGGTCCTGAGGTCGGTCGCAGACTTGCGGCGTGCCTCTCCTGGTGCCTCAGGTGGTGCTCTCCATCCCTCTGGCATGTTTTCAGTCTGCACTTACATTGCAGGCATCGAGGGCAGGGTCTTGCTCTGGGTTTCCAAGGGACCTAACAAACGGAGCTGATTGTAAATCCACCATTTGTTATAAAATACACATAATACTATATTATTTTATATGCAAGTTTATTCAAGAATTGGATACAAAGATCTCTGTGGACAATGCTTCATTTTGTTTGTGTCCAAATTACTAGCTATTTTAAGTCTTTGTGTATGAATAATAGTGAAATCTTGGAAATGTGTGTTCCAGGGATTTACTCTGTTCTGGTTCTCTGTTGGATCTGCAGTCGTCTTGTCTTAAGATACATGTTGTGGAAATAATTCCCCCTTTTTTTTTTTCTCCTGTGATAATAACAAGAAAAAGAACATACAAAATTCTAATTAATTTAATAATTCAGTCTTGCCATCCACACAAATCCCCAGTTAAAGCTTGTTATTCAGGAGGAACTGGATGTGATACGTGTCATGCTTTGTTTTGGTCTGTATATTTCCCCACCTATTTTATTGATGCTATGTTATCCTCTGAAAGGGTCAAACAAAGGCAGTGTATAAAGGGGAATAATTTTTTTTTTTTTTAAAAGGGAAATAAGTGCAGTAAGTGGAAGAAGGCCGAAAGCACATAAAAAAAACCAAGCATCACATCAGTCATTTTAAGTTACTCTTCCAGACTGCTTTATGTGGCACTCACATTTTTCCAGTGTATTTTTTTGATAATGCTTTATGTATTTGACACAGCAGGTACTTGGGATTTGTACTTTTGTATACGTGAATTACAAAATGGGCTTTTTATTTAAAATTGGTATTTTTACACTGTTTTATGCAGCAAAGTGGTGAATTGGTGTACTAGTACTTCAAACTGGCAGGTCAGTAAAGCGTAGTTATAGTCAGAACATTGACTATAAAAGTGACATCATGGAATCCTCGTTCTTTTTCAATGATTCCAGCAAAGTTGCAGTTTACAAGCTAAAATCTGATTTTTATTCCACCCCTCCCCTCCTTACATTCTTCTGTTAACTGCAGGTTCTGGTCTCGTGTTATCATCAGTAATACGGGCTCTACAGTCAGAGCTTAGAAAATGCTTCCGTTTATGGTGTGAGGCAGGCAGGCTTCAGTTCGTACTTCTCTATATGTATTGCCACTGCAGAGGGAAAAAGAACAGAAACTTCTTTTAATTACTGTAAACAAAAATGATGTGTACAGAAGAAGCAAGGGCTTTTTTCATATTGGTACTTCCCTATTCATGGGAAGTACTTCCCTACCCCTCTCATAATGGGAATTTCAAAAATATGGTAAGGCCATGTTTATAAGCAAGCAGCGTGAGAAAACCTGCCCCAGGGTAAAAAGATCATTGCATTGCATTGCAAAGAGCTCACGTTGCATTGCAAGGAACAGGGGCAGGGTGGTTGGAAGTCCTCTGAAGAGCTGTCCAAGACCTTGGCTTCTGGTTGGGATCCTTTTCCTCAGTTTCCTGATGCGAAGTACTCAGCGTGATCTGCTGCCAGAGAATTTCCTTGGCTTTGTGCAACTTCCCTGGTGCCGTAGGTGTTGGTAAGTTAAAATAGTGCTAGACTGCTCCAAGATATATCTGGGACTAAGCCTGCAGTCCTATTCCAACATACAGGATCCACAGGCATTTTTCCTATCCAGGCCTTATTGAGCCAAGCTGAAAATGTATGCTGGTATTTTAAAGTACTTGGAGTGCTTTACAGAGTAATTAGTTTAATGAGAAGAGTGGAGATAAATGAAGCAGCATGTGGGTGCTCGGTTATAGCTCAAATGTAAAGAAAAATTACACACTGAAGGATGGAGATGCAGCTATAGCTTCTTAAGAAGCCTGCTGTATGTTTTTATTTTTAAAAAAGAGGACTGTTATAAACTTAAGTGAAATTAATCTTATGAGCAGAAAAAAGTGAATTGTGTGCATTCATGCTCATCTTTCATTTTACTGTGTGCTGCAAGGTTGGTCACAAACCTAGAAATACCTGAATTTTTCTATGCTTTCTTCTGTAGAATGCTTTGGGGAACAGTGTGCAAATGTAACTCCTTACAGTGAATGAAACTAAAGAACTTCAGTCTCCAGGTCTGCTGTCCCACACATTGCCAAGTTGTACCCGTTACTTGTACAACTTCTTTGTCATATCCTGTTGGTCTTTGGGAATTTACGTTATAACTGCTCAAAAGAACAGTGCAGTTTGAATGTATACAAGTGGCTTCCTTTGTGGTGTTCCCCTATGAATATTTACATTGAAATATTCATTCTAAGAGCATGAGGTAGCAATACCTCCTGTGAGGTTTGCATCTTCTGTTTCCCGGGGAAGGAAGGAAATTTCCTTGGTGCAGGGAAAATGGAAAGCAGTCTCCCATCAGGTGTGTTATTTTGGGGCTGGTGTGATGGATGCAGGAGTAATCTCGAGTACTCTCCCCCTCCCATTTTTTAATGACCCAAGTGGTCTGAGAAATCTCTTGCATGTGTCAGGGCACGATACACTGGTTCAGTGAAACATCTTGAGTGGCTTTGTGCACGCAGGACATGGTGAGCACTGTATTGGTGCTGGCTGGGGGAGTCTGCAAACGCTGTGCTGCGTCTCAAGACTTAGCTTTGTTTGTGGTTACTGGCCTGCCAGAGGCAGAACTGTGCCAAAATAACACTGAAATGAGCTGACTGGCATTGCAGCAGCTGACTGTAGTAGTCTTTGGGTCTATGTGATCTTCATTTTGCTTGTTGTGTTCTCAGCATTTTAGAAATGTCCATCTTTCAGGTCTTCAATACAGAATAAAATATTTAATAATTTAATTAGAAGTTAATATTAGGTCTAGAAATGAAAGTAGTCTGGATCCTAAGGAGAAAACTTCGTGTCTGCAGACAATATCAATACCAGCTCTTTAAAGCTGAGCTGGCTCTTGGCTGCACAGGTGACCTTGGGGCATCCCTGCAGCTCTGAGTCAGCGAGGAGACTTTGGATTCCTCTCTAGGTTGGTTCTGGAGCTTTTACTGGGCAGCAAAAATGTTACTCAGAAAACTTGTAGTTTAATGAAGTTGTTCTGCAAAGAATGAGTTAGATGAGTTAGCTTTCAAAATATGTGCTTGTTCCTCTACTAACCTAAAAAGTCTATTTTTTGTTCCCCGATGTCACGGGGCCAAACTTTCTCTCTTCATTGACTTTAGAAAGAAGACTGTGATTGTGATACTCCGTTGGATGCATTGAGAACTGTGTAATTAGCATGTGAAGGCATCATTTAATAGCTTGTCTTCATAAATTTATTTTCCCTTCTTCTGGAAAAAAGTGTCGATATTTTAAGCATTTTTAACTGTTCCTACTTATTTTTTTTGCTTCCTTTTATGACATAAAAATTCAGTTTGCTGGTTCATTTTGAGCCTGACTGGAAGGGTAAGTTTGTTTATTTTGGCAGCTTAGTTGTAGATCGGCCAAGAGGAAAATGAAAAACTGTAGCCTGTAGGCATTCTGCATGCGCTTATCTAAGTACTGCTGGAGCAGGGATAACCGTCTCTTTCATAGTGGAGAATCCACTCTGTGCAGGAAAAAAGGTTGGGGAGAAGCCTCCCTTATTTATATTTTCCTCTTTTTGTTTGTTTACTGTATCAATTTTGCAAGGCGTCTTGAATGTGACAGGTCTGTTGTCAGTATTGGCAGTGGCATAGACACACCTACAAACAGTAAGCTGAGGATACAGTCTAAAGTACTTTTGCCAAACAGGTTTAAATCAATATATTAAATATTTGTTTTTTTCTTCTCCTAATGTTTTGAAAATAACTTGAGACTGTATATCTGCTGTTTGAGTATTAATCTAGCAGTGAATCAGAAAACAATAATAATTTATGTAGGCTCCTTTTTTGGTGTTATAACTCAAAAAAGGGCATGCATTCCAACAGATTGGGCACAGCTGGCTGGTACCTTCAAGACTCTGCTCTGTAATCACAGTCAAGGACAGGCGTTGGCGGGTGTTATTGCTGCGATCCCACACATCTCACAAATTCTACCGGTCCTGTCAATACCCAGATGGGACATCTGAAGGATGCAGAGGGAGCCTTGCTGCCACCTCTGACTCCATGAAACCTCTCTGCTGAAGCATCCTCTGCATCCTGTTTTTCTGTGGGTGACACAAGTGCCATCATCAGTCACCAAAGTGTAGAGCTTAGCACTTGGGAGCTGGCAGGTAAGTTAGGGATGGCTAATTCCTGCTTTAATAGATTTGTAACATCTGGACTGTGCACTACACAACCATACTGATGTGAGATACTGAATAGCTGTATTTTACAAATCCTGTAATGCTCACTCTTAATTTGCTTTTACAAAGTGCAGGGAAAGACAGCATTATCATCTATTTCCCCTTAAAACATTTTAAAGATCTGTATTTATGAACTTTCCAACAAGTTTTATTTCTTTGCGTTGTGCTTTATGTGCTGTTTATCCTGGGAGATGTGGGAATTTTTTTCTTACGAGGGATGATAAACATGCAAAATGCTAATTCATTAGCAGTTGCTGAAAGTTCAAATACTATTGCTGTTCTGTTAAAAAAAAAAAAATTCTAGTGAGGTAGGGAGAAGAAACTAGATTGAAAAAGTAGTGAGCGACCTATGTGTTTGGTGGTGGGTTTTTTTTTGTTTAAATATTCCTTGCTAAAAGGCATCTACCTTATCCTCTGAGGACTTGGGTATTGTTTTTATGTCAGTTCTTCCACAAATAAACTATTCTTTCTGTTATTCTAATCATACATGTACACTAAAGCCTAATAAAATTCTTCCTTATGTTGCTGAGAGAAAAACCGCGTTCTTTTGTTTTGGGAAGGCCGGCAGCTGTGGCTCTGGTGGATTAGCAGATGAGAAGCTCATTCCAGAGAAACAGCTCTTTCAGGAAAATTACTTTGACAGAAAACTCTAATTCATGTGACTAGAATTCACATGCTTTAAAAGTAATTATGGTGACTGGCTTCAGTTAAAAATAAATACGTAAACCAAATCCAACAGTAGATTTGGCTTTTGCTTGGAAGCCTTCCCCTGGCTGCAGGTCTGTCCTGCTGCTGGGGAGAGTGGGGTAAATGTTGGGGGAGGAGGAGTTACTGATGGGGGGGTGAGAAGCCTTTATTGCTGGGAAAACAAAGTCATCCCTCTCCTTTTAGCTTGAGCTCTGACTTTCAGGAGCCAGGAACGTGAGCTGCCTCGCCACGGAGGTGCTGTGTCTTGTGGCGATGCCGCAGGGAGGCTGCGGCTTGGTAAACATCAGTCTGGAGCTGCGTAGTTTAACACATCTGCTCCTAAGGAACAGTACAAGGGGACATTAAGGAAACTGGGCATTAAGATACCGAATTCTGCTGGTAGCAAGTGGCTGTGTGCCAGACCGGCCGCTGGTGGCATCACCTGCAGGACAACCCTGTGGCTGGTACCTGGTGTGCCCCACTTTTGGGTGGAGGCGGCCAGACTGGCAGCACAATTCCTCAGTTCCCAATAATGGAAGAAAGTGTCTGTATTTTCTTGATGTGTCTTTAAATCATTAAATAGTCTTTGGGCAGGAAAGGGGAACAAAACCTCTAGAAATGATGCTTTTGATGGCCTTTCTTTTGTGGCCAGTACTGAGCATCATTTCCCCCCCTTCTTTTTGTCCTAATAACCAATTCAAATTGTGGATTTAATGCCACTTTGCTACTGTAAGTTGTGTGCCCGAGGCAGCACCTTTCCACTGACTCATGTTTTTCCACTCTTAACGCGTGTGCAGGGGGAGTGAAGAAGACTGAGGGTGTGCTGGGCTTCTGTGCCAGCCTGGGCGGACCTGACTGAAGGAAAAACAGTTTTACTATATCTTATTTGGGACTAATCCTAATTGTATTTCCTTATGCTGTTGAAGTGCATTTCTCTCCCTCCTGCCTCTGATCCTATTGCAACAGAAATCACAGATCATGATTAAATAAAAGCAAAATCTGTCTGTGGCATTTGATTCACGTGTGCCATGGCGACAGCTGGATGGGGCGGGAGTTTCTTTGTGTGTGCTTTCTTATAGAAGTTTGGGAAAAATCAATTTGCAGAATTGGGATGACTCCTGGTGCAGAATTCACCTGTAAACCAGGCATGCCGCTGTGGTTAACTGGCTCAGGGTTGGTGATGGGCAGGGGAGAGGTGAGGTGGCACGGGCACCTCATGTGCGGTGCCACCGGAGCATCGTCATCCTGCCCAGTCCCGGACAGGGATGTCCCGGTGCTGGAGCCCACTGAGCATAAAGGACAGTGGTGGGGGTGTCCCCAGGGCTTAATGCAGGTAGGCTGGGTGTGCCAAATGGTACTGGTGCACAGCGGGTGCTCCCCCTGGCCAAGCCCGGCTGGTGATGCCCGAGCCTCGCCGGGGGAGGAATGCACCCAGCAGATTTCCCCCAAAGGAAACATGAGGAAAACATCTTGTTTTAAGAGAGACATTTAATATGTTTTTCATATTTGGAAAGCAGTTAATGTTTCGGAATGTCCTTTTGCTCCCTGGCCAGCACGATTAATATTACTTTTGATCTTTTTTTTTTTTGAAAAAAAATTTAGATTAAAAGTGATTTATCTGCAATGAAAGCAACAGCAATTACTTACTCTGTATTAATGTTTAAAGTTGCTTTCTTTTAAACGTTATTTTTGGGAGGGCAAAAGTTCTTAAAAATAAACATGGTTCACATTATTTTTAGATTAAAATACTTTATGGAAGGAGAGCTGAATTTTAGCGTTTGAGCAGTAAACCAGGAAGTCAAGACTTTGGGGAAAACACAGATGTAGAAAGGCCGAGCAAAAAAATGTGCTTTCAACTGACTCAAGCTAATTGCACAGAGTGCCTAACGAGGGTGCTTCTGTTATTGTGCCCAGGTGTGTTTGCTGCCTTGCTGTGCTGCCAGCCCTGCTCTAGGGCATGGCTGGCCGTGCTGTGCTGTGGGGGGATGTACCGGCTGGTGGGCACAGGCAGGGATTAGGCGCAGGGCTTGACCAGAGTGGGGAGGGATGCACGCAGCCATCACACATGGGAAAGCTTTGCCTGTTCAACTGGTTTTGTAAAGCGTTGATAAAAGCTTCCCTCAGCAGCGTGTCATCATGTGTTTTATATAAGATTATAAGTTAAGGGTCAAGTAATTCAGAATGTGCTTGAAAAAGTGTGTCAGTTATTTTTGTAGCTTTTTTGCCTGTGAAGCCGAAAGCTTCATCTGCCTGGTCCTCAATGTTGAAGTTGGGCTGGGAACCACCTAACGGCTAAACACAGCTCAAGGTCGCACAGTGGAGATCGTGGCATTTTAATAGTTATTAACTGTACCATGTCCCTTCCAGAGCCAGAAACAGGTGTGATGTCCTGAGGCCGGGGATGATCACTTTCTGCCCCGAGGGAATGGCGGGCTGCAAACCTGGGCCAATTCCTGCACCCAAAACAGGCGGCTGCTGGGGCTGAGCATCACTTGCTCCGTGTGTCTGGCTGGGATGTTGCTTGTGCCTGGCTGCGTTGGAGGGGGGGAGTGAAAAGCCTGCTTTGGTTCTTTATTTACTTATTTTTCTCACTTTTGAATTTTTAATGGTTATTTCAGCTTGTACCTTAACTGTGGGAGAGGTAATAACTGGCAATCTGTCACCTTTGCAAGGGGTTTCGGATGCTCAGGTGAAAACTGCTGGTGTGGAAGGATGAAGGCAGCAGCCATTGTCCCTTACGGGCAAAGAGATTATACTGGTGTTAGAGCCACTGAGGTTCTGGCCCAACTTTTTCCCAATTTTGGTACTAATTTTGTACTTATTTTTATGTATTTGATTTTTCATAACTTTTTTGAGATAATAGGTGGGGATTTTGTTTGATATTGTTATAGTTTTATTTTAAGACTAAAATCTACCTTACATGAATACATATTATTTTTGAGACCATTTTTATGTGATGAATTCTGGTAGACAAGAGTCTTTTTTACCCAGGAGTAAGTTTTCTACAAATGCACTTCCAGAATGCATTGAGGCACTTATTCAGATTGATATTTTCCATAAGAACGCAATTAAAAGCCAGTAAACATTTCTAGTACTCAGTCATCCTGCTGCCCAGGGCTTGCAGGGGAGTGCCATGGTGCACGTGAGTTACTCAGGATGGGTCTGCCTTCAGACAATGACCGTTGCAAACACTTCTGATTACTTATAAACTTAAGTATTATATGTAAACAGGCTTCAATTAGTTAAAATTGCATTTAATTTAAAATCGCAATCATAAGTAAATTCTATTGCAGGAGAAAATGCGATTTTTAGAGAAAAAAACTTAATTACATTAAAGTAATATTTCAATCTCTTTTGCATCAAGCTGTGATCAGTAAATGCTTGTTCTGTGGAAAATCTTAACACAATGAGCTTGTGCTCTGTATGTCCCATTAATGAGGCAAATCACAGTTGCCAAGATTTTGTATTGTTACTATGTGAAATATTCACGAGAAATATTCAGATTTAGTTAAAAATCAGATATGTTCCACAGATGTGATTTGTTGTAAAAGTGGGTGAAAATTGCCCTGGGTTGCCCTTTATAGCCAGCCTGGCGTGGGCAGCAGATGGGAGCTCTGGCTGTGGCACTTGGGAGCTTTGTGGCCAGTTAGGTACGAGCCCATCCACAGCTGCAGAGCAAAGGGTGGGCAGTGGCTCACATGAGGAAATCTGCCCCACTACTTTCCGCATTGTGCCCATATCGTCGGCATGAGCGTGTTTCTCCTGTGCCACTTGCACGGGAGCCCAGAGACCAGAAGTGTCTCCTGGGCAGTCAAAGGCAGGCAAAGGTCCATCTGGGCAGTGAGCAGAGTCCTACGGACTGGGATGCATTAAGTTTGGATTTTTGCATTTTCTTCTAATTGCATTCTGCCACTGGCTATGCCATGTCTAATTAATAATAATGTATTAAAAAAAAAAAGACTAACCTATTTTGCCCATAATGCATGAATAAGCTAAAAGGATAACCCCAAGTTACTTCTTCCCTACTTATAGAAAATAGAACTGAGTTTTTCATTTTGTATTAAGACCTTTCTGGTATGATAGTGCGTTATATACCACATACATGATTTTCAAAGGAAACATGGTTTATCCTTCTCATTTGATTAAAGTCTGGGATGAGTAACAGAGATTTCCTTTTACTTACACCTTCCATTATGGTCCTACAGAAGCCATTTAGGTGGAAATATTGCAATGGTCTGATTATCATGAAAAATCACCCACGTTATTTTCAGCCTTAAAAGCTCAAAGCGATGTGTATCCACCCAAGCTGGGCCAGACACCTGAAACTGGTTCTGCAGGACTCATGCGCGTATTAAATCCCATGGAGCAGACCTCTCCTGCTGGCAGTCTCCTGGCATCGTCTCTTTCCCAGGGTTTGCTGGGGGATGGCAGGGTGACTGTGGCTGCAGGGGGGAAGCGGGGCTGGGAATGACCCACCTTTCCCTCCTCAGTCCCAGGGTTTAGTTCTGACTAAAGAATATGAATTGTTTGGATGTGGCTGCACCGAAAGCTCAGTGCAACATAAGCCCCCCCCAAAAAAAAAAAAAAAGATTTAAACTTGAAACTGATTTTTAGTTAATCCCT
Source organism: Rissa tridactyla (assembly GCF_028500815.1). Classification (NCBI taxonomy): domain Eukaryota; kingdom Metazoa; phylum Chordata; class Aves; order Charadriiformes; family Laridae; genus Rissa; species Rissa tridactyla. The sequence continues at coordinate 93,692,727 of NC_071469.1, forward strand.
TCTGCAAAAACATGCCTAAAGACATCTTTTACATTTCTGAAGCCTGTGTGTGTTATAGTAAAGAAAAGTCCATTATTTCATGTTTTAATATATTAATAATCTTTCAGGAGTTGATACAAAACCATTATTGTTTTAATGTCTTTCAGTGTTTCAGTAACTGATAGCTTGCTTTAGTTCTTTAAAGCTGAAATTTTTCTTGCCTGGTGTCTGTTCAAATATTTCTTTAAATAATTCAGTTGTCTGGATTTCTGGATTTTAGTGTGAAAATAATGTCTCTTTTAAATTCCTCCTTTGTGCATAGTCAAAACCCCCAAAACTGTTGAAGCTGGAATTCAAATTCAGTAGATGATATGATCATTGTTGAAGAAGGAAGAAAGCAGAAGCCAGTTTTGTGGAAAACAAGACCAGTAGTTTTAAATACATGGGTATTTCAAGCTGGAGTATTTGTGGATGAGTACTGGAGTAATTCTAAGTTGGAAGTTTTTCTGTGATACACATTTGATTAAAAGACAGAGGGCCTGTGTATGGACATAGTCACCAGTGGTTCTGCGTCCTGGTGTGTGGGCTGTTGGAGCAAAGCCAGGGATTTCCTGCTTCCTGTTGCCTGCGCCGGGATTGTCATCGTCCCCAGCCGGGTCTCAGGGCTGTGCGGGGCTGATGTGGCTGGTCCTCAGCGTGGCACTGGGTGGACGAATGCCTTGCTCCCGCACTCCGCCACTTCTTTCCCATGCTGGAAGACCATCGCACAGCAACTCCTTTGGGTTATTTTACTTTGCTATACTGCAGACAATACCTATCTATACAAAGTGGTGACAAGATGGACAATACAGGTTAAAATAAGTATTCTATAAACGGCACAGTGTGTGCAACATCTACGTAAGTATTTTCTTTGTCCTTTTTGTCCTGCTCTGTCCCTTATGGCAGAGCTTAGTGTGGTGGTGCCGGGCAGGGTTGCTCTTTCCACTTGGATCTCCTCCGCTCGGTTTCTTGTTCTCGGCATTAGATAGGACCCTTGTCATGGCGCTGTTGACAGCCTTGGCCAGCTGACGTGTCATTGCTGGGCTCAGGATGGACTCGATCCCGGTTGGGGCTCTCCATGCTGCTTTTGTTCTGGATGCATGAGCTCAGTCTTGAGTGAACGAGTTTATCATATCCTCTGTTATGGCTGATGCAATTAGGGTTTTTTGGTCTTATTAGCACTGTATGATGAAAGGATGTGGCAGAGCATGCCCATTTCTTAAGCCATTATTCATTTCTGGGTATTGAATAGTCCATGACTCACTCATGTGTCGCTCTGTGACACCATTCTTTACTTGCAAGGCTGCTCTGTTGAACATCTGCTGATTTTGATTTGCCCCCTTGAAACTGCTTTGGCACGAGGTCATCCAGGATGAGCATATCAATCAGCAGCTTGTTCGGATACGGGATAAGTTTTCTTGTTGTGGGTGATGTTGTGCAGTGCTCTCCAAACTCAACCTCTAGACTACGGCAGAGATGTTTCCTGGTTGAATCATTATTTTGTGCCATCACCATCGCATACCTGATCTCCCAGTGTGGTTAGCCCTTGTTATCAACGTGAGATTAGCTAGCAGAGTGTTTTGATTAATGCAAGCAACTCCTGCAGGGTAACATTTTCTGTTTCAGGATGCTGAGAGTCTAAACCTTCAGGCTTGTCCACTTTGATACAGTTTTTCTTCTTTTCATTTTTAGTGTACAAAACATAACTCATAATGAGTTTACGTAGCTCAAACTACCCTATTCCTAAAGGGGAAGATCCTGTTATCTGTCTGTTGCATAATAACCAATATTATAACCATCACTTCAAAAATCCTCTGTGTTTAGGAATGCTTGTGCTATTTCAGAAGAGATGTTCTGCCTCTCATGCTGCTCACCCACCTGGGGCTTGTTTCTGTTATGCTTAGGAGTTCCTCTCTTGTCACAGTCTTCACTGCTTTGCACTCCAGATGCAGTAGGTTCAAGATTTTTTTTTTATAATCAGAAATGTTAGACTATTTTTATTGAACCTGCATAAATACATTCAGTATTTCCTACATTCCAGTTTTCTGTCTTAAGTCTATATTGTCAGATCTGGAGTGCGAATACAATTAGGTATCAGGACAGTTCTCTGAAGAATAGTCTACAAATTTCTGTCCTTCCTGAAGTGTCTCGAAGTTTGTCAGTTGGCTCCTCCAATATTGTTTTTTTTAATTATACATGTCCTCACTCTTTGCAGGCAGGGAGTTCACTGGTTCCTCCCTAAGTGCTTTGGCACCACAGATGTCACACTTGTGCTTCAAATCTACAGTGAGCTAAAAAATATATCCTTGAGAGCGCTAAGAGTTGTGAACACTAAATAAGAGCAGCAATAGCAGAGATATAGGAAACAGACGTTGTGGCTCCCAGTTTTAAATTCAGTGACCATTCTGGTAAAATACCTTAGACTTATTAGATACAAAAAGATAGAATCATAGAATCTTCATGGTTGGAAAGGACCTTTGAGATCGAGTCCAGCCAAACAACCTACAATCTCTGCCACTAGAGCATGCCCTGAAGTGCCACATCTGGATGTTTCTTAAACACCTCTAGGGATGGTGACTCAACCTGCCTGACCACTCGTTCAGTAAAGTAATTCTTCCTCATATCTAATCTAAACCTCCCCTGCCGCAGCTTCAGACCATTTCCTCTGGTCCTGTCATTACTCACCTGGGAGAAGAAACTAGCACCCCCCTCTCTACACCCTCCTTTCAGGTAGTTGTAGAGGGCAATGAGGTCTCCCCTGAGCCTCCTCTTCTCCAAGCTAAACATGCCCAGCTCCCTCAGCCTCTCCTCATACGACCTGGTCTCCAGACCCCTCACCAGCCTGGTAGCTCTCCTCTGGACACGCTCCAGCGCCTCAATGTCCCTCTTGTACAGCGGGGCCCAGAACTGAACACAGCACTCGAGGTGAGGCCTCACTAGCGCCGAGTACAGAGGCACCATCACTTCCCTACTCCTGCTGGCCACACTATTCCTGATACAAGCCAGAATGCTGTTGGCCTTCTTGGCCACCTGGGCACACTGCTGGCTCACGTTAACCTGGCGGGCCACCAGCACCCCCAGGTCCTTTTCTGCTGGGCAGCTTTCCAGCCACTCTGCCCCAAGCCTGTAGCGTTGCTTGGGGTTGTTGTGACCAAAATGCAGGACCCGGCACGTGGCCTTATTAAACCTCATACAGTTGGCCTTGGCCCATCGATCCAGCCTGTCCAGGTCCCGCTGTAGAGCCTTCCTACCCTCAAGCAGATCAACTCTCCCACCTAGTTTGGTGTCGTCTGCAGACTTACTGAGGGTGCACTCAATCCCCTCATCCAGATCATTGATAAAGATATTAAACAAAACCGGCCCCAAAACTGAGCCCTGAGGGGCACCACTGGTGACCGGCTGCCAAGAGGATTTCACCCCATTGATCACAACTCTCTGGGCACGGCCATCCAGCCAGTTTTTAACCCAGCGAAGAGTATACTTGTCTATGCCATGATTCGCCAGCTTCTCCAGGAGAATTCTGTGGGGGACGGTGTCAAAGGCCTTACCAAAGTCCAGACAGACAATGTCCACAGCCTTCCCCGCATCCAGAAGGTGGGTCACATGGTCATAGAAAGAGATCAGCTTGATTAAGCAGGACCTCCCTTTCCTAAACCCATGCTGGCTGGCCCTGATCCCTTGGCTGCCCTGCGTTTGCTGTGAGAGCTCACTCAAGATGATCCTCTCCATGATCTTTCCTGGTACCGAGGTCAGGCAGACAGGCCTGTAGTTTCCCGGATCCTCCTTCCGACCCTTCTTGTAGATGGGCGTTACATTAGCCACCCTGCAGTCATCTGGTACCTCCCCTGTTGACCAAGATTGTTGATAAATGATGGAGAGAGATGCTACATAACCACACAAACCTGTCAGACTTGAATGTGGATGATGGTGGTTACCATGCTGGCTCACGAGCTGTAGAAACTTGAAATAGGTTGTGAGACTGTTGTCTTGAATTTGGTAAAAACATACTATTTGTGAGTGGCAAAATTATCTGAATGAAATGTCAGTGAAATCTACTCATCTTCCTAGGAATATGCTCCATTTCCAGAAAAAGGAAATGAGACCCTTTTTTGTAAAGTTTGGAAACAGCTTCTTTTTAGCGGTCCCTGTATAAATCCAGACCCCCTGCGTCAATGTGTGTGCATCTCTACATGATCCTCTCCCAATGTGCAGGGAAGCACGTGAGATGTGTGCTGCAAAGAGCAAGAAGGACCGGATGGGTGGTAGGTGGTAAGACATGTGTGGTCCATGTTGATGGCTGTGCTGGAACATCCGTCTCACACAACTTTTGCTTTTATTCCACAAGGTCACTACTTTACACCCCTTAAAGCAGCCACAAGTATGTGTCCTCTGTCATTAAGGTCAGGCTAGTGTAATGTTGGATGAACCTCTACTTTGAAGGTAGAAGGAGAAGGAAACTTTTCTTACAAGGTAATATAATGGTACAGCACCCAGGTTTGATAAGTTACAAATAGCTTTTGGGATGCTGGGTTGTGGTCAGTATTTCGGTGAATATAAGTTATGTGGTTCAGTGATTTTAAGAATGGTTATTGCCACTATGCTTGGGTGTGAAAATATACCTTCTGTCGCACACAATACCTTTATGAAGTATATAAACAGAGTTTTTCATCTGCTTTCCATTTACTGTTACATTTTGTTGTCTTTGCCATGGGCATTTAAAACTGAGATGTTCTAAAGAGCCCTGCATGAAATTTTAAAGAGACTGGACCTTTCATCTGCGCAACAGCAGGACACCAGATAGATGAACAAGAAAGAAAGAGAAATTGTTTTTGAAGCAAGAGAAAAAAAAATAACAGTAGAAGCAATTATTTTATCAAAGGTTTATTTTCTTTCTTGTTTTTTAAAGACCTTTCCTCAGCTGAAGTTGGCTACCTTCTTATATATGTTTGATTTGTGGTTTTCACAAGGTCCAAATGAAAAATGTCAGCTGGAAGATGTGTATTGTTAATGAGCAATCACAATGGCACCAGTGATTTCAGTGAATTTTGGTGCTCAGAGAATTGCAAAACTCCAGTCTTCAATCCTCAAAACAGGCACACATTTCTCTTTCATATCTCAGCCTGTTGACTATGGACAGACCTTTTCAAAAAGTAAGGATGGAGTTACGTCTTTGTTTGTCATGTTCTTGCTTGTAGTGAAATAAATTGTGTTCCTTATGATAAGGAGCTAGATTATGATCCATCAGTCCCCTCTTTCAGGCCATTAAGCAGTAATCTCCACTTGCGTTGCTTTGGCTTGTATTGGTGACCTGACTGTGAGAAGATCAATATTGCATTGCTGGTTCCAGGTCCTTTCAACTCACTGCCGGTTTTGATTAGTTGTCCTTCTGAATTATCTGAACTATCTACTGAGCCCATTGCTTCTTACCCTGCTGGGAGATGCTCCCCCTGTGGTGATGGAAGCTCCTGCTGGAGCTCCAGATGGAGCAGGGTGGCACTGACTTGCTCCAGACATGCAGGTGAAATAGCTCCAGTTTTAATTGTGATGTGTTCAGGTGGGAAAGAAAATAAAATTCCTCTCCTTGTACATTTATTGTATGACAAGCTGGGAACAAACTGCAAATATTGCTGGGTTCTCCCAGAACTGACTTGGAGCAGAAGAAGGATTTAAGGAGAGAGCGAAGCTACCAGCTGTGACAGCACAGAGTTGCAGGGAGGAAAGTAATATACAGGGCTGGGAGCAAGGGCTTGGCTGTTCTTCACTTGGATGCTAATGCTAAAAACATTATTCTGGAGGAGCTAGTTGTCCAGAACATGCAGGACTTAAGATACACTGTTGGATGGATTATTTAAGGATGAGGAAAACTTGGAGAAATGTAAAATATGAATAAACATATCTCGTATTCCTCAATTTCAAATATATATACCTTGTATTAATTGAATAGGGCAAATGGGCAGAGAAGCGTCTTTATACTGCCAATAAATATTGAGGCTGGGATCTTGTTTGAATTAAGATGATGTCTGCTGGGTGAGAGAGATCTACAGAGATATATAAGGCCAAAGCTTCCAGCAGTCCATACTGTCTTTACTGAAAAGTATATTTATATCTTCCAGACTAGTAATTAATCACTCAGTAGGATTTTTTTGGAACGTGCATTCACAGAAGATCTTTTTGTACTGCCAGGAACCACAAAGCATGGGCACAATTAAAACACTGATTTAATTTATTACGTAGAGGCATGGAATGGGAATGTTTTAAGCGATGTTGACAGGCCAGGATTTCAGAACCACCTATTTTTTTTTAAATAGAAAACAAATGCTGCTCCTTACAAAAATTAAATTACATTAATAGCAGCTTTCTAATACATTACTGAGAAAGAAAATAAAGTTTTGGCATTAATTAAGATGTGAAGAAATAGTATAATTTTTAAAGAGAATACATTTCAAAGTTGTCTATTTATAAAAATAAAAGATACTGTCTTTGTTGAAATGCACTTTAAAAGCATGTGGCTCTTCTGAAAAATTAAAAATAATCACTGAGAAGTTCTCGTATTCTGATAGTTTCCTCTTTAGTTAATCTTGGGATTCTCCTCCACTCTGGTGCCTTCACATGCTATTGATACCACTGATGGGGACTTGCAGAAACAAGACTTGGACCATGATCAGTCCATGGGCAGACAGGGTGGTGGGACACTGCCTGCGGCCTTCTGTGCTCTGTAGGTACATACCCATGGTCTGCCCTTTGGGGCAAAAAAGCATCTGTTTGACCATAGGTTCATAAGATATCATCTGTGTGTACGTCTACAGCTGCCCACTTTCATGGGGTCCCCGCACTGTTTTACTGTGCATGTTTGAAGGAGAGGGTCCGCAGCGTTGGAGAACTTGGAAGGAGTGGAGGGCTGTTTCTTTCTATTTCAGCACAAGGAAGTGCCTGTGTGGGTTTGCATGTGCTTCTGCACACCAACAGCTCGTGAGGACTCTTCACAGCTTCACAGTTAAGAAAAACATGCAAGAGTTCAGGGTCTGATCTGGTCACCCTGGCCTGTCTTGTGCAAATGCAGAAAAGCATACAGCATCCAAAGTGAAACTTCTGTCTTGCTCCTGTTGTTTGTATGTTATTTAAATGAAGTCATTCTTCTTTATTAAAAAAAAAAAATAAATTAGTAAAGTCTGATGCAGCAAAACATGTACATCCCAGCAGCAAAGGATACTTTTTCTGCAGTAGAAGTTCCTGAGATCCACCAATTTCCTTCTCATGGTTATGACTTTTATTTTTGTTTCTTCCTCTGCTTCAAATGTGAAACATAAAGGTCTCATCAAGGAGTAGGGTTATGCAGGAGATAAGTTAATTACAGCTTAATTTGCTTGGATTCAACTGGGGCAACTCAAATATTTTAAATGTAGAATATAACTTTTAATGTTTTTGTGGTCTTGATGGTTTTAATGTTCTGGAAAATTACATTGTACTGAAACATCAGATGAGTTGAGGTCACAGCTTGGGGCAGGGCTGCACAGTGAGTGATCACCAGACTTGTGTCACCACCATCTATCATAAAAAAAGCCTATTTGCTATCTGGCCCTTTGGTAAACTACCATAGTATAATCTGAACACCATTTATTGAGAAGGTGGACAGCCCTGGATAAGAATAATTCTTTTCTTTTAAGAGTTCTTGATTGTATTTCCCCTTACTCATGGATACCTGCACGTGATCTCACCAGTAGATGTCATCTCACACTTTTTTCTGCATCTGGGGTCCATCGTGCATTGTCATGCCCCTTGGTCATGGAGTGGTGGCCTGGTCTGCTGCACATTGCAGGGGGTAGATGCCAGCAATGCTCAGTGTGTGGTGATATGTAGGATGGTGACATGGCATGGGAATGGTGAGAAATGCCGTGTTTTTCTTCTGGAGATGCTTGTAGATGTATGATGAGGTGTAAGGCCAGGTGTGCCTGTCTGCTCTCCATGAAATGCCTCTCAGGGCAAGACAGGAGTTGGATCGTCTCTGCGAATTCATGGTATTTCTGTGTTGTGCAAAGAGTAGCAGCACTTAAATGTGTAAAGGATGCCTAGCTTTCCCAGTCTGCAATGTTTTCTGTTTTTCTAAGAGATATTGCTCTTCTGCCTGCATATGCAAAGAGAAGATGAGACAAATTCTAGAGAAGCTATTACTCAACTTTTCATTTGACATTGTGCACATATCCTCCTTTCCAGTTTGAGAAATACCATTCATTTTGAAAGCTATTATCATGTGTCATCTTAGTGATCTGTGAATTAATAGGAATGTGCTTCGATTTACAGTCATTTGCATGACCTTAATAAAGTTTAAAATAATTGTCTGATCATTGCTTTGAGACATTGACACATGTGTGTGTTGTGGAGACTGTTTTCTCTTTGACTGAGTAGTTTGTCACTTTTAGCATGACTTAGAGAAATCTGCTGGTGCGGTCCTTTCATGAGGGCCTGGAGAATGCTATGTAGGATTAGGGGTTGTATGATCTCTCTTTGCCTCTGGAATATTGTCCATTTCTTTGGCTAACACTTGGAGAAGGGCGCTGAAATGGATGCGGTGAAAATCCATGAGGGTGATTGAATAAGTGGAAAATTTATCTTATGGTGACAGATCAAAAAGAAAAAAAATCAAGCCTCTTATGTTATCAAAAAGGCACTTAAGAGGTGACTTGAATATGGTCAGTAAGTGCCCACGCAGGCAAAAGAAATTTGAGACTAGAGAGTTCTTAAAACTAGCTGAAAAAAAATATAATGACACTTAGTGAATTGAATTAAAGGTAGACAAAAATTTCACTAGAAATAGTGTACGTGTTAATCAAGCAAGCTGATTAATCACTGGAACAGCTTAATGGCCATTATGGTGGATATTTTAAAATCAAGATTCGATGACTTTCCAAAAGCTGCAGTTCAAGTGCAACTATTGATCTTTAAACTGGAAGTAATACAGAAAATTCCGGTGACCTATATTATGCAAAGTGTCAGATCAAATCATAATGCTATCTCAAGTTCTATGAATTAACAAGGCACTTTTGTTTCTGAATAAACATGACCTCTAATAATTTCCTGTTTCTTGAATAATTCTGCAGTCTTACCATCCAGTAGTTTTTGATATGACATTTTATTCCATCACCATGAATTGTCTGAATGTGGAATTTCTTCAGTGATGATCCAAAGTATAGAAAATAAATGATAATGCAATAAGCTGTTAGAAAAATATATTAAAAAAAATAATCCTTGATGTTTCTGCCTTTTTGCCTATCCATCTCTTAAATCTCCTGTGCTTTCTGTGATTGTGGAACCCCGGGTCAAATGCAGTGTTATGCAAGGCTGGAGTGACAATCCCAGCTTTAATTTTGTTGCCTTTCATGAATGTCACAACATTAGCATTGTCTGTTTTATTATTTGGTATTTACCATGTCTAAATCTCTACATCGTATTAGTTTAATGATGGAGAGCAATGATGGGATAAACCGCAAGGAACTGAAAGAAGTGACAAAGGAGATAAAGGGTTCTTCATTTTAATAAATTGCATACTAACACGTACTGTTAAAAATACTCCTCTTGCTGAAATACGATCCAATACAGAGTGAGTACAATGAATTATGGTCACAAAGATGTAACACCAAAGAGAGACTGGACTGTCATTCTCAATCAGAGGCATACCTTTTGGAAATGACTTTGAAGGTTATCTTGGAATAGCTTTCCAAATTGACTTTACATTTCAAGTGCAGAGGAATTGATGGATGGATGGAGAGGTAGTCAAGGAAATTAAATGTGGGTGACCATCTGCATGAGCAGAGATTTTTATACAGGGTAACACCTGACCTATTTATTTTTATCATAAAGTGATTACATATTGTGCCCAGAGTTCTGTAACAATAATAAACACCGTAGAGCTTTGTCTCTTCCACGCAAGATCTCCATCAGGCTGGTCCTGTAAACAAGATTCACCTGCTGAGAAATTACTACATTCGATACATTTTCAGAGATGCTCAGAAAGCAGGATGCAGATCTCCATCGGGGTGGTGATTGCTAATCAACCTAATTTCTGTTGTTCATGAGGAGAAATGAGTTATGTCTTTTAATCTTCAGCATCCTTACTTTCCACAAGAAGATCTCACCAAAATACCTTTGCTTTAAGACACACTTCCATTTGTGATCTACAAGGCACTAACCATCTTAGCCAACAAGCTGATGGGACCATTCATTTTGGGTGAAATGGGAGATCTCTGTTTCCACGGATGACTGATGTTAATGGGATCAGCAAAGGGGTTGCCATCTCATCTCTCTTCGTGGTTCTCGGAATTGTCAGATGTTTAAGGGCTTGGGTTATCCTGTCTATGGTGCTGGTTGTAATCCAGCTGTGCAAGTCTTAAGGGCAGAGGAGAAACGATGGGGAAGTGGTAGAAGACCCTGTAGTGAGGGGGCTTTGTGCACAGCTGCTGTGGTGGGGCAGTCATCACTGCATGTCTGTGGACTTGCTGCAGCACACTCTCACCTTCTCACCACACTGCCCTCTTCTCACACATACAGATGTCATGATAATATGTTTCTCCATTAAATATGAAAACTAACAGACTCCTAATTTTCTTTAATGCATATAGAAAAATTGCAGTAGCATTTATTGTACACGTTGGTATTTTCTCTTACTCGAAGACAATTTATTCTGATACTCTCTTTACTTTGCTTGCTTGTATTTTTTTTCTCTCCTCTTGTTTTTATTTATTTCCTCTCCTTTTTCAGATTTTCCCATTTACTTTCCAGTTCCTTTCCTATTGTATGTTACTGTATTTTTAAGCCCACAAACAAACCCATGTAGCTGAAGTTATGCTTTTTGTGAGAGAGGATCTAACTATTCTTATTTTGTTCAGATTTTTTCTTTTCATGTTCTGGTTTTTTTTTTCTTTTTTTTCTTCTGCCCAAATGATGACCCGGGTTCTGCTCCTTCACAGCCTGCTGATGTGCCTTCTGTGTTTAACCTCTACAGGTTCTCATGCATTAACACACTTATTTAAATAGTTGCATTAAAGCCTAATGCAGAATGTGTGTTTGCGTATGTTAAACGCAATATTAACTTGTTCTCTCTAGTGCTGAATGCACCTTTTTCTCCCTGACCCTTTGTCTCCCCCTTTCAAGCCCACTTCCAGCATTGCTTCTCAGCTCTTCATTTCAGCCCCAGCCTGGTCCTCGCTGGTGCTGAGGTGAGACCAGGCTCATTGAAGTAAACAGGAGAAGCTCGTGGTGATTTCAGCTGCCCAAAGATTTCACACTGGAAATGCTGGAGTTCGTAGAGCAGAAAATAACTAAAGGCTGTGATAGCACTGCCTTTCCGGCGACATCATGGCCAAATCTGATAGGAAGGAATGAATGGATGAAGTAATGACACTTAATTTACAGATAATAGAATGTGATAAAAATAATAGAGAGTAAAAATTTTTTTAAAACTATAAAAACAATTGAGTTTTCAGAGCAAATCTGTCTGCAATGTAAGGCTATTTAAAATAACATGTATAGAGATCTTTACATTGGAATTTGAAGGATTCTTTCATTTATGAACTGACCAGATAAATTTAAAAAAAATGTATGAGAAACCACAAACAGATTTTTAAACCTGTTCCAGGACAAGTAAAATTTCGGTATGATTTACAGGATTCCTGGGGGGAATACTTCACAGTGCAAGTCTCTGTTTCTTCTGGGACTTTAAGAGGCATTTGTTACATGCATTTCCGTATTTTAAGAAGCAGGTATTATTCCATGTACTGGTACCAAATGGTTTTGTCCCGAAATGGGAAGAGTTTTATTGCGCTGTTGATGTCAGGGTCAGGAGGCCAGGAGACACCTGTTTGTTTAGCTCTCGGTAAGAACTCTGTCCGTTGACATCTTTTTAGATTTATTCACACACTGGAAATTGCAGATGACAGTTTCTCTGACTTTCTTTTGAGATTCATGGTTTGCAAAGTTTTTTTTTCTTAATGAGCTGTTAATTCATAACAGTATTCACTCGTGATGTAAAATAGAAGTCTGCTGCTTTCCAAGCTGGTTTGCATTGTGCCGTAGTTTGCAATTTTTAAAAGAAAAGGATTTATTTCCTCCTGAGACTTCTTTTTTTATGTCTCAAAATTTTCTAAGAAGAATTTTTTTTAACTTGTTTGTGGTTAACATTGGCACAAATCTGTGCAACATCTAAGTAATTGCGTGTGCATTCTTGCATTTTCATAAACGTATTATCTTAGATATAAGCCCCCACATCTGCATTCTGACAAAGCCTACAATGGCGTTCACCATATCGGTCCAGGTACAGCACAGCTTCCTTCTGCTCCCATCTTGATTTGCTCTAAAAACTCCTGGACACCCCGATGCATAAACTCACAGATGCAGGAAGCTTGTATTTAAACTGTCTTTTGGCATGAAATCATGCAACTGTCTAAAAATTTTATTATCATCTTGTCAATACTGTTATGCATTCACATTCTTGCATGATTCAAACGGGAGAGGGAAGGGATGGTGGGAGTTGTAGGCACTCTTGCAAGCTTTCTGATACACGTGCAGGTTCAAGACAGCAGGAGGATGATTACAGTAATTTTTCATTGCTTGGCAAGTTGAGAGTGCACAAAAAGCAAGGCTGTCCCTCTCTTGTTGATTTAATGAAAGCTTTGGGTACAATATGATGGGCTTTGGAGGATTATAGAAACTGAAGGAAGTTCAGTGGAAGGATGTTGCTACTGCCCTCGCAAGAGCTCCTCAATGCGAGAGAGGCACGGCAGAGTTCAAACTGACAGTGTGTTATCCAGAGTGCCGAGGATAAATCTGAGCGCTGGCCCTTTCATTGTTGATTTGTATGAGCTTCAGACATTTAAATGATTTTAGACAAAACTGACTTGTGATTTTAAAGCAATCTCAATGGTTTGCTTTTACACTGCTGGTAATTCAACATCTTCAACCTGCGCACAAGCAGGATTATGCATGGAGTGAAGAGACTGTACAAGAGCTGAAGTGCACAGGTACCTGTGGCTGCGCGTAGTTCTGGGTAGGTGTTTGGGGCCTGGCAGACTCATGTGTTGTCCTTGCAGCCAGTGTCAATAGTAGAAACTCAGTTTTCAAAAGCAGGATGGGAGAAAGCACAAACACGTTTGGAAAGCTGGCAGGCGGGTAGCAGAAGCGGGCGGTCCACGCTGGGCGGAGGTGGAGGCAGTCCCAGCATGCTGCTCGGGAGACGTTCAGTAAAACGGGGAGAAGTTGTGAAGAGCCGTGAAAGTGAAGAGAAGGAGCTTGTGTCTGAGGAGGGGAGAAGAGGTGGCTAATGGAGGGCTGCGGAGATGTGTGATATGCTCCAGGTGATGGATGGGGAAATTATCTTTGCAGTAGCACTCCAGACAGGCTGTGAACAGAGCAAGAATGCATTTGTCAAGGACGGAGAAGAGGATGCTGCAGTAATTGAGAAATGTCTCTCTTGTTAAGACTAGGAATTTAAGACAGCACTCCCCTTGAAATTCACTCTGGCTGTGTGGGATGCCTCCTACTTTGAAAGTACTCAGGTTTTGTCCCATAAAAATATATGAGACTTAATTATAAACGTCAGTATATGTCCCTTACCTTTTGTTTGCTTCTAAGACCTCCCTCTGCTGTATCCAGACTGGGACGTTGTGGTCTTCTGGAGACTCACATGGCAATTTTTGGTTTTGTGTATTGTGTTACCATAGGAGTGGACGAATACTATTTGCTGCTGCAAATATTCAAATATTCGACATCTGGCGAAGTCTGGCAAAATATGTTGGAAGAATGAGCACTCCCAATCAGTCTTGGTAGTCAGGTACAGTGAAGAGCTATCATGCCTAATCTTTCAGTTTTTTCTGCTCAAACATTTTATTCCATTTTACTTCTAAGATATACTGAACATATAAATAATTTCACTGAGTAGGTTCTTCAGTAGTGTAGAAATAAAATCAAAATGAGAAATTATCACTGAAAGAAAGCACCAATTTGGTAACTGTACGCAGAGCTAAGTTGTAGCTGAGAAGAGAGGGTGTGGGATGAATGCTTGGTGATGGAGGCTTGGAGATCGTATTCTTATTGCTCTCACCAGTGGCTAAAAAAGAAACGGTCGATCACATCAGCAGGGAATGTCAGGATGCTGCAATCAACACACGTGCAGCAGGTGCCCGAGCCAGCCTCTGTTGCCAGCTCGGTTTTTCCAGCAGCTGGAAAATAAGTAACAGTGAAGCTGCGGCTGTACCTGCAGGGTACCGCTCCCATCGCCGCAGGAGGGCACCCGCATCCCCCGGGGTACACAAAAACTGGGGAGGGGGGCGTGTGTGTTCAGACATCAAAGATGAATATGAATACGAAAGAAGCCAGAGATAAAAAGGACCATAAGGCTGAAACAGTCCACAGAGATATTACATGTTTATAGCAGGGTCTGTGGGAATAATGGGTGTTTATAAATGAGTTCAAGGGGATAATGTGTATTGAAATATGAGTCCGGAGGGAGAGTACGTATTCAAAAACTATCTACTGTATATAGCATAATAATCCCAGTATTTCATAAACTCGTAGGAAAGTATTAAATAAAAATAAATTACAAATGTCTGTGGCTTGATTGCAAATCATTTCAGAGAAGGGGGAAAAAAATCCTTTGCGAAATGTGGAAACCATCTTGTGCTAAACAGCACTAGAAAAAAATTATAATTGTAAAAAGTAAATGTCAGCTATAGTTATTACAGTGGCCATGTTGTTTCCAATAACAATTTGGCATTTTATTTAGTCTGTAACAATCTACAATTTAAATTTAAAATAAAGATTTTTCTTTTATTTCCCTCTGAAGTTGTGTGCCAAGCACAGCAGAGCAGAATGTAACATCTGTTGATGATTAAAACAAGCTTTCCTATGGGCCCTGAATACAAAGTAAACATGGATTTTATCCATAGTCAACAGCATTTACAAATGTAAAGGGAGGAAGCTACTGAGTTTTTGAAGAATGAGCTGTGAGAGAGGAAATATAAGTATGGGGACGGCAGATGGCGATAATTAGTTCCATATCGTGAAAGGCTTCTATTAAAAAATAAAGAGGACAGAGTCCTGTATTATGCTGCTGTTTTATTAAAGCGCCCTTTATTTGCCATTATTCCCCCCCTAGTTGAGCAGTACCTTTACTCGCTGGCCCGGTCTGAAATGGGTGAGTGCAGCTGGTGTCCGGGGATGCTGGTGGCTGGCAGTGAGCATGGCCACTCAAAATAAGATATTTTCCTAGCTTTTCCGCATGTAGCACTGTAAATGCTTTGCTGGCAGAAGGCAAAATCTGGTAGGAATTTATTATGTGGACCTATAGGCTAGTAATCTTGCATTTTATTCTGTTTTAATTCAGATTTAGGGGCCGGGGTATCAAAGGTTAAAGGCTACTTGTACCTCGCTGATGCCCCTTGTCTCCTACTTTTGCCCTATTTAATCATGCATTCTGTGATTCCCACCTCAGTGTTCAGCTGTCCTCGCTAAGAGCTACTTCGTTTTATCTCTTATAAAGGCAAAATGCTTTTTTGCTCTTTTAGTCTGTATGTTTCTTGTATGGTCTGTCTGCATTTGTTACATTACTCGGTTTCACCGTATAGAAGAGCTAATTTTTACTACTGGAATAGTTTAATTTTGCACGGCTTCACTTAGCCTGTTTGCCTTGTTTTGTCTTGCTTTGATTTTTTTTTTCCAGTTATGCTTAATGCAGAGTACCTTAATTGAAGTGTCAAAATGAAATTCCAGTTTGCTCAGATTTACCTGCTTCCTGGGGAGAGGACAAACCTCCTCCAGCTCTGAGGGCGTGCGCCAGCTCCAAGCTTGCACAAGAGTTTTTTGACTCTTCTTTCAAACCTGGGCTGTTTTCAGTTTGCAAGAAAAGACACTTTTTTCCCCTTCCACCACCCCCCCACCCCCGAAAGTATTTTCGTAGCGTTCTAGTTAATATGTTATTTTGGAATTTATTTCAGTTTTTAATTGCAATTTCTTCTTTCCTCACTTCCATCCTCCTTCAATTTTTTTTCCAACTGGAAGCTGTTATAACCGAGCTCTCAGCACAGGCACCCGTGGAAGTGCCTTTGTAGCCCTGCACAAACACAGAGTGTTAATCTGGCGCTTGCTCTCTCTCTCTCCCCCCCCCCCCCTTCCGTCATTTTATAATTACCCGAGGTGGTAACAGCTCTTAAGAGCCTCGTCTGTCACCCTGGAACCAAATGCTTTTCATTGAAAATTAAGGAGAGGCTTCAAAAGTTTTAGTTCTTTCAGCAATGAAACATAACAGTCCTCCAGTAGAAAGAGTATTTTGATGATGGATCCCATTACACCGAGTAATGTAGGATGTAAGTATGCTTTTGTGGTTAAGAGGAAACATAAAGACTGGAGGCTTGCGCTTGCTTCCACAGACGTGCGAGCTGGCTGTGAGCGCTGCCTCGCCTGGAGAAGGCACTGTGCGAACTGCAGGGGCTTTGTCTAGGTGTGCGGAGCCCGTGTGTGCCCCGCACGATCCCCACCCCGCAGCAAAGGCGTTAGGAGAGCAGAGCCACTGGCCCTGCTATTCTGCCAGGTGTTAATGAAACTATCTCCTTAAGCGGTATATCTGGACTGCTGTTAACCTTTGCAGCGACAGCGAGAAGGTGCTGAGCAAGGAGGTGGGTGGTTATTACTGGATTGAAAAGGAGGCAATTTGTCGTGATGATATAAAAAACACGCATTAAATTTAAATTTAAAATGCAAAAAGAAAAACTGCATGGAATTCAAAATGACTTTTAAATTGCTGAAAGAATGTACAGGAAGAGTTTTAGGCAAAATAAAACTAGATCAAACCAAAATAAGCGTCCAGATCTGCTGAGACATATGTTTTGGGCAGAGTTTCCCTAAACTCATAGTATTAGCAAAGTCTTCAGGTAACAGATATTATACTTAAATGTCCAACTTCAAAGAGAAATGACTGCAGAAGCAGCCTTGCTTTTATTTTTAATTAAAAATTTGAAAGCATTACCTGAGTGGACCCCAAAAGTTAAAAAGCAGAAGGCAAATAAAATGTTATGTCTTTTAATGTCTTTGAAGTTGAATCTTACAATTGCTGGATCCTGTTATCTTCTGGGTTTTGTGCACGTTTGCGGGTGGGTGTTCTGCATCAGGCTGGCAGTGAAGGGTATGGGTGAAGTGGTGGAGATTACAGAGGTGTCCATAGAGTGAAGGACTTGTCAGGGATGTGCTGGAGCTGGAGGAGGTTCCAGGTTCCCACCTCATCCGTGGGGCTGATACCAGATCTTTCAGGAACCGGATCCCAGCCCTTCCCCTTTAAGGGACCCAAGTAAAATGAGTGCCCAGTGCCCTCTTGCACTTCTGCAATTAGTCATTAATCGTGCTCCGTGACTGTGTTTGTGGTAGCACCATACTGTACTTGGCCAGTTTGCAGCAGTGTTTTGTAGTTAACTTCATAGAAAATCCACCCCACGCTGCTTCCTACATCATACCACATCACATTTCCCTAAAGCTGTCCATATATGAGACTTAAATAATTTGCAAATAGACCACGGATGTTTGAGTGGATGCAACAAAAATCCCATGGTTTATATGACTTTATGACCTTGCAGCATCAGAAAACACTTTGCCTCTTAAAAAAGAAAGCCTGCAAAACCCACCCCAAAATTCAACCCTTACCAACTCTTCTCTCTCCTCCAGGAAGGGCAAGGTGAGCCATGGCACCCAGTGCTTGGTGTCTGCAGGGACTTTGGCCTCCTCCCAGCTTTTGCCGTTTTCCAGGCAAGAGTGGCTTTGGAGGCCCAGACGAGTATTGGAGCCCTTCCAGCAGATGATTATACTTCATCTCCTGGCCTCGTAAGTGAGACTGCTGGAGAGCTGAGTGCCAGGCCAGACCTCTCCCTCATGTTATGGAGTGCTACCAGAAGGCCACCAGACTAGCTCTGTCTTTGCTTTTAAATAAGCAGCTTAATCATTCTCTGCTTGTAATTAAAAATTTGAGTCAGTCACATGTGTTGTAAATCTGTGCATGGAGAACTTATTTAACTAATAAAAATTAGCCTGAAGTTGTGTTTACCTGAGCAACTGGAAACGAAACTCTCTGGATACATCAGCTCCGCCCTCCTAAAGCCTCTGTTCCTCAGGAAGCTCGCGCAGGAGCTAGCCAAGAGCCAGCCTGAATCCCCTTTAATAAAAGCCATTATTTCAGCTTCTGCGCAATTTGGAGTCTGGCCATAACATAGGATGGGAACACCTTGTAACACTTACGGATGATCTTCTGCTTTCAGTGGACCGAAGCCAAACTTCCGTTTAGCTTTCTTATTTTCTCCACAGAATTGGATGCAGTGGCTTGTGAAGCGTTTCTGGTCCGAGGGGCAGCAGATGCCACAGTGGTGGCTGTAAGGAGCGCTTCCACCAGCACATGCTCACTTTGTGGGGATGGTTTTCCTACTGCCCTTAGCCATTTTGCTTGGGCTGCGAGAACTGGTAAGATAAAATGGACTCACCTGCCAACACTGTGTAAAAATACTCAGATTTTCTTATGTTTTGCCATGCTTTTATATCAATGGTGTGACCCAGTACTCCAGGGTCTACCTGGAGAAGATCCCCTCGAGTGAAGGGTGGGGCTTGCTGCCCTCAGACCAACGTGAAGTAGCTTACTGCAGTAGTGAGGGTCTAGTTTAGGACATGATAATCCCTGTGTGCTGCCAGGTGGCCTGTATCTCTGCCCCTCCACTGGGGACAGTCACCTGCTGTGCAGCCAGGGCAGGGAAAGCCCTGAGAGAGGGGTTTGCTGCACGAAGCAGCCCTGTTTGTCCAAAGGCTTTCACTCAGAATCAGTCAATTCAAACAACACTATGAAACCTAAAAAAAAATCAATGTTTGCTCAACAAGACTCTGTACAAAACATTAGTGACTCGAGTTAATTTTATTCTCATCCTCTAATATTTTATTGATCAAACTCTATATTAACTTCCATTACTTTCTGCTGAGGATTGATGTCAGGTTAAGTAACCTGTAGTTACAAGTCTTGCTTGCTCTGTGTGAGTATGGATATAATCTTCACACTCTTCCAGTGTTCTGCAATTTCCCTGGTACGTTAACTTTTTTCAGTTCATATTGACAGATTAGTGATCTCTCCTGGCAACTCTTTTATGACATCATAGCACAAGGCACCCAGAGGCCATCAGATTTTTAGATTGTTTAATACTCCCCTTGGCTAGAAATAGACTAGTTCATTGTCTTCATCTCATTTGAGTATGCTGTCTGTGTCTTTCCTAACAAAATGTTTATTGACCAGTTCTGCCCTGTCTGTATCCTTTTTAATAATACAATCATCTCCATTGAATAATAAACCAGTTCTTGGAATTTCTTTTGGTCCTGATATGCCTAACACAATCCTCTTTGCTGTCCTTAGTCTGGCCAGACCAGACTTTGACATCTGCCTTCTTTCGGTGATCTACACCTCAAAACATCTAAAACTGTATTGATTCCTGCTTCTTTTCCCTCCCCGTAACGTAGATAAAGGTGGTCTGGAGCTCTCATTGGACAAGGCAGTTTGGAGATGCTGACATTCCATGGTGGCAAGCAGATGTGGAGGCTTGCCCTTGCCCGTCTCCTAGATCTGCTCACAGGGTGGTTGAGCCCAAGTTGGGACAGACTGCTAGGAAACAGAGACCGTTCACTTTCTTCTGCTTTGTGTTCAGGCAAAACTTCTGCAATCTTGTGTTCGCCACTTCTTGCAGTGGATAGAGTCTCCAGAACAAATAATTATATGACCACTTGCCAAAAAATTGCCTTACAGCAACTTTAAAATACTCAGATGTCAACAGCTTTTGAGGTTTTGTTGTTTATGTAACTCAGATGGTCTGCATGGTACATTAAAACAGGTATGCAGGCAAGATTTCCCCCTTGCATTTTTTGGTTTGATTTTTTTAACAGATTGTCAAGATGACAATCTCCTTTTGGATTATTTTTTTCTTCTACTACAATAAAATGCCTACCTTTAGCTTGCTCTGAAGTTTTCTCTTTGAATGTTTAAAAGAGAAGTGCTTGGAAGATTTATAGATAAAATGAAATTGGAGGGTAAATGTGCTGGCGTCCTTCTGATCCGGACAAAACCCACAGGCATGGCTCAGACGAGGGTGTGCGTATCTCCTGAAAACTGGCTGTCATTTTGTGAAGATTGCTAGGCTTAGCCACAAATAGAGGACTGTTACGTGATCAGCTTTCCACCAGCATCTCAAAGTTTCTTGAGTGCTCTTTAGTGGGAAAAAGATGCTGGCGTGATAAAACTGAGAGACAGTTTCAAAGTAGCTCCGTAGATGTGGGGTTCGTAGTAAAGGGCTTTGACCTAATCTAAGTCCTACCCCAGTATTTTTGATGGTACAGAAATCATAAAGCGATTGCAATATATATGGCAAGAAGAGAAAAGTAATTTTTCCTGTATGTGCCTTTCCAGTATTCAAACAATTCCCAACAGCAACAGCGGCAAAAGTGCTGACTCAGTCTTCAGAAAGTGGCCCAGGAGCTGATAATCATAACTGTGCATGAGACTGAAAATTGCAGACTCATGAGCAATACAGGTAATGGGATTCTTCAAAGGTCCTTCCCAGCATTTCACCTACAAAAGGGAGTGGGTGTGAGGAAGGCGGTAGATTCCCTGTGGCAGATTTGAGTAAAACAGCCCTCGACTTCTCACAGACTCATGTTTGAAAAGTTAATTCTGGTGGTCCAGGTGGAAGCTCTGTCTGCCTAATGGAAAACTCGACAAAAGGCTAAAGACTAGAACAGTGGTAAAGGCAAAATGTTTAATGTCGTGGTGGGTTATTTACAGCCATGTGGCTGGTCCTGAATTAATTGTATGCATTTCCTTTAATAACTTCTAATAACTTGAGAGATGAAGTAAACGTTGTGAGACTAACTTTGGAGAAGGATGAGTAGTGAGGGGTTTTATACAGGTATAATACTAGGTTATTTATAGAAGTTAGAAGTGGGAAAGGAAAAAATGAAATTCAGCCTTGAAAAATACAGATGATATAGCTGCCTGTGTATGAAAGTACTAATTCATCACAGGTATATTCAATAGGAAAGAACCTGAGCGGTAGCGATACTAAGAGACATTTCAGGGTAACAACAGACAGCGAGTTAGATACGAGTTTGCAGTGTCATATAGGAAAAATGAGCAGTATAGGTTTGGACTGCCTGCACTAAACCATCATGGTAAAGAGCAGGAAAATAATAGTGACTCCTGTACTGACCTGTGGCTGCAGCTGGGAAATCTTGCTCCGCTCTGGCACCACGTCTGTAGCTTTCTGTTAACAAACTGGAACAAGTGCACAGAAAAGCAACAAAGAGAACTGGGGACCTGGAAGAATTGACTTATGAGAAGAGATTAAGAAAGGTAAATTTTTGCAGCTTGGCTAAGCAGGGACTAAGCAGCCACATCAGCATACAAAAATGCCCACAGCTGGGAGCAATGAAGGAAAGATCTGTTATCCAGCACGATGCCCATCTTACAAACTGAAGGTGAGGGACTGAATTTAACAAAAGAAATTTTTAGGCAATAGTAGGAAAAAAGCAACCAATAATTAAATCTTTTAGACTAAGGAAAAGTCTTTCAAAGACAGGAGAAAAATCAGTTACTAGGGGGTTTTAAAGCAAGTTTAGGTGATGGCAGAGTATGTAGTACAGTGAAATGCTATATGTTGCTAAGATGTCCACAGCCATTCGATGTTCTCACCGTTCCTAAATGCCAAATACGCAGAGATTCCTGAGGGCACCTGATGGCACATATATTCTTTGGTATTGCATAGGTGCAATCTTAACACTTTTATCTTGAGAAATCTGTATGTGGATGTGAATAAAAACTACCTTTGCTGCCCTTGGGATCCTCACATACCTAGTTCACACCTTGAATCTCTATTGCAACACCCACCTTGTTGGTCTTTAAGATGTTTAGAGCATAACTTTGCATCCCAGGCCCAGATGCTGGGTGGCACCACCAACTCGTCTCCAAAATAATTTCCAGATGTGTCACAAACGTGGTCAACCCTTTTGGAGAGCATTGTCCAGAGGAGTGCGTGCAGGGCAGCTGGAACAGCGCTCCTTGCTCCCCAGGAGGTTTCTGTTTGACTTGACCTGTCACAAGTGATAAGGCTGTAGAAGTAAATACTGCACATCTGGCAGCCTGCTCTGGGGCATCGTTGAGTTGTCTGGTGTAAAATAAAGCCAAATGCTCATAAACTTGCAAGCCTGCATTGATAAAACAATAAGATATCGAAATGTATTAACGTGGTTTTTGCTCAGCCCCTGGCCTCAATACTCATGGCTGGTAAATCGCTTTTGGGCATCAGTGCAGCAGGGATGGGGATGCTCGAAGGTGCTGCTGCAGCGGCTTGCAGGTGACGATAACGTTCATGGCACAGATTCTGGCACGGGGCCATGGGAGAACAACTGATCTTTTGCATTGCATTTGGTCGGTTACTCTCCCATTTATTGTTTTAGGATGTGTGTATGATAAACAGGTGGGAAAACATCTCCACCGAGTGCCAGCAAACTGAACCAATGAGGTGGAGATGATGGTAAAAGTAGTTACGCTACTTTTGCAAATGAAGCACTTGCTTAATTTCAGGCTCTTAACTAAACAGGATACTGTGACACATAATGAAAGAATTTCCTTTTCCAGTAAAGGAGAAGCTACAGGTGTCTTGGTACAAGAAAGTAACACTAAGTTTGTCTTAAAACAGACACTGTCCTAGTGGAGTATCTGTGGGGAGTGGAGGCTCTATGCTGCCCTGCTCTTCAGTGTCATGTGCTACAGGAGTGAGTTTTTATGTTCCTAACCTCGTCTTGGTGTGCGCAGCGCAATGAAACTGCCTGTTCAGAGTTTAGCTTGTGAAGAAGAGATAAAAGGGTTATTAGAAATGGAAGTTAAAGGATGGGGTGTTTTCCACGGTGTGGATCCTTAACCCATGCCTCAGGGGTAGGTTTCATAGGTTACTCAGCAAATCCTAAAGCAGGTGACTGGGGCCACTGGACACTTAAGGAGCAAAAGGAGAAGTTGTGCCAAGCGTCTCTCTATCCATTAGCAGCTGAACTGGCTGGCAGCAAACCCAGGCCACTTGCAAGGTTTTCCCGGGCATGTGCCAATTAGAGGGTCTGTGCCGCGCTGGGGTGGCAGCAGGTCTCGCCCGCGGCACTGGGCGTGTGTGTCTAGGTGATGCTCAGGAATAGCTCTTGTCTCTGTGCCCCAGACAGGTAAACTAGCTTTGCTTTTGTAAAGTACACCTTTCTTGGTTAGCGCTCTTATCTATTCTAGTACAGCCTCACGTTCCTTGCGCACAGACGGTGCTTTGTTCAAGTATTCATCCTTTGCCTGAATTATTTATTCATTCATTTTTTTTCTCCTTAATTTTTCCTTCTATCTTTCCCTTGCTGGTGTCAGATGAATTCCTGTTTCTCCAGCAGCTCAGCAGGGCAGGGATTAATGCGGCTGGAGCACTATTGCAGCCATGTTGGGGAGCTGGAGCGACCTCCTCCAAGAAAAAAAAAAAAAAAAGAAAAAGGAAAGTATCCAGCAGTTAGAAATGGAGGGGGGGGGAACTCTGAGTACCTCTTGTTCATTTTCACAGCAGACATGTTCCCAGCATCTCCGTTCCCCTGGGAGATGAAATATAGTGCAAATCTTTAATAGAAAGTAAAATTGAAAGTGCAAATATTGAGTATGAGTTGTATTGAAAGAAATTGCAAGCTCTGAACTAAAAAAAACATGTAAACTTCAAGTGCTTGGCTAAGGTTAACAATTACGAGCTCTGTTCTCACAGTTCTTGTTGTTTCAAGCAGCATGATGCAGGAGAAAGTGTCTCCTTTGCTGTTGTCCTTCTGCTAATGGCATGATGAATTCTGATTACACTGCAATTGCATCCCTGCAATGTGGAAGGCCGCGGTAACTATTTGGGACATCAGTTTTCATTCTGCCAACTTTCAGGAGCATTTTATAGGATTAATATTCAATAAAACCCCCTTAACATTAAAAAAATGCTTAGTCCCACAATTGTTATTAAATTCTTTTCCTGTGCCATAATGCGGATGCTTTGATCTAAAGTCCTGCAGTTTCTGGAAGGAGCTTGCGTGATTACGATAATGTGCAGTGCTCTTTCTGCTATTCCTACAGGGAAAATAAACCCCACATTAGTTCCATATTAGTACCTGACTTGGAGAAGTTAAAAAGTGCCAGAAAAAGGTTAACCAGAGTCAAGTACACATAAGAGAGCTGTGATTATTAGTGTTAAGGGAGCCATTTGAAAAAAACATTTCTGCTTTTACAGAAGAATTTATTGGTGTCTTTGCTTCTGGCTGCTTTATGCATTTTAATAAAGCAGTAGCAGCAATAACAGGGTGTGGGAGTTGGTTACGCCTGTGTCAAAAGAAAGAGTCTACCTGTGCGATGTTGCCCCTGTCCGTGCCTTTAGCCTTCCCCAGCCCGGGGCTGCCCTCCACTCAGCCTGGGCTATTCGTTTGCACCACAGCTGGGGGGGCGAGTTCAGGTAAGAACCCGTGATCCAGCAATGTCCAGTTCACATTCCTGAATGCAGACTCAGTTGGGCTCTCCGACTTGCCAGCACACGAACAGGATCCATTTGGAGAGCCATTTAAATGAAGGCAATAATTGCTTTTGTGTGTTAAAAGTTACATACAGCCTACAAGCAGCTTTTGCAATTTCCCTGCCAAATGTCTGGGATTATTTTGAAAATGTACTCTATTGAAAACAGTCTCAGTCTGAGATATACCCGCACAATTAGGATAAAACTCGGGTGTCTGCTCTACACACTGGGCACAGAGAAACAACTTTTGGTAGAGTAGATGCTAAAATGCTTACTGTGCATGGGGAAGGGCTGGTGCTCGCCTGAGGCACCCGCTACTGGTCGCCGTCAGAAACGGATACTAGGACCGATGAATCCAGGGTTTAACCCCATATGGTGTGCATTACCTCAATACAAATTTTCATCGCAAAACTCAGTATTTTTAAAAGACAGACAGAAATTATACTTCGCTCTGGTTTGCTGTAGGTGGGCAGCTAACATGCATGGACTGTCCACTGCAGATGTTCCCTCCTTAGGGCGGGTCAGCGATTTAAATTCCTTATGAGACCACATTCCGCAGGTAATGCAGGGGAATTGTACTTAGTTTGTACAACGGTTCACTTAAAAAGACATGTATGCAATGCCAGCAGCCAGAGCAAATATAAATAGCCTATGGCTTGCACACCATATATTTGTAGAAACAAACACATTCGGTACATGTGGAAGCCACATGAACGTGCAGGTTTCTGTATTTAAAATGTTAGCTATATTGGCCTACTCTTACGGCTTTACAATTAGTTTGATTTTCCTTTAAGAAGGCATCTCTCTTGCTAGAGGTTCGCAGCCATGGATGTCCTGATCTCTAGCTGGTCTTTTTGTGAATGTATAGTCTGCTTAGTCTGCACAGGATGTTTTTTCCTCTATACAGACGCTTTTGCTCCCTCTTCTTTTCCCCTGCCTGCATCATTTGCAGGACATCTCAGAATGTATCTGTGGAAATCATCATTTTTTTGCAAAGTTTCTGTTTAATAGCAGCTGAGCTCAAGTGACCTGTGATAATGGTTCTTTGCTATTGTTTAGCTGTGGAAGTTTTTCAATTTTTTAATTTCACCAGAAAGACCTGTCATTTATTCATGAAAAACTATGACATTGTTTATCCTTCACAACTGGGGGTCAGATTTTGCTCCATGATCTGTGTTCCCTCTCTTTGAGTGTTTACCTTTCTACAACTTTTTTTGGTTTTCACACACTGGTTCTGATTTCAGGATGCTGTTGTCTATTGTCTGTAATGCTTTCTCGGTAGTGATAATTTTTCACGTGTTGTGTAAAGGTCCTGTTCATCCATCTGGGGAGAGTAGGAAGGTATTTTGCTTCGCAGGTCCATAAGCCCATCTGTGCTCGCACATCTGGAAAGGCTCATGCCGTCTGTCGTGTTAGTGCACTGGGACAAGACTTCTGATGGAAAGACTTAATTCTCAAAGCGGTGCTGGATAATGATAAATCCTTTGTGAAATGTGGATTTGCATTTAAGATTCTTTCCTGTTTCCATTGTCTGCGGGGCGTTTTACTCAGCTTCGTTTCCACTGTCCCAAGTCTAAACTCCTAATCCCCTCTTGTGATGCTTCAGCTTGAGCTGATACTCCTCCATTTCTCCTTCATTTCCGTGTCAGAGCCCAGACTCCATCCCAGCACTCCTCCCTTCCCCTGGCATCCTCGCCAGTTTCCTCATATTCTCCATTACTGCTCTAGTTCAGGGCTATCCCATCTCACGGTCCCCGATCCCGCTCTTGACCTGTTTCTGCTCATCACCAGACCAGCTGCTCTTGCAGATCCAGTGCCAAAGGTGCTCTTGGCCCCTCCTGTCACAACTGAGGTTGGGGGTGAACAGCTGCAGGCGAAATGCAAAAGGGCACTAGAGTAACCGCAGATTGTGGTCAGTCAACCCCATTCCCCTCTCCCAGGAGTCACCACCCGGCTGACCTGCAGGAGGCTGGAGCTGTGATGCGTTTTAAGTTCAGTGATGATCTGACATGGTCCCACAGAGCCTTGCTTACAGTTGTCTGCACTGACACCCTCTAAGACGGGTGCATGTTTGCCAGGAGAACGAAATTTTCCAAAAGTGTAGTTATCAATAGTTTGTTCTTAAACTGAGAAGGCAAATCAAGCAGAGAGCTGGGAGGGTTTGCCTCGGACAGGACCTGTTCAGTCGTTTCAGATCTGTGAACAATGAAGTAGTGAATGTGCCCTTGAGGATGGCAGAGGAGAGGAGGAGAGCAGCTGCTATCCCTCTGGAGGACAAGAGAGCAATTCAAGACAATCTTGGAAAGTTTGAAAAACGGTCAGAAATTATGGAGTTGAAATTCAATTAAGAAACACTTAAATCTCTATACTTTACTCATTTATTTATTTCCCTTTCTAAATACAAACTGGAGAGAAACTGGCTAGGTAGCAGAACTGCAAAAAATTTACAGAGGTAACCACAAATTGATGGTGACTTGTCAGTGGGATGGTGTATATATTAGTGTCTTGGTGGTACAGCCTTCTGGGAGGTGTTACCTTCTATAGTAAGGTACAGTTATTACCTTGCGCTGGTCAGGGCATGCAAAGCCTCACTTACATTTCAATATCTGGTTGGAGCACCACACTTCAAAAAAGGTATTAAGTAACTGGAGGAAAACCAGAGGCGAGCAGGGAAAAAGACAGCCCTGTCTGGGGGATGGCGGCGCAGGGGGGGGGAGAGAGGAGGGCTTGTCAGGGTGGCGTGGAAGCTCTGAACTGGGCAGTGGTGGCCCAAGGAGGAGGCTGGGAAAGAGCGAAGCTGCTTGGCATATCAGAGGGTAGAGACAGGGTATTCAGCGTATGAAGGTGATACGATATGCAGAACCTTCTTTTGTACCCATTTTGAAGGCATTGCATCATCAGCCTACTGCAGTTCATACCCTTCAGCCATTCTTTCATTACTCTCATTTTCTGGCTGTTACTCCCATGCATCAACATCTCTGAGGCATCTTTCTGCTGTTGTGCTTGAGGATTTGGGCATTGCAATATACTCCTTCAAACCTCTGCCCATCACATGAACAAACCAACACCTATTCACAAAAAAGCAGCCCTCAAATCAAAGAGGGAAATAAAATGCTGTGTACTTAATGATGGGCTAGAGGCAGAACTTTTATTTCATGCTTTGTCCCTGCAATTTCCCCCTTTGTTTTACAGGGTATGACTTTACCAAAAATAGTCAAAGGAAGAAAATAAAGTTTAAAACTCTGGGAACAAGCCAAGTTTTCCATGCTGAAAATCAATTATTGGCTAATATTTTAAAGTCAAGATCACCGCGTTCTGGCAATAGGCCAGTTCACCCACATTCACCTGCTTTGTACTTTATTCACAAGAGTCAAAGATCTTGCGAATAAAACTTTTTATTTATAGAGGAGTTTTGAGTTTCAAGGGAGTGCTGATTCTTATGGCCAGCACTGCTGGCAGAGGAAGGTGACTTCTTACCACAATCTGTGTGTTTTTCAGGGTTACTGACAACAAGTAAAATTATTACATGAAATAAAATGATTGCATTTGGAAAGAATTGCAAGGTGGCATAATTAGACAGTGGGCATTTTTAAGGTTACTTTGCTATGCTGGAGCTGCAAAAGATGGAAGTAATTTATTTCCTCTTGGTAATGCTCCTTTCTGGTCTAGCAATTTATCAGAAATGTTAATCCAACAAGCAGTAAGTGTGTATATGGCGGGAGGAGGTAAGGGGAATGGAGGAAGGAGAGAGAGAGAAGGCATTTAAAATTAGCTTCGAAATATTGTACATCTCATTAAAAATGTAATCATGCATAAAATGAGATCAATGAAAATTTATCTAAAAGTGCAAGGAAAAGGCGTCTTCTGGTGTGATACTGGGTATAATAGTCTGGATTTTAATTTAGTCAGTTCGCAACAAAAAAATCCCTCCAGGCTAAATAAAACAGTTTCCCTCCCAGTTATTGTATGGACAGCTAATTTTCTGCACCTTTCCTTCTAATATTCAACCTTATCTCTTGCTGGATAGAGGTTTCAATATACTGCAGAGTTTGTTTTCTTTACATTTTCTATTACTGCAATTTAATTTGCATGATAAATGATGAGAGGTAGAAAGATGATAAAAAGAAGCAGAACATTTCTTTATTAATTTTGTTTAAATTAGTGTAACTTTTCACTGACTGTGCTTTTTACACAGAAAGCCTATGTAGAAATTATTTTAAGACTCTGTATTGCAGTTAGAAAAAAATTAATACCTGACAATGAGCTCCCTGCCTTACACGCCAGTATGCATGTTCTTATTTTTATATGTTTTCTTTCTCCTTTGCACTGTGTCTAATGACACTTATGGACCAGTTTGATGAAATCGCCATCAACTTCATTCCAGAATCTGTGATACAGGAATGGTTTTAGATGTATTTTAAACATGCATTGCATAATGCTGGATTTGTTTTCGGCCCTTCAGCCCCTTTCCTAATGTTAGTTTTGCAGCCTTGGAGGGAGCACCAGGAAGAAGCCCCACTAAGGATTTATTGTAAGTGTTCCTAACATGGAATCTGGAAGCGTCTGACAGAGCTGGCTGTGTCTTTCCTTGCGCTGCCCTCCCAGCTCCTCTGTCGGAACCAGTCCTGTGGGGCGGGATGCTGGGCGAGGGCGTGGGACTGGACCCAGCGCTGCTTGGGTTGGCGTCAGCTCCCAGCTGGTGATGACTTTGGGGGGATTTTGGGGGATTGCCTCTCAGCATCATGAGAGAGTCTGGGCTTAGTTCTAGGAATAGTGATGAAATGCTGAAGGAAATGTTTAAGGAAAGCTGCTCCATGTTTCTGGAGTTCAGTCCTCCTGACTCAGGTCTGAGATTTGGGTAGCTAGTCATCTGTGATGAATGGTGGATGCAGGTATTGCTTCTCTGTTTATGTATCTGCAAGGAAACTCATTATAATATTTTAAAATGGTGACTCCTGCATTCTTGCCCTCTTTACCTGCCCTCTGCTCACAGCTCAGAGTTTGTTTCAACAGCACAAAGATTTGATCAACTTTATTCACAGCTGTTAGTTGAAAACACCTGCTCATCACGTTTCCTTTTCTTCCTGTTTTCACCCCACAAGTGCTTCATTTTGGGGCACCACAGCCTGCCCTGCTGACCTGATAAGACGGAGACATCCCTTGTGTTTCAGTAGGCTCAGCCCTTTCCTTTTGCTCAGAGAGGCTCGCAAGAGTTGGCTTTAAAGTTATGAGTTTTGGGAGAAAAAGATTATTTTAATTCATTCTAGTAATTGGGTTTATGCTGGTTAATGTTAGCAAAGCTAAAGGGAATCTCTGCTGAGGCCCTGCAACTGAGGAGAAACCCAGGGCCTTTGTTTTCATATTTTTTCCCCCTTTCCTCCTGAGGTTTAAGGCAATTAAACACAAAGCAGTTAAAGTTTTACAGGTGGAATAATGGAGTAAGTCTCCCTTAACATGTATAAGTGCTTGCTAGAATATTTCCAAAGTAAATACCAGTAAAATTTGTGACAAAAGCATGTTGTGGTGTGTGGCTGTATTGGCACGGTCATGAGAGCGGAATGCCTTGCCTCTCCCCCCGGTGTTACCCATCATAAACCCATCGCGGTGCGCCATCCTGCCCTTGGAGAACATACATTTACATGGGTACAAGTGTATTTCTATATCAACGCTTCTAAAGAGAGGTATATATAATACTGGAATTGCTTAACATATTCCACTGTAGCATGTTTAAAATTTTTTTTTCCCCTGTAAACTTTAATTCTGTTGGTGTTTTCTGCAGGCGTTTGTAAAGAGACAAGAAAAAGCACTGGCAATGGAGATTTGCCATAAATGTCCTTCTTTCCCCACCTTTCTGTCTCCCAAATGACATTTCATTGTGGTAGAGCTGAGTTATAAACTTTTGAAAATTGCCTTTTTCCTTGTCTGTGCTGTAAGAAAAATATAGGGAGCACAACAAAATAATAAATAAAAATTGTAATTCGAGACCATGCTGCTGCCTCAGCAGCCTGCTGCTCTGCAGGCTGTGTTTGAAAACAATCCTCCGTGCATATTTATTTTTTTTTTAAAGAAAAGGTGAAAAGGAGATTATATAAGTTTCAAATTCCAAAAGTTGGAAAATGCTGAACTGAGTTTTCTTTGAAGACTTATTCTTGTCTCCCGGGGTGCATGCGGTGTGCTGCAGGCTCTCGCTGCAGCGGTGGGCTGGGTGGGCCGTGCCCGTGTACATCCCCACGTGAGGACACTGTGCGTCCCGTAGCTGGGAGCCTCGTCGCTTATACAAAGCGGGCAGTGCTGACTGCAGGCCCTGACCAAACGTGATCTCTAAGTGTCGCGTATCTTTTCTTCTGCGTTTTGCCCTGCCCTCTGCTCACTGCTCCTTCTGCCTTTGCTAATTGTCTGTGGTCCTTCTGCCCCCACGCCCAGCCAGACCCTCCCGACCTGGGCGGCTGCCTCTTGTGTTGCGCAGAGGCTTCAGTTTTATGAGAAACGTCTCTCATCAAATCCCCTGGCACTATCTTCTTAGGCGACACCCTGCACAGGCACCCTGGGCAGGACCAGGAACCCCGCACAAGCAGTCAGCTGCCTTTTATGTGACCCATCTCCTCTCATGCTGCCTTTCCTGCCCCCTTTTTTTTTTTAAATATGATTATCTCCTCTCTGGGTTATCCTTATTCCCCTCTAGTTCCCTGAAAGTCTGACTCCACTAAGATCAATGCTATTAATGGATATATTAAATGGGCATAATGCAGTAAATTGGGGCTTAATTTCATATATGTTCTTTATGTCCAGAGATGGCCAAATGGTTTGCAAAAATAACATGTGTATTGATCTATATACACATGTAATATAACTGTATATGTGTTTAGACATCTACATTAAATAGTTTATTTTTGTATATGAGGAACTTGTCTTCTTCCATGTTTCATCCCAAAGAGTAATCAGATCAATATGTTTCTGCTGAGAAGCAGAAAATGTGATCAAGTTTTATGTATTATGTCAGAGGATGAATTCTGCATTAATTTTTACTTGTTGCTGCCTGCCAGAGGGAAAGAAAAGGCCAGTGGTGTTTGAACTGAAAGAAGACCGCTGGTTTTGTGCAAAGGAACAGTAAAGATGCGAAGGGCTGCTGGAGTTCCCTGCGAGTCCACTTGCACAGCATAAAAGAGAATTGTGCTGCAAACAGAAAAATGCGGAGGCAATACAACTGAACAAATAATCTCAGTCATTAATGGTTGACCAAGAAAAATTGAGGGCCACTGAAGAACAGAAAGCACTGATGTGCATTTTCCTTTGAGTAGGTGTCCCGTGTGTACCTTCACTCTGCGAGTATTCGTACCATCACACATACTCAAGCCAGAGGTTGCAACTGCATCCCATTGGGACCAGACTTTTCCTTATTTTATTTAATTTTCTGGGTTTAGTTTCTTTTTCTATGCTTCTTTTGCTGCCTTCATCTTTGCTATAAACAGCCAGAGGAACTCTGGAGTAGTCATATTTTGCTTTCCAGGTTTTCAGTCTACGGAAAATCTAAATCTTTGGAGCCCTCATTGTCTGTGATCCGTTTTCCCAGGATAAATGTGGAGCCTGTTGCTGAAGAGGACATCTGCTAGCTGCTGGCTATTCATTGCTTAGCTCACTGTTGACTTGTAGCTTCTGGAGAGTTTGGAGAAGATCTCCCTTCTGCCAGGGATCTACTTCAGAAGGACCTAAATTTGAACTCTTTCTTGGGTCAGCCCTCGGATGCTTGTCCATCTGTGTGTGGACTTTGCACGCGGGAGTGGTGGCTATTCTCTCTGCCAGGCAGTAGGAAGGAACAGAGCCTCAAGGATGATCCCACTTGGTCGTCTTTTTCCCTGGAAGGAAAAACCCTAAAACTTTGGCCCACCCAAAATTGCTGCCCACAACTGTGTCACAACCTGATTTGGGGCAGATTGTTTTCTCTCTTTATTCTGAGAGAGATAACCACATAGATTTTAAAGGATTTGTGGAAAAGAAATAATAACAAAACTTTGGTCTACTAAAAATAAAGGAAGATACCTTTGTATTTCCTTTCTGTGTAAGCTCGCTGTCAAACTTTTATCACATTGTCCTTAAGATAAAAGGCTTAAGGCACGCTCCTTCCTTTTGAGAGCAACCCAAGTGTGGTCTCCCTAACTGGCCAGTGCACAGTTCACGGAGGACTCAGCCCGTTTGCCCTGTTGTGCGCAGCTCCATCTGCCTTGTTAGCCTTCTGCCCATCGTGAAATCTTCTGGAGTTTTTCCTAGAGTCTCTTCCAGTTTCTTCTGTTGTGCATTTTCCAAGGCGTCATTATACATAAGGCTTCTAATATTAAAACTCCTCATTTTACAGTTAAAATGAATATCATGGCCATTATACAGTATATTACTTTGTCTTCTACATAATGGTTCAATGTGATCCATCTGGTTGGATATTTGCGTTATAATGTCTTCCTCTATCTTACGCGCACAGAACAAAACATGCTCCACTTTGTTCCCTCTGTTTTTTGCTGATAACACTACCAGGCTGTTAACTTCCTTAATTTTATTTGTCCGTTCAAAGTTGGTGCATTTTTTGACTTGCTGTACTTTAATACACCAGCCTGTGGGCTGTGATGTGTCAAATAACCTTTTAAAATCCAAACAGATTATGTCCCATGTTTTCTTCCTGCCTGGAGTCTGTGTTACCTCTTTAAAAAATTCCAGCAGATTTGTCAAACAAGATTTACCCTTTATAAGACTCTGCTGGCTACTTTTTATATCAGCTCACGTTTCTCCAGATGTTTTGTGATCTCATCACTTATTAATGTCTCCATGATTCTGTCTTCTGCTGAAGTTACACAGTTATTACTGGTTAATGTGGCTATGAATGCATCGTCTCTTTCTTCCTTATTAGACTGCATCTGATGGCACGAAATCTGCTCAGGATGGGTTTGAAGCTTAATGGAAAGAATCTTTTTTTGGTCTCAAATTTGAGTGATTTACAAATACCTCAATTTTCTTAATCTATTACTTTATTACTGTTATTTAATCATCTTGTACAAAAGGAGTTGGGATATTTCCATTAACACATGAGTGGAAAGCCCCTGCCATGAAGATCCCTCACCTTTCCTATCTGTCCTTGTTTAATAATCTCCCGTGCAAACATTTCTGCTCTGGTAGTTACAGACGTATTTAATTTTTTTCCTCTCTAGGCTACCTGGGCTTTTACTCCTACCTTCTGACTCGTAAAGCAATTGCCACAGGACTGTGGCTGACTCAGGGTGCTTCGTGCAAGGTAGATGAGAAAGAAGCCTCTCTAGATCACCAAAGCTAAAGATGTTGCCTTAAAAAACGCCCAATTGTTGGCTGCCAGCAGTTAATGCTAACTAGGGCACTGATTTTTCTTGGCTTTTTCATGGAGCCACTGGAAATGGCAATAGCTTGATTTTGCTGTTCTTGTGGTCTTGAAAATGTTTATCTTCACCTAATTTCCAGAATACTCTTTAAGAGCATGAAGACCATTTGTGCCTTCCGTATGCACAGTCAGGAGACGGCATGTGTAAACAAATACATCCAACTGGAGAACCCATGAGAAGGTGGCATAATATATCTACTTGATATCCCTCCTTCAGAAGAAATAAAACTTTATGGCGAAACGTGAGAACTTTTTCCAAAGTTGTCCCTGCTTTGGGACTGTTGGAATGGCTGAGAATGGAGGTATATCCATGCTGCAAAAATTTATGGGAAAGTCGTAAGCTCCATGAAGTGCATGGAATTTGGATCGGATACAAGTCAGCCTCTCCATTACATGTCTATGGCTCTCTGCATATTTGTGATTATCCTTATGAATAATGTAAGCTACTACTTTCAAATGGGAGAGACTTCGAGAAGGAGTTAGGGAACACGTCTGAGTGCTGATAATGAACTCGGAATAAGAAAAGATAAAGCAATTTGTCAATGGATGGAGAAGTGTGGTCTTACGTAGAGCCAATAACGTTTCTGGTTAAAAGAACAAAAACGTTTCTTTATTTCTTGTCGTCACCACTTCTAGAATATTGTTCTTTTTTTTTTTTAATGCAAGTTGCATGGTTGGTAAAGAAGAAGTCAGATTAATGTCATTATTCGGCTTAAAAACAGTAGCTCTTATTTTGAAACACTCATGTCTGTAAAAGTGGATTTTTGTCATGGCAGTGACTCTTGAATCACTCGGAGACTGCTGTCAGACTTTTTTTTTTTTTTTTTTTAAATATATTGTGAAAATTTAACATTTTGATTCCCAGAATAAGAAGAATCCTTCCTCCTCCTTTCCAGGGAAACAAATTGTTTACATACACTCCTCAAATTTATCTTGCTGGGAAATCCAGCAGGAGGTAAAGATGCTGGAAGCCATTTAAATGCTTCTAATGGGTAAGATGTTTACATTTCATGGGCCTGGATCAGAAGGGTCTGTTGTATGGAGGCAATTTGATAAACTCATCTAGGTCACCTGAGAAAATTGTGCTTAAAATTCATCCATCAGCTTGTTTTCTCTGGGTGGGGCGTTGCAGTAGCTGGATGTGGGTCATTCATCAGGGAGGTAATGCATGTCTTCAGAGCAGCTAGTCCTGCATCCTGAAATAAAAAGAACTCTTCAAACAATTAATATAAAAGGAGAGCACAGTGGGGGTTTTTAAGCTTTTCACTGCCCTATCGGAATATTTTTAAGGGACTGCTGTAAAGAATTGCTGCTAGCATTATATTGCAATGAGGTATGGGATATACACCTGTAGTCAGTTCCCCTACTGCTATATAGCTGCTCTATGGCTGTTTGGGGCAGAAAATAACTGCAGAAGCTGAAGAAACCATCTCGGCAACCTGGCAAAGCCTTTCCATCTATTTTGCTCACGCTTGTGGTAGATGCTGGCGATGCTTGGGCAGTTGTGTTTAGTTGTCTCTTTCCCCGGTTGTTGGGAAGACTGCCTATCTAATTGGTGAACTTTTGCTAAAATTTTAATTTGGTGGATACCCAAAATAATTTGGTTCAGGTTAGACTGAGAGATGCCAAGTCTTGTTGATTGAGAGCTCCCCTGTTTATCTGAAGGAAGATAAGGTGTTGCGTAGAAGTGTTTCTTCACCACCGACCTTCTGTCCTTACTGACAGTGAGAAGGACTTGGCATTTGGTTCAATAACTCCATAGTGGTGGTCCAGACCCTGGATTATCTCTCCAGGAGTGGAGACAAGACTTTTTTGTGCCTCTGGGCTACCAAATCAGCCTGCTTCTCCTGCTGTAGCAATCATGTGGCAAGGGAGGGGGAGGGAGGGGGGAAGGTTAACTTCTAGTTCTGATTCATCACTTTTATTGAACTTAAATTCTTTTGTTTTAATGCACACTTGATTGAGCCAGCATTTATTGAAACGGTTATGGTTTGTAGGAAAAAGAGACAGTTGAAGAAAGAACAAATGAATCTAATGTAAATCAAATACTTAATGCTTTTATAGAAACTACAAAGCCTTAAATGTGTATTCTTAATGGTAATTTTACAAAACTCCACTAGGCATCTTCAAATGGAGGTGTGACAGTGATTGTTTCAGTCTGGAGATGGCTTTCCTTTCACATGCTAATCATCTGCTCATGGTGATATTTCTCAGCGTAGTTGCAGTCAGCGAATTGAATAATTTATGGAATGAATTTTGTTGTAAATTTATTGTGTCACAAGCAGGTTGTAATTTCACTAACAGTACACTTAAGTTATTAAGTAAAAAAAATAATGTGGTTGATAGGATCGTGCATTTGGAGGTTCTCTTGCTCCCTCCCCAACTGGTTCTCATCTTATATATTTTCAAACAGAGTATTTACCTAATTTTTATTCAGAATCTGATCTGAGAAAGAGAGAGAGAGAGGACATTAACATAAATGGGTTTGCATTTGCACACTGTTGTTGAAGCTGGTAGTCGTAAACAAATTACAGAAGATTTTATATAGACAGAAATAGCATTAAAATGGCATAGCTCCGTTGCAGTGCTGCCTTCGTTCCCTATTTGTTTCTGAGTAATTGTCCTCAGCTTACGAGTGATGAAGTGTTGAATTTACAGGCACATCTGCACGGAGAAGCGGAGTCTCTTGCTTCTTCCCCAACTTGGGTGTTAAGTTAATCGGGAGTCATTGCTCAAAAGTTGTTTCTGGCTTGGGAAGTACAGGCTGTGCGAGGAAGGAAGAGAAACGCATCCCCTGCGCCTGCTGGCTAGGGCTTGGACCAGCAGCGGCTCGGGGGGATGCTTGGCCAAGCCTGTATGGTAAAACGGAAGTGTTTGGCTGCCCTGATTTTAGTCTTTCCTTATTTTCTTAGGCCAGAAATGCCTGTATTTCCCATGGGGTGTACTGGTATTTTCTGTCTTCACTGACAGCATCTGCATACTACTTGTGGTGGTGTTTGGAGGCAAGTTAAACAAGCGTATGGTCTCACGCGTCGTACTGTCCTCAGGGTTAAAACAGAATATAAGGAAACAATATGATATCTCGGATTTTATGTTGGGAATGGGAAGCATTCATCAAAGTCTCTTTTTTGTTCCTGTACTCCAGTTATTTCTGGAGACTTCTGTTGTGTTTTTTGTTTTCGGCTTTCCTCTGCAAGCTCTCCTCAGTGTTTTGTCACAACAGTGAGCACAACAAGGTTCTGTGTTTGCACGTTGGTTGTATAGTTTGTTTTAAAGCTTCTCACGTGAAGTCTTGGGTGGTGTTTGCAGGAATAATGTGATTTTTACTTTTGAATGGTACTTCTGAGCCTCTGGGGGAGGCCTGGAGAGGTTTGTTGGTGCAACTTCTGGAGAGTTTTCCCTACAAGCTCAAAACGGCTCTTTTATAATTTTAAAACCACTGTTGAAACCGTATCTAGTTGCTAGTTGTTCGTCTTAGGACACGGACGTCTTGGGTAAAGGCCTGATCTTATCTTGTTTTATATGTGCTGATACGTGCAGTTTTTTGCATCACCATAGCTATCTTAAAAGACTGCCTGTCTTCTTCCAGGTGGTTTTTTTGGTTTGTTTGGTTTTTTTTTTCTTTTTGGTCCAGCCTCCTCTCTCTTCTCTGCCATCCCTTGGAGATACTGAAATGAGTTAACTGTGCCATTATATTTTTCACATCTGTTTTCACGTGCAGTAATGGAAGGTGACAACCCAATTCGGTGGTTACTGAATGGCCAGGGACATCTTGTGCATCCCGGTGTTTCCAGCAGGACTTTGGCAGCTGGAAGAAGGTTCATGGAGCTGGAGCTGGTTGTCATATGTAAACACCATGAAAGGCAGAAGCGTTGTGGTTGTTTATTTAATCGTTTAAATATGCCAATGTTAATGCATATAATTACACAGTATAAACACATTTAATTACTTAAATGAGCTAAATATTTTTGCATCTTAGTCTAAAATTGCAATCAAAAGTTCTCAGTGGGTGGCAGATTTTGAAAAGAATTTTTTTCTCTGATGGATGCCTTTAGACATTTACTCTTTTCTGTTCAGAGGAGTGGTGACATAGGGCACAAAATCCAGAGGATCACAACTGCACAATTTAAAAAGTATGCAAAACATAGGCCTCCCTGGCTCACTCAGGTTTTAATGATGATCTTGAAACTAGCTGTATCGCAGGTGAAATGACTGAATGCATTACTCTCCTCATGGAAATTGTAGCTAACTGATAGCCTGTGATGAGTGGGTACAATATTTTATTTGCATTTTGTAGTGGGCAGACCAACACAGAGGGGTAGTGAACTGGGGGTGCCAGGCTGGAGAGCAGGACTCGGCACATCCATGGCAGCTGCGCTGGGAAAGCTGCACGGCCCCTCGTCTTCAGCTTTGACCACGCTTGTGCGTGACTTGGGCTAGAGGTAACACAAATAAATGTCTCTTTTTAAAGTACTCCTCACAGTGTTAAATACTGGACTAGTTGTTGAAATTACAATGGATTTGTCACTATCATGTTTCAGGACTAAAGACTTCATTGAAATTTCCTGTATGGACTTTGGTTTCATTACGTTGCCTCTCTCCAGCTACTTTTTCCTGCTCCTGTAAATTGCAGTTAAAATTGAGAAAGCATTTCTACGTTTCATTCCTCAGATGAAATTCCTCTTAGAAGCACTGTATTGTAATTATGGTTGCGCGTGTTAAATTTTTAATTTGATTTTTATTTGTCTATTCAATTGATATAATTGATGTGCATCCTTTCTCCCTCAGGATACCGGTTAATAACCTACTAACCTCGGAATGAAGGAATGATAAAAGGATACCACACTAGGGTTTAAAGGACCGTTTATAATATATGTTTTTAACTGTAGCCTTATTTTTTTGTCCTTTGTAGCCTACAGCATTTTGTACTTCCAAAGCCTTGACAGGCATTAAAAACATTAATTATTGTAACTTTAGTGAAAAGAACTATTCATACTGGACTTACAAGGAGGCCAATTATATTACCATTTGTGAATATCCTGCCAAACAAAAGAGAAAAATAAGTTTTATAAATAGAACCAATTTCTGTTCATTGTCTGAACAGGTACTTCTTGATTGCTTTTGTTTTTGCATTTGTTTAAACTGCAGAGGGGACTTGCCAAACGAGTAATACTTATAATCTACAAGAGATGATGGCAGTGGGTAAAAGAAAGATTTAGATAACATCAAGGCATTTGGTAACTGTGGAGCATCATAAGATAACGCTGGAGAAAGATAAAGTGCAAAGGGATCTGGATTAGGGTAAAATACTTTGCAGATTCGTTCTCGATGCTTATTTTTGTAAGTGAAATAGGTTCTTTCCAATGGTAGTGCATTAAGGATAATTGCCCCTACAGATCACAGTCTAAAGTCAAATTTCCTGCTGGAGCTGGAAGGTCAAGCTATTTTGACCGAGGGTCAGAGAACCGTTAGTACTGGGATGATGAAAATGCTAGGAAAGGCCTTCCTTTGCTGTGTGTCAGCCTGGGGACATTCAGTGCCGTGACCAGCCTCTCGCGACTTCCACTCTTTGCTGACAACCTGCTGCTTTGGGACCTCACGGCTGTCCCTTGTACCCTGGCAGGACAGGGCACTTCCCAGATTCCCTTTTGGTCCCTGCTCGCCTTGGCGGTGCTTTGGTTGTTAGCTGGCGTGCAGCACTATATAAAGATGCATTTCTTCTGGGACGCCAGTGTGCAAATCTCACTGGAGTTCATACTGAACCCTGGCCAAGCTTGTAGTTTATTCTAGCGGAGAAAAATGCTTTCTTCTAGGTTATGAAGCTGGAAATGGAGTGATTAAATGAGCCATCAGTAAGTGCAGAATTAGCACATGGCTGAGTCCACTCTCTTCTGGATGATGCTGGAGGTCTCAGAGGAATACCCAGGCTGGGAGCACCAGGAGAAGAGTACCAGCCCCAGCGGTTTTCTCACCTTCCCTTTTTGCTGAGGGAGCGAGTGGCCCGAAGTGTTTTGTAGTCAAACATCTCAGCAAACCAAGAAAGCCTAGGTGTTGAGGGATAACTGAGACGGTCCCAAATAAATTAAATAAACGTCCCAAGGCATACAAATCTCATGCTTCAGAAAGTAACCAAGCTATCAGCTGCTTGAAACTGGATAGAAAATTTGCCTTGGTAAGTTATCCAGTGCTGCACTGGGGTGGGCTTTCTTGAGGCTTTCTCTGGAGGGCCTGATGCTGAAGGCACGAAGGTGCTGCATGAACGCTTGCTCCCATCTGCGGCGGGAATCCCTGGGTCAGCAAATGAGCTCACCATCCTGCAGTCAAACAGAAACTTTCCTTGGTGGTGTGCCTGTTTAATCAACTGGTAGTACCAGATAGACTGTTCCCAGGTCAAATATTAAATGGGCCAGCTTGTCCTGTGTTTTATCACGGTGCTATTCCAGTACCTTCCACGTGTAGATCAAGGTTAAAAGGGGTCTGGAAAGAGCAGACATCTGTGCCCGTTGTGCAGTGAAGGGTAATGAGCACCAGGGACGTTTTTCAGAAACGTTTCAGCTGGATATGGAAATGAAAACTATTAAACTTGTAACCCATGACTCTTTAGGGAGCTGACTGGTAACAAACAATAGTATTTTCTGTAGCTGGTAGGAAATCAGAGGATGACAACATCATATGTTCTGTTGGCTGAAATAGTGGAGAGCTGCTTAAGACCAATTAAATGAGAATTTAATTGATTAAACATAACGTTTGCATTTATTAAACTACCCCCAACAATTAAAAAGTTGCCCTTGCATGTTGGAAATAGCGAAAGCTATTGATGACAGTGGGAAACCTGTGCAAACTTCTTGGAGTGCTCCTCATCCCAGCTCACACTCTTTGGCCATATCAACAAAGGCCAATTAGTTTGCATTTAAAATTGTTATACTAAACAGGTATATGTGCAATCTTTACAGAAGCTAGCATAACCAGCTCTAACGCCTTTATAAATATATTCAGTGGTCATGGCCTTTTCTTGCGGGGAGCAAATTGAGTTTGCTGTGGGAATGTCAACTCTGAATTTCTTGACGTGTGTACAAAGTCTCATTTTTAAAGACGTATGACTAGAAATACATAGCTTCCTTAAAATTAACCTAATGTGTAGTATAATCTTGGACAGCCTGCATAACAATATGAAAACTGCAAAGCGGGAGCTGGGTGGTTCATAAGCCATGAAGAGCTTCAGCAGCGTAAACAGCATAAGATGAATGAGCCACATTGCTGGGGACGCCACTCCAGCACCCAAATTGAATCAGAGACTCTGGGATTTAAAAATAATGTGGCTTTCTGCTGAGGTAAAGCAGACTCTGTTTCGTTCTGCCAGGGCTAGTCCCGGTTGCAGTTTTCAAGCAAAGATTTCAGCCAAAGGCAACAAATACATAAATGATTGGGAATATCCATCCTTGCCACAAAGAAGGGACAGATTCATCATCCATGGGTGGTCTTGTGCCCAAATGCTCGTTAGGCTTCTACCTGCTCTACACGTGCAATGAGAGGACGTGACTTCCTGGGGAGCAGGATGGGAACTGGGTTTGTTCATTTGTTGTTAAACCACACGTGCGCTAGCTTTTACATCAGGCTTTTCTCATTCTTTATTGCAAGTTGCACCCACTAGTCAACAATATCATTGTTTGTCTTTATTATGTTGTTAACTATAGACAGGTATGAATCTGTGTGGGCAGAAGTGAACAGTTGGAGAGCTGATGCTGTAGAAAACAAGTGCTGTGCCCAGACTGTTGGGAATTCTCTTGCTGGTTCACACTCATCCCTGTCTGTGATGGTTTTTGCGTCTTGTAGGGGAAAACCCAAGAACCTTAGAGGGTACTGCTGCTGCGTAGTCTCTGCCCAAAACGTATATCTTATTTTGCTCTCTGGTAGTTAAAGATTGACATAAACCCCAGGGTACGAACTTTAATATCCTTTCTAAACTTATAATTAATTAGGAAATCTTGTTGTTTTTAATCTCGTTGTGTTTGGGCCTGCAGTGACTTCCTTTGGGACAGTCCAACAGCAAGCTTTATGAAAACACGTTTTGTTTTGACCCTGTTCATCTAGAATATCGTCAAGTCTACAAGTACGGTATTTTTTTGCCTCTAGTATACATTTCCTTCTACTTATTAAGATTGATTTTCATTTCCAATCCTGTTTCCGATTCCCCTGCTTTCCTCACTAACCTCTCCTGTGCTAATTACCCTCAAACTTTTATCTTTTTTACCAAACATATTAAAGAGCATAAACTTACCTTGTGACAAGGATGACTTGGCCAGGGTGGAGTGTAAAGCTTTCTAATTACTGGAGTGCTAAAACATGGTCACAGATTTAGGGGTGCTGGGGAATCCCCTGTTCAGAGGTTTTATAGAGCAGGTTGTATTGTACTTATTCCTGCTTTAATACAGGCACCGGGCGTCAGCATTTGAGTTAAGAGGTTAGCTGGTGTTGTATGTATAGCTTATTGCTGTTGCTTGGATTCAACACCATTATTTTAGTTTTCATCCTCTGATTCGGTGTTTATCCCCTGATCATTTTACTTTTTGCTAATTATGACCTGTGGAATCTCAAGCTAGGGATCTTGAAAATACCGGATTACTAACCCAGCTGTTGGCTTTTTGTGTGCTTGCTGAATGGTCCCATAGAGCCTGATTAAAATACATCATTACTGATGCCTGATGCTGTCACCTGCATCCATCCAGAGGTGACTGGGACTTACCCAGCTGGTTGATGCAGACAAGCAAAATGTACTGGCCAGCAGTTTGCGTTGGAGAAAACTTAAATGTAATTTCGGACTTGTGGCAATCCAGCTGGGAGCTGGGAAAGGATAGGAGGAGTGTGGCA
Source organism: Rissa tridactyla (assembly GCF_028500815.1). Taxonomy (NCBI): domain Eukaryota; kingdom Metazoa; phylum Chordata; class Aves; order Charadriiformes; family Laridae; genus Rissa; species Rissa tridactyla. The sequence continues at coordinate 93,735,609 of NC_071469.1, forward strand.
CAACCAGTGGGGAGTGGGCGTTTGGGAGGCTCCCTCAGCGCTGCTCACCCGAGCGCGACAGAGGCGTCCTGAATACACTTCACATCTTCCTGAGGAGTTGACAACAGTAAGAAATGTATCACTCTGTGTGTTGATAGAAAACCAGTGCGTGCAACAGGGAATTTTCCTGGTGGGCTGCAATAAAGGACATTGGCACTCATCTTTTGAGACACCGGTGGGGCACATTGGGAATGCACAGGACAATCAAAGCACACACCTTTTCAATGTCATTTTTTGCAATGTCGAGCAGCTGGACTTTGCCACTTTCACTTGAAAAAAATCTCCCCCCATGTTGTCAAAGATTTGGCTTTTTCTGTGAGTTCCCCTCTATGGTACACATTGGCTTCTTCCCCATTGTGTCAATATAACTGGTGAAAAATGGGTATCTCTGCCCATAACATTCTGAGCCACTTCAGGCTTTATAGATTGTATCTCACATCTTGAAGTGCACCCAAAAGCTGACAGCCAATGAATTTTAGAAACCAACAGGAGTTAATAATACATCTGAGTCTCCTGCCACATCCTAAGGCTTTTTTCTTCAATATTATTCAAAATTTAGGCACCTTTCATATTAATTAAATGGTAACTTTCTGTATCCCACGATCAAACTATCCAATAATGCTTGCTCAGAGCAATCAGAAACGACAAAAATAAAGTACTAATATAATTTTATTATGAATGATTTGATCCCTGGGGTTTCTATCATATTAAACAAAGAAACAAATTAACCAGTGACTGAATTAAGTGGAGGAACTTGCATCATGTCGAGGCAATAGATTTTTTCATAGTTAAGCTGCCAGCTACTTTCGTGCTTCAAGTCCAGTTTCCAAGTTTCCCCACAAATTTCCCAAAAATAATCCTGCTGCTATGTATCATTGCATACAGCTTTTTTTTTTCTCCGTAGAAAATGTAGTAAAGAAGATCAGAAGAGGAATTTTGAATGCATTAATCAGCATTTCCAAATCTGTGAGATTCTGTCCTATGACAGGTCTTTGTGGATGCGTCTGGCCAGCATCTTCTGAGCCTGACGCCACCTGGTTAAGCCAGATGGGATGCCCTCTTCTTTATTTACTCTCTTGCTTTCCAGCTTTTTAAAATAATTACCATATTCTCTATTTTAGATGTTCATTTTCTGTAGGAGATAAGTGCATGTATAGACTGTCAGATAGAAGAGGTTCACAACATTTCCCATATTTAGCAAAGTATTTATTGTAGCAAAGAAAGGTATTTGATAGGTGGAAGCTCCCTGGCACAGCCTTCCTCTGGCGAATACACGCAGTGGCATGGGGTGCAGCAGGAGCAGCTCTGCTGGAGGCTGCTCTGACCATGAGCCTTCCCCTCTGCGCTCTGCTCCGATTCATCCTGGGGACAGCCATGGTCCGTCACTCCGGGGACCCCTCTGTGTTACCGGGATGGTGTGAAAGAAGTTTTTTGGGATGAGGTCACTGATATTTAAAAGCACTTGTGCCTCTGTAGATGCTACTGCATATTAGGCTATGTTAAATTTTACATTATACATATATAATATATGTTGCATTAAACTGTGCCCTTTAGGGAGCAGTTGGGTGCAGAATGGGACCTAAATCCTGGGGTAGCAAAGCACTTTTAATTACCATTAAGGAGGTAAGATCATGTGGATTTCTCTCTGAGATGTGCTTGTCCTTGCCAGCATTGAGGTGTAAAAGAGGACCACATTCTTGACTCTAAATGTCTGTATTTTTTTTTTTCTTCAAGCTCAGACTTAAGTTTGTGAAGTGGTTCAAGGCTGGGACCATAACAGTGGACTTTGGAAATGTTGTGGAGTTCATATATTTTCCTCCCACAAGACTCCATGTATCCAGTGCACAACTGATCCCATTACGGCTCTTACCCCTATTATTTTGAGTACAGAAAGTTTCCTCTTCTGGGGGAGCCAAACTGGGACGGAGCAGAAGCATCTCTGAACACAGTGATGAAGAAAATGTGTTTTCTGTATCATTTTTCTTAAGGCTTTGTGGTAATCACGTGCTGAGTTTATGATACGCGCCCCTTCCTTAAAATGCTGGTGCATGACCCTGGTCGGTGCGGAGGCGTGCTGTGAGTCCTGCTGGGCTCCCGCGCAGAACAGGAGCTACTCAGAGCACACCAGAGTCTGATGGCGTGAATGCATCTTATTTACTGACAAAATGCCAGGCGCAGGATAAGCACTTTCCTGGCTGAGACAATATTGATAAAGAATCCAGGAATCTGCAATGGAATTGGGGTTTTAATTGCATTCCTGCCCCCAAAAGCTTGTTTCACAGTAAGATCAATAATACGTTAAAAACTGAGTACAGTAAAATAAGTGTATAATGTGTTTAAAATCTGTACGCAGTGCATTACCGCTTTATTATTTACTTTGTTGTATCTCATTGGGACCCAGTGCTGCAGTCCCACCTGGCAGCGGGCTGCCTCGGTAACGGGGACGTGGCAGCCATGAAGTCTCCTGCGTCCTTGTGAGATGCAGCCCGAGTCCTGTTTATACTTGTCACTTATGAACATCTTTGCTTTGGGGCTGTAACAGGCAGGTTTGGCACAGGCACAAGCCCGGGAAGCTCTCGGGTCAGCCGTTTGCCAAAACCGCTGTGGTTTGTCTGCGTTTAGGATCGGAGCATGCTGTAGGAGCCAAACCCTTCCCACTCCGCGTGGAGCTTCCCTTCATCTCGTACCTGCACGGCCACGTCGCTGCGCGTCTTCAGTCCTCTTGGCAGCGATGCTCCACATTTGCTGCACCCAAGGGGTGAAGGACAGGGAATGTTATTAACTCCCTCGACTTTAATACTGCATCTCATCCTAATACGCCATATCAGATGACTTTGGTCACATATCTCTCTTTCTAAAAAAGATATTATTATAACAGAGGGATTAATCAAAATTGGGGTAAGCTAAAGCATGCCCATTCTGCTCAGCCTCCGGTTTCAGCAGTTGTTAAATAATGGGCAGCCTCTTGCTCCTTGCTATAAACATCTGGATGAGGACGCTGAAAGAATTAAATTTTGTGCCTGAAAAATGACATATTGAGTAGGAGCTCTGCTTTCATCTCTGTGATCATGTTTTTAGGAGAATACGCGCAGAGTCTCAGCGTTAACATTCTTTAACTGCTCCTCAAATTACTAATGCTTCACGTTGCTTTAATCCATTCTGCTGTAATAGCTTTATTAGATTAAACTCCCTGCTGAGCAAGTGAGGAACAGTGGGATTATCACACTTCCCTTTGAACAGCCAGTAAAGACAAAATAAATGGTTAACAAAACAGAACAAATTCAGTTTGCAGGTGATCTGCAGTTCTCAGCCTCGTGAACTGTGGATAGGCTCCGAGCGTCCCTATTATTCCTTGCTTGAAAAACGCCTTTTTAGCAGCCTGAAGAAATTCCCGAGGTAAAAAAGAAGTCCTAATGGAATAAAAGTTCCTCTTTCCCCTTTAGATGTGTTGCTAATTGCATCATGCCGACTGCAAGGCCAGTGTGAGGAAAACCTGAAACTTCATTTTAAAAAAATATATTTTTTTTAGCTTCACTTTTGACGAAGCCGTAGGTGCGCCAGTAACAGCCTTTATCCAGTGTCTCCCAGAGTGGTAACTCCTAATGAATGATTTTTTTTTTATTTTTATTTTTTTTTTAGCAAATCTAATTAACTATTTGAAGTATTTCGTCAAGAGGCTCACGGTTACTATACACAAGCAGTGGGTGGCTCTTCTAGAGTCTCTTAAAAACTCAGTTTCTTCTCAGCATTCTTAAAATCCTCATCTGCTGGAGCAATTTGAATTTTGTTATTAGTGACTGCTGGAAATCATAATTCAATAAAGACTAACTCATTTAAAAATGCTTCATGCTGAGCGTGCATTAGGTAACTTGGGAAACTTAGGAGACACAGAAAAACATATACTAATATTCAGGTCTACACAGGAAATTGGTATGGCACTGAGCAGTTTGAAGGAGGCTTTTTGTATTTTTTTAAGAAGCTGCAGAAAGGTTGGAAGGAATGCAGTTTTTTTTCTAGTAAATGTATTCCTTCCCTCTCCCCAGAATTTTTTTCCTAACGCGCTGGCGTCTGTCCAAAGGAATTAAAGCCCCTAACATACTAGGGGATAGTGAAAATATACACGATAAACATTTCTATAATAATTTCTTAGATAAGTAAGAAAGCCGTCGTGTTTCTTTTCCTAAACTCCTTGTATGTCCCTTATTACTCGTCTCGAATGAGTTTGGAAGTTTTAAGTATCTCTCCTGCCCCATCTCTCCTATTCCCTTTATGGCAATAATATTACGGTCATAGAATATATAGTCTTGCCATAGGGGAATGGGCCTCCTGCTCCGGTTTTTAAGCCACATCTGCAGCTGCAGCTGGAGCAGGCTTTGAAAAATATCGGTATTATGAAAGGATGTCATTTTCTAACAATGAATTCTCCTTCAGAGGACGCTGCGCCATTTCATTCCTGCCCAGCGCTGTCCGGCAGCTGTCTCCTCTGCAGTTCATTTGCTGCTCGAGTTCACCCTAGGAAATACACAGGGGTATTTTTTCCCAATTTCTTTCCCCACAAGTTGTTTCATCTTTAGAATCACAACATTTCCTGCCAACATCAGAGGCTTCCATTCTTGTCTCCTCTCTCCCTTGTTCTTTCTAGCCATTTTCAGACTTATATAGCCCTTCTGTTTCTTACCATCTCTCCCTTTCATCCCCTGGTCCTCTCACGGTGCCTCCCTCGTTTCAATTCTCCACTTAGCTGGGGTTCAGAAAACAATTGCTGTCTTCCACCTGTTTTTCCTCCTTTGTTGCTCTGTGGTTTGATTTAGCCTTTCTTTGTCTGCTTTCCCCTTCTTCTTTTTTTTCTTTTTTCCCCCTCACCCTCTTTTTAAAATTGGAGAAAATGATCAATATTATTCCCCCCCAATAAGATAATGCTGGACTAATGCAGTGGAGATGGATTTGTTGTCACGGCAGAGAGGGAGGAGAAGGAGTGAAGGTTCTCCAGACACGGCAAAGGGCGCTGTGGAAATCAGCGGCTCCTGCAGCGCAGGCAGGGCCGGGCACTGGCAGCCCCCTCTGCGGTCAATACGCTCCGAGTCAGGCTGGACGGGCCTGAATAAATACATGTAATTCAGGGGATAAAAAAACTGGGACAAAGGCCTGGGTTCTTTGCCCAGGCAAAATGCCCATGGAAACAAGTTGGTGTACGTCAGAGCGGAGAGGCCAGTTTTAGGTTGTTTACCGAGGAGATAATTTAGGAAAGCCTGACACGTAGGAATGTACTTCTGCTCAGCTTTACGCCACGGCTTGGTTATGTTTTCTAGACTTTCTGCTTTACCCCTGTGATCCGTGGCTTTGTTCACTTTGCAGCAAAACAGCGTCTCCCCCTCTATTTAAGATCGTTAGCCATAGAGAATTAGCAGTGCTATGCTGTAGCTGCCATACTTTGAAACCTGCCCTTAAGTGGAATGGTCAGGAGGGAAACCCCAGCTTGGTTTCTGGCTTGGGTGGATGCTGCATCCACACCGAAAGCCATTTTAGGGGAGGTCGGGTTTTTAAAAAATTCTTTATTCTTTCTTCCTAAATTGATGATGTGGGAAAAGTAGGTAAAATTTATTGGGGAGAGAGTCAAAACTTCCCCCATTCTGCCCACCTGTTCGGTGTTTCTGCTGCCTTTCATTTTCTGAAGTGTTACATATGGATTACATATGTCTTTCTGCTGCAGCTCTGCGGCTGAAAAAAACCCCAACAACCACAAGGAAATCAATAAACACCTGTTATTCCCAGATCCGCAGTTACTTGGGCTCAAAAGTGCCTGCAGGCAAAGTTAAAACAAAACCCCCGGTAAGTCTATCTGCCTTCACAGCCTCCTGCTTGCCGGCACGAGGGTTGGGTTGTTTTTTATTTTTCAATTATTATCTTTTTTGTATTTATTTCGTTTTGTTTCATCTGGGCGTACCCCGCGGCGGAGCCTCCGCGGCCGCGCCGTCCGGGCTGTGCGCTGCCCGAGGCGCCCGGCGCAGCCCCGGCTGCCGCCGCGTTGCCGGGGCGAGGATGCCCCCTGCTGCTCTCCTGCCACTAAGCGGAAAGCGGGACGTAAGGCGGGCGCCGGGACCCGCCCTGCCACGGCCACGTACCGGGGGGCAACCCGATCGCTTTAAAGCAGGTTTAAACGCGGCAATAGCGGGTTGAGTGCGGCAGTAGACAGCTGGGAGATGCTCTGGTGTAACGCGGTTCTTTAAAAATAAATAGATAAGTGATGAACACGTTAAGTACGGTTCCCTTTCTCCGGGAAGGAAAATCCGTGTTGGAAAAATACTTTTGAGCGGTTACTGATTGGGGAACGAGCAGTGAGAGGTATGCAAGCAGTGGAGGACTGCCAGCAGGCGTGTCTGCTTTACCAGAAGTTTTTGCTGTTTTCTATCTGCATTTGCCAAGGCTTGATTGAAGGCCTGAAGTTTTGTGAATACGTGTTCATTCAAGAATATATCTTGCTCTTAGGAGTCGGTTTGAGACTGCATTTACCTTCGCTAACTATAAGTGGACACTTACTAAATGACATGGTACACTTAGTATAAGACATTATTTCTTCAGCATGTATCTGGTTCGGGTCAGCAGGAACGGTTTAGTACTCGCCCCTCTTGCCAAGGGATACCTGAAAAGCGTCTGGTTCCTTATTCTCTGTTGACAGGAAAGTGGAAGGGCAAGGCTGGCCCTGCAAAGCTCTGAAAGAGCCTGGCTAGTTTTAGCCCAAAAGGAACCAGACCCATGCAAATTACTTGGCAATTTGATCCTGATGTGTTAGAAGAAGTGCAGGCCAATGTGAGGATACACACCAGCACATTGTTGGAGGTGGGTGCTTTGTTCCGGTTCTTTAAACAACATCGTTCTTGCTGAGGAGAGGAGCACATCGTATCAATTAAAATGTGTGGCAAAAATTTCTTGGCGTGCCAGCAGGTAGTGCCTTTTTATAGTCCTGGGTATCATCACAGACCTGGAAATAATGGCTGAAGCCAGCGCTATGAAATATAATTTCTTTAAATGTAAGAAAAAAGAAAAACTCAGAAAATTGTTATGGGATTTTAACTAACTTCAAGTGTGCTGGCTGGTTCAGTCGCCCCTTTGATGTTGCAGCCGGGTGACCTGGCCTCCGCCGCCATTCATCACTGACTGGAAATCAAACTTTTCGGTTCTCCTGCTTTACAGTCCTTCCTCTGTTCTGCTAATAAACACAATGTTATTTAAAATAACCATTCAGGAGGCGTTCAAAGGGGATATCCATATATGAATTTTAGTGCGAGGGCAGTTCCTTGCTGCCAAGTCCTAACCTTCAAAATGCAACACAGAAAAAGATAGCATTAATCTAAATACACGGTGTTGGATTCCTGAAGTGAGAGGCTCACAAATCCCTTCGCTCTTGGGGGGTGATCAGAAACTCAGGGGAAATGCCATTAATTATTTCCTTTCACCTTCATTTTTACAGTGTCAATGTATGGTTGTGGTAACAGCTATGTGAACACCAAAAATGCTGTTTGTTAAGAGTATGATCCAAAGCGTAGTAGGTAATTCCCTCCCCACAGTCCCTGGACACTTCTCAGCCAGAGAAGCCAGCGGGCCTGGTGGCAGGCAGCACTGGAGACATGTCCTGTAAGGGAGTGAGCTGTGGCCGTGTGGACACGGGGTGTGTGTGTGTGTCACACAGCTGGACATGGTGTGTGTGTAACTCACGTGGACACGGTGTGTGTGAACCTTGTCTCCTGGCCTCATTCGAGTTGTGAACTTGGCAGTGATGTTTTAACTGCTTTGTTTCATCAATACTGTGCTACCCCGAGAAACACGGCTTCTGAAGAACTTGGCATCTTACCCTGTTTTGTCTGTAGCGTGCTAACAGCGAGGACGGGGTCACTGCCGTTGCAAAGCGACGCGATGTTTGCCAGCAGTCCCTGCAGCCAGCTGCCTGGGCAGCACGCGTTCACCGTCCCTGGTGGGGGACGTGTGCCAAACCCACTCCAGCATGTCAGGAAGGAGAAGGTCAGGGAAACCAGCAGTGTTGCAATTTTAAGCAAAGTAAGAAAGAGCGGTAGATGATCGTCATCATGTATGTTTGCCTCTGTTGCTCTCTGGGTAGTGTCACCACGATCTGCCGTCATTTCCTCCCCCCTTGGTTCTGCATTGCACTAGACATGACGAAGAGGAGTGCTGCCTTGGGCATGGGAGGAGAGCAGGGGCAGAGCTGGAGCACCAGAACACAAAATAGCTATCCCTTTGCCCCAGCTCCTTCCCAGCCCTGTGCGTACACTTGCTCCCAGCGTGGCTCTGCTTGAGCCCATCTCCCTGGTGCTTGGCAAGTTTCTCCGTGCCTGAGGAACACCAAAGGCACAGGAGTACGTCCCTCGGGGATGGAGGGAGCACCCAGGTAACAGCTGTGCTGGTTCACGCACCAGCCAAGGGAAACCCCATCACTGGGGTGGTGCTGGCGCTTGATTAGAAGAAAATTACTAGAGGACTTTGTGTCGTTTTGGACTTTGGAGTCTGGCACGAGTTTATTGTGAGTTTTCCTGCAGATCCCTTTTGAGCAATTGCTTTTACAGTATGTTGTCTGTATTGTGTAGGAACGAATGAAGTGGGCTAGGAGAGACTTCTGGTTGGGTTAACACAACTCTGTGTTGTTTTTTTCATAGGCTGTATATTTTCTCTTCTCAGATCTGGTTCTTTTCATCCTCACTGCCTCTTTGCCTTTTACCTTTCTAAAATGACTATTGCTGCAAAACACGGCTGCAGCAGATTGCCAGGTCCAGCCTTCAAGCCCTGCTGCCCACCGCAGCCCCCCGATGCTGGGAGCAGTCAGGGGTCCCAGCCGTCGCTGGAAGAGACTGCTGATCAGTGCTTTCCTTTTAAACCTACCATTGACTAATTTTTTGAAGAGTGGATTGTTATTTTTTTTAATAATATATACATGGCAAGGAGCAGAAAGATCTTACTGTCTACCGTTTAACACAAGTATGCCTTCTTGGGAGGAGGGAAGGCTGATGTGGTTTGTGTGCATTTGAGCTTTATCTCAGTACGGACTAGCCCAGCTAACGAGTTGTTTTAATCTGATCTGTTTTATCTGTTGTGCACAGAGTAACAGACGTGTAAATCTAATACAGTAAATCACTGTATGTATTATGGCAACACCGTGGAAATATTTCTTAGCAGCACCAGAAAAAAAAACCCATTTAATTTTCTGATTTCTTGCTGAATATGGAATGGAAAATATGTTGATTTAACTCTAAAAAAATGCACAGTCGATTTAAGGGAAAAAAAAAAGTAAGAAAGAAAGAAACCCTTTACCATATCTAATTTCATTAGTAAACTGTAAATGGAAAATGATGAAGAGGTAAGATTTCAAAGGGCTGGTAACCCACACATTTTATGTAGCATTAATCATGTGCTCTTAATTTTTCTGCAGCAGAACTCAGCAGCGCTGCTTTTCCTGCTCCGTGATTCCCAGGGCAGTGGGCGTGGGCGGGTGGGCAGTAGAGCCCGGCTGGGAGCCCCCCATAGCAGCACCCACCGGCAATGCCACAGCCGAGACGGGGGACGCCGCGCAGCCGGCCCCACCTCGCGGGGTGAGATTTATGGCCACGTGCCGGAGGTTTCGTGCCTCTCTGCTCAGACTGATTTGAAACACCACTTTTCTGCTGGCGGCTCGTGTTTTCCACTTTACCCTTTCAGAGGCTCTTTCTCTTCCAGGCTGTAAAGAGGGTTAAGAAAGGAATTGTCTCTATTATGGTAATTAAACTCCCAGGAAACAGCCTCATTAGACTAATAAAGAGTAAATAAAGCAGGCGAGGACACACTTCTTTCCAGTAGTGGAGAGCAGCAGTTACCTCCCTTCCCTTCGCTCACCCGCCTGCTCCCCGTTCCTTGGCTGGGGCAGCAGTGGCCTCTGCCTGTGTCCCTGCCCCTGCCCCTGCCCGCGCCCCCGCCTGGTCTCTACACCAGCTTGGGGTTGCCCCCTCATAACTTTCCCAGCAGTTTTCCTCTTGGGCCAAAGTTTTTCTTGCTTGGTTGCAGGACAGGGAAATAGGTATTTGTAATGCTCGGGGAAGTTTTCGGTTGCATTGTGCTTATCTTCATTAAAAGCACCCCTGGTTTTGCCGGCTTCACCTGTGCAGCCCCTGGTTTGCAGCAAACGCAGTGAAGGGCTGCAGTGCGCTCTTGCCGAATGCACGTAACAAAATCCAAGCGATGGACCTGGGGTTTTGTTTCTCGTAAAAATGACATTTGTGGCACACTTCTAGGTGGTATTTCTTCTCCAACATTGACCTCAGCTGAGGCAGGGTATGGCACTGAAAACGCACACGTAGCTCTCCTGCTTTTTCAGAAAGCAGATTATGTAGGGAGAATGAAATTAGCAGTAAAAGTATTAAAATATTGATAGCAATCATTCCATGTCCTGGCTTTACTAATTAATTATTAATTTTACCTTGAAGGTTAGTGTAAGAGATGGACTTTACTTTATCATGCCTTCACTTAGCAAGATGTTTGACTATATATTTTTAAACATTATCAGGTCTCTAGCAAATAGCTCTCATTTTTTATGGTTAGCAGTTGGGATTTGCTTTGTGTGGCTTCATAAAGTGGGAGAAAAGATTATGTTGTGAAGGCCTTGGGGAAGCGATCCCTCTGTCATGTATTAGTAATTCCTGCTGATCTTTGCTGCTTGCTGTCCTTTCTGTACAATACTTGTTGCTTTTCCATATGGAGGGACCTTTGCAGCGCTATACGGAGTAAAGAAATGTCTTGACACTGTAGGCTTGGCATTGTAAGATGGTTAAAAAGGACTTGGTTTCATCGTAAACCCAGGGATGCTGGCAGCTGGAGGGGCATCCCTGGAGCAGGGCTGCCCTCTCCACCCGTCCCCCAGCTCTCTAGCTCAGGTGTGCACCGAGCAAATGTGATTTTGCAGCTGGGTGCATGTGGTGCCGGGGTGGTTTTGCCGCGTCCGGCTGCGCCCGATGGCTCCCACCACTGCAGGCTCTGTAAATACCAGCTACGGGCAGGGAAGCCCTGGCTGAGCTTATTCCGAGGATATGCAAGCTGGATATTGTCTTTCAGTAAATGCATAAATAACATCATTTAATGAAAACTGTTAGCATAGATATCATTCATAAGTAATTTTTAAACTGGGCAAACTTTTGAATTTACTGTGAAGAATGTTTTGTTTTTCTTTAACCCAACTTTAGTATTGATATAAGATGCAAATATGGAAACATTTATGTGCGTCTGCGGCTTCGCTCGTGAGAAATCGTATTGATTTCAGTGAACTATACACACGAGGAAGATCAGGTCTGTATGTGCAGGACTGGAGCTTTACTTTTGTAAATTTCCCATTTCCTCTCTTGCATCAGAAAGGTTTAAAAGATCTGTTTTACTGTCTTGAGGGTAAATGCCTTTCATTTCTGAAATGGTAAAACCCGCTCCTCGCTTGTTTCTCTTAAAGTGGACCCAGTTTTAAATGTGGACAAATGGAAAAAAGCTTCACAAGCCTCCCTGGGGGGAGTGAGGTTGCAAATCTCCACCTTTGGAAACAATGATTTTCATTTTGTCAGTTTTAAAAGGGAATATTGGAAAAGGAACGTTTTGCTGTAGCGTTGTGAAAAACAGAACTTACGCAGTCTGGACACTTTTAAGATAAAATTAAGGAAATAAAAGCTTTCTTCTTCACGCTGCTTTCCACTTTTAGCATCTGCAGTGTGCAGATCCCCGTGGAGCTGCTGGTGTGTGTGAAGTTAAGATGTGGTTGCACTCTTTGCAGGACCAGGACCAGGAACGCCCTTCTCCATGTCTCTGTCGTGTGGAAACGTACGCAGGTGCACAGGATGAGAGCGTTCATTTGAGCAAACTCATGCATAGCTTTCAGAGGCTTCCTTGCTCAAAGGACTTAGAATGCCCTAGGGTGTTTTGTTTTGTTTTGTTTTGTTTTTTTTATTTGGGGGGAGATTATGTTTGTTCACTGAATGAAATGGCAAATTTTGGCTTACCTTACCTGTAAGGTAACAAGAGCTCCTGTGCTTATTTGCCACTCATCACCGTGAGTTAGATATTGATACGCTTAAAAGCTACAAATACACTTTTTATCCCCAGCACTTTTTAAAGATCTTTTAAAGGTCTTTTCCAGGCACTGTGCTGGTATTTTGTCTTAGCACAACCCACACACCAAGTACCAATATTACAAGTCCATCAGGGGCCGTTACGCATAAAGATGCAGACACGGCTTCTGACTGCAGAGGCCAAGAGGCGCACGCTGCTGGGGACGAGGAGGTTGCATTGGAGGCCGCTCCGTGTCATCGTCCTGCTCTCGCTCCCTTTCCATGAGTGTCCCCTGTGGCCACCACAAGACCAAGGTGCAACCATAGAGGATCCTGGCCATGATGCCAGTTTGGTCCATCTTCAAGACAGAAAACGCTCCTTCTGCACAGAGTCAGGTCTCAGTTGCACCGATGCAGATGTGCATTGACTCAGCTGGGGTCAAGGAATTGGCACTGGTATAATAGAAATGTGATTTTAAGAAACTTGCTCCCAATTACCCCCCTCTTCCCCCTTTCAGGGTATCATTTCCAGCAGAAAAATGCCATGTAGCATCTGTTCTTGTCCATGTAATTGCGGGGTGTCTGTCAGCGCAGTGTGATCATATGTGTGCATATGACATAAAAGCAATCAGTTTATGGTATCCAAAAGAAACAGCTGAAGAGAGAGAGCTTTTCCTGCCATATTATGTGACTATCTTTGTGTCATTTCTATTTATAAATTGTGGGAATAAATGCAGGATTTAGCACCAGTTCAGACCAGCTGAAGCAGGTAGAACACTGCATTGCTACTTTCCTACTTATTAGCCATACCAAAATGTTTTCCCCCAGATAATCATATTTTCAGGATAAATTATAAACTACGATACTTTACTCTGCAAAGGAGACGGAGCTCCCTGTGCTGATCCTCCCTCTGTGCCATGCCCAGGGCGATGGTGCCTTCTGTGCCCAGGGCAGCCGAACTGCATCTCCCGGAGATGGCCAGACATGGCATGGGGACGGGATAATGGCGGGGACGGAAGGGGATGAGCTGAGCACTGCGATCACATCAAACCAGCCAGGCTGCTTGCTGGTGAAAAGTTTTTATGCCCATCAGGTGTTAGATTTGGTTATCTCAGGCCTTGTGCAGGCTCTCCTCTGCTTTAAAGGGCAAACTGTAAGGCACTTTCTTAAAAGTTTTATTTTTGTACACAGTTCGTGGTTTCTCTTAGAGGATCTAAGGCAGAGAGATGAAACTTCCAGAGGTCCTAGGGCTGGGAAAAGCCCTCCAAAGCCTTGGGTGAAGCAAGCAAATGTTGCCTTCTGCTCAGAGATGACTGTTGGGACAGCTACAGGCACAGGCAGTTTTTGGGAGTCAATCTCCGCACCCCTGGGCCAGGGCTTCCAGTGAGGTTCTTCTGCAGCCCCCTCGCCCAGTGGGAGCTGCATGGCCGTGGGGGGATCGCTTTCCTACTCCCTGCTGTTGCAAGTGATTTCTCCGAGCTCGAGGGTTCCATGCTGACCCCTTTGTCCCTCTCCCTGCTGTGGGACACCAGAATTCCTGAGCTTCTTGTGCCTGCAGCCCAAGCAAGAGGTCCCCCTGACAAGTAGATCTAATAAGATATGCCTCCCACAAAGGCAATTTGGGTAACACCGGTTGTATGGGTTGGCAAATGGAGACTTTTATCTCTTTCATTATGGCTTTTGCAATGAAAAAACCCCCAACATTTTAGGCTGTTTTGCTGTAAGTGGAGCAGCAGTGAGGTGCAGAGGCCAGGATGGAAAGCGACACTGTCTGAGCAGCCCCCACTGTGCTCGGCAGCACATTTCCTCCCCTTTCCACCATCCTCATCCTCGTGCCTTGCTGGGTGAGGATTTGCAGCGGCTCGTTCCCTGGGAGGCGGCTGTTCCCCCCAGCTCCAGGGGCTGGCTCTGCCACCACTCGCTCTGGAGCCGTGTCCTTCCTTGAGTCTAGTACCGAGCACCTGATTTTCAGTTAATGTGCAACCACTTAGGCCAAGGAAGGGCTTTAGGCTCAAGAGAAGAGAAGCTGTTCTCAGGCAGGAAAGAGAACAGCAACATGATACTAATGAGAAACACTTTGGGATGGAGAGGGGGCACGTTACGGTGCAGAAACCTGCTTCTTGGCATCTTTATGAAAATATCTGTTAGCGGTCACGCAGGGAGGTCATAGCCATATGGACAGGAAAAATAAAGTGACTGGTGGGTTTGCCTTATGTGACTGATGTGTTAAAGGTGATACTCTCCTTCGTTAACAGCACTTAGCGTTGGAGGACACTATAGGACACTCAGGACGAGGCCAGTATTTTTAACAAGTAATTTAGAGCCTGTCTTCACTGCGTGACTGGCTTGAGGTATAACTTGAGAGCTGCCAGTAACCCGACGCTTGGGCATGTCTTCAGCTGGAGCCAAAGGGTGCTTTTAGTGGGGGCTGACCCGGCAGTGCCGGTGTGAGGCTGAAGGTGCTGCTGGTGCTCATCGCGCCGTGGGGCTGAGCCGGCTCCTCTCAACACGCCTTGCAGCTCAAGGGCGGTTGTACAATGCTGACGGCTCTCACTCAGAGCAGGCTGACTTGAGAGGAGTTAATTTAAGTGGAGATAGCTTCTGCTGACAGTTAAGTGAGGACAACCCCATAGAGAGCTGAGAAACTGAATGTAACTTGAAAATACACAGGGAAAGTTGGGAGACGGCACATATTGGTTCTCAGTTAAATCCTTTTCTTTCTTTTTTTTTTTTTGAAAAAAATTCTTTCCACAGTAGCAGACTTGCAGCTGTTAACTAATCCCATAACAAGTGGCATTTAGCCACACATTTTCCAAATTAAATATGCTTGCATGTTGGACTAGTTTCATACCCTGTAATACAAATACTTTCCCTGCTGGGGAAGAAAAAAAAAAAAGAAAAATCCTCTCAGGCGTACGAAGAGTGGAGAAAGGGAAGATGGTGTGTGTGCATGTCTATGCGCTGCTGGTGCAGCCTGTGTGTAGCGACCGCTGTCCCTGTCAGAGCAGCGTGTGGAGATTCTGCAAGGAGCACAACATTTGTTGGAAGATCTGATGGGTTATCAAGGACTGCTCATGCTTAAATTATTAGTTAAGGCTGTGACATTAAAGAATTGTTATTTGGTCATGGTCTCCTGGCTGTGTTTTGCTAGGAGGTGTTTGAAAATTCTCGTCTGTGCTGTCACGTAATCTGTACTTGCCCTTTTGTTTCATTTTTTTTTTTCCCCTGGACATTTGAATAATGTTTTCAGATCCTCGATTTAATCTGGGTTCAGTCTAGCAACATTTGGAAACAAGCAATTAACTGCACATTTTGTTAGAACTTATGCTGGATCTTTTTTGAGGGTGTTTGAGAGCACCTACCCTACCCCCCACCCGCCTCCTGCACATTTTTAAGAATCCCATTAAAAATTTTTCAGGATCCCCATACAAGCCAAATGCATTGTTTCCATGGCAACAATTAATGGGGAGAGCAATTTATAAGACTGATGTAAAAAAATGAGCACTTCATCAGACCCCCTGCTGCTCTGATATACAATCTCAAGGAAAAGTCTGTGGCGGGGTTTGCATAAGCTATATTCTTAAAAAAGAGGGGGGGGGACACACAAAAAGGAGTCTGCAAGTCCTGTCTGTGGCACAGTGAGCGATGCCTATTGTGCTGCGCAGGCATTATTAGCTCTTGGAAAAGACCAGTAAATTCTCATTTCATGACGTCTTTTGAAATGCTTTCCCTTTAGAGAACGTTTTTTTTTTTTCCCTAATCCCACCCTCTTCCGCAATACACATGTCTGCGTTTGGGGAAAGGAATCATGGCTTGTGATATACAAGGCAGCTGGGTCCCCGCGCGGAACCGGGCCTTTGATTAAAAGGCATTCAGGATGCCTTATATTGCACTGGCTTTCAAAGGTCTCGCAGGCTCCTGGTTAGAGACCGGCCTTAAAAGTGTTCTCTTTGTTTTGTTTTTTTAATCTGCCATTATAGCTTTTTCCTGGCTGATGTTTTGCATTGATTTTATCCATCTGTACATACAAGCTAAATCAGAATTTGCTGTTTAAAATAGAACGTGAGCAGCGCACACAGCGTACAGCAAGTGCTGTCATTCTGGACAGGTGTTTGAACAGGGCTTGATTTGGAATTTCCTAAAGAGCTTATTTTTGGGAAAAAAACGATAAAAATTCCATCCTGCGCAGTTCTGCTGCACAAAAAGCAGGAATCCTGCATGTCTGTGCTCTGAAATACGTGGCAGGGATTTTAGAGCCTTCCATAAAACATTACCTTGCAAATGAGAATTCTTCTTATATCTGCTTCTGTATTTAATGCGGCTGCCACCGCAGGAACGGGATGACCCGTGGCGGTGGGCTGGGACTGAAGCAGCTTTGGACTTTGTAGGAAAATTCAGCTCAGGGGTCCGGCAGCACTGCCTGCATCCGTCAGCACTGATGTATTGTGTAATAATTGAATGAGTAAAAAAAACATTAAAAAATGCAGAAGTTGATTTGCTTCTGTTTTCTCCTACTTCTGAGGCTGTTTTTCCTGGCTGGGCTGGGGGTATTTTTTCCTGCAGAGGGCACTCGCCATCCACGAACCGCCGCCCGGCAGCGCAGGCTGCCTGCATCCCGAGCAGCATCCCCCCTAACAAAACATGAGATGTGTATATAAAAAAAATTTAAATTATGAAAGCAAATTATTCCCTTGTAGTGCATGAGGCCAGCTGAAAGAGCAGCTGAGATTTAAGGAGAAGGAAAAAAACCGGGGGGAGCGAGAGGGCCAGGCTGGAGGGACGGAGGGTAGTGGGGCGCAGGGGTCCGGCGTGCTGCAGTAACGAATGGTAATAATAAAAAAGGGTGAAAAAAAAGAAAGGCACCGTGGCTGGTTTAAAATTTAATAGCATTGGGGATGAGAGAGGCAAATGCCTTAATTAAACCACCATCCAAAAAAGGGAAAAGCTTACAACAGAGTGGGGCAAATACACCGAATTAGTGTTAGTCTGCAGCCATCGAAGAAGTATCAACTATCACAGCATTTGAAAAGCAATATATATTTCAACTGTATTTCTTTCATGCTTATATATGAGAAAGGAATAGACTTACAAAGAGCTCAGCCCAGAGAAATATCGGGATCTCTCCGTGTGAGGCTCTAAAGTACATGTCTGTGATAAATAAATACTCAGCAGCCAAATGATAGAACAGTTTAGATATTAGGTATTCTGGAGTTCATGGAAAAAAAATAATCTCATATTACTAACAAGCTCCCATTGAAAATACATTATAGAAATCGTTTATAGGTATTTTAAAACAGTGTAGAAAATGGTCATGCACTTTCCTATGCCCATAACTCATCAAAGGTGGAAAAAAAACTTGCAGATGCATTTCAGTTTTAATAGGACTTTCATTTTATTATTTGGTTTTATTACACCAAAGAAGCATGTAAACAAAAATATCCATTGACTGTAAAGCCAGCTCTCAAAAATGTAGGTTTAGATGTTACAGAAATCTCTAATCAAAATAATTTTTACATTGCTAATGAGAATTATGAATTTATTTTTAAAGTTTCTTTTGGCCATCTGTTTTATTCTTTCTTTCCTTTTTAATTTGTTTTTCTCTGCAACTGTTTTCTACTTTTCTTTTAAAATTTTATCATTTTGAAATGGAAAGGGAATTCTTTTATTTTACAAAGTATGATTTTCTCTAAGTCCCTGATTAAAGTAAAATATTACTGATTTGAAGCAAATTCCCTTACATCAGCATATACACGTCTTCTCTTTATGATGAGGAGGGACGACAGAAGCATTGCTGACAGCAAATTTTGTTTTGGGACATCCCAGTCTATTTTTAAATATGCGGTTTGGGCTCTCTGGGGCCGAGTCAGGTGAAAAAGAAGCACCAACAAAATGGCAGAGCAATTACTTAAAGAGGGGCTCATGGAGGAGGGTCGTCAGATTTCTGTAGGAAACTCAGGCAGACGGTAAACTGATCTGATCTCCCCCGCTGTAATAATCCAGCCTGTTTCACAAATACAAATTATGAACAATTCAAAATCCGTAACGCAAATCAGGTTGCAGAACTGTACAGTTTCTTTTGGAGGGGCTTGTCTGTTGAAAAGGCTCTTGTAATTTTATTTTAGTAGGTTTTAACTCCGGATTTGAAGAGATAAAACAACCTGTTCGGAATTATAATGATGTTATTTGTGCTCCTACGTTTAAATTAACGCAACTGTTTCAGGTATTAACATCCTGTTTTCAGGTTTGTAACTCAGCCTTAAAAATTTGGCTCAAGTTAAAAACAGGCACGGAATATTTCAATGTCATTGTAGCTTTTTCTTAACAAATTTAAATTGTTTTAACTAATTCTAATTTTAGTTGCAATTTGACAATAAAATCAAAGCTTGCTGGATTTATCTAGATTTGTATTTTCATATTTTAAAATGGTTGTGAATTAAAAGGAGCTTGGCTGGTTGTTGCAATTTCATGTTATTTTTTCACTCGGTAGTGAAAAGATAAAGCAGAATAAGAAAGTAAAATGGACTGTTTCCAAGTATACTAATTATTATGGAGCAATTTTTGTGTGAAAAACATAGGAATGTTCATCATTTTTGTGCAGGTGTGGGATTTCCCAAATGACAGGACAAACATTCTGTGACTTTTTTGATACATCTACTACAGAATCTCTTTTAGAAATTGATTCCCCGTAGCCAAAATATGTCCTTATTTTTATGTTTTGCCAAATATATTTGTTTTTATCTTACTGTGTGTTTTATACACGTATAGTTATAGGTAAGTATGGAATGTAGCTATAACGATTGATTCCTAAATAATCTCACAAAGAAAAATATATGCCAGTTCCGAATGCTGGTTTCTCAGTAATGCAGAATAAAACCCGATTTTAATTTTGCAGTCCCTCCTTCCAAAAATGACGGCCACAAGCAGCCCCGCAGCAGGAGGAGAGCCTGCGGAGGCGGGTGGCCCCTGGACAGTGGCACGCGGGGCTGCCAGCATCCCCGTCCCGGGGTGACCGGCGAGGGTGGCCTGCGGTGGCGGCTGTCACTCGCCTGTCCCGGGGACCGCCTCTTGGCTTTGACCCGACCCTTCCTATTATCTCCCTTCCATTTTACATTCCCTCTTGCTATAGATATTCCCATTCATAAAATCTTTTCCTGCTTGCTTTCAGTGTGGAGGCAAGTGCTGGCGTGTATCAGAAATAAATAAGATCACGAGCAGAAGCTATTCGTCAAACCCCTTATTTCCTGGAGTTCCTTCCCTGATCCTTGTTGCATGCATTGCATTATATCGCAAAATCTCTTTTTATTTATTTTATACTTTCTTCTGTCATTTATTAAACATCAGAATATTTTCAGTGTGCTCAAATCCCACACATTCAGGCAATCTTGCCCGACAGGGCTTCACGCTGCGAGAACTCGCAGGTCTGGGCCGAATCCTGAGTATTGGTTTTTATGATGATATCAAAAATCTGTTAAAACTCGGCGTGTCTTTTTCTGCCTCGTATCAAGAGTTATCCTAGCTAATGGCACAGCTGCGGGGGATGCGGGAGCCGCCTGCAGTTGCTGTAAAGCATCCCGTCCCCTCGGCTGCGCGGGGATGCCAGTGGGACACGGCGCGGTGGGAACTGCCGGCAAAGTCTCTGCCAGAAAATGGCTCCTTTGGCAACTGCTTTGCCAGCGCGCTCTCATGCATGCTGCTTGCTGTGCCGGCTCAGGAGTGAGGAAAAAATATTGTGACTAATTTAAAATGGTGGAATGCAACTAGTAATTCCTTTCCCCTGTTTGTTCCATCCTATTTCAACAGGGCTTGCATAGATTAATTATGTTTGGTTGGGTTGGATTGGTTCTTTTTTTAATTAAAAAAAAAAGCCCTTATGCAGTTTATTTTATTTTTTTTATTCTTGCTTCACATCTCAAATATTTTGGAATATTATTTGCTAATATTTTCTTTTCTTCTGTCTCCTCCTTTAACTCACATTTCCCTTTTGCCCCGCTCGCTGGATGGGTTGCATTTTCTTTCTGAGCTGAAGCCATTGCCTCCCTGTGCATCAGGAGGATAGGATTATATGTACTTCTTTCAGACCTGAGGCATTACTATTTCTTCCCCATACTCAGCATCCAATTGTCTGGATCTATCTGGGTCCTAAATCCATCCTGAATTGGTTTCATAGCTGGCAGATTTGTGTGTTCCATCTTGTTTTGGGACCTGGCTTTCATACGAGTATCTCAAATCATTTTATATTTTTCCAAGTAGAAGTTTTATTACATGCAGACAATCTGTATACGACTAGTGAAAATGAGAAGATAAAGGGTTGATTGAAAACATGCCAAATGCTAGTTTTTGCCAGGGTGCAACAAAACTGGGTTTTATTGTGGAAGGAGCAGTGACAAACCCTCTTGTTTTAAATGGATGGTCTCGCGTTGCCCTCTGGTAGAGAAATGGTTAAATTATGCACTCGTTGGAGTATGAAGGCAGTTCTTCTTTGCTGACAGATAGTTTGACCAGTGTCAGGTTATCCCGATGCGTTCAGCATACCTTCATTGCATCATAAATAAAACAGACAAATTACTTTTTTTTCCTAGGGTGGAATAAGCAGGAGGAAGGGGAGGGATAGGGATGGGGGTAGATGGGGGTTCGGAGGGGGGTGTGTGAAGAATTAGAAGGAAAAGAAAAAAGAGAGAGATCTTTGCAGACACTCTATGAATCTCTGCTTGGCAGCTGAGAACAATGAGAAAAGCAAGCAATTACCTCGAATCCTTCCCCTTATCCAGACATAGGAAATATATTCCTGCCTGAGCCTTTTCTCTCGTCTCTCTCTCCCTCCCTCCCTTGCCCTCCCTCTCTCCCTCTCTCCCCCTCTCCCTCTCTCTTTCCCCCTTGTATATCTAATTTAATTCTTCGAGGAAGGCAAGGCAGATGTAACAAAGAAAGGAGGGTCTGTGTCGACGGGCCACTTCCTACTGCAGGACGGAGCCTTCCTCCATGGCAGACGTCCTTTTCCATTCTCTGCCCTGGCAGACTTCGGCAGCCTCTGCAGCAGCATCCATGAAAAATGAGCAGAAAGGTATTTTATAGCTCCAACTCTTTTACAAATTCCTCCCAAATAAAGTGGTGTGAATACTAAATCACCCTGTCCAGGCGCAGGAAGCCGACGTGTTCTTTACCTTCAGAAATCCAGCCCAGAGGTGCAAACAGAGCCCTTTCTCCAGATTTCCCTCAACTACTATATTCAGTGGCCTCTTTACCAGTGGCTTCCGTATTTTCCTGGAATTCCTATGGGATTTAAATTCCCGTTCTTGAATCATTTTTACCCGCTTTTTTCCAAAGCAGCATTTGCAAATATTTCCTTACGTTGCCGGGTCTGTAACAGGGATGTCCCTGGGTGGCTCCCCTCTGGCTGTCACTGCCGTTGCCCACTGACTCACCACCAGAGAAGGGGCACCAACGCGCCCTGCTGCCCTGCACCGGCTTACGCGTATGGCATGGCGATAAACGTGTACGACCTGTGTCCCCTCACTGTGCCATGAGACTTTCAGCTGTGAGAATGATAGTTTGCATAAAGATATTTTGGCCTTTCAATTGCTGATAAACCTTTAGCTAGCAGATTTATTTTCATTTCTGACGGAATAAATAATGCCGGCATGCTTACTGCTGATGGGATCGTTGCTCTTCTTGGTCAACCATGGTACGTGCCAAAACCCCTGATTGTGCAGAGCTGCCCTGGGTTTGCAATGGGTGCTGGACTTGTTCAAGAATAGCGTCCAGAAATGCCCCCGTGCACCCTGCTGGCGGGGCTCCGCACGGTTTGTGGGCTCAGCGTTCAGCATGGCCAGTGCTGCGGGTGTCTCGCTCGTCGGTGTCCTCCTGCGGGACCTGCCCCCCAGTGCTGCTCCGCGGGGCCTTTTTGGGTGCCTCAGGTGACGCCGACACGAGGCTCCCAGAGCCGTCGCCGGTATTTGAAAACTCAGCCCCGTGACAGCGTGTCCCGCGTGCAGCCGTCCCTGGCCGGGGGTGCGGGTGATACAACCCCTGGTCCTCCTGTTGCTGGCTGGTTGGCAGTGCAGCCCCCTCAGGGGTACCAGCTGGCAGCTGTGCCCTCAACAGCTGAAATATTTGCCAAATCCCAAGTGAACAGAGTCTGCCGTTTGCACAGGACTGTGGGTGCAAGCCCCTGGTCGGTCGCTTCCCCCTTCCCAGCCTGGCATTTGGCAGTGGGCTTTTGGGGGAACATCCATAATTTTGTTTGTCCTGTGCTCTCCTAGGCAGACCTTTTCCTTGCACTGTTTGCAGTCACCCTGACACCTTCCTATTGTGATTTAAAAGTTGACAAATCGTCTGTTTCCAATGCCTTTGCTTTTAGAAGAAAACTGAAACCACTATTAGACTTTTAATAATTTAAGATAAAAATGCCGTTCCTTAAGAATGTTCTCTGGCTATATTTTTACAGTCGGGGGATAGAAAGGAACATTACAGGAAATTTAAAGGAGGCTTTTGGTATTAAATCTTCACCTCTTCCAGAAGATAACGCAATTCCGTAAATCTGTGCAAGACCTTTGTTTAACCCACCCCCCGCTATCACAGGCGAGGTTTTATAGGCGCCTGTCTCCCTGCCGCTCACAGGCTGTGTTTTACATAATACCCTTCAGCATCACTGATATTAACCTTGATGGCATTATTATTGCTATTTACAGTTCATATGCTGGTAATGGTAAACCTGAATGGGATTAATAAAATAAATTAAGTGATGGAAATATTAATGCTATTAACAATCAGTAACAATAGTTGACAGCGTAAGAAAAGGAATAACCTGCCATTAACCAAGCAGGGTAGAGTCTCTCTAGCATATGCATAAAGGTATCTGACACTTCATTTTGATAAACCCAAGACTAATTCTCTTTCAAGCAACAACTTTTCCAGGGCCTTTACGCTTCTCTGTTTCAAAACTAAGCTCTCGGCACATTTTCTTCTTTCTATCACCTTTCTGATGACCGAAAGCCCGGTCCACAGCAGGATAGGATCCGGGCAGGAGCTCTGCGACGAGGACAGACCTCACGGGCTCCATCTGACGCCACTGAACTTTGCCTGGTTTTGGTCCCATGGGGATCCTGGGCTTCATGAAGCTGCTGTAACACATTCCCTGTGCCCTGAGTCTTCTTTTTCAGCAAAAAAATGATACCCTGCTTCTGGGTGCAAATTTACAGCTAGAGGACTGATTAGGGATGCACAACTGTTTCTTTCTGAATGTGCCATTTACATTTGCCGTTTACATTTTTAAAAAGTGAGATGCATCCAGCTAGAGGGTTAATGGACTCCGGTACAGAAGCAGTAGCTGTTGAACATTATTTTGAGTTGATCTGATGCTGCATGGGGGGGGCACTGCTGGGAACCTCTCTTCTCCATCCCTGCCACCGCAACGCCGGCTCTTGAATGGGAGAAGGTGACTTTATTAGGGACTGTGAGAAAAGTGGTGGCTCCTGGGATTTTTTAGGTGGGGTCACTGTGATTTTGCCAAAGCCCTTGAGAATAGAAATACGAGTCTGTCTTCCTTTTCATTCCTCACAGGAAGTTTTTCCTAAGGCTGGAGCCCAGGTTTATCAGATGGGACTACGTTTCAGCTGGTTTCTGGACTAATGCACCGAGTGCCCTCGTACACTGCTGCTCACGGGTCAGACACCGAGGCTGCTGTGGGGCTTATTTAAGTACACTGGAAAATTCCCTGCCTAATAAGGTGGGCAAAGGTTGGTAAGAAAAAAGCGTCGCTAATTTTTTTCCCCTTACAAATGCGTCTTGCCAATCCTTTACAGCTGGCTAAAAGCTAGGATTTCTCGCACTAAGAAAGAAAGTGAGACCATAAATAAACCAGTGCAGGACACCTGGAAAGAATAAAGTGCCCTTCTCAACCTTGCAGGGGAGGAGGAATCGGTGTCTACATGGCTGGTGCATGGAGGCGGTGTGGGAAAAGGAGCCTGGGCTCAGGGCTGGACCAGCGAGGAGATGCTCACAATTGTTTTCTTTCATAACAATTTGTCTCCTGAAACATAGCTTTTTAATGTTATTGATAATAGTATTTTGCCGAAGTCTAGAATGAAGAGCTTTTGCCACTATTCCAATAGCACTGTCTTTAGTCAGAAGAGAGGCTGAAATCTCTTTCTCAATATAAATCCAAATTTCATCCCCCTCAACCACTTCAGCAGAAAACGGATCAGCTCCAAAAGCTGCTCAGGGCAGGAGAATCCGGGTGACCCTGCAGATAAACAGTGTTCTACGGTGTTGTGACAGTCTAGTTAGAGTACAAACTGTTCAACTCTTTTCTTTCACATTTCGGACTATCTTGTGTCCAGATTTCAAAGGTGTGCGTTTTTGGCTATACTGAGAAAAAACCCCCTCTTTTAGTAACTCGTGTTCTCTTTGCTTTTTGGTGGGGAGAAAAAGGCTGAACCACCTGAAATACCCCTTAGATAACTCCCCTCAGTAGAAATTGGCTTCCCCTTGATTCTCAACCCCCTATTTTAGAAGGGACTGAAGAGGAATAGTGGACTTTGATCTAGGGACATAAAATACCGCCACAAAAACCCATTGTTTCACGGACAGACCTTATCTCTGATGTACTCCCTGCCACTCTCAGAACCTGATACTCTTTCCAGAGCGCATCCGACCTGTCCGTTCATTACCGTCACAGGGAGCAGATAAATAAGTATACACGCTTTTCCTCAGACTCTGGATAAACTGTGTGGCAAACCCTGACCCGATGCCTGGGGGGGCCCCACGCCAGCGATGCCCCTTGCCACGCGCCTCCAGTCTTTTGTTGCGGTGATAACTGTGTGCTTGGGTGCGGGTTTCCTTCGTCTGCCTGTTAGAGAGTGAGTCTCTGGCATCTGCTAGATAAATATATATTTCTTACCAAGATGTATTTAATACTTACGCACGTTGTCTCCATCTTTGCCGCTTCACTGTTGACTGCCAAGGTATTTCCTCTGAATTGTTTTCTTCCATCTGCTGCCGTCCAGTTCACTCTCGGATGCGAGCCTGGGTTTGGTGTCACCACTCGGTGCCCCGATGGGGTGGCAGGCTTCCAGGCACTGGCTTACCAGGGGAACGGGAGAGCTTGCTCTTGCTCATCCGAAGTGAAGCCACCGCAGGCAGAAAAGCTAACTCAGCAAATATGGAAACCAATAAATGATCATATTTTGCAATAATATGCGTATACGTAGCTGATGGATTTCAATACTAAGTTAACACCGAAATGTTAATGTGGGAGCACTTCTGGAGAGAGGCGATTCCTTTGGTCCTGGAATTGCAGAGTAGTCTTGAGTTATTAAGAAAATTCCTGTTTTTTAATTGATATTGGCCTTAATTAGCCATTAGCCATTACTTAGCTCCCATCGGCATTTAAGCCAATATTATGGTTTATTTGAGGAAGCATACTGTTTTCTGTTTAGTTCATTCTTGGTGAACTTAAAATGGCTGCACTGTGCTGTAAGATGGAGCCTCACTTCTGTATAGATAGAAATGGAATTAGCAAACGTAAATTGTATTCAAAATAGCGGCTCCTGTTTTATCTCATCGCACTTTGCCTTCCTCCCGGTACTCCTCTCCTTTCCTCGTAAGCTGTCCCAACCCCTTCCGAGAGCGTAGCAAATAGTCATTACAGTGGAGATTTTTTATCCACTGGTTTAACTTGCATATTTCTGCTTCTCTTGCAGCGAGGCTGTAAGGCTGCTAGTTAAAGTTACAGCATGCCGTTGGTTTTGCTACACATTTTTACTTGGAAGGCTTATAAAATTGCCTAGGAGAATTCACGCCGGGGTAAGGCCTGGCATAAGATGTGTAAACTTGGGAATAATTTTTTTTTAAGGCTACAAAAAAATTTCAAAATACAATTTACTTTACTATTTTTAACTTTACATCATTCTGGCTGTGCACATTTCTAAGCACCTTCAATTCCCATTTATTTTAGTGCTCACCATCTCCTAAGAGCAATTCAACATCTGAAAGGTTTGGATCCAAAACGGTTTTGTGAGAATAATGCCAGACACGTGGGGGAGGGGGTCAAACGATCAAAGAGAGGGAGTTTAATATTGTTGCCTGAGCCTGGTTTGAGGCTCATGTTTTCTAAGCATGGCTTTTTTTTTTTTTTTCCCTTTTACACTGACTCAAAGTCAGCCCTTTGGCAACTCACTTAACCCCTAAATCTGTTTTTCAATCTGAAACCAATAACACCGTGGTGATAAGGATTCTGTAAGTACTAATTATTCTTATCCATAATTTTACTCCAAGTTGGGCTGGCGTTAGGTGTAATTGGTTTTATTAGAGAATAATACTGGAAACAACCATTTCTAAACCTCGGTAAATCTGTAGAAACATTTACTCTCAAAGTTTCACGAAGCTTTTCATAATTTCCGTAGATATCGTGGTTAACAGTTCTAATTAAGCTACTCTACATGTTGCATATATTATGTAATTATACTAGACACAGAAGGAGCAACTTACAAATTACAAGACAAGGACATATACACAACAAAAACTTAATTAAAAATGTGAAAGCCATAAGAGGCAGAGAGAACAACAAATTTCAGGAAATTAATAGTCTAGATTAAAAATTATTCAGTACCCTAACTCTAATGGGATACCATTTTAATATTCAGCTTTCCATGTCAATATTGGATGTTTAAATCCTGAAATGTGAATTTCCATGCTTTTGTGACTTTGACTCACAATCTTAACGTCCTTTTAATGTACTTTTTGTTGTGTAAATCTGTGTAAGTACCATCAGTCATCAAACTTGACATCTGACGGCGTGATGTAGACCCAGCCTGCATGTATTAGGGCTTTTTGTGTTTGTGCAGTGGAACCTACTTACACAAATTCCATTGAAGGCATAAACCTGTTAAAGGAATACATTTTCTTTACACTGAAACAATAGACCTGCATCAAAGGAACATCCAGGGAAAGAATAAGTCATTTCAAAAGATAAATTTCTTTTCTGCAAAAAGGCAAAATGTACTAAGGGTCTGACCCACTGAAGAAACGAATCTGTTGACTTATCAGGGCAGTGTGCAAACCAAATTAGAATATAGATGATCATTTAAAAATTATCAAACAAGAATCCAGCCAACACCTTGCGCTTTTAATGTACTGCTATGGTTTGAGGTGATTTAAAAAATTTAAGGAAAATGTGAATGAGAACATTCCCAGCATCCTTAATGCGATTCTATTATTCCTACCCCCTGAACTTCAGCGCATGGCTAAAGCTTAACTTACACACTCAATTATAACAAGCAAGCACCCACAAATTATTTTTTAAAATGCATTAAAACTGAAAAAAAATGTATTGCTGATGTCTAAAAATAAAGGGCAATAGGACAAGAATAGAGAAAGGGTTTGAGGAAAGTGGGGCCAGCTCAGCCAGCTGTGTGCAGATGTTTTCACCTATCCCGGGGTTTGGCTGCCCAGGGACAGTGGTTTGCTGACGGTGGTTGTCCTCACTTCTCAGTGAGGACATAGCTCCAGATGTGGCACTGGCTGGGGGTCCACAGATCAGCCATTCAGGTCAGGTGGTGATCCCGGTGCCCCCGTCACGGTAGGGGCATCTTCCAGCCCCTCTCCTGAGAGGACGAGGCTGGGAGACTGTGCCCTAAGACCTCTGTCCCACAGCAGCCACCCGCAGCCTTTTGCTCCTCGCAGCCACGGGGAAAGAGGAGTGAGGGAAAGGGACTCAGGAGCAGGATTTTTTTCTGGCACGTCACGTATCTTTTTGCATGTTTTTTATTTGAAAGGCGAGAAACTCGATGTCCACACTGACTGTGGGGAGGTCTTGTGAAAGTCCCCGGGAAAAGCTTTATAAATTTTTTTTTTTCTCAGCATATCCTCCAAAATCTTTCCGAGTGTGTATACGGGGCAGAGGTGAATGGCACAACGTGCACAGAAAAAGGGAGAGCCAATACACACAACCTGGCAACTCTCTCCAGTCCTGCTGGAAGAAGAGAGGCGTCCTGGTGGGTTGCTGGATTGCGCTTTCTGGCACGGGGATTGCAAGGATGGCCTGGCTAACATCTATGCAGGGAAGCCCCAGATGAAGATGGACGTGCCGAGTCCATCACCATGAGCACCAGGCAATACATTGCGTTGCTAGACTTCTCCAAGGCTGGGTATCTGGTTGTCCACAGCCTTGTTGGAGGCACACTAGAAGTCCTGCATTTCTCTGTACAAGAAAAACCTCTGTAGAAACGTGAGTTGGAGTGCAGCTATGATGGCCAGCACCAAGAGTGGGCTTTGCCCCAAAAGGCAAAGAGCCTTGTTGGTGCTCTGCACCAGTGCAAAAGCGGTTGCCCATGGCTACAGCACCCACCGGGAGCTGCACCACCGTCCTGCTAGCCAGTCCGTTACCCCCTATAGCATGTTAAAGGCATTCACATCCTTGTATGAATGTAAAGTATATTATTTACCTACCTGACATACTTGAGCTCTAAGTATACTTTTATGGGTATCTGCTCTGTATTTGGCACTCCTAGCTGGAGTTTTGGCCAAATTCCGCCCGTAAGTAGATTCATTGCTGTCATTTGGATTTGTAGTGGCAGAATTTGCCCATTATTGTGTTATTTTAATTCCCTCAAGAATCTAATGAAAATTAAGTGAAAAAATAAGGCTTTCTGTATTCTATTTTCAGAATGATGGATTGATAGAAGGACAGGCGACTTATACTTGTAGGCTGAAGATTTTATGCATATATACATAACAGATATGGAGACAGAATTTTTCCCTTATGGCAAAGGAATGGTTTTGATAGTCTTCATTAAAATAGATTTGAAAATACCATTTGTTTTATGTTTAAACCTTAAATTAAATTTTTCAATAATAAAGTATGCTTATTATAACCCAATTCTATCAATCACTGAAATGAACAGCACATTGGTGGGTTCAAGCAAGTAAATAAATGTGTTATTTTATTGCATGTCAGGAAGGTTTATTGGGTAGAATTCTTCCCTCTGAACTGGTGGGTTAGAGGTTTAAGCGTCATATCAAGGATCTGTACTAATGCAGAGTGCCGATCTCGCCTCTCAGTGCCTCAGACAGAGGGCGGCAGTTCAGACAAGGCGTAAAAGCATGTTGCGCTCTGTCCAAGCTGGAGATAGCTGTCCCACGGTCCCTTTGAAAAGGTACCACTCGGGACCTCAGTAAAGGGTATCTCTTCGGAGGTGAGCTATTTTGAGATAGACATGACGTGTGGTATTCTGCAAGGATGTTTTTTGAGTCGTTGCTAAAGATCTTCCAGCTGATGCATTTGTCTAGGGTCATTGTGGTAGTTAAACTGATTATTTTAATAAGTGCTTTGAGAGACCTTGAATAAGAAAATAGTTTTAGATAAAATTTAGATAAAAAGAGGCTACATTCTCTGATAGAAATAGGAATGAATATGGAGAGCATCTTGCCCCTTGGTCAGCTCAGGGTTTCACACTGCACAGATCTTGCAAAATTTTTCCTTTGCGCAATGGAACAGTTGCCTACAGGTGGTGTATCCCTCTGCTGTAGGACAGGTATCCTTTCGACTGAACAGATACGGCTGGGTGAACCTTCAATGTTTCTGAGGTGCATGTAAAAACTTCTAGACGTGTTTAAGTCAGGGTGTAAACCTCCATGTCCCGAGCACTCTTCCGTCCCCACTAGGATCAAAGCAGCTCTAGGAAGGAGGTGCAGCCACTGTTCTGCTCTTGTCTTTCTGTGGTTGAGCTTCCATACCAGACATACTCCCGTTTTCCATTACATCTTGGATGTGTATGGAGCACAGAAAGTGCCCAGAGACGGCTGCTGCTGCTGGGTGCAGACGTGGGATGGGAAATGTCCCTCTGTTGCACCCTGCACTCTGACACTCGCTCTGCTCACGTGGACTTTTGCTGTCCTTACCTGGCCCAGCCCACGCTGGCTGTCCTGGCAGCGCAGGACAGAGGGACCCTCGCGTAGGGCAGCTCTGTGCCGTGGCAGGCGTTACACTGTGCTCGCTGGCGAACAGGCAGATGGTGCAGGTCATGGAGCATAACTCTCATTAACTCATAGCTGAAAGCCTTTGCTCTTGCATTTTGTAATACACCGTGGCCTGTGAGTGCTCTGTGAAAGGAGACCCAAATAAATCATATTACAGTAGCCTGGAGAAGAGGTCACAAATCTTTTTGAAGAAGAAAAGAGCCACTTCTGGCCACCGCTGAAACATGAACTTCCACGTGTATCCTGTTATAAAAAATGAATTCCATGTTGGGAAACTTATCGACATGTTTGGGTATAGCTCATAGACAGGGAGAGCTACTAACACTCCAATGACACCTTCCAGATGTTCTCCCCTCAACAATTATCCGTCTTCTCCATCCTGGCTTGTTGCTCCACAGACATCCCCAGGCAGGCGGGATGACAGCCGCTGAAGGCCACTGACAGGTTTGGCAGAGGTGTGAATATGGCAGGTTGAATAAATTCCGAGCATTCTGTGTTATCCATCATTAACATGGCTAGAATGAAAGAGTAGGGACAGAGTTCAGAGCTTGCCTCTTGTTCAAATGCGAAGAGGACATCGTCCCTCCACCCTCTCCTGGGGAAGCAGAACCTCCTGCCCAGGTTTCCGTTGTTCCAGCCCGTGCTGATCACCATGTGGAGTGTAGACCTACACGCACGTGTGTACACCAAGGTATGAACAACTGTTAGAGGTGGTGATGTAGCAGATCGTCGACTACCACAAGTGTCACGGAGAAAAAAATGTCTATGACAGATTGAACTGTGTTACCAAATTAATGGAAAGCATGAGAAGGTGAGAAGCACTCCCCAGGAGTTATTTTAGCAATGCGGGTCAGTACCAGTGTGCAGCAGCTAATTCAAAATCCCCATGGTCTCAGAAGGCTGCGAGGCTCCAGCCTGCAGCTTCCAGCCCCCTGCTCTCATCAGCGTCCAAGGGTCTGTCCCATGTGCCAGCCCACCCAACCGTCGTTTTAACGGGGCACCAGTCACTGCAGCGTTCAGGCACAAGCAGAAAGATAAAGGAATATTTTCCCCAGAAAGACAAAGTAGAGGAAAAATGTATTTCACCAAATGACAGGTGAAATCTCTTTGTAAAGATGTTTTGGAGATGAAACGCAAAAAGCAGAGCTTGCATGGGTCTTTTGTTTTACAGAATTTACAAAAGCACAGCAAAGCCCACAGAAGTGATTATCTTGACTATGTGAACAGTGCTGAGGAAAAGGGGTTATCAATTCAAACAAGAAATAGGATAACATCTGATCTGGGCTGGCAGTTCCTGGCCCTCTCCCTACTTTTTTGTCCCTTGGGAAGTAAAAGAACTGAGACCAGAACTTAGTTTTTAAGAAGAAAAAAAAAGAAGAGAATTTAAATGTATTGAAAACCTTCAGAATATGAGTAAGACCAACACTTGTCAAACATGAAATTTTTGGGGTGCAAATGTGACACTCTTTAGATTACTGTTAATTGTGTTTTGCTGTTTGTGACTTGAGGCTTATGATGTCATTTCATGTTTATCTGTGAATGAACCTGGGTATAACATAATGTGAACATGACAAAGTGTGATGGAATGCCAAAAGCTAAAGAGAAACATATGACTTCTGGGCTGAATACCTGCTTTACCCTAGTATCTAATAAGAAAAAAGCTGGGATGTGGAAACAGGGTGAACAGTAAGAAGAGAAAAAAATTTGGCACGTCTTTTGTTGAAATTCAATCCTCCCCCTCCCTACTATGCCCAGAAACCATCTGCAAACTTTTCAATCATTTTTTAGGATACAGTGAATTTTATCATAATTTTGTCAACCAAAACCATATGTGCTTTTTCTATTGACAACATAGAATAACAAAATCATATTTGTTCAGACCACAAGGCAGGTAATAAATAACTGTGGACACACTGCTACAACTTAAGGCTTTTTAAAAAAAAAAGTATTGAATATTACCAAAAAATTTAATTTGGGAGGTAAAGTAAACTTCTGAAGAGAAAACCATCTGAGAGAAAGCTTGTGGCTCAATAACTTTCCCCTTCCTGTTAGACCAATTCTAACTCGGTGTCCTGAGGCCATAATAAAATGAGATCTTCCACCGACCGCCCTCGTCCGTGCGTGGTGTAGATGTACATGCAAACTGCCGGTAACGGTCACGGCATGTTCCTGCTGTGCACAGATTCTCCGGCGTTATTGCACTCGGCCGTCTGAGCTCATGCAGGCCACTGCTCTGAGAAGTTTAGATCCCTGAGGTGAAAAGATTAAATGTGAATTGAAGTAATTTAGGACATGCTTCCTCCTAATACACCAGCCATGAAATATCTTTCCTTACTGATATTAGACAAGCTAATCTTTCAGGTGTGACCAAATATTGCCAGAATCATGCAAAAATCCTCACTCTAGAGCATCAGAATAGTCCTGCTCTAGACAGGCTTTGGTGACAAGCAACACTTGCTCATTCTTTGGGTCTAAAAATGCAAACGTTTGGAACACAAGTATCTGCCTAAAGCAGTTTAGAGGTCAGCCTCTTTTTTTTTTTTGCATAAGTTAAATTGACATGAAACTCTTACCTCTGTGTGTGTGTGTGTGCGCACAGAGGAAGCTGTTGCAAATAGCAGTGGGCTCGGCTTATAAACACCAAAATTCAAACGGTGAATATGGCACAGCTATATTAACCATAGTAGATAACCTTGCAGGGTGAGCAAGATGTCCACGTGTTGGGTGGGGAGGTGGTGAACGTCTTTTCTGAGGTGGGGTGAGAGACAAGATCCCTGCGTAGTCTGGGTCTTCGCCTGCTATGACCAATGACACGTAGATGTTGTGCCTCTCTGCTTGCTGCGGTAGGAGGCTGTGACTTCCAGTTACTTGGAAGAAGTTACCAAAGAAGCTGGAGAAGTCTTTGTCTCAGCCTATCTATAACTTGGACAGGCAACTTTCCTGGTCAGTGCTTTAACAAGCCTTTGAGCTTAAAGGATGAAAATTATTATAGTGCGGTTACACTGAAGTTCGGGTCAAGTGATTTTTTTTTAAAAATCTTTGAATCCATATGTAGACAAACATATGGTTTTAATATGATTATATATATTACATTAATAAACATGCAATTGTCATTGTTTTAGCAGAGATAAACAGCCTTAGTTTTTTATAGTAATGCCTCATTAAGAGTGACTTGGGGACTTGGTTGGATCCCCGCCACTTGACTTTGCACGATTACTCTTTACCTGTGTGTTAAAGTGGATGCAGAAAAGCTTGTGCTCTGCTGCAAAACGCTCTGAGATCTGACAATGAAAAGCTACAGTTAAAGTTCCTCTATTAGAAATGTTATTGCGTTCTCCTCGCTGCATTCATTTTAATACAGTCCTTCCTCACTCGTCGCCATTAGCTGCAGCATTGGGTTCTGCCATATTGTTTGCATTGTTTTTCTATATAGCAATGAGATAAACAGGAAGACATAATCCTTGGTCTGAAGAATTTACTATTAAAACTATTCTTACTTATTATAATAATGCCCCAAGACTTCAGCTGAGATGTGGCCTCAGCGTGTCGCGCAGTTACGTGATCAAGCAGGAAGACAAGAGGTTTGCCTCGAAACCTTCCCAGTCTAAACGGCACAAACAAAAAGGAGGAAAGTCGTATAATTTTTCAGCAATGATAATGATAAAATAATTAATAGACTTTGCAGGTCTTTAAAGCCTTCCTGCTAAGTTCGTCATGATCTTAACAAATAATCAATTAAAGCCTTCTGAGATTAGCAAGCATTATTATCCCTGTTTTATGGATTAGGTGACTGAGGTACAAAGGGATTAAATTCGCAGCCCTATACCTTCCGCCCCAAACCCTCTCACGCCGGTGTGAGTGCCAGCACGCAACGAGTCACAAGAGCAGGTTCTGGAGCACTTTTTAGGATGACAGATGGGAGAGAGCTGGAGGGAACCAAGCTGTTTGGAGTCTGCTCTTTTATCTGTTAATTAATGTCTTCACCTGTTTTAACCTGATTTCTCACGACAGTTGTAGCCAATCCCAGTTTTGGAGTTGCATTTAAAAGGGTAGTAATGTTACCAGGATATTCAAAGGAGAAAGTTGGAGATTACATATGGTGTTTGGGAACCTTTGCTGAAATGAGAGACCCATTTAACAGACAAAAAGAGTGTACTTTTCCAGAAAATAATGATGTAGCTGAAGACTTGGTTAAGAGTCAATAATAATACCATTGCTGCTGCCTTCCTCAGTCAGTGTGCACGGAGTGGGGAGTGCTTCAGGGAAATGGTGCGTTACATGCGGCTTCTCTCAAGCTTGAGATGTAGGACCTCCATAAAATCTCTTCTTACAAACGAATCTATACGCAACTCAGCCCACATGCTGCTTGGAGAGATACAAGTTGCTGTCATGTTTAGACCACAAAACCCACAAAAAGTGGGTGTGAAATGTTCCACCAGGATTAGTAATTGTTTTCATCTTTGTTAATTCCTGTGACCTGGTGTAACCGTGGAAGGAAATCAGTAGTTCCTTGGGGGCACCTGGGAGGTGGTCCACTGAGCAGAAGGTGCCCATACCACCTTTCAGCAGTGACCTCTTCAGCTGTGGGTGGTGCCTGTAGAGGAGCAGCTGCCTGCTGCTGGGAAGGTCAGAGCTGTGCTTTTGTCCCATCCTACTCCAAAGCTGCAGCTCTAGGACCAACTCTTGGAAGAGGATTGGTGGTGGCAGGAGGTGGTGGAGAGCGCATTTGGGAGGTGAGAGTCTAAAAGTGCGTGTCCCTCCAGCTGCAGGTTGAGCAAGATGTCCACGTGTTGGGTGGGGAGGTGGTGAACGTGTTTTCTGGGGTGGGGTGAGAGACAAGATCCCTGCGTAGTCGGGGTCTTTGCCTGCTATGACCAATGACACGTAGATGTTGTGCCTCTCTGCTTGCTGCGGTAGGAGGCTGTGACTGGGCAGCGGCTGCTTTGTGGCTGGAGCCGGGGTGGTGACACCACCCTGTGAAGGGGGCTTGGCTGTGACCGGAGAGCCCTGCTGGGTCCCTCGCCCCAGAGGAGACCTGGTGATGATGCACCTTCTGCTCTGAGCTGTGTGTGTCCGATTAGAGACACCTCTCACCTCCTGAGCTGTGACAAACTACCTTTGGGTCCGACATTTAACCTCCTGCACAGCTGCTCCAAGGAAGCGAACTTTCTTGTTGAACTTATTACACCGCAAAAGGGGTTGTTCGACATATGCTTTAGTTAGCAAATCAGCGTCTCCAGGAGATTTAGGGGAAATGTGGCAACTGTCTGACTCGTGAAAGATGCATCGGAAATATCCAAAAGTTTTTGGTGCCAAATGTAGCAGAGATGATGTTTCTCCGCTCCCCCCTCTAACAGATGCTCTATTTTCCATCCCTTTGACTGTTCTATAAAAGAATTTCTTCTGCCTCTTTCTTTATGTGGAAATGAAAGACAATGCTTGTTCTGTTCCAGAAATGCAGTCTATTTTCTTAGAAATACTAGATATTCAAGACAAAGCACCTGTGCCCCAGGTTTCCTTTTGGGCAAATTGAAAGGGAGAACATACGTTCTGTTTTGCAGTGAAAATTGCACGATTTTTATTTCTGAAGAGGTCTCATTAACACCTAATTTCCAGGTAAAGGAGCAACTTGTTTTTCCTTCCTTTTTGAACACCGAATGGGGGGTATTTCATAACTATTTTCTGTAACGTGCTTGAACCTGCAGGAGCCGTGACTTCTTTCATAACTCACCTCCACCTATCTCTTTGTCTGTGTTGTAAATTCAAGCAGTTGCTACCAGCCTCCTTTTTTCTCTTCAATATTTTAATATTGCATCTAATATTTAACAAGCACAGAAATGATGAAAATGCTACTGAATGTGGGACATAGGACTGTAAATTGAATTTAGGCTGCTAAGAATCCTTGTTTTTAACAAAGATTGGTGGTGGTTTTGTGTCGTGTTGTTTTGTTTTTACACCAAAACAGAAACCACTCCAACGGCACTAAAGGAACTTTAAGAGGCTGTGTGCTTTGCAGGTCTAGGTGCTAATAAACACAAGAACCCTGTTCTCGGTACACTTTAAAGAAAAACAAGATTACAGTTTCTTTCGCAGCCACCTCAGTTTGGAGGCCACAGTTTTAAAAAAGCAAGTTCTGCATTCAAAAACCAGCATGCAATTCCATCAGGGCAGCTCCTCCGTGTGAGCAGGGGTGCAGCGCTAACAGGGTGAGGGCCAGGAAGGGAAGCTTAGTTGAAGAAAGTGCTACTTAAAGTAAATGCTAATGATTTAAAATGTTATTCCTTCTGTGCTTTTAGAGAGAAAAAAAAAAAAGTTAAAAAAAAAAAAAAGTAATAAAGGCTCCCAGCCTGTACCTCATCTCCAGTCACTCCTGTGAAATTCCCAAGAGAGCATCCAGGCTCCCCTCTCCCCCTCTTTAAAAATGGTGGACCTGGAACCACTTACAAGAGAGGCTTAATAAGAGGCAAATGTGTTTTATATTTTGTATCTTGTTAAGTGAAAAAAGATGGATTCCCACAAGTAGTCTCCTGGTGCAGATTTGAGTGGTCTATGCATGCAAATGTTGTGATGCTTCGGCTGCTAGCATCCCGTTCCAGTCCCCCTTGGCCACTTAAAATCCCACCCCCCTAGAGCAAGCAGAGATGAAATTGCTTCATTTGTACAATGGATCTGCAGATCTAGGAAACTTGTTTCTCTCTGTTTTGCTGATAATTTACTCCTCGTTTGATTTTTTTTTTTTTTTTCCCCTTCCCCCCCCCCCCCCCCCCGAAAGGAAACAGTGTCTCGGCTCACATCTCTTCCCTAAGGAGGGAGGAATTGTTTCACTGGTCTGAGAGTATGATTGAAAGCAACTGAAAAAATTAAAAAAGACCTACACAAAGATGGCACGTTTATTAGAGGAGAGGAAAACCCCTTTGCATCTGAAAACCGATAGTAAAATTTTTAATTTATGTTCCTGATTGCTGAAAAATCTGCTGGAAAAATGTAACTATTAAAAATATACAGTATGTTATGCAAAGGTGTGTGTTGAACAGCAAGACATATTCCCCCTCTGATAATCTTTTTTTATGACCTTTTGGTGCAAGATAGTGCCATGCTTACTGTCTGCTTTCACTATTCAGTGTTGAGGAAACGCATTATATTTGTCTTTGATCCAGAGATCTGGATTGCTAAAACTGATGGCCACAATTAAAGACAGTCCTGTTGAAAACCTGACCTCTGTCTGCTCTCAACTTCATGTAAACTTTTCAATATGGATGTAATTTAGTATTAAATTACCCGTACTTTATTGCTTTTTAGCACAGCTCTGTCCTGTTGCCTTTTAAAAATATAAAGAGTAACATAAAAGAAAAATTGCAGTGCATCTGCTTAATTATGTAATTATATACTTGTTTTCCTACATTTAGAAACCTTTTTGGATGCGTTGTCTATAGAAAAGCCGTAATACTTGAGATGGATTACTTTTCTGTGTTCTCAGAGCAAATCCAGAACAAAACGTGTAACTGCAGTTGAGAGTTGTGTTGTCCTGAAGAGCTTGTGTTGAGGCGTGCCCCTTTTTTTCGGGCAGCCCAATAAGCCCGTGAGGGTTTTTTTCCCAGACCTTAAACATGATATCAGCCCGTGACTTTCACTCTGTGGTCTTGTAGACCTTCTGTCTGAACGAGGACTAAACTCCTCAGCTTTAGCAGATCATGGAAATCACAGACAACGTGATTGGAAGGGACTAGGAGGCATCAACTGATCTCTCACCACTTCTAAAAGGAAAAAAAAAAAAAAAAGTGGAATTTAGTGGCCAGGAGTCTACAGACTCCTGTTATCTTGTGCCAGCTGCTACTGTATCAGCGCTGGTGCCTCCAGCCAGCTCCTCCTTCATTTGGCCGGTGAAGGTCTGGGCACGCTGCAGCTCACCATGGGTCAGATGTCTCAGTCCTTGGTTGTCCTCTCCAAGCTTCCTCCACCTGCATCTCCTTAGCAAAACAGCCAGCACTTGATCTGTTTTGCCTTCCTCCAGACACTCAAGGATCCCACACGTGATCCTGAAATGATAATTTTATTGTGGCTGTGGCCTTCATCTGTGATGTAGCGTGTTTATTAGGAGACAAGAAAATTACTGTACATCTAAAAAACAGCGCTAAAATTGTTCCCTTCTGCTCACTGCTTTGGGGCTTCTCCAGCCTTTTTCATTGTCGCTTGGTGTTTCTGGTCCTTCCTTCCACTTCATCGCTTTAGAGCTTATTTTGCAGCTTGCTTGGTGCATCGGAATTAACCTGGCCAACCGCAGTTAGGTCCATCTTGCCCAGCACGAGGAGAAATCTCAGTACACCAGGTCCTGGGCAAATACGGTTGCAAAGATGAGCGTGCATTGATTACTGGTTTTGCACCTCCTCATGTTAAAAGATGGTGGGCTGCCTGCTGGTTACAGTGCTGCTCACAGGCAAAGCAGTCCCTTCTTCTATTCTTTAGATATGTGCAACATCTTCTAAACAGAACGCTGTTATCTGATATGGGAAAATGCATTTATCTGCATTCAATTGAGAGCTCTTTACTTTTATCTAGTAAACTCTGTTTGCGGCTGTGTGTCAAACGCACCTAACCTTGCCCAAGAAATGGCAACAACAACATCTTCTGGGATACTCCCCCACCAAAAAAAGGGGGAATGCGCCTTCTTGGGAGACCATCCCTGCAAAGGCACGGAAGAGCGCGGCAGGGCTGCTGCAGCACAACGGCCTTTCTGTGAACAACGCCGGCGTGGCCGAGACATCTGTTTTTCCTCAGTCTGTAACACAAGGAGGAGGTTAAACCAAAGGTGGGTTTTGCGCTGTTTGAGCGTATGTGGGAGATGGCGCTGGTCCAGGCGGCGCGGGGGAAGGAGGAGGCTCTTGCTCGGCTGGGAACCCGTGAGCTTCGGGATCGCTTAAGAGCTGGAGTCTGCTGTCAGGACAGTATCTCTCAGGGCTTTTATTATTTCACAAGCATTTGAAGTCTCTAGTGCCTTTTAAGTATAAAACGACTGGTGAGGCAATTCCTTTGCTAAACTCCTTGTATCACTGTTACTTTGGCCAATTGGGATATACAAGATAAGGAATGGTCTGGGCAGGTCCGTTGGGTGGAGGCGGCGAGCACTGGAAAAAGCTGCAGGGGTGAAGAAGAAG
Organism: Rissa tridactyla; assembly: GCF_028500815.1. NCBI lineage: Eukaryota > Metazoa > Chordata > Aves > Charadriiformes > Laridae > Rissa > Rissa tridactyla. The sequence goes on from NC_071469.1 coordinate 93,774,838, forward strand.
TGTTTTCTGAATTGGCAGCAAGACTGCTTGTCCCAACCAGCGTCTCCCAAGTCTCCATGCCTTGTAGACTCAAAGCTAGAAATTGGGGATGGGTGAAATCGAGGCGCTTCTCTCTTGGCAGGTGCTGGTGCTCTCCACGGCTGGAAGCACAAACCAGACAGGTCACTGCCTGAAGCGCTAGAGGCGCTTCCCAGGCGTTATATTCTAGCAGGTTGTTCTTCCCGCTGTTATGGTTTGTCCCGTTGCTGCACAAATTGTAATTTAAATGTTTTAAATGAGATTACAAGTATGTTTTAATGCATAGTTAACGCAGTCTATATATATTGTGTAGGGCTCGTCCGCCCGCAGCCCTGGTCTCCTGCGTGGCTGGGGCTGGGAGGTCTCCCCTTTGCTGGAGCAGTGCCACGGCCCACTCGTGGGCGTGGGGTGTCGGGGCGTGAGTGCGGTGGCCTGGATGCGGCGTGAGGTGTCCAGCAGGAGCCGAACAGCCACAGCTACTGGCTGCTTTGGAGAAAAATATGAGGAGATATTTTATTTTATTTTATTCTCAGAAATACTATGAGAACTGCAGGTTCCCTTCTAGACTCTGCCATGTTAAACATACTATGGAAAGATTTTTCTACCACAACCATTCAGATACTAAAGTGAATAAATAAACAGATATCAAAACACATCACCCAGGGGAGGTAAATATGATTTATTAGAGACTTAAAATATAAAATTATAAGGTTAAAAATCATTAAAAATGAATCTTACAGGTGCAGTAATAAAAGAAGAGTTAAAGGTGTTTGCAGCCTAATCTAGTTGTATCTATTGCCTTCTCTTTCGCACTGCCTTACTTTGATCCTCTTCTCCTTTAAGAACAAATGCAGCTTTACCCAACTAATAATTTATTTATAACTTTTTTTCTAAAAATTGCACCCACCAGAAAAAAACACACACTGCATGGAATTTTATTGACTTCCATGCAAAAATATGACTGCAGACCATCAGGAAACTGACGGGAGTACGTTCTATATCTTATCTGACTTTTCTTACATATTTGTTTTTGCAGAGGTTCACTTTGCGGGTTGAGAGCGCTCACAACAAAAGCAAAACCAAACAAATGAAAATCTACCTCCAGGTGACTCTCCCGACCCCTCCAGCTGTTGTTTGAATAAGGGTCCATCATCTTTTGGTTTAGTGATGTGTCATCCATCTCCCCGCTCTTGCGTACGTTTGCTTGTAGTACTTCACCTTTACAGGCATGTGGCAGGTACACAGGAGCACATAAAACGTTTGGGCAGGTATCAGAAGCAATGTGCAACTGTGACAACTCGAAAATACAATTATCTCCCTTACTGAGAGCCAGATAAGGTATGTATTTCCCAGGAGAGTGAAACTATGAATGACTTGCAATGCGAAAGCGCTTCTAAAAGTTTTGCATCGCCATTAATGCACATTATTCCTCTTCCCAAAGTGTGTGTTGACGTGCAGTGACCGCGGCGGCGATGTTGGCGTTGCCTGTAGGATCATGGGAGAGGGTGGCAGCGTCCTGCACTGCGTGGCAGTGACGCGAGGAAAGCACATAAAGCTAATTAAGCTGAGGAGTCAGAGATGTTTGGGGGCGGGGGGGAGGGGGGAACTTCACTCACACTTTTTTCCCAGCTAAAAATGTTGTTGTGAGGAAATGGAATTTTTCACCTAAATATCTGCCTCGATTGAAAATCTTTGACCTTTAACATGAAAAACAGCAACTAATTTTTGAAAGCAGATTTTTTTTTTTGCATTTTTGATTAAACTGAGCCAAACAATTATTTCTGTAAAAGGACTGTTTTTTTTTTTTCCACACAAAAAAGGGAGAAAATGCTTTCTGACAAGCTTTAATAAAAAGGCAGTTAAGGGGATGTTTTCTCATGTGGATTCCATTTCCTGGGATGCTGAGCCCAGAAGCACAGAACCTGTGCTGTCTGTGGGCTTTGCATCTGGAGGGTTTGCATCTGTAGCTCTGTAGCTAAGAGGAAAACATGGGAGCATTTTGAAGAGTAAAATCTGCAAACAGCTTAGTGGTCTGAAGGCAAAGTCGGTGCACGTGTGAAACTTAATGGAGAGCTAATAGAGCTTTGGAGAGAAAGGAGCGCACAAATTATACATTTAGCATTTTGGGGGTTTGATGGTGGAAGTGTGGTGCAGACGCTTAGCTGTCATCTGGAAAAAAGGCAAGGCTCTGAAATAACTTCTGCGAGTATGTCAGTGCAAAACCTTCTGCGTCCTCATCAGCATTTGGAATAATAAATACGTGACAGAGCTGCAGGCTTTGGCCCCTTCAGGCAGGGGGTAAGGAGATGGCGCAGGGAGCGGGGCATCAGGCATTGAGAGGCGCTTTGCTGGCAGACCAGGGCTGCTGGGGAGGCTGGTGAGCCCATTGCTGGGGTTTGTCCAGGGGTCTGAGCTGGCAGGTGAAGCTGAGTGGCAAAGCAAGCCACCGTGATGGGGATGGGATGGCCCTGCAGCTGCATCTTGTACCAGCAGGTTATTGCAGCTGAAGTGGGACTATGGCCCGGGGCTGCAATGGGCTCCAGGTGTTTGAAGGCTCCTGGCACATGTGGGATGAAACGTGCTGGAGCAACAGATGGGATGTGGGGAGGGCAGCCGTGCTGGTGCGCTCTTTGCTGCCCCGTGCCTTGGGTTCCGTGAGGTTTGCAAAGCAGCTGCCTAAGCAGAAAGGATGGTCAGCAATGGGCATGGAGGAGCAGGAACCTGCTGGCTCACTTTGTGGGAATTGTTAAATCAAACCAGCTTCTTAAGATGGGACACGCTGACCTGCACTGAAAAACCTTTCAGCTACCGCTGCTTGGCCAGATAAGGCGATGCTGTCATTGTGGCTGGTGGCAGGTTTGTGCCTGCCCTGCTGCATGCCATGGCGTGGCTGGGTGACAGCAGCACGGTCCCCAGGCAGCCCGCAGCCCTGCGGGTGACCCTCCTGCAACAGCAAACCCACCACCTCCCAACAGGGAACGGGCACCACAGCTGGGGTGGACAAAGTGTTGGACAATGGCGTAGGCTGTTGTCTCCTTTTCCTGGAATTTGGATGTGGGATGAGGCAGGAGTAATGTTAAATCTCTGGAAAAACAGGAGTGTGAGTGTGCTGCTGCTCCCGTGCGTTTGCTGGCACCCAGGCACTGTGGCTGCAGGGCATCACGTGCTGCCCAGCACCGAGCCTTAGGCGGTGGCTGAACGTTGTCAGCTCTGCACACAGACCTGGGAGTGAGAATGAGGATTCTTATTTTTTCTCTTCTTTATTTTGTGTGTATGCGCGCTCTCTGGTAGAGAAAACCATGACTGGGGACCTGACAACATCCGCCTTTCCTCCCCTGAACCCAGTACTCTGTCCTGCGTTAACAGACCAAATGCTTCAGAAAAGGGAACAAGAGATGTTGAGTTAGATACGTGTGACCATCTGCCCTGTACTACTTTTCCTCTTGATTCCCTATAATTTGAAAGTGAATTAAACCACAACTTGTACGAGGTAATGTTCAGGCTTTTTTGGATTCATTTATTTATTTAATCAATCATTACCATTAACTACTATAATTACAGAATCACAGAACGGTGGGGGTTGGAAGGGCCCTCTGGAGATCATCTAGTCCAACCCCCCTGTCAGTGCAGGGTCATCTTATATCAGGTGGCACAGGAACGCGTCCAGGCGGGGTTGGGATGTCTCCGGAGACGGAGACTCCCCCACCTCTCTGGGCAGCCTGTGCCAGGGCTCTGCCACCCTCACAGCAAAGAAGTTCCTCCGCATGTTGAGATGGAACTTCCTATGCTCCAGTTTGTGCCCGTTACCCCTTGTCCTGTCGCTGGGCACCACTGAAAAGAGCCTGGCCCCATCCTCCTGACACCCACCCTTTAAGTATTTATAAGCGTTGATAAGGTCCCCCCTCAGTCTTCTTTTTTCCAGACTGAAGAGACCCAAATCCCTCAGCCTTTCTTCACAAGAGAGGTGTTCCAGTCCCCTCATCACCTTGGTAGCCCTTTGCTGCACCCTCTCCAGCAGGTCCCTGTCCTTCTGGAACCGGGGAGCCCAGAACTGGACACAGTACTCCAGGTGCGGCCTCACCAAGGCAGAGTAGAGGGGGAGGATGACCTCCCTCCACCTGCTGCCTACGCTCCTCTTGATGCCCCCCAGGATGCCATTGACCTTCCTGGCCACAAGGGCCCATTGCTGGCTCATGGTCATCCCATTGTCCCCCAGGACTCCCAGGTCTCTTTCCACCAAGCTGCTCTCCAGCAGGTCAGCCCCCAACCTGTCCTGGTGCATGGGGTTATTCCTCCCCAGGTGCAGCAGCCTACACTTGCCCTGGTTGAATTTCATAAGGTTTCTCTCTGCCCAACTCTCCAGCCTGGCCAGGTCTCTCTGGATGGCGGCACGGCCTCCTGGTGTGTCAGCCACTCCCCCCAGCTTTGTGTCATCGGTGAACGTGCCAAGGGTGCGCTCTATCCCTTCATCCAGGTTATTGATGAATATATTGAAGAGGACTGGGCCCAGTACTGACCCCTGGGGAACACCACTCGTCACTGCCCTCCAACTAGACTCTGTGCCCCTAATCACCACCCTCTGAGCTCTGTCTTTTGACCAGTTCTCTATCCACCGTACTGTCCATTCATCAAGCCCACTCTTCCTAAGCTTGCCTATGAGGATGCTGTGGGAGACCGTGTCGAACGCCTTGCTGAAGTCAAGGTAGACCACATCCACCGCCCTCCCCTCATCTATCCATCCAGTCATGCCATCATAGAAGGCTATCGAATTAGTCAGACATGATAATTCTGGATCTTATTTTATATCAGCATAAATGCCTACTCCATTTTTACATCTGTCTGTGTTCCTCTGCTCAGCGTGTTCAGTTTCAGGGAGTTCCCAAGTTTAATTTGTATATGTGGAAAGAAATTCCCCTTATTGGTTTCGAATGCATCACCTTTTAATTTCATGGAGGATGCCCAGGTACCTGTGTTATGAGATAGCCCAGAAGCAGCTGATCTACCCCCTGTAGGTTATTCATTATCTCATATGCTGTTATTATGTCTCCTCTTATTTATTGCCTAGTTAAGGTTAAAAAAAGTCTTTCAATCTCTGGTCATATGAGAGATTTTCCATATCCCTAATGATTCCTGATGGTTTGCTCTGAATCACCTCTAATTATGCAATATTATTTTTGAAATAGGATGGTCACTACTATACATTACAGCTGAGAATACTTGATTTACATGTGTTACACATTATTTTCCCATATTATCCAGCATCCTAATGCATTGGCTTTTCTGAGCGCGATATTTCAGCCTTATTGATCCCAGCATCCCATCCTGGGAACTTCTTGCCTTTCAGCCTAGCCAAAACGCAGCAGCCACCCTCCCTGCCTGTCCTGTTACTCAGTTCTATCATTTCGACCTTTCAAGTTGCTTTACTGGTTTCCTCTTGCATGGTCACAAAGCTGGGGTTTGCTGCTCTGCCCTGCGCAATGTGGTCCCAGCCGCTCCACTCTGCTGCCTGCAGCCACTGGGCTGGGGCTGCCGCTGTCTCCTGACATCTCTGTGCCTTCCCTAGCATTTCCTCCAGTCCTGGAAGTTTCTTCTCGCTCAAACGCTTGGGTTGCTTCTCCTTTCTTCAGTAAGTCTCTTCTAAAAAAAGTTCGTTCTTCAGTGGGCCACGCAGGCTCTGATCTGTGCCACTGAAATGCTTTCATCATCCTTCAGTGCTGAAGCAGAACTTAAAAATGATAAACTAAGTGTCTGATCCCACAAACAGTTACACATGCGAGTCAGCTTGTTGACTTCAAAGGAACTGCTCACACGAGTAAAGTCATGTATTAAGATATTTTCAGTAATGAAAATTCCTTAGGGTTTGGTTTGTGTTTTTTTTGTTAGTAGCACAGAACAGAATTTTGCACCTCAATAAATAACTGCTCATTAAAATTCGAAGGGTTACTTAGATGCTTTAAATTTAGACAGATGCCTACCTGTCTCTCCAAACTACTTCTAAACGCTAAATCCTGCCAATCCTGACGCAAGCAGTCGGAGCGAGCCCGTGTCTGCGGTGGGGAGGGGGAGCCTGTTCTGACTAAACAGCAGGCGAGGGATGGGGGCAGGTAACGATGAGCAAGCAGCAGAAGTGTATGTATTGTCATCTGTCTTCATTTAAAGGGCGTCACTGCTGATTTTTGGATATCAAAGAAAACACAAAGATTCTTTTAGGAAGAAAACTGTGAAGTCTGGCCCCTGGTCAGTCCCAGGCACGCTGGGAGGACGTACCAGCCCGCTGGGGGGACCATGGCTCCTGGCATCAGGCAGGTACCTCCTGGCACTCACTGCACCTGTCCCCTTCCCGGTTTGCCCAGCTCCCAACCACAGCTCCCTGCCTGGCACCGGGGACCATCCCTTGGTCTCGCTGTCCCCTGTGGGCGGTCAGTGCTCAGGCAGCCGTGCTTCCCATGTGCGCACCAGCAACGTGGCTAGAAAGAGCAGTCGCTACTCGCCAGAAGCTGAAGCCATGAAAGGGGAGAGACTTTACGATGATGCTTTTCCCCCATCTTGCTTTCAGTTTTAGCTGCCCCAGGTGTACGTGGCCATCAGCATCAGTGATGGTGACAACGGAGGTCAACTGGTTGCCCCAATTTCTCTGGCAAACTTTTGAGAGCCCCTGCTAGAATTGATCTTCCTCTGCATGACTGTATTTCCTTCTTTTCATTGCAGCAGGGGCATGTGTGGCTCTTTTTTTTTTGCCTTCTATATGTGGCTGGAAAGGGAAAGGGTTGGTTTTAAGGCAATATGGAGACAGATTGAAATGAATAGCTTGAGGTTTGATTGAGTAAGCACCAGCCAAAACAGGGTGGATGTTTGTACCGGGGAATGAGTACGTACCCGAAGAATCAGACTGTCCCCACCTGTACACAAAGTGGTCTTGTTCGTTTTTATTTTTAAACTGTGCAATTTCTTACAATGTAGAAAACACACTTTAAATGTAGATACCTTTCTAATTTTGTCTATCAGACTCTCAAAGTGGGGGTGAGAGGATACAGGCGTAAGTCCTGGTGGTTGCTCTCTGCTTCTTTGGAGGCTCCTTGCCTTATCTGAACCGTAGGAAGTCCATATGGCATTTTGTGATGTATTTGTAATGGTGTATACGTTCATCCTTCCTTGGATGAAACGTTTTGAAGCTAAAATGACTCATCTATAGAACTGAAGCTGAGCAGTAAAGCTTTTTCTGAGACTCACTAATAACTACTTTTAACTTTTTTCTGGATTTTAAAATATTTTCCATCATGGAATTGAACACAAGGTTTCAGTTGCCTATTAGCTAGCAAACCCCTCGCCTAGCACATTACCGAACTGAACCTGCCTCTTCCTTCTTAATACTTTCAATGAATTTCAGGAATTATAGTTTTTCTGGTTTTTTTTTTTTCTTCTGCCATTGCATATTCAATTCTCAGAGCACAGCTGGGTGAAACATCTTTGCCCTCAGTTTGCCTTGGGCCAGAAGCATCTGCTGGGTTTTAAAACTGACTGAAGCTTCATTACCCTCTTTGCCCATATACAGATTTATTTGCTTGCCCGTCGTACACCAGATCAAGTGATACCGTCAAAGAAATATTAATTTCCATTTATGGTTTGGCCCATTTCATAAAGGGACACTCCGTGGCAGTAACTTGTACAGCGCTTCCTGCAGAATTTCACAGAGATACGCAAGGGTGAACTGGAGAGTGGTGAACGTTGGGTCCAGCATCCATCTTCACCAATGCAAATTGCAGGGAGGAAGGTGGCAAAACCATCCCCCCTCAGCCCTGGGGCTGCAATGTGCTTTGTCTTATTCTGCCAAATTCAGCCCTTGGGAGGGAGGTGGGTTTGCTGGGGGTCCGCAGTGCCCCGGAGTCGCTGCCAGCCGTTGGCTCGCTGGGGCACGAGACACGGAGCAGCCCTGCTCGGACCAGGAGCCCATAGGTGTGTGTGGCCCTTGGAGCACAGGGGCTGTCCCATGGGTGTCGCGCATGGCCTGGGACATCTAGCTGGCCAAGGGGATTTTGGATTGTGCTGTTCTGTCCTGAGAGCAGCCAGCAGCGCGATTCGGGGAGCGTTTCTGTCTGGGGGGCACTTGCAAAGGCATCAGGCTGCAGATGGGCGGCCGGTTCCCCCTGCACGTTTTTGGTTGTTCTCATTTTCTGCCTGCTGAGGTTCTCGTTTTCTGCCTGGACCCATGCTGCTGCTCCCTCCTGCCATGGGAATGCCGGCAGCCACCAGCCTCCATGCGTGACATCACACGCGTTTTTGTATTAGCAGCTTCTTCCGACTCTATTCAATGATCAAACAAGAGAAGGGGTTTGAGAGAGGAAAGTGCAAACACCTGAATTACCAGTAAAGCCCATACAGAAAATAAAATCATCTCAGGAAGAAAGGTGTATTCCCCCCCCCCCCCCCATTTTCTCCACGCCAGCGTGCTCAGGGCCAGCACAAGCCCGGCCGCATCCCTGCGCTGCTCCTCCCGCCCAGCGCCCACCCTGCCAGCGAGAGCGGGGGCTCCCCGGCAGCTACGGCTCTGCGTCGGGGGCACCGGGAAAGGGTGCCCAGGGCTGTGTAATGCTGTAACTACTTCCCAAGAGTGCCAAACAGAGCAGTTTTGTAATTATGCCAATTGCCTAATTTGCACAGAAATTCATTTATGGTTGGGTTTTTTTGGTGTTGTCACCTTTGTCTTTTTTTTTTTTTTAAATAAATGAATATTTTAAATAGATATAAAGCACAGCGCAAAAAAAATGCTAAGTTATGTAGTGGAAATTAAGCGCATATAACGGAAGACAAATTTCCAGTTTTTATCAAGAAGCAAAATTTGACTTCATTGCGTAATTTTTGGTATGAGTCAAGCAATTGATGCTAAGATGTCTGTTTGATATTTAGGGAAAGATTTGATGCTTTAATAAGGGAATCCTCTGGCTCCCTCATCCATCATTCGTCATCCTCATCCATCCAAACACCACTGTAAATTTGTCAGAGCCTTTTCCATATTCAGTACTTGTATAAATAATGGCCGTTGTGAACAGAAAAAAGGAAACGTGCGTTTTCTATTTCTGTTCTGTCTCCAGTTGTAGCCGTGGAAAGGTTTAGCAGGTTTTTGCTTTCAAAATACCTCTGCTCAGATCGTACAATATAATTGCATAAGCAAAAGTGCATTCCAGTTGCCCCTTATTGTGGTTGCTGCTTCCTAAAAAACCATGAGTTCGTGAGCTTTTCTATAATATATGAAACAGTCTGTGCTTCATTACTACGCGCTTTTATCCTACTTCATCATGTCTTCCCTCTTTTCTGTGCTATCTTAGGGATTATGCAGCTTCTCTGCAATATTCTGAAATTAATCAAACCAAGCAAAACCTCATGCTATATTATCCATCACTGGAGGAGAATGATTTCCGCAATCCAGGCAGCCTTACATTGTTTTGTCCAGGGGCTGCAGCAGAATTCCATTAACCAGAATACACTAGAAATTTGATTTCTCACAAAGCGCATTTGTTAAATATTCGCAAACAGCAAATGTTTAGATTTGATACCAAATATAACCCTAATCACATTTCTTTTTCTCTTATTTTAATTAGAAGGTGGACAAGCATGATGTCCACTTCTTTCTGTGAATTTTCACCCACTGAACAGCTGCCGGCTGCTAATGCAGCGGGGCCGAAGCAGCTTTGCTATGCAATGAGATATGTAAAAACTTAATGGATGCTTACCCAGACTATTTTATATTTCGTCTATTACATAATCAAGCTCTACAAGTAATTTCTGTCAATAAATTAGTAACCATACTGCAGATTGCAGACACTTAGTTTGATTGAAAGTAATAAAGGGAGATTATCCATAGAGTTTGTTGAATGACGGTTCTGACTTGACCCACTGCCCAGAGAGAAGAATTAATCTTATAAACCTCTGCACACTTCCACCCGCTCTGATCCGCCGAACGACGGCGCGGGGTCCCCTTAGCCCCGCTTTGTTCTGGGGAAGCCCTGGCTGGCGAGAGGGACCCCAGTTTGGGCTGGGCTGATGTGGGTCACGTGAAGGGTACAGATGATTTGGGAACGGTGATGTGTTTTAACGGCAGTGATACCCAAAACGCAGAGATGGTGCAGCTGGTCCCCAAACAACGTGGTGGCAAAGGCTATGCAATGTCTGCCTGGCCTCATACAGCACCGCACGAGTGCAGGGGAAGCATAAAGATGAAAGCTGGAGACTGAAAGAGGTACACGGCTGTTTAACAGCCACGAGTACTTATGCTACAGACTTTTTTTCTCTCTTAGAGTAAGTTAAAGTTTCAGTACTAGACCTGACTTGCACATGGGCATATCTGCCCCAGACGTTCAGGCTGCACCTGGCAGCTTGGACTAGATGATCGTTGTAGGTCCCTTCCAATGGAAATATAATATCCTACCCTACCCTACCCCACCCCATCCTATCCTACCCTATTCAAAGCTCACCAGCCGCAAGGCCTTTCTTCTGAGGAAAGGCACTAAAAGGGGAAATAACAACAGCTGCTGCCTGTTTACCACTGGGAACTGACTGGGAGAACCTTTTGATAACTCCAGTTGATACAGAGCTGCTATGTAGGTTCAAATAGTTTCTGCACTCTGAAATATTTGTACCATTTTTCCTTCCCCTCCTTCTGCCCACAGGTTTCTTCTTTGGGCCCTGTGCTGCCACGGATTAATTTTTTTCCCAGGTATTTTACCATTGTCAAAGGTATTTCCTCTCTCCAAATAGCATTTTAATGAGTGCTTCCACAATTACTGATGATAATGTCATTAATTTATTTTGTACAGCTTTTGCTAACAACCGTGAGCTGTTTACTTGTAATGATCCTGACTTCTCACCTCCTTCTCGGCATCTTTGGTGTTGAGTGTTACATTAAGTGGGGAAAATGAAAATGCCTTTTGATGACAGAACTGAACCACTCTGGGCACATGGGGAGCGATAGGCACCAGGGAGCGATGCTGAACAGAAACAGGGAAAAGGGGGCAGAGAAAAGGCTGGAGGGGCACAGGTAGGACACTGAGCACAGTCTTGCCCGTACGGTCGGCTCCTGAGCCCAGGCGAAAGGTGCGGCAGTTTCCTTGGGGGATGGATAAGAGCTGCTTATGCGCATTCCTTCATTTGTGAAATTAGATGGTCATGCTTTTTCCTGTTAGCTTGTCGATACCCATAAACGGTATGCTTGTGCTTCGTGATGAGATGATGCAGACACAGGCAGTATGGAGGGTAATGGCAGGTAAAAATTGAGCTGTAGTTAGATATGCAACGTAACTGTCAAACAGATGAGCTGAGAGGGCGTGCTTGCTGTTTTGTATTTGTTACTTTATTGTGAAATAAAATACCGATATTTCCAATTCATGTAGAAACTACCAAACTGATGCTCCCTTCCCTTTTACTTTTCCTGAATTTGTGACTTCTGCTAAAATTAAGAGATTAGGATGGCATAAATCTGTTCACTGTCTCAACCCTCAGCAAAAACAGTATGTTTCTCCCTTTATTTCATGCTTTCCATAAGGATGTACACTGCCGGGGAAGGACTCAGTAACTAGTGAAGGATGACACTTGAGAAGACATGTTTTTAGCTGCCAAGGCAAAGATGAACAAGAATAGTGCAACTTTACTGCATTTTTCAGCTGAAATAGCACCATAGCCCCTTGCCACACCAAAAGCAAGACCCCACTGACAGGTATCCATCATTGTAAGTCAGTGCTGTGCAGGAGAGGGCAGGGGTTGGCTTTTCTTTTTTTTTTTTTTTTCCTATTGCCAAATTTCCCTCTCCAGCTAGATAGCCTGAACTTGTGTGACATTATCCATCCTCACACGCAGACCAGCCGCTCTCGTTCTCCTCATTATACATTCTGCTGGCGATAATACCACCAGGTTAATGGCACCAGCTTTCACTTGTGCAGACATCGGTTCACAACCTGATATGCCTACGAGTGAAGTGAGGGTGATGGTGACCTCAAACAGATCTCCGGTGGGTATTATTTCATATCAAATCATATGATTACTCATTGTTTCGGTGGGTAGTTTTTGCTTGGACACTGAGGAATAAGGTTCAGTTCTGCGGGTTTTGGATGCTCTCAGATGAATTCAGGCAAATGTCGGGCATTTCCCAGCACTCAGAAAGTCATGAAGGAACACACAGAGCACCTTCTCCTCCCACAGCTGGGTGCAACGCTCCCAAATCCTTATCTCTGCAAGGCAGATGGACAAATGCAGATACAGATATATAACTTCATGCTGCTCACGTACAATGCCAAAAGGGGGATCATCCCATTGCTATGAATTTTGAGTGACAATGATAAAGTGAATTATCGGGTGAACTGGGAGCCGTTGTGTGAGTGACGTTTGGTCATTTCCCTGTTTCATATAGGCAAACACCGTTCCACACTTCTCTCTCCATCTTTGCTTGTTATATTTATACTATGGTGGGATGAGCTCTTTTTCATTTACTCTTTAAAAAAAAAAGCAACAAACCCCACCCCAAACCGCAGTTCATTGACAAGCTGCACTGAACATCAGTTGTGAGACTGACATTTGTGGCAATGCCAGAGTTGGGGGTAATGTGATATCGGATATTACGATGCAAATAACAGGTTTAAGTTCCGTCTTTCTCAAGACCCTATGGGTGCATCGCTTTGGGTTAAAAAAACAGAAAAAGGTCAAGCACCATTGAGCTGGCCTCAGAGAGTAAACAGTTATTTTAAACGCCATGGTGTACTCGCTTTCAACAAGAGAGCTTCTGCTCGCCAGCAATACTGTAGCATTCAAGTATTTAGGTCTCCTTAAAACTGTTTCTTCCCCCACTTGTGTTAATACAGATATTAAGCCTAATAGTATCTACTTAGCATAAACAAGAAGATAAAAATGATTTCTGTGATTGAAATGTTTGTTATGTAGCATTAAGCATCTTCATACTCTCATGTGTTTTGCATTTTAATCCACTCTGTGCTTGGTTTTGGGATTGATAGATTAGTTTTAATCCCCTGTCTAATAGTGGAGTACTGGTGAGATTTATTAAACAGGCAGGGTTTGGTACTTGGATTTAAGAGGACTCACATGCACTGTTCATGCATATTAAATTTGGGAAACCACCGATTCAGTTTATAAAGGGCTGTGATGTCCTTTATCACTGAGTGTTTCTGTTGTGCTTCACTAGCTCAGTAAGCCTTTATGTTTCTGAAATGGAACATTTTTTGATGGTTCCTTCCCACTGCATAAATCTAATATTCCAAAGATACGTTTTTGACTGTTAAAGTTGTTATTGAAATTCTGTTCATTTTATCCCGAGTTTGTGTTGCCGCTCTCCTCCTTGGCTCGGATGCACTGGAGGTTGGGCGAGGATCCCACCCCACCTTGGGATGAGATGGCTGCAGCTGTGGGTGCCGAGTCCAGGGGCACCGGAGCCAAGGCGGATGCTCACAAATCCTTCCCCATCCCTTCGTTAGCAGTTTATGGACTCAGTTTTGTAGTTGGGTGTGATGGAGGCTGTTGGTGTGCGTGCGCTGTGGTGTGTGTGCATAAGGCGGGGCTAAAATAGATGTCCCAGAAGCTCTTCTGCACTAATAGCTTTGACTTGCTTGCCCAGGACTGAACTTGCTGGTGGAGGTGGTGCTTCCACTGACATGTTCCCTAGCACGTGAGTTTGAGGATAACATATGATGGATGTGACTGAAATATTGAGGGTGTGCGCTGGCTAAGAAGGACAATCTTAAAGAAAAACACTTATCAGAAATCTTTTCCGGCGAACCCCATGTGACTCTGGTCATTGACTGTCTCTTGGTGTGTCACTGCCTCTCCCTGACGCATCCTGGTGTCCAGGGCTGGACGTCTCGGTTCGCTCTCGCCTGGAATGCTTCCTGTGTTTGCTGTATTTCAGGAAACAAATAAGTGCTGTATGGTGATTAGAACGTGAAAATGACTCCTGTGTGGGTTTTACTGTTACACTGGGAAAAGCAGAAGCTTGATAATAGTTAAAAAACCACTGAAAACTTCAAACCCGCCTAAATTACAAATTCATGCCCTATCAGTGGAAGATGAGTTGACTTAATTTGCGGTTTTACTGGTTAATATACCATTAATGCTGTAATACTAGTAATGCTGTGAGAAATGGGGGAAATTTACTTTTTTGTTAATGTAATTATAGGATTGCTATATAAAAGTTATTAACTGCAGAATTGGAAACTAGGAAAAATGAGTTTAAATTTAATGATAAGTTAAAGAAACCACTAAAAGCTTTTTGCAATAAGATGCTTTATTATTTTAGGTTTGCTTCTTTAGCTAACCTCTATTTTTGATTTACCAAACAAATATGTAAAGCAGATATTGCAAATACAAGTGGCAGCAGTTGTAATCGCCAGCTTAGGAACTCCCGTCTTTGATTAGAACACAGATAATAAAAAACCCCCAACTTTCTGGAATTTTACTTGGTCATTTGGAACGGATCAGTCCTGTGAACTAAAGGAGAATATCAACACTTGGGTTTAAGATCTGGTAACGGAAAACAGAGTTTTTTAGAAACTTCAATTGAAAATAAATTATATGATATGCTGGAAAACTGACAACACTTTTCTACCTCAGAGCAAATTTTTTATTCTGCATATGATACAAAAAGAGATAAAGAAGGCAAATAGACAGTGATTTGTTCCCACCCTTCTTGTTTTCTTTTTTCCTAATGCAAGGATCGAGGCAGTGGCACTAGAAGGTGGCAAATTTAAACAATGACGTTTTCACATAATGTGCTTTTAGCCCTTGGAATACATTGCCACAAGATGTTGATGCAACAAGATTGAAAATATTAGATGTTTTATTTTATGGCTAACGAGAACATCCATGCTAATATATATAATTTCAATTAAATAATCAAAATTCTACCGCTCCAGGACATAAGACAATCCCTAACCAATGGTAATCGGGCGGGAACTCCCCTGTGGCCACGTTATTTCATAATTATCAGCTGCAAGGTTTCTCGCCCATTTCAGTGTGAGGATACTGAACAAAATTAACCATTTGGAGCACGTGAGACAGGGAAGCCACTTGGTTCATCATTTTTTTGTGTTCCCTGGGAAAAATACCCGTTTGCAGTGCGGGGGTTTTGTGGGACCCTCATTTTGTGTATGTGAAATTTCAGAAATATTTGCAGTCATGACATTGTCAGAAGGGTATTAAATCACTTTATATCCTTTTTCCAGTTTTCCCTTTGTGCCTATAGCTTTGGCAATTTAACACAGGCAAATTTAACGCAATTGAATATATTAGAAGAGGAAAAAAAGGCTTCTGTGTAAGGAGATGTCGTAGCCTCTCCTGTGTTGGTCCACGCTGTCCCTTGCCGGCTGCCGGCCGGCGGTGCAGGAGAGATGGGGTGTTACCCGGGGCGCAGCTGGACCGCAGGGGGGCCGTGGTGCTTTGGCTGAGCGTGTCTGAGAGGCTCCCTGCAACGCTCTGTTTTTTAGCTGATGATCAGCAATTTGAGCAAAATGAGGAAAAACTTGAAAAGTCGGTACTTTTTTTGATAGCCTTGCTATTCTGAAGTAGAATAAAGTTGGCTTCATCTCCTGACTGATGGGAGGTGGTTGCTAAATTAGAGCTCCCAAGGGACTCTCTTTGGTGTCATGTTTTCCACAAACCGAGCCCTTGAATTTCACAGAGCCCCCGTTTCCAACTACCATCTCCTTTAAGACACCGATAGCCTTAGGTGCTCACTTTTCTTGAGGTATTCCGGCATATTACAACTTTAAAAAAGCAAAAGCCACATCTGGGAATGAATCCAACAAACCTAGAAGAACTTGTAGAAATGCCATATAGACGTCGCAGCCTGGGTTTCAGTTTCCATCTCTATTTCCAAGGCACTCGTGGCACTGTGTGAACCAATAGACAGCACACTTTGGTTTATGTTAACAGCCACCTTCGGCTTAAATCAAAGAGGGCATGCAGTGATGTGGCATGCGATTTGTCTCATGTTCTTTCTGCCATGTGTTGGGTTTTCTCTCGGTGGTAACCGTGCATCAGCCCTCCCCAGACCTGCCTGAAACTGCTTCAGCCTGACTGCCGTCAGCCCCGAAGCTCTCATTTGGGATCAGCTCGGCAATTAAAAAATCTCTTTGCTTACTTAAGGTGATTTGTTGATACGCAAGTACATTAGTAGGGAAAAATATGAATGAAACAGGAATTGAAGGGGGAAGGTTGTGTGCAGCATTTCTGCAGTCACAATTTGCCTACAAACGGTGTCCTCTGTGACCGCAGGTTTTGCCATCTTCTCACCTACTGGGCTTTCTCTTATGGATTCACTAAGACACCACGGAGCCATGAAATTACAGCAAATCTCTTGTATTAAAAGAGTCAGAATAGTTACTCATGTTTTTACCACTGTTTTTGAAAATACTGCCGGTGCCGAAATGTGCATCTACAAATGAAAAGGTGCAGCTGCAGAAAAGATGAGCTACGAGCTGCATGCAGAAGGTGGTTGCTGCTGTCCTGTCCCCGTTAGCTCACAGCTCAGCTTTCCCCACAGGTACGAGGTGGTGTTTTCCCAGCCAGCCGTTTCACACAGCTGGGACATCTCTGATGCTGGTTTTAGGAGGTCTCTAGCCATTTGCTGAGCACAGACACCAAACTGATGGCTCTCCGGTGAGAAACGCAAAGGCTGCCCCTGCTCAGATGCTGGAGGATTTGAACATAGTGGCTATGAGTTCTTCATGTACAAGGACAGGCACCACTTGGGCGCCCGTGACACGAAGGGAGAGGAGAGGAAGCAAGTGCCCAGGGGCAAACCTAAGTCAGCTCATAGCTAGTACTGAGCTGAAACGATGTGACAAGGACTTAGCTTTATGCTTCAGATCTTTTCTGGGCTTCTGTTGCAATTGAACAATATGCACACACTGGTAACTGCGTTCCCCCACTCTTAGGTTTCCATTACATGAACGATACCTGCTAGGGAGGACAGCCATGGTCTCCAATACTTTCTTTTCCAAAGTACTCACATACGCAAAGTATTTAACAGATGCTCCTTGCTGTTTCAAATACACGAGAGATGCTGCTCCAAGAGCAAGTTCCTGCTTAGCACCAACACCAAGATGCTTCTTTGCTCTTCTTGCCCTCCCCCCATGCCTACAGACGTTATTTTTTCCCTTTCGATTATCTACAGAAGCTTCAGTCACATCAGGCGTCTTCCCTGTTAATGCAGTCCTGGGATGATGTCCTGCTCCCCTGTGACTGTTTCCAGTCCTCGCAAACTGGGATGGGTGTTGTTTCAGCACATGCATCCTGACCTTTAAATAGCAAACTCCTTGTTTTCTACTTTTTAAGACTACAAAAGTTATGAGTGCATGTCGAGGCCCCAGTGCTGGAATACGCTACCAACGTGCTGCTGTCTGCGCTTTCCCTCACTGGTGGATTTGGCTACTGTAAATCTTTCAGTGTCCTCAGCTATTTTGATTAATTCACTATAACACGAAGCAACACTGAATGATGTCACATGGGTAGAAGTAAGAAAACATCAGCTTTAAAAATAATTTCTGGCTTGCCCCTACTGTATGCCAGTAGTTCTTGCCATTTGAAGAATTTTTTTTTTGTATCCTTTTATGTAAACACATGATGTTAAAAAAGGCAAACTATAAAATGTTAAAAACCCTGCAGGGTATTAAAAATACTAGTCTCAATGCATGTGTTCATTCCTTTCACTTTCTTTTTAGATCACTAGTGTTGGTACAAAATGAGCTGAGAGGAGGAGAGAATTCTAATTAGGTTTAAAAAAGAAAAAATATGGCAGTTTATTTTGAGCGCATGTCTGCTTTGCAAAGGCATATCCCATTTCAGATGCAGGCAGAATGAATCATTATTACACATTTATCATCATAAAAATGCTTATTTGGACTTTTTTTTTTTTTAAGAAAAGGAAAAAATTATAAAAAGGGCAAAGCAGAGAGCCATCTCTGAAGGGCAGTTATTGCTTGCCCTTGCTTGGGAAAAAAGGCTTTCTCAATGGGATTACGTC
Source organism: Rissa tridactyla (assembly GCF_028500815.1). Classification (NCBI taxonomy): domain Eukaryota; kingdom Metazoa; phylum Chordata; class Aves; order Charadriiformes; family Laridae; genus Rissa; species Rissa tridactyla. Next base: position 93,792,872 of record NC_071469.1, read on the forward strand.
CCCGCTCATAACCTATCAGCCGTCTGATCAGAAATTCATAACGCAGGCCATCCATTTCCAGCTCTGCGAGGGCTGCATGATTGAATTTAAATAGGCAAATGCCAGACTTGAGCTTTGACATTCTCTCTGTCTCTCTCAATCTTTCTCTTTCCCCTGCCCTCCCAATCATAGCGCCTTTCTTCCTCCCTTTCTTCCTCCCTTCCCTCCGCACACCACCATTTCACATGAGGCTCGAGCCAGCGTGATGAGAAGTTATCGGGAAATGGAGGATGGATGTGGAGGGAGAGGGAGAGGAGGGATGCACAGCGAGGGAGAAATATTGAGGGAACTGGACAGCAGAAAATTATAAATTGTTGCTCTCATGCTTTCATTGGGACACTAAAACCTGTTTTTAAAGCCCCCCACCTTTTTTTCCTCATTTAAAAAGAGATATTTCAGCATACATTAATAGTCCTTGTCCTTACCCAACCCGTAAGATGTCTGTGAGCACAAAGCTCCTAAGCTATTCTCTTTTTTCTGTTTCTTACATAGCTGATAAGGATGAAAATGAATTCAAATCTGTGCGCTTTCAGTCATGGCGTTTGAAGGTGCAGTAGATGAAAATGCTGCCTGGTGGCAGGCGCTCACCAGGCGAGGGTACCATCCCACCCCAGCCTGAGCCCCCACGGCAGCCAAGGGGCCGGCGGCGCCATGGATGCAAGTGCCGTGGCACTGTGCGGGGTTCGGTGGGGACGGTGCTGGGCACTACAGCCACAGGATACTGCAGGGTGCCAGCCCCGCCGGCAGGCCCTTGTGCGAGCGCCAGCGGGAAGACGGGCAGGGATAACGCCCGGGCTGAGCCACGTCCTCGGGGCACAGTGAAAAACCTGCAGTGAGGTAGCTGTGCGTATTGTGTTGCCCGATCTTTCTAATGAGCTTTGGCGCGCAACCCGCGCCCGCATCAGAGAAATGTGCTTTGTGCTCCCCTTCCCTGAACCCCGCTCCCTGATGGAGAGAGCTGATTATTGAGTTAGGGATATTACAATGATATTTTTATTGCTTTCTTCTCCGCTGGGCCTTTTATCCCCTCTTCAGTGTATTGGTGCAGTTTCAGCCCAAATCCTCACTGTAAAATGTGCTTCAAAACAAACATTTTAAAAGTCTTACTTTGTCCTTCAGAAAACAGGTAAACACTCCAGAACCTGCATTTTTATCCGATGGTACTTTATTGCCAAGCAAGCACAGGGAAAAGAAGTACCCCAAGTGCAAGAGAGCATGCTGTCAGTGTAACAGTTGTTTTTGACTCGATGAGGCTGCTCTGAGGGTATTTTTGGGGTTGTTCTTATTCTTTTTTTTTTTTCTTTCTTTTTTCCCCCCATAGAATTTACGGCCAGAGGGGTCTTGGGCTGTCTGCCCACTCTATCCATTGAGTTTTTCCTCAATTGTTGATTTTTCTAGACAAAACTAGGGTTTGACTGAGGCTTCTCCTCAGGAAGGGCACTGAATCTGGAACAAAAAATGTCATGTGGAGAATCAACATAGAATAGTTAAGAGTTGGAAGGGACCTTAAAGATCATCTAATTCCAGCCCCCTGCCATGGACAAGGACACCTTCCACTAGACCAGGCTGCTCCAAGCCCCATCCAACCAGGCCTTGAACACTTCCAGGCATGGGGCATCCACAACATCCCTGGGCAACCTGCTCCAGTGTCTCACCACCCTCAGGGTAAAGAATTTCTTCCTGATATCTAATCTAAATCTCCCCTCTTTCAGTTTAAAACCATTCCCCCGTGTCCTGCCACTGCACTCCCTGATCAAGAGTCCCTCCCCATCTTTCCTGTAGACCCCCTTTAAGTGCTGGAGAGCTGCTATAACGTCTGCCTGGAGCCTTCTCTTCTTCAGGCTCAGCAACCCTAACTCTCTCAGTCTGTCTTCACAACAGAGGTGTTCCAGCCGTCTGTCCATTTTTGCAGCCCTCCTCTGGACTCGCTCCAACAGGTCCATGTCCTTCTTATGTTCCCAGAGGTTAATCACCCTTGTGGTAAAAAACGTGTGCTTGGATTCTCATTTGAGTTGTCTGACTTCAGCTTCACCATCAGATCTTTGTTTTGCCGTTCTCCAAGGTAAAGGACACACTTCTGTATCATCTTTATCATCAATGATGGTTTTTCAATTATTATTATTAACTTCAGGGGTTTTAAGCTGTTGCCCAACGCTGGGTCCAGCACCAGTCCTGCAGACGCTGGGTCTGTGCTCTTCCACTGTGGGATCAGTTCTCCCTCCACCGGCCTTTGCTTTTCCACCAGCCGCCACTCCTGGGTTAACCCTCCACAGCCTCCCGACTCCTCAACCGGCTGCTGGTGTTTGAGAACATCTGTTTTGCACAAAACCAACCGACTGGCACCAGTATGCACGTACCCCTCCCAGCTGCTAAAATAAGCTGAAGCCCATGTTAGTTTTCCTAATTTAACACAAATATTATTACCAACGTATTCTTGCTATACTGTTACTTGCATCTGCTTTTGAACACTGGAAGAAACTGAGATGAGGTCTCCTTTCTGGATGTGCCCAGAGACCTGCTAACAATGGGCATCAGCCGTGCTGCTGTCCCGGGAGGCTGCGGGCTTCGGAGAACGTACCTGCTCTACATCGCTGTTTGATTTCACTTCAGCTCATCCCTGACAAACGGTTAAGTGCTTCATGGTTCTTCTTTGGTAAGTTTGTGAAAATCACTCTTTTGAAATAAGAACCGTGAAGACTTCTATGTTTCCTACATTATATTTTCAGCTTCAGCATCTTCATCTCATTGTGGTCTTACAGGATTGCTAAGATTTCTGTGTTTTCTATTAGATTTTAAAAACTGTATATCCCCAACTCTGTAACCATTTTTCTGCTGTCTTTAGCTTTCCTCGCCCATATTCCGCTGCCCTCAGCTTTTTGTTTATTTTACTTGTTACCTATTTCCCTCGTTTCCATTTGTCAGCTTGGTTTTCTATTTTAATTGCTGACTGTGTATTGGTAATAAACCGAGACCCCTTTTAGCTGAAGTTGTCACCGTTCTTCATTGTCCAGTTGTCTTTCTGGCTGTTTAATATGTTTCTTCTGTGGTTTTGGTTGATTTCCTCCTAAATCCTTTCTTATGATCAATTTTCAATAATTTTTGTAGCTTTAGGAAATACCACGTCCACGTACTTTGGAACTGTGATCTGCATAAGCAGGTTAAATATAAGGTGAAAGTTCCTGAAGCCCTGGCTTCAGATTTCCAGATGTGAATTATTTGGTGCTAAAACCATATATCCTTTACTTTCAGTGCCTTCGGTAAAAACTTGTTCTTCTTTCTGAATGGCCTATCCCACATTTAGAATTTAGAAGGGTATAAAACTAGCAAAGGAAGCTGTTAATTACTTAATCTTTTTGTCTGACAGGAACAGCCTTCTGCTGAATCACAGGGTTTGTTTAATAGAATAAAAGAAAGAGAGGTGATAACTGCAGGTCTCAGCACGAATTGCTCTTACGGTATGTTATTACCATTAGAAAAAAATAAACAATGCATACCCAGGAGTTTGCTTCTTTTCTGTGGGTTGTCAAAATGAAAAAAATAAATGCCGATGAAAAACTTGTATGTTCTACTACTTCTGATGAAGGTACGGCAAGCCTTTCTTTAAAATGTAAGGCAAAGTTTGGCTCTTGGTAATCTTTTCTGCTTTCCACAACAAGTTAATTAGAGAAGATGTTTGTCAAAGATAATAAAACTCTTATCTGGTTTACTATTTCAGCTTACATACGCTAATAATTTAACCATGCATGGAGAGAAACGATAAAGCAAACTGGGCTTTAGTTGCTTTGAAAATGACGCCCGTGGTTGCTCCGTGCATTTGCTATACTTGTCCTGTCTGAGACGCCAGAGGTACGCACGTTCCTCCTTCCGACAGCATAGGAATGAACTGAGTTACAGGCTCGGGATTGTTTCTGTTCAGGCTCAGCAAAGCGGGAGCTGTACTGTTCGTATTCCCTGGCCCCTTAAAACATGAGCACGAGAAGCGTCTTGGACAGGCTGGGTGGAAAGGAGGAGTATTTTGAATCTTCAGTAACAGGTAGTAATATTTTAAAATGTCAGTATTGTATCTAACAAACCAATTCAGATTAATTATCTCAAAAGATAGATATAGAATTTCAAATCTGAATTTAACAATGAAATACAGAAGTAGAAAAATGTGAAGAGAATAATTTTAATTCAAATAATTAAAATTTTTTCATTCAAAATCTTATTTGAGAGTCCAGCTATCTTTGACTCCTGCAGAGGCGCCCTAGCTGATGATGTAAAGTAGAGCAATGGTAACAGTTGGGATAATTCCTTCCCAGGGGCTTGGCAGAGAGTAAAGACAGCGGTGGTGGTGGAGTCAGAATCACAAACAGGGTTTATGATCGACTGAGTGAGAGATGAGTTCAGCTCACCTGGCAAAATACTTAGTTTCGCTGAAAACCAACTGAGGTTTTTAATTCTTCTGAAAGAAAAACATCTCTTCAGCTTACAGTTATAATTAGCCAGAGCTAGTTGAGTCGTTCTTCCTCCAAGATCGCCACTTCTAAATCGAAGTCACGGATGCCGTATTTAGCCATTGCAGTCAACGATCACGGGGGACGCATTGCTGGGAACCCCATTTGCACTATTTGCAGTTCTCAGTTTTATGGAAGCAGGGGTTCACCAAAGTGCAGCTGAGCTGCGCTAATTCTATTTCAATCGAATGAACATAAAACATTTGCCATTGATAGGGAATTCTTATCCAGCATGCTCTTCGTTTCCCTGGGCATTTAAAAAAAAAATCAAAGATATGGAAAGCAAGCACAATCTTATTTGATATCGAGTTTAAAGAACTGCATACATATATTTATTAATTATTTACACAATCGTTTTTAAACAGAGTATCTTTTTTATAAGGTCAACTTTCTTTTGTTACTTCAGTCCATTCAGACGCTTGCTACGATTGAGCTCTGTGATGGAAGTGGATGTCGCAGAAGAAGTTACGCTATTACCTCCCAGCATCTAGAAAGGATAGTTGAGTTTTAAATGGTCTGCAAGATTAGTACTTAATGCAGTTGTACAGTACGCTTTTTTAGACACATTGGAGTTTTTTAGTATATCTAGCTTTGCATTATTTTTGAGAATATTTTTCTTTGTATACATTTCCACGTCTTTGTATAAAAACTGACTCCACCATATGCCATGACTCTCTAGCTTAAATATAAACTGTGCAGTAGAATGTATGTGCTGTGTGTATATTTTGTATTTTTCTTTAAAGACACAGTGCCAACACCCTTCTGTATTTACAATTCCACGAATAATCATCTAGTTTGTAAGAACATCTATTCAGTAGTGCATGAGACTTGTCAACTAGCACCTACACAAGTAAGCTGCTGTTTAAAGGGAATGTTTTTTGTGCCTCCTTGTTTAAAGATGTAAGCATAAGAGTTGCAGATAATGCTTAATTGACTATCTGTTCTTAAAATGCCTTTCTTGATTCCCCTTTGAGAGATTTTATGTTTATTCCCCGTACGATATATATCAAGTCACTGGCCAGGCAAAGGGAGGCGGGGGAGCAAGCTGTAGGCAGAAGGAAGCAGGTTGAGCTGCATGGTTTTGTACTCCAAATCCTGAATACTGCAATTCTTGCTGGTCGTCGACTAACACGAGTACGAACACGGGAGCAGTTTGTGGCTGGTGGCATTACCCTCCCCGTTGGTGTTTCGGTTGGAAGCGATGGGTTTTTTGGTTGACTTTTATTGTGGTTACCTTTGGTTTGGGACAAAACACCAGAAGACACTCTTCCGGGAAAACGTCGTTTCTTATTCCAGGTTTTTTAAGACACCTCCTATCGAGCAGTTCACTCCAGCTTTGCCTGGTGCTTCTGGGTGGTAGCGCAAGGCTCAGCGGCAGAGAACGAGCAAGAGGAGGCCAGCGGTAGGGTGGTTCAACACACAGTCAGGACACAAAAGTAGTCACCCAGATATTTTTACAATTTTTTTATTTCTCTGTATCTTGCAACAGAAGTTGCAAGAATAAAATGGACACGTGTTTTCAAAAGCATCTAAGCGACTTATGAACACAAGCGCCATTGAGCTTCAGGAGGACTTGAGCTGCCCAGGACTTGTTTACTCAGGAAAGTTACACCTCCTATACCAGTATAGTTCTACTGATGGATCACTCCATCTGGAATAATTGGCTTTTTTGGGTTAGTTTAACTTCTGCAAAATACTGTAAACTAAACCACTGGCTCCTTAACTGTAGTCTATAGAATTACATTAAACAGTAAAATTTATGAATGAGTCAGTTCTGTGTGGTTATGCAGGGTGACTCAAAGAAATTCCACTACTGGGTAGCGGTCTTTTGGTCCTAACTTTAAGAACCACTAAACTAAATAAAATAAAGACGTCCTTATTTCAAATTAAGGTCATTTGGGGAGTTAAAACTGTGTATACTTTAAGTTCATGCCTTCGTTTTTATTAATGTAGCCCCCAACTCGCTAAGGAAATCCAATCAGAATTACTCTGCACCCTTTACAGTGCAGAACTACACCTAAATCCTTTATGAAAACACAAGAATAACACTAATATCTAGATGATGTAGAATATTTTAGATCTTAAAGTGATTTTGAAAGATAAGCACGCTTACTCCATCTCTTAATTGTTAAATTGCATTACTGACTATACGATTCAAAGGTTTTTAAGAAATGGCAACAAAAAAATTGATGCCATTATTGTGAATACAACAGACCATTTATGGGGCTTGAGGTTTTTTTTAACGTTCAGAAAACAGATTTTCATGCTTATGGCAGCTCAGAGTTATAGGGTGATCCTTAGCAAAAATTTGAATATTGTTCATTTTTCCCTAACAACAAAGTCTTTTAGACTGTGGAATAATCTTCCCTGAAAAGGCCTAAAAAGGAGCAAGTCTTATCACTGAGATAAATTAAATGTCTTCCTTATCACTCTCAGTCGTAACCAGTGGCGATTTGGGTATTTGTTTAATGATCCGTAGGCTTCCTTGTGTGTACTTTGGCTGAGACCTGGGGTCTTCTCCAGGACCTTCTCCATTCTACACCGCACTGCCAGTTGCTCGTGTAGATGTCTCTCGTAAGCAAGATGATTCGCCCTAACCAGGCTGCGCAGATACTTACATACCCTGCGGCTTCCCAGTTTTCCCCTCCCCCTTGTGTGCCACAGTTTTCCTCCGGGGCAGCTACCTTTGGACTCCTCTTCTGTGCAGCTCTCACTTCCAATTCAATTCTCTGTGGGGTTGAAATCCCAGTTGTGATCTCTACTTTCCTCCTCTTCATTTTCTACAATGATGGGGTACCTCTGGTTGCAGGCGAAGAGGCGGTAGCAGTTCCGCGATTACCAGACCTGGACCGCTGCTGGTGTGCATTTTTCTGCATAGATGGTTTTGGCAGAGTTCAGACCATTGAAAATGAAGACCTTACATTTCTGTGGCTGCAGTGTAGTCTTGGATATGCCACCACATTCTTATTATTAGCACTCTAAAAGCTTTGAGAGACCACAGGCAAGATCAGTGTTTCACTATATAGACACCTGAACTTGTTTAACCTACAGTTTTCATTTATTGAATTGTGTGCCAAAACTCACTGGGTTGAGAGGAGCTAACATTTCACTCCCTATCTTGCAGACCTTTAGTTTAAATAGCTACAACAGATGAGTCATGGGAGAGGTGAATTACCGTCCTCATTCTACAGAAGTATTAAGCAACTGTCCACAGCTCAGGAGGCAGCTGGTGGCATGCCCAGAGGTTGGACCAAGCCCAGCGTCTTCACCATGGGGATGCTGGTCTTCTGTAACAGTTACATGCTAAAAACAGAGAACTAACAAAAATCCAACCCTCCTTCGTAACATTTAATAGGACACATGCAGAGGCTTCATATATTTAGGTATTAGGTTTTGGATGCTAAAAGCTTTGTGAATTGTTTTTTAATAACTGAGAATGATACTGCTTAGAAAATTTAGCAGATAAGTCCTGCTCTGTACAAAAGAATCTAATATTCTGATTCCCAAAAGAATGCCTTAAAATGCACCCTTATATTTGTTATGGATACATTAGTTACAGGATTTTCTTTTTTTTAAGAAGTTTTAGCTGTTTGTCGGTTACTATTGTGTTTGGAGAACAGGAAGAGGGCAGTACAAGAGAGTTACAGCAGAAACAAGGTAGAGGTGCAGAGTAGCTACAGGCGCGTTAGCTCCCGCCGTATGCACGTATGAGGTATGGAAATCACTCCTGCTGTGACTGAAAGACTGTGTTACCACAACCGCCGCTTCATGCTTCTCTTGTCCTCTCCTCCTGCCCTTGTTTCCTGGGTGAGAGGTGTTCGTCTCCAGCCTTCGCCTTTCTCAGCCTTGCCAGACCTTCAGTCGTTTGTTCATTTAATCATAATGCCCTGTGTTGGTCTCTTGATCTCTACAGAGAGGCCTTATTTCCATGGGAGTGGAGGAATATGGCTTCCTAACTGGAGAACTGTTAGCCTTTGCCCTCCTCCGTCCTTACCTGGGTGTCATCTTCTGTTTGGCCCATGTACTACCTGCAGGTGAACAAGTCAGCCTGGGAGTTCCCTAACCCTTCCTGGTCTTCTCCGTGTCTCTCACATGCTGCCAGCTCGTCCGTCAACGGCTGCCTGTTGAAGATGAAGACCACGGAGCATTGTTATGGGCTCACTACTTCATGTTTTGGTATGGTTGGTTGTTGACTGATCTGCAGACGGGCACATCCGTGGAATTATATATTGAGAAATGAGAACATGCTTACTCTGAATGTGCTCATTACCTGAGCAGAATTCAATCGCAGGTGACAACCAGCACCTTCTCCATCTTGTCCCCCTTCTGTCTGTCCAGTACAAAAGCCATACGGACAATACAGCCTCACAGTCAACAACTATGAAGCGTTAGATATCAGAAACACAAGAGAAGTAGATTTTAGATTAATAAAATGTGATATCCATAAAAGCCAAAATGGCAAGAGAATCCTTTAAACAGTTTAAAGAGGCGGTACAGAATGAAACGTGAGGCAGGGCAAACACCGCTGTGCTTTATGTGGGAGATACAGAACTCATACCATCTGGCCACGTAAGAAATAATTTTGGCTGTTGTTTTTATAATTGCGTTTTTGATGTCAGTTCAAGAGGACGTTGAGTGTTACCATGAGAGCTGCGGGGGATAAGAAACCCTCAAATCAAACGGCTCTTCTCTGGATGCCTAACTTTGCCTGGGTTTGTAAGGAGAAATAATACTTTTTAAGGGATCAGCTGGTAGAGCTGAAAAAAATCGGCGTGCTATTGAGATCAGAGTTTGGCAATCAGTTTTGAAAATTGTATTTTTAAATCCAGTAGAGTGTTGTCACGGTTCTAATACTCTCGTTACTTAAGCTTTACCACCTGAAGGCTGAGCACAAGAGCTGCTTAACACAGTCCTCTGAGTCTCCACACCTTTGATTTTACACTAAAACGTTTGGATATTCCAAGCAAAATATGAAGCATCACGTTTCTTGCTGTTATTATTACTTACAGGAGGGATATGATTAAAAATATGTATATGCAAAAATGGTCAAATATGTTGTAGGCAAGTCCAGCTATGTAACAGAGTGTTTTGATAAAAGTAACTTTATACCTTGGGCATAGAGGAGTTATGAATATCTGTAAGTTCAGATGCCGATAGGAATAATTTGGCCGCTTTTGATGATTCACAAAATCAGAATGGCAGAAAGGGAATAACTGGGAGGGATCGGCGAGGCTTCTGGTTTGCCGCTTTGTCCAGGTATCGATTTTAATTCCTTCTTTATATTTGGCACTATCAAAAATCTGTGTTTCATTTCCCTGTCTTAACTGGCAGTTATCCCTTTGCTCTGAAGCAATGCTTTTTATTGGTAATTTATTACCATAAATGTATGTTGACATTTTGCATTTGAACCTGCTTTGTACATTGATGCTCAACATTCACTCTAGCTAGTTTTGTGGTCAGGACAGAGTGGTTTAAAACAGAATTTATAAACGTGTTCAGACATTGTTTGGTCTGTGGTTCCAGAATGATCATCCTATGCACACCTGAAGCACTTTCAGCGACTTGATGGTTTTATCACAGAATCATAGAATAGTTTGGGTTGGACAGGATCTTTAAAGGCCACCTAGTCCAACCCCCCTGCCATGAGCAGGGACTTCTTCAACCAGACCAGGTTGCTCAGAGCCCCATCCAGCCTGGCCTTGAATATTTCCAGGGATGGGGCATCTCCCGCCTCTCTGGGCAAGCACTAGACATACCCCTTTCAAAGCTTTGGGTCACAGCAGAGAATCCAGCTGATGTCTGCCCGCAGATCCCCACAATTTCAATCTGCGGCATGCCGCCCAGCCTTCAGAGGAGGTGGCACAGCAAGTACCGCCTCAGTTCCCGCAGTGGCAGCAACGTCCCAGGGCTGATGGGGCAGTACCTCAGCCTGGGGTCCTGCTGCCAGTGGAGGCGCTATGGAATACGCAGGCTGCTCCGTGGCATGTGCCCGTGAAAACTACCAAGAGCATGAGTCAAGGAAGACGTTGCGTGTCCCCCACCCTCTGACCCACCTCCACTGCATGTGCAGAGGCCCTTTGCTCCTTCCAGGTGTTTTGTTCTGGGCTGCCTCAGTTCTCATTTCAAATTACACCTGCTTTCAGAGCTGCTCTTTGGTCCCCAAATGTGCAGGACCGATGTGAGAGATATATACTCTTTCAGTACATGATGGCAGTTACATGTATTTCATCACATTACCATGCATTGATTCCTGCTGTCATCCCAGGTCTTCCCAGCAGCTGACCACATTAACCTTTTAGAAGAATGGGTTGTCTCTGAACATGCAGGAAAAACCAGTTGCATTGGACAGCTAAAGCATTGCTGTGGCTCTCACGTTCTCTGAAGAATTCTCTCAAATCCCTCCAGTAGCTAATTTTAGGGAATCCCTGACAATAAACCACCAGGAAACCAACCAACCCCCTTGGCTCGGTCCCGTCAGAAGCAGCCCTTGGTTCTGCCGGTCCACCATTGGACTGTATTTTCTATTCACCTTGAGAATTTTATTTATCATTGATCCCCATTCCCAGTGATGTCTCCAACGTGCAGTCAGCTGCTTTGCTGCAAAAAATTAGTAATACTGGAATCCTAATTATCGTAGCTGCTCCCCTGGAAGCAGCAGCTGCAGGGCTCTACCCCACGGCCTGAGAGTGCGTGGTACGGACTCTCCAGCCCCTACAAAGATCAAGTTTAAAATGCATGCCCATAAACACTGGTTCAGAGATGGCCAAATCACCTGAAGGAGTGGCTTAGCTCATTTTCTATAAAATTTGATCTGTCACGTGCAAATGTGCAGCTTGGAGTTGCTGTGCTGCCCTCCCAGCCCGCCCCTCGGCAGGGACGCCAGCTCCTGGGGAGCCGCACCAGTTACTCTGATTTTGTAGTGGAAGTCAGCTTGAGCGGGAGGAGGGTGAGTTGGAGGAACAGGAAGGAACAGAGGGGGAGACAAACACCAGTTTTTTCCACCCACATCTATCTTTGAGTTTCGCCTTTCTCCACAACTGCTTGAAAAGCTGGTGAGAACCCAGAGATGCAGAACAGCTCCGCATGATGACACCCTTTCACATTGCCCTTGTGAGGATGGATCCACCTTTTTTCTTTCCATCTTGTAATCCCTGTTATCCACCATGTTGGGTGTTTTTTTTAAGCTCTGTTCAACATCTGATGTAAATGAGAAACAGTGCTACTGGAAAATGTTTGGGAAAGGGTTTCATCCCACAAGGCCTGCCACTGGCCACAGGCTGACCTTCTCCAAGATGTTTCACGCTATTTTCTGACCGTTTGCCATGGGGGGAAAAAATAATTTTTATTTTGCTAAACCGGATTTTATTTTTGAAAACAGTTCAAATAATAAATAACAACCTATTAACCCAGCATGCTTTAATGCTCCAAATCTTAATATAAAGACTACAGAGAGCACAAACATAACATTAAAAAAAGCGTGCACAGTTATTTCTCCTGCCCAGTGCCTCTCCCCCATAGTGCACGCAAGCTGTCTCTTTAATAATGCAAAGGAGCAGTAAATTTCAAGCTGAGGATGGGCAATAACAAGGAGAGTTATTTCCACAATGCCCCAGTGTCAGCCCCTGGCTTAGGAGCACACCTTATTAGTTCTAACAGGCTGGTTAGCATCGGGTCACCTCTGCGGCTCCGCTCCCCAGCAGGGTCACCCGTCTCCAGGCTATATTTGGGGAGAGGGGGGAAGGGAGACGATTTTTAGAGATTCTCTTATCCCCGGCATTTTTAGGGCTGTTTATTTTTATTTACACCACACACCCCCCCTCTTTTATGCCTTGCCTTTCTCTTGCCCTCTCTCCCACCCAGTATATCTTTGCGACCTGCATAAATCCCGCGTGGTGGGTAAACCCCTCCCCTGCGAGAGCAAATTAAACCACGTTACTGGGGGGGGTTCATCTGTATTTCTTTTCAGAAGAGAAATAATTCAAATTAATCAGGCTGTGTTTGCGTATGGACAAATAACAAAGTGCATTAGAAATTTTTAATGAAAGCGAGCCCAACCTGGTTGCACTCCCAATTAAGCATGACTGTAGCATGACTGTCCGAAACAAAACGCCTGCGCACACGTGTGTGTGTGTGTGTGTTGTGTGTATGAGATGGGCAACACTAACGCCCTACCTCTGCTTTTAGGGGCCACAGGAATTGTATTTAGGGTCGTTCCTTTAAAGCAAGCTAACCCAAGTATCTTTTAAAAGGAACGTTCATTTTTTTTCTTAACTGAAACGTATGAAAAGCTGCACTTCATGGAAATGTATATGTGGGGTTTTTATATGTTCCTGTCTCCATCAGCCCCCTCCCCCACCCGCCAGTTCCCATCCAAAAATGAATGCAAAGAAATACTATTAGGCTGTCTGGTTATGTATTTTTTATGAGGCCATACAAGACACTGCCTGACCTCGTGCAGCTCATGTTATAACCACATTGAAGATGCTTTTCATTTGGGTTCTGCTTTTCAGCCTGGATGACCTCTATTAAATAAAAAAAAAAGAAAAAAATGGCCTAATATGTGACCCCTGGGACTAGTCGCTTCAAGGATTACATTTAATTCATATGATAATATTGAAATATAATGTTTCTGTGTCTAATGTTTTGGATGTTTTTTCTTTCTTCTTTATTTCAGGGACCCTTTGAATCTTGTCAAAGATTTTTTTTTTCTTTTTTCTTAAAAATATCTGTTTTGGGGGGAGGACAAGTAACTCGTGCTCGGTGGTCAGATTCTTAAAAATCACCTTTCTCCCTTTGGAAAGCAGGCGTGAATACAAAAGAGCGCTCTTCCCGCTGTCTTTGAAGGAGAAGAGGAGAAACAAAGGCAGAGAAATTATTTTTTATAAGAAAGCGTGTCTGCCAAGAGCTCGTCAAAATAAAGAACCACTCTTTGTTTTGGCGTTTGCTTAACCAGTTGATGAGGAGTGACCTGCTTTCCCCCGCTCCCCACGCAACCTGGCTGGGGGGGGGGCACGGGCAGACCCCCCTTTACCTCCTTCCTCGCCTCCAGCTCCCATTGTCTGCCTCGCCACCGCCGCAGCCCCTCCACAACCAAATACACACATATTTACTGTACAAACCCGCCCGCAAATGCCGCTTCTGCGCCTGCTTGTGTCGCCCCGGCATCAGAGCAGCGCAGCCCGGGATATGATCGAGCATCCCAGCATTTCTGACAGACAACACATATTTCAGGGGTTTATAACTTCCCCATAAAAATGTACGCCGGGATGAAACACGACTTGCGGACGGTTCAGCTTAGGAGCAAATTTGCTTTTGCCAATTGCAAAAATAAATTTGACCCCTCCTAAGTATTCTGCATGCAAAAAAAATGTTTAGTAAAATACATTTTTTCCCCCCCGGTCCTCTCACTAAAATCCTGTTGTGAGGTGTACAGTGGAATCCAGCAATCAGTCAGCGATCTGATCGGAGACCTTGCACTGGGAAGCAATGAAGCCCTTAATCATTCTCGGTAATGACATGTTTGTAAAAAAGTGCCACGTGTATGCACCGCGTATTTCCAGCAAACATTTAATGCGAGGTTCGTAAGAAGTGGAGGCGATGCGTACAGCGCCGGTGTGGTTGGGGCCGGGGATTTTGTTCCTCCTCGGAGCCCACGCAGGCTGTTGTTCACAAAAGCTGTGTCTTTTTAGAACAATGGGCCTGCGCTCCTGGAACACAGTCCCAGAACACGGGGACGCCACTTTTGTGACATTTGCAAGGGGATATGTAATTCTGATTATTTTTTTTCCCCTTGTTTCTTACTGTGACTGGAGCTACGAAATAGTAAAATCAAATTTGTGCAAAAATACACCTCTAAGACCACTACGGTTGCGATGCAACAGCCCAAGTGGGTTAACGTGCGGTTCAGGCTGCACGTGGAGGCTCCAGCGTCGCGGGGGCAATTGGGAGGAGAGCGGCGCCCCGGGAACCCTCCCTGGAACCGCGGGGCAGGGAACGCCCGGCGTTGGCACCTCGACTGCGGATGCTGTTGCGTTCATTTGCGTCATAGGCTGAACCTTGACAGTTTTTGGCGAAAATCTAATTAGCGCGATGTATGCCGCCCGGCATGCGTGTGCGCCTGCCTTCCATGTAAATGCGCGCCAGCGTTTTGTGTAGGATATTAAAAAAAATAATAAATATATACAGGCTTTTGGTTCCCTTTTGTAAGGCATGAAGCTGTGACCCTCCCCTCCTCTCCTCCCTCCCCCTGTAGCCCCAGACTTCACCATGCCCTGACTGCGAGCTTAACATGGAGTTGTCTTTTTTTATTTTTTTTATAAACCCAGTCACAACACGGAGGAGAGGAGGAGGAGGAGGAGGAAGAGAGAGAAAGAGAGAGAACTAAAAACCCCCCTGAAGGATGGTTCTCAAAAATTTCTGGCGGAACCAGGGGGAATTGCGGGGCGAGCGGGAGCCGGGCGCGGAGGTAAGGCGGTGTGCGCCGACCCTTTCTCCTCGTCCCCCCCCGCCCCCCACGGCGGCTTTTGGGTCAGAAACCGGCGGTTCCTGGCGGGGAGGCGGGTGGCGGGAGACACCTTCGCTCGGCGGCTGCTTAACGCAATCTGGGAGCGGCGCTGATGTGAATATGCAAATGGGGGGACGCGCCGTCACACGTGCGCGGCCGCTCCCCCTCCCCGCCGCCCGCGCGAGAGCGAGCGCGCGCGCCCTCCCGCGCGCCGTGGGGCCGCGCCGCGTGGGGGCTGCGCGCGTGGGAGCGCGGGGTGGTGGTGGTCGGGGGGGGACCTCGTCCCCGTCCGGTCCCGTCCCGTCCCGTCCCGTCCCGCCGCGTCCCCGGCGCCGATTTGCATGTGAAAGCGGCGGAGGTGCGAGGGCCGCGATTAGCGCGGGGATGACATAATAACGCGGGGAATTAAAACGCGATCGGGCCGGGGGATGGGCCGGGGGGGCCCGTGGGAGTGTGTGCGTGTGTTGCGGGGGGCGGGGGGGAGGCTCCCGGTTTTCCCCCGCGCGGCTGATTGATGCCAGGGGCGAAGGGGGCGCAGCCCTGCGCCGCGGCCGCGGCGGTGATTGCGGTGATTACCCTTATCATTAGTGCGAAATGTAAATCGGAGAAGCGGTCGGCGCCGCCTGTCGCGGGCGCGCGTGGGGACGGGGCTGTGGGGCGAGGCCCCCTCCGCGCTGCGGGAACTTCTCGTGCTCGAAACAACCGAAAGAAAGGCAGCACGCGGCATGCAGAAAATTACTAATTTATGAAATACAGGGGGTCGAGTTACAAAGATTTTAGCGCAGTCCCGTTTTTATTGCGCGTATACGATGCGATGGGCAAAAAGATGGGAAAGACGTTTTTGTTATTAAAGGAAAATCTTTTATCGGAGGGATGTTTTAGAAATTTACAGTCAATGAAATTTAATTTTATCCTTTGCCTCTTGCTTTATCCACATTTTAATAAAACAGCCATAAAGAATAAAAGTACCACAGTGATTGCTGAACAAAGCAGGTCTCCGGCGGTTGGTTGTGGGTCTGAATAGGATTTAAAAATTGTGGCTGCGCTCTCTGATCCTCGCCCCGGCTTCAGGCAGCACCCTCGGCGTGCGCACAAAGGGGCTGGCCGGGGGAGACGTCGCAGATGACATTACATACAAATGAATGGCAAGATTGATATTTCATATGCAGTAGACACAAACTTTCTGATAATTTCTGCTCCCCCCCCCCATGTTTGCATACCTGGTATTTGGGTATACCTGATAAAGTCTTAGGTTTATAGGCAGTTATTCTAGAGAGAACAATTGCCAGAGAAGTTTAGTGCTGCTGGTGACGCCTCCCAGCATCCTAGTGTGGAAGTGACTGCTTGCAAATCTGCAGAACATCACTAACATTAATTCATTGGAAAAAAAATAATTGCAAAGCAACTCTATTAGTTTTTCTTAGGTATTACCAGGGACTTTAAAAGGCTACGCTAATGGGATAACTGTATTCACTAGATTAGTAAATAAACAGAAAATCCCTAATTCTTGCGAGGGGTGGGGCAGGAGGAAGCGGATGAAAGTGACTGGCGGTTAACTGAATAAAAATCCTGCGCTGAAATTGCCTGATTGATCATACTGTAGTGCACTAAGAGACAACAAGGCAACTGAAAGGAGAGGAGGGAAGAGGCAGGAGCATCAAGAGAAGTGCAGTGTAACCTATTACGGCCGCACACAGGATGAGCCCTGTGCGCCCCCGTGTTCCGAAACAATGCCCGCTGTCACCACCTCCCTCGTTCCCTCTGCCACCCAAACACCACGCTTGCCTCCAGTTCTCGGAAATCCCAACTGGTAAATGTTAGTTTTTCATCCCATGATGTGTGTTTCCGAGCGTTCCCCGTCCCTCGGCGCCCACCTGCCCTGCAGGAAGGGGCATCGCAGGAGCATCTCCTGCAGCCAGCCTGGGCCCCGCTGCAGGGCACTGCACCCAGAGCCCCTGTGACCCTTTGCGTGAAGGGAAAGCACTAGCACCATTGTACCCGTTAGGACAAAATGACATGACGGCGTTGCCTCGACCACCGTTTCGGAGGTGTTTCGGGTGCGTTGGTCCCCAGCCGTCGCCTGTGAGCACCTGTGCTGGGTGCTGCTGGTGCACCTGCCGCGCGGTGCCGGTCGGCTTTCCCGCGCCTCGCTCCTCTCTGCCGATAAAGAAGAAAGGCAGGGATGAGGATTGTTGCTATTGATCTGCCCAAGGGGATCATTAGGCATCAGTATCAATCTACAAATCAGTGGGCCTGTGTTACTTGCTTGGGCAGTCATTGCCAATTTGTTCCTATTAGATGGCCGAGCCCGGAGGTGTTTGATGAGCAGATTGGGTCTTTATCTCGGCGCTGGAGAGCAGGCAGGCTCGCGGGGAGACGCTGGAGCTTTACAGGATTTCTGGTGTTTGTTTGTTTTCTTCTGCTGAAATCCGGCTGCCTTTTTACTGCTCTGTAAAGAATTTTGTATGGGCTGAATATGTTTCTGCTTTATATACGGCTTTTCATATCATCATATTAAACATACTGAGAGTTAAGGAGAAACTATTTTAAAATAATCCCCTCTCTTTTATTTGGTATGTTTACCAGCAGCACTCCCTATAAAAATACATATTCATGCCAGGTTCTTTTGTTATCCTTTCCAGGTCAGACCGAACATTAGGAACGCAAACAATTTTTCTTTTGCTGTCCCGGTGCCCGTTCCTAGGGATTTATGTAGTTGCTGTTGGTGAGGTGACCGTTCTCGCAATATTTCCCTCTGTGATTTAATTGAAGAAGGCAAAAATTAAAGCTTGCAGACAATATTTTATTTGAAAGCGTTATTTACATTTTTGTTCTGAAACGGTAGCCCCGGCTGTTTGCAGACACCCATTGGATTGCAGTCCTGTTCCCAGGGTGGCCGCCCTGCGCGTTTGAGAGCAGCCTCTCTCATCTGCATATTTTCTTATTTTGTATATTTTAATACTATGCAAAATGAATGAACAACAAAATTCTAGCCTACTAGGAAGACGTAAATTAATGGTAAAAGACAAATTAAAACAGTTCATAGGAATGATCTGATCTGGCGTCAGTGCCTTGTTATTTAGTGCAAACCTTGATTTTCAACTGTTTCGTCTCACTCCTGACATGAGCATCGTGCAGTTTGAACATCTGTCCAGCCGTTAAAGACCTTATTGATGCTTGGTTATTGGATTTCTAATTTTCAGGTTTTGTCAGGGGGTTTAACAGACTGTATGAGTGTTTATAATTTCTAATGAGTTTAATCTGTAATTTGTGCCTCTTACCTGTGACTGTCAAATCACTTTCCCAGTACTTGGTCTGTAAAAATTCAAAATAAAGAAATGCGGGTTTCTAAATAACCTAAAATATTTGTCATATCTTTTATATACAAATATCCGTGCAGTAAACAGAACTATACATTCTTATTCTGTTTGAAGATCAAGACTGATTCTAATCCTGCATATCTGCTGCAATCACAATATATTACCTAAACCCAAGTTTCTTTGAGGACTTTTTGGATATATGTCATTATTTCAGTGGAGATAAAATAGTGTATGTTTTGGGATACTGCAGGGCTGATTATTGCTGCCTGATTAGTATTTGATCAAATTCTGTCTTTTTTTTGTGTGTGTCCCTGAGACAATTCAGCTCCTCCACATCCAGAGGCGAATTCGCCTCATTCTGTCTGACAAGTGTTTTGTTGTGGAGCAGTCGATCATATCTGTGTAAACATACATCTGCTGGCGGACGGGGCTGGAAGCAGAACACTTTTAATTTATCATAAACTTCATATAACTCATTAGCTTTCATCTTTACGTTGCATGTATAGAAATGAATTTGGAGTGTGCTCAGAGAGGCTTTTTTTTTCCGAGGAGTTTGCTGTACAAATATTTATGGACCTTTTCCTTTGTAGTACAGATTCCAGTGGAAATAGCTATCATGCGATTAACAGCAGATTGCGACTTAAGGAAGAGGTTGCCAAAAGCTATTGTTTATTTAGTCGCGTGGCATTTTGTACTGAAATTTGTTTTGCTACTATTTGTAAAAATACATGACTCTCTTGGGAGGAGAAATCAGGATTTTTTCCTGTACTCTGGGGAAAAAAAAAAAGGGGAAAAAAGCCTCCCAGAAAATTAAATGTAAGTATGTTTGTGTGTACGAACATAACTTTATAATCACGGCACATTCTGACTATTTCCAGTGAAGGAGGCTTGTTGTTGCCCGTTCAGAAAAGACACATATGGAGATTTTATTGTGTTTTTTGTTTTAAAGATAATAATTTGTCTCCGAGTTCCAGTTGTTTATGTTTCTGTCTAGATCTCTTTCCTCTCCCCTGTTTTATTTAGTAAGGTTTCATCTGTGAAATTTCTCCATGAAACAATTGATACATTCTCAGCACGCTGCGGCGAGGGAAAAAAAGCCCTTAGATTAATGGTCAGTGTCTCATACACACAAATTTGTGTTACGATACTACCGAGAAGCTGCGAATTACTGACAAGATCTAGAATAATTCCTAATGCTGTCGAAGGCTTCATTTTCTCCTCCGCATGATGGATGAGGCATAAGAAGTGCTTTCTGAGATCGTTAATGTGCATCATTCTGTTAAGTGTTATTAAAGTCCGTCTGTCTTAGGCAGCAGAAACAATATCTTATCCCTTATTTTGCCTCTCTCCTTGCTAAACTGTAACTGCAGCCCCTGTCTTTTACTAATGTGGCCTTTTGTTGGTGCTCTTCGTTTAATGGCTAGTTTATACCACGGCATTTAGGTGGGTTTTAGGATTGTATTTTCCCTTTTAGTCAAAATATTGGCTCGCGGCATGGGAAGGAACACCTAATTTCAAGATTACGCTATCTGTAACCTGTAGATAATAACAAAGCCGCGGCGGATCCGTACCAAGCGTTATATTTAAGCTTAGAAAATAGGATTGAACTTTTCTTGGGAGGCTGTGCCTGCGAGAAGGAGCCGGTCTGGCAGCGCAGCCCTCCGGGCTCCGGCAGAGCCGAGCAGGCTGCCCTCAGCCCCGGAGAGCCCCGTGCCGTCTCCTCCCGATCCAGCTCCGGGCAGCGATGCTGGGGGGTGTGAAATGACACCCGGGAGCGCACGCGTCCACTCGCCTCCCACCACATTAATTGTTTAAAAATCTGGGAATTGCTGTCTTGAGTCGAGAGTAAGCGTGCTGTCTTACTGGGAGGGAAGTTAGCGCAGAGGCAGCCTCGCAGGCGACCCAACCTTGGTCTGTTTGGGCAGAAAAAGCTGCCCCGTGCCCTGGTCCCCTGGGCATCGCCCCGTTCCCCGGAGCACTGCCCGCCCTGGGGAGGTGGTAGGCCAGGTACAGATCCCAGATGGATCGTATTAAATCAAAAGTACTTTTAACCAAACAGAAGAATTCACTTTAAAGGTTTTTAACCTTTCTTAAGAGCCAATTTTTCCTTAAGCCCTGTGATAATAAAATACAATATAATTTATAGAGCGCTTTCCATGGGTATGCATTCCTCTCTCTTTTCCTTTTTTTTTTTTTTTGTACAGTCAGATAAAACATATCCAACAACTGGGATGATAATCAAGAAAAAACAAAAAGCAACTGATCATAAAGCCATTTAGAAATGTAACATTCCTTTTAAAAGAGATTCAGACATACTTGGAAAGCCTCACTTATATACTTTTAATAGAATTATAGAAGTGTGATGCACAGCTGGTAAAAGCTCAGTCATCCACAGCACAGCTAGTTTTTGAGTATTTAATTTTATATTTGAATAATTCTCCAGATCAGGCTATAATCATGAATGTCATATAAAAAGATTTTTTTCATAAATTACATTATTTCACAGATGTGCAAATACTTCTGTGAAAAAAATTACATTGATCAGTTTTTAATACCCCCCTGTCTCACCCTTCAGTCAAAAGAAAAAATAGCTTTTTTCCCATCTTTGTCTTCAGAAAGGTGCTAGATTGTAAACATCTGAAGGAAATGAAAGGGGGTTGGCCAGTCCACCCCAAATTCTTTCCAGATTTTCATTCCTTTCACCAGCAGCCTTCTGTTCTTAGAGGAGAGGGAGGAACAGCAGAAGAAAGAGAGAGAAGATGTCTCTGTTTCTTATTAAAATTTAAAGTGAAAAGCGGGTGCTGTATTTTGCTAATTTTCAATCTGCTCATTCGGAAGGCGTTGGGGCGGGAGAAGCGGCGCCGTGGGGAAGCGGGTTCGGCAGCGGTGGGCGCTTTTGCGTGATAACCCCTCGCAGGCGATTCGGGTCCAGCTCGGAGGGGAAGGCAGCGAGGCGCAGCCCCCCCGGCCTGACTGCGCTTTCCTTTCGGAAGGAGCACTCACACTAACTGCGCTTTCTTAAAGTCAGAAATTTATAAAATTGTGTTTGTTTTTTCTTATTAAAAAAGTGAGTCTTCTATCAAGACTAAAGTTTGCGGCAGGCCGGTGCTCGCGTTGCACCTCGTTGCCCTGGCACCCGTCTGGGATGCCCCGAAGCCAAGAGCTGGGAAACAGGTGCCTGGCACTGGGACTGCCAGTTCGTTCAAACCCATCAGCGCTTTGCTTTTTATCTGGTCCAAAGGTTTAATTGAGGCGTAGGTAATTAGGGAAAGCGCATTATTACCTGCAGAACTTCCGATTATATTGTATACTGTTGTGAATGGAAAAGTTCGCCCTAATGTGTAATTCAGGGATGACAATTAAGATAAATGCCTACTTCCAAGCTCTCTCATCCCATACACTATTAAGTTACACTTTTAAGGGAAAGGAAGGCTAAAAATAACTTCATAAAAAGTAAAACAAGGTGTTACACCCAGACTGTTTGGTCTTAAATCATAGTTGCCTGCTTGTTTTTCAGGAAATTTAAGTACCAGATGCACTTGGAGAAAGCAATCTAAACATCAGAGTTTATTTTCAATATGCAAGTGGTATAAAAATATGCAAACCCTGATCACAGTGCTATGGAAACTACTCCACAAAAATGTGGAACGAAAGCTGTTACTGTAAGTGTGGTTCATGTATTGTAACAGCTGTGACAGCCCGGTGCAGCTCAACACTTGTTCAATTATAAGAAAATATTCAAAAGGAAACTTGATTTAAATAAGATTTGTAATAATCTTTCACATTTACAAAATAAACCGGCGACAAACACTGTCCTCCCGCACGGCTCGCCCAGATTCGGCGTTCGCCTTGGCTCGGGCGACGGACGCGTTTCTCCCCGCTCTCGCCAGATCCAAAAGCATTTTTCAGGGCTTGTGTTACAGTTATTTGCAGATTATTTTAGGTCTGTGTTCTTTTATATCCACTTAGCAACTTGCAAGGAGTATTTCAGGGGCAGACCATACTTGACATGCATCCTTTTGGGGAGCAGGAGGAATGGGTGTGGTGGATTTAAACGCGATTATGTATTTATGACAGATGGTTTTCAGTTTATGCAAGAAAGCCCGTATAGACACTAGCGCAGAGACAACTGTTCTGGGAATTTGGACGTGTATCATTAGGCTCTTTCTGTTAATCAAATGCAAGAAATAGAGTAAATTAATTTTTATACGTGACCTGTGGAACAAATATGGCCAATGGATATTAAACATAATAGGTCTTAAAAGGAACAATTATATTTTCTGTTTAACTTTTCTGATTTGTTACAAGTTGTATCCATTTTCAAGGTTTTAAGAATACTAACGATTAAAATCATCCTACTGCATAAATTTTAGTTATTTACTATAGTTTGTAAGTATCATTCAGTGACCTTTTTCTGGCTTCATAAAATCAGTGACTTAATATAATTTGGGATCTGAGAGTGTGAGTTCCTCGATTCATTTATCATTTTATGCTGAAATTTGTTTAGTCTGGATAGAAGTCCTGCTCTACTTTTCCTACTAGCCATGTATGCTTTGTGCGTTGGAAACTAGAAGACCTTTTTGTCTTTTCTTTTTCTTTTAAGCTTGACCAAAAATAGTCATTATAGACTTCTTCATAAAACCCCAGACTTTATAAATAAATGCCATTGACTGACTCTGATGGGAGTTCCATGCGCAGGATGAAAACCGTGTATGGCCCATATTACTAATTTTTCAGAATTGCAAAGTGTGTTAATATATAATACATGTTGAATTAGTGGTAGGTTTTGACTGTATCCCGGGCAACTCCTTTATTAATGTAATTAAATATATAGTTTTAATAGCTTCAGGGGGAGTTAAGTTCTGAATTGTTATATAAAGAGTGTTTATAAATATATATAGCTAGATTAGATATATAGCTGCAAGCAGAAGGCTATACGATAACTTATTTTTAAAATTCTTCTGTAGTCAGTATGAGTGATTTCAAATGGGATCCGAGAATCTCCAAGCCGAAGCTCCATCTTCTAAGGAATTTCAGTTACCTGGAATAAAATGTTGCCTTAGAAATTATTGACGTAATAGACCCCTTGGGAACCCCATAGCAGTCAAAGCGAAATCCAACAATAAATCCAGGGGCCACCTGGATAACTACCATTAAAGGCTTTTTTCAGTGGAAAAAACTCTTTAAAAGCTTAATTCTTCCTAAATGTAAAGTTCAGTGATCGTGTTTCTATATAACTTTCATAGTTAGGTGTTTTACTTTACTTTGTTTAAACAACTTTTCAAAGCATCTTTGACGGTGAAAATAATAGCGTATTTTTCCTTGATGCCACCTCTAACTCACCGCTACTTAACGAACCCCTTCGGAACCCAGTCGATACAGGATTTGAGCCCAGCCAACCTCGGCAGCACCAGCAACTCGAGGTAGTCTGCAATGACTGTCGGAACCAAACAGCACGAGAACAGATAAAGAACTGTGCTTTGCCTTTTCTAAATGGTTATAAATCAGACCTTGCTCGTGTGTTGATCGCACACGGTGCCCTTGGCACAGACACCCCCTCCCCGTTGGCGTCCCTTCCCGGGAATGGCATCTGTGTCTTGACCTCTGCCGAAACCGGTGACAAATTGGTCACAGCGGCTGTGCCTGAGCCTCGCTCCTTATGCACAAATCCCATTGAAGGCAACTGAATTTTGGGCAGAAATGTGAAGTAGAATGTGCTTGAAAAAAAGAAAAAGAGCAAAACTGCCAGACTGCGCAGACTTTGGCACCGGGGGGCCGGTAGGAGGTTCGACCACTTGGAACTGTTATTTTGCACACTTGCTGCTGTAAATCGGGATTAATGTCATTGAACTCAGATGTATTGAAATGGGGTAAACAAGATAAGAACTGCACCCCAAAGTGTGGCATTTCTGGAGAGATTGTTTAATGAGACCTGTAGATAACAGGGAAGGAACCAGATGGATCTCAATGGAAGGTCTTCTCCGGCCACCGGCTCAGCCCCGGTGAGGATGGGCACTGAGCGCCACCAGGCTCCTGCGAATTTCTGGGTGTCTGTGTTTGGAATGCTAGTGCGGAATTACAAAACAGAGGGTTATGAAAAAGCAATGGGAAGCCCCGCTTTAACCCTGAGACCACTGACCTGATCATTAGGCGTTATTTACATATGCTTTTTTCTATTAAAAAAACAAAAGACCTTCTGTGACCATCACGGTCCCTAATGTATACAAGTGGACCGGCAAAACCGCTCAGCTTTGAAAGGCTGATGTGGAGGTATCAGCGAATTGCCGTGTCTGCGTGACAAACTGAACAGTTTCCAGAGTGTTCCCCTGCTCCGCAGCTCATCCATTATGGGAATGAGATGTGAAAATAGTTTCTTGTTTCTTTGAGATATCAGCAGACCCCACAAGCAGCGTTACTTCAAAAATGCTGGAGCTAGTTCATACCGATCTATTCTGAATCGGCGCGTATGTGTGGTCCGGCTCAATTGCAGAACCCCCCTGTATGTTAAGGGGTGTGTGTGGTGAAATAGAGGTGCTTGAATTACAGATCGTGGCGTGGTACCAGGGCTGAGGTGTCAGAAAGGCAGCGACGGCTCAGTCGAGGTTTGCATTTTTCTTTGCTTCAAGCCTATATGAAAACAATTCAAACCCATTATTTTATGCGTGCAGTTAGTTTATGTGATTACATGTTTCTAATCATGTTTTTATTCTTTCCTGATTATCTCCCACTTTTCCGCTGACCTTTCGTTCTATCTCAGGTTAAGCCACTGTGTCAGATCTTCGGGGCAGGGTGGCTTTCGCTTTGCTTGAGCAGCGCCCAGACGTCAGCAGCGGTTTGCGTTATACCGGATACATGCAGATGTACAGACGTATATCGATGTATACATAAAAATAACAGATTGCGGTGACTCCGCTTTCTCCAGAATTCTAAGTTGTATTTTGTACCGCATCAAAGGCACCATCTGGCTTTAAATTAAAAATATTAAGGGAAAAAACAACCACATACCAGTGGAAATTTTATCGCAATGTAATTCATTATAAAAATTTTTAAAAGGAAAAAGGGGACAAGAATAAAGGGTGTTATTCTTAATTGTCTTTTATTATTAGTTAAGATTAGCTATCTACTATGATCTCCACCTCCATGACCGGTAAAAAGGATACTGTAGCCCACATTAAAAAAAAAAGGCACTTTTAATTTTTATTGAAATGTATATAAAAATAGATTAAATTTCAGTGTGTATTTACATATGGCCATTTTACAGATTCCCTGGTGTGGTGGTTGGAAGACAAACCTCTTTGCTAGTATTCAGGATTTCACTGAATTTACTGTCTTCTAAGTTATACATAATATAGATTTTTAAGTAGTTTTACAGGGGAGCAATACTTACTTCATTTTTACTATAGGCTTCAATTTTAAACAGCCTATTTTTCATGTATAATGGAAGTATCATTTATAATTATAGTTTTAAACAGTCCAAACCAGTTATTTATACTGGTTTTTATCTTGAAATGAGGTTTGTGATATCTTTTCCTTTTGGTTTATTTACCTTATTGTTCCCTTATCACCCAGAGCCTTTTTTGCAATTGCATTTATTTTAAAATGGTAATTTTTTACTTTTAGTATAATTCTGTTGTTTAGACAAGAGTTTTTTCATGCAAGTACATAAAGAACTTGTTTTGATGTTCTCCCCAAAGCAGTTTAATGCAGTAATACACGCAATCAAATGTAGGAGCCATCACTGATATTAGGGGAGATGTTTTGTCTACAAAGACCCGGGATGAAAATGTATCCTGCCAGCAATCCCATTTGCATTGAAAACGCAGGACGCTCATTAAAATCCTGACTCCACTGAACTCACCTGTAGGGACAGACATCCATCCTCGGTATTGCCTGACCTTAAACCGTTTTGGCTTTCGGCACCCCGGTAGCGCAGCCATCTTGGGACAGTGGGGCTCAGCCAGGACAGGGAAGATTCCCAAATTTTCTGTTCCCATGCTCGGGATGGGAACAAGCAGGCATCACCTGCAGTCCTTATAAGGAGCAGTGAACGTTTGGCATTGTGGATCTAGGTTGAAACTATTTCAGAAGCAATTTTAATTTATAGGCCACCACTTCCCTGTAAGTTTTTGTGTGTTTTTGAGGAAAGAGCAGGTTCGCTGCACGAGAAACGTGGTCATTGAGTATGGGCTGCACAGGGTATGACGGGGGCCACACTCTGACTCTGGGATAACGCACAGAATATTGTCGTGTGGGATAATTACAGCAGAAGACGGTTTCTGTTCCGTGTCCGGCTTGCTGCCTTCCACCTCCCCTTGCCATGCAAAGCTTGGCCTCTTGTAGCTGCTTGACCTGCTTTTACCTGCTGGGCTTGGCTGGTAACAAGGGACCATCAATGTATGACACATATGGAGCAGCCCAGGGAGCCCACCTCCAGCCCAGCCTAGCCCACCTCCAGGCCAGGGAGCCCACCTCCAGCCCAGCCTAGCCCATCTCCAGCCCAGGGAGCCCACCTCCAGCCCAGCCTAGCCCACCTCCAGCCCAGAGAGCCCACCTCCAGCCCAGCCTAGCCCACCTCCAGCCCAGGGAGCCCACCTCCAGCCCAGCCTAGCCCACCTCCAGCCCAGGGAGCCCACCTCCAGCCCAGCCTGCCCACCTCCAGGCCAGGGAGCCCACCTCCAGCCCAGCCTAGCCCACCTCCAGCCCAGGGAGCCCACCTCCAGCCCAGCCTAGCCCACCTCCAGGCCAGGGAGCCCACCTCCAGCCCAGCCTAGCCCACCTCCAGCCCAGAGAGCCCACCTCCAGCCCAGGGAGCCCATCTCCAGCCCAGCCTAGCCCACCTCCAGCCCAGGGAGCCCACCTCCAGCCCAGCCTAGCCCACCTCCAGCCCAGGGAGCCCACCTCCAGCCCAGCCTAGCCCACCTCCAGCCCAGAGAGCCCACCTCCAGCCCAGGGAGCCCATCTCCAGCCCAGCCTAGCCCACCTCCAGCCCAGGGAGCCCACCTCCAGCCCAGCCTAGCCCACCTGCAGCCCAGAGAGCCCACCTCCAGCCCAGCCTAGCCCACCTCCAGCCCAGAGAGCCCACCTCCAGCCCAGCCTAGCCCACCTCCAGCCCAGGGAGCCCACCTCTAGCCCCATGAGCCCACTGTGGGGAGGACCTCACATGTCCTCCCTTTGCCTGCACCGCTCTCCTCCTCCACTGTCTGCAGTGGCTCTGCCCTGACCCTGGCCTCAGCAGATGTCTGGCTGGAGGCGGTGGGGAAGCAGTAGATGGGAAAGGTGAGGTCGGCTGAGGCCGTGGGTGGTGCTGGTGGTGTTCCTGGTGCAGAAGAATGGGGCAGGGTTGACTGTTACTCTGGGGGTTGGCACTCAGCTCCTCGTCCCATGGACCTGCAGCCTTATGGCCTGGCAAAGAAAGGGCCAGGCTGAGCCTGGGTGGGTTCCTCTGGATTTGGGAGAGGCTGCTTCCCCATCTGTAAAACAACGAGACGTGGTTTTTGCACCCCTTGTTATTCTTTGTCTGGTCTGCCGTGGCCACGGGTGCTCAGGAGATGACGTGCCTCTCGCGTGATCGTGTGGTGCTCAGCGTGGCGGGGGCTGGGGTGGGCTCCTGCTGCCCTGGGACGCGTGCTGGGGATAAACCTGGGATAAATCTGCGATAAACCTGGGATAAACAACACCGAAGTGATTTGGTAGCAGGAGAGCCCCCCGGTTTCACCGGGCCGTAGGTCGGTGCCTGTGTAGACTCCTCCCGCAGCACTCGGGACACCTCGGGGTGGCCCAGGAGCCTCGGGAGGCCAGCCCGACCCGGGGGGTGGCTCCTTCGGGTGCGGGACCCCCGCTCTGCACCCCCGGGCGTCGGGCCGACGCCGGCTGCTCGGTGCTTCCCCGGGTGCCGGCGCTTGCTCCGACGGGGGGGCTCCGGCCGGGAATTAGGCAGGAAGGTGCTGGGAGGGGATGCGGGGAGCGGCACAGGATGAGCGGTAAAAGGAGCCGACGTTTCAGGGACAGGTTGGGGGTTTTTTATTATTTTTTTATTTCTTTTTTTTTTTTTTCTTTTTTTATTTCTTTTTGTTCGGTGCCGCATGCGGGATTGGGCGATTTCCCCGTTAATTTTCCAGCCTTCTGAAGGCCGGGCCGGTTCCCAGCGCGGTGCTCGCCCGCCTCCCCCGGCAGATGGCAATGTCGCCTGCTGCAGCGCGGCGCGGGCTGCGCCGCCCGCCCCCGCCTCCTCCTCCTCCTCCTCCTCATCATCATTAAATACCAACTGGTTGTTATAAATAAGAATCCTACGTCTGCCTTCTAACTCGCAATTCTGGAAGGACCCGATTTCTTTTAACGTTTTCCTTTCAATATCTCTTTCCGGCGGTATTGTGGTTCAGCTTAAATAAACATCTATGGAAACAGGTTGAACTTCCAAAATATAAGGGCTGCCTTTTGTTTTGTTTAAGTGCGCTTCCATTCATCGCTTCCCACATTCCCTCCTAGGTAGCACGTTCAAAATTCAAATTATTTTGGAGATTTTTTGCATTCAAAAGTTGTTTTTCATAACAATGTCCCTAAACCCTCACATGCATTTGTATTAAGGCAATCTTCCTGAAGGGCTGTTAGGAAGCAAACTAAATTTCTACCAGAAAGATAGAGGTGGTTGCCAAATATTTTTAATAGAATATTAATTTTAAATGTATATAGTTATACAATTTTTTTCTTTAAGATGTGAGATCAAAAAAGAGAAAGGCAGATTTTTTTGTGTGTTTGTGGTGTACTGGGTCTCTGCTGGGGGGCGGTGGATATTCCAGCATTTATATTTCTGCCTCAAATATTTGTGTTTGTTTTTCATGGGCTTTGTTAATACCTAAGGGAACCATTAATGCAGCCGAAATAACACGAGATCTGATGTTCTCATGGTATTTTAGTATTTCAATTCCTCGATGGAAATACCATGAGAACACCAGATCTCGCGTTATTTTGGCCCCATAAATAGCTCCCTTGGGAATTTTTAAAAAGCCCATAAAATACATAAACACAAATATGGAGATATTCAGGTTCCTGCAGAACTTGCATGCGCAGCCTTCTTTCTATTGAAGACATCAGTCAGCAGCTTTCCTCACCTTCCAGCTGATTTGTCTTTGTCACTGAATGAAACTACTCTTTCTCTCTCAAAACTGATGGTAGAGAACTGGACCCGTGTAGGTAATTGTGATTATGGAGAAGAAAATTCTGGATTACTCATGCAAGCAGAATGTTTTTCCTAATCTGCCCTTTTCTAATATGATTTTTTTCTTTTTTATAAACATATTATTAATATTTTTTCTTATTTTTGGTTTAACTATAATTTTCATTGTATATTTGGTTGTATCTGGCTAATTACCTAATCGAGTAAATGGTTTCTCTGGCTCTTAGCTAAAACAAGATAACATCCCAGTATCGGGATTAAGTTTTCATCTGTATCAACTGGCTTAAAAATACTGAACTTGATTCCTTTTGAATTAACCGAGTCTTATTTTATTTTTTTTTCAATATCACCTATCACCATAGTAACCACTAGCTGTCAGTTCAGTTTCTGACATTTTTCTCATTTGGTAAGATTTCAGAATTGCCATCCTCCCTGCCAACATGTCATGAACAAGAAAAAAAAAAATTGCATGAAAAATCTAATGGGTGTCTGGTCTGATTGTCCTCACTCGTGGCAGGAAAGACAAAAACTGATGAATTGTGAAATGTATTCAGAGAGATTCAAGAAAAGCAAGTGTCTCGGACCCCCTCCTCACCAACACCTCCTCGTTTTCATCTTGTTATGCTTGATGCACCATACATGCTTGCCCTGACACTTGGGTTTGTAGAAATTTAAGATTAACAGTTTTTACATTCACCTCGCTGATCCCCGTTTTTTAAAGTCATCATTAAAAATAAAGTTAGCAGAGCTTGTATTTAGCGCTATTTCCCACTCATTGATGAGATTTTAGCACCTTTGAATTTGCAACAAAACACTTCCGATGCCTGAAGTCAACAGACGATTCTGTACATTTCCACATTTCCGTTCTCTGTTCCTATATTTTATTTACATTAGAAAGAAACCATTAAGCAGGCCAGTAAGTACTACAGAGAAAAGCAAATTCTGGGTAACTCGTTGGGCTGGTGTTATATTCGTATTGGAAAAGGACAGTAAACAGCAAAATTGTGCTTTCTTTTTTTTTATTTCTCCGATCGGTTTAGCTGGAGAAAAAAATGTAAATTTCAGGAAAAATAGGATTGTGTTCAGCAAGCGGTGCGTGTGCCTCCTGAATGGAAAAATATCGGAAAGAAACCGATTGCCAGTGCTGCAAAAACGACAGCAAAAGGGGAAAGTACTCGTTTACTTGTGGTAAAGCAAACAAAACTACAGCAAGAACGTATGGCTTTATAACATGGCTGGTTTTGGTTTTTTTTTTGCAGGGATTTTCTTTACAATACACACACATACGTGTAATCGGCATGTCGTGTTTCCATAGGTATAAAACAAATATACCCATCTGTCTCTGTACGTGCACAAAGAGACAGAACCCGAGATGTGTTTTCAGAGGTTTTGTTTTGGGCTGTATCAATCTATTTTTTTTTTTTCCCCTGACTGTCTATGAATTCAGGCT
The DNA here is from genome assembly GCF_028500815.1 of Rissa tridactyla. Classification (NCBI taxonomy): domain Eukaryota; kingdom Metazoa; phylum Chordata; class Aves; order Charadriiformes; family Laridae; genus Rissa; species Rissa tridactyla. The sequence continues at coordinate 93,823,854 of NC_071469.1, forward strand.
CAGCAGCAGGAACTCATTTCAGAAACATAAAACTGATTTGATAAGCAGCTGCAGCGCTCGGGTCCCTTTTGCTAACGGGTGGACAACCCCACCACTGCCAGGGCTCTGCTCAGGACCGTTTGTGGTTCAAATTTCACATACTGGGGCTACGGCGTTTCAAAACCCGTGCAAACCCAAATGAAAATAATTGAAACAATACTAGGACATTATAACCATTTGGGAACATTTGGGGGAATTTTTATTTGTAAGTATATACGCTCAGTACTCCTGCGTCTATATGTAATAGGAATAGAGTGGCAGAGGATGTAGCTCTTTCTAGGAAAAAAATATATATTCATATTGTAAACTCCAGGGCTGCGCATTTGTAAATGTTTTTTTTCTCTCCGAAATTGTAGATTAAGCTTTTCAAACTCTGTGGTTTGGATTTTTAAAACCTGGCTAAGAAACGGTGTCAAACCAGCCTGCTGCGGGGGAGCAGGCTGCGCCTCCTGCGCTGCGGCGGGGAGCTGGGTGGGGGGATGCGCTTTTCTGTTCTGTGGAAGCACACACGTGTGCTTGGGGGTGCGGGGGGTACCGGAATAAAACGGATTTCTCAGTCTAAGTGTTTTTTTAAAATCAGACATTTCGGATATAGGTAACGTTTCAATGTTTTCTCCATTTTAGAATGAAAAAAACATAATCTTTAGAAATAACTTGAAAATGATCACATTTTACTGCCTATTTCAGACGTGGATTTTGCACGCTGTGTTTTGTAAATAGTTCTATAAATGTAGCTCGTGAAATACATACACTGGGAAAGTGTAACTCTTTTAATGATAAATAATATTGTTGTATATAATATTTGAAAATAAATGGGGTAAACAAAATGCATCTTAACGTCTTTACGGTTTGTAAGATTTATAACAATAATCAGCAAACCACTGTAACATTGTTTGCACCTTGTGTGCCCTAAAGCCATTGGATCACTCAGTTAATTGTATAAATTCCATGCACTATGGAAAATCATGATGTATCATTTATATTCAGCTATGTCAGGTATATAAATATTAAAATATATTGGCCAAAAATGGCTGATTATCCCTCAAACGTTTCATGATAAATCTTCTCTTTTTATGGTGGTGGTAGTGTTGAGGGTGGGGACGGGGCAGGGGGGGATGGACTAAATATTTCATGTTATTTGGAAATATTCTTTAAACAACCTAGATATATTATTAATGTTTTACAACTGTTTCAAAAATCCTGAAGCTCAGTTCAGGTTTATAGGATAAAGTGGTTCAGTACCTGAAGAAAACGTGATTTTTATATGCAAAACACGCAAATGACAGGGGTTGTGCTGTTTCTTCCGCCTGTAGTACGTACAGTTCGTAGAGACTTCCCGCTGCCGCCCCTGTATAAAATAAAGGTGATGTTCCCCAACGCGTGCCGTCGATAGCCAGCACCTCGCTGCACTACTGCTGAAAATACAGTGTGTATTTAAGCAGGGGTTTATTATTCTCCCATAGTCTTATTTAGTAAATGTGCTGCTATCCCCAGCCACGGTGTATTTTTATATAGGTAGGGACGCAGCGTTTATGACACAGCCCTTTCACTAGAAATATTTTAAAAATGTTAGATGTGCACGTATTTCTATATGTTTATCACACAGCACCCAACCTAGAGACGTGACTGTGGAAGGAATCTATACAGCAATGTGAAGAAAATAGTGTTATACATATTTATTGATACTAATGCATGTGTTTTAATGAATAAATAAATACGGAGTTGGACCGTGTCGCAAATGTGTTTGGCAACTAGCCGTATCCAGTGAGGAGGGAGGAAATGTCAGAACAGGGTCTTGTAAATACACGTGGCTGGAAAGAATAAAATAAAAATGATGACTAGCACTGACAAGCAGACTTGGGGTGTATGATATACTCTGTTCATTTGATTCTTAGAACTCAGTCGGGGTTAAATTGGAATCCAGACATCAAAGAATTCTTCCACCAGACCCAAATTTTGCCCGTATAATTTTTTTCTTACAGTTGTCATAATTTTAGCTAATTTCACAGTGCAAAATTTTTTTGCTGTTTGAAGTATTTTCCTAAATATACATATAATATAGCAGTGGGATATATTCTTTATATATAATACGTTTCCCTGATATTCGCAGATAGACAGCTACAAACCCACAGCATCCTCTGTGGGTGTGAGAAACCTTTAGGTTTGATGGTGTCTGTCTATATGCACCCTCGTACGTGCTGTATGGGAGCATAATCCTTAAATTCTAAGGGAGGGGAAGGCTAAAGGCTTTAAATAGCAACGCCTTTATTTCTTTTTTTTTTTTTGCCCCCGACTGTTGTGTCTGAAAATGCTTGAAGCATGTGGTGCTGCATATTTGGTGGGTTTGCAGATTTCTGCACGATTTTTATCTGAAGGTCAGGGCTGTGGAAATACATCAGGTTGCGATTTGGGATGTTTGCCATTTGCCATTTAGCCTCGCTCCTTCTTATCAGATCGCTGTGGAACACGGGCCTAATAAAACAGGGAGCTGTTACGAAAAGAAGAAATAAATATTGTTCTAGTTTTATGGAGTCTCTTTACTATTACACAGCAGGCGATTTTAAATGTATTTATTTAAGTTCGCCTTTTTGCTTTGGAATTGTTGAACTAGGTAGAAGAAATTAATGGTGGCTATTTATAATTTCACTGGTTATTTGCATACATTAATTTTTTTAAATGAAAAAATTATTTCCTTTGCCACATTGGGAAAAAAAAAAAAAGAAAAAAGTTGGAGGAAGGCAGTGCCAGAAGGACGGAATGGGTAATGGGGTTTTCCTCTGCATCCTGCATCAGTTTAGAAACAAAACGTCCTGTTCGTGATAGTTTTCGTCTGCCTGCGCGTACTGCTGGGATTTTGGGTACCCAACGGCCGTTCGCCACAAGCACGTTTCCCTCCTTTCCCGGCAGGATGGTGATTTGGCGGCAGCGCCGGGTGCCAAGCGCGGGGAATTCAGCGAGACATGGCTCCCGAGTCGCTGCCCGGGGCCGGGTGGGCAGAGCAGATGGCCGGGCAGCCTTCTCCTCTGGCCTGGAATTTTTTTACTCTCTCAAGACCAAAATGACTAACCCCAGCGACCTGATTTTCAGTGCAGGATCAGGCCTGTACGTGTGTGTTAAAGAGGAGGGTGGGTTCTGCCCATCCGCGAACAGCCCTCCTGCTTCTCCCGGGGGTGGCTGGAGGAGAGGAGCCCCCGGCACGGCAGCCGCCTGGGGCCGCGTGTTTGTCCCCGGCTGTGGGTTTTCCGAGCGTTCCTGGTGGATATGACCCGCCTTACTTTATGTGGCTGGATTTACTACAAATGGTGTTTGAACCCAACAATTTCAAAATACCCCCGGCCTGGAGTTAGGGGTGGGCGGTGGTGCCCGCTCCCAGGGCTGGGGGGTGCCTCCCAGCAGGGATGCTCCTGCATCGGCAGCGCCCTTGGCGCAGGGATGCCCCTCGGCGCAGGGATGCCCGTGGTCTGGTCTGGCCGGAGGCACTGGGTGCCGGCAGCATCGTGCCCCCCGGCCGGGCACCCACCTCTTTGGGGAAGCCATTTTCCCGGTGTCCGTACAGGGATAGTTCAGGTAGTTTTGAAAGTGTTTGTCGCTCCCAGGCAGTTATTAACGGTTCCATTTGCACAAAGCCGTCCCAGCTGTGGTCTCAGCGCAAACCGCTTTGCTTATGATTGCCTCATGGCGAAAGCCCGTCCGACACAAGGAGTTTATTTTTCCCCTGAATTGGCGGGGGGGTGTCTGGGGGGGGAGGGAGAGGGTTGAAAGGCCACCGCAATCCTTATGAAAACATCATTTTGTTATTTTAATATTTTTTAGAGGAAAGCATTTTCCTCCTGTGTTGATACCTTTTTGTATTTTATTATTTTGTTGCTAATTTACTTAACCATTAGCAAATTAAGGTGGATTACTGCTTGGATGCATTAAAAGCACCAAGGAGTTGCGGTCCTTGTGGCTATTTCGGGCAATGTCATAAGCACACTCTTTTTTTTTATTGTCCTCCCAGGGAGCAGAATTTGAACTTAATATTCCATGAAATAAGCCATTGTAATCACGTTGGGTTAATAGAAGAAGTAAAATTGCCTCTCCTCTCACAAGACATTAGAGCAAGGCTGCATTATTAAAGTTTTCTTGCGGACAGGCGGTTTAAAATATATCCTCAGTGGCTGACGCAAGTCTTTTCAGTGGGGATGACAGCTTTTCAGATCTTAATAGGCTGTTCATTTCTGGCCTACGAGTTTTCAGCATTTCTTCTTTTCAAGCCAGGCTGTGACATGATGGCTAAAAACTGACATAAAGAAGTGCCATGTACTGTGAAAACCTTTATTCACTAAGTGGCTCCATGTAAATTGGTGTCAATAAGCAAACAATTAGAACTTTAAAAAAAATGTTGGTTTAAATCCCTTTTCTCCTTAATCATTTGACCTAAAAATCTCTCCTTTATTTTTCCCTTCTTTGGAAGCGGTGCATATAAAACAGTGACAAAGTGTTTAGCAAGTTAAAGTGGATCACATCTTTGTTATAAATCAGTAAACGATATTTAGCCAAGGTGAGTTTGTCATAGGGTTTTTTCCTTTCGAAATGAAATTTACAGGGAACTAAATTCCAGGTAAATGATAATGGAGAAAGAAGGGGCTGGTTTTTCTGCCCTTTTCTCCTTTTTTCTCCCCCTCCCACAAATTGCCTCATCCACGGTTTTGGAGACGCAGCCTCCAAGCAGCAATAATAGCCTGCTGATTCTGTGAGCTTGGCTAATTTCAAGAAATTTGGTATTGTTGTTCATGCTTTCTGGAGATTGTTTACTTGAATTATTTGCAGAAAAGACTTTTTTCTGTGTCATTAGATGAAGAAACAGAGTAACGCTTAATGCTTTTCCCACTATTGCTCGGCACAGAAAAAAAAATTTTCAGCAGAGCTTTTTGTCTCTGTTTTAATTTATGATTTCTCCTCTTCTTTTTATAACTCGCCTCCTTCCCTCTTTCATTCCTCTCTATGCGTCTTGCCTTCATCCGAACAAGGCGGCGAGCAGCCGGCTCTGATGGCTCCGCGGGCTGGCTGCAGGCAGTGCTTTGTTGGCGGCGGCTCCCCCGGCCCCACCGTGTCACTCGCTCGGTGCCACCGGGCCGGGGGACACTTTGGAGCCTCCTGCATTTCCAGGGCTGCTCCCGCACGTGGTTTTTCTGTGTTCCCCGGGGCCGTAACCTCCTGTGACACCTTTCACGCCATACATACATAGGCTTGTAGTTCAGGTGCGACGGTGGCCATTTAAAAACAAACCAGTCGCCGGAGCAGCTGAAGGGGCTTCACCTCACTTTTTGCAGTATTTCCGTGGGATTTTAGGCGTTCCCTGACCTAGTGGGGAATAAAGGTAAACTGCAGGAATAGGGAAACCGTTGCCGTTCCCTCTGAGGGGGAGTAGGTGGGCGTGCGAGGGGATGGTGTGCTGGTATACGATGGCTGGCCTGCGGCCGGTGCGGAGCTCGCCGAGGGTGCGGGGGGATCGTGGCACTGGCCGGGAGGGACGGGGCACAGCCCCGCAGCTTCGGGGAGCGTGTCCCTGCCCAAAGGCAGGAAAAGCAGGGCCTGGCTGGAGGCATGGGGACACCAGAGCAAGTGGTGGCTGCAGCCCAGAGCCCTCTGCCTCCTGGGGTCCCTCTGCACAGCGGGACGGGCTGGGGGCAGCGATCCCGGATGACTCCTCTTCCCTCCCCTTCCATGCTTCCGTGTCTTCCTCTCCTGTGCCCGGGTCTGCTCCGAAGCCGCTTACCCCATCTACAGCGGATTCGTCTTCTGAAACTTGTTGCAATTAGTTATAGCCTAACGTGGAAACGCCACCAAGTGAGAATGAGTTGATGTACCTTGGTACAAAAAATAGCAGAGTTAAAATACTAAGGCTGCGCAATATATTTAGTATAGTGAGCCTGGCGTGACATGTTATTTTGCCTGAGTGTTTTTTTCATGATCCCGTTTTAAAATAATCTTTTCAAATGCCAAAAAGTACTACCTAAATACAGTTACAAAAAAATGCTAAATGCACCTCCTCAAAGGATGCCACTTCAAATGACAGGAAAAATGATGCAACGACAGTACGACAGAGGAAGACGTGCAGCTGCAGCGTTTGCAGGACATTCGCTTCCTGTGCCTTCAAAACTATCTTTGCTTTTTAGTAATAACAATTATTATTGGTAATAATACTACTTCTCTTACGGGTTAATATATTGGTGTAATTTTAAAAAGGAAGACCATGTTCATAATTTATATAAGGTACGAATTTTATCTCAAGAAAGTTGTATGTAGGGGATTGCAAAAGTCACGGGAAAGGATAAAATGGGGGTTCCAAAGACAGATCATACGGGAGATACGAAACAGATTGATTATTTTGATGATGGTGATATTTAGCACTTCTCTAGCGTCCGTCCCCTGAGGATCCCATAGGGTTCTCACCCATTCCATGGCTAATCCGCCTGTACCTTTAGGGTTCAGGCTATTTTCCCCCTCATGTAAGCGGGTCACTGAGGCAAAGTGATTTGTGCAGTGCTGCGTGGGGACTTGGTGGGTGGGGGTGGTACGGCCTCGAATTAAATAACGGTGAGGAAGCATGGTGTGGGCCCGCGGGCTGGGCTGGCGGAGGAGGCGGCATTAAAGCTCTGAACTTCATAATCAACTGGTCTAAGTCCACTTCATCTTACCCGTGTGCTTGGAAAATGCTTTTGTGGTGTCTGCATACTTTGGTTTCTTACTTGCAGTATGGGGAGACCAACCCTTCCTCCCCCCTCCTTGGACAGTCCTCCGTGGGCCACGGGCAATGGGAGCAGGAGCCGCCCCCGGCCGCCCCCTCCTGCAGCCAGTCCTAAGAAATGCGTTTTCGTGCGTTTTCGTGGCACTAGGCAGCCGGGGCAGCGTCCCCCGCTCCCCAGAGGTGGTGCCAGACCTCCTGGTGTTTTCAGCAGCCGTTGTTTCACTGGTCATGTTCATATATGATGAAAATATCGGTGACCTCATATTTGTTTCCTAATTAAAGTATATATTAGTGACTCCAGAAGTAATTTCTCAAAGGCCGGGGCAGAGGTGAATATTTGAAGGTGCCCGTGCACTGCGGTAAGGGAGGAACCAGGAAAGCTGCAGGTCCTGGAAAGGAGTTTTGACAAAGGAAGAGAAAATGGCTGATTATTGTTTTTAGTTTATAAAAATTCTGTGACAAAATTATATCATAATTTTATAAACTTTGAAAACATATGGATGTGGGAAAAAGCTGGCTCTGAAAGCCTGGAAGTGCGAACCAGGTTGTTTTATGATATATCGCTCGCAATGATCACCGTGAAAACTATATTCAAAGGCTGTTTAATTCCAAGCTTTCATTCAGGTCTGCCAGGGAGACAATAGAGGCTGAACATCAAATAGGCCCCAGTTCTCTTCAGAGTCGGTGTTTTTTTCTTTTAAACAAAGCTATAAGTGAGATCCACCTCTAAAGACTCTAATGGGCCCATGAGAACGGTTGCGTTAGACGTGAGATCTTGTACGCTTCGTCTGATCCTTCGGTGCTAGAAACATGTATTGCAGGCTCAACTCATTGTCTTTACAGATAATGAATTTTAGAACTAGATTTCACATTTTTTCTCAAAGTGTGCAGTAAGAGGACTAGAACAATATAAATACAATTAAAATAAATCAAAGGTATAATGAAAGCTTTTGCATTTATGTGAACTAAAGCAGCAATCATTTTTTTAAATTTCCAGAAATAATTTAAATTTATTTAGGCATAACAGGACCGGTTAGGACATATTGCTTACACTGAAAACGTAATTCAAAAAATTATATCAATGATTTCTGACAATTGTCTATAATTTGATAATTGCACAACATTTGGCAATTTAAAAAATCATTGCTGTTGTTCCTTTTAAAGCAACGGACAAGAAGCCGTCGATACAGTCCTCGAAGGTTGGCTATCCTGACTCGAGATTTGTGTGTATATATCCTGCAATATTTTTCAGTAATCAAGGCAATGTCTTTAAATAAAAGTGAAAAGTTATGTGACCTTGACTGTCAGACTCAATTTAGACTCCGCCGCAACACTTCGCTTTTTATTTTTTAAATTAGCTGTTGCCATCTTTTACAATTTGTTTATAGGCAGAAAGAGCCACACAAAATATAAAGTATCAATGAGAAGTTTATTGTTGTTGCTTTATCCACAAATACAGTCATTTTTAATAACGTTAACAGCTTTTTTCTTTGTTTTTCCTTTAATCTCTCCTCTTAGGTAGAGCCTTGATTCATTCTAATTAGTTTTCTTTTCAAAGAATCGGTTCCTTTTTTGAAAAACGTTGGGGTTGCGTTCCCCGCTCTGGGTCCTTTTCTCTCGTTCTGGATTTTTGTAAAGCGCATCGTTCAAAGGCGGGTAAGGTAATATTCCCTCTTAGGCTACGCTTATTAAACCATTTTGTTTCCTAGCTGTTTTTCTGCACGTTACAAGTAGCCAGGGAAAAAGATTATGTCAGGATTTTTCCTGGGAGTCTGCCGGAGAGAGGGAACCCCAGGTAGCTTGTCCGTTACCCAGTCCAGCCGGTGATGGGCTGTCGTGGAGGCGCTGGGTTGACACCAGCTCTCTCTCCGACGCGCCGTTCCGGCTTGAATTTTTCTTCCCTGGGCATTTGCACAGGTATTGGTGTTGGCTCTTCCCTTCCTTTAACTTTGCTGCCAATAGCCGTGCAATTTTCCCGTTCCTTATGGCTGAAAGTAGGTCATCTGCATTGCCCGAGACACCGAGAAGCCCATCTTCCAACTGATTTTTATTTTTCATAGGATAAATTTTGAAAGCATATGTAAAATAGGACTGAAAATAGTGTTCCAAATGTCAGTGGCCCTGTAGCGTCTCGGCTGAGCTGCTCTGGTTCACTGTTTGGAGCACATAAAGTCATTCTACTCAATGAAAACCAAGTAAAAGCAAACACGAATTGGAGCAAAACTATACTGTATTTTGTAGTACGTTGCCTGACACACAGGACGACCGCGCGCTGCATTTTAAGGTGGAATGTAAAAGGGAAAGGTTGAGACTTCTGTTCATGTAAAATACAAGGTCTGTTTTCATCTAAATATAATTTAAAAATTAAGGAAGAGGAAAATTGTATGGCAAAACACAAACGTCTGACCACATGGTACTTCTCTGGCTTATTTTTGAACATGAGAATTTGCTCAATATTGTAAAATCAGATCCTGACTGAAGAAGGGGTGGTGGCGTGGGCAACACCCCACAGTGATGAGATGGACTTATACAATTTCATCCTTTTCTCTTTACTTTCACAGCTTTGCATGCATTTTCAAATGAATTTTTACATTAAAATACTTACTGGTAAGTATTTTAGGCTTTATAGGGTCAATTGTGTTGTTCCATATGACTCTTCTGCTACCAAAAATTATAATTAGATCACTTGAGTTGGTTTTATTTTTGTACTTCTAATAAGAACAAAACTGTTACAGTCTTCTTGAGTAAAAATAGCAAGTTAACATCTATTATAATAAGTCTTTAAAATCTTTAAACTAGTCTTTTGGTGTGAGAGACGATGGACTACCAATGATTTTATGATGCTTTAGCAGCGCCACGCAGTTTGCTAACCTACTCTGCAGTACTGTTTGGAGACAGCGTTATTTTCTTTTGAAAAAGGAGGTTTTTAAGTGCAAAATACGTGGCCAGGCCTGAGGAGGAGGCCGCTGTTTTCGCTGGGCCATGTGAAATACCACATCTGGAATAAAAAACCGATGGCGAAACCTGTATCACCAGAATATCTTATTTCTGTTTGAGACTTCTAGTGTCTTTGGCATGATGTTTGCCTTTTTCCTTCTCTTTTTTCCCTAACTTTCAGTCGTATAATCCTCGTGCTGCAGGCGTGCCTTGGACTTGCATCGGTTCGGCCAGTACGGCATGAAAGAGCACGCAGCGGTTTGTAATGCAAGGGGACAGACACCGGTGGGCTACCTTGTCTTCTTCTGAGCATATTCTATCCCTGCATTATTGTATCAAACATCAGTTTTAATACAATACCACAGGAAACTAAGGGCCCTATTCAGAGATTACATGCACCCCATGGAAGGGTGCTTTTCATGTATTGGAAGCCTGATTTAAAAAAACAGCGCTACGTGACTCTTCCATATACTGTAACTTGCACAAAACGGGGAGTTCTTGAGGTTTCCTGTATTAGTCCCTGCTCCTTTGACATGCCTGGCACAAGCCCGACAGGATCTCATTGTGGCATTTTTATTAAGAAAGAGGACGCTGATTCTTTTTTCTCTGTCAGCTGCTGAAATAAGAAGGTTTTAAGAACAAAGGAAAAACTTGTGCCAAGGAGAGACACAAGAGGATTATCATTCCCTAAAGAAGGGGGATGTCCTGCACACCGAAAGACTTGCTGTCCTAAAGAGCTGACGGATTTTTCCAAGACTCGTAAATATATTTAGGGAGAAGTACATTTGGGTGCCATCTCTACTCATTTATTCTTCAAACTGTAATGCTGCACATTTTGGGTTTCACTATATTGCATTTTAAAACTAATGATGCATTCATTCTCAGAGCAAATCTTATTTCTAAGCCCTAATTTAATAGAATTAAACTCTAAGCTGAATTGGTTTTATGAGATAAAACTCTGAAGTTGATAACTGCATTTAGGAATAGTTCAGGTATTGAGTTTCTAATTTGCTTCCTGAGCATGGAAATCCCTCAGATAGTCAATATTGACGACCTGTAATTGGTAAGAGAGGGTCTTGCTGAGTTTTCTCTCCTGTGCTGGAGCGATGCTCTGTGCACGCAGCCAGCCGTGCTGCGGCCAGCGGCCTGAACCCTGCCTGGCTGAGCTCGGCTCCATCAGCCCCAGGTCCAGCGGGGCTGGAGCCGGTGCCTGCTCCTGACCCCTTCACCACCGGCACGTGCTGGGCCGTCAATAATTCCTTTGCCTCCAAGGAAAAAACTAATCTCAGCTTTGCCTGGGGTTCAGCTGGGATGCAGAGCCGTCGCATCGTGCTGCCTGCTCCACGTGCAGCCGTTTGGTAAATGTGTTTTTATGGTGACCGTGTCTTGCGTGGGTTGGGAAGGAGAAGCTTTAACGTGAGCAGGAGCTGCCTAAGACAAAGCGCTGAGCTTACAGCAGGTACAGATCGTTCCTGGTAAGCAAAGGGTTTAAGTGAGGAACAGCTTTTCTGAACAAACACGTGCGGAGCGATGGTGGTAATTCCGGGATATTAAGGCAATTCTAGCATTATCACTTTCCCGACCGGAACCCCGTGGTTTTGAATGTGCTGCCTGTAAATCATCGCGTGCAAATCCCGAGGATGCCCATGGCCAGTCGCAAGGCAGCGCAGCCGAACTCTCATTGCCTGAAACGACAGTGGTTATTTTTGAGTTCGTGCTGCCATTTTCCCCAAGAAGAACGAATCTTTTCATGAGCAGACAGGGCTTGAAGTAGATCATCTCAATATCGTCTGACTTTGCTATCAGATGTAAACCAGGTTTTAATTCTGCTCCTGGGAAGCCCCTGGATGCTCTCACCGGAGATGCCAGCCGGGTGGGGGAATTGATGCTACTTCTGCTTTATGGCACTCCAGATTTTGCGTGGGGTTTCTGAAGTACTTGATTCACCTGTTTTACTACAAGAAAGGTTTAGGTTTTGAGGGCTCAGTTCCACTAAGCTTGAAGAATAGATTCCAAACCCACCTGGCTCTAGCAAATTTACCCGTGTTTATTTGCAAATAGGTACCGCTGCAAATACAGCGTAACCTTCTCCCAGGGAAATAACCAAATACTTAATTTGGAGCTACCTGAAGCTGTGGTGAAGGAGGATGTGTGCACACTGTTATCTCCGTGAGTTTCAATTTAATAGAGTTTGTTATTTTAAGAGGTCGACGTTGTTCTCAAACCCTTCTGTTTGAGAGACCCACTCTCCAGCATTTTGCGATGGAAAGTATCGTGGAGTGACACTCATCCAGGAGAAAAATCTCCGTATCAGTGGAAATGCAGCCCCTGAAAACCACTTGGGGAACCTTGGGATAAGAGATACTGCATTCACGCCCTTATCAGAATGGTTGTTTCTGTTTCCATGCGTGTTACAGGCTGTTGGTCACTGTTTGGTACAGTAGCATTTAATCTGGTATTGTTACTCTTCACCTTTTGTTCTGTATGGGAAGCTGAGAATTTTTTTTTTAACCTATAGTAGAAGCTGATGCTGACTGCTGCCCAGGAAAGAAGGCGCCCATCCTTTGCAAACTGAGTTTCACCACTGATGGATGGTGTTTATTTTATTTTGTTTTCATTTATCTTACATAATTTTACTTTCTGACCTGAAGAAATCACAGTTACTATTCTCCTGAAAAGTTTGTGCATGTGTCCGTGTATGTGTCTCCTGGGGCAATTTTATTATACTTCATTAGCTTTCTGAGGTGTGAATGGTGGGTGGTTCTGCATAGAAATTGGTTATCGAGCCCGTTAAGTTCCAAAAATAAATAAAAAGGGGTTGTGCTATTTAAAAAAAAGAAGGTAGGGAGAGAAAACATCCCTGCTTTTATTGTAGTTGCTTAATGAAAAAGTTTGTTTTTTACAGTAATGTCTAATGATTTAAAGCATTGGGAAGAGATGTGCCAGATAGTTTGTCTCGCTCATTAGGTTAATGAGATTTTTATTGTAGCTTTTCCAAAGCTGCTCCTGTTGCTCCAGGTGTCTTCCCTGCATTTACAACCTGCTGTATAATATTAAACTAAGAAAAAACCAGAACAGTTGGTGTTGCCATATTTTGTCATGTCTATAACCTGGCAGGGTGCGGTGATTTAAGGTGGGCCCTGGTGGTCGGTGGTGGGCCAGTGATGATAACGATGCTCCGTGCCCGCCGGCCAGCCTGGAGGGCTCCGCGGGCAAAGTCTTATACCTGTCATGTGTCATCGATTTTGGCCAGAAGCCTGGGGTCAGATGTGTTGGTGGCCCTGATCAGTGTTAACAGGCAAGAGGTACTGTAAAAATGTGTGTCCTTGTTACATTTCTTGGGACTTTTATATAAAACTTTCCACGGACTGAGTTCTGCCGCCCATCATTTTGGGAAATGACTGATTTTGGTAACTGCATAAAATGGATGGAAACCATAGGGCAGAATTACGCGAAGTGCCCGTGGATGGCTGTTGGACGCTCTTGACTAAGACAGACATATACAGAGAGATGCCGGGGGGGGTGTCTACATACACTGGCAAGCCATCCTGCGTTTAATTCCAGATCGCACGACGTCACAGCGTGCTATCGCAGAGCGATGTCATGGGACCAGTACTTACCTTGGCACTGGAGGTGTGGGTGGTGTGGACCCGCTCTGTTCATTAACACCTGCCCGTCGTGGTGGGTAGGTCTGCGGGGACGGCTCCGGGTGGTGGCGTGGGAAGGGCTGTGGCGCCCGTCCCTGGTGCCAGGCTCCCTGTGGCGCAGCAGACTGGAGCTGTGCCAGGACGGGGAGGCTGCCCGGGCCAGGAAGAACACCCGTCCTTGGTTCTCCCACCAAAGTTTTGTCCTGCAGCATTTCCATCCACGTGCCGGTTACCCGCTGCAGGCTCTGCTTTCGCCTTCTCGTGGCCGTGATTCAACCGAGCACCCGTAATGCAGGGTTTCGCTGTGGTTCTTCGCAGCGATACAAGTTGTTTCATGAAATGCCTGGAAATTTGAGTCATTTTGTGAAATAACTGGTTTCATAATGTGACTGTAACATGTACAGTGAGCAGGCAGCCAGGTGACAGAGTAACATTGGTTGCTCTTTTCTCCTGCAGCCGAGGTGGTTTCTGTTCCGCATTCTCACAGAATAAAGTTTCTTCTCCCTACAAATGTTATAAAGCCTGCTGTTTAGCTATAAACAGTTGCAAATGATAAACAAATCAATATTTGTTAATGTTATGATGCGCTCGCATCTATCAGATACGCATGGAATGATTTATAGAGTACAGCATTTCAGGGCTGACCCTTGCAGGTCTCAGAAAGCACTTAAAAAATAAATTTACCCTGGCCTCTCTCACCCCATTTCAAAAAGGGTGACAAAGATGAAGTAATTTATAAGTCACACTTTTATTAATGCTTTTAACTTTCATATACTTGGCTTTCTTGCCCTCTGAGCAGCTAAGTGCAGCTCTTGGTCGAATGGTAACCTTCGGTGCTTTGAGGGGGGTTTTGTACAAATGATCAACTCATAAATAGGTGCTGTGCTCCGCATTATCCTGCCATAAATTCACAGGACCTTTCAAGTACATCAAGAAAGAGCAACTTGAACTAGGCGTTTTGCGCTTGAGTTTACAGACTAATGCAGTACTAATGAGCAGCTGGGCAAAGGGTTTCCAGAGCAAGTCTAATGCTTTATGTTGTGATACTGTGCTTACTCCCGCCTGGGAGAGCCCCGTAAGGCAGGAGGGAGGTGGCCGTGGCAGTCCGTTTTAGTGACTTCCCCTCCGCATCTCACGCACAGCTTTTTCTTCCTCGCTTAAAGTCGTGGGGCGTATAGAGAACATTAAGTAGATTAAAGGGCATGAACTAATTATCACCAATTTACACCCCTCTGATTGTTGGTATTGTTGGAAAAAATTGATGTAAAAGAGAACAACGTACAGATAAACTTCAAAATATTTGTCGCTGTGCGTTCTCGTTGCTCACTGCAGCCCTCACGACAGCGCTGCTAGGGCACCAACATCTCCAGAACCTTTTCCATACCATAACCATATGCTTGGGGAAGAGTTGTGTGGTGATGCTCATTTGAACAAAAAAATGCAAAACCAAAACCAGCCTCTGCACCCCTGAGCAGATAACATAGACGAATTGTTCGAATTCAGCTCTTCACAACACTAAATTTAGGCAAACCCGGGCGCGTGCCTGCCTGTGAGGGAGAGCTCACTCCATGGAAGTGGTGGGATCTGCGTCAGCACACATGTGCTTTCTGTCTTCTGCTTCTGCCCTTGAACGTCAGGCGATGGGCACAACCTGAAATATGGGAATTTCCACTTAAACACAGGTTTTTTTTGCTGTGAGGGTGGTCAGACACTGGCACAGGTTTCCCAGAGAGATGGTGGAGCCTCTATCCTTGGAGATACTCAGCTGGACATGGTCCTGGACCCCCTGCTCTAGGTGACCCCGCTTGAGCAGGCGGGTTGGACTAGGTGGTCTCCTACCTTGGTTCTGTGATTCTGTAATTAATCCTCTGCAGCAAGTGTTCTGTGGGTTGATTTATTCCGAGGAGAAAATCTAGCTATTTCCAACTGGAAGTGTCATTAGGACTCGTACAGACTTGAGGAGGAAGAACGCTTTATTCAGCTGCAGCTAACCGACGCAGCGAGCAGCCCACTCTCTGCTACATCTTCTGAGAGCTGAGGGTTGGCCATTGATGTAGGTTGTCTAATTATGAACGATGAGGAAAGAGAAAAGCGGTAAAGACAAGAATAGCTAGCTATTTTTCAGGAAGTAAAGAAGAATCATGCTTTAACTTTCTCTGGTGCACTTCTGATGTTTGAGCCCAGTGCTTAAAGGACCTCATCTTGGATTTTGCACTTCTGGGATGTAGGGATTCCTCTACTCTTATTGCTGCTTCTTCTAGGAAGTCTCTTACAGCGAAGGCCTGCTGCTGGGGTGAGGACAGTACCTAGACCTAGCGGCTCTGCCTGCCTGCTGGCTGACGATACGAGCATCAGCTGTTGAAGCCCAACTAGTTGATGGAATCAGCATTACCAAATACTACACAGGTGTAGGGCATCAGGCAATCTATCAGAGATGTCTTATGGGTAGGAGGCAGTGAATATATGTAAGGGTCGAGCAGCTGAAACTGTTTGGTGTGGATGGTGCCGGAACGGCAGAGAGAAGGAGCTGCTCTGAGGGGAGTGAGGTATGTTGGGGTTTCTGTCTGCTGTTACCTGGTTAAGTTTCTCTGTAGCTGGAGGAATGAAGGGATAACTTCAGTTCCGTGCGCCCCTAATGAAATGCCCTTGTGCGATGTAAGTCATTTCAGTGGTAAAGGTTTTGCTGGCGTTCTCTGATCTCAGCCAGGCTGTCTCTGGGACCTGTGGTCGCTGGTGTTGGGAGCGTTGCTTTACAACCTTCAGTAGATTTGTGTGGTGGAGCTGATGGCAGCTGTGACTTGAGATTTCTTGAGCCTTATACTAGAAAGAGCATATCTTGGCAAATACTGATGCTAAGTCCCCCTAAAAGCACTATTTTGCCTCCTCTCCCCAGCATGTAAGTAGAAGCTCATTTTTTTTCTTGTGTTGTTTTCACTGTTTCTCTCAGAAATGAAACTTGTCTGCTCAGATATCACTGGCGCCTGGTGGCCGTGAAAACCTGCCTTGAACCAACTTTTAACTTGGGCAGCTCCTGCCTGGGTGACCAACTGAGTATTATGGCTTTGGATATATGATGTAATGAAAATACACTTTATTTTTACTTGAAAGGAACTTGTCTTTGCACATAAGACTTTCATTATTAGTACGGTGAAAGCTATTTTGGATTTTTGACTTCATTGCAGAGAAACTATTGCTTCAGAAGGCTAGATTTTTTTTAGAAGAAAATTTCACATGAAAAGCTGCATGAACTTTAACTAATTTTAAAAAAATGTGCGTAGAACCTTGTGTAATAAAATATTTGAAGCCTAGGCAAAGCAGCATGGGTAGAAACTATTTGAATACATTGATTACTTTCTTCTGAATCAGATCCATCTGTCAATTACCCCAGAAGAAGTGGGGAGAAAAAAAAGCTTTTATTTCAGTATAAATATATAATGCAGTGCATGGGAAAAGCAAATTCCTGGTATTCAAACCATATGCATAGTCTGAACACGGGCACTGTCTAGTCTGTTACTAATGAATATGGTTAAGGCTGAGATCAGTTTGGAGTCACCTCTGACTGCGGTATCTGGTGGCCAGGACAAACTGCTTGAGGTAACCAAAGGCTTGTGGCAGACGCAGGTGGCTTTCTGTTGCTTTTTTGAACATAAGTGGCTTTTCACAATCACTGTTTCTCATGTGCTATGTTTTAAAAAAATAGAGAGATGAATTTGCTTGGGATTTTGTGACTTACCGAGACTTCATGCCATTATAGCACTTGATTTTTCTTTTCTGAATAGTTAATGACAGCAATAGGGGTATAACGGGCTGGTGGGAAGCTGTTTTATCTTCCTAATGAGAAGATGACAGAGAAGAAATCAATGAACTGGAACCCAGAAGTTTCTTTATGTCCCTGTCCTGCTTTTCCTCCTTCACCCACGGGGTTCACTGTTTTTCTCAGCGGGGGTTTGACTTACACCGGTGTGTAATTTACATCTTTGCCGCACGTGGATGTGCGAGGTCTGTGCTCTGCGAGCATTGGTGTGTTTGGTGGGAGAACCAGAACCAGTGTCCGGGCTGCAGAGGCTCTGTCCCAGTGCAGCTCGGGGGAGACTTGCCCTCAGTTTCCCTGGGCAAGGGGCGCTGCCGCGGGGTCGCTGGGGCGCCTGCCCTGCCAGGGAGCTGGTGCTGGGGGGGGCACAAGATGTGTTGAAGGTGCAGCGTGCTCTGATGTGTGGCACGTCAATGGGGCACCTTCGGGCTACTGATAACATGGAGGTACTCGAACATGTGAGCGACAGTCTGCAGGTGACCATCTAAAGGAGCTTCTCCAGCTTTTTCTTCTGTTATTCTTATACCAGAAACCCCCAACTAGCACCGAAATGAAGCAATGACCCTTAAATCTAAATTTCTCATGATTTATCTGTTCTAGTCAATGCGTATCAATACGCTCCAATACAAGCCTTTGTATTTTAAAGCTGCCTGTTCTAGGAGATCTCAGTCGGTGTAATTCTGCTGTTAATAATTTAAATGATGAGGTAGACTCAGTGAGAACAATAACCGTGAAACAGACGGAACTGTGTGCAGTGTAGGGCATAAATCCGTGAAAACTCAAGGCTCTGCGGTTGAGCATCCGAGTGGATTAGCAGCTGCAGGAGAGAGCCTGCTGCGGGCGGAGGCACGCGCTGCCACCGGGCCGGCGGAGGAGTGCCGCAAGTTCAAACCTTTGATCTCTCCTCTTCATTTTGGAGGAAAAAAAACAACCCCAAAACAAACAAAACCAGCAACAAAGTAAACTCAGTAATGCTGGAAATGAAGCTGCGCGTTTTTCTTCTCTATGTTGTTCTTTCAGTTCTGTTTTGAATGTGATGTTTTGAGGAAATTCTCCCTTCCTTAAAGATGCTCCCTTTGTGTTCGCGCGTAGGTCTGTCCAGTCACCTTTGTATTCGGTGGAGCTGTGAGGCGCAGGGATGGGGCGAATCTCTCGGCTCACGTGAGCTGTCACGCTAAAGTCAGATTGGTACAACCTCCAGTCCCTAAATTAGACAAGTTTGACTGAAGCCTGGCCGGAGCCAGGAGCTCCTGAACTCGGTTCTCACAACTGTATGTATTTCCCTGTGTACTCCTATAAAATGTGCTTAATCTTTCCATGTGCCTCAGCTGGCTTCTCCTAATAACACTGACCTGCTTCATATATGTTTGATGAAGAGGGAAGATGGATCGGTACTTATTTAGCGCTACACCAAAATGCTGAGGGCAGGATGAATAGAAGCACCAGGCAGGAAAAAGAGCATCCTTTAATTGCCTCCGTATGAATGTTAGGAGGTGGATAATGGACCAGGAGAATTGCAAATCCTTGTTAATGAGCGTAACTGGTACCTGTATGGTATTACAGAAACGTGGTGGGAACGCTGGTGCAATGGAATGAGTTATTGCTCTGTGGGGAAGGACTGTGTGGACACTTGGGGGTGGCGTTATGGAAACGTGACCCCAAGGGGCTGGAAATGTGT
This sequence comes from Rissa tridactyla, assembly GCF_028500815.1. Classification (NCBI taxonomy): domain Eukaryota; kingdom Metazoa; phylum Chordata; class Aves; order Charadriiformes; family Laridae; genus Rissa; species Rissa tridactyla. Next base: position 93,842,699 of record NC_071469.1, read on the forward strand.
GGTGGTGTGGGTGCGGTGGGTTTGGTGAAGAAGGGATGCGAGGGTGTGGGATGTAAACCGCTGTGGGCACATCCCAAACCAACATCATCTTTGGAGTCGCGCGAGTGTAACGCTGCCGGCTTTGACTTCTGTCCTGCTCCGCACTGCCTGGTCGGGGTGACCCGTTTCACCTTGGTGGGTCTGTCCACCATCTCCCTGCAGGACTGGGCTCCCTGGTGGGAAGACTCATGTCTGGTGTAGTCCGTTAGCACCCAATTCAGCTCGTGGGTTTTAGTGATAATACAAAGCCTATTTAAAGAGTATATTGGCATTGAAATGAAAACAACAATATCTTGTATGTTTTCCAAAAAACGTTTTTATACTCAGTGCTGTTATTTCCATTTACTTTAAGAGAGTTGCACAGCAGTTTCTTTAGGTGTCCTCTATATTTGGTACTAAAAGATGATGAATAGAATCTCTTTCCCTGTTCCACCCCTCAGCTTTTTTTGCCTAGACATGTACTTGTAATCTTTAAAAACCCACTTACATAACTTTTCTTTACTCATTTTTGTACACTTTTATTGCTTTTCTGTGGATTCTTCCTGCAAAATCCTCTTCCATGTAGTCACTGAAACTGAGGCAATGTTTTTGTTTTTTTTAAAAAGTCTGTTATGCTGGCTTATATAAGGATATTCCCAATACATCTAGTAAAAGCCTTAGTAGAATCAACTATTTTGTTGACATTTTGAGCAGGGCTGTGAGGGGAGCAGATGTTTCTCATCGCGCTGTCTCGCGCAGGATGCCTTAGCTCATTTCCTGAACAGTAGTGCTGCAGCCGCATCTCGCCAGTCCACAGCCGATAGAAACGGTGTCTTCCTGTGCATGTCGCATCTTGCCAGTCCTCAGGTTGTCCCCTGTTTTGCTGCCCTGTAGCCGAGCTCTCCTGTCTGGTGTCAGGTCATGTCTCCTGCCATCTCGTAGAAAACTGTCTCAAATTTTAAAGCCTGGCCCAGTCTCCGCAGCCTCCACCTTCAAAGGGTTTGCTCCAGCCGGTAGTGGCCAAGCAAAGGTGTCCTGTAATTGCCTCGGAGCGGCCGGAGCAGCGGTTCATCTGGGCATCAGCAGGGAGAGCTTGGACACTTCCCTGTGATCTTATTGTTCCCGGCGCTGATGCCAAATCAGCATGAGGGAGAAGGGAAGGAAAACAGTATTTAAATGGGCAGGGGGAGGCGGAGGAGAGCTGGATGGTGAGGGCAGAGGAGGCAGCGCCGAAGCCAGAGGGTGCGAAGGTCAGATGTGCAGGAGGGCGGTATGTGGGAAACAGAGGAGTGAGGGTTGAGAAAGGGTGGGGAGGAAGGAGCAGATGTGGGTGCTGTTCTGTTTGGCTCTGGAGAAGGATGCTTGGTAAGAAGTGAACCAGTGCTCCCTGGAAGCCAACTGTGATTTCACACATGGGAAAATGTCGCGAGGCTGGATCCGGCACTGGTGTCCCGCTCTCCTCCCTGGGGATCGGCAGCCCTCCGCGTGCCTGCCCGGCTGCTGCTGCTCAAACACCTTTTCTAAAATGTGCGAGAAAATGTTGGTGCTGATGCACGCTGCTGTGGCTGCACAATGACTTCCTCATCCAAAGAACAACAAATGTTAGTTAAAAACATACTCTTTTCCAATGTCATTTCCTTACTATTGTGTTTTCCTGCTCCCAAAGTAGGTGCTGAATTCTTCCTTTGGATTTAGTCATGTGTCAAGGGCTCTCCCTCCTCAGAGAGGTATTTGATTTTTTTTTTTCAGGATAAATTAGCTCACATTGGGGTTACAAAGTCCTGTTCCCTAGTTTGCCTCCTTTTCTCTCAAAAAAAGAGCAGAGGACAGCAAACAACAGGACATTCAGTACTGCAGTGCAAAGGTAGCCAATGCTGCTCCTAGTACTTAGTTTTCTGACGGGGTTTTGCGGAGGCTGTGTTTGGTTTGCAGCTGATGCACAGTGCAGGGCTTCAGAAAATAAACATTTCAGAAGTTGGTGTGGGTTTCGGTCACTGGTGATGGTGCCCACAGTTCACCTTCCTCATGGTTGGCTCCACTGACATTAGTGTTGTAGGATGGTAAATGATCTGAGAGCGCCGCTTGCTGCCTCTTGCTGTGGAAGGCCAGCCTGTTCCCTGGGCACACTGCTGCTGTGGCTCTCCTGCATGGGGTTTCTAGAGGAGTTGTAAATGGTCGTGGCTGACCATGAGACTCAACCCCAACAAGGTAATCTCTCAGTTTAGGGTAGCGCTGCCCTTAAATACAGGTGTTGTATCAAATGCTTGTATTTAAGACAATGTGCTGCGCAGCTGCATTATTATGTATGAGACTTGACTTGCAGATTTGCCTGGTATATTGCAGTTGCAGGGTCTTTAGGCCACTTAAGTGGGGAGGAACATGGTCTTTCTTCCCATCCAGCCCTTCTGCTGTGCCACCATGGCTCATGCAGCTGGGAGCTGGCTCAGCCTCTGCTGTGTCCACTCCCGTGATGCTACAGTGAGTCTTTAAAAAAGAAAAAAAAAAACCAACCCCAAAACCTCATGGCTTCAAAGAGAGGATTCAAACAACTAGTCCCAAAAGTTCAGAATCCAGAGAGCAAATAAAGGGAACCCCAAATGGGTATTATGAGGGGGGAAATGTCATGCTTTCTGAGCACCCAAGTCATGAATTTGCATGCCTAGAACTGGATCTCTGGGCCTGGCAATTCCCCCGAGTGGGGGCTGTCATTAGCTGCCACAGATGAGGTCGTCAAGGCTGGTTTAAATTAAGCTGGGGCAGATGGAGAGTTGAGCTGAACTCCTCTGTGCAGCTCCTCACTCCCCTCTTCCCGCATCGCAGCAGCCTGGTGTAACACCCACTCTACAGAAATACACTTTATTAATATTGAGTTTGTGGTTATAACAGAATGAGAGATGAGGTGGGATTTGCAAATTGTTTAAAATTATTGCACTTAATTATAGCTAGACCTCTTAAGCAGCTAAGGAAGGCTCCCTTCCCCTGTGCTGCTGGCTTCGTTAGCTGGCCTCGTCAGGGTCCCTGTCACCCTGTCCCACCCACCGCTGTTGGTGAAGCCCCCCCAGCAGCGCTGCCTGTCGGAGTGAAGTTTCACAGGACTCTGCAGACGTGTCCCAGAGACAGCGCTGCCCTGTCGTCCTTGCGGAGCGATGGGATCTGGCCGTGACATTTCATTATGCTGATTTTAACTGGCGTGAGTAAAACTTGTGGACAGGCTCCACTCTTGTGAGGGGGAGGAAACAGTTGAAAAAACAAACCATAAATTAAAATAATAACAGTATGGGCCAACAAACAGCGCACACATGTACAACAAAGAGAGTCACCCTAATAAATACATTCACTTTGATTTACGGTGTTGTGATAATCCATACAGTCATCCTCTCAGTAGTTGGGAGGTTTTCCTTGTGTGGTGATGAAGGACAAAATCAATGTTGGGTCTTTTCATTCTTTTAATAAGAAGAAAATAATTCCCCCTCTGTGTTCTGCCAGTCTTGGGACTTGGCTTCAAAACCCATATAAATCTGTAAAAATGTAATACTGCCTTAGGATCTTCTTGCCCCTGCTCCTGGAGGAGGGTTTTCCTGAAGATATTTGAGCTTTGGCTCATAAACCTGGTTGCTCTAACCCAGCTTCCCCTTCCCTTCCCGCTCACGGGGCCAGTGGTTGCCTGTTGTCCTGCTGCCGCCTGTGCCTGGGAAGGGTGGTGGGGTGTGTGCTGAAGGAGTGGGTGCGGGTGAGGGGGTAGCTTTGCAAAAAAGGCAGGACAAACTCTTCAATAAATAGCCAACGAAGGGTGAGAAGCGCAAATGTTTAGAACTTCCTAATGCAATAGTAATATTAGATTGTACTGAAATGTAAATAATGCCAAGGGAGTGTCATTTGTCAGCGAAGATCTCGTGATGCTCCATAAGCAAAGTGTTGGTGAGATGTGACCACCTCCGTGGTGAGGGGCACCAAGGAGTCGGAGACACAGCTGGCATCTGGGGAAGGAGGTTTGGAGCGAGATGTGAGCCCACGGGGGCTTTCCCCACACACGGCTGGTGCGTGGCCTGGTCGTGGGTCTTGCGGCTTGGAGGGGAATTGCAATTAACACCCTGCAATCTGCAGCATCGCCCGGAGTCAGCCTAATGCTGCCTGGGGAAGGGCTCAGGGCCTGTGGTGCCTACCGGAGACAAAAACCCGAGTGGAAATGAAACAGGGCTGGCAGGGTGTGGAGTATTTTTTTTTTACATTTCATTTTTTATTAAATCGTAGTGAATATAAAAATGCTTCTATAGATTTGATTCCTTGGGTGAAGATGTAAATAGCCTGTCTAAAATTCTGCCATAAGAATAGAATAAACATCCTTTGAACCCACAAGACAAAGTTACTCATTCACAATGTGTTGGGTTTTGTTTCTCTCATTACATATAATCTTGGAAATATATTTAGAAAACAGTGTTTAAAGTGATAAAAATATTGAAAAAATTACCCATTTTATGTACTTGTAATGCTAGTTTAGTATCAGTCTCATCATCAACATCATGGGATATTTCTGTAAAGAAATTGTAGCAATCTTAGAAATGCTTTTCCAGCTACAAATCAACCACCTTAAAATTCCTCTTTTGCCTGCCCTCAACCAAGGATATTTAGAAAAGTTAAACACATGAACTATTTTCTTCTCTCTGTGGAATTAGCTGATGAGTAATTTAATATATATACTTTTGTGGTGCATTATTGTGCAGTATATTTCATAGTCTTTAAATGCATTAGCTGGTACTTCAGATTCTATGAAAATGAGAGAGCGTAGCTGTGTGGAGCAGCTGTCGGTGTGGCGTGGGCACGTAGGCACTGAGCGAATGCCCGCGCTGCGCGTGGGGCTGGCTGATCAAAGGACGCATCCTGCTTTGCGTACAGAGCACAGCCCTGCCATAGCGTCCGCTGTGCACAAATCTAAAAACTTATTATTTCCAGATAGGTTTACATTGGTAATTCTAACAAATAATCTTTGTGGTGTATCTTTTTAAGGGGTGTGGGAGCATTTTTTTTATGCTAAACGTAGGTGTGTGCTTTGCAGCAAAGGCTCAAAACCACTTTGATTGCTCTTGAGGAAGCTGTGCGCATTATGTGTGTGTGTATCGGGGGAAGAATATGTCACATCCAAAATTCCAGGAGTGTGAGGGCAGAGAAGTGGGATCCATCGCTGTGGCGGAGACAAACCTGGGTGGGTTGGGGTGACGCTGGAGCCCCCTGGGGCTGGGGACGGGCGGTGGGGACCCCCCAGCACGGTGTCCTGCGGGGTCAGGTGGAGGGATTCCCCTCGCTGGGAACCCAACGGTGCTTCTGCACTTAAAAGACCATTTCTTTCCAGCCCCGAAGCATCCCTGCTCTCACTCCTGGTCCCAGACCTGTTTTTCCATGTTCGGTGAAAGCCGTGCACTTTTTAAATCGTTTTCCTGTGGCCTTTAACCTGAACAGATTACATTTTGGGGAGCTACAGAGGACAAGCCTGCTGTCAGAGCAGAAAATCAAATTTTTTGATGTGATGTTGTTGCATTAAAAGGGCCAATCTTGTGTCATGTAATATGTGAATAATGGGACTAGCATGTGATGTCAAAAATTTCCAACCGCCTCATAAATAAATGCAGCCCTGCCCCTCCCCCCCCGAAAGGTCACCCCGCTTGAACCTGGGCTCGCATCCCAAATTACCAACGTGCTCGGAGTCAAGGTTAAAGGTACAGTATCCCCTTTCAAAAGGCACATGTCAGTGTCTGTGCTGGGAATGATAAATAACGCTTGAAACAGGCTATCAATTTCCAAGGGCCCTGCCCCCCCTTTTCTCCTGCGCCGAACTTTGCCGAGGGTCTGGTCCTGGGGAGGGGAGCAGAGATTGCACTGGGCCTTGGCGGCGGGCGAGGACTCGCCGCAATCTCGGAGGTGTTGGCTGGTGCTCGGGCCGCGGGCAGCCTGGCCCCCCGGACCCCGCGGGGGCTCTCCCAACATCTGCTGGGTCCTGGGCTAGGCAAGGCTGTAAATGGCACTGCCCTTAACCCAGCAAAGTCGTTCGGATAGCTAATTTCACACGTTTAAGTGTGTAAAGCTTTGTGCGCACATAGGTCATTGAGGTTGCAAAATCAAGCAACAAACTGAAAAATTTTGGCAGTGCTAGAGCTTGGACATGCAACCCCAACTGCCCCTCCCTGGATGAACGTGTCTGATCCGGCCTTAAATCCCATCGGCTCCTAGTGCTTGATTTAGAGGACTCGCGGCTGATTTGGGCGCAGGGGACAGAGGTCCTCACGGTGCAGGGGACATCCCCCGTTCGCTCTTACCTTCCCCCTTCCTAGCTCTGCGCTGTGTCCTGTGCAGCAGCCAACCAGTGCGTGGACTGCAAAGTTCACCCTTTCTTCCCCAATTCATCCTGTGTCTGTTGCGGTGCATTGGTACTTACTAAACAATTGGGAAAATACCCTTAAAACTTCCTTGTGAAATACAATGTTGCTCATCTGGCTTATAGCCAAAATAAATCACTATTAACCCCTTTTTACACACAGGCAACAAAGTCGCTGTGGTTAAGGTCACCCACGTAAGTTACGTATATGAATTTGGTTTAAATGAGGCTGCGTGTCTATAACCAACAGATAATTTCATTATTCGGCACCAACCCATAGCATGCTTCGCTGTGCTCACTAAATGAGGTCAGGCTCCTGGAGAACGATGGCAAATTAGCATATAATTCAAGCATGTGTAACAATGCATATGCAACAGAGGGACAAATTAAGTTGAATAGGTAAATTTAATGATAGTATTTTCTAGTTGTTTGCAACTTTAGCGTTTTATACATAGTGCTCTTTTTTTGATAAAAAACACACATGGTCCTCGGAAGGCAGCCACGAAAGCCAGTGGTTTCTGTGGAGCACGTGTGGACCCCGGGAGGGTGGTTCACTCAACCGGCTTGGCCAAACGGCTTCCAGCAGCCGTGAGGCTGGAGGACGCTTTTTGCTCGTTTGCATCTATAGGTTTAACAGTTTCCAGAGACCTTCTTTGTTTTCCGGGCTTACTCCAAGTTTTGAGTTTTATCACCTCAGATCTTTGGCAATTTGAGCGACTGGGGGGGTCAGTGGTCCTTCCTTGTGAAGGAGAGCCATGGCAGGAGGCAGATGTCACTGGGGGTGGCATCCGTGTGCCCTTGGAGGCAGGCACAGACGCTTGAGCAAGCCATCATGGCTCTCTGGAGAGCCAGTGGAGACCTATAAACCCCCTTTTAGAGACCAGCTAGGACAGGTCGGGGAGCTGCCCGCTCCTCTCTGGAGAGCTATTTGTCTGGCCTGCCTTGGCTGCCCTCTTCCATGTCGTTCTCTCTCAAGCGACAGCAAAGGGAGCGTGAGCTGATTAGATCAGACTTGCCAACGAGCTGGATGTCCCAGTGGGGGAAAATGAATCCCACTCTAGAATTCCTCTGATGCCCAGGGCTACCTGCACCCCTCTGTCCCCACTAAACCAACCAGTTCTTCAGGGGAGATGGATGGGTGACCTCTACCCTGAGAAACAAGACATCCCCTGGTGCTGCTGTTCCCTAACCGAGGGAGGGATGGAGCTGATGCCGCTGGCCCAGGGGGGATCATTATCCATGTATTCAGTATTAACCAGCAGCTATGATGGAGAGTTCCTGTGTTTAGATGATGAATCGAGTATTGTGAAGTGTCTGTGGTATCTCTTGGCACGCTGTTCTCACTCGAGGTTACCAGCCTGGCAGCCACATCACACCAGAGCACGGCAAAGTTGAGCCGAGGGATGCGTGAGGAACTCCTGAGCTCTTAAAAAGGCTAATAAATTCTATAGTATTTTGTGAATTTGAAAGCTTGTTTGTTTAGAAGAGTTTATTTTAAGAAAACTTTTTTCCATCTCTGGCTCTCTGCTAATGAAACGCTGACTGCTGTGGTCGTGGTGGGTTGTTCCCTGAGCTGTAAGGGCAGCAATTCTCAATGTGACACCTCTCCCCTGCCCAAGCAGTACCTTGCCTTCTCTTTCTTTTTTGTAAGATTTGTTTTGTTAAATTATATTTAGACTAACAGTAGATGAACTAGTTGAGCGTATAAAACTTATATTCATGTTTACTTAAATGGAAGGAATGGGGTTTTATGGAATTAGGTTTGTAAAAGAGGCTGGATATTGGTGTAGTTCTCGGTGCCGCTGATGGGGAGGGTGGCTTTGGCTCCGTCTGCAGATGCACCGCCTTGTCCACTCCCATCTCCTCTGGAGCAGAGCCGGGACCTTCTCCGGCACTGCGGTGTGCCAGAAGCCCGCGCCCTGGGAACGCGCCTGCTGACCTGCTCTGTGTAACAGCCGTCAACCCCAAACCCTACCGAAGCAGCTACATCTGTTTTGGCTTTGTTTGCAAGGCAGAGGGGAGGGAGGTGCGCTCTGTGGTCAAGGGCCAAACTACATGTCATATTTCATTACCTTCATTAGCTACTACAGAAGGCTGCGTTAAAAGGAGGAAGGTTGTGGTTAACTCTTCAGCTGCCAGCTTTAAAAATTCAGTTTTAATTCCACTTCCTGCTCTTCTCAATGTGCCTTTACCTTTGTTTTTAGCTTATCAAACCCATAAATCATGTTTATGCCCAGGGTTTTGCCCCCTTAGTGTAAAAGAGGCAGCAAGCTGCCGTTTCACTCCCAGCTAGCTGCTCGGAAGATGCTGCACCATCTGGAAACAGTTACGGGAACAGTAGTGTAAACCCAAAAGGGAAAGTGTATTTAGCATTAATAAAACTTTCCTTTCTATTTTGTCCACAGTTGTCTTTTCCTTTTCCACCTCACATTATTCTGTTGATTTAATATAGCTGATTTCTTGTGAGGGAGGTGAGGGTGAAAGGGCGTTTTGTGGTGGTGGTGAGGTTGGGGTGAATTTGGCTCCTGGTTGGCAATGCGGTTTCCTATATGAACAAGTATCATGAAAAAGAATGAAAAATTCCTTATGCTTCAATTGCACAAAGTATAGTATAGAGATGCTTTATAACATCTCAGTTAATGCATCAGATATCTTCATTACAGCTAATTGGCTTCAAACAGCATTTAAATACATTAGTCCAGGCAGACCTGTGGTGATACAAGTGTGTTTTATTGCACCATACGATACATTTTGCTAACTAGAATATAATCTAATTTAATTACATTTTAAATGTGGCACTACCAGTTTAGCTCAATGATGCTGGGGAAAAGCGTGACTATTTCCAGAAGGAAGCAGGATGAGCTGTGGAGAACTGGTTTCACTGGGAACCATGTGGTGGGTTGGGATGGGGGGAAAAGTCGGGTCCTCTCACTGCCCAGACTGCGGGAGGCTGGGAATGCCTCTGGCTGTCGCCGGTGCTGCTCTGCTCCCATGTTCGGCGTTGGCGTGTCAGTGAGCCCTGCTTTCAGAGCAAAGGGACCAGCTGGCTTATTGCGCCCTTCCAGCCGACACGTTCAGTGTAGGTTTTCGTAGCACAGCCCTTCTGGAGGTGAGGAAATGGGATTTTTTTGGCTCCTTAAATGTCTTCTCTAATACAGCAAACGTGTAAAAACTCTGCAAGCAAGTCCATAGGTTTCAGAGCCGGTGAATCGTGTGCTACGTGTATCCTCTGAACTATGTTTGAAAACATGTTTAGGAGGCAAACTGAGAAAACTCAAACTGAAAATTATGTCCATTTAGAGAAAGTTAAGAATGGATTAGCAGCTGCAGGTGTTTTTTCACTGATGTTTCTGCATTACGGATTTGACAGTAGGAACAAAACCAAATTGCATATTAATTAATAAAAAAACTATCAGTTTTATAGTCTCTTGCTCAATACCATTTTCTTTACAATCTGTAAATCTCCTTTTTCACAGGCAAATATCTGTTTATTATTTGTTCTAGCGTTTTTACACGGATACATTGAGACGTAATCTGCACTGAGGCAAAATAGTGTAGTGGGATTAAGAGCTCTTTATCTGACAGCAGCAACAGCACATACAGTATTTTCACTATTATTCTTAAAATCCCAAAAGACTATATTCTGAAATTACTCAAATTTTTTAAAAAACACGTGTGAGGGGCATATTTCTTAGCAGCCATGCCTGTTACGTCAAGCAGGCAGTGCTTTTTCTCAAAATTAAATGAAAATTTTGATTTGAAAGGAGACTTCTACCTGGCTCTGTTCTGGCTGGCCCAGCTGACTGCTACTTCAAAATTGTAAACCTTTAGCAATAGACGCTTTTTAATGGGAATACCTACGCAACCATAGCCATCGTGGTGTGAATGCAGTGTGATTAAAAATGAGGCAGAACAGCAAAATGCTGCTTTTAATTTATCATTTAGTGGCAGGAAAAAGCTTGTTTAGTTCTTTTTCATCTTCTGTGCTCTTAAGACTTTCAGCCATTATTTTGAAATGTATTTTATAATAAAACCTCAGTGGTTATGTTGCCTAGGGCTTTAGTGTCCATTTTCAAGAAAGGAAGCATTTTTAATCTTAAAAAATATTCTGTTGACTGATTACATTTCAGCATTTTAGTTGGATGCTGCTGCCTTGAAATATACTTATTATAGCAGAGATTTAAAAATAATTCTTTGTGATCCTATGAATCGAAAAGGTTTTCAGTAACTCCTGTATGTTATACGTGCAATATAACTTTTATTCTCTTTCAAGCAATTAGTTTAATTTTACAAGCTTGGTGTGTGTTATCTATAGTTATTTTTTTAAAGACACATGTTCACTCCTGTAAATCTGGTTGCAGGCACATGTGTGTGGTGTACGTGTCCAGCTAGCACGTCTTAGCAGAGCTGCCCGTTGGTCGTTGGTGACTGACAAGAGGCGACAGGCTGTGTCTCTCCAGCTCCTGGTGCTCCCCGAGGCCGTCCCCTGCAGGTCCCTGGGCAGGAACATCTGCCCTGCTCCTGCTCGGTGAGCATCCGCGGGGGTCACCGATGAGTAGAGCTGCCTGTCCCACTGGTCCTCTCTGCCCAGCAAGGCTTTTATAGCAATAGGAGTTGCAGCTCGTTTGTCAGTGCCATGGGAAGAGCAGAGCCAGGTGTGTGGCTTGTGCTGGACCTTCTCCTACCTCTGTGGTCCTCATCCAGGTGAGGCTCTACTAAGGAGAGGGAGGGAGGTGGACCTGGCAGGCAGGCCCCTTCTCTGAGGCTATTGCTGGAGTCAAGCCCAATCTTCTCAGGTGCAACAATTTCTTTGACATATGTACGGCAACCTTTGGTGCGGTCCAGAGTAAAACATTATGTTCTTCTCATTAAGAGACTCATGAACATGATTCTCACAACCAGTCGGTGTTATGCCCGGACTCTTTGCGTTATGTGGTAATTATGAAACCATACCAGCCTGTCACCAGGAAGACTTTGTTCTTGGTCCTGCGGCTAATGTGTTAACTGGGAGCCGTGTTAATCCCTGAGATGAAACTCACAGAGAGACAGGGATTGTCAGGAGAAGCCTCTCAGGCTGTGGCTCTTACAGTAAGACCTCAAATTAATTCTCCTCCATGTCAAGAGCATTTGGCCTTAGACACAACAGAGACAGTCACATTTCATTGCGAAGTCAGGTTTCAAAGCCTGTTTGCCCAGGTGCTCATTCAGTTGTCCTTGGTAGAAGAACCTCAGGCAACTCTGTACAGTGCAAAACAGAAATAAACTCTTGCATGCTCACGCTGAGCGCTCCCTGGAGCCTGGAGGCCTGATCTCAGCCATTGCTGCCTGACCCTCTGCCCACGGATGATTCCAGTAGGCAACCCCTGGCATGGAGTGCACGCTGTGTTAAAGTGAAAAAGGAAACAGGAGTACACGGCAGGGTCAATTGGCACGTGCAAAGGTGTGTCCAGAAGATGACTGGGGTGTAGATCCCTCCTCTGTCAGTCCACTTCCCCCTAAAAACTCCCTTAAACTATGAATCTTCATACTTATCAATGTGGAAGTACCTGAAACATATTCCTCTCGTTCCCCGGGGATGAGCAAATACCTGCACGAGTGCTAAATGAGATCTATTGCAAACGCAGAGATACAGACACATTACAGAAAGAAACTGATGAACGCCTTCCATACAACACAGATTATTTCTCGAGGTTACAACTGGTGAGCACACGTGAGGAAGGCTTGTTAATTATCATGTGCTACAGACATTTCATACCTGGGGTTATCTTCACAAGATTTACTTGATTTTTATTTTTTTCTGGGCATCTAAACAGAAGGTTGAGGGGGAAGTGTGGAACAAGGTGCGACTTCCCAGCTGCGAGAAGACAGGAGGTGAAATGTGGATGAACGCAGTTGGGGTCTGCGGAGATAAGGGGAAGGCATTTGCTGAGGTGCACCACGACCCACTGAGCAGACATGGCACCAGAGCCAGGACACGGCTGTGTCCTGCGGTGACTCGCTCGGTGACCCCAGCTCGCCTGGGCTTGGAAGGAGCACGTGCTGGGAACGAGTCCTTGCGCATGCTTCTCCCTAGACAAGGACCCAAGAAATACTCTAATCTTCAGATTTGCGGTGTCTTGGTTCTGAGAAACACGTCTAAAATCTGTTATTTTGAAAATGGGGGTTTAATTTTCATCATCAACCAATTTGTTTTTCCTGTATGGCAGAATGATGATGTTTACCCAGCTTTGTAAAACTGCTCTAAAAGCCTAGATGAAGGAAGCCTGTACGTTTGAAGTACTATCACTGCTACAGCGTTGTCATCTCGTTTCCACAGGTGTTCACAGACTATTAGAAGTATCTGCAAAGTTTATGTGTAAACGCAAGTAAAATGGCTAAGGAAGCAAAGCACTTAGAGAATCGGTGTACGTGCCGCGCTCCTTTGACCAGAAGGCTCTCTTTACAATCTTCCCAAGACTGGAGTTCAGGGATGGAGTAGAGGAGGAGTGTGGTACCTTGGCAGGATCACGCAGGGCTGGAGGAATGATATATTGGGGCTAATGTAATTTGTGAGTGAGGGACACTGTTCAAGCGCTGCACGAAAGTGCTTACTCCCTGCCTCTAACTAGAGCTATCAGTATATCACTTTCAAAATGAGCAGTTTAAATTAAAAGCTAAACTAAAAGAAACGTGACTGCATCTGGGACTTGTCAGAAGCCTCATTCAGATATGCCATTGTCACATTTTCCAAGAGCCTGCAGATGTGGAAGATAATTATCCCATCCCATAGACAAGTCTATTTGTTCCTTATGCCAGTCGCTTCTATGGCTGTGCAATTTGAGTCTCTCTCTTTTTTCCTCCTCGAAGGGTTCAACAGACTCATCAGGCTGCTGCTCTCCTGAAGTTTCCTGTTTGCATATGCTGCAAACATAAACATTTTGTAAAGCTAACTTTGTCTGGATTTCCCTAGTCCCAGATCACCTTATAAATCTGAAGATTACGTGTTTCATTATGCCTCTTAAATTAACAAGTCTGTCACACCAGTCACAGCCTTTAAGGAGAATTCACCCCAGCTGGTGAAGACAAATCTTCTGCAACTTTTGCAGATGTTGCAGCAGGTCTGGCCCCTGGTGATAGGTGTAAGTGTAGAAGTCCCTCAGCCCCATCCAGAGATGAGAGGCATTCCATGTGCCAGTGAGCCGCTGGGTAGCCAATAAACCTGCCACGCTGGCCTGTGACCCTGGCCATCTCCTAGCTCCCTTCTCGCTTGATGGACATGGCAAGTGTCTCTTCAACTTGGTTGCACCCTAGATGCTTCATCGGACAGATGCTGTTTAGTTTTGGTTCTGTTCTAGCTTGTGCTCAGAAGGACGGGCATGATGAGAATGGCATGGGCTTTTTTCTCTTGGTGCCACTGGACTGTCCGCAGGTGTTTTGGTAGAAGCTTATCCCGTGTTGTGCAGCACCACCACTAGCACCCACACACCCAGAGCATTGGTCTGGGGGCACTAATACCATGGTGTCTAGGCTGGGTCCTAAATTCTGGCATACTTCATGGCACTGCAAAAAGAGACAGTCTTCAGTGTTCCACGTGCCGCCTTCCCTCCTTTCTGCTATTCCCTTGCGTTTGGACTTGCGTCGGCACCAACCCATTGCAAAGGGCTTCCTCAAAAGTAAACTGTTGTGTGGTGATTTGGTACAGCAATGAAAATGATTTTCCCAAAATTCATTAAGCTTTTTATTTAATGTTCTGTTTACCTGGGTAAAAGCCTTTGTAATGAACAGTCTGTTTTCTCACAGCGTCGGGTTAGAGGGGTGGATTGTGTCAAAAATTTTGACACCAACAAATATGAAATATTCTGCAAAGAAACAAAAATCACTCATAAGCATTTGAGCTGATGTGAATTTTTTCTGATGGAGAATTTTCTTCCTGAATAGACAGTCAGGTCCCAGCATCCAACACGTCCCCCTGCAGAGTCTGGTAAGAAAACCCTGGGAACATCTGGCTAATCTGGGTTATAGCAGGTCTCCTGATGGGCTGGTGTGAGGTAAGGCTGAGAGGTGGTGGACTGACCATCCATCCTAATGCTGGCTGCTGCTTCCTATCAAACTGGCATGTCTCGCTTGCTGGGTCTTGCCTACCTGGTCCTTGCTGGCTCTTGTTTGGGCCCTTTGTCAGCAGACAAGAGGCTCTACTGGCAGTTGGTCGCGCTCTATCAGTCCTTACCCCCAAGTGCTGACATGGCTTTAGGACGGCTGGATGGGTGGTGGGTTCAGGCGTTGCTTTCCTGCTGCGCATCGGCCAATTCCCAACAATTTGTTCTGTACGGAGAGTGCCGAGCGCTGCCTGGGGCACCTGGGCAGGATGGCATTAATGCAGGTTGGTGGTAATAGTAGTCACTTGTATTTGGGCAAAGGCTTTGGAGGACATGTACCTTCTGCCCACAGTGAGCCCGGGACATCAGCATAGTGCCTGCTGTCGTAGCGCATCGCCACGGGGAGGCTGAGGGATTTGTGAAAGACCTGATGGGGACGGGGCGCCTGGTCACTTAACCAGCTGCAGCCCCCCCGAGTGTTATCACAATAATCTGTACGTTTGTCTAAAAGAAAATTGGAGCTGCCCGTTTGTACTGGTGGAGAAGAAAATAGAAATTTCGGGAGCGGAGGGAAGGAGAGGGAAGGGATTGGCTTTCTTTGCATTAATATAAGATGAAGATTAATTCTGCTAGCAGGATTCTGTCGTCTTGTCAGAATTCAGTGATTTTCCATTTTGGATCAGTGCAGTGCCAGAATGTAAATCCGATCGCCTTGTGTCTTTCAAAATAAAATCAAAAAGCCTTACTGATTGCTTATATGGGCAGCTAGCACACCTTAAGAAGTAAGAAAGGTTCAGACAGGAATATAATAAGGCCCGGGAAAGTGGCAGCATGAAAGGGATGACCTTTATTTGCAATCATAGCTGAGATTTACAGTTTATTACTGATAGCTTTTATAAAGAGCCATTCAGTTCAGAGGTGAGAGGTTTGTCATCTGGAAATGCAATTAACTTTAGCCTTATCCCAATCCCCCTGGTCTTAGTGTGAGAGCAGCACTTCAGCAATATCATGATTTTTCCCTCTAATTTCTTTTTTTCCCTACATTTTTGTCTCTTCTATCCCGTGTTCTTTGGCATAAATGCAGGTGCATGTTTTTTTTCTGCTATTATTTCATTATTATTAGATGCAACTTTGAATTTTTTATTAGATACAACTTGATTTTTGAATGAGAAGATTTCAAAGAGTGACATTTAAACCTGAGAAGAACTAAGATAACTCATAGAAGGGAATTGTGCTATATGTGTCAAAAATTAATTACAGACATGGAGAATCTCAAAAAAAAAAAAAAGGGGGGGTGGGAGAAGAAGAAACAGTTGCTTTTTAAATAGCAATGATCATTGCTCTTCCACACATAAAGCCCGTATGCCAGCACCCATCCTTGCACGATTTAGCCGTGGTGTTTGGTGTTAGACGCTTACACATCAGCCAGACACGGATCCACCATACGCGCCCACAGATACACACACCAAGGAATACGGCATGAACAAATGAAAGTAGTTTTGGTGTCCCTGCTGTGTGCGTAGGAGAAATCCCTAAAGGTCTATTTTTGTTTCATAGGTTCGCTTTTATGGCCCTCTCTTGTCTGTTAAGTCAGGTCTGTAGGAATTTAAGAGCCAGACACAAAAGCAAGAATTTAGTGCACTTGGCCAGTGGGTTTGGGTTATTTGACATATAGCCCGGTATATTTTCCACAGTAGGCTCTGCCAGACAGATCAGAGGAGCCCAGCCGTGCCGGGGATGTTAACCTGGCAGAGCGGGGTCCTTCCTGCGGCCGGGGGCTGCTCACCCACCGCCCTGGCACGGCCCCCCCAGCCCCGCTGTGCCCCGTGCACCGACCAAAGGGACTTTGGAAATTCCTGCAGCCTCTGCTGACTCCTGGGTAAACCAGAGCAGAATAATTATGCCACCGTGGTTTTCATCCCTGTTTTATTGTGGCTATTATTTTCATCAGTGTTAGAGGTTAATATCCCTATTTTTCTCCTCTGCTGCCTGAACACAATAGGGGCTTAGCGCGGAGTCAACCCAGGTAGCCGAGGCAGCGGCACCATCTCCAGTGGGTCCGGATTAAAGCGTCTCCAACGAGGATCCCTGGCCCGGCCGCAGCCGGTGGCACGTGGAGCTGAGGCCGCTGCGGAGTGTGGCACGTTTTATCTCGATATAAAAGACAAAGACAGAATAAGGCGTGAAAGCAGGCGGGCGTGGAGTGCGGGCTGCGGGAGTCTCGCACTGAAGAGACACTTCTGTTCTGCGTCTCGGCTCGTCCAGCCTCGCGGGGTGTCTGCGAGGCACCTCTCCCAGCGGTACCCAAGTGTATAATAGAGTGGAGAAAAAGGCAGCCCGGTTTCAGTGTCCTTAAAAACACCTTTCTGTGGTGCAAACAAGTGTTAATGTGAAAGGGGAGATTGCCTCCAACAACATGCTCTCAAACTGGAAAAGTAAACACTGCCCTTTGCTGCAGAAAGCTTTTGTTCTAAGGTGCTCTTTGTCTTGATGATATTCTAGTCCAAAAAGCCTCCTTCCTGGCTCTTGACAGCAATAAAGAAACCTCCGTTGTATTTATAGATTTTTATTTTTTTTGTTTCCCCGAAGATCCAGAACTGAGTAAGGATGTCCTTGGTAGGAATGCTTACCTGGTTTATTTTCCTTCTTTTTTTTTTACCCTTTTTTCTTTTTTTTTTTGTAAGATGAGTGCTTTTATCGTAAAACTCCTGTTTACACAGGAAGGATAGTGCTGCTTGTAGTGCAATTATTTATTTTCTTTGGAGGCAGAGGATCTGATTTTTCCTGAGCTGAGAAATGGGATCAGTTCGTAAATCCTGAGGTAAATCTGTCCTCCCACGGATAGGGAGCAGAGCAGAGATGCTGTACGAACAGCAGGACCAAGCAGCGTTCTGAAATAACTGTGTTCGGACTTTCTTAATGCGGAATGGAAACGGAATAAGCTAAAATGTAAAGAGATGATAAACTTCACTTTGCTAATATCCTAGACAAACTGTTCAGTCCTGATCTTTATTTGTTTTCCTGTTCTGGGTTTTGGGGTGAAAAGAAGTGAGTTCACAGATCATCAAGTAGCTGGCTCAGGTTTTGACCTATAAGGTGAAGAACAATTTCGGCAGCAGTTTTTCCTCACAGCAGCCAGGTATGTTTTTAAAAGTCCATGGGAATAAGATAAAATGAAAATAAAGGTACCACCCGCTGAAAGGCAAAAGGAAAGCTCCCACTCTGCCTTTGGGGTTACTGGGCTTGGGCTGCTGCTGCTGGGGTGGGATCCAGCTCCGCGTCCCTGGGCTCGGCCGGCTGCCGGACCCTTGGCACCAGGGGCGTCAGGACAGAGGGACAAGACTTTGGGCAGTTCTGTAATTTAAAGTCATGTTGAGCGTGGTGAGCTCTGGCTTCTGACAGCTGCTGCGGAGGGAAGGACGTGCTGTACGGCCGGGATCCTGCAGACCGTGAGTTTAAGCAGCGTCACCACCGTGTCCAGGAGCTGCTGGTCTCAGCCCGGCAGCCCAGCAGCGTGGCCCTTGGGACAACCCCCTCTCATCTTAATATTGCCACCGATTTGTTAACGAGGTGCATTTTGGTGATGCCACTGAACATTCCCTTCCTTTACTGACCCATAGAGATACAGTGGGGTGCCGCATCCTTATACGTATTTAAAATAAATGATGTAGAAAGAAAGTCCTTATTAACTGGCAAAGATAGTGTTACAATGGTGGATGCTAAGCCAATGCTAATAAATAAACCAGGATAACCCTACTTTGATATGTATTTAGTTGATAGAGAATGGATAATTATCACTGAGACTAGTAGATACCAATATTAAGTATTGTCTATAGTTGGAGTAGGTGATTGTCATAGGTCCCTTCCAACTGAATTAATCTATAAAAACGAGTATGAGACCTATAATTAATGATTTAGAATTTTCATTAAGGATCTAGTAAAAGGTACAAAATCAAATGTGATTAATTGAGGTTAACCTCAAAACCAGAGGTAGCAGATGCCGGTGGGACAGGCGCCAACTTTAGGAGCCTGGAGAAATTATAAATATGTACTTCAGGTATCAAAACTATATTCAGTCAAAGGAATGTAGCCTTGCACCCAGACAGATGGAGAAGTAGCACACATCTGAAGTAAAGATTTGAAGAGACTAAGTCAGAAAAAAGCTGTTGTGGATTTCAATCAAAACATCCCATTGCAATAAAAACGCCAATATTTTTTCACATGTGAATATGCAGCGGGATTGCATTTAAAGTTAGGAGGCTGGCTGGTGTGATCTGCTCAGCTTGTGCACCCATGTCTAGAGCACTGTTTCTGCCTGACGCACTTTGGAGACCATACGGACAAATTCCCGAGTATGAGACGGTGCACGAGAGAGGTTCCTGCCTGCCTGAGAGCTCTGGGAAGCGCTGAGCTTTCTGCAGGGAGAGGGGAAAAGGCAGCCTTTCTGAGCTGATGAGAAGCAACTTTTCCTTCTGACTATTAGCAGTAATTTTATAAAACTGTCAATGGTTTTCATGCAATAGTAATAGCAAAAACAAAAAAAAGAAAGCTCATTTATTCAGCCATTTTTTCTCAACTGAGTTAGTGCGTAGCCAGGCCTCTTTGCACAACTGAAGGGGGCGGGGGGACACGTAAAGGTGCCCCGTTGTAAAATCATCGGTTGAATAGATGATGAGAAAAATCCCTGTGTTTGGTAGCAGCGAGGAAGGCTTTTGTTCATGTTTGCTGTTGCCTTGGATCAGGACCTGTGAGGAGCTGGGGGCGGGTGGGGAGAGGCCGGGCTGTTCCCGAGTTGCTGCTGAGATTGACCCCCTGGTCGCAGGTGCTCGGGATTTGGGGTGGTTTTCCTCCCTGTGGCTCTGCTGTGCTGATGTCCACTTTGCCTCAACTGCCTGAAGCGTGTGGCAGCTAAGGAATGGTTAATAAATCTTACAGATTTGTTTAATCCGCTAGAAAATATATTCACCATGTGCAGGGTGTGAATAATTTCTGTTACTTTTTGATCACCTGAAAAGATAAATGAAAATAAACACTGCGTGCTTGTCCACAGAGGCTTTAAAAAAAAAAAAATCCAGATTTTCTGTATAATAAATAAAAGTGAGAGAATTGCTAAAACCTGGAGAGGCTATGAGGTCAGTCATACTGTAGCTGCTCCGTGTCCATTCCTGCAGGTCCCGCCGTGCTCCCAGCCCGTGCGGGAGTCGGGACAGGGACCCTGCCACCAGCTTCCAAAATGCTCCTGACTTTCCGGTGGCATCCCTTTTGCCTGTTTTTCTTGCAGCAGCTGCAGATTGATGGCATGTTTACTCCTGTAACAAGTTAGTAATTCTGCTTCTCATTTCTTCCCAGTGGGTCACGGGCGGGAGGATTTGCCTCTGTGTTTTTCTTAGTGTGAGGAATTCGCAGTAATCGAGGTGTCGGTACCTGCCCTGGTGCTGCCCCTGCAGCCGGTAGGTCACCGTGCAGCTTCCTCTTCTCTGGAGAAGCAGCAAAGTTTCCATTATCACTTAGAGTGACTCATATCTGAGGGTTCAGTGGGGTTTTGGTTGCCTCAAGTCTTTGAGACGGAGATATTTATACAGATAATTATTTTTAAAATGAAAGGCACATGGGACAGAATCACCAAAGGAAGTTTGCTTTGAGTGTTTAGGAAGATTCAGAGCAAGAACAATGGGGATCGCTGTGGCTAAGGGAGCTGGGCTACTCGTTGTTTGCTGCTTTTCTTTTCGTTTTGGCAGAGAAAGTGAATTTTAGTACAGAATATCAGCACCTCTGCTCCCTCGGGTGGGTCCCTGGAGGATGTCCTGGTGCGCACGGGAGCAGGTGGAGCAGCAGCCTCGGAAGGGGGGGCTGCGTTTGCTTTGTAAGACAGAGTTAACGAGACAATAAAACAAATATACTTTATAGAGCATCATCTATTTTACCTTACTCATTTGCAAATGAACATAAATGGGTTCATGTGAAACATGGATAATAACCCAGATGCAGTAGGAAATTAATTAGAATTTATTTATAATTACACACCTAACTCGAACCTATTAGTTACACTATCTGTTTTTTAATTGCTTTCATTTTTTGAATTTCTTGGACTTTTAAAAATATGATAGCATTTAATTTAAACATTCTGTGAAGTTTATACCTAGAAACACATGTTAAATCCAAATGGGGTAATTTTTTGCAACTGGGAAATTGTTTTCAAGAATTAAGCACTCTGTGCTTTACGTACTTACAGACTGAAGTCCTGGGATAGAACTTAAAGTCTACGTAAAATCCCCAAAAAAGGAAAATAAATATAGGAATTTATTTCTAGATTCTACCATTTGCACATACATCCATGGGCTGAACACGTACAAGCTTTTGCTTTTTTTGCTTGCGGTTCTGCTGGATTTGACGGACACTGCTCCGTTTCCAAAGATTCTCTCAACACGGACACCGAGCTCCTTGTTCTCTCAACGGCAGCTCCACCTCATGCTCTCACAGTTGACATATGTCTGACTTCTTCAGGATTAAAATGCATGCGTTGTTATAAAGTGCGATCTGTGCCCGTGACATGATTTGGGTTTTTCTGTAAATAAAACACCAGTCCAGTGATTCATAAAACTGTTCTGGGCGGGTGCTGTCTGTGGGGGGCTCTGTGGAGTTGGGAGAGGAGTTGGGCTTCGGAGACCCAAAACGCTGGGGACTGCGCCACCAGCAGGTACCCTGGTGCCAGGGGGTCAGTGGGAACTGTCGTGCGTTACCTGCATGAATTATGCACGGGAGGGATTTAGCATCTAAGTCATAGTCTAGCTCGGAATGACCATCATCTCTGGCCAGCCAGGCTGGGCAACACTGCGAAGGCTTTTGGGCTCTGCCACCACCCATTTCTGTTAAATCCCGAGAGGAGATGTCACCAGAGCACAGGGACAAACCGCAGCCAAGTGGTGTGGCTGCTGCTGAGAGCTCTGCTGGCGAAAGCAGCCCCCGGCTGGCCATGTTGGCTTGGTGGGGATGCTGGGAAACCTGATTCTGGGTTAGGAGTTGAGAGATATGGAATTACTGTTTAATCTGTTTCAGGTGTGTGATTTTGGTGAAAGAAGCTTCTGCACTCCATAGCTTGGGTGATACAGGAATGAACCAAGGCTTGGTTTATGCTGGTTAATGGTATCTTTTTGCGCTGATGTCTATGGGGTTATGGACATTGTTTTGCAAGGAACCAGCACGTGTGAAAACTGTGTGGACATTTTGGAAAAACGTTCAGAACTAAATGAACAGTATTTCCTATCTCTTCATGGAGTATAAAGGACCCAGAGGTCAACAATCACTGCAGATCACTCTCTGCTTTTATTTTGTCTCAAGAAATTCTTTTGCAGTCCATGTACTGGCCACATTTATTACATAATTGCAAAGGAGAAATGACTATTCATAGGTCTGCATGAAAGCAATTTCTCTGTATCGGATAGTTTAGACTTGAAGACTACATATAGGTGGGAAGAATGATGAATAGGGTGCAACAAGATGTAAAACGGTCGATAAAGTTAGTGGAGGACTTGCTGGTATCGCTGGGTTTGATTTGGATCTCTCTCTACTATCCCGTTAATATTTTGTTAAAGGAATATTTAGCTTTACAGGCATCTATAAGAACCGTGACTACTACTGTCTTGCTTTTTACATTTCATGTGATGTAAGCGGCTTTATTTGGATTACTGTGCGATCACAAACCTTGGTATCTTCGGCTGCATTTTAGCCTGATGGGTTCCCTCATGTGGCAAGGCCCCCGTGTGCTCTCCTCTGCTCTCTTACCTCTTGGATGTGCTTATATGGGTGAGAAGCGCTTTTTTTTTCTTTCCCCTTCCTTCACTATTTTAATTCTCTCTGGTGGGAAATACTTTGCAATTCAGGATAAGTTTTTTACTTTCAAGCAAGGAACTAAGGAGAAAAACACTTAGTCTTTACTGGGCCGAGTGATTCGGTGCTGCTGCATGGAGCAACGCACAAGGTTTGGCCACTATTCTTCTCACTGGGGGAATAGAAACTTTAAATCTTATTATATGATGATGCTACGTTATTAAAATTTTTCCTCATAGATTTGCTCACACTGATAATTTCTCGGTGTTCTTTAAAAGCAGAATAGAAATAGCATGAAAAATTACTCATACATTATAGTCTATCCTGGAAAATAGCCTGGTCCCCTATCTGCTTATTGATATAATTAAAACTGGATTAGTTGGGTGGATTATAGAGTTTTCTGAAGTCATTAGGGAATTTTCTGTCTCTTGTGACCACCCCATCCCTGAATTTAACTATATTATGAACTGGCTCATATCAGCGAGGTCTGGCTGTGTTTTGTTCTGATTTGCACCGCAGTGTGTGATGGTGGTTGCGTCCTATTAGACCTGAGTGTGAGTATAAATCCTTCAGATTCCCGATTTCAATCGTAAAGCCAACCCAAGGGGCAAGCAGGGGACTGACAGATGAACCAGCGTGGATTAGGGCCGTGTAGCAGTAAAAGCAGCGCACTGGGTACGCTGCTGGGCTTTCTCTGGGATTTCTGGGCAGACCGAAGGCGGGGACCTGGCTTAGACCTGTCTTTAGGTCTTCTAAAGAATACCTGCCTTTAATGCTACCTTGTGCCTGCCCCCGAAGGAGCACCGTAAGGGGCAGGGTGGCTCCTGAGGCCGCGGCAGAGCCTGCGTGGAGCAGGTACTGGATGCTCCTGCATCCGTCTGTGGTACGAAAGACATCCAGGGCTCCGGAGGAAATCTTGTCTTACCTGCGATGAACAACTGAGTATATCTTCATCAGATAACGGTATTCACAAAGTTAGCCAGGTGTTTTCTGGGGGGATGGGGGCAGAAATATTTGCCACATAAAAATACTTTTACATTCCAGGGTCAAAAGATAATGAGATGATTATTTACTCATATGGTAACAGCTTAAGCATACTCAGCAACTATGCTAAATAAAAAGATTAGTTGTATCAATCACAGCAATATCCACAAAAACATCATGTGTTTGCCACCAAAGTGAATTTTATATTAACCTATCAGCAAAAACCAAACGAGCAATCTTTAAATGGTAGATTTAAAATGTGTGTAAAATGCAGTATATATTGTTCTACAAAAGTGAAAAAACCAACAACAAAAAAAGCCTTTTACTGAGACAGAAGTTCTGGCTAGAATTTAGGGCAAGTATCCAGCACACACAAGGCTTTCTTGTTTTTGAAGGAATTTAAACACAGAGTCTGAATGCTCCCTGGCAAAGTTAGCCCGTTGTCACTGCGAGTACATCGGTAATACATCGTGTTACACAGCCAGTTTCCTCTCTGAGATTTTTCTTGGACAAAATTGCATAGAAAAGTCTCTGAAAGGGAGTTCCAGTGTTCTGACACTGTAAAAATAGCTTAATATCAGCTCATCAATAAGACATTGTGCCTTCTGCGTGACACAAAGCCCAACAGAATAGACAGGAATTATCGTGTGCGCCGGATGGGCAACACGCTTCCCTCCCTGGTACACGGCCGTATTTAGTATGATTAAAAAGGGTGGGGGGAAGAATTATAGGTAATTCTTAGGAGCAATTTAAAAGCTGAATTCTGTTGAGCCTGCATCTTCTCCACTAGAGAGATATTTATAGTAAAATCATAACTAGGAGGTTCCCCTCTCTTTCACTGTTCAATGAGAGAGTAATTTATGAATGTGCCAATCCTACCCCTGGATAATGTTAAGACTAACATAATGTTCAGTTGAGTAACTCTACGCTCCTAAAGTTTATTAGTGTGTAACAACAGCAGCAGGGTTGGTATAATGAAAGGACACACATAGTCACGTTAGAGGCGGGAATGTCTTATTACGAGTCCGCTACAAGACAACGTTGGGAATCCTCAATGCAGGTGGCTCCCCCACTTCCAGCCAGAGCTGGGATACAGGGATGTGTGCGAGGAAAATTCGTCAAACGGGTCAACTCATAAATATAATCAGAGACAATTCACATAGGAAAAAAAAATGTCATAACATCCAGTCAGCCTGGCAAAATTCCTGGTTTTGCCAAACAACCTTTTCAACCCGGAAGATCACAGAATCATTTATGTTGGAAAGGACCTTTAAGATCAAGTCCAAGCGTGATGATGCTCTAGGACAGAGATGGGAACTCTGCTGTGAGCGTGGGCTGCCGTCGGCATGGCCCGGCAGCGCTGGGGTGCAGCCCCTCCTGCACCCTCGGCATCACCCATCCCCACCGCAGCCCCCAGCAGCGTTCAGGTGGGACTGCTCGAAGCTGGCCCTCGGCTGGCGAGAGGGAAATCTCAGGATCGTGAATGCTGAGGTCTCTCAAATGCCCCAAAGCACGTTTTACAGCCAGGAAGGTGGGTGATGGGCGGTAGTAGCCCGCGCTGCCTACGGAAGCAAGCGGGGTGGTCAGTACAGCATATTTGGCCACAGAGCAACTGTGCTGCTCACTTCTGAGAGGTTGTCAAGAGAAATTGAAGGCTTTAAGTATATGACCTTTTGCAGGAATTACTTCAACAATAGCTTATTCTACTGTGTCAACTACAGTTGCAGTTATAACAATGGATTTCACTTTGAGAATGCAAATTGAGTTCCTAATTGTGAGATTTAATCCAGGGTGTGCTGGGCAGTAATCTCTTAAGAGTTTTGTTCCTGCTAAAGCATGTTAGATTCCTGCTAGAGTCAAAAACACCATTCCAAAGTCGAAAATATTATATACAAGGGGAGGAAAAAAAAAAAGAAAAAAGGAAAAATGGCTATGCTTAGTGAAAATAATGCTGGCATGGAGAGAAAAAAGGCTCCAAGCTTTGCTGGACAGTGAGGTCCCTTGGAGATATGGGTCCAGATTTTCACGGGACATTCCTAAGGGCACCTAGAGAAAGAATGGAAGTGCTCACCTGTGTGCCAGAATGCTGTGGCTGCACGTGCAAATTAGGAAATTCCTTATGCATGTACCTTTGCTTGTAAACATAGTCTGTGTGCGTGTTCAGACATGCACCTGCAAACATGAGTTTTAATAAACATTAAGATAAATTCTGGACTGGTTTTTTTTGCCATTTTTCATTTTAGTACTGAAAGAATAGCCCCAAAACCAACAGCTCATCTCTGTGCAAACTCCAGAGAGTTCCCTGTAGGTATCAGGGTGAGAAAGATATAAATTGTGTAAGTTTAAAAAAACCAACCAAACAAAACCCAAACCAAACAAAAAACCCAATTAAAAATAAACCAAACAAGCGTGATAAGATGTGGAAGGATTCGGGAGGTGTCCTTTGTGAGTGGTGAGCGTGATAGCTTCTTGTAATTGCCAAAGAAGTAGTTTTGGAAGATTTGTTGAAGAAAGTGCTAAATATTTTTTAGGTCCTGCAGTTGTCACTGTGGACTTTGCTAGATACTTTATAATGACTGTGTATATTGAGGAAAAAATATCTAAAACTGTGATTAAACACAGCTTTATATGAAGCTGTACAATTAAATGTGTATTACATGTGAAAGTAAGGATTTAGTGAAATTTCTGTGCATTTTTTTTTTTCACAAACCAAGTATATGATTGCTTTTGACTATCAAGAGGCTTATTTGGATAATGACTGCAAATTTGGAACTACTTTTGTATGTCAGAAGGCATCACAGAATTTCAGTGTTATGCCCTTTGGGTTAACGCACAACTGGAGTCTCTTACAGATTAATGAACCCTGTCTTACAAAGATTAATTTATGAAATATTTGTTGTCTGTTTATATGAAGTCACACTGGCAATGTCTGCTGCAGAAAAGGATGCACATGGAAGGCTGAATCTAAAAGCGAAATGCCGAGGAAAATTACCTTCTCGTGACATCAGGTCATAATTTCAGTAACGGCAGCGCATCCTGCAGGAATGGGAAACGGTCAGAGGTGCAACATCCTCGGCTGCTGCGAGGCGTTAGACAATGAGTGGGAGGGATGACACTACTTCCACTTCTACCGAACTTACTTCATCTATAGAAAATACAAAGCTGGAAGCGCATTTTAGGAAGAGCTTGATGGGGAGTAGAATACATTGCAAAATAAACAGGATTGGATTGAACGTACTATTGGCCTAATGAGCAGTTGCTCTGCCACAGGAAAGGACCTCACGGAGGCCCTGGCTGCTTGGGGGAAGAGGATGCTGTTATCATACGGACCTGGGCAACAAGGGCGGGGGGGGGGGAAGAAGAGAAAAAATTAAAGCTATTGGAAAATATCCCTTCTTGAATTCCAAAACGGAGATCCAGACCTCCAGCATGTCTTAGCATGGGTCTTCCAGGGTTTGCGTCCTTTCCTATTTAATGCACAATGTTGCAGCCAGGACAAAAAATGAAAGGTTTTGTTGCAGTTGTTAAAGCCCACAAGGCATTTAAAAGATAAATATTTACCAAGAAAGTAGCAGGAGCAAAGAACTCCCCGTTTTAAGACAAAGTCACTCTGGTTTTGATTTCTTCACAAATTGCATGCTGTAAAGCAAGAAAATGTAATTTCAATTAATATTCTAATGAAGTACTCTTTTTTTTTTAATATGGGGACCACCAACTTAATCTGGTATCTATTTGTACATACGTTAACTTGAAGATGGCTTTTATTTGAACTGTGCACTGTTTTCAGGTAAACTACTGTTTTCGCAGAAAATTACCGTTCTTTCTTAGTGCATTTTTCTGTAAGTTTAGGGACAGTTCAAAAAAAGTAATTTTCACGAGAAAACAATTTTATTGTTAAATAATCTGGCAGAGCGTTTCATTGATCTTTATGCATGATGTTGACTTACTAATTTCCGCTTTTTAAGTGAGGAGTTTGGGTACCGAGGAGGCACGATGGGGTTTGTGTGTTCTTCGGGGAGGTTGGGAACTGCTGTTCTCTGGAGCTGCTGCCTTTCTCTAATAAAGTACCTGCTTACTCTTGCACTTTTAAAAATGAAATAGTACTATTTACCAGTATTGGGGTTTTTTTGCAGAACTCTGTTACGACTCCATTTTGCCCCTTCGTATTTTGCTCTTGGAGGCCGGGATGGGTGTTTTCGAGTGCCCCACGCTCCCGGGGCACAGGGTGATGCAGGACCATTGTCCCACTATTGCTGTGTGGGGCTGGAATGCCCGCAGAAGGGACGAGCCTTTTGTCCCCGGTGCCAGCTGCCGGAGCAGCCGGGTTTCTGCAGGGGCTTCTCTTGGCAGCAGCCGGCACGGAGGCGAGCCGGAGGGGAGCGTGCTGGGTATCGAATTTGTAAATAACGGAGCAGGCACCGAAGGAAGCGTACTCCGAGCAGGATGGAAAAACCATCCTGAGCATGTCCTGCCGGCCCGGGTGCCTTTGCAGGGGAGGCAAACAGAGCAGCGGCGCTCTGCTTTTCCGCTCAGCCTCTCCCGGCTTTACACGCAGCAGGATTCGGTTTCACTGAATAAATCTTAGGGCCATTTCATGAAAACTAGACCGTCTGTGAAATGAAATGTAAGCATCTGGCAGATGGCTTGTAAAACCAAATCTCGGGAACCACCTGGATTTTAGGGATCCGGAGTTACCTGAATTGAGAGGAGCTTTTTTGGCATCGCTGACCTATCTGAGCTTTGCTTTGGAAACTTTGCACGAAACCAGTTTTACAGATGTTGGGATTTCTGTGAAATACCGCATGTTCCCCAAATGCAGGACATAGTGTCACCCCTGGTGATTGCCCCATGAAAAAGGCGGCTCACATCTAGCTTGAGGATTTATGAGGCTCTTGTAGTTCATCCAAACAGCTGTCCTTTTTGGGACACTGTTGGCAGCAGGGGCTCCGAGGGGAGCCGTGGAGCGGGTCTCCAGAGGGGCTGCTTGAAACTGGAGCCGTCCATCCCTCTGCATCCCCCGGACTGGGGGTGACTGCGAGGGCAGATGCAACCACTGGACGATGAGCTGGTTCACACTGCGCCCCTGAGAAGTGGTTCTGTTCTCATCCTCCTCTTGTCCAGTTCTGGAACTGCGTATGGGTTCCTGAGGTCTCTATTCCTGTCTTATTTATTAAATGTTAATATGTCATGGTTGTGAATGGAGGCAGCATGGACCAAGAACTAGCTTCTAAACAGTGTTTGTCCTCAAAGTAAAGCACAAGTAATTCCAAATAATGGTCTTGGACTTTGAACACTGGCACTGGAAGTAAATAAAAACTCTTAAATTGTGTTTTATTCTACAAGACGTCGTCTTCGTATCTCATCTTTCTCCATAGAGCTAGACCAGTCTTGACCTGGCAGGACGAACCCTATGTGAGTTTGCATGTGAAGGTCATGAAGGTTTTCCTTACCAGGCTGTAGGGAAGATCAGACTTTGCCCAGTAGATTGTCACCTTGTGCAAATTTTCATATGGTATCAATCACTGTGGAATCTCCTACTTTTAGTTCATCTTGGTGATTGCTTTTTACCTGACAGATTCTTTCTTGCTGCTCTTCTGTGTAGCTTGTCACTTGTTATTTGAGAAACTTTACTTCAGGAATTTGGAGTGTCTCGTTATACTTTGCACATCATCAGTTTATGTGTATGAGCTGCAGTAAAGTGCAGTGATTGCTTAAAAACACTATAGTTACTTAAAAGAGATGACTTTGATTGTGTGTTTTTTGTTCCCATCACAATAACACTTTGCAGGTGATTATTAAATTAGAGATTTTCTTTGTTTTTCTAACAAAAAAACCCAACCTTTTTCATGTCAGTGCCAATTATGAGTAGTAATTTTTCACATTTTACAAAAGAATTTTCTGTCCTGCCTCCACGCCCCCCCCCAAATAAAGAAGGGCTTTGACACTCTATGACAAGGAGGTGGGGGGTAGGGATTTTTATTATTATTTTTTGCAAACACAGTGCTTTTGACTTTTCTTTAAAAAATCTGTTGACTCTATTGAAATGTGACAGGGCAATATTTAACCTGAATAGAGGCATGTTGACTCCTCTTATTAAAACTGACAGTTAAGGACATTTCTCTCTTTATTCCTTCTGATACACGCAGACAAGTCTTCACTGCTAACTAGTATACAAAATCAAAAACAAAAAAATACAGAGTGAGGAGATGAGTACCTTATAAACAATATATGAATGACAATTGCAAGTTTAATCTAGCAAAGAAACCTTTTTTTATCCTTTAAGAAAATTAAAGCCCTTTCAAATTAGCTTGATATATGAAGACAGGCTGACATCATTAATTTTCAAGTATTCATTCTTCTTCCCTTGCTCCCTATCGCATGCAGATGTGTGATGTTCCAGGTGCTCTGGATAGGTGCACAGCGACACCTATAGCGAGAGGTGGATTTTGCCTTGGCTGAGGTGGTGGAGGGGTAGGTTGGCTCACGGGTGTGAGATCTGCTCTTCCTCTTCCCTGGGGACTCATCTGGGGTGTTTTGCTTTGGGTTTGGTTTTCTTTTCTCTTCCAGAAGAAGAGAGACGATGTGTGGTACTGGTGGCAAGCTGCTCTCCCTTTGGGTCAGTTTGCAGTGTGAAGCTGGACCGTGATCCCTGCAGCAGCCTGACCTGCCGTGAGGCTTTTCTGAGAACTTGAAGTTCTTTCTGGTGTCGTACCACAGGCTGAAAAGGCTGAGGTGCTCAACTTTTTCCTAGTTACTTTCAGAAGCAATTGTGTAAGTATCCGTAACCATGGAGTATGTTTTCCCATTGCCTGCGCTTTGCTACTGCGGAGGTTGGTGGTTCTGGGGTACCAGCAGTATTCACTGCTTTTTATCCCGAGGCTGACCCCAGCATTTCCCATTAGCATAGCAAGACACCTAGTGGAAGAGCCCTCTTACCCCGTCATCTTTGGGGAAGGATAAGCTGAGCATCTTCACGAACTTTCCTGCATGTTTTTAGTTCTGTGGCAGAGTACGTAGGGAGGTGGCTACGCAGCCCAAAATACCAGCTGTTCGCCCATGGATAGCAGTGAGGCACACACGGTCATTGTCACTGGATGAAAATAAAAAGATTTAAATATAACTGAACAGCACCTGAAGACAGCAGGTCGTGCTTTGTACGGTTCCTCTGGCTGAGATGGCCGTATCACAATAACGATACTGTCCTAGTACTGTGGAGGCTGTGGAGAGTTCGGAAGGCGTTTCATTATGGCTGACGTAGTACATCCAGGACCAAGAGGAAGAGGAGCACCAGGGGAGCCAAGAGTGGAAACTGTAACCTACCCGTGATCTTTGTTATGCAACGCGGCTGGTAACTCTGCCTACATGGTCTCAGAAAATATTTATTATTTCTGGAAAAGGAATCAGTTTCAAAGTAGCATTAAATAGAAGTTTATAACCTCTGATGTCAGGGGTTTGAACATCAAATACACAAGCAACAGGAAATAGCCCGATCTTAACCTCATCCCTTCTGTTTGAAGAGCAGGAGTGAAACCTAGCAGGAGATGAACAGCAGTTACGATGGTTAGACCAACACTGTGAATCCTTCTCTTTGCACCAGTCGGTTAATTTAAAAGACAGAAAAGTCAGATGTATGTTTTGTACTTGTCTCAGATGACATTAGGAGAATCTATAATGCCCTAAGGCAGACAGTTGAGACTTTTACAAGAAGTGGACCGAGACACTGTGTGTCGTGCGGGTTCCATGGAGGAATCTGGGCTCTGTAGACATTTCTACATGGGTCTGAGAAGGCTAATCAGACTAGCAGCTGTGTTGTTTAGAAAATCCTGGATGGACAGTCACTAGCAGAAGAAAAGACTTGACAGAAGAAACAGGAAACCAAAACCGTGAATTACAGAATTTATGGCATCGAACCTCCTACAAGTTTGTACCTGAACTCAAGGTACAAAATTTAACATCTCTTCTAGTGGAAGTTGCGTCTTGGAATTAAGCTACTAGTGAAAATATTTTGGAGTAATGTTGGTCCCAAAACTTAGGCATGTGCATCCAAGCTGCAAAAGATCCAAATCTATATGGAAAATAGATGATCTGATGCTTTAGTTAATGTATGTGTGGTTAGTAGTCATGTTTCTACAGATAACTGAGTGATCATGGACTTTGTATGGGCAGAGAATGTCTGTACTTTTAGACCCAGGGACAAATGGAAACGGGCAGGTGATCAGTGCACTACCAGAGGTGGGGAGGCGATGTGCTCTTGATAAAGCAGAGGTAGTAATTTTGTACCAAATCGACCTTCATGCACTGTTACTGTTATTTTGTTGTTTCTGCTCTCAAGACACCCACAGGCTCTATCTCATAAGCCTGGCTTTGACTTTGATATGCCAGCCTCCTTTGATTTGTGTCAAGGCTGTAAACTTTGTCTCGCCCAGGATCTGCTGTCTGCTCCCGGAGCCCCGGCGCGGTCTCGGCACGGGTCACCCTGCCCCTGCTCCCGCAGCCTTCGCTCCAGCAGCCTCACTTCTCTCAGCTCTGCTGCAGATGCGTTCAATGCGATGATTTCACTGCTCTGACTACGTCACAGCTCTTTTTAAGGCCCTTCGTTGGCTCCACTGCATCCAACAAAATCTCCGTCTTTATTTCAATCCCCTTACAGTTTTGCCAAAGCTCACTTCTCCGCCATCGTTTTGTTTGGATGCCTGCCCTCATTCTCATCCTCTCTGATTACTTGCTTTTCTGATGAGTGTTTTTGCACTTTCTCCCATACTGTCACTAAAGAGTGAGAAAAGCACTCAAAGTCCCCGAAGCCCCTGCCCTCCCTTCTTTCACATCTCCTAAAAAACCCATCTCTGCCTACTAAAGACTGCAGCCTGGTGATGGCAGGGCAAACAGCGAGCTGGGGGCAGCGCAGTCAGTTGCTGCGAGTTGTTCACATGCCGCTATGGTTAGTACACGCTCTCCCCAGTCACCTATCCAGCCCCATTTACTAATTTTATCCACTTCTACAGCTTGACATTTAACTTGTTAGTTCTTTAAGGCAGTTGCTGTCACTTCTTCCATTGGTACAGAACTTGAAGATGATGCCACAACGTAAATATGAAATAATAAAGATGCGATACCAAACGTGATAAGCTTGGCCAGTAGGTGTTTGAGATGAACAGAAGTCACTCTCTGTAGTTCTGAAAAATGCTTCTGTCCCTTGCCAACAGAGGTCAACCTATATAGATTGCAGATGTGGGGCTTTTAACTGTTGTTAGTAGGATTCTTTGCATAATCAGATCTTTGGCTCCCTCCATCATTAGGCAAGGTGAATGCATGATTCTTTAGCCAAAAAACCATAGTGCTGAAGAGCACTTTGTTTCGTTTTTAAAGTGTGATGAAGCAGTGGCTGTCATGGGACTTCACGTAACGGGAATAAATGAAGCAGGGAGTCTTACCTGGCACATGGGCTGAAGGGAAGGGGTCTCCAAGGTAGCTACACTAAAAATGTTTTTTAAAATATAACAAGAAAACGCGCTTTTCAAATACAGTAAGTAAGTGTAAGCACATAGTGCTGAGGCGCAGAAAGTTAAAGGCAGGTACGATACCGCCTTTGTTAAGTACCGTAAAGCAGCAGCAGACGTATACACAGTGGTAATAGTGAAACCTGCGTCCCGGTGCCAGGGACAGCCCAACCCCTATCCAAATGCACAATTGCAAAGCAGTGGAGATTCTAGATTAGATTTCCTTTCTCTTTTTTTTTTTTTGTGGGAATGACTTCTTTACCATGTGAAGACAGTAATGGCCCTTGCCACTTTATCTAACTTTTTCTAAAACCAAGTTTCCAATAATTTGTTAATAGCAAAGAAGGGAAATCTTAGAGTTAAATAGGAATTCTGCCTGACATCACACAGGCTTCCTGAAGAAAGGCCCTGGAAAACTCATAAATTGTTAAACTATGCACAAAATGCACCAAACAGAGAAGAAGCCCTTGGAAAGTGAGACCACAAAAGACAAGTCCCTTCAGGAATGACAAAGTGTACCACGAGCAATTCTCACTGAAATGAGAATGTGAGTCTGGATTTAAGATTAGTTGGCACTTAGAGATATAGCATTGATTAGTCATCTATAAGATGTGCTCTGTCCTTTTAAAGCAACAACCTGTTCAATCATGCTGCAAGTGTAAGAAGTATGGAACGTATGGTGAAAGTTTCCTCTTCACACCCCTCAATAGATGGATACTGTAAGTTTGCATACGTGCAAGGGGAGACTGGACAAGCGCACGGAAAGAGAAATCCATCAAGAGATATTAAACACAAACATACCCCTTCTGCTGAGGAAGTCCCTGAGCAACAAGCCGTCGGAGCCTGGGAGAGTGTTTGAGGGAAGTATCGCTATATGCCCGCTCTACTTTTACACTCCTCCCTGGGTACCTGTTTTTGATGACTGTTGGATGCTGAACACGGGACTAAGTGGACGTTTGGTTGGACCCAGCACAGCCATTTGTATGTTCTCTTCTTATTTGCTACAGTAATTTAGAGAGAGCAGAGAAATACAGCTTCGGTAGTATTTGTCTTATATACCGAAATGATCACAGGAGAGATCTGGTCATGCTGTTAAGGTTATATGATGATGCCTTATTCTTACACTCTGCCCCAAACCCCACAGGTTTTAAGGTGGCCCACCAGAGTGAAGCTGGCAATTCAGGATATTTTCAGTGCAGCGGTATGGATAGTCCTATGATAAGAAATGGCATTGAATTCACCCATAGAACTATTTATTTTGGTCTTTTCAAGGATGATCAGAGGATCTTTTTAATGATGAAGGTAGTATACGGTTAAGAAGCTGATTTCCATTTGCTGCTTGTCTCCGTTCAGTCTTGCAGCTGAAGTGAGGTTTAGTTTAGAGTGGTACCTTAATTTCAATGTTGTGTATATAAAGCTTTTAAAAATACATCTTTATTCTTCAAAAGAAGTAAGCTTTTATTACACTTTTTCTATTGTTGTAAATTTGATTGGCCAGATGGTTTTTAGTCTTACTATGTTCAAAAATTCTTTTTGTAGATTTTGACTGGAGCCTGTTTTGGTGAATGAGGAAGCTATCAAAGGGGGAAAATAATTTTTTTTTTTTACACCTTAACTTTTGCAGATGTTATAAGTTCTATGATTTCCAAGGCTTTCAGTGTATCTTTGCTTTATTTTGATGAAATAAAATTTCCTGAGGCATGACCAACTCCATCATGGAGAGATTGAAATAAGGGATATAGAAGGTAGGGGTAAGGACAAGGGGACACGTTGCAGTTTGTTTTGAAAATGACGTTGATGTTTACACCTCAGAAGAGATGCAGCATGTCCCCAACCTGTGGGAACCGAACACCGTGTGTCCCACTGACACAAGGGCTACCAGGGCATGATGCTCCGGGGTCCTTTGTGTCACAGTTCTGCCTATATTCTTTCAGGAGTTGTCCACCAGACACTTCCCTGGGCACCTTTGCTGGTGTCCTAAGCTGCAGCACTTGGTTTCACCCTGCTGTAATACTGGATCGCCTTTTACTCTCTGCTTACCTGGAAAGGGAAGGGTGCATAAACAAAACAGGAGGTGTAGTGAATGTGTTCCTCTGCTGCACGTGGGCCCAGCACATTTTGTGGGATTTTGTTGTGGGTGGAGAGCAGCCAAAGGGTCAGGTCTGTAGGGATGAAGGGCAGCCAGCTGCATGTTTTAGACTGAGCATCTCTTGTCATGTGGGAAACCTCATCCATAGTTGTAGGTCAGTCCATGTAGGAAAGAGTCCGAGTCACAGCAATGGATGGGCGCTGGTCCCATCTCCTCCTGCGCAGTCTCTAGGTAAGTCGTACGCAAGCGAAGGCAAGGCATCCTATTTGGAAGTGAATTAGGAACCCATGGCAATGTAAAGCTCTGGTGGCGTTTGGACACAGAATTGTAGCAGTTAAACTTCTATGGGGATTAAGGTCAGGCATTGATAGTGATGCCCTACTGTCATCCACGGTTTTCCCCTCCTCGCACAAGTCACTTCCTCTACATAAATCTTACTTCAGAAATGTTCCATCTTTAGAGTTGACTTTCTTTGTACAGCTTCTTGTTAGTTTACATGAAAAATGCTGTAGTTAACAGTGGGTGGAAGGCAGATGAGGGGTAATGGGTAACGACTTTGAGCAGAGGCATCTGAGTGTGCGCATGACTGAAATTCAGGCCAAAAGATTAATCAAAGAAGAATTTGCCTTTAAAATATCTATTAATTGAAGCCTTTCTCTGTTTCAAGAATAATATTTATACGATGGTTGCAAGCATAACTGCTGGCTGGGAGTTGTTAGCGCCGAACCGTAGACCACTATGCGCAGAGATTCAAGAACTAAGAGTCTTCCTAAGCCCTTATACTGTCCTTTTGCTTTCTTCTTCTGATTAAGAAGGGACATGGAAGAGATGATGACGTTTATGACCATAGACCACAGGAAATTACATAAAAGCATTCTGATTCATAAATAAAAATTACTCTTCATTGGATGACTAGTCTACATTAAAATACACTAATATTTATGCATTATCTGCATAGGTATATTCTTTGTTTTAGTTTGCAAGCCCTGCTGCAATACGCACTCTATGCTTCCCCCCTGAATTAGGCTATTCTATATACGTTCCAGTTTGAGTCATATTAATAAGAATTAACTTTAGTAACACCTCATTGTACCAGGAATGGCTATCTTAGCTTGTCACTGTTTGGGGTCCTCAGGTCAACCTCTTTAATTAAGTCTTGCAATGTTAAGAGTGAATTCAATACCCATCCTACCCTATCAGACCTAACACTCTTTCCTGCGCTGCTTTTATCAGCATGCCCAATTTTCCACCTGGAATTTGTTTTAACGAAGCCCAAATCCTATTTTGTCAAACGCTGGAGGCTGTACGGAACATTCTGCCCGTTATTCTGTTATCCACACTATGAAACTCGGGACAAACAAGCTGTAAGCTGCATTTTGATGTCAGGTTAAGCTATTATGGTACAAATTGTGTTTAATATATTTTTAAATACTTTCTTTAATATTTTATAGGGTTTTTTTCCTATTGAATTAGCAGTAAAACAGCAGTGCTTCATATTTCAGATCTTTTTCCACCTTTCTGTGGCCTGCGTTCCACATGATCTGGTTACCAGCTGGACAGCCAGAGGCTGAACACAAAGAAAGCACAGCAGACTTTTCATTTCTACCCTAGCGTTCAAGCCAGAGTGTGTTTTGCCACAAATAACCCACTTTCTTATGTACTCCCTTCCTATTTTAATTCCACCCAAAAATAGGGATGTTTCTTTTCTCCGACTTTACTCCGTGAGCCACCAAACCCAAGGAAATTCAATATTTTTATCTGAGAAGAGGGTGTATCACTCGCCCTATGTGCACATTTAAATGACACTTCCAGTTCTATTTAGCTCTTCTGAGATGAGCAGTTCTCTTCAGTTCTTGTTATGTTTGTTTGTTTAATGTTAACAGTGTGCTTAAAGTGTCAGTGAGAACTGTGGCATGAAGTCATCAGACTTTAACAAACACGAAAATAAACAAAGCTATTAAAATACAGGTTTGACCAGCAGTAGGAGTCACATTTCTGACATACCTGAGGAGTGCAGAAGGACATGCAGGAAATTAATTCTGCAGCCTCTTTTAAAAAGAACAAGAAAACCAGCTATGGGCGATCCCAGCAAATGCTGCCTGGTCAAAGCGAATTTAACCCTTAGAAAACGAAGGGGAGAAGTTTGGAGGTGCTGCCTCTGCGGGGTGCGGGCGCTGAGTGGGGACGCTGGTGCGGGACCTTCTGCTGCCCGGTACTGGGATGCTTGGGAAGCTGTCTGCTTTAGGAATCTTCCTTCTGCCACAGGAATTGGTCTAATCGGATAACTGCAAGAACCTAATAAAAACATGCTTTAGCTAGTTCTCCTGTGAGCAGTGTGAGAATACAGTAAGCTGTATTTGACTGATTCTCAAACCGGTTTCTGTGTGTCTCTAGCAGAAGTTTGCATCGGAGCAGGCAGATCACCTCTGGTGCGATCCGTGTCAATTCTCTTGCATACGTGGTCCTTAAAACTGGATTTCTTTTCCTCCTATTTTTCTGTTTCCCCCCTTCAAGTGTTGTTAGACTTGTAAAGGTTAATGGGGCACTTGCTGGTTTCCACAGAGCCTGTGCTATTTTCGGTGGATTTACACTGGCTAAAACTGATTAGGGCTCAGCAACCCATGCAGTGTTTGATGTGAAGGAATACAACGCTGCACCCTCACTATTATCTGTATTTGTATGGAATTGCTAAAAATTGGTAAATAGCTGTTTTCTTACTAAAGTCAACATACATGATCCTCTTTACACACGGGGAGAGAATCTTTGAGAAAGAAGTTGCCGTTTCTGTAGTGATTTTTCAGAGCGAAGCCACACTTAATGTTATCAGCATTTTCCAAACTCGAAGGAAGAGGGTGGTCTGCATGTATTACACATACGAAATGAAAACCCTTTGGTTCCAAAATGTAAACATCGGGGTGTCAAACACTTTAACTTGTCTGGTTTCAGCACATACTCCTCTTGTGATCATGGTTAATTTAATATAGTTTAAAATTAAGAAGTTAAATGAAAGTTATTTTTCTGCAGGCTGTTTTCCAAACTTTCCCAGTCCTAATGTCTTTACTGTACTTGTTCTATTAAACAGCAGCCTCATATGTGTCTGTGTGCTTTTGTGCATACATCTGTTCTGGGTGTGTATGCATGTGTCTGAACATATGTATGAATTAAGTGGAGTGCGATATTGGCTAAATGAGAGAGACATAAGGTAGCCACCTGCTCTGACACAACGCTTAGTGCGTACGTACCAAAGAGAAGAGATTTAAAACCAATTACAATCTAGAATGTACTTGTTAGAGCAAAAGAACAAACTAAACTAATTTAAACTAATTTTTCCCTTAGGATGGTAATTCATTGACAGAATTACCCTGCTATTGAAATTGGGCCTGTTGTTTGCACAGCAGAGCGTTTTAGATAAATAGCAGTAATAGCTGTTCTCTACATTTAATAAACTAGCTGAAATTTCTTGATATGCTTGATCTATATTACAAAGTTTATTTTTTGCTTTCTAGTGAGAAACCAAGGCTGTCTTTGATTTTCTGTAGCTACTTCAGACAGACAAATAGCTCGTGTACTGTCTGCGGTGGGCTGGGTGTCAGTCAGCAGCAGGGTCTAGAGGCGGTGGAGGACCAAAGGACGAGAGCACAGCACTTCAGAGCCTGGGCTGCGCCTGCTGCCACCCCTTCGCTGGCTCCGAGGTCTGACTTTCTTCCCTTGGAGAAGACTCCCCTGAAAGGGGCTGTCTGTTTCCTGTAAGCAGCGACATTATCTCATGTTAATATACGCATACCTAGAAAGACCTGGCCGGTTGCTTTATGTATAACTTTCTTTTTAATATATAGCTTTTTATGTAAGTGCATCTGATGAGGAATAGATCAGGAATATCAGCAGAATGCGGAAGGCTATTGGTGCAATGACTGGGCTTCCAAAGACGCAGTGAGTGACGCGGTGCTGAGCCTCTGCCGCTGACCCTTCAGTTGCTCCTGAGCAGGGAGACTCTCGGAAAGCCCGCACGGGGAAATAGCTGTGGGGTAATTCGAGGTGAGAATTTTAGCTAGCTCTGTGCTAATTCTCCCTGTGGACAGTCTCTTAGGGCAGGGAGATTTTCTCTGTGTGAGATAACTCGGTTTCCCAATGTGATGAGATCTGCTTAACGCCCTGGGGATGTCCGCAGGGAACTGGAGCAGCAGATTCCAGGCGCTGGGACTCTGCACCGAGCTCACAGCGCAAGGGCTTCCTTTTTGTTCCAGGCCGTGCTCAGACGCAACGCAGGCAGCTACGGGATGGACCGAGAAGTGGATTAAGGGAGGATTTAAAGACCTGGGACCTGATGTTGGAACAACCCCAGTTCATCCTGGTCTGGCATCGGCAGTGGGAGGACAGGCAGGGGTCTCAGTGTGCCAGGCAGAGGGGGGGTGGGTTTTCTGTCAGCTGCGTGGCAGTTGGAGGAGCTCAGGAGTTGTTGAAAGCACTTTAGCTGGTCTGGATCTGGCTACATTTAGTCTTAATCCACCGCTGAGTAGAGTATCCACTTTACTTCTAAACCTCTTATATTTTGCTGGCCTGCATCGCATCCTTGTAATTGCTTGGGCATGGGACTGGTTATTGTGGTTTCACTACACCCTGACTGAAAGAAATCCGCTGATGTTTCTGTACAGCTGCCTTGATGTTTTTCTCACAATTTGCCTGGCCTAATTGCAACGAATGGCCAGCTTCAACATTAATACCTAGACCGCTTGAGAGTCCAGAGGGACAAGACAGATGAGCTTTAAATGCTGGATGTTTGCAAGTGCTTGTGTGAAAGGGTCAAAAAGACAAGTTGCGTATCCCTTAGCGCCAACGCTCCTGAAGTAGGGGTACGATGATTAAAATTTTATCCTAACAAGTGTCCTTATAGAAAGCACCACTTGGAAACAAACTTCACAGATTCCTTGCTCCTTACCAAGAGCAAACTTGCTGCTTTTCATTAAGCTGTTTGATTGCTATCAAGCTCCTTGTGTCAGTGCCAAAGGCAGCCAGGGCTTTGTACAACGTGCTGGGTAATTGTGCAGTTTCTGTGGTCCGCTTTTGGAACAATGTCTCATAAAAATCTTAAGCAGCTATCACTTTTCATGGCTAATGAACTGAGGATCTGGGAATTAGATCCAGAGCCAATTCTTGGATTAAACCTTCTGAGCCCAAAACAAGGCTGTCTTCAGGAATAAAAAACAAGCCAGCGCTGCTGGAATAGGGTACTACAGACTGTGACCTTCAAGATGTGAGATAAGTGACCAACATGAAGGATACAGCAAAAACTAATCAAGGAGGAGGGATGAATACCAAAGGACTTGTCTAAGAGTCAGTAATGCAATTGAGGGGTGGGGAGGGGGGGTTGTTTGTTTTTAGATGTGATTTCTAAAAGGCTTTTTTAGTTTCAGAAATATTTGAAGTAAGTATCCCTCAACATTCACATGCTGATCAGGGACAGAATGAGTTTAGTGGCCTCAGCCTGCCCCTGGTGAACAGGGAGTGGGAGAAAAACCCCAAACGGTTCTGCGCACAAAGGAGCGGAGTGCAATTGGTAATCTCGGCGGTGGGTGGGTGGTCTGCATTCAGAGGGAGGTTTAAAGGCACATTTCATCCCGCAGACCAATAATATTTAATAATTGCATCACAAAACCCGCAATCTCCTCAACACCCTAAAAGCCAAAGAAAATACCTGTATAAAGTATAGATTTCAACACTTCCAGAAAAACGAGAACATGGAGAACAACTGGAAGAGTTGTAAATAGTGGCTTTAACAGGAAAATTCCAGAATGTGTTCAAAGTAAATTAGCTACTGCCATGCCTCCTCGCACTCCCTCCTCCCTTTCCTTCCTCCCCCCCAGTCCACTTTTATTTGCTTTGAATTTCCCTTCCGCTCTCTTAGTTGACAGCATTTGCACTTATTTCTGTTAGGGAACATGGCCATTCTTTTTTATGGCAAGGTGAAAATAATTTTATTTTCATCACTTTTCCCCCACTCCCGTGATGGATTTACTTGAAAAAAAATAATGACGGGCTTCACAAACTGGCCTGACAGTTGTGATGCAGAGAGTGAGCTGGCTGAGCAGGGACAGTGAGGCATCTCTGTACCTATTATGGCAAAAATCGATAATGCTTTCTGTAAATTGCTCCTCCCAAAGGAGATGAACAAATGCAGGAGACAAGGGAAGCCATCATTCTGTATGAAAGCCCCTGCACATTTGGACCA
Organism: Rissa tridactyla; assembly: GCF_028500815.1. Lineage (NCBI taxonomy): Eukaryota > Metazoa > Chordata > Aves > Charadriiformes > Laridae > Rissa > Rissa tridactyla. The sequence goes on from NC_071469.1 coordinate 93,883,782, forward strand.
GTGCAATTATCAGGAAGGGCTTTTTTTTCCCTTTTCTTTCTCTTTTTTGGGGGGGTGGTGGTGGAGAGTAAAGTGAGAAAGAGCAGGATGCAAGAAAGAAAAGACTTAGTTTTTCAGGAAATGTTAATTGAAAGCTAAGATTCTGTCGATTGTTGAAATATGTTGCTTTTGCGGGGTAAGGAAGGAATTAAGGTAAATTTCAGAAGTACTGATGCTCTTTGCATAGCTTTATGTTCTGATTATGTGTTCAGACTTGCCTATTTAATTTTTTCTGGCAGACAGCAGTTCTCTCCTCTAATCATCTAGAACCACAAGGTTCTGTTAATCCTCATACGTGTTCTGTTACCCTGAGTGGGAATTCCACAGAACACCACAAACAGATTTTTCCTATTGTGGAGTCATATAAATTATATATCAAGTGCTATAAAAGGTAATCAGAAACTGAGTTGAGGAGCGTGTGATGCCTTTACTACTGCTCAGACTGAGTGGGCTAAAGTCATTATTTGTCCAGTAAACAAGGAATAATAGGGGGTATGAGAAGCACAGACACTCAGGGAAGGTGCGGAGCTTGAACAGAAGGGATGGTGAGGACATAAGAGCATAAGTGAGTAAGATCATTTGCTTGTAAGTGCTTGCACTTCACCCTGAAATATGTCAGATGACCAATAGTAGGTCCTGCAGCGTATTTGCCTTTCATCACAAGGACATTCCCATTGTGAATATCTTTAAGAAAAGAAGATACAAGCTGATGTTATCTACAATGGATAAGGGATATAATTTACGCTAGGAATGACGATCTTCATTACTGGGCATTGCCTTGTCACTGGTTTCATATGAGGCCTTTGGCAAGTCCTAAAATTTCACCAAGTCGCAGGAATCCCATCGCAGAAGTGAGATTAACAAGACACACAATTAATAAAAGAAGTAATAACACTTGTCTTTGTTAAGGTCTTCACTTTCTTCAAACAAAAAATAGTTGAACGCTTAGTATGTTATTGATAGTACTTCCTCTGTCCAGCAAATAGACAATTTGTTTTTGTGAAGACATGATGTGAGACCCCTTCCTGCCTACACGCTGAAAGAGAAGCATGAAGCACAGCTCCTCAGCGACGTGACAATAAAAAAATTGACAAAGGGCTGTTCTGTTGCCTTTTTCTTAGCCTGGCATTTATGTTTCAGTGAGAAAAACAGTGGAAATACCATGGATGAATGAGAAGTATGTTAGAGTTGTTGCTCCTTATCATAGTTGGAAGATAGACAAGAGATACTGCAGGCAGGTAGTCAAATTTAAAGTGCCCTGAAGTTCAGAAAGACTTTTCATAAAGACATACTTGGCAATAGCATTTGGCAAGTACAAAAAAAGCCACAATAGGTAAAAGAGTTCAGCATCTATCGCCCTGAATTAAATCAAAAGTGAAAGGAAAGGCGCTGGTGAGAGAGGTTCAGCCCTTCAAAATCTGTCTCCAAGCTGTTGTCCCAGGAACAGAGCTAAATGTTTAGGGATGTATTGCCAGATGTGGGGAGATATCAACAGCAAGGCTTGGGAGAACATGGTGAAGCTCGCACTGTGTGGTGTATGTTGAACTAGTGGCATCGTGCTGGATGAGTTAAGCTGCTTTTCCAGTGCTAAAGAGATGTTTGTTGAGTGAAGATGGATAAATAAAAGAAAGGCAGGCCGTGCTGGAAAAGAGAAGGTATTTAAGAGAGGTATTATTTATTCACATGGATTTCCTAAATTTTGTTTCCTAACGTTGTAATTCTTGCCTCTTGATTGGTTTCAGTTTCTTTGGCAAGTTTTTTGTTCGTGACTTCCAAGTCTCTTTTTGGAGTGCTAGTAATTGCTTCAGAGTTTGAGGAGGATGTGTGAATGAAAGCATACATTGTAATTCCAGCAAACCATTTTGTTAGAGCTGTTTCATGGTTTGTTAAAAACACAACAGCTGTTTACAGTTTTTGTACATCTTCTGCACCGTGCAGACATTTTTTTGATGAGTGCCTTTTTGTCCTATGATAAGCACATAAGGACTGATGAACTTCTTATGTCGTGTTCTCATAACCTGAGAAACAGCTCAAGTTTCTTCTTTCTAATATGTCTGGAACGGAACCCTCTTTTGCTGGTTAGGGGATGAGTGTCGGATCAAGTTTCTACGTTGGCAGTAAGAAGCAAATGCCCAAGTATGTTTCACAGTGGAGGCCATTTGCTCTGAAGTGGCGTGTTCCGTTGTTGCCAGGTTGAGAAGCTGTGATGGAGCAGGAAGTGAGGACACTCCTCTCGAAACCAGTATTCTGTCTCCCTCTCATGGAAGGGAAAAGCATAGCTCTGCCATTTGTGCAGGCATGGGAATAGAACAAGCAAAAATGATTTGCTAAAATCAATAATTTTCATGTTGTCTTAATGCATCTAAAATATTTAAAGGAAATATGTTTAAAAGCTATTGTTATGGTTTACATACACTGCAAGTTTTAAATAATGAATCTGAAAAACGCTTCTGAAAAATAAGGGTGGTTCTCATAACCAGGAGGCAAGTCTGGGAACCCAGCATGCTACAGGTCAAGAAAGGGCAACTGGAAAGGTAACATCCATCAAACCTACGCCAGCGGCTGGGTATTGGTGATCTGCTTCCGCTAGCAGTAGTTATTCTTCTGAAGGGAAAGCCTTCTAAACAAGGCTGTGAATTGGTTTTCATGCTCGCATTGACAGATTGGGAAAGCAGTTTGTTCTACCAAATTTAACAATGATATATCATTATCACAACTTTGGGGGAAATCTATAAAATCAATAAGTTTGTAGCCTGAACAGGATTTGTATCGCTTGCTTGCTGTGCTGGTGTCAAAGCGTGAGCATATGGATTGAGTCACAGCCTGAGATCAATGGAATTTGTGGACAGTAAGCTCAATAACAAGCCCTTCTGAAAAGAAATAGATGTAAAAAGCAAATTTACTAGAGTATAAAAAAAAAAGCTAATATCTTTTCCGCGCCTGGCTGTAAAGTGCTGTTTGGCTGCCGTTGGCTGCTGGTACTTTGAAAGCTGTCTAGGGTATGTGCTTGCAATGCTGAGCGCTGCTGCCGCTCTCTAGTTCCATGCATTGCATGTACAGTTGGATGCTTCTGTTTGTAGGGCTTGTATTAGGAAACTAGCCAAGAATAGGAGGAGGGGGAAAAAATAGCCCTTTATATTGTAAACTGAATAAAGAATAAAAACAGTCAGTGTGTCTGCTGGGGAAAGACCACGGTGGCTTTATTTACTTTGTACTGGCAGGGCTTGCTAATGGAGAAAAATAAAAAGGCATAATTAAATAGTTTAATGAATTCGCAGCTCTTTTGTTTGAGTGGGGCTGGGAATGCATGTTCCAGAGGGCCTCACAAAGAGCTCGGCTGGTAGTGAGTTAAAAGTAGGAAATCAGTCCTTTGAAGGCATTTTTATACTTCATTATCCCAGCATGTAAAATGACTTGTACTAAACGATTGAGGATTTTTTTTTCACTCTCTCTCTTTCTCTCTTCTTTTTCTAAACAAAGGAGAGCATCAGGGCGGCAGGAGCATAATTCCCCTCAGTGTCCTAGAGCCAATAGATCAGCTTGTCAGCGAATTGGTGGGCCTGTACTTATGTTTCAGTAAAATATAGGGCTCTGGGAAACTGTAGTGAACAACGAAACCACAAGCCAACCACCACAGAAACACACACTCTCTAAGAGATCCTGGGGGAACAGGGATGATAAGACCTCCCTTTTCACCTCGATACTTTGCAGTAGGCATGTATTCACTTTTAAAGGGTTTTTCTGTGTCTGCATGCAGTAAAAAGAATAACGTTACGTTTTTTTTCCCCCCAGGTTTTTTATTTCTTTGTTGTTATGGACTAGTAAAGCTGGATCAGCTAAGGTGTACGTCCTTCTTCACAGTATGACAAGTGATAGTGTGTAGGATTTTAGTGAAAGTAACAGTATTCATCGTTATTCCTCAACTAGTGTGCGCGCTTTGGTGATCGTAAAGGTGAAATGATGGCTGTCCTGCAAAGAGCCAGCCGCAGGTACGGCAGCTGCTGTGCCAGGCGCGGACTCATTTGGCAGTACCTCCGCACCCCTGGTGTTCCAGCGTGGGCCCTCTAATCCGCATCAGTCTTTGACTGTGGCTGTTCAGGGGTTGGTCTTTGGTCTCCACACAGTTCAGGTGGTGGAGTCCAACCGTCACCTGCAGCATCCCTTAGAGTCTAGAAGGGTAAATACTCTATCTCATGCCACCCGGCCAGTGGAAATTAGCTTTCAGTCACTGCTCCCTGTTGTTGTGCTGGCATTTGTCTTAATGGTGTGATCATACTGCACTGTAGGGAGGCCACGAAGTCTTGGACCTTACTGGGCTCTACCTAATGAATCCATTTCGTTAAAAGAGAGAGGGTATGTTGCAGTGCTGCATAAGAACGTGGGTATTTCCTATTAAGATGGCAGCGTGAAACCAATCTGAATTGAATTTGCGAATCGTCTAGATCAAAATAGTCTGTTGTACACAATACAACACTCTATTGTGTTTAGCGTAGTCTTTTTGACATTGTTTGCTGTTAGAGAATAGATTTATGTCTTTAGTGGTCATTGTGACCATTTTTTGTATGGACGTTATGAGGAGCTCATTCCATGCAGTGGAAGGGAAGCCCTGTGAGAAGAAGGATCTTTATGAGCCAATGAAGATTTTGCCACTGTGCCATCCTTGGGCAAAATCACTGGCTTTGATTTCACCTGGCCGCTGGAGCTGGTCACATTGTGCGTGCGTGTGAGAGCCAGCTGCAAACAGCGGGGAGCTTCCCTCCAGGACCTCATCTGGCCCAGGGACTGGTATTTACAAAGCATTCCCTGGTTTTTACAGTTTAAGTTTGCTTATAAACAACACTAACTGTTTGTTTCTTGTTAAAATTTACCTCATAAACAAATTTTACTGCGTGAGTTCGAGGCAATAATTGTTTAATCCCGACTTTCTCATACCCATAATACAGTGACTGTAAAGCTGCGGTCGGCACTTTATAGAAATTTTCTGTGGCTCTCTTCGGTGAGCGCAGTGCCACGTGTGCTGCTGACGGGACGTTTGCTACCCCCTGTGCCTGGGGGACGAGTTAGCCTCTCTGCCGAGGAGGCAGGTGTCAGGGATGGCATCGCACCAACTGCATTTCTCTGCTCTCACTGGAAAGAATTAAAATAGAGAAAATCTCAAAAGAAGCCAAAAAGTCCAAAATAAAAGCTGCCTCCTGTTTCTGAAGTTCAAGCTACTTTCTGACGTAACACTAAAGCTATACAGTTATTTACAACCAATGGCAGTCTCTGTCGTCCTTCTTGCTGAGTAGCAGGGAAATGCCGTGGAAGTGACTGCTTATATTGATTAGCGAGACAAGAGAGAGTTAGAGACCCTCAGCACTGCCACTTAAAGTGGGCAGGAAACCCAAATTGACCAGTAATAAAGTGTTTGAGGTTGTACAAGGCGGCTCCTGGGGAAACTGCCTTCTCAGAGTGGGGATGCTAGGGGTGGAAAGCTGTCAATTATCCTTGTTTGATGAGGACTAAGTAAACGTGCTCTTAAAGTGGCCTATTAAATGCGAGAGAAAATGTGCTGGGGCTGGGTTCCCTCTGCAAAAGTATTTTTGCGAAGTTGGAGGGGTGGACGTTCTTGGACCCCTGAATAAAGGAGCGCTACCATCAGCAAAGAATACAAGCTTTTGCTTCATTTTTCTCTCCTCTTTTTCATTGTGGCCTCTAGTTATAGACAGGAGAAAAGTGCAAATATTGTTAGTCCCCCATGTACTAATAATGTAAGAAACTAAATTCTTGCTGCATTGTATCTGTGTTTGTAGAATGAGTAGGTAGAAGGAACGCGGAAGCCTAAGACTTAACTACTTGGGACATCATAGGCAAAAGCGTACCAAGTTTTTGAGTTCAGTGTGCAATTATGAGCTAAGAATAATCAGTGACAGTGAGTATCTCAGTCACCTAATGTCACAATTACGGGGAAGTAGTCAGACCTGAATTCTTAATAATTACACAAATGGATCTTTTTTATAAAGTGCAAACTGTCCTAGTGCAGAGGACAGGTGCAAGGTATAAGAAATCACCTTGCAGATTGCTGAGAATGAGTATAAAAATATAGCAGAAGCATGTTGTGATAAAATCAGAGGCCAAATCATAAAATGAAAAGCAGCTAGCAAGCGGTATCAAAATAGCCAAAATAACAATACTAAGAGCAAAAGCAGGAATAGGAAAATAAAGCGTAGGATCACCGTTCAGTGGAGAGCAAAAGATAATTTTGAGACAGACAAATGTTTTTGTATCCTTCTCTGTTAAAGGTCGTCTATAGGACGGCAGCTATCGTAATTGATGCCGTTGCCAAATGGATAAGATCTTAGTCCTGAACAGAGAAGAAACAGGTTAAAGTGTATAAGACAGCTGCTGTCAGAACCCTGGTTTTCAAAACTCATTAAAGGAACGCGTAGAGCCAAAATAAACTCGGAACCAGCAGTGCCTGGTTTTGAAAACCTGTGCAGGGAAGGTGAAATATCGGAAGACAGTGCAGTGTCCTTAGTTTAAACAGGAGTTTAGACGGGAGTTACAGACCAGTCAGTTAAACTCCAGTTTCTGCAAAAAATCTGGAAAAAATAATCAAACTATTTGCAAGGACTTCGAAGATGACAAGGAAATGAGTAACAAACACGGATTTGTCAGAAAAAGTATTGTCTAACCAACACAACAGCTTCTATGACACAGTAACTGGTGTGGACAGGGAAGAAGCAATAGATGTCATATATCTTGAATTTAGGGAGTTTTTGACACTGCCTCACATGACTTCTTTGTTTATAAGCAAGCTACGGAAATGTGGTTTAGATGAGCGTAGATGTACGACTGGCTGAAGAATCATATTTAGGGCATACTTACCAATGTCGAAATGGAAGGAGGTATAAAATGATGTTTGGCAGGGGATGCCCTGCCCCTGGGTCATTGCAGTGTTTGCTTTAATGAGCTGAATCACAAGGTAGGAAGTATATTTACTGAACTTTCAGACAACAGAAAACTGAGATGAGGACATTCAATGGTAGGAGTATGATTTCAAATCATCTGGCAAATGGGGGCGATGGCTTGGCAAAAATTGAATGAAATTCTGTAGGGACAACTACAAGATCTTCTTATGGAGAGTTTGTGATGTGCACAAAAAGTGTAACGTGTTAACTATTAGTACTTTCTTGGGTACCTGCCCTGATGATAGCTTCAAACCTTACCTCACCCTTCTGCTTTGAGAACTTGAAATTATTTTAAAGTTTATAAAACTACAAATGAATAATAAGGTGGATTTGGTAAAAAAGAAAAATTTCCGAAGGCATAAATAAGGAAATTTATTTGCATGAGATGAGTTTGCCTTGTAGAGCACTCATGTCTAGGTACTTTGCAATGTTTCACTAACATTGTCTATACTGCACTGACATGCTAGCAACAAAAGAAAAATAAAAGAGTTTCAGAAGTCATTGCTAAATAGTAACCATGTTGTGGTACCCTAGCCTGGACATTATGCACACACCGATGGCTAACTATGTCAAGCAGAAACAGCAAAAAGAGAATTTTTTTCAGAAACACAATCTGTGTTTTCCTACTTATTTCAATAGCTCTTTGAAAATATAATTTTGAAAGTAAACCTAATGTACATGTAATGTAAATGTAATACTCATGTAAACTCGTTTTTTTTGCTTCTAAGTCAGGCAAAGCTCTTATTCAAGTTAATCAAGGTTCTGACTATGTGATTGACTCGTAACAAAAGCACTCTCAACAGCTTTAATACCTGTTCAGTTAATCCTCCTTGTTCTCCTTTCTGAATAGGGGCAGGAGTGCGTCGTTTCACTAGCACTGCAAAAGGAAGTAAAGAAGTCTGTGGCTGTTAGAGTTGTCCAATTCTTGCTTCCGCACATTCACATTATTTTCTGATCTTCATCTCTTCTTTGGAGGTTTTTTTTCCCCTGTTGAATTTTGAGTCGGTCAGGAGGATCTGATGCAGTTCAAACCACAAAGTCCTGCAAAATCTTCCTGCTGAGCACTGGCTCCAACAAGAAGCCCAGTGTGCTTGCTTTCAGGCATAGTCGTCTTGTAGGTTCTAATGGCATTTGATGACAGAGTAGAATGACAATGCAGAGATAACCGCCACAACATTTCTTGTCATCTTCTAAGGTGTCTAGACCTATGTGAGACAGGTTGCCAGCAAGGCGGAGCCATTATTCTTTCTTGTCGTGCTTCATATCTTACATGTAGTACTTCTACCAAGGTATTTTGATGTGCATAATTTCCCATCATGCATGGAAAATAGCAAACATACTCAGAGGTATGCTACAACTGCATTTTCTTACTAATCCCCAAAGAGATGAAATTCAGATGGTCTATATGTCTGAACCTTTGCCGCTGCTGTGGTGGAGAGATTTTTGTTGGAATTGGAAATGTAAAATTATTGTTCCGCTCTGTCCTTTTTGGTGCTATACATCCTCCACCACAATAACACATTCTGATTTACTAATAATGGGATTCCTTCTAAATTGCGCAAGCTTTGTGTTTTATTGGATCCTCAAGTTAGGAAATCATCTACTGACGAATCTTTTTCAGTCTACCTGTACCCATCTAGTCTGCTTTTGTTTGTTCGTTTAGAAGTATAGTCTAACATCTTCCATGAATCCCCTGAGATCCTTAAGTCTTTCTGTTGCATGAAGCACTTCAGTTAGACAGAGGCAGTCAATGACTCTTTCTTACTTATTATTAATTTGTTACAGGCAAAATTCCATCTATATATTTTATTACGTTTGTGGTGCTATGGACTTCCCTTTTTTCCTCTTCACTGCCCCGCAAAAGCTCACTTCAGCAATATGAAGTGAACCATTCTTTGAGTGTTATTAAGTAATATTCCTTATTACAAAAAAGAACAGGGCTCCTTTTAATGAGTGCTTTAATGCTACTGGTTCATGTCGCTATCTAGGGAGCCCCTTTTCTTTTGTTCATAATGAGGAACACCTCATTTGCACTGTCCCTAGATTTATGGAAGGACTGGAAAAAAACTTCAATTTATTACATCTTAAATGAACTGCTCCCAAAGCAAAAACAAAAGAGGGTAGTAAACCGGTGCCTCTGCACTATATAGTTTGATTTTTATTGAGCTGTATAGTGATGTTCTGCCTCACCTAAGAAGGGTGAGCATGGGCTATAATTACCTCTTGTGAACCCCATTTTCTGATAACCTCACTGGCCTCTACCTCTTCAGGATGTTGAATCTGTCAGTTATGGTATTTTATTTGCTCTTGCTGATGGAGCTGTATATGGTTAGAAGCAATGAAGCTCATTTGATAACTCATTTACTTGAAAAAAAAAATGGGGCATGCTCCCTGAATTTGAAACTGAAAACATATTCCAGTTGTTCTATGAATTTTATTCTACTGTACTTCAGAAATCCTTTCTGCTAATTCTGTCTCCTTGTGTTCATCCTAACCTTCTTTTGCTCCATCTGTACTATCAGTTCACTCCCTTGGCCGATATTCTTGCATACTGTAAGAGTTAACTAAAAAGAAAACAGGTTTTAATTGACGAAATCCCTGTTTTGGAAAAAAGGGCTTTAAGGTCAAAGTCTTTCTTTGTAAAGTGAATAGAGACAGGCAATAATAGCTGTGTTCTTGGTACGAGATTAAATTCACTGTCTCTTGTGCAAGATGAATTGACATAATGGTGTTACTCCTTACTTTTCTGACTTAGGAAAAAATGCACTAATTCCTTAAAGTTTTAATATTATTTAACTTCTTTACAGGAACGTTTTGGATAAACATAACAGTGCCTTTGATGTGATAAATGCAAAAGAAAATTTGAGGTGTAAGAAGGTGGCTTTACAAAGGTGTTTTTTTGTTGTATTTCAGGTTTTTTTTCCTTTTTCTTTTGATTTTCACTTATGTATACTTCCTCACATTCAGAAATGTAGAGCCACCTAAAACATATTTTTCAGCTAGATAGTAGCAATCTAAAACTTTCTGTCTAACCTATAGCAAAAAGCAGAAATCAATAATAAACGATCTGGTGTCTTCCTGGTTTTGTGCTCTGTGTGTGTGTGTGTTTTCTCTGTAGTTCAAAGGTTATAGAAATTAAACTAGACAAATTCCAGCTACAAATAACACTTCTAGCATTTTGCATAAAGTCTCAAAATCTTTTTATTTATTTCCTTTTCTACAAAAGTCAAGTAAGAGGCTTTTACATACCAAGTCAAGGTTTTTCTAGACTTAAACTTCAGAATATTTTCAATATCTGCAACATTATCTTTTGAATAATAATTACCTCTTATATTAAATTATAAGACAGCAGGATTCAGGATTAGATCTCTGCATATTATTCTAGTGAAGGAAATTATGACAGGGGTCATTTTTTAGAATTATGTAGGAGGGTAAAAGGTCCCAGGCAGCATTAGAAGGGAAGGCGTTTATAATTAAATTGTAATTTAGGCCTATGATTTATAGTTTTCTCAATGAAAAATTTGGTGCTGTAGAGAGATCCTAGGAGGAACTTTAGTGAGATACAACTTAATGAAATAATAAAAAGAAAAATTATTCTGGAATAGACTGTATTATAGTGGTACCCGTTAGCACGCTACAGTGTAGCTAATGTTCTGTGTTTCCGTTATAAACTCCGTTTTCCAGCATTTTATATCTAGGCAGTAAAATTTTGTTTTAGGCTGAAACATGGGATGTAAGATTTCAGATCAGGAGAATTTTCACAATATATATATTTTTAAATTATTTAGCTCATTAAAACTTACGGAAGTATTCTAAAACATACAAGCTGTCAGTTCAAGACAAAGACCGCTGCTTCTCTTTTTGCTGTTATTATTCATGAGTTGCAAGAAAACTGTAAGCCTTGTTCTTCTTTGTAATTTGTGAAGTCATTAAAGTATGTACAGTAGAAATTTGCTGTGAAATAGCACCCACTTACACAGAAACAGTTCATTTCTAGCTAACGTGCAGAGTGGTTTTGAGTTTCTTAGTATTCTGTAGAGCAGATAGACATTGGAATTAAAGAAGGAGCATTTTTATAGATATTTTTATTAATTAATGGGCTAAACTCCTCCCCACCATGATGAAGAACTATTCTACTGTCAGGAAAACATTAATACAGAAAGGTTAACTGATTTGCCAAAGGCAATTGAGGTAGTCAGTGACTGATCTGACAACAGAAGCCAGCTCTGACCTGATATCCCCTGGCAGTAAAACTCTGTTGAACTAGTTTGTACAGATGTCTAACAGCTCGTAGGTGGTTTAAAGCCACGTTTCAGGTTAGGAAGAACTAATTTTCATAAAAAATGACTTTAAGAAAGGGATGTAGGTTCAGAGATTGCCTTCTAAGCATTATTTGCTTGTGCAAATTCAGCAGCTGTTCCTACAAATTGCTTATTCACTGGCCGAGTTATAAAAAAATTTCTTTTTTTTTTTCTTCCATTACTTGAATTTTGTATACTCAGAGAAAGTCAATATGCAAGTTTGGTGTGTGGGTTTGAAGATCACCACCTGTATTGTACTATAGCCAGATTAGGACACTGTATTAAGCCTTCTGATACTTAAATTTTTTGTAGTAACTTTGAACGCAAATACGAACCTGATTAAAATATATGTACTTAAGCACCCGCTACAATAAATGAAACTATTGAAATTATGTCTAAGCAAAATATGACATTTCTCCATATCACAGAAAGATGGGAAGGAGCACGCAACTTAAAAATACAGTATGGAACTTAAAAATACACAGTGACTTTGTCCGACATCACCATATAAGAAAAGGATAAGAGGAATTAATAAAGGTAACCCTCTTCCATTGGAAGCAAAAATAACTATTAATAAATAAAGAGGACAAGTAATATATATAAATGCATCTTTTCCAGCTGAAATCATTCAACTTTAACCATCTTCAACTAGCATGGCCTAAGTGTTGTGTGCTGCAGATGCTAATTTGTAAAACAAGTTATAATCATTAAATATCAGAGGTGTTTGTACTCAAATAGCAAATAGCTTCCAAAGAAGTATTATGTCACAAAGGCAGGGCATATAAAGAGAGGAGGAAAGAAAAATATTATGATGTGTGGCAAACATTGGCTTGGAAATTAATGAGGGTAGAAGAGAAAGATACTGAATTAGTGAAAGTCTCTCATCATCCCTCTCACAGGTTTGCTGAGGATTTGGAAATTCACTACGTGTATCAGAGATGGGAAAGGTGTATTAATTCAGTGAAATGAAAAAGCTGAGGGGGTTGAATAGAAAGCAGTGATAGAGATAGGAAGTAACTGCTCCTCTGAAGATTGATACTATTTGTGTTTTAAACATTAACTTGAAAATTATCCAAATATTATTTTTTATTATTATTATTTAACATAATGCACAGATTCTTCCCAAAATATCCAAATGTAATGAGAAAACAATAAGCTTCTTAAAGACTGCGGGCTCACTTAATGAGTATTTAGGAATGTTGACAAATAATGTATGTCTTGGAAAAAAAATCTTTTCGTAATAGCACAAATTATTCTCTGGCTTCTGTGTAAATAACAGATACTTTAGAATTTATCGAAATAAAGAAGTTACAGCATAGGCTTTAGCGCTTTCAGAGGAACTATTAATAGTTTATTGTGTCAAATTAAAAAAAAATATCCAGGTTAGCTTTTTCTTTTCTTTTTCCCAAGCTAACCTGAAAAAGAAAAGGTACAGACTGATACCTGAAAAAAAGAGAGATTTAACCTTAAAAAAGAAAACAAGGGATATTTACAGAAAAAATATTTTTTCCATGTAATTTTCTGAACCTTGCATGCAGTAACTGTTGATTATGGAAACATCTGTTTGAAATCTAGGCTTTCTTCTCTGTAACTCCTTTCCCTCTCCTTGATCCAGCAGAGAAATCACAAGTGCCTGTGTTTGACTTATCCTTTTGTTTGGCAAGGCGCTGTGATCGCATACCTCATTTAGCATCTTAACATCGTTCTTGGATGAAGAAGCAGCAGCCTTTGTTTAGAAAGAAAGTCTCTTTGATAATTAGAAGTAGTGTGGGATGTAACAAACCCCCAAGAAAATGTGTTACAAAGTGTGAATGCATCTTTTATTTCAGCAGAGTGCCACTTCCCACATGGTAAAATCCCCAGGCGAGGCTGTGACCGGTGGCCCACCAAGCTTTGCCCTGTCTGCCCTCACTGAGGGTGGGGTGTGGTGGCCAAGGGCTCGTGACGGGCTGTGGCCCCCGTGGCAGGCCATGGACCTGTGGCAGGCTGTGGTGCTGAGGTGGCTGAGGGCCCGTGACCCTCAGTAAGTTTGCAGATGACACTAAACTGGGCGGGAGCGTTGACCTGCTTGAGGGCCCTGCAGAGGGATCTGGACAGGCTGGATCTAGGGGCCAAGGCCAATGGTATGAGGTTCAGCAAGGCCAAGTGCCAGGTCCTGCACTTGGGTCGCAGCAACCCCACGCAGTGCTACCGGCCTGGGGAGGCGTGGCTGGAGAGCTGCCTGGGGGAAAATGACCAGGGCGTGTTGGTCAACAGCCGGCTGATTATGAGCCGCAGCGTGCCCAGGTGGCCAAGGAGGCCAACAGCATCCTGGCCTGTGTCAGGAATAGTGTGGCCAGCAGGACTGGGGCAGTGACCGTCCCCCCTGTGCAAGGCCCTGGCAAGGCCCCACCTCAAATACTGTGTCCGGTTTTGGGCCCCTCACTACAGGAAAGACATTGAGATTCTGGAGCGAGTCCAGAGGAGGGCAACGGAGCTGGTGAGGGGTCTGGAGAACGAGTCTGAGGAGGAGCGGCTGAGGGAGCTGGGGGTGTTCGGCCTGGAGAAGAGGAGGCTGAGGGGAGACCTTATCGCTCTCTACGGCTCCCTGAAAGGAGCGGGTAGCCAGGTGGGTGTCAGTCTCTTCTCCCAAGGAACAGGCAATAGGACAAGAGGAAATGGCCTCAAGTTGTTCCAGGGGAGGTTTAGATTGGACATTAGGAAAAATTTCTTCACGGAAAGAGTTATCAAACACTGTAACAGGCTGCCCAGGGAATCGTCATCCCCAGAGGTATTTAAAAGATGGGTAGACATGGTGCTTAGGGACATGGTTTAGTGGTGTTTTTGTCAGTGTTAGGTTGATGTTTGGACTGGATGATTTGAAAGGTCCCTTCCAACCTAAGTGATTCTGTGACAGGCCATGGGCCTGTGGCCCCTGTGGTGGCTGAGGGCCCATGACAGGCTCTGGTCCCTGTGGCAGCCCATGGCCTTTCACGGTGCCCTGCCCTGACCACCTCAGCCAGAAACCAATGCTGTTCATTTTTATTTTGGCTCCCTTAATTTACACCACCAAATGAGACCATTTTGGTGCCAGCATTACTCCCCCGGTTTTCCTGTGACCCCCAGCCACGACATTAAAGGCACACGTATGCGTGGCGCTTTGCTTGTGGGGGAGTCTCTGTGCTCTTGGGGGCCTTGTCTGGGCCCCCATCTCGGCTCGCTCCGAGCCCCCAGGAGGAAGGTTAGGTAGGCCCAGGGGACAAAGGGCCGCAGAGGAACAGCCCCGGGGTGGGGAGGCAAATGGCTCCCTGCCTCTGGAGGTGGTGGGGAGCTGCTGCAGGGCACAGACCCCTGCCTGCCCCTACTTGCCTCATCAAGAACTTGATTGGTGTCAGAGTCAAAAGCATTTACACCCGATCTTTTCACAGGGAAAGTCATTGGGGTGATTCAGTTTTATAAAGGAGGAGTTTACTGCTGCAGAGGGCTCCTCCTGTGTGAGTGGCAGAAGTTGAAATTAATATAGCATGCAGGAAAAGGAGTGTGGACTCCGTGAGTAAAGTGGATAAACACCTCCTTAAAAAGCAGGATTTTTTTCTGCCTTACCAAGTGACTGCTGACGTGGTACTGGTTGAGGCACTTAACTCAGCCCTCATGCAGACACTGCTAACTGGGCCTGCTCCGCCGTCTGGGTGCAGTCTGTGTGCCGTTCAGTTTGCAGAAGTGGTGAAGAATCACAGCGGCAATGGGAACTAGTGAAAGCCATTCTAGAGTGTATTAAGTGCTATGAAATGCTGTGCTTTAAAAAAAATCAAGTCTAAGGTGGCTTAGAGTGTATACCCAAAATTAATAGACATATTTGACCTTAATCTGTCTTCCTGGACAAGTTTAATTATGGCAATTTCTTAACTTCAGCTTGAGCTCTTGTTTTAGAAATGTTAGTGTTATTTTAATGTGTGGGGTTTTGTATTTAATATCACTGCGTTTTCCAAGGAAAAGCAGAAAATTTTCATCTGTGAAAATTTACTGGAGTGGAATAAACCAAGACTTTGGTGATTCTTAAGATTAATTTGTCTTTCTAAATAAATTATTGTTTCTGAGATGAGCTCAAATTGGGGGTGAGGAGGAGGAAATTAGAAATACTATTTCAACAGCCAAATTTAAAAGGTAATCTTTTTTTGGAATGGTACTGTTCCCTTTGTGATCACAGTCTGTCCTGTCAGGAATTTTTTGGTGTAAAACATTGGGTAAGATCTGATGATTAAAAACTGATGATGCACATGTTGATTTACGCCAATTTAAGTCCTAGCATTTTTTTAGCTTTTATTATTTGTCTTATATAACTTAAAGATGTAAAGGTTGTGATATCTCTGTGTAATTTGAAAATATACAATGTGCTAAACACAGTCATATGTATGTATTTGTAGTACATCCAAATATGTGTTGTCATTAATACTAGTAATTTAGAAAAAAAAAAAGAGTCTCTAATAGTTACTTTCCTTAGTCAAACTATTTGCCTTTTTTATCTAACCTATTGCTGTTGGTGCCTGCTTCGATGGCAGGAGCTTTCTCAGTCATGCCAGCAGCATTATGAAGGAGATTTATTCTGCCCCAAAGAGCTCCAGACACTGTAACATGCAAAATTGTACTGAACTAACAACTGATAGGAATAAAGGCTTTAGGTTAACTGTTTTTTTCTTAGCTGATGGTAGGAAGAAATGCTTGATGTACTTTTGCTGTCCTCCTTTGAAAACAAAAGGCAGATGCTAGATTTCCAGAGGAGTTAACTTTAAGAAGTCCGCTTGTGGTATAAAAATGCATTTCTGATTTCCTGGAAGTTTGGAAGGCAGGGTTTGTAAAGAGATATTGGACGTTGTATCTCTTACATGACGTATACGATTTTGCTATGTTTTACTTTTTCACTGTTTACAAGGAAAACTGAAAATGTCAAATTTTAGACACAAGCAGCAATTTTACATCTCTGTTTTTCATAAATTTGACATCATCTACTCACATGAAATAATTTCAAGTTTGCTATTAAAAAGTGAAACTACCAGTGCCTGAGGTTGAAGACTCTGAAGAAAGTAGTTATGAGACTTGCTGATGGTGTAGAAAAAACTCCTGTGTCATATATATAAAATTAAACTGTTTACTTCTTTCTTTCTATAGGGATAGTTTTGTGAGTAGGATTCTAACAGAGCAGGAGAAATCGTTGCTTGAGTGCACTTACTTTAGTTCCACATCTTATCCAACTCTAGGAACTTGAACTTGTCATTATCAGACATAGAAGGTCAATGCATTAGCCATGGTACTAGTTCTTTCATGTGGCCTTTCTGAAGAAGAAAAAAACAGCTTTTAATCTTAGCTTTTATAAAATACTGTGTGTACTGGGATACATCCTAACTTGTCATTTTCTCGTCTGTTTTAGTGCTGGGGGATATCTGGAGATGCTTTACGATGCCACACAGATACACATGTCTGCAAAAGGCCTAATCTGAAGTGAATCTTCTATAAATAATAAACAACAAATAGGTTCCTTTTAGTTATATTAGCCCCAAAATAGGTCACGTACATTTGTTTTAAATGCAAACTTAACAATAAAGTAAATTCCCTAGGTGGAGAATTTGATGTGTTTGTGCAAATTTTCTGGACACAGTACAAAAAAACCCAACACCTTTATTTTACCATTTAAAATATTTATACGTTGCCTCTTAAAGTCCTGTGTTTGAAATACTGTTTATAATAAGCACCCTGCTAGAGAACTAATAGTTGCAGTGTAAACACTTGCCATTTCTTACTTAAACACAAAGTAATCTTTATTAACTTTCTTTTTGTACAGAAACTTTGTGTTTTCTGTAGTTACCAGAACAGTTCTCACCGCTGTCAGTTCCCTGCCTCCAAATATCTACACTCATTTGTGGTGTCCTCTTCTTTAAGTCAAAACAAACTGATATTGAATTATCCAACTGGCTAGACATACATGCAAGATGCGTCTCCATCTCAGAGTAACTTTCTAACAGATTGTACCTAGTTCTCAGACTTAAGTTGTTCAGTGTGCAAATATATTAATAGTAAAATGATTGCCTAGACTAGAGTAAATTGGTACGTTTAGTATGCCAGTACTTCAGCTAAAATAAAAGAAGGAATTCACTAAAAAGGAGGAGCAATGAGACGAAAATCTAAATGCGTGTATTTTCTGTAAAATTGCAGTATATACCTCAGGGGAGCAAGCTTTTTTAGCTCATGGTCCACAGGGTCTTGTGGTTCCATGGACTGCTTCTCAGGAAAGGTGATTAAGGAAAGCAAACCTTGTGTCAGTAGGCTTTCGCTTTCTAGGCTGTGTGTCTCCACTGGAAATATTAATATGGTTTTCAAATAAAAAAAGGCTGAAAAGACTGCCTAGGCAATCCTTTTAATGCTCCCCCTGAATATAAGAACTAATATTTTAAATTCTGTGGGTAACTACAATATAAAGGAAGGCATATCTGAGAAATAGGTAATTTATTGTGGTTGTTTGGAATTAAAATGGCTATGACACCTATTGTAATTTTCATACTATTTCTGCGTAATATAATGGTGTTTGGATTTTAATTGGAGTCTTTAAGTGCTACTATAATACAAATAATGCGTATAGGATGTCTCACAGTAATATTAGACAAAGGTAAAATGCTAAAAATTGTAGTGCCACATTTTCCAGCTTGTGTTCTTCTGTGGAGCTAGCTAGAATCTTAAGTTCTGTGTGTCAGCCATTGTAATATACATAATTTCTTCGTCCCTATTCATTTTCATCCCTGAGATGCATTGTAAAAGTGTAAATCCATCACTAGATAATTTTCAGTTCCATTATTTACAAAAATGAATAGTTAAGCAAGTCATTGTTATTAGTGGGATGCTATTGTTGTTTCACAGAGATAGGGACTGCCAAGGTCTTGAATGATGTACACTTGAATGTTCTTTCAAGATACTTGTACCTGTTTCATTTGGGAGGAGTTTCACTCATGTAAAATCAAACAGAAACAATTTTAGTAGCCTCTGAAAAGAGAAGAAGGGAAAATGGATATTAATGAACTATTTAATATTCTGCTATGGAAGAGATGCAGTGATTTTGCTGTTGACACTTTTGCATGGAATTAAAGAGATCTGGTGGTTGTTTTACTCGTCTGTCTTTGTTCCTGAAAGACTTTTCAGTGTCATCAGATTTGGTTTTGTAACCTAAGAGATATTTTACAGACATGCAGACAAGAAAAAGACGCTTCTTTTTCATGAAATTCATTGGTATTCAGAACATGGTCCTTTGATGAATTAGAAATTTTGGCTAAAGCTTTAATGAGGTTTTTATTTCCTGAACTTATGTTGGAAAATGTGTAGGCTCCATGATTCGCAATTCTGAATAAGGTTGGTTTTTTTTTTTTTCCAAGAATATTTCTGTCTGGTTGTTTATTATTCAATATTTTATTGATTTGTGAGTTGAGAAGTTCGCAACGGAGGTGGAACAGTTTAGAGCTATAGATCTTTACTGCATGGTCTGCATTGATGTGCTTGCTTGCTACATTCAGGTAAGCATTCACAATTCAAGGTTATGCAGACAATATTGTGGCAGAAATAATGCAGGTAGCTGCAGAACTCTTGTTGTAGACGCACCGTTATATCAGATGTCTGCTGGTTTATTAGTGCTTATTTGTTAACACCAAATCTTGTTTGCACCTGTCCATATGCTAATACCTACAGTGAAGCGGTGTTGGAGGGAGAAGGGCAAGGCAGGGATCCCGTAAGTCTGGGGTTGCGGACTTCTGGGTGAATCGTTAATATTAGGGTGTTCTTTGGGCGTACTTATTTTGCAAATCATAATGGCATTGCCAGTAGAGTCTTTACCTTTTTGATGTAGGAGAACCTGTGGAACTTCTGACAGAGGAATCTATAGAAACGGTTGTCTCCTTTTTGCTGACTCTTATCTTTTAATTTAATTCTGCGGTATTAGTCAGTACATGTAAGTTCCCTTTAAGTTTTCAGCTAATGATACTGTAATGTCAATGGCTTGTATCTGAGACTGGATTTTCAAGAAACTGCTGTGAATGTAGACAAGCAGATTTACATACTTGCTGCATAAATGTAACCAGATAACCATTTGTATTTATTTCATATTTAGTAAAGTCTTTCATCATGTGACTGTTTTTTTCATTGAATGTGGACAAGTAATTTTGGGAAGTTTCCCACATGCTGTCATTGAATGGTCTTAGATTTTGTCACCTTTCTTGTGTCCCTGTACTATGCTATTCACAGAAGTTCTCATAGCTCAAAATTGTTTGATTCGTTTGACTTACCACATTTTGATAACTTACCTGTATTCCAGCATGTTAAAAAAAAAAAAAAAGCAATATTCAAGTTATTGTTGTAGCTTGCCCTTTAATTTACTTAAAACCAAAGTTTTTCAGGGTCGCAACATTTACAGAAATATTTTAGCGTTGATTGAAAAGCAGGATGTATCAGTATATCATCTTAGCAGTTACGAAAAATTTTTGAAAGAAAAATTCAGTAGCAATAAGACTTTTTTTTTGCTGCAGAGTCAACAAATAGATAATGAACTTGGGGCAGTATTTTGTACCTTTGTATTTAACTATGAGTGTTAATAGTATAGAGCATTATCTAGTAGTTTTTCTCATTTTTTAAGGTATTTTCCACATCATTACAGTGATATGGCTGTTGATGTGGAGAAAAGTTCTTCATCAATATTCACTTTAATACACATTAATGAGTGGAAAACTGAGTAGTGGTTCGTGCTGCTGAAGATGGTATTCTCTTCAGGTACACAGCTTCAGGTACTGAGGGTGACAATACTTGGGGGCACTATTGGTTGCGCTGGGTACTGTTGTAGGTGGTGATAAGCCATGCTGAAGTCAGGTGTTCCCACTAAGTGGAACTATAGCATGCTTCTCCTCCATCATGCTAATTCATTTTTCTAATCCAGATGTATCTTATTAAAAATGACTGTCCTAGATTTTCTACTTTTCTCTTGATTCATTTCCCTTTGCTTCCTGGATCCCATATCTAGCGCCACAGAGACTACCCTTGAGTCTCTAGTATTGCCTTCCATATTTAAGTTTTTTTTTTCCTGTCTCCTTTTCCCTCTTCCACTTTTGGGGATCAGATTGTCACTTACGCTGTGGGTGCCTAATCTATTTAGACTACTCTGATCCTTTATCCTGTTGGGTTTTGGTTTGTTTGTATTTTAAGATTCATTTTCTGTTGTGTGCAGCTCCCTGCTTCATTTTTGTGTTGTATCTGCCCAGTGTAAACAGCTCTCGTTATAAGTGACCTCCTTCTCCTGCTGTGTTTTTTCTCTCCTTCAGTTCAGGAAACATCAGAGAAGAATAACGATGTTTTTTACAGCTAAGGTCAGAGGAGTAGGGAAATTCTAGGCATCCAGCCCAGTGCAGAGAGCTCCTCACTCTGGAGCGGCGTGCTCTTATGTCAGTTGCAAATGATGTCACTTTTCACTGTTAGAAGTAATGTCAGATATTAATTAGATTGTAATCTGATATAGGTCAATGTTTGGAGATGACAAGATATGTTTGGACTGTTTAAAATTGCAGTACCTGTTTCAGACCACCTTATCTTGCAAACCCTGCAATCTGTTCTCAACTTTTTAAAAAGGAATATAATGTATCTGCTTACTGCTTGAAGCTTCGTTTCCTCTGCAAAGTCTTTTCTGGAGAGAAGAAATTTACTGACTGGATGTTTCAATTCTTATTAATATCTGTATATTTAAATTTTCGAGCCCAGAAATTTGATGAATCTGTGAAAACTGTCCATGTACCCCTATTCTGTCTGTTTGACACTGGCAATTTCAGTATATGACAGATGCTTGAAAGGTAAAACGCTTTTTTTGGTGACTAGTTTTGCCCTGATTGGCAGATTTAAAAATAAAATTAAAATATTGTTTTGACACACAAAAGGAAGAGAGTCATATAATCTATATGTATTGCCTCTTTCATATGGTTTATAATGATTGACTCTTGGGCCTTATCTTTTTGAAAATATTAACGTGCTTTTTTCAAAAGTGTTCTTCCATCTGCAGCTTTCGTTACAATTTGGTTTGTGTTTTTCAGTCTCTGTATCGATGTATTAAGGAGTAGAAAGAAGGGGTCTTTTTGCTTGGTAGCTTTCCATAATTTTTTCCATGCAGAAATATAGATTACAGAAGTAGCTTGGGCTGATTTGGCTTTTATATGAGGGCAGGAACACAAGGTGTTGGGGGACCAGCACTCTGTATGGCCATGCCCAATGTCTTCTGAGCATAAACTCAAAAACTGTGGTGAGCACAAACCCACCTAGTGTTCATAGTCTAGTCTGAGCTGAGTTTGGCTTTGGTCATACAAAAGGAGGGGAAAGTTGAGCTCGCAAGGCTGACATCAGCCCCTCGTGTCCCTTTAGACTGACTGTGGCGCTGCTTCTCCAGTCAGGTCTGCTGTCCCATATCACAGATTGCTTTATAGCAATGTCACCTTCCTGGCATTGAGCAGAACAGGTAGCTGTGCTCTACCCTACGGCGTGAGGAATTCGTGTACCAAACAGCTGTGAGGTGGCTGAAGACAGCTGAGCTGCTGGCTCTGACTGTGCTGCAGAGGCATAGGAGGTGACAGTAGGTTACCGCTGTATGCATACAATATTATTGCCCTCCAAAAATTCTGATATTGCATGCATTTGAGATGCTAGTATTAGCATGGTACCAATATATACTGGTGCGGAACCAAACTAGTAGTTGCAGCCTCTCTCATGACATACCTTTACTTGTAGAATATAAAAGAAGACCATAGGAGATTTGTTTTAGTCAAACAGACAAGAAAAAATTGTTTGTTCACATCCAGCCCCTGCTAAATTTGTGTTTTTCATTTATTTGTGCTAGCTACTTTCTGGATTTATCCTGAACAAGACGTGGAATTACTGAATTAATGCCCAGGAAGTGAGTATCCTGTGTTACACGCTACGGTCCAGAAGTCCTTCATAAATGGTGAGAAAGCCTCTTCCTTTGTATTTCCAAGCTGAGTTCCAAGTGCAAGTATTTAGTATTATTTAAATTAGTTTTTTGTAAAAGCTGCCCATTTTTCAGCTTTCAGTCTAACACAATGGAAGGTGTGTGAATTGTGGCCACAGCGTGAGTTTAAGGCTTTAGCACGTAGATTAGTGAATTATGTATTTTCAGAACATAGCTCTGTATTTGAGCATTTAAAGGCCATACCAACAATAATAACTTTAGCAATAATGATAATCTTCATAATTTTTTTCCGGGGCGGTTGCAGCAGTAAGTGATCTGCCTGTGTTAATGGCCACAGAATATGTAGGTGATCTTTGTCTAAATATGCATTTTTGCAAGGAGAAGCTTTGTTCCAGACTCTTACACTGTCCTGGGAGAGTAATTTCTGAAAATATGATATAAATGCAAATCTGTGTTTAAAAGTATTGAAACAACTGTGTGCATTAGCTGGTTGCTTGCTATGGTATATTGTTTCAGCAGTGAGTTTGCAGTGTAATTTTATTTTGATGTATGGGTATATATTATTTTTTTTCTTCATTGACTAGTAATAAGCATGCTTTGCTTCTCTGTCATCTGTGCTATGGTGGTCTACTTGCACAGTTGAATTTTGGCCAAAAAAAATTGAATTGGGGAGTGGGGAGGTGGGGGGCGGGGGCAGGAAAGAAGGCTTCTCTTCACTTTGTGCTAATAGTATAGACAGGTTTGTGGAATCACTGCAGCAAGTTTTAAATGATGTATGAAATGAAAAATTCCTGTCTGATGCACAGAAAAAGTACAGCCATTGCTGTCTACGAAATTGCTGCTGCAAGAGGCTATTTGTTCTAATACTATTTCAGACATGCCAACTTTTAATTTTTTAAAAAACTTTCATGCTTTTATGTGGAAGACATAAGTCTTTCACAGAAACAAAAATTTGTTAGAAAAATCTTTTAAGATGCTGCATCAATAAATGCCCTAAGGAAGTTTTCTAGGTTTTTGTTTTTGTTTGAGCCTAAGCAGTATTACTTTACAGTATGACATGTGGATATGATGATGGTGGTGACAATGCGTCGAACTTTACTAAAGTGAGAATTTTAAAAGCTGAATGATAGGATTCAAGATCAGGAATCCAGTGGAGTAGTTTGTTTGAGAGGTACAGTGGGTTTAGGAAGTAGAGTGGAGGTAAGAGTGATATCCAATGGGGAATCAAGAGTTCCAGTTTTGTGGGGCAAGTCATATATTTGCATGGTTGATACAGAGTAGGAACTCTTGGGCAGTGATACAGAACTTTCTTTTCCAGTTTTCCTTTTAGTCCCCTAAACTTTTTTCCTGCACTTAATGACATATGGCTTCTGTGGGGAAAAACGATATTTCAATTAAAGCATACATACGTGGATCCAAAGTAACATTGTCCTGGTTAGTTAAACATTTGTATTTCCTAGCATCTGAGTTTGATATCTCTGTGTCATTCTGAAAATGTAGTTTTGAAAGTTTATTTAAGGAATGTATGCATAGGTAACTACATACATGTAAAATATACTGAATTATTTGTATGTAGTGTAAGAACACAGTGTAAGAAATGTGTCTAGGTAAGAAGGCATTGTGGCTTATAAAAGTATTTGTATATTCACAAAGAGAAAGCTTGGAGTTACTTAGCTTGAAGAAATGTTTTCTCATGACTTCGGGAGTCAGAAAAGCAAAAGCTGCCTAGGCTTTTTCTTCTGAAAATATTAGCTGCTTCTTTTTAAAATATATGTTAAACTTACCTCCCGGCCCCATCTATTTACACTTTGTTATAGACCTATGGTTACAGTAGAAAATCCATATTAATTAATTATTTTATAAATCTAAATTAAAAAAAAAAAAACAACCAACAATAAAATTCCTTAAAACCATGAGAAATTATAATCTAGTGGTGTCAGTTAGTTGTAGGGTCTTTTCTGTAGTGGCCTTACTCTTATCCTTCTTATGCAATATTTCAGATAATTGTGAAAGGGTATGAAAAGCCTGCTGTACTTTTCTCTTTCACAACTCTTACCTAGGGCAGAAAATCTAAAAAATTGTCTCTGATAGGACACCCATGTCAAACACATATCAAATGCAGTTGTTTTCTTAAAAGCAAAAAAAAATATATTATAAATATCATTTGGTTGGATGAAAACACTCCCCCCCCCTCCCTGAAATCTTGAAAATCTCAAAGGTGCAAAAGGGTTTCTGTATCATTTATGATTCATAAGTGGATCAGTGTTATTAAAATCCACAGGAGCCTTTTGTTCATTTAGTCAGTCAAAGAGCTGCCCATCAGTCACTGTTCTATGCAGGAGCATCCTTCTGCAGGTTTCAGCTGTTTTTTCAATAACTCCTTGGTGTAAAAAAATCAACTAATTATGCCACTGAAATACAAAGATTATTAACTCCAGAAGATTTTTGCATCTTAATTTTATAGACCTACCAAAAGTGATCTTTCAAGCACAGAAAGCAAGTTACGTTACCCTTTCTGCATAGAGTTTTTGCATATGCAGAGTCTCCAAGCCTCTTATCATATAATTTTGTTGTGGTTTTAAACTGCTAGTGGTCAGGATTTTTTACATTAATATTAAAAACAATACTGGAAGGAAAATAATTTTTATATTGTGCTATCAGGTTTCTTAGAAGAAAATAATGTCTGAAGAAATTGAAAGTATTTTCATAAATCTTGCTTCATTATTTATCTTAAAATTCTTTTTAGTATTTTCACGTTGTGTTTCTATAAAAACACATACTTTCTAACAGCTTTGCTTTTCTGCGTTGCTTATGCAAGCAACTAAGTGGTTAGAAAGAAAAAAAGATTATAGGAAGGGGACAGCGTATAGATGGCTTTTAAAGCCACTATCAAATGTGTTTGTTTTAATGATAGTCAGTATTGCCCGTTTCTTAATATTGTTTCCTTCGTTCAATATCTGGGGCTTCAGAATTGCCTGACTGATCCATCTAGTCGAATTTCCCGTCTTCTGGGCTATCCTGTAGGAGCAGGACTGCAAAACTCAATGAAGTGATGAACAAAAACCTAAATTCACTAGTGCTGGATCACACTTTCAAATTACCAATGCTTTTCATGCCCTCCTTTCTTCAGGTCTCCCAACCCAGGATCCCAGTTTGCACTTCTGGTATTTCATTCTCTTGTATAACACACCCCAAACCCCCTGCTGCAGTTCCCGCCTGTGCGCTCGCTCTCCAGCTCTCGGTGTTTGGGTCTGCTTCTTTGCTGCACATCAGGATCAGAAACTTTTGGAGGCACTGTGGAACAACCCGGGGCTGTTGGGTAGCCTGTTGTCACTGTGTCAGCAGGAGCAGGTTGTTTGGAGACCTGGCTGCTGACCAGCTGCTGTGTGGTGAATACTGCTGCTGTAGCTGGTCAGAGTAACTGCGCACTGGGAATCAGCTTTTACAAACTGTCGTTACTGAACGTTTGGTTGTGGTCACATACCTGACATTTGGCTGAGGCATAGCAATCGGTTTCTCACAGCTGATTCTCGGTGAGTAGTTCTTTGCAGTGTCTGCTTAGCTCAGAGGAAGCAGTCACAGAGAAGTGGCCACGGCATACAGCTTAGTAACAAGGGGGACCAAGAGCTGGTCTGCTCAGTGTCCTGACATCTTCAGTCTCTCCAGCTCTTTCTCCTTCTTCCTCTGTTGCAGTAGTGTACAACTCTTTCATTTTTATAATGCTTTTCTCCTTGGACCTGCCTTTTCCCAAACTTCTTCGGTGATCACCTGAAGAAGAGTTCTTGTATGCAGAACCCCTGTAGGTAGCTCATTGTGTGATGGCCAAGATGGGCTATTGTGAGCTGCTGCAGTCATCTTTTGGCTTCTCAGTAAAGCTGAGTCTGTTTATACAGCGAGGAAAAAACAGAGCATCAGACAGATGATTTTTGTTCTCCTCTTGTTCTCTTTTCTTTGAGTTGTCTTGGGTCAAATTGCTGAATTTCTTTGTATCTTGGTCTTACACTTGTTTTAAAATGTTTTCAAATCTGTAGAGGGCAATTACTCTTTTTAAAAGTATTGACTATTGTTTCAAGTATTTGTTACCGTACTAAAACAAGTTTTGTTCTTATGAAGAAACTGTTCTTCGTTACAGATTATAATTGTCTTTTGGCCTTGAAAGTTACCTTTATGTTGATTTAGTGTAGATAACATTTTTTTTATGTGTTATTACAAATAATTAGAATTTGCTTTGCTGGAAGTGGATGATTTTGGAATGAATATGAATATGGAATGAATATGAATATGGAAAAAAGAAATAAGGGGTAAACTGATAGTTGCAGGGCAATTATATGGTAGACTATGATAAAATAAGAAGCAATAGCATGAATAAAACGGATAATCAACCATTTTTTTTTACTGATATTGTTTGACAAGAAAAAAAAGGTTCTGCTTGGTTACTACAAAGCATTTAATACTGAATCCTGAACTGGTTTTGACCAAATTTGTGTGTGGATATTAGTCTCTGAAAACCCAATAGAAAGCACACTAGGAATTGTGACTTAAATTTCTAGCATGAAAAAAATACCGCTCATAAAGGAAAAAGATCTTATTCTCTGTGATAGCCAATAGATCGCTTCATCTTACTGTCATTTAGCTTAGCTTCAGAAATGCTTGTGGCAAAACTCAGATCCTTACATTTGTTTTAAATGAAATGGAAGAATAAAAGTACTTTACTACTTAATTCCTCCTTGATTTCAAAACGGCAAAAATTTGGAAATGAACCAAAATTATTGGTGAAACTATCTGGACTGATGAATTTAAGAACTTGAGTGTTGGAAAGTCAGGAGGAGTGTTGTAAGTCACAGGTAGAAATGCTATCTGGGAAGTGCATTCTAAGCAGAAGGGAGGAACTTGCAGGAATGGGCTGTCAACCTACTTGCAAAAGAAACCCTCCCCAAAAAACCTCTGCCTACACACACCCCACCACCTCCCCCTCCAGAGACAGAGTAATGGGAAGTCAATAAATAATGGGAAACTTGTCAGCGCAGGCAAGTTACAAATTGTAGTAATCAACTGGAACAAAATCATCGCTACAAAAAAAAAAGAAAAAAAAGAAAATAGTCAAACATTTCGTAGTCTCATAACTGAAAAGAGAAGAACTAGCAGAGCGTTAAAATGGGCTTATGGGAAGTCCAGGCTTGTTCAAAACTTCTTCAGTACTAAAAGTGTTAACGTGCTTTAAGTTAGGAAGATGGTAGTGTCCATCCAAAACTTTTGAAAGGACTGCCACAAAGAGCCATAGCTGCTGTATTACAGACTGGTTTTCTTTAATATAAGAAAGAAGAATATTGTGGCAACATGAAGGAAATTAATGACAGGAAACTTAATTGAAAAAGGAAGAAAGTGAACTTGCCAAAGATTGACTGTTCCAGAAACATTTAGTTTCTTCCTTTAATACTAAAAAAATATTATTAGTAAAAAGCGCTGCAAGCCTATCCTTTCATGAGTCCTGTAGAGCAACTGATACAATGACACCGTGGAAAATATTTATTTCAGAAGTAGAAGATTGTTTGTAAGAAGTGTAGTGCAAATAAAAGAGTTTTTGTGTGCTGAAAATGAATTTATCAAACTGGATGGAAGTTACTTCTTCCTCAAAGATCAACCTCTTTTTATACTTCTTATTTATAACTCTTCTATAAAAATCACATGTGGATTACTGAAATTGGGCTGAGGACCCGATGCTGAGAGATGCTGACAACAGAGTGAAAGTTTGGGACATTAAATAGGAAGAACCGGATGACTTTGCAGTAGTAATGAAAATAAGGTGAAATCTAATGGATTCTAGTAAGAATATCTTTTGCTGTTAGCTGAAAGTATAGCATTTGCTAGGGGTGAGGGTGTGTTAGCTGACAACAGTATGACTGTGCCACCAACGTGATGTGTTAGTCAAAAAGCCAAGTGCAACCCTAGGACACACGAAGGAAAATGTAATTCCAGAGAGGCCAGCAAAATACTAGTCCTGTTGTAATAGCAACTGGCAAGAGCTCATCTATCTACAGAGGAAAAATGTGGCAATGTGAAATCAGGACTATCTTTTAGTTGGAGAAAGTGCACGGGGGATCTCTATATCTAATCATTACTCAGGGCTGTAACAATTAACATTGAGTCAAGACTTTGTCTTTCTTTAACAAGGAAAGTATGGTAGGTCAGTTCTCCTAATGATGCTCTCTGAACATGTTCGATATAAATGATTTGGTAATCTGACAAATAGGAAGAATAACATGAAGTGTAAGATTATTTTTTTTTCCTAATGAAATGTGTTAGAGATACTATGACACTGGTAGCAGGTGGAAGAAGAAAACAGTTCTTGAACTCTTTACTAAATTGATATACTAATCGGAATGACTTTTCCAGAAAAGAAAGAAGAGTCCCACTTTGCTTGGACTCTATCCTTCCTATTTTCCTTTTTCAGAAATGGAAGATTAGGAGGTGTCTGCACCAATGTGATAAAATGTTCCTGTGAAATTGTATTGTATTTTCGCCTTGAGTTGCTGGCGAAATGAAGTTGTTCGTTTTCAGTGCTGCTTTGTTTTTGACCCCTTTTTGTGAATTCTCTGAGGAAAGAAACATATTCCCATCTTTTATAGTAATCAAATTTATCTGGCATCTCTCAGCCTCTTGCATTACTTATGCTACAGTTGGCCAGCCTTGGGAAGGCTTTAGCGGGTTTATTTATTTATTGTTCTAAAGTGAAGGTTTTTGACTTGAGGTCCCCATATGATCCTAGGGGATTTTAAGAGAAAAACTGAAAGTGCTTTCTGCCATTATTTTGATACAGTTATTTTCTGTGAAACTATTACAAAAAACCCCACACCACCCAAAACCTAAACAAAACCCCCATGTGTCCAAACTCCCGAAGAAACATTTGGCTATAGAGAGAGAGAAGAAACTTCATTATCTGAGTTGTGTTGGAAATGTTCTCATTTCGTTCTGAGGTCAGAGAGGCTGATGTCATTGCATTTAGTTTCAGTGAGAATTTCAGTGTCGTAATTGTGTGTATGTGCTAATGAAATTTCTTTAACATGTCTAATAGCTTTTAATATCCCCGTGTTTAGTAAATTGCATCACAGCCTGTAAATATTAGCTATCTGGGGCTAGTTGCTATGAGACTAGAAACACCCTTAAATCTTACTGAAGGGAGAGGATATGGGCAGTTACGTTCCAGTGGAGCCAGGCAGCTTTTGTAGTTCATGTATTCAGTATTTTCCTCTAATGCCTTGTGAAAAATAGCACTTGTATGTTCATGAAACATAGACGAAAATTCAGCATAAACAAAACTGGCCCTTGTCCTGTTGGCCAATGGCATTTGTGGGAAGCAAGCTGCATTTTGGTAAGAATGATATACAGTGAGGCATTTATAATATCTATACGTAGATGTATAATCAGCAAGCAGTCTCTTCTCTCCCCCCTGGACATGATGCAAACCATCCTAGAACAAATGACTTAACAAAATTTCAAGCTTCTTACAGGCTCAGAGCTTACAACTGGCTAATATTTTGTTAATATGTTTTGCTTTTTGAAATGGCTTTAAAGAACAGGCAAACAAATACATTTCTAGCTGAATTTATTTTCAGTAAGTGAAGTAAGTTTGAACATCAAGATTTGAATGTACAAAACAGAAACACTGAAGGTGCCCTGTGGCATACAGCAGAGATTAAATGAAATCAGAGCACTAATATAGAGATGGGTAGTTTTTTGTTTAAAGGTATAACAGTTGTTTTTTGCAAAGGTGCACTTCCAGCTTGAGTCGGCTGAAAACAGCCAGTGGGGAAAGAAGCAGAAAGGAATTGACAGTGTTAGAGCGGGAAGAACTGTGTGTACTGCAAAACTCGCGTTGTATTGGCTGCTGCTTGCCATAGAGGATCCACAGGAGGTGTGAGATATGCTACAATTAGATAATTTAATTAGTCATGAAAAGTGTAGTTTGTTCAGTAATTTAATGTTACTGTATATATTATTTACAGAAATACATAAGCACGTATCCCATTTCAAATATTTTGCCTCTCTTCCAAGGAACTTTCCTGAGGTACTACTTTTGCATGTTGTACAATAAACAGGACATTTCTAGTCATCACAACTTTGATCTTAATGTTCACTAGATTTAAAAGCAAACACACGTTGTGTAAGGAATCTCAAATGTTTAACTCATGTTTGGAATATTTTTGAAGATGTACCTCACAGTATTGACTGCTAAAATCTTGGGCAAAAAAGGGAGCAACCTCTATTATAAAACACCAGGATCATTTAGAAAATGTGTGGCAATAATATTAAATTGAAAGGGAAATTGAAGACAGAAAACTCAAACTTAAGACAGCCTGTCAGTCAGAAAGTCAGCCTGAAGAGTATCACTAGAGATCTGAGAATAGGGCGTTAATATTAGTCTTCTGCTTCAGCTCAGTGTAGTAGCACCTTAATTTTTTTGTGTTTTAAAATAGATTCTCCAGGCTATTCTTTATATTAGGTTTAGACAGAGGGAATTTAGCAAAAGGCAAAGAAAAGCAAAGAAAGGCAGTGCTACATAAAAATAAGATTATTTTTTTTTGTTGAATATACTTTGTCTTTTTCTGAAAGCCTATTTCTTTTAGTAGAATGCCTATTGACCACATTCAGCTTTGTCACAGCTTCTTTTGTAACTTCTGTTTCTATTGCTGTTTCTTCATCAATTTATTTTTATATTTGAAAAAATGAAATGCTGGTTATAAGGGAAATAAAGCTGTACTGGGGTATCATCAATTATTTTGCTTTCAAATACGATTTATTTGACTAACAACCTTAAAAGCTTTGACTGATTTAATTTTATTTTATGCTCATGAAATCCACAGATGGCTGACCTAACCGTCTTCCTCATCTTCTACTTTGTAAGTCCCAAATGGTATTCCCCCTCTGATTCTTTGATCCTATGAAATTTTTCTTAGAGGAGTAAACAATGATGGAAAGAAAATGTTCATATTACATTTTAGATGTACATACCAGTGTAGAGGGATTTTTATTGCAGGAGAAAAATCAAATCCTTGTCACCTAAACTGCTAATTATGTTTGATAAATGTATGGTATATATTTAATGCAAAGAGAATTTAGGAAATAATACACCTTGTGTAATTACAGCGACCGAGCTACTTCCATCAATCTAATTTTTCTGATTCAGGTTCATTTGCATTGCATTATTTTTATTAAATGAGCTTTCAATGGAAGCCCTGCTCTCTGTCAAGAAGAAGAATCAAATACTGAAATATTTCAACGTGCATAAATCCAGTTTGCACATCACATGCATCATGCATGGCTGCTCCATCGCAACAGGAATGCATACGCATTCATAACAGACATGCAAGCATGCACAAACACGGCCATTTCACATAGGTGTTAAATGTAGCAGCTGAAAAAATGTGCCTGTACATAGTTAATATATGTAACTTGCCCTTATCTTCGTTTGTCTTTCCATGCACACATGGTTGATTGGAACCTCAACAGTTTTCTAATGCCGTCTGCGGTGCATTGTAAGAATTTGGTACAGTGGAGTAGGTTCTGAAACCTCCTGCCATTGGGAAGTTTGTTACAGTATGTTCTAAGGAAAACTGGGCTTCCTCCTGTAACACTAGTCTGGAATGGTCTTGGTCCTCCTAACCTGGTTATATACTCTTGTTCTTCTAATATTTTCCAAGTAGGAATCAAATCATGTTGTACTGGTTACTGTGCGTGAATAAAATAATTTGCCGATTCAACAGAGTAGGCTATTCCCTCTCTCTTAGGAAATGAAATAAATGTGTGATTAGGACAGGTGGGAAGAGAGAAAAAGGGATTCTGTTACAGGTGTGAATAAGCTTCTGTATCAGAAATGGAATTTTGTGCGTTTCTACCCATTAATGCAACTTGTCCAACTCACCCAGTATGTCACCTCTCTGGCAGTTTTACTCTAAACGGGAAGATCTGATCATTCTGCTCCCCCCTTCACTTCTGACACAAAACTGCTGCTGCTGATCCAAAACAAGATACTTGTGATCTTAATTAATATCCCAGAAATGGAGTAACTGTGTAAAGATAACTATCAGATCTTTCTTTTCTGTTATATCTTTGCACATTTTCTGTCTTTTCCATTTTTGCAGTACTTTTGTGCTGTCGCTGTTTTTCACCATAATGCAGCGTTGGAAATCTCCTATCTGATATTTCGTGAAAAAAAGTCTCTCTTCCCTAATCCTCACTTCCCTAATCCTCATTTCCTCCCACCAAATTTACAAGCTTCAAATAAAAAAAAAAATAATTTGGAAACACATTTCTAGTGCCAATACTGCTAACTTTTACAGTGTGTGTAGTCATAATTATTATTGAAGATGAGTATAAATTTAGGTTAGTCTATATACGTAGACTAACATATGTACATTTTTTTTAGTAATTTTCTTATTGTTACCTGCTATGGTTAACTTTCCATTTGTTGCTCTAAAATGGACTTGCTCTTAAAAATAGAACATTGATAACACATTAATTATTTAATGGATGAGAGTTGAAATAATTCAGATAGAGCAAGGAACATATTTTCAAATATGACTCCTCTTACGTAGTATCCAGAATTGTTCTCTGCTGTCAGTGTACGTGAAGGCATGGAGACACACTAGAGAGTCACGCAGCATCCCTCCTATGTTTTTTTTCTTTGAATGGAAGTTGTTTGCAGGCACCTGCCTTTTGTGTTTTACATATGTGTGAATTTAGGATCACTTCTAAATGTTTGCAATCATAATATTTATAATATGTTAATTTGTTAATTACATTAGGAAATGTTCTTTCATAAATAAATGCAATGTGTTTGTAAATGTCTGTAAGAGAAGCTTACATTTGCAAATTGCCCTTGATAAGGCATTTGTGAATAGCGGTGAGTAGGCATGGAGAGATACTGGGGAAGGGTGAGATTATCTCATAGCAGTTGTCTTCTCCTCACAGCCATTCTTTTATCTCTGGTATCTCCCTTCCAGATTTCATGAGCATATAAACTTCGGAAACAGGAAAAAACTAGTCCTTTGTTATAGTTGTAGAACACACAGAGAGAAGTTATATTGAAAGATGGAAGGTAAATAAATGTTTTGGCTGTTTGGAGACCTCCTTCCTGGTAACTGCTAATACCACGTTCTGCATATTGTTTGTTGTTCAACTTTAGTTTGTCCTCCCAAAGGCAGAAAATTCTAAACCATCGATTCTTCAAATACCTCCTAGTCATCTTTGTATTGTAGCAAATTTGATTGATAAGCCAACTTCTCAAAAAGAACACATAATAAGATGGCCACTGATAGGAGAAACAAAGAATGTAAGGTAGTTCAATTTGCTATCACAAAGTTCTGTTGCACAGATACGGGTATTTGTCAAGGTGCTCAGGAAACTGGTTTGAATATTCCTGCATTTAAACAAAATTAGAAGAAGATACTAATACTGTATGTCAGCTGAAAGACCAAGAGTAAGCCGTTGACCGGTGGCATTCCTACTGTGGAATGCAAGTCTAAGATGAAAGGCAAAGAGCCTGCGTGTAGGGAAAGGCTGTGGGTAGCGGCAGTGTTGCTCTCCTTTAAAATAAATCAGTTC
The DNA here is from genome assembly GCF_028500815.1 of Rissa tridactyla. NCBI lineage: Eukaryota > Metazoa > Chordata > Aves > Charadriiformes > Laridae > Rissa > Rissa tridactyla. Next base: position 93,917,642 of record NC_071469.1, read on the forward strand.
ATCTTGGTATCTGGAAATAACATTTTCCAAAGGTTCCTGTTAGTTACATCTACCATATCAGTGTAATAGGTTAACATCCTACTTTACCCTGAATCAAACAAAAGTTGATCATATAGCAAATTTGTGACTTTCCCTTGTCTCAGAATCAGTGTTGCTTCTCTTGTTTATTTTAGATGGGATTCTCCAAAAGCAGACACCTTGGTACTGCAAGTTATCCTATAGTATTTCTAAAACCACACTCAGCAGTCTTGAGCACTAGTGTTAATGGCTGCTAAAGGACTGGACAGCATTGGAGAGACATTTCTATGAAGCAGTTTTCATCTGTCCTTTGGAAACGCTTAAGAAAATAAGAAGAAAATTTGGAGTTTTGATTTGCCAGTTCACTCTTCATTACTGTCCAAGCAGCTCTATAAGTAAAATAAAGTAAATGTCATAACTGTAAGTTCTTACTACTCTCCCGACTAAACGCTCTTCTCACGCATGACCCTTTTGCAATAAAGTTCAACAGACAAAAGTAAAACAGTTTAATTTTTTCGGAATAGTTATACTCAGTTACAGGTTAGTTAAAGTTTTGAGAGTTTCCTTTAAAAGGACACTGACTGCAGCTTTGATTACTTCAAAATAAGTGGAGGATATTCCACATAACTTCACGTAGTGTGATGATTAATGTTAATAAATAAAGTCTTTTTCCCCCTTAAAATAACTGCACTTTATTAAGTCCAATTCATTGGTAAGAAAGCTGTGAACTGATTGTAAACCATTAAGTCTTAGGACTAGTTAAAAATAATTCATCGTGTGTACCAAGTGCATTAATTATGTGGAAAACAAAAAAGGAGTAAATAATTTCCATTAGTTTAATGGAAATAATGAGATAATCGCACAGTTTCTCTGGTGTGTAGTAATTACATGTTTTATTTGAAAAATAGGATATTGTAAAGAACTACATATGGTTACCATAATGTAAATACTCATGTTTATTAAAGGTGGGTTTTTTTCAGATCTAAATAGTCACCAGTAATTGTTAAAACTCTTGCAAGAGACATTTAATTTATTTTTTTAATCTTAAACCAATAATTTGCAGCTGAAGATACAATGTGGAAAATAATTGCTTTTCCTGATCAGATGGCCTGTAATAACTTGAACTTTTCAGATTTCTTAGTAGAGTGCAACAACTTTGCTAACATACGTACTTGGCCATAAAATTACTACAGTTCAACTTGGTAACCTAATGTATTCTCTCAGTGATAATTAGAGTACAAGTATTTCAGTTCCCTGCTTCATCAAACCAAGAAACAGCAGTCTGCTGGCTTGTCTTTGGCAGTGGACTACCCCAGATACTTCACAAGAACGTGCAAGAAACTCTATAAAGTGCAACTAATGGATTATTTCATTGATTATAGATTTTAAAGCCAGAAGGGAGCGTTAAATAATCTAATCTGGCATCCTGTATAGCATATACCATTAAAATGAGCCTAGTTAATTTTGTATTAAGCCTATAAACTCGAGTTTAAGTAGAGTACATACTGTGCTGTTTCAACGTCTCTTGATACTTCAAGGCAGGAAGAATCTGTGATTTCCTTACTATTCAGTGAAACATTAAAATGTGTACCTTTTTGTTTTAATTTCCTCAGCTTCAACATCTAGAAGTTTGTTCTGGATTTTTTGAGGAGTTAGAGCCTTTTACTGTCCAATACTAACTGTATATGGAGGTACATTTGTACCTTTATATTTTCTTTTTGATAAGTTAAACGTGATTTGGCTCTTGCTTCCTTCCGTATAGCTTTTTCTTCATTTTTTCAATAGGCTCTTGAAGCTGGACACCAGAATTGCGTGTAGAATTCCTATACTGGTCTCATCAACACCACGTACAGATGTGAAATCTCTCTCCTATTCAGTATTCTAGCAAATAATGTTAGGGGTTTTTTACCAGTACATTACACAGAGATATACACAGTCTTTATAGTTCTGAAATACTCTGTCTTTTTATTCCTAGATGTAATTATTTTGTATTGGAATATTTAAAAATCTGTAATATTTGAATTGGTTCTGTTTAGAGGCTAGTAGCAGCTCATACCGTGCTGAACAAGGTGGTGGTTTTCTCACAGCTTGTACCTTTCCCCCAGCTTTTGTGTCATCCACAAGTTTTATCAGCAGTCCTTCCCAAACGCCGGAGAGCTGATCCTTGTTGGCTCCCAAGCAAAAATACCCACATGGTGATTACTCAGACCAATGCTTATTTAGACTTGTCAATCAGCTAGTTCTGGATAGATTCTACTCATGACTTATTGGTAGATTATTGTGCAAGTTTGATAATTTGCATTTTTATAGCACTAAAAAAGAAGACAGAACTTTTATCTTTTCCATTGCTGTCAACCAAACTTGTTATCTCATAAAAAATAAAATCTGGGTGGTTGTTGTCTCTCAAGAACTTGGAATTTTGCTGATCCTCTCCATATCGTTTTACCACGATGAAAGAAATTATCTCCATTAATTCTTTGATGGTTTTAAGTTTACCCTTAAAACACATTTAGATCTAAACTAATTTTTCTGGTTTTCTTTCTGACAGTTGTCAGATTTTCAAAAAGAGGTGGTATCAGTTGTGTGAGAGGCAGCTTTACTATTTCAGTGGCTCTGAAGTCATGCAATGAAAAGCATAAAGGGAATGTTTTTGTTGCCCAAAGTGTCCAATTCCGTATGATTTTGAGAAACGCGATAAATTAGTGGCCTGTTGTGAAATTCTGTGGTTAGACTGAATTTTAAAATATGTGACAGGGAAAGCTGTTTGAAAAGGTGGCCAGTGCAGCAGGATCCTGTTTGCTTCTATTTTTTTTATAAAAACAAAACAGTAAATGTCTGTGTGTTATTGTTTTGGCAAACTCTTACACTGAACTATCTATTCTCTTTAAGAACATACATCTTTCGCATTACTTAGTGCCTTTGATTCTGTTGCAAAGTTAACTAGCTGTTTAACAGAGAGTAATGTTTTGCAATGTTAGAAAAAATACTTTGTAAGGGAAGAAATCACTAAGTGAGCTTTTTAGATGACCTCCAGAGAAAGATTTGGGAAAAATAAATTACTTGCTCGAGTTTTTGGGTGTACATTTAAAATATGATCTAGCAATTTTATTGAGTTAGTTGAATTTTATTTTTAATCAGTTCAATTTTATTGAACTACTTAAGTTTTAAACTATACGGTGGTATTTCTGCTGTTTACAACAGGAGATGGAAGTTTGAATTACATGTTATTAAGCTTCCACTTAAATTAGCTTATTGAGCAATTAACAAGTGTGTTAGGTGATTTAACAAATGAATTAATCACTGTTATCTGCTGGTATAGAGTCTAGAAGGCTAAAGGCACCTCTGATTTGTGACGGTGTACATTGCTAATGTGTATGTCTCTATGATTATTAAATAACTTCTTTGATCAAGTCCTTTATAAAATAATTTAATATTGGGATTTTGAGAAAGTATTTTTAATAGATTATCCTGTTTGTTTAATTGGCCTATACATTCTGTATTTGGCAAAAATTGCAGCCTATTTAAATCAAATTTTTCAGGCTGATCAACTAGTTTTTACCCATTAAATCACTAAGAAAATAGTGTTATTTATAACCTTGAATACATTACGCTTTAAAGAAAAATTAATCAGTAATTCAGAAAAATTAAAATTCTAAATGCCATGAAAGTGCATCTCTGTGAATGTAATTTGTAATGCCTTATAAATTGAAAGCCTTTATAACAGTTTTCTTATCTGACATAACAGTTTAACAACTGTATACTAGCAAACTTTATTTTATGTACATAAAAAAATTAACTGAAAATCCCTCTGAACTGTGTTGTTGGCTTTGGTACAGGGCATGAAATAATTTTTCCATTTTACCCCACCGTTCTCTGAAGGTCAGACTTTAAATTGGGCTGTTACTGTCTTGCCGCAGAGTTTCCAAGCTACGTTAATTTTTGGTCTGCCATTGATGGATGGAGCAGTTTGAATTCTGACATGCAGCAGCCTGACTGGAATGACCTGCAGAGGCAGATGTCAGCCTGTTATTTCATGCCCGTTTGTCAGAAAGAAAAAACAGCTTTTTTTTTTTTTTTAGCAGTTCTTCTTTTATACATATAGAGAGCACTTTTAGGTGGATGTGCTCTTTGATATACATACATATAGAGAGTCCTATAAAAAAATCATATATGTTTATCATTTGTGGAAAACCTGGGTAAGTCTTGAGAATTTGTTGGTGACCAATATCGAGAATGTGCATATTCTCATATTTTCTGTACTGCAAACAAGTATACAAGAATAATCTTGAGAATTTATATTATTTTATTAAAAGGTGGTATTTTGCACACAGATAATCTGAGGAAATTGCCATTGTTCTTTTGTAGAGAAAAAAAAAAAGGCGTTGTCTCTTAATTTACAGTTGCAAAAGAACTCCTTTGTGATCCTATTTTTGCAGATTCATAGTATATCAGAAATATTTTATGCTCATTGTTCTAGCATTTTTCTCTGAGGATGAAATGTACCCTTATTGGGTGCACAAGAATTCTCCTTTTATGTTGGAGCAAAACTTTAATCCAAAAACGAACATGGGGAGGGATTTTTTCATTAACATATAGAAATCAATTGAAACGACTGATGCAGGCAGAAAGATCTGAACTTTTACGCTTGAGACTTGGCTCGTAGAGTCCTGAGTGAGAAATAATTTATTTGGTTGATATGGATGAAAAAATGGAAATACATAAAGAATAGAAAATAACATTCACGGTACCATCTGAGCAGATTTTAGGGATGCCGTAGAGTGACTATTCTGCCTTTGTGCCTCCACAATATATACTGGCTGGTCCCGATCAGAATGAGCAGTGAGTTAGCGGGGTCAGGAGCACGGTCCTTTAGGCTTTGCCAGTGACATTGTCATAAAATTGAAAGAAATGGAGTGAATGAATTCTGGGGTGATACTGTGACCTTAGCAGAGTGAAGAGAAGTTTTGCTGTTGATTTTGATAGGATCTAAATTTTATCCTGTGATCTTTTCTTTATTTGATCATTGCCCTATTTGGATTATTTTCCTTAATAAACTAAATTCTTAATTTTCATTTGGGAACTAATTCTTTCTTTCTTTCTAAAATTTGCAGATGACACAGAAAATACATCTAGCTAGGAAAAAAAAAGAACCATAACTCACATTCATGGTCTAGTTAGAACCATGTAAGGGTTAACACATTAATCATAAAGGTATGAAACCGTTGTGCAAATTTGCAGATAATAAAAAAATTCATATCGTATAAGTAATGATGGGTACAGGTCCATTTTAATGACAAACCCAAATAATTTTTAAGGTCATCTTTTTTCATTAATGTACATTTCAATATTGGATAATGTGAAGCCATGCCTTTGTTTAAATGCATAAATAAAAGAAAAATCCTAAATTGTGATCATGAGATGTAGGGCTACAGCCAGGAAACATCAAAAAAAAACATCTGAGAAGGTCTTTGGGATTAGGGCACGTTAATAGTTGAACAAGAGAATTCAGTCTCATGCTGTAGCCAAGGGAGCAAATGTAATCCATGGTTATATAATAAAAAAAGGCTAATGTCCAGGAAAATAGGAAAGTAGGAGAAGAGAATGTGTATATTATCTGTGTATAATATAAATAAACACAAGATGTATGTTTGTAGCAGCATGTGTAATCATCTGTTAAAACAGTGTAGCTAGAGATCTTGTGGACTCCCTGTCACTGAATGCCTTGAATCTCAGGTCTGGATATTTTTAAGGCTTTTCCCCCTGTAACTGCAATAGCTAAATTAGAAATATGGGCTTGATGCAGAGAGTATTACGTGAGTTTGTCCAAAATTATGTGGAAGACAATATTTTAATAGTTGACTCTTTTCCTAGAAGCTAGCAGTCTTTAATTTCTTGTGTCTTCTGAAATGAAAGCAGTAAATACAGAAAGCTCTGCTGCTGAAGCACTGGGTTACTGCAGATAGAAAGCCCCAAAATAAATTAAAAAAAAGAAATTTCTAGAAATGTTAATAACATGAAGGTCGTAGTTGTGTTTCCTAAAAAGTGCAGAGTATATCTCTTAGCAAATAATATATAGATGCTTATTGTAAAATTGGTGCTGAAAAGTACCCAGGATGAGTTATTAAAAAACAAACAAACAAACAAAACCTGATGAGCTTGTTCTGCGCCTGATAGGAGAAACCCTCTCCCCCCATGTCCAGGTACTTCAGGATTCTTCCAAGATGTCATTCAGACTGCGGAGTCAATAGCGTCTTCTACCAAATGTAGTGCTATTTCACTTGGGTATTTTAAGACTGAAATGCTGAGGTTGCTAAAGTTACAGCATAGGAGATAATGCAGTGCAATGGCAGGAGGCAGACAAGCAGGTTTGCTTATTGTTGGCAATTTTTTCTGAGTTGGTGAATTCTCTAGAAGTTTCCAATGGAGGTTTGAACCCCAGCCTTACAAATCTCAGACCACTGACAAGAAGCTTGCTTTTCTTCTAAACTGCTTTTCATACTCCTACTAGCAATAACGCGTACTCCCTTTCGGGTCCACAGACAAAAGGATGAAAACAACTACGCAGATGCAACATTTAGGAGCAATGAAACTGTTCACCTTTCCCAGTCTCATTGTTTCAAGACAAAGGAATGTCAGAAAATTTTACTTGCTTAGTCCCTCTCATGGTGTTGCTTCTTCTCTTCCACCAATACATATTGTGTCTCATTCTACTAATAATTATTTCTGAAGATCTTACCTCAGTTTATGTATCCTCTGTCGAAAGAAACTTTGGTGAAGTTAAGCAGGAAAATACTGGCAGCTAAGCTGCTTTTCTATTATGTTGGAAAACAATTACTCCTTTTAGAGTTAAGCTGCTCCCTAACTGGGAAAAGTACTCAAAGTTTCTTGAAAAAATGATTAGCGAATTGAAAGCAAAAATTGCACAGGTTATTTTGTTGCTATAATTTCTATGGATCATTTTATATTGTATTTAAAAAAAAAAAAATTCTGTAGATGAGTGTTTGATGTGTAAGCTCTAGGCAGTCTGCTGTAGCCCAGTCCTTTTTAGCTTTGTCATTTGAAAGACACTTGTCAGTAGTCTTGCACTGGGTAGCTGAAACAGGGTTGGCTCTGTTTGTCTACTGTTTTTTCCATTTACATGTAATTATCCCAAGCTGCTACTGAATGCTGCAGCCTGTTTGTTTACGCGATTTGCCCCAAGATGTTGCAGATTATCAGGACAGGGTTGTCAGCTCCCAGTTTCAGAAGTCATTAAGAGAGACTTACTCAGATGTTCTTCCTCCCTTTTCCACCGAACATCCTAGGACACAGAGCCCCTCACTTTAACAACCTCATTGTAAATTGATCTGTTAAGTAGTTAATCACTTGGATGTTAAAGGACTAAAAAAGGTTTGATGACATCTTTCTTCTGTTGGTGTTTGGAATGGCAGAGGAAATCAGTCGGTTAAAATTCTCTCTTTATTTAGGTTATTGCTATAACCAGATGTTGAGGTTTTCCAAACATACTCTATGGTTTGTCTTTGCTCTCTGGATGAATATAGAAGCCACTTACTTTTTACAGCATGTTTTTTAGTGCAAAGCCAGAAACGAAATACGACTGTGGTACCTGAAATGCCAGTTATAATTACCTTGGTAGAAATAATCATGTGTTGGGTGTGCGCATGTGTGGGGGTTGCCTTCTGTCAGCAGACTAATATACATTCTTCATTTGAAATAAGCTCCTGCATCCTTGTTCCCAGATTTGTCATTTTGGTCAGTTAGAAGTTGTTCTTCTGTTTGTAATTACTGTAGATCATAATAGCGCATTGATGAAACTGTTACTTAATGTCAGCTTCCTAAAAGCAAGCGGAGCTCTGGTGATGGCTGGGTGTAGGTAACAGCACTGGTGGGTCTCTGTGCTTGTGGAACAGCTACCTGGAGACTGTCACCAGGAAAGCTTCCATGATTTCATGTCAGAACCCGACATGGCAAAAATAACATGCATGCTGAGGACAACAAGTATCAGCACCAGGTCTAGTAAGAAAAAGGAAGTCGTTTGTGTTGTGAAAGATAGCCAAGACCTGTGAATGAATAAAGGCAGCATAGGTCAGGAATAAGCACCAATGCATTAAGAGGGAGAAAAATATGTAATGGATACCTAATGTCTTTTAGACTTATACGATGTGGAACTAGCCAGCGGAAGCCAAAGGGCAATCACCCAGATCAATAGTTAGATCAAATCACACACATCTGTGCGAATACAACTTTACGGGCCATATATATATATGTATATATAAAATATCTGTCTTGTGGGTCTTCTGTTCATTAGCTGGTGCAATGCAACGATTTGAATAAGCTGCTGGTCCATTCTCACTGACTCTTCCATCACCCCATCCTTAGCATCTGCCCTTGGTCCCTCTTTCTTTCCTTTCTACATTGTCCTCATAGATGTCACTTTAAACAAGCGGTACTTTAGTTATTTTTGCACCAACGATTAACAATTATGTCTGCTAAAGACCTAGCAGCACCAGGGTAGTTTGGAAAGTGGGCATAGAAGGTTTTGATGGCACCTACTTCCTTGTAGATGAAAAGGAATACTTTTTTTCCGTATTCAGGAAGAGTGTGGTAGCATGGGATTTTTAAATGATGTACAGAATGTCTTAGGCATCATTATGCTATGTGCCAAGCAGCCATCCATGTACCTAAGCAGAGCATCTCTGTTCCCTACATAGTTGGGAGGAGAGGTAGTTGTCTTTTAATGTGATTTACTACTTCCAGCTTGCTGTGAAGTAAAGGGTATGTCTGAAATCCTGGCCATAGGTATTCACCTGTATCTACAGGTCAGGTGACACTAGATAAAATGTAACTCTGCTCACATCTCTGTACACGGGTCCTTGGCTTGCTATTTCAAAACATCAGTACCAAACTTCTAAAGATGGCCTAGAGTTTAGAATATTTTTCCAGAAGGCTGCAGACCTGGTTTTGTTGGTTAGTCGTTTTTCAGTGGTTTTGGGTGTGGGGGTGTTTGCTTGTTTTTTAATGTTTTCTTACCCAGAAGAGATTTAGACTTATCAGTGGGGAAATGTCCTAACCACCAGAATTAGAGGTAAATGGCCTCAAGTGTTTTAATGAGTTGTTGTTCTAACTCCAGAAGAAAATTGTAAATATCTCACCTGTAATCAGTTGTTCAAAGGCAGCTGGAATACAATCTCCAGCAATCCATATTTTAGGAGATTGTTCTTGCAGAGCATGATGAAAGGACTTTCTGGGAGCATGTTATGTTATGTTGTTATGTTATGTTATGTTATAACTGCACCTAGCTTTGGTTTACAATGTGGATGCTAATAGATTTTAACTCGCTGTAAGTCCTAAAGTGATCAGTGCTCTCAGCACCTACCTATCTGCCTGTTATCTCTTCTCATTCTTTCTGTTCCTGTCTCTCCTCTGTACGTGCAAAGCAAGGATGGACATACATTCTTCCTGTACCTGCTTGTGAAATTTTTTCAGTAATGATAACAACGTGATAGTGTAACCAGAGTACCTACTTTTTTTTTCCAACATAACACACTGTATTTCTTTCCACAGTCAATCTTTTTATAAGCCCATTGCTGATAATGAATAAATACTAAAATACAATATCAAGGACCACATGGCAAACTGGGTTGACAATTTCTTTGCTAAATTGTCTTGATATAAAACTTCCTGATAAACTTCTCATTTGGCTAATGTAGTATAGCAAGATTAGAGCCACTCTGAAGAGCTTTTATTGCCACAAGATTATGGTGTCCTCACTGGTCCACTTTATTGGACACATAGTAGCCCGTGCTAACTACCTGACACTTAGATACCTGTCAGCAACACAGTTTTCTCACCATTGTGCTGCTGGCAAGTATAAGTTTTAGGAGTGAGATCTCAATGGAAACAGTTGTGCGTTGGATGAAGTTGTTGGAGCGTCTCTGCTGTGAAGTTACGCGATCTTATGCGATCCATGATACCATTCAATAGGATTCTTTCTTTCCCAAGTTGTTGTTTTTAGGGTTTGACAGTCGTCTTCGTTAAGATATGTTTCGTGCATCATTTTACAGGTTTTAATACTGCTTCATTAAGCAACTACTTTTTATGTCACCAGTGTGAAGAAGATTAGATTTCTCACCTTGAAATGTGAGCAGTGGGAAGATGCCTGAAAAAGGTATCTTCATTAATTAAGCAGCCCACCATACTGATAGCGTTTTAAGTGATGGCCTGCTTGGTCTCAGTAAATTAGCAATGACAGATGTAAAACCAATAATTTCTGAGACTTCTTCACAGACGATGCCTATTTAGGATCCACAAACGTCTTGATAAAAGCTTAGGTGTTGATTATATTATTGATGAAATAGTTTATTATCTTATTGATTGTATATTATTGATTAGTATATTAGAAATTAAATAGGAATTGGAGCCTTATTGACAAATTCATATAAGGAACCTTCAGCCTTGATGAATCTTGTGCCACTTCAGCATTCAAATCACAAAGCAGTGACATTTCTAAAAGTTGATTTGATGCAGAAACTACAGGGTGTTCCACGTTACCGTGATTTAGGACATGAAATGTTCTTGGCCTTTGAAAGATGAAATTTAAGCTTTAGGACCCCAAAATTCAACTTTATGACAAAGATGCGCTCTGAAAAATACCAGGCAGTGTTCAAAGGAGAACAGAAACTAACTCCTGAAACTGAGACTGGTAGAATGGTGAGGAATAATTAATTATTCAGGTGTCATCCATTACTAAAAGTATTCTTTCAACAAGACCCGAGAATTGTCTTCAGTGGAAATTGTACAATTACCTATGGAGTAAATGGTCTAGTATACATTCATATGTCAAAATGCGCTTCAAGATGTATGTCAGCACTTTTGTGCAGGAGAGGGAAATAAATCAGAGGCATGCCTGAACTATTCTCCCTGTGCTGGCACTTCTGAAGTCCCATTTCATCTGCTGCGGTTACTGTGAAGTCTGTGAAAAACTGTTAGGGCTTTCTTCTCCTTTTGTTAGGGCTTTCTTCTCCTTTTTTCTACTTTTGTTATTTAACTTTTCAAATGAATTAATCAAATGTAAAATTTTCCCTTTGAAATCTTTTATATTTTTTTCAGAATCAATTTTCATAACATCTTTGTGTGAAAATGGATAGCATTCATTCTTGCATAAGACCTATGTATTGAAATACTCAGTGAATAATAACTGTTCAAAGTTTTAAAATATAACTTCTATTAATTGCATTTTCATGTGAGTGCTTTTAGCTCTGTTACAGACCATAACACTGTAAGTTGCTGGGCATCAAGTGACTGTTTTTTGTGTATGATATTACTAGACACTCCGAGTATCTCAGTTGCGGATGAAATACCAAGTAGACAGCAATATTTCTGATTTTTTTTTTTATGAGAGCATGAGAATCTACTGGGTTATGGCAAGACTTAAGTGTTATGAAGGTCCAGTTGCTATCTGTAACAGTTTCACAGTATTTCGCTTCTATATTGCTTAAAAATTTGCAATGGAGATGTTCAATGTGCTGATTCCAGAATCATGGACTGTCACCTGTCTGAACAGAATTTGAAATCCAGATACCATACCCAGTATGATATAGGGATTATGGCTGAAACATTATGTCAGCCTGAAAGACATACAGAAGCTTTAGGTTCAGCGTATGATTTCGGCACATTGTGTGGTATGCCAAGCATGAGCAAGAAAAATTTTTAAACGCTGACTGAGGGCTTACAAAATTTTGCAAGTGCTGGGACACTTGTTAACACCTATAGAGTGGCTGTGGGTGGTCGTGACTGGTGGCTGTGTGACTAGGGCTCAGGGGATTTGGTTTGTCCTCAGCCACCTGATAGAGAGTCACAGCTCCGCCGCACAGTGATGGAATAGCAGCGGTTAAGCAAGCTCCAGAATCGGTCCTGCTCACCCAGGTCTCATTACCCTTAGGCTTCAAAAGTATATGGTAGAGAACTTGCTTGACCATAATCAATATTCTTTGTGAATTTTTCTGCATCTCTTTGCAAAACCCCTGCCAAAATGAGGAACAATTTATATCTGGTGACAAAATCCCGATGTGGATTTTCACGTTGCAGTCTGGTGTGCTACCAGAATCAAAGTGTTCAACTTGGATCATGAGGAAAACTACCTGAACTGGGAGACCAGCAACACGTCTGTTGTCAGAGCTGGCATGAGAGTGTACACCAGATTACCACAAAGCTGGGTTTGTGCTTGTCCTCAGGGAACTTCAGCTGGATTCACAAATAACTGCTGCTTCTTGGTTCTGTTTTTAGCAGGCTCTTGACTACATGAAGACCAGGGTCTGAGTATTGAAGTCTGTGAATGTCAGCGTATGAGTAACCTGGTGAATAGCTTCATTTCTGACTGGCTGCAGTTGCTGTTTGATATCCTCTGACATCATCCAGCAAAAGTCTAGAAAACTAGTGCACCCTGGGGGCTTTGCTTGTTTTGTGGTTTGTTGGGTTGTTGGTCAGTTGTTTTTTTTCCTTCTTTTTTCTTTTGGAGCAAATGACTTATACCATTCAGCTCCTGTTGCTCGAAGAAATAATATTATTTCCTTTTTCTTACCTTCCCTTTGCCTCCCCCAGATAGATTTAAATAACAGCAAGGCTCCTATTTAAAATGATAACATCCAGGAAATTAAAAGTTAAGCCCTTCACTGTCCATAACTTGGTGTCTCTGCTTTCCCCTTCTCGGCAGTGTGGTGTAAATGAAGGATGAAGCCTCAGCCTGAACTTTCAATTTCCTGGCTGTTGTCAGTTTGTATCGCAATGCTGCCGTTATACAATTTTCATTTCTGGAAAGGAGTCATACACAATCTATTACAGAAAACTAGAGAATAGCCAGAGGCAGAAATTAAATATTCTGCAAAGGTTCATCTGAACCTAAATTGCCACAATGTTTTGTTGAGTAAGTGACAAAATTTAGATTCTGAAGTATTATTAGTAAAATCCTTATAATTTGCAAAGGAATTACTTAAAATTACAGCTTATAATTTCTTTTATCTTGATAGCTTTGCCTATTGGTAGTTAAGGAGTTGTATCATCATGATGTGATCCCCTTTCAGTCTCCTGGGAGAATGGACCTGACTTATTCTGACTTTTACGGTGCTTTACAGTGCTTTCCTGTCCCTGACAGCGCAGGGGGACTGGCAGAAGAGAGGTTGCGAGTGCTAGGAGGGATGGTGGTGCTAGAGATATCCTCAAGGTGGTTACTAAAAAGAGAGACTGGAGTAACAGAGAAAATGAGCAGGTGAAAGGCACAAGAGTGCAGGCCAGACTTCAGACTAACTGATCTCTTGCTACAAAAATGTAATTAAAGTATTTTATAAAAGTTAAAAAAACCCACTTAAGTTTCACTTTCTGACTAGGTAAAGGTTGTAGGCCAACATAGCCTTGGTAAGGATAATTTACACTTCAGCTGCACACCTTGTTGCCTGTTATAGTCTACAAAATCTCTGCTCTATTACTGTTTCACAGATTCTCCCAATCTGGAGGAGAAAAAATGACAGGGTTTTTTTTATTGTTTTAAATTCATCTTATTATGTGCATCTCTCAGTAAGAAGTGATAGATGAGCTATCTTTTTTTGTATATCAATTCATTTTTTTTTCTGATTTTTACCTTTACTGAGTTAGTATCTTCCCAGTCTGTTCAGTGGTCAGGCTTGTGGCAGGTGCATCTTTCTTTATTGCTTTGAAAAATGTGGTGCCTTTATTCTTATTAAACTCAAAATATCTTAAATGAATTTCAGATTTATATGTGGAAGTCTCACTATTTGTAGAATGAATCATAAATGCCAGTAATGCAATTTTAAACAGACATTTTCTCATATAAGAAGAAAAATCCTTGAATCGGGGTATCTAGCTTACCTGCTCTGACCAGCGGTGCTGGTATTATCTTTCTATATCCTGTTTGTTCTTTTAACAGTAAAAAGATAGACAGGAAAGAAGAAGAAGAGAAAACTCAAGATATCTTTCTGGATGTTTACTTATTTGTGGGTGTTTTCTGTTTGAATAGGTGTCTGGGTCCCTTGTGGACTTACAAACAAATGCACAGATAAACACAACTAACGTTATAGTCAGTGACAGCAAATAGGTTAGAAAGATTTAAATATATATTGATTTTTCATGACACTGATTTTTCTTTTGTGGTATGTATGCTATCTGTAAAATACAGGTAACAAATACATGTCTGTATATATTTGGTAATGACAGCAATAGCCATTGCTATTCATTCTAATGGTATTTTTACTGACTATAAACGGCTCTTGCGAGGGATAACTTTGTCACCTTTTTTATATTCTTTTTAATGTTGAGAAAAAGCTACAGTTTGTGAGTTCGGGGGGTAACTGGCTTTTTTTTTTTTTGCCTTTTTTTTTTTTTCTATAACTTTCTAAGGCTATATATCTGTTCTTTCAGATTGTATTCAGAGATTTTATTCCAGAATTTGAATCCCTCTTCAGTTATTTTATAGTAATCCCACTGGAAAAAAAAACCAGTCTAAGCAATTCACAGCCTAATTTTTCTTTCCCTTCAAACACTGAGACATGTCCTACCTTATCTTTTCTATTGCTTTTTTTCTGCATTTGCCAAAATTTAGGACCAAATACTGTTCTGTTTAGTTAGGAAAAGCTTCAAAACAATCTATGTTTCAGAAGAACACAAATAAGATCCAAACATTACCAAGCAGCCGGGGACATAATTGGTATTCTTTCATTTTCTGTCAAACCCTAAGTTCAGGAGTTAAATATCCATTTATTATTTTAACTTCCATTAGAATCGTTTGTATGTAACTTTAGATATTAATTCTGGATGCAGCCCAGCTGTTGAGAGGCATAACAAGGAAATAAGTTAATTAACAACAGCAAAAAAAAAGATTGTGAAGATCCAACTAAGAAAAAACACTAAAGCGAACATTAAAATTTCTTCACTGGTTAGTAAAATAATAGATGATACGTGTACTTGTAGAGAGCATTGGGTGTAGACTGAAGGGATACAAGTTCTGCCTGCCTCTGCTGTTGGCCAGCCCTGTTACCTGGGACAAATGATTTTACCACCTTATATGCCAATGTCCTTTGTGAAGCATTTTGTGATCTCCTTTTAAAAAAGCTGTATCGAGGTCATGTTTGAATGTTAAGAGTGACATGGTCTTCCTCTTCCCTGGATGTGTGGATGTTACCAAGTCGATACATAATACCATGCTTCATGCTCAGAAGTGTGATCTTTCGAGGAATGTGAATCATGCCAATCATTTATAAAGGAATAAAATACTGAGTCCATTTCAGAGGATATTATTATTTTTAATTATTGGCAGCATGTTTTCCCCAAAACAGCCTGTGCAATATAAAATTCTCTAGCAGAGTGTGAAACTGCTCAGGCCTCACCATGCAAAGAGAAGAAAATGTAGGTGGCTTTTTTAAGTCAGCCTTTTTTTAATACCTTTGGAAAGACTACAGAGAAACTTCAGTACAAAGAAGTAAGAGGTGACTTTTGTAACTCTAAGCCCGTTGCATTTTTGTACTTCTTTGAGGTTAAAAATTGCCAGGCGCACAGTGTACATAATAAGTCCTATTCCAATAAATTGCTGAATTTCTCCAGTGAGCATCCAAGTACTTTATTCAGTGGGACATAGATGTGTCCCAGTTTATAGGATTAGGTCCCAATGATGCTGAGGTTTTGGCAGTTAACAGTGTAGTCTTTTGCAGTCTTCTCTCAGCAACGTGTTCTATATATGGATCCATATAGAATCACCGAATCGTTAGGGTTGGAAGGGACCTTAAAGATCATCCAGTTCCAACCCCCCTGCCATGGGCAGGGACACCTCCCAGTAGATCAGGTTGCTCAGCGCCCCGTCCAGCCTGGCCTTAAAAACTTCCAGGGATGGGGCTTCCACCACCTCTCTGGGCAACCTGTTCCAGTGTCTCACCACCCTCATGGTGAAGAACTTCCTAACGTCCAGTCTGAATCGACCCATCTCTAGTTTTAATCCATTCCCTCTAGTCCTACCATTACCCGACATCCTAAAAAGTCCCTCCCCAGCTTTCTTGTAGGCCCCCTTAAGATACTGGTAGGCCACTATAAGGTCTCCTCGGAGCCTTCTTTTCTCCAGACTGAACAACCCCAACTCTCTCAGTCTTATATCACTAATACAAGTGAGGTTTCGTGAATAATTGTTTCTTCCATGAATATATACTCAGAGTAACATCTCAGAATATGTAGGCTTGCACAACAAAGACATGAAAATAGGAGTGGAGAGCATGAATGTTAAGAAACATTGGTGTTAAGAAACAGCCAGTTCGTAAGAAAACTTGAGGTGCGTTTATAGCCAGAGATGTCTTACTGTGCCTGGCTGCAAAATTGGATCAGGTTTTCCCCCAGTAGTGGTGAAATGTATGTGCACATGCAAGTGTGATATCAGACTGTTGTATTTGCAGAATAATACATTCTTCATTGTGGACTGTATATCTTGATCAATTTTATATAATATGATGGAGATTCTATAGTTTTGTTGTTTTGGTATAAAGTCATACTTCCTTTTCTGTGTTCCCTTTCCTCCCTCTATTCAGTATCTGAGCTTGTCGCAGCCGCATTTTTCCTTTTTTTTATGTTTTCTTTTCTTCTTTTTTTTTTTCCCTTCCCTATTTTCTTACTGCCCTGGAAAAAAAAAAGCAGGTCTTTATCATATTAAGCCTGCACAGTGAAATTTCAATTTATAGCTGAAAGTAGCCCTATCTGTTTGAAGAAGTAGAGGGGATTTTTTTCTCTGTTTTTTTTCTTTCTCTGAATCTTACCTACGTGAGTCATGTACAAGTATTGTTTAAAATTTATAGAAACCACATTATAATTAATAATGGTACTTTAGCAGCATCCAGCACCATCCTGTGTGGTGCAAAGTGAACCATTGTAGGAGTTAAGCTAAAAATATTGCATTAACACTTAGAGAAAATGAAATTTTTATACTTGATTTGCTCATGGTCATATGGTTGCAACTAAACACAATTTGAGCTGTCACTTCACTGCAGAGAAAAATATGCAATTTTGGAATATTTTAAATGAGCTTGATATTAGATTCTATAACTCAGAATGACACAGGAAATAGCGTTTGCAACATGATTGGTTCATTACTATTTGGTAATTGCAGTCCATCATTTTAAAGGGGGAACTAAAACACAAACAAATGATCTCGGCATTCCGCAGTCTCTGTATCTGAGTTGTCACTTTGGGGATGGTTTTAAAAGATACAAGTTGTGTATGTTTGGAAGCTTATATTTTTCCCTCCCCTTTATCATTTCAGTAGAGCGATTTTCATCATAAACTAACATGTCAGACAAAGCATCTACATTTAAAAAAAATATTATTTCACAATTTTCCACATGCACATTTGATGTAAACCCTGGAGGTGTATTCCCTGAGTACCTATTACCTCCATTTTAGGGAAATTACATTAAATTATTAGTGACAAATTTACTTGTCTGCCAATGTGTTTTTCTTGAATTTTACTACAACATCAATACTTGGCTGTTTTATATGGGCCCTCATTTACCTGTCTTTGAAGGCAGTCACCCCTCTGGGAGCTTTGCCTGTCACTAACATGCACTAGGAAGAGTCTTTAAGTTTAACATTCGCTGTTTCGAATTAGGGAAAAAAATATGTTGCACTTTAAAAATATAATATGCTTTTCCGACAAGTCATTTTAATGTCTACTGACTCTTTTTTTAGGGAGCAAACCCAGTTATAAGCGCAGTATGCTCAAAGGAGATACTGGTTTGCCAACACAAGGGTGTTCACCAGGAGCTGACACCCAAGAAGAGGGACTTAAACATCCATTGTCTTGTACGTGTTGGTTTGGGGATATTACCAGATTTTACTTGTGTTTGTGTCTATTCAAGAATCCTTTCCAGTCTAATGCCAAAGTAAAAGCAGATGGAAAAAAGTCAGACTGAGAGTTAGTCAACTACAGGACTTTAAACCTCTATTACAATTGCATAAGGAAATATGACTATGAGGCATTTGGAAAAAAAAATGGGCCTTTTAGAGCAGTCACAGTGTGTCTGGGAGTGAGGTTTACTTGCTTGCCTTTTTTTAATCTTTAAAGTCTTTGTCTTCAAATGCAATTAGTGTTAATTCCAAATAAATGAGGGTTTCTGGATTCACTATGCTGTTTAAGTCCACAAAAAATATTCTGCTTTTTGAAACTGAAGCCTTTGCAGTCCACGTTCCTCCTGTTGAGTCCAGGAATGCAGGGTTTCATGTTAAGGAAGGGACTCCCAGTGCTTTAATCTCCAGGCATGACTGATGCACGAGCAGCAGCGTACCACTTTATGTCGTAATCTGCTCAGATCTTGAAAACAAGCGAGATTCTGCTAGTTCAGTGCTGGTCAAAGATTTCTAGGGAATACTTTGGTGCTTCAGCAAATAATGCTGGCTATAGAATAGTACAGTATTTTGTTCCCTAAAATATTGATCGCTGGTATTGGAGGTGTCTGCATAAGGGGATGTCGCCGCTCCACACTATTAACTCAAAGTTTTTGAAGCTCTAATTAATGAATTCCTTGAAGTGTATGTGAGAATTCACATGGAAAGAGCTGTATGAGCACAATCATTATCATACTATTGTTCTGGGAGAGATTCTTTGCTAGTAAACTGGTACAAACAACTCTATTGAAGCTGATGAAGCAATAGTGCTGTATAGTAGCAAATAATCCACCCTGTGGCTTTATTTATTTGTGTATCATTCACTGCCTTGTGGGCCAGATTCTGTTATAGCCCTTTTGGTGTTACACATTGTAAACAAGAAAGGATTGCGTTGATAGTAATAAATTCTGTGTCAGGCTTCCAGTGGTTGGGATTTCTAGTGCTGGAACATCGAATTTCTGTGAGTTGGTATGTCCAGAAAACTTGCGGAGGTGAAAATTGATTATGAAGGTTGCTACTGTAGAGAAGATTAGAACACTTTAATCAAATTCCTCTTGGTTTAGCAGTTGATTAAAAACAGCTTTTAAATGGGACTTCAGTAACTTCAAGATAACTCGTGCTCTAAAAAGAGAAGGGAGAATCTCTGAATATCAAGATTGTGGAAGGAAGACGATGGTAGAAACATCATTAGAACCAAAATCTCTAGTTTATGTTTAAGTGGCTAGATTATCCCACTGTTATTTTGATGCTGGTTTTGAGTGTATTGATAGCCCCAAAACCACCAAGGGTTACAGTCAGGGACTGGTGTCCTGCTGCACTTCCTGCTCAGTATTTGCACGCCCGCCCGTATATTCTAAAAGCGCACAGTGTCTGCTACAAGACGCTTGTCATTTAACCAGTGTTTTCTGTGTGTGAATTCACGTACAACTGCAAAAGGCATCTGGATCCCAGTTTGTGTTTTGATGAGACGTAAGTAAAGAGCAAATGTGAGAAGAGCCAAGGACAAGGAATAGTGCCGTGATTCCTTTAGGGAGCAATCTCATTCTTTGTTGCTTCAGTGCTAGGGTAATTCTGTTCCAATAATGAATACAACAGAATTAAGCAACACAGTAACATGAATTTTATAAAATCTTAATATTTTTCAGTTTCTGTTTATTAACTGTTGATAAACTAAATTTTTCTTTCACATCATTCCTTGCTCAAAGTATTATTTCAGAGACTCTGCTTTGCCTATTTAGCACTGGGAGTGCTGTAGATCCAGGAGAATTCCACTGCATCAGTGTTACTTTTCCTTATATTATATCCAAATGTTGAACAAGCAGCAAAATAGAGCATATACTTAAGATGTACCTCATAATTTTTTTTCAATTTATTCCCTCACTGAATCAAAATGATTATATAAATCAATGCAATTTTAAACTGATTAACCTCAAACCCTCTTAATTAGAAAATAGGGGCTTCAGAGTTCACCTGCAGTATGTGAAATGCCTTTACATTATTTTGCCTGACTTTTTATCCTAGGACAGAAAATAGAAAATGCGTATTATCGCCATTAAATATAATTTGATGAGGAAATTATATTCCTCAAGGGCTCTCCTGCTCCTTTCTTAGAAGTTGCTATACCAAATACTTGCAATGTCAGTGTGATGTATTTTGGCCTAAAAAGAAAGTGAGAATGCTAGGGAGACCGTGCTGATTCTTGCAGAGGCTTGGCTTTTTCAATATGCATTGAGTTTTAAAAGACTTTTGCTCTTTTTTTGGAGAGCCTGGTGACCCTGGAAGGATCACTTAAAAATGTTTCTGATAAAATTTGTGATGAGTTCCTCACTCCTCAGTGAGACTGCCTTGGAAGATGGCTCCTTGTTTCTCTTCTTTTCGTAAAATCTCCTTTCTACGTGCACATGCAGAATAACTTTGCAGTCCAAGCAAGCTCTAAGTAGGCAACAACCCACAATGCAACTATACAGGCAACTATAACTACGGTTATAGTTTTCCTTTACTTAGTACAAAACCTGCCGAGAGAGAGAGAAAGGTGGGCAGCCTCTCTACCTTACATTTTGTTGTATATATTCGAGCACTAATGGATTTGAAGGGGGAGGGATTGTTTCACTGCCCGTTGATCTAAGCTCCCAGTACTTGTAAATTGGCAAATTAAAGCTCTTGTGTGTTAACTTTCAGTATAATACATATCAGCATCTTTAAGATAGATATTTCATTTATGTGTTTCTCTTCTCGTTTTGGCCAGGCTCTTGTTGAAGGGGGTCAGTGTATTGACATAATCTGATTTTGATGCATTGACAGCCTTATACCACACCACTCCCGCCTGCTGCTCCGGCATTCACTCCTTGTGGACTCAATGTTGTTACTCCTCAGATCTGCATTTACATATTAATTAAATATGGGTGAGAATGGGGAATGTGTACCTCACAAATAGGTTATGAAAATACAGTTAGAGAGATTACTTGTATAAGGAACCTGTTGTTTAACAGGGTGACCAAAGTGATAAAACGTGTGCTTCAGATGTCTGTGTTTGGCAAAGCATTGAGATGATACTTGCGCGTAATTATATGCGTAAGTGCTACTGATGCCAATGACTAATTGAATTGGGATCAAATTTACCTGTGGTGTAACAGTGGCTCACTTAAGTGAAACGTTTTAAAACACAAGTGAGACAGTTTTGAATGGAAAGACTTTAGAACAATCGCCTTGGGTTACATTTGTAGGTCTTGCTGGGAATTGTTCTTTTTTCTCATTCAGAAAACCTACAGCCAGTACCTCAGCTGTCTCACCTTCTGACGCTAGGCAGCTTAAGAAAGATCTAGCGAGCCGTGCGTACACAGCGATGTGACCTTATTCAGTTTGCCAATTATTTTAAAGAAATATATTTAAGTAATCACACAGTAAATGATTTCCTTTTTTTTAGCATATAATTGCAAATGCAGACTGTAGCTTTATTAAAATATGTTCTCCTGCACGTACCCTCCATTTTAAATGTATGAGAGAAACATGGGTGATGGTTGTTTCTCCCAAGCTGTTTCCACTAAGGAAATACAAATTGCTTAGTGGAATATATGAAGTATTGCTGAACAGTCCTGTTAATATGTTAAGGATTATTTTTATCTCAGGTGGGAGAACAAACAGCATAATTAGTTTGGCTTGTTCTAAACCTTAGTGCTTGCTCGTTCTAAACTTTATCGCTGTCCCTCTGTCTTGTTCTTTTTATTATTATGACTTGAAATGCAAAATATTTCAGATCGCCTAGTGCCACTTTCCATCCCTTATGTTCTCATCTCCGGTATTCTCTCTCTGTATATAAACACACGTGTGTGTGTATATAACACATGTATACATAAGTCATATGTTGCAGTTAACAAGCGATTTACATAAATATGTGTCCTCACATACGTATGCGTGTGCGTAGAAAAAATGCGCAAGTATGTAGGAAAAAATGAGGTGTGCAGCAGCATTCCCAGTCCCTATCTTTACATTGGTGTTCACGGCACCTGCTTTTTCTATATATAACATCCTGTTGTTTATCATGAACACAGGCTTCAGTGGTACAGTTTTATCTGTAGCTAAACGCCTGTTTCCTTGGCAGTCTATCTTACAAATTACAGTTAATATTATTACCCTTTTGCACAGTGTAAGGAACGTGTCCAAAATGGAAAAGGACTCTTCAGTTTTGAGCAGAGAGAAAACTTTCTGCCTTTATTCCTGTGCACCTAATCTCTTGTTTTAGCTCAAGATGGAGGGTTTATGATTAATACAGTTGATGCAGAAAATGGCCGATTGCTTGGTTTCTTTTAAATGTATCATGCTCAGTGCACACGGTCTCTGAGCATCAGTTAGAGGGAAGTGACAGCAGACTTGACCTTTCTCTCCAAATCATATGGGGGGGTGGGGGAAGAATTAGCATGATACAACAGCATTTCAACTTGTTTTAACTGATAACTTTCATATTTAGAGATGCTAATATGTTCTAGAAATATAAAATCACTTTCTAGCCAATGTGGTCACATGTTATTTTAAATGAGATTTAAAAATTTAGCCTCTCTATGCATAATAAGATGCCTTTAAGGTATTTTACTGACTTGGCTAATGCTCCTAAAAGGTCAATACAAATATTTAGCTTCTACTTTTACTTCTGCTGTTTCACAGATTGGACCCATTTTTAATTTAGAGTCATCTCACTGAATATTTTAAGGACTATTTAGACGGCTTGTGAGAAGGCATGAACAATAGGTCCTATATGTAGGAAGGTGTTAGTTATAAAAGGGCTTAAATTGGCTTTAGTGTAACTGGAAACCAAATAAATGGTTCTGGAAACTACACTAGGAGATTTAGCAGGTTTTTTCTGTAGTCACCAATTAGTGCCATTAGAAAGTCTAATATGCACAGCGTGGACCGGCAGCAGCTGTGATTGATACAAAGCTCAGCCAATCGCACCGCTCCCGTGTCAGCTCTCATTAGTCTGTGATCAATTACCAGGATTTTAGACCAATTTGAATGAAAAGTAAAAACACATTGTTACCACAAATTTCATCAAGTGAATATGCTGTATAAGGAAATAGATCAGCTATGACCTCTTTGACATTTTCAAAATGTTTAAAAGCTGAAGTTAATTCTTTGTGATGTCCTTTCATCTTTAGTTGACAACAGAGAGACCTGGAGTGGTGACAGGCCTTGTCAAGTGGCTCTGTCTTATCAAAAACAATACCCTCCAGATCTTTCAAGCCAAATATTCTAATGTAAGATAATTGCATTTAAAATTTTGTGTAGCTTTTATGCCTTTCCCTGAACTGTTTTTCTATTAAGTAACAAACCTTTTCACTGCATGCTTTTTTCACTTTAAAAGGTGTAATGGTTGCTAAAAATATGTAAGTGGCCGTGGTGAGTGGAATGCAGGAAGCAGAGCCGGGGGCTGCTGGGGCACCGGTTCGGCTCTGGCTCGACTGTCTCTTGGTTCTTGTGCAGCACTGTAGGTACAGTCTTTGGACTTTATGTTTGTCTGCAGTTTTCTACCACAACTTAACACCCCACCTCACCACCACCCTCCGCCATCGCAGCCTCCTCTTTTCTTACGATTACTCGTCTTCCCATTTTGGCTGAGGATTCCAGCAAAAGTCCCTTGTTTGAGCGTATGGTTGGGAGAGAGCTCTGAGATAATGCCATTCCATTTCAGAGGCTTAGTTTTTAACATTCGTGCACTAGAACAGCCATTTCAGCGTGCAAAATTAAACAGAATGGCTTTAATATGATTTTTAATTTTTTTTTTTTATTTTTCTTGTTGCTAGGTTTTTTTTTACCCAAGGAGAGATAGAGAAATTAATATCTTCAGATCTTTAAGCAGGGATTTTTTTTGTTTCGTGAAAGAATGAGCTGGTTAATGCAAGTGACAAATACACATTGCTGCTGCTGTTAGTATTTCCAGCTGTGGGTCTCGCACGTCTTTGTGTGGAGACCCCACTGCAGCAGCTTCTGCTGTTCCCGGCCCCAGCCGCCCCCTTGTTCCTTCCTGCCAGAGCGTTGTTGCAGGCACCCAGCGCCGACGGCCCTGCTTCTGCCCATTTTGTTCAGTACTTCTCCAGTATGTTGGATTATTTAATGTTTTCAAAACCACAAAGCTCATTTCAATATAATAAAGTAAAAAAAAATCTGAAAAAAAATTTTTTCCCTAACCTGGTAGGTTTTTCTTAGTAATTTTCTCTTTGTATCTTTCAAATCAAAATATAAACTAGATCAAAGAGTGGAAGTAGTAGAAGTCTATACTACAGAAGTCTACCATGGGCAGATCTGAACGAAGGAGACTCCTGAGCTGTAAATTGCAAGACAGCGTATTCAGGACAATGTATTTTCTTAGCTGATATTCTCCTTAGATTACATCCTTTTGGGGATCACTCTAGTCTTTTTAGGTGTGCATTTACATGCCATGTCAGTAACCTCTCACATGGATTTTTGCTGTGTCAGTAAACATTTCTGAAAATAAGATTTTCAAGTGTGAATTAATTATTTATACTATATGATAAGCAAGTAGAATGTTGAAATTCAATACTAGTTCATAAGATTATTTTTTTTAAACTTGATTTCTCTGTCTTCTACTCTAACCAGGCTTTTGTTAGAGTACTTTATTCTTTTCTGACACACTACTAAAGGTATTATGCAAACGTAAGATGTTGTTCATTATAATCTGTTGGAAATGGAGGCAGCAGAAAGCTGAATTTCATTGTATAACTTGATCTAAGAGAAGATTTTAATGGAAAACAGCAGTCAGCTGAAGGTGTCGGGACTGATTGCAAAAGCTGATTTTATTATGATACTAATATTAGGCGACCCACATTCTCTCCACACTGACATAGCACAGTCCTATGCAATGAATAAGCAATATTGCTTACACAAGCTCAGTAACCATGGGGTCCGCTTACGAGAGGTGGACCTAGACCCAAGTGTACTCCAGTACATTGGTTCCTGCAAACCT
Source organism: Rissa tridactyla (assembly GCF_028500815.1). NCBI lineage: Eukaryota > Metazoa > Chordata > Aves > Charadriiformes > Laridae > Rissa > Rissa tridactyla. The sequence goes on from NC_071469.1 coordinate 93,942,561, forward strand.
CACTTACCAAGAATCACCTCAGAGGGAAAAAGAACCAATATGTGTTATAGGAAAGTTCAGCTGCTTCTCCATGTATCATCTGAACCTCTTGAATACACAACAGCAGACATCAGATAGAGAATGGGTTTCGCCTGAGCTGTTTCTCAGTTTGCTTAGGAGTAAGTCACAATTTGCACAAGAACCTAGAAAAAAGTTCTGCAACCCTTTCCAGGTTTTGCTGAGACCAGTATGTTATGCATTGTTATACTAAAGGAAAAAAAAAAAAGGTAATTATAAGAAAATTATTCATACTCTTGGATGGTTTCAGTTTTTAGGTCAATTCTGTAATTCATATGGACTATCTAACTTTCCCAATGTTTCCTTACATCAACTGGAAATTACTTGAATATTAACAGGAATGTAGTTGTTTGGTTCAGGCATATGGAAATCCAGGTTATACTGTTACTTAGTTTTCATAAGCCTATTTGAAAACAAATTAAAATATTTCAGTTACTGTATTTAGAAAGGTATCAGCACTGTTTAATAAAGTGTAAACATGCAGCTTGATTTTTACATGTTTTTAAATACTTTCTTTTATCAACAAATGAGTACGTATATACACGCTGTGTATATATAATATACATACATATATAAATACTGTGTATCTGGAAATTCCCAAAAGGGTGGACATTTCTGGCCTACTGCTTTCTCTTTTTAGAATGGGAAATTATGCAATGACATTTACATGTCGTTTGGTGAAATAAATGTATCTTCATAAACAGCATGCAGAAGCTTTGCTCCAGCTGGGGTGAAGCGCAATCTGGGGCGGCCGCTCTGAGCAGCGGGGCTGCCCAGCTGCAGGAGCCCCTCTTTTGGTCACCGTCAGCCTCTGCCCAGGCAAGTGGCTCCTGCCCTCGCACACACGGCACTGCGCCTGCCCAGGGACTGCAGGGCACGGGGCACCAGCCCAAGTTCTTGACTTTCTGGTTACCACTCATCTGTGTCCAAGCCTCCATTTTTATCTTTTATCTTTTTTATATTTTTACAAAGGAAAGTTGAGGCAAGAGCCAAGCTGTTTTCCCTTCCTCCCTTGCTTCCCTCCCCCCCCCAAAGTAATTTCAAGTATTCGGGTAATTGAAAGGTTTTGTATTTTCTTACGCATACCGTGTCATTCATCCAAGGGACGCTGATGTCCCTAGGAGGCCCAATAGCACACACTTTCAGACTTTAAAAATGGCAACTTTTTCTTTTTTCCCTTTAAGCTGTAGAAATCCTAAATTATTTAGACTTGCTGTTTAGGGTGTAATATAAATAAGTGTAGTCTAATGTGTTTTTCATTGCATATAGCATTTCGATACTGACTATGCGAGGTGTGAACTTAGACTAGAGAGGAATTTTCTGTTAAATGAAACCTCCAGAGCTTTCGCCATGGCTGAAAACCTCTTCCCTCTAAGCCTTGAAATCTGCTTATTTCCTGTGTGTCCCCCTCCACCCTCCATTATTCCTTAATAAGCCATTGGATGGTAGAAGAGCTTCTCCTACAAAACAGAGTACTGACATAAGTACATCAAAAATATATTTATTTCAGAATTGGTCCGTTAAGAGTTCTAACAAGTATGTATCAAGCAGTCTGATGTTTTTACTTGGAGAACTCTTTAATAAAATTATTTCTTTAACAAAGGTCTGCTCAGCCTAGTTGTACCATAAATTCAGGGGTTTAGAGCAGTGGGAATAGTAATTTAGTATCAACAGATTTATTCTCCTATGAGGTATTCCAGCTAGAGGGCTGAAGGTACCAAGATTTTGTTTTTTCTAGTGGATGAACTGTTACCAACAATTTTATTTTTAGGACGTTTTTACATTCTAAGGGCAGGAAAAAGAAACACAACACATGCATGTGTATGTAAAGCTTTTTTCCATAGTTGGGCTCCATGCGTGTAGGGAAACGTGTGTGTGTGTATATGTATATATATATATAGTCCTTAAATAATGAAATTGTTTTCATGAATTAATCATTTCCCATGTGAAACTGAATGTTTATTTCTACCCTTAAAATTAGATATTATATCAAATCCACTAAGTTAATCTTATTGAAATACATTTAATTAATAACTGCAATTAAAATGCTGCAACGCTCAGCAATGTTTACCCACATCAGTTAACAAAAGACGGCATCTCTTTTCCAGCAGATTTCAGCTTTCATTATTGGTGTGTAAAGGAGTTTAATTTACCTGGAGTCGTGTAAACCTTTTTGAAAGAGGTGCCCCGTTCCACAGAAGAATCATTCTCCACATGTTCTAAATACTGTACATATTTACCAAATTTAAATACATATTTACATACGTAAGATTGACCCAATTGAATGGAATGACTCCCTCGATACCTTTTATAGTCTATTAGGTAAATAAGCATCTCGGAAACGGGCTCGCTTTTCTTTGCACAGTAGACAGTAATGTAGATGGGATTAGAATTTTGGGTCTTTGTACGGTAGTTGGGCTGACAGCTTATGGGAGAAAATACTTATTTTTCTCCATTTCAGATATAGACACAGATACATGAAACAAATCACAGAACAAAAATTGTTTAAGAGGCAGTTAAGTGCAGTTGGCAGCGGATCTGAGCAGAAGGTAGGGAAGGCAGTGCTCCCGCCTGATGAGAACCACGTGGTGCCATTCACAGCGCCGCGGCGGCTAACGCCGCCTCCATGTTGCATCCTCCCTCCATTTCTTCCTCTCCCCACTGCATGAATCTGTACCTCCTAAGACTGTTACAAAAGGCTGAGATATAATCCTCGACTGTTGAAGATGATGTTTTATGTAACACATTTTGTCTTAATTCATCCTTTACAGATTTTTTACTCACTTTGTACTAATAGATGAGATGTAAAGAGAGAATAGTTTCTTTTTGGCTCCATGGAAGACCAGGGGCTGCACATTAACACTGCTGAAAGCAGCGTGAAGTGTTGATTCCTTCACTTGCAGCATCCTTTGTGTCTGTCTTCATAGAGAGCAGTAACGGCACACAGTAACCTATATTGCTGAAATTTCTCCAGGAAAAACCTGCAAGCTAGGATGTGCCACGTGCCTGCTGCGTGCCTTCAGGCTGAGAGTCAGAGCAAGTCTACATCTAGTTTCCGTGCTGCTTTCAAGGTTCTGATGGCCTTGAGGTTGGACAGAAGTTGATATTAGTGATCTGTTCTTTTGCCTTCCTCACTACAGGTTGACAGAGATTTCTAGAGCAAAATAAAATACTTTCTGCTCATTCCTATCCATAAAGAACAAAGGAGGGGAGAGGAGGCTCTCGTTGAATGAGGACAAAGAATGGTCTGGTTGTATTTGTTGGTTAATTTTAATTTGTGTTAGAATAATTAATGTAAAGAGTTTTGATGATCTCTCTAAAAATGGCCTGGGAACAGTTCTGTATATGTTTGTTCAAAGCCTATATTGAAAAGCAGGCAAGAGAAGCTGAAGGAGAACTCAGACAAATGTAAAGAGCGACCAAACAGCTTGAACCCTGTCTTTGAGGGCAACAACGTGTACGTTGGTATACACTGGAGACACGCAAAATAACGCATTCCGAGGAAGAACTCCAGTCGCAAATCTGGAACGCTGCTTTACTGTATACTGTACATTAGAACAGCAAATGTTTTTGATAGTACTGTCATTACTACACAAATGGTTTTGATACCACTATGTCCAATACAGCAAAGTTGGATTCCATGGTAAAACTGCCCCTGTGTTAATTAAAGCTTAAAATAACCATCTCTGAATTTAAGTATCATCAGCATGTTGAAGACCCTTGACCTGTGACGCCACCATTTGCCACCCTGCAAAGAGAATCCCAGGCAACGCCATGAGACTCCACTGAGCTGGGCAGACACAGCAAAAGCACTTGTTCCAGTACGACAAAAGTAAAAATCAAATGTTTCAGAAATTAAAAAGCCACTCCAAATGATCACTGAAAGTAGTGACCCTTTAACCTCTTTAAAGCATTTTACAGGGAATCTGTGAAAATTCTTCATAAATGTTTAAATTTAGATATAAACTTTTATCATCGTTACTAAGAATAGATGCAGAAGGCAGCAAGAAATAGGTTAAGTAACTTGCCCATATCCTGAAAAAATGAGGAGAAGAGAACACTTGGAAGCAAGATTTTAAACTGCTTTTAACTCCTGTCTAATAAAATTTTTCGTAATAATCTTCATCTCTAGGTCTTAGAGTGCTTTGCAGGGGGAGTTAAGTGTTCCGAAATCCAAGTTTATTTACTGAAGAATCAAGGCACAGAAAGCAGCTTGTCACCCAGCTGTAGGTGGATGTAGCTGTAGCCAGAGAGCTAACCAGCCTTTCAGGTGATGTCTCTTGGCTCCCATTCCCAAAATCAAACGGAATTTGTAACTTCTTAGTGAGTCTCCAAAACGTAGGTAGAAATAGCTTGAATATTTTGATTTCTTAATCTGATGAGCACAGGCCTTCTTGATAGCTGTGGTGGCTGGGGGAGTGTGGCGGATGGTCCCTCTGCTGAGTTACATGTTTGTCCTACCTGGTAGAGACGTCCTTCCCTGCCTGCGCTGCTGCGCCTGCGCTGCTGCCCCTGCGCGTCATGGGGCGGATTACTGGGACAGGGGTTTTGGACTCTGTACCACAGTTGTCCTTCAGTATTTTCACAGAACACTATAAGCACTATTACCATGTGTTTAATTAAAAACATTACTGAAATTACTTCTTAATATTGAAATAATTTTTTGACCACGTGGACTAAGGGTGATCAAAAGACCTCATTCAGAGACCGCCAAAGTGGGTCTTAACTAATTGGTGTGAGAGAGGCGAGTTATGAGTTAGGCCATACTCCCTTCATATCCCTATATTCAACGCCGCACTCTGGTTGTAAAACCCGACTGCTCTTGGATGGAAGGGACACAAAAAAAGGATGGTGTATCTCTACGGACTGGCTTACGTCCTGAAGGCCTAAGCAGAGCTGTTTCAGTCCAGTCCTTTGGGTTACGGAATCGTCAGCATCTTGTGACCAAAAGTGTCAGCCTGTATACTATGAAACCTTTAAACCTTATATTTAATGAAGGGTTTATTGAAGTAGAATAAAGGTTAATTTTTGCGTGAGTTTCATTCTTTTGTTTTTGTTGGGATTATTTTACTGCAGTTATTTGATTTTGTTTTCAAATTTTAGTCATGGTGATTGTTGTCTTTAGCTTGTTTCTTATTTGCCTTGAACAACAAATTATTTTTTGTAGCTGCAACTGCAAAGGTAATGTTGAGAACTAGGAATTAATTTTGTGTATCGATTCTTTCAGTCAAAGATGACCATACAATACAGAAATCAAATGTTAACCTCCAAGCAGGGGTGTGAGCACTTCCTAGACACCCTGTGCTGATAATCCATCTGTTGTTCTATGCGGAGTCTTTTGCTTTTGGAGATTAGAATCAGAAATCTGCAAATTGTACTAAGAAGGCAGAGTGCCTCTGAACTGTAAATATACGTACCCTGTGACATACTGACAGGGACTGCTCAGCTTATTTTACTCCGGGACAATTCATCACCTGCTGATTTACAGAGCTGTTCTAGCTTTATCTTACTGATTTGCAAATTCTAGTGACCAATTACATTTCAAACATCAGTTATTTTTATTATGTAATTTGTTTTACTGGAGCATATAGAAAAGCCAAGCCCTACTTCAGAGAGCCTACAGTCTAGTTTTAGATATATAGCAAGGATCATAAAGAGAAAAATGAGCTAGCCCATATAGCAATGACAGTTACTTGGTCTTGGCATGCGCCTATCTTGCTCTTCTATTTAAGCTCTTTAATTCTGGTGAGGGAAAGAAAAAAAAACCAGTTCTTTTAGACACTGAGACAAAAATTAATTTCCAGAAGAATTTCTGATACTAAACCCATGATGGATGTCACTGGGAGTAAAGAAGTGAAATGCTGATTGTAGGGGCAGGATGAAATGAGAGATGCAATGAGTGGAGACATAAGCTGTGTGGAGATGTACAAGGACAAACTTAGAGGGCAGGTGACAACTCTGGTAGCAGAGGCACAAGGCAAGGTGACAGAAATACTGACCATAGGTACAAGCGTAAGGCGACACATCTTCTGACTGGGGGATGACGGGTGGTGTGTCAGTGTAATGTCTTCCTGTCCAAATACACGGTGTGGTGACAGATTTGGTGACCTGCGGGATCCAGGGGGAGAAAACAGAGTAACTAGAGAGATGGGAAGCTAGGTGACAGATCTGGTGGCTGAGATGGGACACAGACTGCTGTACAATGGTGCAGGAGAGACCAGGGGCTGAGACGGTTCAGAGACATCATGATGACAGTTTTTTCTGGTACCATATCAGTCATGCTGTTCTTCTGGATATACTCTGGGAAAGAAAAAAACAGGGAGAATTTGATATTAGGGGCACACTTTGCATTTTAAAGAAAATACGATGTAAAAAGCTTTTCCTCCTGGGAGTATATTTTACCAGCAGAGGTTTCAGAATTCCTTAATTTCTGTTCCATACTACATTGAAATACCAGTGGCAAAAGTGTTAGAACTTCTGTTTGTGAGGTACTATTTCTGTTAATATCCAGGGCACTCGGTACATTCATCCATGATTTATTGTTAAAGTTTGTCTTTCTGTTGTATTTTAAAACTTAAAAATAGCCTCATCCCACTGCACTACCTCATGGAGCAGTTCAGGTTGGTTCACAAAATTACTGAAGGAATGCTACCAAGGGAAAGAAAGATCTTTGGATGTATACAAGAATAATTCCCCAAATGTGCATATTTACAAACAATTATGGATTAGATGTTAGATTAATACCTAAGGTGAAACCGAAACAGTAACGCTTTCAAAAAGAGCCATTAATTTCAACAGGAAAATTTGCTAATATAAATCATTTTTTAATATATTGACTGCATTGGTGCTAAAAGCTGCAGGGCAGGCGTTTCTTTCTGGTGACATCCCCACTGCTTTGCACCTAGTCAAATGCAGGACACACTTGGCTGCATGCATAATATTTAGTCAAGTGCTTTTTAAAAGACATGGAGAAATGTGCACTTTTTCGTCTTCAATTTATCACCCTCGGTCTGATAGCAAAAGTGAACATAAGTGAAATCCAAAGAGAAGAATGATAAAAGAAAAATATATACAATATTCCAGAGGTTTTATAAGCTGTTTCAGAGTAACCCTGTGCATGGTAATGCATTGTGTCCAGAGCTTTTCCAGCAACCTGAATGGTTTCGTAGGTGGGTGCGTCTTGTGGATACCAGCAGATGAAATAATTTATTTTTCTGTCCCTACATCAGGTTTTCTATGCATTAGTATGTCTACCTGTTCTTTGTCCAAATAAAAATAAGTCAGTAATGTGGGAATGGAGTTTATAGTGTCGATCAGTGCTTTTTCCTTTACCAGCTGCAATTTGGCAAATTAAAGGAGAAGAAAGAAAGGTCTCTACTGTTGTATGGAAAAATTTCAGATGGTTTTGGTTAGTTTCTTACCTTTCCTCAATGGCATAGAGATTTTGAAAATATTTTGCAATTTTCCTATTCAAATGCCTGACTGAATGGAAACCTGTAGAACGTAAATTATAAAGATGGATGTACAGAAAGAACGTTCATCTCATGCTTCCCTATCAACAACTGCATTTAGAGTTGCAGCATCTCCTCTGAAAATTCATGTCAGCCACATAACCTGTAAAGCAGGACAGGGAATCAAAGCTCTACCCTGCCTTAGGGCCTGCGGAGTGACCCTTCAGCCTGAAAACATCAGTCAGCGCCACTGCTGGGAATAGGAGGTATTCCACAGTGTATTTGTTGGTTTTTTCTTAAAAAATAAAAGGGATACTGCTTCTATCCCAGAATTTCTCAGTCTGTAGTAACTTAAGCGGTTTGAATTTTTTGCAGGTGGAGTATACAGGGAAACTGGAAATAATGCAGTTTTACAGCAATGAGTTCATGTATACATTATTTTAGCAATACCAACATAGCGCGCAGCCCCAGTTCCTAGTATAGAGCAGGTGGCTCTGTTTCTTCTTCCTTTTATTGTGTCAGAATGACCTGTCTGCTGAAAAGGTCAACCCAGTTCAAAAATGGCATATGTGGTTGCAATTTTTAAGGTTTGAATAATTTTAGGATTTCCCGCACTTCAGGACTGTACTGGTGCTTGGAGTCAGGATGTGAAACTGCCTCAAAATCGACCAAGGCAACTTCTTTGCTGGTGGTTTGTGAAGTGCAAAAATACAGACAGATCAGTAGTCAGGGGAAGTAAATAGGATTTCATATATTGTTTTATGATGTTGAGTAGCAGTAATAATGTGAGTTTGAGAGGAGATGCTTTAATCCAGGTTTTGATGTCTAACATTTTAAGTAGGTGTGGTAATTTTTGTCTCTCCATTGTAAGACACGCGTCTGGAAATAGGTAACTACTCCTTCAACCCTGCGTTATTTGTCTGGTCTTTCCTATGCGGATGAGAGTAAGATTAGGAAAAGATTAGTGATGATTCCTTGAAATAGATTTTTTTCAGGCAGCATTATCTGCATCTCTTTCTTCATTACCACTATTATTACTACTGCTAGTACAGTAGTCTGAGAGAGGGCATCCTTCTAAAATACATTTTGATGTAACAAGGCACTGATGGTTTTTCCAGTGAAATGCCATACGCATGGATTCTACAAAGCAACTTTTTAAAAACTCCTCTGGGTGTATAATTCCTTCTCAAGCTGTCTCAAAACATAGGCAATGTAAAAATTGTGAATTATTAAACGATTTCTCTTAAACTTTTTTGAAAACTTTCTTGTGGAAGGAAGAGGACGTATTAATTGCATAATCATTAATCTAAAGTCTATCTATCCAAAGTACATATTGCAGTATGATGAATTTGAACACAGAAGCAGAAGCGACAGCAACATAATGCAAAATATATTCCATTTCTGTCCCTTGTGTAGCTCTAGAGTGCAAATGCAAAAATACATAAATATGAAAAAAGCACAATAACCCAAAAGGAATCTTGAAAGGAAAAGTGAAAACTGCTCCATTGCTTTTTTGCAGCAGGTCATTTCCTGGTACGTTTTTGGAGTATCTGTTGCAGCGGCTGTGTCCTGGAGAGATATGATATGGTCTGGGACAGAAAGTGTTTTCAACAAAGCTGCCATTAGCACAGGATAAATGGGTGTCAGTTGGTGCAGCACTTCCGGAATCCCCCTCTGCCAAGAAATGTAAAAATCTCTCTCTCAAGAAAGATTTGTTTTTTCAGTGGTCAGATGTCATGGAGACCAGCACTCCAGATGAATTCCTATTTTTCTCCGATATACAGTCTTTCCACTTCTGTCACACATGCGCAGAGTAGGTGTATGTTGTGTGTCTTTACACATATACGCATGAGGCCAAAGAATGCACTCAGTTGCATATAGGCCCCACGTACGTGTATATATATATATGATTATATATATTATGCATTAACAAGTTATGACTGTCAATGAGTGCATTTTAAAAGAATCAATGAGATTTTAGCTTTGGAGAGGAACATACGAAAAATATTTCTTTGTAAGGGAGAGTTTAAAGCTGCATCAAATGAACTCCAAAGAATCACCTCGAGACATCAGGCTCGGCAGCCGCGTCTGCAGTACACGCAGGCACCCCCTGCGTGCTGTGATTATTTCCTGCATGCATAGAATATACTGAATGCTGGGCTTATATTTTAAGAATATTTAAAGGAAAAAGCTGAATTCAAGACTCATTTCTAGGAATACAAAGCAGGCCAGAAGGTCTTAGTGGTTTGGACTCTTCAGTAATTTTTTGCTGTCTACATTCTTATAATGTAATTTATTGTGAATGTTATAAGGAAGGACTATAACCAAAACAGCTCAACTGTCTGGAGACATGCATGTTAAAAACCAAAAAATGAGAAGGATGTTGCCTGGGTCACTGACCATTTAACAGCCCTTGAGCGGGATGTGAGAATGCTGCTTACGGCAGAGGCTTCAGTTTCTTTTTCTCTCTCCTTTGTAATAATTCTTTATCCAAATACTTCCAGTGAATGAAACCTGCTGCAGTGAGAGTCGCATTATCTATTCTTGCCCACTCTTCAGGTCCTTTGGTTGTCCTAATGTCTACTGTGTTGAGGGGTAAATATTTGACCACTCTGCTAGCCATTGCTTCACAGCCTCTGAGTGACCCTGCATTAATTAGTTGGGAATTTCGGGGCTTTGAATCTGATTGAATCAAAATATTGTTTTTACAAGTTGATGAAGGCTTGATTGATGTGGGTTCTGCTGATTCTTTAAAGGATTAAATTGTATGTACAGATTACAGAGTCCTGCCTGTCACTGCTTAAATGGGAATTGTTTTTTAACAACGTCAAGAGAAAACAGTGTTTTCCTTTAAAACAGAAAGAAAGAACGAAAGAAGTCCCATGGTTTCCCAAGGTCTTGCGCTCTCTGTCTTTGTGGGTGGTGTATTTCATTCAATCTAAAAATATTCTTTTCAGGCTAGATTTGTGCTTTCCTCCTCCAGCTATGCTGTCCTGTGTCTTGGCCATAAGAAATGGGGTATCTGGGTTCCAGGCTCAGAGATGATGGAGATCACAACTTGCAGGACCATCTGTCTGCTAGCCCATAGATTCTCCTGGACAATAGCAATAACATCTATCAAGTCTCTTAGGCCTTCCTTTTCAGAAGAGGAAAGGACCTCAGGGGACTAAATAAATACACTAAAGAGGATAAAGGAAGATGTAGTGGCAATCACATGCCAATAGTTGGACAGAAAAAAGGCTCTTTAACTGTACTGTTTAAGAAGGGGGAAAACTAAAGAGTAGCTATTCCTTATAAAGGACACTGTGGGCAATATGTCCCTTTCTGCACATATGGGATATATGGAGGTTTTAGCCTAAGGATTTATAAAACGATAATCTAATTTTACTGTAAACCTGTTACACTGAAAAATGGCTTGTTCCTATAGACTCTGTGCTTTGTAATGAATCAGCCCCGATAAACACAGAAACACTAAAACGAAAGTCATTTGGCGTAGGCCCTACTGAGGGATGTGTAGCGGAATCACTCTAAATTGCTATTTAAAATGCATGTGATCATTTTCAGAATTACTGCACTTCGGATTTACTGTAGCCACGGCGTCTCTTTGGGAGCAGGAGACCTGGCTGGGGGCTGCCCTCCCTTCACCTGGGCCAGGGGTGATCTGCTCGCATAAGGGCAGGGGAGGAGAGAGGGGCACGCGTGTTTTTAAAAGCCATCGAGGGAAGAGAGAGGGTAACATAAAAGCAAGTACATCACCATAATTGCCTGACATTTCACCCAAAACACATCAAACACAAGAGCTAGTGATTCTGAAACGAAAAGAGGGAAGGAAACTGTCCTCAACTAATATCCTGAGAAAAGAAGTTTCCAGAGACGATCTGGAGATAAAAACCGTATCAAACAACAATTTCTGCACCTACTTCAGTTTGACTGGAACAGACTCCAGCTGCTTCTAGGTTTAGTTTCCCCTAAATGTCATTGTGTAACTTTGTGTAAAAATGTTGTATAAGAAGAAGCGTTTCTGCTTCCTCATTATTGTTTGTAAACAAATACCAAATCTCACTTTCCTGTTTTGCTTGCTGGAAGAACATTTCTGGAAAGAAAACTTTGACAAAAATCATATAGCTGTAAATAAAAATTAAAGTATAGACGATCTGCTAAGCTTAATTAAACAAAATATTATTTTCTAGTGGTAGAGGAGGGGGAAAGGTAAGGCAGAAATGAGAGGGAGAAGGAAAAAGTATGATTTACTTTTCAAGAAAATTAAGAGCAACTGTGTTTTGAACACAAGGCGGAGCCTTCTTTTTATGGACACCATCTTTCTACAACTTCTTCAGGTATCAAATTGGCACAGTATTATTATAGTGTGTCTTATTTCTTGAGAACAGGCTTTAAACCAGTTTTTATTTATTTTCACATGCTGCTACAAAAAATAGATTAGTATCAATGGATTTACTTTTTAAATTTTATTTTACGTTAAAGCTCTGCTTATGAAAGTACTATTAAATATTATTTCTGGTGATGTGCTTGGGGTAGTTAGCCGTATGGATACAATTTGTACCTTCCTACTACTCTTAAGATCCCCACACCAAAATTATTCTTAGTCTGGGTTCAGTTTGGGAGATGACTGCTACGAACAAAAGTTTTCCTAAAACTAGCTACCACCCTCGCTGTCACAGCCTGCGCAGCCTTCCCCTCGGCTTCCTCTGGGCCATGGGCATGGCCAGGAGCGTGCCGGTGGTGCCCAGGGCGCGCTGCTGGGACACGCGGCTGGCACTGCGGCACCGACCCCGCTCACCAGGGCTCTGTGGGCTGAAGGCGCAGTGTTGGCCAGACTCTCTCGTGGGCATGGTCCACAGCGAAAGCTGAACTCGCACATGGGGCATCGCAGTTATATATTGGGTATTTTTCCTTGGTAGGGATCTTCATCTGATTTTTCTTCGGGTATTTCCATGAAGGAAGGTGTATGTGCGTGCAAGATGCTGTGCTCGTGCTGCTGGTTATAGGTTGTTTTGTGAACAGTCTCGTCCTGAAGGTGATTCAGCAGTTTATTTGTGGACGTTTTTGTAGGTTTGGACGTTATTGTAGGTTTGTTGCAGGCAAAGTGGATTTGGCTTCTTGAATGCCGTAAGTGCAGGTTTCACTCGGCCCCATGACATCATGTAGCAGAAAAATGCAGTCATGGATTTTAGGATGGCTTAAGGAAACACTTTGTTGTACAAGCCGGTGATGTGAAATAAGGCAGCTTGGAGAGTCTCTGGCCAGCAAAAACTCCCATGGGACTGAGTTTCTAATAATGATGGTAAAATGAAGTTCTCGGGGTTTGTAACTTTTCCATTAAAATCACAGATATCGGTCAGTTTACTTCCAGCATCCCAAAGGTATAATTAGTTAATATATCTGCATTTAGCAGAAAGCTCATTTAAAGGAGGAACTGGAGAACGTATCCAACCCAAAAAGTAACGTTCACACTAAATCTGATTCCCACATTATGTGTCGGACCACTCAGCTGGGCATCATGGCCGCAGGACACGCAGCGGAGGGGACGGTCCCTACAGCGGTGGCGGGGCTGTGGCTCCCCGCCAGCCCCCACACCCTGCCTCCCCCCGCTGACAGCTCCCTGAACTTAGGGCTCAACACACACTCTTTGTGTTTACAGCATTAAATCGTATCGGGTGGCGTTATTTCGTGAACAAAACAAAACCGTACTGAAAAACACCGGTGTGCTTTTGATTTGTATGTTCTTCCTCTGCCTTTAATCCTGTTAGGAGCCTGCACGTTTTTTCAGTGTCATGCAGCTCACTAGCCAGTCGCAGGATTCTGAATAGGAAAAATATGTAGAAACCTTCTTCCATTTTAGCTTTCGCATCTTTTTCTTGCCAGCCAGAAAGCTGTACAGAGGGTCTGCAAGCTGCTGCAGTATCCGCTGTCTTTTAACCTAAATTACTGAATTCAAAATAACAAAACCATCACAGCTAACAGTGCAACAGTGTCCAGACACCTCTGCCTTTTTCATGCGGAATAATTAGCAATCAGGAAGGAAAGATTTAATGTACCTGTTATCTCCTACGTGCTTTTCCAACTTCTCACATGTATATATTCTTATGTAAGTGTCATTTTGAAAGGGCTCCTCCGAATCCGGAGCTTCTGCGTCTGGCTGAGACGCGTTCACCGTCACTGACCACTTGGCTGCATCTCATCAGGAAGCATTTGCTTGTGTTCATCTTGTTACCCTGAGCTCAGGCACCCCCAGCCTCTGCCTTTGAAGTGCCTTGGTTTTTTAAGGATTACATGCTACGTTTGGAAAATATTTTTGTTTTGTTTTGAACTTAAATCCGTACAAGAAAGATAACGGTTGTATTTAATGATTTAATGTATTGCCATTTATAATTTTCGTTAAGTAATTTGCCATGCAAAAATGAACACCGAGTGTTTTTTATCCCGTTTTTATAATGTATTTATTTCAGTATATTTTCTTAATACATGTATGTGTTCAGATATGTGTAACAAACAGTTTTGAAAGATAGGAACGGACTTTAATAACAAATAAAAGAGCAGTTCCTATTCAGCTTGAAATTGCCCACAGCTAAATTCAAGGAAACATATCTGCAGCTAAACTGAAAAGTGCAGGAATGGGTTTAATCATTTAACCTCTGGATTACAAGCCAGGGCATTTAAAAATCCATAGCGTGGGGTTTGCTTATTACTTATATGAATCACATCTCTTTACTGAAAAAAAAACCAAACCAAAAACCAAAAAAAAAATTCTGGAAACTCGTGTTCCCCTCTCTAATGGTAGTTTAGATTTCCCTTTTTGTCAGGCTCTATCTCAGGAAAGAAAGGGGGAAGAACATTTACAATTGTTTAAAATTGTCAGTGACATTTAATTTCTGTCAACAATTTCTTAATTATTACTTTAAAAGCGAAGCTTCAATGTGTCAGTCTAAACAGTGATACAAAAGGCTTTTTAAGAAATCACAAATTAAGGTGCTAACATTTACCATTTTCAGATACTGCTGATTAGATTAGAGATAATTATTTCTCATAATCTCGCTACAGAAAAAGCTGTATGTCTAGTCATCTCAGAACATCTAAACGAAATTACAGAGAAACAGTTTCTGTCTGCAACGTTTGCGCTTGCGTTCAAAAAGAAGAGTGTAAAGGTTCTAATTTTATGCAATATTTACTGAATTAAAATATCTTAGAAATGTAAAGTCTTCAATCTAGTCTGGCTTTCCTGTTGCAAAACACAGGCTTTTAGAATACTTTGCATTTTTGCTTCTTGCCATAAAAATGAAATAGCAAATGTTCAGTTTGAACGTACATTTGCAGGCTGTTCTTGAGAACATTTCCTAAAGTTTAAAATTGAACGAAGTCTAATTAATAGTAATATTCGCCAGACTCTTTTTCTTACCATAAATAACAGAAAAGCAAATACTTTTAACAGAGCAAAATACATAGTCCAAACTAAAGGTTTAGTCAGGGCTGCTGTTTTAAAATGGAAATTTAGGTGATCTTATTTGTCATGTTTTAAATACTTCAAATCAAGTATTTTAACACCATTACAAAGAATTCACATAATGGTATCAATCCTAAAAAATGTCATGCTTCTGCTGCAGAAGGCTTTGCCTTTAGTTAAGAACTCAGGGCTATTATCAAAATTAGAAATGTCATTTTCTCCATTATTTTAATGGAAAGTTACCTTTGGAAGAATAAGTCCATTTTGACATGATATAAATGTTTTAAAATAAAAAAGCATTGAGGGAATCACAGAAACATTTTAATCTTAATTATTCATAAATAGCTACCTCAAGTCCATTTTAACAAAATGTCAGTTGACCAAGAAACATGCTTATTTTGCATGAGAAAAAAGAAGATTTGGGCTGTAAAAGGATGCTTTATCAATGTATATTTAACTTAAAATGAAACTTGCAAATCAGAAACAACCATCTATCACGAAAGTGCATTAACGTTACAGCATTTGCTACTGAAAATTCAGCAACATTATGAAATTTTTAACTCTTTGGCTAACTAACTAAAAAAGAAAGGGCAAAGGACTAGTATTATTTATCGACAATTTAGCAGGAATTTTTTGATAAATTCATCTTAAATACTTGGAGGAGCTCTATCTGAAGAAAGCATTTAAGATGTTACAATGGTAAAGTTTTGAAATGTAACTAATACTCTTTTAAACATTTGAGGAGCTTTGTATTATTTTTCCTAGCCCTACCCTTGAGAAACGAACTCCCACATGTATGTTTTAATATACTGTGCACTTGCAGTTAAACAGTTGCTTTCTATAAAGACATCTAGAAAAAGACATGCTATTTGATTTCTAAATACAATTGATTGTTTTGTTCTTTTTAACTATGCAGATTAAAGTAATAAAAAAGGACTTTTTGGAGTTACAGGAAGAATTAATTGTTCCTTTCGGCTCCTCTAGAACCTATAATTTCTGTGTTCGTGCTGTCCTGCATGGTTGCTTGTATGTTTGTATATACAGGTTTCATTGGCAGACCTAATTTCAGAATACATAATGCATGATTTTGAAACCAATTTGTTATTGTAATAAAATATTTTTAGGAATGCATGGTGGTACTTGAGAGGAGAATGTTAAATTATACATGTATTGTGGCCGAGTGCATTCATTTAGCTCAGTGTGCAGGTGAATCTCCCCATGACCTTGGCACTCGCAGGGTAGCATAGAATAACAATCAAATCTAGGATTGGAAATCCTACCATTTCCAAATATTAACAACTTCTTTCAAAGGAAATGCTGATTTCAGCATTTATGTTAATGGCAACATCAGTATATCTTTCAGAGAACTTAAAAAAAAAAAAAGCCATGATCTTAATAGGATTAAAAGCCATGCTTTTTATTTTCAAAATGCTAATTTGTTTTCTGCATTCTGTTTTCATATCAGGTCTTGTTATTCAGTACGCTGGGATCTAGAGGACAGTGAAAGCTGCCAGAAACGCGTTGGTAATGATAGGAAAGCTACATAAAAGGTTTCTTTCTTTTTGAAAGAAATTCTATATTCCTTGCAAGCCTGTTTTCCCCATCTCTGTTAGTTGGTTAGAGAAACTAAATGCAGTGATACTGATGAGAAGCAAGGGGAGAGCATTTTGCTTTATGTTGCTGCTTTGTGTATCTCTGTATTTATTCCTTTCACATTAAGGAACAAATGTTAGTCATTAGAGGTGCATTAATTGAAATAGCCTGTGACCCATATTAGTGAGATGAACTGATTCGGCCAGCGAAGTTTGGCTGTGAAATTTAGAGTAGCCCGAGGCACCTGACATTCTGTAATCTGCTTATCTTGCAGGCTTTCACAAGCAGCTCTCCCATCGTCATTCATGCTGAACAGTGGGGTGTAGAGAGGAGGCCAGAACAGAGATAATAATTTACCATGTAATTTGTTTTGAGATTCCTTTGATAGATTTCAAAACCGAAGCATCCTGCAAGAGAACAGGGCCTTTAAAACCTTTAAGCCAAGCCAATTCTGTGCTTGGTGGTGGGTTATGTAGCGTGCTCAGCGGGAAGCCACCTTAACGAATGGACACCCAAGGCACTGACCATTCTCAGTGGGGACCCTCTATTTATTTAATGGCTTTTAAACATTGCTTCTATTTCTTTTCCTCCTACAATGACTCTTATACCCGATGCTGTAAATTTGGGGAGAACAGAGTACAGTTCAGTGCAGGTTGATGAAAACCATTTGCCGCAATCAAGAGGGGCAGGTAATTTTCTAGACAGATTTGTTTTGTAAATGAGGTGTTCCATTTGGGGAGCTGGGGCAGCCGCGCACCTGGCTAACAGGTGTGCTGGTGCAGGACAGCTTGCTTTAATTCTCTACTAGTTAAGGGATATTTCTTCAGCCCACAAACTTTTGTTTTAATGCCTTTGTGGAGGCATAAAACATAACAAAAATTCAAGGATTTTATATTCCAAACTTCAAAACTTTCATCCAAAAGGGAAAAGGATCAAAAGGAAAAGGTGGTGCGTTTCATGTTCTCTTGTGGTTTTAATACTTGTTAACTGACCTATAAACTGAGTAAAGAAACGTAGGGGAATTTTATTACAGAAAAATCTACTGCGAATCATCCCCAGCTGCTTTTAGAGATAGGAGAGGCTATTTTCACTCTTGCTTTCAAGGGTGATATATGCAATCTCCTCACCTTTCCTTTGTTTCCATACTCACGTTGTGCATCCACAGCCATATTGCTTTTTTGTTTACTGTATTTCTTCTCATTTAGAGCAGCTGCTTTCTTTTTTCAGCTGAAGGAGAGAGAGTCACGAAAAATCAACAGTCTCCTTTGCTGCTTTGCTTGATTATTTTGTTTGGTGCCGTCCAGTTAATATCATCTTAATGCTTGTAATTACTGTGCATGACCTTGGATCCAAAGGACTTTTTAAAACCTGGCTGTTAGTTTGGCACAGATGACCTCTGAGCCTGTTGCTGTGTTAACCGTAGGGTTTACCTGGAAGGGGAAGTAGAGGTGCTGGGAAACTTCTAAATCTGTATTACTGTAAAAATAACTATTAGAGCTTGGGAAATGCCCCTTAGAATGATAAAAATGATGAACACGTTGAGTGAGGAAATACCTAGAGAGAATGGGTCTGGAACCTTTTAGGCTGAATTTAAGTTTTTTAGATCAGTGTGTTGCTGTGTATTCTGTACAATGCCCCGCACAAAGGAACCCTGGCGGGGGCCTCTGGGTACTACTGTAATGCAAATAATAATAAATCATAATAATGGACAAACCATGTTGCTTTTAAAACGCACGGCCTTTTGTTGAGGACTTAAAATGGTTTTAGGGGAATGCTGGCTCTATCCATTTTATAATGGCAATCACAGAAGTTTTTAACAAAGCTGTAACATTGAGAGAACTTAAGCATTTGAGAGCCACTGCTTTGTTTTGAATAGAGAAGCATGATAGCAGAAACAATGCGGGTAACAAAATTAAACAACTGGGATTTACCCCTGGGTCCCCTGGATAATCGCAGAAGTCACCATGAGCAGCACAGGGAAGCAGGGGGGCTGCAGCGGGGTGCAGCTTCGTCTGACATGGTACTGGCTGACAGGCAGATTGTCAACATTTTAAAAGCTCTGAAATCAGAAAGAAGACAACAAATACAAACCCATAAGATTTCTTACAACTGCTGAAGAATGAGAAGGCCTCTTTGTGGCAAGAAGGTGCCCTGATGTGGGTGGCAGTAATACAGGGTAATGTCCTGAAGCGGACGCGCTTCTGAAGTGTGGCCTTAGCTCTCTCATCAGATTCATTTCCTAGTGGTTTTTCTTCAGTACATTCCAGTTCTCATCATGCCTTCATTTCAAACAGTGATCACGCAGCAGTGAGAATTACTCAAAAAAAAAAAAAAAAAAAATTACTTTTTGTATCACGGAATTTTTCAGAAGAAAAAAAAACCCCTAGTTTTGCACGTTAAGGGATTTTTATTGACTATTGCAAAAAGGGGGTTGGTTTGGGGTGTTCAGCCTTTTCCCAAGCTGCCTGCCCTTCTACCGGAGGTGCCGTTGGCGGCTGGAGGGTAGAGCCGTGGGGCCGGGGCGCACGGCGCGGGGCTGCGCTGCCGCTCCCGCCCGGGGCCGCGGGGCGCTGCGGGGGCCGGGAGCGGGGCCGGGGCCGCGGGGCGTCGCGGGGGCCAGGAGCGGGGCCGCGGGGCGCTGCGGGGTCAGGGGCGCGGTGCGGGCGGCGCCTCCAGCGGGCGCGCTGCGGGTCCGCGCCGCCCCGGGTTCCCGCTGGCCGAGGTGGCGGTGGCCGGCGTGTGATGCGGCAGGAGCGCGGGCGAGGGCTCGGCCCCGTGCCTGCCGCCGGGCCATTGCTCTGTTCA
Organism: Rissa tridactyla; assembly: GCF_028500815.1. NCBI lineage: Eukaryota > Metazoa > Chordata > Aves > Charadriiformes > Laridae > Rissa > Rissa tridactyla. The sequence continues at coordinate 93,961,926 of NC_071469.1, forward strand.
GCAAGTCGCGTTCCTCCTTCCTGCACGCAGCGATCCCGTCGGGCTGTCCTGATGTTACCATGGGCTCGATGTTGCCATTCTTCTTCCCGATTGCCCCAAAAGCTTGATTTCTGTGAGAAAATGTTTTCCGTGCAGTTGACGCTACCCAAATGGCAATGGATCTCTGTCTCTGATGTTCACAAGGGGGTCTCTTCTCTACTTGATTTATTAAATTTAGAAAAGGCTTATCTTGGAAAACAGGCAAACAGCTTTTCCCATGGCAGTGTATGGCATCCGTTCAGGCTTGTGCAATCTGGAGATCCATTTGTATTATTAATAAAAAGAGTATGAGTTGCAGCTTATTTAAGAACATTTCAGGATAATTATCTTAATTAGGAATTGTTCTTTTTTAATAAGTCTTGTTTTATAGGAGTTACTTCATGCTACTGTATAGCAGAAATTTTCCAGACCCATAAGTTATGTCGGTGGCTTTTAAAAATCAGCTGCATGCTTTACAGAATATCAGGGAGGTCTCCTTTATTTGCAGGAAGGATTTTCTGCTTATCTTTCTGTAATGGTGCAGTAGCTTTGCTACGGGGCGGATTCTGAAGTATCACTTAACATCAATCCATTTCCTTAAGATTGTTGATAATGTGGTTTGTATTTCAGAACTAATAAATAGGCCAGATTTCTTAGATAGGTTTAAAAAAAAAAAAGCCAACCCCAACCCCCCCACCCAACTTCTTGTAACGCCTACATTTTTTCGCCTAAAGTCGTTATTTTGGAGTTTGGTAGTATCCTGGGTTTTGGAAAAACAGCGTTTTCTCATTCCGCTCGGATTTTGTGATGGGACTGTGGCTGGTTTTTGGTTTTGTTTTTTTCATTTCTGTCCGTTCATGTATTTTTATGCTTGCTGTGCTAAGTACCACCAGACTTGAAGCCACGTTTAAAGTTTACGCAGGTTGCTCCCCAGACAGATTAGGGCACCAAGGCAAGTACTTTCAGAAGCAAACTTCTCAGACTGAGAAATTTTAATTTAGATGAATTTCTGATGGGTTCCCAAAATCGTGTAGGGGGATATAAGCATAGGGCTATCTAAGTCTCTGCTGCTGATTTGACTAATGCTTAGTTTTATGGGAACGTATTTTGTGGAGGTGCTCATAGGCAGTTTCCCTTAGGTGTTCAAAAATAACTGTAAGGTTGGACAGAAATTTAACTTTTCAGGTTTAATGATTCTTCTGTTCTTCCTCAGTTATGTTGGACTTTGGTCTTACCCAGGGCACACAGAGTATTCTCTTTTCATTTTTCAAAAGAGAAGTATAAATACCTTTCAGGTATTGAGGATTGTAGCTGTCGTTCAGTAATACACAGGGCAGAGAAAAAGACCAACTCCAACATACCAAGAAAAATTAGTGAAATATGGAAGCTTTCCTAGTCAAATACACTGCCCGAGTAAGTAAAAACTTGGCAATGGGTGAATTTCAATGCAGATGTCGTGCAATCGAACACCTCAGGTGAATGGAGGGTGCTGTGGGCGGCTGGCTGGCTGCAGCCCCACAGCGGCGCCCATCGGGTCGGACGCCAGCCTGGACGCGCTGCGGAGAAGGGAGGTGTGCGACCCCCTGGAGCGAGGTGCTGCGTACCCCACTGTGCCTCCCAGGGGAGTATAGCCGCGGATTCGATTTCTTACCGCTCATGGATTCACTGCGTGGAAGTTTTATTTTATTTTTCTTGTTTAGAGAAAAAAGCAGAGAAATGTTCGAAGAGCACCCAGGGTTCACAGTGGCTGCTTACTGTGGGCTGTGAAATCCCTACTGTTATCTTACAACCCTTTCACAGAGGAAAGACAAGTAAAAAGGTTTCTGACAGACAAACTCAAAACCGAATAGTTATTTTTTTCCTTGAGATGAAAAGTAAAATGTAACAAGCACATTTAATTTCTCCTCTTATAGCCAGCTTTTAATAAAAAGGCACCCTGCAATGGGAGCAGATAATGTTTGTCTTATAAAATGTAACAGCTAGTTCCCATTTTAAACACAGATCTGCTGGCTGGACTTTGTTGTGGGCTGAGAACTGACAAGTTTGCAGATGCTACAGCTTGTTACCTAATCAGAGCCAGATGCTGTTCCTAGGCGTCTTTCTCACTGTCACCACATCCCTTACCGCAGCGAGGGGACAGCCAGAATTCACGACAGACCTTTTTGTGCCTGGTAGTCTTGCCATATTTTTTGTTATCTTCATTCTCTGTTTGTTTTTAATTTAAGGGGGTTTGCACTGGCCGGAGATACAGACGAGTGAACGGGAGAGGCAATCTGGAAGAAGCTGATGTCCACTGGACATCTGTTTAAATTCACCAGTCAGACACAGAAAGAAGCCTGTGTGCCTTTAGTTTGTTCTCGGGAAATGGCCTGCAGGAAAATGAGGGTATTTGATTTGGGAATTCATTAGATAATTCTGTACATTATACTTCAAATAATACATAGGCCTGAGAGAATGTTTTAAGTAAAATTAAACACTTCAGTGTGGCTGCAGCTGTTGTCAGGCTATTCCAGCGCAGGAGCGCAGGGAGGGTTTTTGCCCCCTCTGAACTGCAAATTGAGTTCAATATTCTGTTTGCATTTTTAAAAAAAGTAGCAAAGGAATTTGGATTCTAGGAAGTAAAGGGCTATTTGCTTGAGATCATTATTTGATCCAGCACCTTTTGCAGCAGGCTTTCCTTTCTCCTACCAAGGAAAATGCTTAGTACTCTATGCTGTTAGCAGTACTGTAGCTCTCTGTGTTTAATTGACTTGTTCCCATCTGCTATGGAAACGTAAAGTTTGCAGCTCTTGTCACCCAGCTATGTGCATTGTGGTGTGCGTTTCTTGTATGAAATACTGTGTGACAAGAAAAGGGGTTTGCCTGCCCGTGCCAAATGATGCCAAAAGTGTCACGTAGTGTGCACAGCTATAGCGATGTTTGTTTTCGAAGCTGTTTTCACATATGAAATTATCCTCATGCTAAACCATGCGATGTGAAACATTCAGGAGTTGGAGTTGCTCCTGTTTACAGAGGGATCTGCTTTCTTTCTTTCGCTCTTGAAAGAACCTGTTATGCAGTGGGTAATAAAACTAAAAATAAAGATCAGAGCCAATGGAAATGCTGTAATGTTTCTCGGCAGAAGCATTAGAAACTGCCCATAAACCATGAGGCATTCAAAAATTTGCACCCTATTACTGTGCCCTCCAGCCCCTCTGGAATCTCTTTTCTCCAACAGAATTTTTTTCTGTTCCCAGCACCTCTGCACTTGTGGGTTGTGCTGCTGAGCCCCAATTCCCTGACACCCTGCTTGTCCTCCACCGGTGGCTGAGGGGGAATTTGTACTTGGTCCTTCCCTGCTGCCACTTCTCCAGGGTGAGTTTGAACCCTGAACTCCCTGCCTTCCTCTGGAGCCACGGAAGGGCTGGAACACGCAGTCCTTAACGGGCAGTTTGGGAGAAGCTTTGGTCTAATCTGTACAGCTGAAAGTAGTGGTGAACTCTGATTTATCTTCCAGTGAGGGCATATTTATAACTTTAAGTTGTGCTTTCCCAGAGTGTGCACGCCTTCTTGTGTTTCTGGTGTTTGGGTCTTTGTTTGTTTGCGGTTTTTTCTTTGGTTGGTTAGGGTTTTCTTGGCCCCCCCCAATCATTTTGTGCTAATATCTTTGACATCTTTCCTAGAAAGCTATTTCATTTCATTAAAGGGACTCATTTTCCCTTTGACATCTCAAATAGCTGATGCTTTTTAATGTACATCTGTCTACTAGATGGAAAAATTTACAAAAATCTCTGAGCCAGAGTCAATCGTGAATCAGCTTTTGCTTTTTCACCCACCCCTGTTGTTTAGCCAGCGACTGCTTTATGCAGAGGCTCCACTTTTAAACAAACCTCATCTCTGGAGACGGCTGGCAGAAGGAGTGAGGAAGGTTTGCAAACTCATCCTCCCCAAACAAATCCCCCTTAAATTAAGTCACCTCCTGAAGCTCTGCCCTCCCCTCCCAGCACCCTCAGCCCCCCAGCTCCCCAAGGGCCGAGGTTTTCTCTGGAGAACAATAAGCCATCTTCTCTTCTTTTGGTGCCTGTCCAGTGTGGAAAGAGAAAGATGAGGTCAAAGTGGCAGGCTGTACAGCTTTCTTTTGAGCCAAACAGATGGTGAAGGTTAAGTGACAGCTCTGTGACTGCCTCTTTTGAAGTAATTGGAGATAATTTGTATTTTGAATCAGAACTTGACCACTGTCAGAAGGGAAGAAGGTTAATATGTAAACGATTTTACATTAGCCCCTGTTTCTTGGGATTTTTGCTCCCTCCCACCCCCCCCTTGGATTCTTGTTTCTATAATCCTTGCTCCAGGCTATTGGTAAGATTGTCTTTGAGCTCGGTGTGACTCGTCCTAGGCTGCAGTTGTTATGAAAGCCAACAACAGCTTATTAAGGCCAGGGATAATCTCTGCTACTGATGCATTGTTGCTTTCCTGCAGTCCAGTTAAGGCTGTGCATTGGAAACAAGATCTGGAAATGCAGTCTGACTGGAGAGGTTAGCAAAGAAATACATGAAATATTTTTTTTTTTAAGTTGAACCCCATTTTGCAGATTATTTCGTGTGTTTAAGAAGCTCCCCCTCAATTTCTATCATGATCAACAATGCTAATTTGATTTTGGCTTCCTCCTATCCTTTGTGATTTCTTTTTGGCCTTGAGCAGACTTCTGTTTATTCACTTAAAGTATGGAATGTACTGTATGTGTTGTATTCGCTGGTGCTTTCCTGGTGGGAGGTGTACAATAATTCTGAAATATTTCTAAAGCCTGATTTCAAAGCAGTAAAGAGTAACTGCCAAGTTGCTTCTCAGCCATTCCTGTTGGTATCATCGTATAAACCATCCCAGTAGTTCCACTCTGGTCCTACATCTTGTTGTAAATACCATGTGCAAGAGCAAGTGGTGATCAGCTGGGATTTCTTTACCCACTCCTTGTATTTAAACTGTGGACACCGAAAAGACCTTGTAGGGAAAGACCCTTTAAAGTCTTCTTCATCCTAGCTGGCGTTCCGAGGCCTTGGCACACGGAAGGAAAACAGGCAAATGTTTCACGCTTATTTAAATTCTGCAGCTTGGACTTCGGTGTTTCTCAGGAGATGAATTTGAATTTTGGGTGTAGCAGTCGGTAGCCAGAGAGGCACCTGCAAATGCTGTTCAGGAGGTAACTCGGACCTTTTTGTGGAATAGATTTGTGGACTAATTCTTTTGTCCTGGCCCCAAAAGATTTTCTGCATGCAGAAGTCAGAAACGCTGGTGGAGAGGCAACGAGAACAGAAAGTCAGAGGTATTTTTGTGCATTTAAGTGCTGTTTCCACAGACGCACAGAAGGCAATATTGTATTTTATTCATATACATCAGGTTTATTATGAAACACATTTTTTCGCTAACTTGAAGAAGAAAAAGGAGATATTGGCTTGTTATTTCTGCCTTTTTCTTAACCAGGCAAAGTAAAGAAATGGTTGCAAAACCTTTAGAAGCATTCAAGTACCTCAGTGACTTTCATCAGATGTTCTCTGTACAAGAAAAAGAAAAAAAATCGTTCTATCTTTTTATTTTTACTTTGCTTTAATCTTATTTGATGATGTCTCAACAGGCTGGGACATGCTTTCTTGGATGGCAATTTCACTGCACCATATGTGTCTCTCACAAGATAGCAGAGTGAAATGAGTCTTGGCAGGAAGAGAACTAAACACATCGACAAAGAAAAGAAAAAATTTATTTACTTAACTCCCTGTTGCCTGCATACATTTTTCCCAGGGACCGCATCTGGTACAATGATTCAAAGTTGGTTTCTTACAAATGTACGTCTGAAGCATAGTCCCACGTTGGGTCACTTTTTCTAGCCATCCACACTGTTTGTTTCTTTGTTTTTCTTGTAATCCTGATTTAAATGTTTCAGTACCTAGATGGTGACCAAGCTAAGATAAAAGAAAATCTGCTTTTGCCTGAGAATCTCTGTTGCTCGTGGTCTCAGGGAGAGACCTGGTCTTTATTCAGCTGCAAAAAGGACTCTGTCATTCTTGGAAAAAAATTAAAAAATCATTTAACAACATGAAATTCTTGACCTAGCAGGGCATTCTTCTGGTGAGCGCCAGGCCTGGCCTTTAAACTCTGCGGTGAATATAAGAGATATTAGGCCAGGCTATGAGCCCCACCGGGCTCCCTATCATTGGAGGGGAGATTACAGATATTTATCTTGATTGCTAAAAGACTCTAGTTTTGTGCAATAAGTTTGAAAAATTTACATTTGCTATATTTCAAAGTAAGGATATTGCATATCTCTGGGTTGAAACAGCGGAAGGTCTGTTTGAATGCTAAAATCAATCAGCCAAGCAAAATATACTGTATTTGAACATGCTTGTAAGATAAATGTCACGGCGCTGCGCGGGCTGGGGTGACCACTCTCCCGGGCGGCCAGTTTCTTACCCCGACTATGAGAGTGTTTGGTGCGAAGTTCATAGCCACGGCTGCTTCATTGCAAAATTGACTTCCCCGCTCAGCAAAAAAAGAGTTAACCAGTCATGGTTTTTTCCAGCAGGAATCTGTAGAAGTCCATTTATGACTCCATGTTCCAAAGGCTTTTGCAGCTGTATTGGTTGGTGTTTACATTAGATCTCAGGGACGACTTCAGACCCGTTGGTAAAATATGTATTTGTACAGTTGGATATTTAGGAAGAAAATCAATACAGGTTTTGCAGTGACCTTGCTGGTTAGCATCGAGGTGTCTGGCAAAAATGATAACAGATGACCATACAGGTGATTTCCAAAAGATAAAATAAAAAAAAGAAACAAGCAAGGTTAGTATGTTTAAGGAAATTTGCATTTAAAAACAGTGGAGTGGTTATATGCCATTTTAGGCACCGTGTGAAAAGATAGAAAAGGGGAAAAAAAGAATACTTTGAGGCATTAGCAACTTACAGAAATTCCAGCTTTGGTACAGAATCATGGTGAGATTCCCACGGGATGCAATATACAGGTGATACATACGTGGGACCGGTGCACGGAGCAGAACTGGTCGGAGCGTGTTTCACGAGTGCTGAACTTTGCTGTGCTGGGTTGCTCCTCTCTGGATCCCAGTGGGGTGGTGGGAGGTTGGGAAGTTTTGCCTCTTTAGTCATCATCAAATGTTTTGTCCTTTAAGGTTTATTTCTTATGAGTCCTGCTTCTGGACATGGCAAGTAGCTTTTCAGCATGCAAGGAAGGGTTTCCCTCTGGAAGATGGGTAATAGTCAGGTGGACATAAAAATAGTGATCATGTTGATGCGACTTTTAGGATTTTATTACGTATTTAAAAACAATTTCCCTTTGTGCTCCTTCTAAATGAAGTGGTTAGAGATTTTTTTTTAATTCCTGCTTTTTTCACAGTATCTCTTTTTCCAAGGTTGTAGATATTTTATAATATATAAAATGACAATCACAGGGAGACCTAAATGATTGTAGTAATATAATTTCTGTGTAGATTCAAAGGCGAAAGTTCACTTATGCCAAGTTAAATTTGTGAATTTTATTTTCATTGTGTTGTGAATAGGTATAATGGAAATAATTTAGGGCTAGTGTTTATTCAAATACAAAATCGGGTTTTGACCCTGCGGCGTTTCAGACCCTTTGAGGCAGATATCCGTGGTCACTAGACACTGAAAGCGTGTAAATTGGAGTTTGCGTTACACAGCAGGTGCGGGCTCTGCTCTGAAACCAGGGCCCCGATGTGCCGAGTGCTGGGCGGGCAGCGGGGACACAGTCGTCCTTCCAAAGACTTCAGGGACTGCGTAATCCACATGTGCCCACAAAGTGGACGATTCTGCCTGAGAATTTTTCCTGATTACACAAATTCCTTTTATAAAATTCATGATTGGCAATCAGCGCTGGGTTCGGACTTCTTTCCCCCGTTTTTCCACCCAGCGGACACCACTGCTGACCAGAGCTCCGTGTGCTCCGTGAGACTCAGCACAGGGCAGTATCTGCGGTATTGGGCCGGGTGGAAGAACAGAGCCCTGCTCGGTGTTATAAACTGTCCAGAAAGCAATCATTTCGTGCACTGTGACACCTTTTGGTGCCCACAGGTGACCGGCATGTCAAGAAATACTTTCTGAAGAAGGCAATGAACTATGTGAATAATGCATAGCCAGAAATTTTCACAAAAGCTTTGGGGAAACTTTGTGAGCGAAAGGGTAAGGGGACTGGCTTTGAGTCAGATATTGAGGAGCTTTTGTGTTTCTCATTTGGAGAGGCAGTGTTCTGCTCCTGCTAAATGGCAATATTTATATAAAATATACATACCTTGTATTACTAAATATTCGATGTCGAAATTGATCCACGCTGCTATGCCTGTGCAGTTGCTTGAAATGGAAATGCAGAAAGAAAAGATGTGAGAGAAGCGGAGCACAAAGAGGAGCTATAGGTGAGGCTCCGAGCAATGATGCTGGCTCCCCTTTGACACTGGGATTCTGCATCCGCAGGCCCAGGGAAAAACACGGCGTCCCAGCCATGATAAACAAGAGCTGTTACCTTTAATTGGTCGAGAAGGCTTTCTGCAAAAATAGGACTTTTTTTTTTTTCTCTGCTTTTTCTTTTCACCTTCTGATATACTAAATTATTACTTATCTAGAGTCTGTGCGCCCTCCTGCCCTGCGAGCGTGCACTCATGGAGAATACTGGACAATTTATATTATCTTAAAGTAACAGATCCTACAGGGAAAAAGAATCGTTGGCATTCTCCTTAATTTTATATATTATTTTAATCATAATGAAAAATAAAAAAAATAACCCCAAAATAATGTCACCTGTGTCCCTAAGAGGGCAGCTTTTGGATCACGGGTGTGAGACAGGCTTGGTCGGAATAAACACAAAAATCATTTAGCAAATACTGTCGCATGGATGGCAGGAAAAAATCCTTTTGTTTTTGGATTCATATGAATGCAACATTAACTAAGTTAGTAAGAAATGTGTCACAAAATTGTTGTGTCTTTTTAAATGGCTTTTTAAAAATATCTTTAAATTTGGGCAAGTTATACAGATTAGAAAATGCATTAGTGACAAAACTAATGTTTCTTTTGTTAAAAGCTTTTAAGGTTTGACTGAAAATACAAATCATATCTGAATAATCTGGATTATACTTACATATTCTTTAGCTGTGTTGCTTTTTATTGACTATTAGGTTAAGAGAAAATCTCAGTGGCTTTAATGTTTTTTATTGATAAAGTACTTAGTATTAAAAGATAGGTTTTATTTTAAATTAACTTTAGGCAAATTATTTAGCTATTGTAAAATTGCTGTGTGTATGAGGATATGTATATGTGTAAATATACATATGCTTATATATTATCTATAAATCCCTAAATTTTTAGGACAAAGTTTTATCCCAATAGAGCTTTTTAATGACCTGTCAGTTTTCCAGTTGTGTGGACTGTTTAAAATTCTATATCATTTTCTGTTTTAATGCAATATCAGTTAATTCTCTAGAGGAAAAGAGATAAGGTGTTAAAATTGGGATAAAAGCTTCCAAATGCTGGAAAATTTGCTCTGTCAAACCCAAGGCCCTTTTTACTGGCAGAAACTTAGGAAGGTAAATACTACTCATACGTAACAAAAAATTTCAATATAATTTCTTTAAATAATATAAATGCAATTATCAGCACTTTCTCTGAAAACAGCTAAGGTTGAATTTCCTATTAATTTTTTATTTTTGATTGACGAATACAAAATCGATAGTTTGAAACTTGATTTCCCCCCCCCCCCCAGGTGTTGTTCTCTGGGTGGAGAAGGACAGTTGATTTTACTATTTTTCCTTTTTGATTATTTTGGTTTTTAAGAATGCGGCACAAACTACACTGCTCTTAGAAACCGCCTTCGAAGTGTTGTAACCAAAGCGTATTTAATTACATAAATTCCCTTCTTTCTAGAGCGATAACAATTTTTTTCTTGTGGAGGGAGCCTAAGAAACGGGTTCCAAAATGTCCAGCTGATAGAAAAGACACTTGGAAGAAAGAAATTAAAGCAAAACCTGAAAATGACAGAATTTCCCTTCGCTGTCCTGGGTTTGGCTCGTTGGCTGAGGCATTTTTAGGAAACCGTTGTCCCTGCTGCTCCTCCTTGGATGGTGTCCGGGGCGGCTCTGGTTCCCTGCCTTCGCCTGCCGTAGGTCCGGGCGGCTGCCTGCCCTGGCCCATGGAGGGAGAGCTGCCGGCGCGGGCAGGCTGCGGGCCGGCCGCCACGCGCTCTCGGCACAGGCGCGCTCAAGAGCAGTGTCCAGCCTGTCCTGTCAAGTTTATTGTCCACTCCATCAAAGGGTCTAATGGTCAGCAGAGAGGCTAAACGTGTCCCCGGTGGCCTGACATTAACAGAGTGGACTTGTTTAAGCGTTACCCAGGGTGTCTCCGGCTGATGGGGACGCCAATACCCGTTTCCCTCAATGAGCAGTCATTCGGATCATGACTCAATACAGCTTCCCCTGACACGGCCCAGCCCCGAAGGGCTCCTGGGGGAGCTGCCCTCACCTCCGCCACCAGCCAGGAAGGGCTGATCAATGCCCGCTGACAACAGGCGAAACGAGGGCCTCCCCCCAGCCCCTCCCGCCTGCCCGCCCTGGGAATGATAAAGATAAATGGTTTTACCCCAACAGAGAGACTGAGGCTGAACCAGGGTCCGGAGACGAGTCTAATTGGGCATCTGGAGAGCCCTAGGATGCTGCTCCTCGCCTACTGCGCTCCCGAAAAGTCAGGTTTACAGGGCAAAGGCAGAGCGAGATTAATCCAGATTAAATGATTTGGAACTACTTAGGCTGCGGCGCCTTTTTATCTCCGGCCACGCTACTGCGTGTAGAAGCATCTGTTAATACAAATGGGGGTTTGTTGTTCTTGGGAATAATGGAATTCGTACAGTCACTGCGGGATTGCACTGCTGAACAGCAAGGAAGTCCCAAACGTTTAAAAGAGCATTTAAAATCGGAAAAATAGTTTGTTTGAAATTTTGTGGTTTGAATTTATAAATAAGGTAAAGCTTTTCCAAATCGTAATTTCTGACAATGCAAGGAAACCTCATTTTATTAGCAGTAGCAAAATAGGAATACTTAAAATCCTAAAATTAGATCGATAGCAAAAAGTACAAAAAATGTAGATGTGGAGCTCTAGGTAGTTACTGCACAGTGTTTTTCAAATTAATCTTAAATATATCGTTTCTTTGAGAAATGATTTTAAAGTGGTTTCTGTTGGAAAATGAGAGGATATTTTCTGCATATTGGATTGTTACTTGAAAATACAATTTTTTTCCTAGTCGAACCAAACCTGCTGCACGCTAATATTCTAGGGAAAATAATTTTGGATTAAAATAGATTTATCTGATTTAAATTTTTAAACTTTTTCTAAAAACAATTTCTTCAAATATTTTATAGAAAAAACATGAAAACACTTTTTAACATACAAGTAAACAAAAATGCCTTTGACTGGGCTTGTTCCTACTGTATTGACAGATAGCAGGGGAGTTTCCTAATCTGTCTTCTTTTTCCAAGGCAAGCTAAAGATGGAAATTGCAAGAGAAAATGAGCCAAATAATATGATTTTTGATAGGTGTTTGTAGTTTGTCAAAGCTTTTTGTCATTCAGATGACTAATTTGTATAAATAAGTCTGAAAACACTTTGTATTAACATAATTATTTACATACAATATCTTCATTTTTCTGCTTTCATTAACAATTTTTTTGTTTACAGTTTCGAATATACTGTAGTAAATACTTTGTGCATATGTATATGTTTCTGAGTGTTGTCTCGAAAATGTTTGATAGTATCAGTTTCCGAAAGATTATGTTTATAAAATGCACATAGTTGTGTGAATTATTTATAACAAACGAATGAAAAAGAGATCCTGCTTTATATAACACTAACAACAGATTCACTTTTTCTTTGGCAACACAAATATTTATTATATTATTGTACTTAAAAAAGGCTAAGCCTCTAAAGTGTCAGAAGTCAAGCTGAACAAATTTAAAAGCAATGAAATGAAAACCGAGTTAGGCACAAAGGATCTTTTCTGAATTTACTGAAAGGCAGTCGCAAGAGCTGAAGAGGACAAGATCTGTGCCTCCAGTACCCTGTTTATTAGCTCTAATGATCATCTTCAAAGGAATATCGCTGTTACGTGGCATTTAAGGTTTTAAAGGAGTTCTATAAATGTTTGTGCGTTAGTGTTTTCAGCCAAGAAGCATATGTAGTATTTATCTGCAAAAAATAATCCGGTGCTCTATATTCTGTGTATGCAGTATATAGCATAAATATTCAGCTCAAGAACAGATTTGTAAAGTGTACGTGCAAGGGTGTATTTATGGGAAAAAACCACCAAATCTGAGAAATGCATATTCAGCACAGAAAGATTCAGTACCAGATGGATTATATTTTTAAAATTCTCTTTTCCGTCTTCCCAAGCTCTTCCATTTATGTGTTGCTGGGCACGATTTACAGACAGGTGGTGTTTGTGTTTTGAAAAGCAGTGTTACGAATGATTTACCCTGCCCGAGGACCGGGAGGACCTCGATGAGCACACGCAGGGACGGCCCCTGCCCCTTCCAGAGCGGGTTTGAAAATAGCCGGGCAGGGAATCTCGGGTGGCTGTGGACGGCGGCGGAAATTCAGGACAGAGTGCAGAACTGTCAGACGGCAATTAGAGAGCAGAGAAGGTGTTTGCCTTCTCTGAGGTGTGAAATGCGTTTTTGCGAGCATTTTGGAGCCAACCAGTGGTTTCTAAAATACAAGGTTAATCTCACATTTTTAAAAAGTAAGACTATATTTCAAATTAAGCAGCTGTGTTTTCCTTAAGTTTTACTGGAGGGAAACACGTTTCAGGGTTTCAATTGCGGTCGCAAAACTGACAGCAAATCTGCACAATCCCAATTCAGAAACGACGCTCTTCATTTTGGGAGTGCTGAAGAAATAAATCCCAGGGAAGCAACGCAGTAAGAGAAAAGGAGTAAAAAGGAAAATTCTGTATAAAAAATGAAGCGACCTAGAATCAGAATCTGCGCGTGTTCTGTAGTATCTTTGTCCAAAGGAAATTTCACTCTCCTTTGAAAAATTTTGTGCAAAAAAAATTAATTCTTTAATTTTGAATGCCAGCCCGGTATAGCACGGAGGGGAAAGCGCGTGAGGCCAGGGACGTGTGGCAAATAACCTGCTCCAGAGGCAGCGCAGCGACTGCGCAGGGAACATCTTGCCTAACAACATAGTTAGAGCCTCTTTTGACGATGCTAATATTCCAAGCAGAAAATAAGCCTTTTCTGGCCGAACGCCGTGCTTTGGGGAAGTTAGGTGTGTTTTATGATAAACCCGAGCGGCGTTGTGCCTCGGGTGCTGACAATGGGGCTGGGGCAGGGGGTGGGCTGGAGGGGCCGGAGATGACAGGCACGGAGAGGGACACACAATGGGATGACCGTGACTTTGAACAAATAAATAAAACATGTGAATCTCATTCTCCGCTCTCCCTCACCCCCCGCCCCCCACCCTCCCGTCCAACTGTGATTACATTTGCCGTGGTCATTTCCCAAATGTCTGCCTGATAAAAAAGCACCCATAGCCCCTCTCGCGCCGGCGCTTGCAGCGAGGGCCCTTCCCGTGGCTAGCAATCTGCAGCCCTGCCAATCACCCGCGCTCGCACAGACATGCATGCCGTTTTCATTAGCAGAAATGCTTCACATTTGATTGTGGGCCCCCCCCCCAAAAAATATCATCTGTAACTCCGACTCGGCCCACTTAATAAACAAGCGCTCCCCCTCGCCGCCGCCTGGGCGGCTGGAATGGGGCTTCCCGCACCCCCACCACCCACCCCGCTCCCCTGCAAACCCCAGCGTGCGGGGAGAAAGAATACATTTTAATAAGCCTGGGAAGGAGAAAAATGAGTTTGCTCGACAGTTCTGTTCTTTAGGAACAGAAAAAGGTGAGCATGTTGCAGGGCAGGGAGGGGAAATTTAATATTGAGAGAGATAATGGCAACTATGTTAATATCCGGAATTTTCAATGTACCATAAGTACATTTTGTTTTTCCTTTTAGCACGATTTATAATTAAAGATTTTAATCTGGCTTCACATTGAGTTAATAAGCCCTTTGATTGATTAGGATTCATAAAATTGCCATTTCCCGCTGATGCTTTGTGTTTCTGGGGATGTTCTTTTGAAAAGCTGGGTTAAGGTGAATAGGAAGCAGCCATTGTTTAGGCTGAGCTGTGCCAATTCTGGGAACTCGGGACCGCTTTATTCAGAGTTTGTCCCCAGCAATATCGTGTTGTTCAGCCAAATTAATGCAGATAGAATCTGCTGAGCTACATTTGAGCGATTTTTAGGAAAAACTTTTCTTCTTTTAATTTCAGCAGGTGTTGCACACAATTACTGCCTTTCTTTTACTGACCTGTTCTCGATGAAAGAATTTGGGATTAGAAACACAACGCTAACTGCTGTTTTGAACAAAAAAGGCAAAGTATTAGAAAACAAATGTATCTGAACATAGCAGAGCACTGATATCTAGGCTCTCGCGTGTCTTCTAAAATTCAGTTTACAGGTCTGTGCCCTAACAGTGTCACCTCCTTTGTTATTCGGGGCCAGCGTTGCAGCAGTCCCCTAGTAAAGGCACTTGTTATACAAGTAAATGGAATAAAAGGAAGAGGCCGTTTTGCCATTCTTTGATCACATTCTACTTATTTAAATTTTTTTTTTCAAGTAAATTCTGATAAATTCTGAAGTCTGAATGGAAAAAATGAGAGAGAAGGCTTGTGATTTTTAAGCATCTCGTCGAGTGGAGGCGGGCTGCTTTCTCAACTAGATCGTGTGTATGCGTGCATGCGTGTGTGTGTGTGTGTGTGTTAGAGGGGAAAAAAATCTTTTTTCTTTATTTTTAGCCAGGGTAAAAGTGACCCTCTTTAGCCCCAGAGGGGCCTCACTGTGTGGATTGAATCAGAGCAAATTCCCTTTGTGTTTCCTGCTCCGAGGGGACACGCTATTGTTGAGTGCGGGGCCTCTTGTAACACGGAGCAGCGCAGGACCGTGAGCAAATCCTTCCCAGATAATGCACAAGTTGTTTCACAATCGATCCGTCCTCCCCTCCCCCAGCATTCACCCCAATTTACTTGGCACAACTATCATTTCCTGGCCCTTTTATTACCATTCAGACGTCCTACAAATGCAAACATTTGGGACAGAAGAAAGGGGCTGGGTGAGGCGAGGGCAGGTTTGGGAGCCCAGGGAGCGCAATGCTGTCGAGCTGCTCGGCTTCCGAGCGAGAGAGCAGATGCCTGGTTATGGTAAGCGGCGAGCTTTATATGTCAGCACTTCCAGGGGGCTTAATTGGCTTAATTTTTTTAATGTAAGTACCTGTTTCCTATTTCTATTTTAGATGAAAATATTCTTAATATATTTTTAATCTTCCCCCGTTAATTTTCCAGCAGCCTCTGAGATGATTTTGCTTTTAGATCTCTTGTGCCGGCACAGGCTGACAGTGATGAAAAGATGAAAACCTGGCAATAACACAGGGTTTTGCTTACAAATTGACAAAAACGTCCCTGCCAATCCCCAGTAATTTCCTGGATCTCCATAACTGACCTCCTGCATTCAGCACCGTCAGCGCTGATTGGCGGGGTTATAATGTGAATGACGAAGAACATTTATCCCAAAGAAGAAAAACAAACACACACACACAAAAAACCCACCACGAAAATAATTTCCCTCTCTAATTAATAATTTTATACCACTCAGCGTACAAGTTTGCGTAATTACAGAATGAATATCCGTTTAAAGCAAACTCTGTCTTTCCCAAGGCAGGTCACAGGCAATGACGAACAGTGAGGATGATTCCCGGCGCGGTGTTTTACATCGGCTGGCGGTACCTCGGAGTGAATGTCAGCTCCTGTCTACCCTAGTGCCGGCCGATCGATGCTTCATTAGGCCGAATTGTCTTTTGCCCATGCAACCTTGAAAACAGTCCCTCTAATTACCTGTGAGGAAGTCGGGGACCCTTCTCCCCCCTCCTCTTGCCTCTCCCTCTCGGCTTTCCTCCCCCTGCCCCTTGCTGGTGGCGGCCGGGGGGAGCAAGCGGGAGGACGGGGGTCACTCGCGGCCCTTCGCCGCCGATGGAGACGAGGGAGGGAGCGCGCAGTGGGGGTGGGGGAAGAAATATGGGACCCCGAGGTGAGAGGGCAGGGTTCAAGTCCAGACTACAGATCTATTGAAGAGGTTTCAGCCAGCCAGGCCTCCACTTGACTTTCCCATCAGCCTGCCCCTGATTCCTCAGCTGCCTCCTCCGCACCGCTGCGGCTGACGGCTCCTGTGCCGTGCTAATTACCCCGCGCTCCGAAACGGAGCGGCCAGGGCCTGGCAGTGCCCGTCCTGGGGCTGGGCTGCTGAGGAGGGTCCCTCGTCCCTGCCGCGCATAAACGCAGGGATCTCCGGCAGAGCCGGGAGGAGAAAGAGCAGAGAGGGGGAGCAATCGGTGTGCCCTCCTGCAGACCCTGCGCTCAGGAGAGGAGGCTGTACGTAATTGTGGGCCCTGCGAGCAGAGCGAAGGAAGTGCATAAATAATCTTATTTGTTATGCATTATTAAAAATTCAGAAAGATTTTAAATTCAAGTGATAATCTGATCATCCTGAGGGATAGGTTTATATTTAATAGCCAGGTGTTTTACCTATTCATTTATGATGGAAAATATTATAATGAAGTAATAAACCTTAGCACAGAAATGTTAATCATATATATGTGATCTACAAACCCCTTGAAATCACAGACCCCTTCTGCTGTCCCGAGCTGTCTTTATTGGTAACCTCATGATTTAAGATAATTTAGGTTTTGGGACTCTGCCCGTAGACCTCAGGGCACAGTTGTTAATAATGGAAAGCTTATTTGACTGCATTATTTTCTCCTTCTGCGTTTCTTATCTGGTCCACTGTTAAGTTTTTATAATATCATGTGCTGTATCTTTGTTTCCCATTTTAGAAGGACGCAGAACAAAATTACGAAGACTGTGGAGGCTATTGCAAATCTGATATAGAAGGGTGGAGGAATTACAAATAAATGAAAAGTTGTAGAGGGGTTCTTGGGCAACTTTAAAAATGCACATCGTACTTTCATTTGAATACAAAGGGGGGTTTTGGCTGCTCTGTGATGCTGAAAAATGAGATGTCTTCCAGCGCTCCGTCTCTCTCCTCAGCTAAGAACCGTCTCCTTTCCGTCTTTGCATGTGCAAGCGATTGCAACAGACAGGTGTTTAGCCGTTCTCCTCTGCTGTTCAAAAATGAGTGAACTTATTAAAAGCATCCCTCCCAAGTCTCACTCCCAATTTACAGAGTAAGCCACTATGCCGTTACCCACACGCTGCAGCAGGGCCCTGCAGACTCCCAGGGAAACCTGCACTGAGCCGTGCCGGAACACAGCGTCTTCTGTTGTAGGGATGAGCACTAAATAGCAGACCTCGCTAAATCCCATCATTTGGAAGTGATCAGTGGCGCCGTATTCTGTATTCACGGCGAGGGCTTTATCTCACTAAGAGAGCTGTGATGTCACCACATTAAGCTAAAATAACCACTGAACATGAGAACAAGAGGGATGGGGTGGGGGGAGGCTTGGAGTGGGGGGGGCGAGATGGAGAGAGAGGGAAATAGCAGGCATATTACAAGTCCTGCATGTGGATCACACAGCCAGATTGTGAGCAATCCCTGCGCTCAAAGTGTCTTCTTAACAGAAAAGGGAGAGGGAGAGAGAGGGAGCCAGAAGCCAGTCTTCAGTCCCTACCACGAGAGCTCTCGTGCATACACTCGGCCAGGGTGTCAGAGGGCGTGAGTGCATTTTTCCTTTCTTAGCCTTTGTGTGGTCTGGCAAATAAATAGGATTCTGTCTGTATTTACATGTATTTGACTAACGGTGCTGTGTATTTTTTCTCCTGTATGCGAGTAGGCATTAACACATAAACTCACACGCACTTAAATAGATGTAACGTAAATACTCCTCTAATACACGGGAGACACATTAAAAATAGCATGAGATCAGCTTTTCATGTGAACTGCCTACCTGACAGTGCCCTGTGATATTTCCGCCCTTCCTAAATGTACAGGAACTGGATGTTACTGGGAGGGAAGGACTGGAATGGGAGGGGAGGAATCTTTCTTTTCTGGCATCTCTAATTCATGTTGGCCTTTGCTTCGTGTCACGCCAGAGAATATTGCTTGTGATGACGCTGGATGGTGGCTGGAAAGCCACCATTCAAACAGTGATCCCACCTTCGCTTACAGAGGTTTGCAGAGAATGCATCTGCTGATTTTCAGTATACAGGCACCTGGTAAATGAATCCAAACTGATTCTGATGCATTCAGATGCAGAAATATCGTGTGTGTGTGCACGTGTGGAATTGTTCCCTGTATGTGTGTGAACTCTGCCTGTTTGCAGTGTGTGTTGCAACTGCAGAGCAAGCATGTGGTCTCTGCATCGCGTCTGTGGATCATGTATGTGCTCCCACACGTACTACACGTGTTACTTAGTAGATGTAAATCTTTAAAAGAGTATAATGCAAACTGCTCTGCCTTCACCATAACTCATTCTAGATCCAAGCTGATCTCAGGGTTTGAGGAAATTCTAAAAGAATGGGACTGGACCTGACAGCGATGTTTCGGCAGGACAGAGGCAGTGCTAACACGGAAGAGCTTGCGTTGCAGCCTTACTTAAGGATTGGGCAGCAGAGAGGGAAAAATTCAGTATCCTTGGAAATGTGGCCTCCCTGAGGATGGTAGAAGTTGTCCCAGCAAATAAAGCAATGATGAAAGCCTTTGATTAGGAGAAAGAACAAGAGGCAAGAAGAGTCACCCGGAGTTCCCCCAATAGCCTGCCGTAAGTAAAAGGACGCCTGTCCTGTGGTTAGCGGAGGTCTGTCCAGCTGCGTGAGACTCATCCCTGTGACAGAAGTCTCTTCTCTACCCCCTCATTATTCACACATGCACCTACCTAAACCAAATGGGATTTAATGCTAATTCTTCCCACTGGATTTCCAAGGTGGTGCAAATTTATGGACGTGAAAAGGAGTCTTCCTAGGAAGGGCCAAAAGTGCAGTAAATTCAGAATAGAGAAGTATCAAACAGTGTTACTGGCTCAAAGTCTTAAACCCCCATATCATAAAAAGGGTTTAGGGCTAATGAGGCATTCATCCGTGACACACGTTTTCACAGGGACAGTAACTGTAGACATACAGGACTGGAGAATGAGACGATGGAGAAGTTTGCATGTTTCTGGGTAAACCAAAATTATTTAAAGGAAATACCAAGAATTTTTGAAGGAAAATTCCTAGTGGTCACTCTCAGGGAAGAGAACACCACCATCGTGAAGGGCCAGTGTGTGCCTTTGTACCTGCCAAAACCACGGTTACCCATTAAATCAGTAAAGGCTGCCCTGCCCGGTGGGCACTGTGTATTTTGGCGGTTGTTTGTGCGTGCAGAGGGATCTCGGTTGCCATATGGAGAGAGTGTGTGCGTGTGTGCTCGTATCCAGGCGTGCGCACACCTCCGCGTGAGGCTGCCGTGGCGCGGGGGGTGTACACACGTGTGCTGGAGCTGCAGCCCCGGCGATACGCACAGCTGCACGCGTACAGCCAGAGCTGCCTGGGTTCCGTGGCGAAGGGCTGGTGTTTGCGCCCGCTTTGTGCAGCACGGCCTCTGCTTCACGGAGGAACGTGGGGCACGAGTGGGGCTTGGCGATCGCCAGCCTTGTTACGAAGTATCTTGCTCGGCCAAGTTCGTGTCATTAGCAGCCACACCATTTTTTTGCCTGTATTAACTGCTGAAATGACTTTTGAAAGATTTTGTGTAAGAAAGCAGAAAAGCCCAGCCTGTTTACGTGGTGCATCTCGGTCCTCGTGGCAGCGCCGGTGTCTCCCTTTACTGTGCAGCATCAAACAAGGTCAGTGAGTCTGCTTCTGCTGCTGTTGCCTTTTATTGCCTGTGTTATCGAGGACACCTGTAAAAGCTCCAGCTTTTGATATCGTGACCTATGGCGTTGCTCACGTGCTGCCTTGTGGTTTAGAGTTTTAAAGAAACAGAGAGGGAAAGGGAGCGAGAGCGTTTGCCTTAGGTGATGAACAGCAGTGTGGAGCCAGAGGCCGCAGGAGTGGAAGAAGGGGGGGAGTGGGAAACATTCATAGTTTTTAGTTTTGTAATAAAATGGGTTTATTGATTGTTATTATTTATTCCTGATAGGTATTCTATATAATTATTATGTATGATAAATTATATATTTTACTTATTTCTCACTGTATAGTAGTAATTATTTATAGGTAAAATAAACCTTTTAACCAAGACCTGTCCGTGCGTACCCAGGTACAGCATTTCTGAAGATGGGCGCACACTTCTTTACTGTTATGTAGGCTTGCCGTAAACACTCACATTGAGCTCTTTGGACATATTTCCCCGCCCAGCCCCTGCATAGATGCTTATGGATGTATGTTTATCTCTCCCGGTATTACACTGTCTCGATATTCACTTACAATAATATTGGCTGATTTTCACCTTTGTTCCTCCTTTCGGTTCAGAGGCGCCCTGAGAACTGAGCTCCTGTTTACCCTTCCACATCCTCTAATGTTTTGTGTCTTCCTAAAATTACCTGCCCGTTCGTCTGCCTGCTTTTGAGTGTGCAGCCTGTTTGCAGGTGTTGTGCGTACAATCATGCCATGGCTGGGGCAGCTGGTCTGGGCCAAGGGTAAATTTGGTTTGATTTGCACAGGTAATCTGGGAAGCTAGAGAGACTGTGACGTAACTGTGTTGTGTATGGGTTGAGAGCATGAGTATTATGATGAGGCAACCTGGAAAATACTCCCTCTAGCCGGCCAGCAGCCTAGAAGTATCCGTGAAGAGAATCAGCATGGAAGAATAGAATTGTAATGATGGCGCAGAATTCTTTGTTGGTGAGGACATGCTACTAGGGCTGTTGTAGCCTACTCCCCGCTTCTGACAAACCTTCCTTTTGTGCTAGATTTTTATATATCTTGTTAATGATTTTTTTCAGAAGGAAGAAGAAAATCAGAATTATGTTGATAGAAAATAAGTTGAAACTTTAGTTTGGATTAAAAAATAAATTATTTCCAAGTCTAATTAACATCCCAGCCACTAGTTTTGTTTGTTTGGCTAAATTCCATCTTCCAGTTTTTGGTGCTTTTATACTTCAGTGTCCAACAGACATTCTAGGGGAATTTTAAAATTGTCTTGGAACCCTTGATAGTAGATTATAAGAAGCAGGTGATGGACAAAAAGTTTGCAGTTAGGGCAAAGAGCTTTGCTTTTTTTCTGCTGTCCTTTGTAGTCTGTGTAGTGAGCATAAAGGAAAGCTAATTAGTATAGTTATGCCAGTGACACCCTAAAAAAGCTCCTGCTCAGGTTTAACTTTTACTCTTCTTTATAATTTCTATTTGTCATAATGTATTGAAAGTAGAAAATGGGAGTTCTGAAAAAAGTAGCAAGTCCGCAGAGGGTTAATAAGGATCGTTAATTCCCAGTGATTAGTTGAGAACATGCTCACCTGTGTCTGTGGCTGAGGGCTGGCTGCTGCCCACACCAGGATGAGCTTCCAGCTCGGCTACAGGAACCTGCCGGCACAACAAGTGGAGCCAGAAAGGTGCATCTGCCTCAGGAGCGGTGTGAGTAGTCTGCTGGGTCAAGATCTTACCTATGTGTATGTGGGGCAGCCACTTCAGTCTGGAGGGTGCAGGTGGGTGTTATGGGATTTGAGCTCCTCGTAGCATGTGGGCCCCTCCAGCCATGTACAGTCTGCGGTCCCAAGCTCTGCCCTAAGGTAGACGAGTGATCTGCAACACCAAAACTTTGGCTGTGACCGAGAAGAAGGTGCTGTCTGGTAAGCGTTCAAAGATAAAGCGCAGGAGGGTGTTGTGGTTTCTAGTACTTCACCTGAGCAGTTGGAAGGCATCGCGGTATTTGTGGGCTGAACAAACAGTTGAACATCAAGAACACCTGAATGTAATTTTGCAAAACTGCTGCGGTGACTTCATTTAGGTCATTTGAAGCTGTAAGTGCTGAGAATCTTAGGAAAATAGGTCCTTCTTGCTCAGGTTGATCCCGAGTACTTTTATACTCATAAATGTCAGACAGACCTGTTAGCAGCACCTGAATGTGGGGAAAATTAAGCAGTTGTCCCTCTTTGTGTTTGAAAAGGTAAACCCAGCATAATTTAATGGGCTGTAGTCTCGAGTGAGCAGACTGTTTTCTAGGTTTTTGTGGGGAAATCTGAGATTGAGGTGGTGTCCAAAGGCATTTTCTCTAAATAATAAGTATAGATAGTCCTGAGCTGCATCTTTGCTGACAGCGCATCTCTCTTGGTTTAATAGCATCAAATCAGTTCAGCAGGGCACAGCAGGCTTGATATCCCCAGACCAATGGAGACCGGTGCGTACAGTGCTGTGTGTCGTGGGTGCATTAATCAGTGGGTGGATTACTGCTTTAGAAAGTCTGACCTTCTTACAGGTCCTCGGGAGCCCAGTTATTGCTCACAAACAAGAGAGGCAGAGGCAGGAACACTGTAAACATGCAAAAGTACAAGCGCATGGTTGGGGAGCAATGAAACCCTGTAAAATGGTAGATGGGAAAGGAGCTGGCAGGACACACCACCAGGGAAGCAAAATGGCAGAAATTCATCTAGTTTGCTCTGAGAATAAGCAGGATTATAAAATGTGGCGGGTAACTGAAGAAATGGTATTGGGAGGATTTGAGGCTGTGTGGGTAGCTGTACTATTTACAGCCTTTCCTCGGAGGGGCATCATGGTAGAGTGGTTAGGTCACAGCTGCAGCCGTCAGAGGGGCCTTTATTTCTTAAATATAAAGTTTATATAGCTGGTTAGCTGTGCGGCCTTAATTTATTGTTGTTAGCATTGTTTGTTATTTGCTCATCCTTGCAAGTCAGTTAATCTGCAGTTGGCTATTTCTCCTTCTATAATATGGCATAATATTTGTCTGTCTTTATGGAATGTCTAAAAACCTGAGAGAAGTGTGATAAATGTTCAAAATGGTTTTATTTCCTTTATTATAGAAAACATATAAGTTCCAAGAAGTAAGGTTGCGTAGTACCATAGTACATTCTTCTTGAATTCCGGATGGCACGCTCCTTCGCCAGAGTCTGAGCCATGCGGGGTGGGGGGCTCACCCACACTTTGGTACATGCAACTGGAAGGGACGTAAGCATCCAACAGCAGAGCTAAGTGGGAGATGGAATTCAAAACCAGCTTGGTAGCATGGGCAGATGGAGAGGATCTAGGGTCTCTCACGGCCAGCTGTTGTTTTACCCCAAAAATAATAATATATATATATATATCTCCCCCAAACCGGAACAGCTCAGACTTTCCCTGTGAGTTTTGGGGATGGCTTGGTTGAGCTGAGAGTGAGTGCTGCCCACTCCTCTCTTGTCTGGCACTCTGCAGGGGTCCCAGACCACGCAGTCCTACGGGTGACGTACCTGGAAACCGTGTGCCAAGAGGTTCCTGCCAGTGGCGGTTGGCTGCCAAAGATGCGCTGCGTAGCAAGTTACCAGGCTTTTGGTGTTGGGGTGGGTTCTTGCATGCCCCCTGGTTGACAGCAGCGTGCTGCCTAATGAAGGGCTGTGACAGCCGGTGTCATTAGCAGTTGCTCCTGGACTTCTCTGACCCTTTCTGGGAGGATCCCCGAAAGGCACAGCTGGCCCAGGCTGGAGGTGTGTGTTCAGGCAGGACTTGCACCAGCTTCCTCAGAGCCACGCTGGGTGATCGCTGGTCACAAAAGGAGATGCTGCGTGCAGCGTCCTGCCACTGGTGCTAAGACAAGGGATAGAAGAAAGCTTTTGGGTTGCTGCAGCTGAGCTGCTGAGGGCTATGCGAACGCTGAACATCATGGACGCAGAAAAAAAATTGAACTGAATTCTCTGAAGGGATTCTTATTTGTATTTGCTTACCGTGCCTCAAACTCACATTTGCACGTGTGCTCACTGTTCAGAATGCTCTGAAAATGCATACTGACACTTTCACTGTTTGCCAGAATCATAATACACGGTTATGCCCCCTGTACCCCTCAAGAGAGGCAATGATGAAGAGAGGTGGGTGGATTTCATCTGCTGATGACCTGAACAAGTGTGTTGTGAGAACTGAATCTCATTTCTAGCACAGTTAGCAGCAGCCCTAGTTTTGGGGTTTGGGGCTTTTTTGGTTGTCTTTGCTATTTAAAGGTGGTAGTCCATTCTGGTGGCTGATGACATGGAATCTTCTTTCTGATTTACAAAAATATCTGAAAATCAACTAAGTTTAATTGATGGGATTTGTATTGTTTTTCTTTGTGGAGAGGCAAGAAACGTGGTCAGGAATGCCCACCTGGCACCTAGGGCAGAAGAGCGGCTTTTAGTTTTTAGAAAAACAGTATGAGGGATGATTTTTTTGGACAGGATTAGATTGCTAAAGGTTTCAACGATGGGTCAGTGTATGTTCTAGTATTTGCTCTAGGTCTCTTTTGAGATGCGCAATTAATTGTGAATAGTCCTCTTTTGTGCTTCCATGGGGTATAAATCAATGAATTATGGCAAGGAGGAAGAAAAACATAAAATAAAGACTCAAAGGAAACTTGAGGCAAGAGCCCAAGTCATTTAGACAAGGAAAAAAGCATCTTTTGTGTATCCTACTTGTGAATTTCTGTAATGAAGCGGCAGTTTACTATTGAGGGGGAAGAAGCAGGATGGTGATTTCGGGGTTTAGGGAGGTGCAGCAGCCATCGAGGTTCAAGTTTGGCCCCTCCTTGCAAGGCACCGTTTATTTTTCAGCGCTTCTGTCTAATTAATATAAGGCCTGCTCAGGCACAGCCGCCCTCATTGGACATGTCACTCGTTAATCATGCGACCCTCCTAGCCTTGGGTAATGACCTTGAAAGAATATATCAGCCCATGATGGCGGGAGTGAGGAATTAAATTGTTTCTCTGAGTGCTTATGGTCATTGCTGACAATTTATATGACACAGCTGCCCTAAGCTGTCCGTGCCGGCCATTGTGCCGCAATCATTTTCCCTGGCGGGAAGGGGTGGCTGCCCACGCTGCCCACGCTGCCCACGCTGCCCACGCTGCCCACGCTGCCCACGTCCTGGTTTGGTTTTGGGGTTTTTCCTTTGTGTGAGGAGGAGGAGGGCTGTGCAACCTGGAAATCCTGATTGTAAGGGTACTGAGACCGAAAGCCCCCGGGAAGGCTTTGCTGAAGCCTTTCTCGCCGCGTGCGTGCTATGTTGCCGTAATGTCGGGAATGATGTTAGTTTGATTGTTGCGAAGATTTTCAAAGCTGAGGAGGGTCCCCAAGTCCAGAATCGAGGTCCCTTTCGGGAGGGGCATGCGTAAGGTTTGGAATCTGCAAAATTGATCGGCTAATTTGAATAGGGATGATATTTGGGTAAGATTCAGCTACAAATGTATCAACTAACAGTAAGCATTTATGTATGTAAAATTAGGCAGGTCCTTTAATTATCGTAAGAACCCATCTGATACTTTGTGTGCATTCGTGGGAAATTAAGAAGTAAATTTTAAGATATGTTCATGTAAACGTCTATGGGTTAATATCTGTATTTTTGTATTTTTATATTTTCCTAGGTGTTGAATGTACTTCAGAAGGTATTTATTATTTGCAGATAATGAGTAAATGGCTTTCTCAGTTGTTATATATTGGTATCTGCTTTTAGACTGATGAAATAATTTGTTACAGTTATTCAATCATATTATTTGTAGAAAACATGTAGCTGAGGATCTAAACATCAGATTGTTCTGCTATCGCCATATGGGCTGCTTTTATCTAAATATAAACAGTTGATAATTATCACTAGAACTATTGGCTAAAATCACAAGAACAAATAACAATCTCATTCTTCATTAACATTTTAAAAATGAAATAGATGTACTTGTTTATGCCTTCAGTAAATTTGGCTCTGTTTTTACAGAACTGCAAATGAACCAGAACATTTGTTTTGTATAATCTATAAAATATTTTATATGCGTATTTGTATTCGTGATCGCAATCTGCTGTGCTTTGAGAACCCTGGTACGAGATTGCGTAGGGCCGCGCGTGTCTGCCTGTGACGCGGGGCGCGTGGGACGGCTTGAGCGTACGCACGTGGGACAGGGGCTTTGGCTCTCCACCGTCCTCACCCTGGCCCTTGTGGTCGGGCACGTGCTGATGTCTGTGCTGAAGGGTGTACAGGTGTCGGGAGACTCACCGTGCGTTTCTTGGTATGAACTGGGGCAATTGCAAGGGGCGTTTGTGTTTCTGGCCAGAGTTCCTCGTGCGTGCTGCTACAGAAACGTGTCCCCTCATGCCAGTCCCTGCCCTGCGCTGGAGGCAGGGCTGCCCCGTCCTCCCGGTGTCGTTGTTCTCAGCTTCAGCTGGGTGCGTTTTGTTTACTTTATGGAATATCTTTTTTTTTCACACATAGTACCAAGGGGGGCAAATGACTGTAACTGTTGCTTGTTAAATGCTACTCGTCAGACCGCTTTTTTTTTTTTTAATTGTTGACACACCCAAAAATGTTGGTAGATCCACGATGCGCAATTTTCCGGTTAAGGAGCCGATTTGTACTGCTGCATCAGACTTACCCATATCTTTCATCATTTGAGTTTAATCGTCATTTGAGCTGGTCTACTAGTTACCACGTATAAGGAGCTGTTAGAAAGCACATTTATTAATGTATTAATTGCTTCCATCTCAAATTCTTTTGAAATGCTTCGCCTTTTCGTTGGGTCTAGTGACTTATTGTTCCTTTATTTTTCAATTTGTACCAATATCTCTTCTCTACCACTTAAATATGTTGATAGGTCACAGCGAAGGATGTGTAGTTGTCATCTAGGGATTCTGCATATTTTGAACACTTTATGGAAAATTACAAAAGTCAGCAGCAGCTGCGTAAAACTTACCTGTAAAATAAAGACAAAAATGAGTAACAAAGCAAAAGTAGACATGTTGACCTGGAGAAAATACTCTTTTCATATGTACGTCTCCTTTTTAATATGCAGTTAAAGCAGAGAATGAGGGGTTTAGATTCCCTTTTTAGTTATGTCAGCGGTTTACTGCATGGAAAGGGGCAGATTAATTTGTGTCGTTATTCCTATTTCTGGGTTTAAGCTTGTAGTTAAAAAAAAATGATAGAGGTTTAATACCAGTATTATAATTATTATTGACATGGTTTTGTTTTGGTTGCATTTTTCCCTTTCCAAAAGCTTAAGAGGTTCCTTGCAAATCCTCCGTCTCAGACCCATCCTGGTGGGACCCGGGTGCTGGTGGTTGATGAGGGCTGCGGACGCAGACTTACTCGGTTATTTATGATGCGTTATGATACACTTAGCAATAATATGGCCGTGTGCTCTTTCCAGCTCAGCAATGTTTGTTCTCTATCGCCCTAGATGCCTGAATATTGTCTTTTGGTGTGAGTATGTTGTGTACGTACGCAGCCAACAGGGTCTGTAGCACACTTACAGGAAGGCAGAGACCTGCAGGTCACGTATACAGAATTTACAAACAAAGAATACTTCCTGCTGCACAGATCAAGACTTCAGCTAGGTTTGCTCTGAGCACTAGGTTTGCTCTGAGCACTAATTGTGGTTTGAAGGTGAAGACGAAGTTGACGGGAATTGTTTTTATTTCCTGTGGGAGGCATGCAGTTCGGACATGGCGAGGTCGGCTCCGTGCGGGAGAGCCGGCTCACGGGCCGGCATCGCTGGAACTCATGCTGGGCGACAGACTGGCACCTCCTCCGAGTCACCCTTGCTGGGTTTCCAGTCCCTTCTGCCTGCTTTTGGATGGTGCTGCCCTGGCTGGGAAATGGTGCTTCGGTTCCTTACGGAGGAGAGCCCTAAATACCCGCTCAGCTCAGGCACCCGGCAAGACGTTACCGTTCCTTATTCAAATTCCTTTTTTAATCGGCTGAAGGGAGAGCGAGCACACTGCAGCCCCCATTCCCCACGCTGCGCTCGCCACGGTGACGTCAGCCTTCCCATGCGGCAAGGATATTTTAAATTTGTTTATCTTGATGATATCAGGTGGTTTGGTTGCTGGCACTCCACGTTAGCATGGCAGAGCAGCAAATATGTACATATATATTTATATTTAGCATTTTTTTCTGGTATGTTCAGCTGAAAAGGCTTGGCTTGATTAATATTTTCCGCTGTCCGGTAACCATGGCAATGGGGTCAGCAGATATAATACTTAATTTAATCTTCCAACTGCCTCAGTGTGCATCACCAGTGTCCCGAATAATAGAAAGCCTTTTGCTTCTCTCTCCCTTCCTCCCTCCTTCACTCCCCTGCCCTCCCTCCCTCTCTTTCTCCCTCTCGTTCTCTTGCTTCATATATTATCTTTGCCAGTGGCTCCCTCACATGACCCAAAAGGAATAAATGGAGGGTTTTTTCATTCGATGTATGTAGCTTAAAAAAAATAAATAAATAAATTCAGAGCCACCCTCCCCAGCCAGATTCCCCCACCACCTACTGGTTCGTCCCCCCTCCCCACCATGCTCCGGCAGCCAATCTCCACCGCGTGACGGGGACGTGGGAAGACTGGGAGCGCTCGGCGTGGCACCGGTGCGGCCGTGAGATGCTCTCCAGCCACATGCGCCCGAGCGGATTTTCCTCCCGCCGCAAACCCCAGGCGATTGGCCAGCGGGGCTGGATGGCCTGTTTTGCTCTCCAGGTGGGTCAAGTGCATTGTTTCGTCTTCCTTTGGCCCAGTTCCCCTGTTTAGCTGTTTAATTTTGGGCTTTTGGCTTAATTTTTTTTTTTTTTTTTAAATCGTATCTATCTTTTTTCACAACAAATACCTTCACTTTTGGGTTGGTTTTGGGGAAGGAGATAACCTGTATACAGGTTCTCCCAGACAGACTTAGTCTTACTATTAAAAAAAAGAAAAAAAAAAAAAAGGCATTTTCTTGCTCAAAGACTTTTTTGAATTGTCCTGTGACTAATGGGACTAACCTGGTGCATGTCAGGCTGGTGCTCTCCTCTTCCCAGCTGCCCTGGCATCCACACCTCTAGTAAAGACAGGAACGTTGTCAGGGATAAGAGAGATGTTATTCCAGAGATGGAGAAGACATCAGAAGAAAGAGTCCCTTCAAATCTCCATAACCAAAAATATTCCAGGTTTTTTTGTTTGTCAATGTATGTTTTAACCCATCCCTGAATTTAATTGAAGAATACTTATGCCTTTTTTTTTTCTTTTCTAATGAGGTATTCAAGAGATAGAATGTTTTTGACCACAGAATGGGTAAAGGAGTGAATTTTTATTTTCCCAAATCTGGGAGAATGAGTTTGTGCATTTGTTCCTTTCCTCCAACACAATTTCTTTGGGCAGGGGACAGAGAGGCCATCAAGGTCTCAACAGATTTGCCACTCTGGTCTTGCTCGCTGCCTTTTGTCAAAGCATGTCAGACTTGTTTTGACTCGGTTCTTACCCAGGTGTTGAGTGATATCTGAAAGGGCTAAAATTCTGAAGGAACTGAAGTTCATCCCATCAGCCCAGAGCTGAGCCACTGATTTGTCAAAATATTTTGTCCCAGGCAGTAATTACTGTGAGGACGTTAAATTCCTCTCCATTTCTGAAGCGTGCCCATTACTTTTTTATCGTGGCCATGGTACAAGCACGCTGCTGTATACAGATGTAAACCTGTCACTGAAAAAACCCAAGAATTTCGCTAAGAAACGGCGCAAATTGATTCAGTTGCCTATATACATAAAAAAATAAATTGATCGGGCCTCTCTCATTTTCGTTTAAAGTAATAAACATTATTTTGTTGGGTAGCATGTTTCCTTTAACGTTTCTGTAAACATGTTTTATTGTTCCTCCTTAGGATAATCTTTAGTCCTTTCATCTCTTGAAACAAATCCTGCCCGTGTTTTTGCAAGGGTAGAAGGCCTGAATTAGGAGAACTGGTATATCCTTCTGCAAGAGGGCATGGGGGGGCAGGATGGCGTGTGGCATCTGTACAGCTGACATCCCCTGGGGAATGGGGAAAGTCGTCTTTCAGGGACTGCTCCTGGGGTGCCAGGGGCAGACGGAGTGTCTGGGCACACTGACACCGGTTTGGTCACTTGTGTTTGCAAATGTGTGCGTTTGGATTGCACTCATGAGCAAACAGGAAAAACTGCGTTGGTCTGTGCTCGAGACTACACGTATTTTCAAGAATTCAGAGCAGAAAAGTTAGGAAGCGTTCAGAGCCATGCACTTGCAGATGCTGCGTTTGCAGATGCTTTTTTTGGTTCAGGAATAAAAGAGCTTTTCCATTCCGTGGCTGCGTGTCCTGGAGGCCTGTTTGACTCCAGTGCTGGTGAGGATCTGCGGCGCACCTCGCCCCTTTGGGCAGGGAGAGACAGCAGGCTTTTCTTGGGCACAGGAATCTTTAAGTTAGTTAAGTGTTTCATAACCATGGACTATAGGCTTGATTGAATAATCTTTTTTTTTTCCCAGTAACTAAATCTCTTTTTCCTTTGTTCCAGACTATCCCATATATCACACTTTTGCTTCTCTCTTTTGCCACTTTAAACTGCGTATGTGTCATTAGCAGAAATACAGACGTCTACATAGTCTTCATGAAGATAATTACTGAGATGGGACTTTAGCTTTCGTTTCAAATATTTTGAATATTATCGTTCAATTAATTTTCTTCTTTTAATATAGGCTTAAAGTGTTTTATAAAGTAGCTTTTTTAAATCTACTGCATAACCTGCCAAAAATCCAACTTGGATAAAAAATTAAAATTTGAATTTTTTTATTTTAAAATGTCTTTAAAACAAATTAAGATTTTTTTTTGACTGTAAAATGTCCTCTATCTTAATGTTGTTTCTCGGGGACATCAGTAATGGAGAGGAAATACCACATCTGTTGGTGTTACAGACGTTCTCTTTTTACTGGTCAAAAATTCATCTCTTGGCCACCGTGACAGAGACTTGGCTGTTAAATCTCACTGCTGTGACGCTCCCTCTGCCAGCCTCGCGCCCTGAGCAAGCTTGCACGTTAAATGCATTTTACCACACGTCCTTGTGTCTAATCCCGTGGATATCACTATCACACACACTACAAATGTATAAATATAAGAGCTCTCATTCATATTTATGCCATAGCATTAAAATATTACATGCACTAATCTCTGAAAATATAGGAGAAAAATGTGGAAAATAAATGAGCATTCTTCCAGATTTACAGGATTCCTGCCAATCATTTGCTATTTGATCTAAAAAGAACAACAAAAAGGAATATAAAAATAATAGCTAACCCCAAAAGCAATAACAAACATAATGCATACTAGATGTTACAATGTCTGCAAAAAACTACCGATGGTTTTTAAAATGTATTTACCATAAACAAATACTCCCACTACCTTCTTTTGAATAAACATCTCGTTCCTTCTCTCCCCTTTCTCTTCTACGATCCTTCCGTACAGTCTGGTCGTCTTAAGCCTGACTTGCTCTCCCACTGAAATCAATGGGAGTTTCAAAAGAAATAAGGTCAGTAAACTGTTTATGGAAGAAATTTTTTTTTCTCATATGTGCTAGCGAGGTGCTAAGCCCCCCCACCCAAGGGCTTGCTCTGCGCCGGGGGGTGTACGGCTGGGTGTCAGGGCTAGTCCTGGTGACGTCTGAAAGCAACAGTGAAAATCGGTTGGAAGGTGGCAGTTACAACGTTCTTATGATACGTATACTGAAGCTTTAAAATTAAAAATTCAAATCGTAAACAAAAAATTTTTCTTCCTATTTAAGGAAAACTATTTGAATAAATAAATAAATAGTTGTTCTGGCCTTTCTTTTCCCCACAAATAACTTATTCTTCTGCTTGCAGTTGTTGGGCAGGATCTCTCTTTTAGTAAGAGAAAATGAAATTGTAGTTTGAAAATCCCTTGAACAATGCTGCTAAACCCCTTTTTGCCTTCTGTGGAAGAACTGAGGTTGCAGAGATTTGATAGCTTTGGAAATCTTTTATTTGCTGCAGTTTGGCAACTCAGGATTGGGGGGGGAGTTCTGCTGCTTTTTATTGTTTGTTTGAAATCATTAAGTCTTAGATAGTATGAATAAGGGTCTGAAAAAGCATCTTCATTACTGGCAGCAGCTTGAAAACTTGCGGTACCTGAGCTCGTTGCGCTGCTCCAGCAGAGGAGGGACTGGCGTACGCCAGCTGCCCGCGCACACCAGCTTCCAAAGGGGTGGATGCCCTTGAACGGCAGCGCTGGGAATGGCGTATCTGGAGAAGGGCCGGCCCATAGGGTTTGTGCGCTGCTCTTTTTCTCTCTAGAGTCATGGGAAACGGGGTTGAAGGAGACCTTGGGAGATCATTTCTTCCGTATTTTTGTCTGAGATGGGGTCTGTTCTATCAAACTGAAATCTAAAATGATTCTGCTTGCAGAGATGGTGATGAATAATTAGAATCCGACCAATATAGCACTATCAAACTGATATCATATAGCACTTTATTATAATAAATAGCAACAAATTTTGCAAAGTTGAAGTTTGCTGACAGTTCACAGATATTATACTTCAGGCAGTATATTTAAATGACTTAACAAAGTGTTAATCGGCGCATAGTTGGTGTGGAAGTAGTGGATTTTCTATTCTTTGAAGCAGAGTGTGGAAGCATTGATGTGCCCAAGGGCACAAAGCAAGTCCACGGAGTCCATCTTTTCCCTGGGCAGCATTGGGGACAGAAGCTGAGTCACCCTTTATGGACATTTTACCATCGCGGATAAGGTCAGGATGCAACAAATCTTCCCCAGGAAAGTCTGTGTTGAGGGATATTCCCTCTCTATGACCGTAGCAAATGTGGGATAATAATCCCAAATAACAGGATAATCTCCAAAATCACTGATAATCTCTGAAATTCTTGGCTGTGCTGGAGGCAAGTGATACAGTACTGTCACCTCCACTTTTATGAAGATTGTCATTCCAGTGCTCAGATGTATTTTTACAGGGGAGAATCGTGGTTCTATATCAAACCTAACAGACTATGTGCTGTAACTTGTGCTCGTGTGCATTGTCCATGTGTGTGTTTTTAGCTTGTGATTCCTCTCTTACTTGCTTACACTTCTATGTACATCTCACCCCTATGCGTTGCTGCCCTCTCCCCCACGCTCCTCATCTGTGTGTTCCACCGGCGTGTCATGTCATCGCTGCACACACGTGCTGACAGTGGGGCTGACAGTGACAAACTGTGGATGGTCTCGCCTCCCCCAGCTTCCGTCTGACCATATAGATCCTTTATCTGAGCAACCTGGTCTAGTTGAAGAAGTCCCTGCTCAATGCAGGGGGGTCGGATGAGATGACCTTTAAAGGTCCCTTACAACACAAACTGTTCTATGATTCTATGATTTATTCCATCGGCATCTCGTTCCCAGCCGCGTACAGGTTTCGACGTTGCTCACTTTCCCACAGGCACAGTGTACACGTGTGCGTGTGCGTTCACAATCCACGTATAAACTTTATTCATCCCTCACCGTCAATGTGGTACAGTGCATTACTCGATTGTATTAGTTAACTTTAGGCCTTTAAGCTGTGGTGCGATCTGTGGTCAGTTCCCTCATTTATGTACTTTCTACCCAAAGGCAGCTCAGAAGGGCCCTCTAGGGGGTCCGAGTTAGTGGATTTTGGGTGTTGCAGATTCATGCTGTGCTCTCCTCTGTGGGCAGGAACGAGTAGCCAGCTATACCAGGTGATAAGGTCAGCAACAACAGGATGAAACATCTAGAGGAACGGTGCTCTTATGTTCTGGTTAGTGTGCAGATAGAGGCCGTGAGCATAGACCCCTTGTTCCAGCTCGTCTGTCGGTTGAGTGCAGCGCTGTACCTTAACGTCTGCAGGTTGTGGGAGTTGCACAAATCAGTCATGTGTGCTCGCTATCTGATGGTCTGCAAATCCTCAGCTAACGTGCAGCGTCATATTTGAGAATTTTCCAAAAATTTTATTCTAAAACGATTCCACTTGCAGAGATGGTGATGAATAATTAGAACCCGACCAATTAACAGATGATGACAGATCTAGGAAAGAAAACATTCTTGCAGCATACTTAGAGCAACAGTATTCAAAAAATTAATCAATTACAAATTGCATCTTTACTTACGACTGTCTTCTGCCTCCGTTTGCCCCCTGCTGTTCCGGATCTTTTCCTAGAAGGTGACACACTCCTGAATACCACATCAGTGTGGCTATTCTCTGCCTTTGGAATTCTGGTTCATTAAACCCTTGGCAGTTTTTACACTTGAGTGATGGGAGTTTACTCCATCGTCTTCTAAGTACCTGCTACGAGGGCTCGGCAGGTCTGCCACCCAAGGAGAAGAGGCTCACGAGAGGTCTCATCCCGGGACAAGAGGTATGCCTGCAGGCACTGGCAGCAGAAGTTGGACTTTCTCTTGACTACTTTACTACATAGCGACTGTTCACTGTATGGCAGAAGCTAAATACCACGTACATTCACAAAACATCTTTAGAGAACACATGTATTCATGTATTCTGGTTCTCAGAGGGTGGTGTACCAAATCTGGTGAGGATAGCGGTGAAGTCAATGGCCCAACTTCCTACTGACTTCCCGCAGGGTCTCAGCTACAGCCCGTGTATGTCGCACAGGGGTGGAGCGGGCTGTAAGCGTAAGGAAGCAGTCAGCCAGCCCGATGTGTGTATGACTGTCCTGCACAGTCCAGCCCCCATAAGAACTAACCTGGCCACTGTTGTCCCAGGGAACACACAACATTTTTTTTTCCTCTAGATTATTTTATTTCTGTAAGCTTCCAATTCTGTTACAATCTTAAAACCCCCAGCCTTCCCTCTAGACAAATGCAGCATCTTTGCTCAAAGGTGTTTCATCTTAGAAAGAAAACAGGCGAATCGGGAATGAGGAGGAGATGTGGTGTATGACAAAAGCTGGGTCATATTTTCTCCATAGTGCAATATGTACGCACAGGACCTTTCAGAAAAATGACACACGTACAGAGGTTCTACATGGAGTACAACGTGCCTGGGATATGTTTGTTTGCAATTCAGTGGCGCCCCAAGGCCTTACTGAGCTCAGCCCATTTTGCTGTGCACTTTACAAACAAAAAGAGAATTCTTGCATTCTATCTTCTATTTAGGATGGAAAAGAAAAATATTGAAGAAAGAAAAGCTGTTATTGGAAAGGAGAAGCTTAATCCAATATTGTTTATTGCTTGTAGTTGTCCTTTATTATTTGTTGTTTGAACCAGCAACTTTTGTTTCACAGTAGCCACTTCCTGCCTCTTTCATTAATCATAATTTAATTTCATATAACATATTTTACCTTTTTCTAACTTTTAGTTACACTTTACCCTAGCGTGAGTTTTTTTGCTTGCCTTGTTAGTTGTGTTGTTTTGTTTTCTTGACCTTTTGCTTTTTCTAATTCGTGACCTGTATCCGCCATTTGGAGCCCAAGAAGTAAAAAAATGCAGGAGGGAAAGACCAGGATTGTTGCTTAAAAGATTAAAAAAAAAAAAAAAAAAGTTAATGAATGCGACAGGGTTGTATCTTCTTGGTGCTAAGACTGAGGGAGCCGAGTCAGGCTGGACGGCAGAGATCTGAAGGCTCCATGGCAGAAGCCTGTCCAGAAGAGAGCTGGGAATAGGGCGCGTGTGCCTGGGAGATGTCCGCCTGTCTCTGGACTGTGTGTTTCTGTGAAGGATGGACCTTTTAAAAGCAGCACTTCTTTTGTATCTGCACGTTTCTTTTTCCAGCCACATCTCCATTAGCTGAGAGAACCCTTGGAGGCAGCCCCTCCATCCTTCAGACATTTGCTTTACGTAAACCAGCTAGCAAACCGCTCTGCTCGTATTGATGTAGACATTACCACAAATCGCCACTTAGGGACCTGAAAGAATTGACTAACTGGTTTCAGATCCAATACACATAACTTGATCAGACGCAAACTTTAAGTACACTTGCAGGCGTGCCAACTGCACCGACGGGGAAGTGACTCTTCTGCCGGCTATTTAAAGAGGCCCTGAGGGGAAACCATGAAAAAATAAAGATCTGGGGTTAAGACTTTTGCTATAGTGGTTTTAAGATGAAGAGTTAGTCTGAGCATGAAAAATTAAAACACTGCTGTTCTATGTGAGACTTGATTTATAATTACTTTTTCCTACAAATTTGATAGACCTCACCAATGCAGGTTTTACAGCCATCACAATGACTGTAGATTCCTGAAGTTGTTGCTCTGAATGTTATTTATACTAAAAGGCCTGGATGCTCTCCTGGCATTTGCAGCCCTTTAAAGTGACTGTTTACGCCGCCAGCCTGGAGCGGTCAGGCAAAAAAAATAATCAGACTATGTATGTTACTCACAACAAGGAGTCCCCCACCCAACAGAAAAATGTTGTACGGTAATTAGCACCAGTGCAAAGAGAACTTTTCCTGTGGTGGATTTTTGAACGTCCTGTTCTAGGACATAACTCTCTCTGATTTGTAAAGCTTGTGTGTGTCATGTTGACGTGGTATCAGGCTGCTTTATGTACAGACGCAAAGTCCTTAAGTATTGCTTTTTACAGCTGCCCACAGTGGGCAGTATGGAGATCAGAATTGTGCAAGCCTCATCAGGGCAGTTGGGACGCATATGAAGAAATTAAGGATTCTTAAAGTAAGATTTACACAGAATTTGTTAATTCGATCTAAAATGTGTCTTTAAAATCACCAGTTAATCCCTCAGGCACTTTATTTCCTGCCAGAAAAATTCTTAAGGTGCCTGAAGTCTTGCTTTTGGTATTAAAAACATATTAATTGTGCTAGTCCCAAGTAAATTAGTATCTGTTTCACAAAAAGCCAGGTCAGGATCCACAGCGTAGATGTTCCCTATTTGCATGTCTCCCGTGTCACGGCCACATGTCACAGGATCGCCCCGTGCACTGAATGAACAGATGTCACCTCTTTTACCCAAATCTGGGAACAGAGATGTTGGGGGCAATATCCTCTCTGCAGGCCGGAGCCCCACCTGGAGATGTTCCTGCCTGCCTGGCACAGCCATACCTTCATTCCCTCTCCTAGAAGAGTGCTTTAAAACCAGGCTGTAGGCTGGTCTTGGGTCAGGAGCCTTTCAACCGCTTTTGCTGGTAGTAGCATTTTGCATAAAGGTCTGTTAGGAAGAAAGCTTGGGTGTTAGGAGAGTTGGATTTTCTTCTGGGCCCCAGAGACTCTATTGTGTATATAAAAAATTAGGCTATTATTTAAGACTGGAGTATTCTCAGCTCTTCCTTTTATTAGAAGAGGTGCCTTCCTTGACTCAGATTTATATTTTAAAAAATTAAAAAATGTTTAATTCTGGGAAGTGTTCAGTTTTATGGCAGGCAATGGCACTTCACAGCCTCCAGTCAGATGAGGGTCCCATTTGCCTGCCTTTGTGC
The DNA here is from genome assembly GCF_028500815.1 of Rissa tridactyla. Classification (NCBI taxonomy): domain Eukaryota; kingdom Metazoa; phylum Chordata; class Aves; order Charadriiformes; family Laridae; genus Rissa; species Rissa tridactyla. The sequence continues at coordinate 93,999,326 of NC_071469.1, forward strand.
TCATCGTGTCTGTGTGCGTTATACAGCGTGAACTTCTCCACTGCCATTTTCTAAAATTCAAATAAATCTTGAAAATACTGTTGTTTGCTTACCTTTATGCTTTATCTTGTCCTTTGAATCAGTATGTAGAAATGAGAATAATTCATTGCTTTGGTCAATCTATAAAAGGCCAGCTGTACCGCGGAGGGCTTGCTTTACCAGCCATCCTACCTCATCTATTTTTTTTCTTCGATATTTTTTCCATTGTAGTCAAACACTTTATTTTTTTTTTTCTGTCTCTGCTTCTGTTTATTCTGTCCTCTGGATTGTAAATCAGAAATTTAATTCATTATTTTCTCTGTAATTGCTGTCCTCCCTTAAATCCTGGTATTAGGAAAAAGCTAGATAAAATTTAAAGCAAGAGCCTGGCCTAGGATTAGCGCGTGGGAAGCAGGAGTAAGAAGTTTTGTAGGTTGCACCGTTCAGCCTTTGTGATGGCTCCTTCCTTTAATTTTTGTACTGAACCAAAAAGAACCAAGGAAGTTTTTTGTCTTATTCGGGAGACACAAAGTTTACAGGAACAAATACAAAAGCAAATGAGACCATTTCTTAATTTTCATTGTCTGGGTGATCTGTTTTGTTTCTTTTTTTTTCCAAAAAAACCTTGGGCTGTGCCGGGGATGGATGTGCAGTGTTCCCAGGACTGTGACTGTTCCCTGAACCTGAGGGCCAGCACGCGTGGGTCTGCTCTCATTGCCGCGTCCCTGGGTGCTGCAGGCTCACCCGTGATCCCAGCCAGGGGAGAGCATGGAGGTGGCGAGCTCTGTTCTTAGGGGGAGCTAAAGACAAAAGCACTTAAAGTTTTTGGCGTCTACTTATGGTGTCACAGCTGAGAGCTCCGCTCAAAAAGTTGGCAGTTGTGAATTTTTTAGCAGATCATAACAATCAAACAGTATTCTGCATGCTGGAATTGAGAAATATGGGATGATCAAAGAAGGTGGGAAGAGTGAAAGACAAATTCAAATCATTAGTGGAAAATGGAGCCTCTTGTGCAGCAAAGTTGAGTGATTCATAGAACAAATCTGTATTTAGCTGCGTGAATCAAAGTTAGGGAGAAAAAAGTTAGCTGGCACTCTGCGTCCTATTTTGTCCTATGCAAATAAGAGTACTAGCTAAGTTTTTTTTCTTCCTAATTCTGATTCACAGAGCTAAAAGCAGCGTGGAGCAGAGGCAGCATTGTCTAACTGAATACCGTCCCTGGTCATGAGGCTTCTGCTTGGGGAATTTGCAACTGATGCTGCTGTCCCATATTTAGTATTCCCCAGAACTTAATATTGCTATGGAAAGCCCAGGAGGGTCCAGCGGGGCACCGAGGACTGTTTTCTTATTACTAAACAGAGAGATATTAACAACACAATGTAGAAATAAAAAAAAGAAAGAAAAGGAAAGCAAAGACGGCCGCCTGCTCTTTTCTTCTTGGTATTATTATTTGTGACAAAGCCTTTGGTCCATTTTTCTTCATAATTTGCAGGACTCCTAATGGGAACAGCACCTCCCAATTACCATGGTTGCCAAAGGCTAATTTGGTTACCCTCAGGATCCACAATAGAGAAACTGTGTCGGCCCTTTGTAGATATTTGCATACTATACATACCGGGAATGTAAAACAGCTGCCTGGGCCCTATTCCACTATCATGGCAATTATGGGTCATTAGCTTTTTCTTTTTTCCCCCTTTCTCCCTCTTCTTTCCTTGTCCTCATCTTCTAAACTCTGCCAGGCAGCAGAAGCAGCTGATGTTTTTGCAGGGAGCAGCAGCGCGACGGGAGGAACGGCCGTGTCTTATTCAAGGGTTGGGGGCTGACAAACGGCCGCCCGAGCGGCGTGAGCGCCGTCCTCCTTTATTCCACGATTATGCTCTTTCTTCTCATTTTTTTTCTTTCTTGGCATCCTCCCCAGAAGCATTTGCATGCAGGACGTGTGTGCCCATGCACGTGTGTGCCCGTGCACGCGTGTGCGCTTTGTGCTTTCTGCTGTAAGGGCTGCAGTGGGCGACTCCTGCGATGGCAACAGCCGCGGCACCGGTTGTGAGCAGAAGCATGTGCTCCCCGTGCCCATTATGTTCCCATCAGACACCCCCTGTCAACACAGCGCTCCTCGGGGGAAACCTCCCGATACTTCTGAAAGTTTTGCGGGCTCCCAGGGGCCCAGAAATTAAAGAAGGGGACAAAAGGGAACTCCGTCTTAATTCGGTCGGTATTCAATTTGTTAAATGGCCAGGGCCTTTTAATAGTTTATCTCCCTTTTGTTCTGAGCAGCATTTACAGTCTCCGCGTAGTTTACAAGGAAGTGATGGTTTTGCATATACATTAATTTTTTTATGAACTGCTAATTTTATTGACAATAAGGATAGATTGAAAGACCCAAAGCTTTTGTGTTGTTTTGTTAAAGCAAATAAGTAAAGCACAAATGTAAATTACATCTCCAGGTTCACATTAGAGGTTTGCAAATAATACTGAGCTAATGGTTATTGCTAAGGAAAATAGCACTGGGATCAATATTCTATACAGTAGAACGCAATACCTCTCTCTCTTTTAATCACCTCATTGCAGAAATGGCATTGAAATTTGAAATCTCATTTTCTCCATTTGTACAAATTGAACATAAATCATTGTGAGTGAGGGGAGGTTTCGGGCAACTTCACTCTTTGTGGGATTGCATTACTAATTAGTGCTGGAGGGAAACGGGGATATAGACAGGGCTCAACTGGACTCTGCAACTGCACGCAGATGGTTCTGTAAATAAAGAACCGGAGGGAAATAAAGGTTGGTTTTCATCCTTTTTCGCATCAGGGTCTTCTGAGCAAAGAAAGCACTTGCGATATTTGTTTCTTACCACCATTAAAAATGGATAAATAATTAAGACCAAAACGCTGACATCGCTTTTGTTGGTGTTGAGAGCGTACCCGGTGCTGTACAAAACACAAAATCAATCTCTAGCTGTTTCCCAAGGAGCGTGCTTTAAGGGTGAGTCTTGCTTTGCTTGAAGTGAAGTGTTGTATCCCGTTTTGTGTTTGCATTGGTGGGCGAGGGGGGAGTACTGTTGTTGATAGCACACCATGGGTCTCAAAATAGTGTCGTTCCTGCTGGTTAGAAAAAAAACGTCCCTAGTCTCTGCTCTTCCGCTGTCTCTAATTTGCTTAAATAATGTTTATAAGGGAAATACCGACAGGAAAATCTTTGCTGATGATAACTTTAAAACCCTTTTCTTGTGGGGTAAGGGAGCTTTTCTGAAACGTGGCTGGCAGCATGTGTCGTGCGTGTGCTCCCTCAGCGACTCGGCTTATCCAGAAGGATCCAGGACATCAAAAACATTCAGATGAAGGTGGTAGCTATTGGGTAAGTGATACAGGCTGAGAGATAGAACAGATTTGGATTAAAAGGTTTAGATAAACAGGGTTTTATTTGTCTGTGTGGAGAGGATATTACTGTGACGATTATGAAAGGAGGAGTCTGAGTGACTGGGAAAGGTTCACACAGAGTGGGTGGGTTCCAACCATCACCCCCATGGATAAAGACTATTTTAAATTATTCACTATCAGTCCCAGAGATTTATCACTACACCTATATTTTTCCATCATTTTCATGCTTTCTAAACCACTACAATAGGAGATAAATAGGTAACTTTATGGGAGAAACTGTTATTAAGTCTCATTACATAAATTTGTTCTTGCCAATTTCAATAGCTAAAAGTGAAGAAAATAAATAAAATACCTTTGAAAGTGAAGAACAAACACTGAGCTGGCAGAGTTTCTAGCAGACAAGAAATAACTCAAATAATTTTACGAAGTTGGGGGCAGAAATCGCAGACTCAAACCAAGAGGTGGTTCAGGTTTAGCCTGTTCAAGAGGATGAAAAAGAGATCAAAATTATTTCAAACGTTGATTTCAAATACAGTCAGGGCGCTATCCAAAATGCATGCTTAGTCTTAAGGACAGATAAGGAAAATAAATAACAGAGAAGTTTGCTCATCCTTGGCTCGCTCTGTGCTGCCAGGCTCTGGAGGATGACCCCGACGCATGCTGCTTGCCAGGTTGCATCCATCCCTGCAGCATCCACCTTCTTTGCCCGTACCGTGTTCAGCCAGGGACAACCGCTGCGTTGTCTTGAACTGGAGGATTGCTCCTAAGCCATGTCTTTCGACACACAAACCATCCGACAAGTGGCAGGAGTCTTTGGAAAGTGGAGTATAATGCAAAGGATGAAACAGCCTCTCTGCTTCTTCATTAGCAGATGCCTGTCAATGAATCACTGACATTCTAGAGCCATACCACGCTGCTTTCCTTACCGACTTGCTCAGACATATATTTGGACCTAGCAGAATATACTGCATCATTTGTTCTGCTATTTTACCCATGTAGCACATAGCAAGAGGTACTTGAAGATAGTGAGAGTGAAATGTCAGTAATATATATAGTCAGCACGTCCAGCCATGTGTTTAATTAATGCCATTTGCCTCTGTCATGCTTGGTGCATTGAGAAAACATAAAAATATATACATTTAAAGGAAAAACAGAGTTTTACTTAAAATCTTATGGGAAAACAGACTGAAGGGTAGGCAGGGAAGGGAATCTGGGGTAAAAAAGAATCCTGCCAAATGTCTTGCTTTGAAACTGATGGACTTTGATTTTAGGTGGCTGACTGTCAGTGCTGGAACAGTGGGAAAATGAGCTATTTAGCAAGTAATTATGCAGAGAAAATTATTTATTTATTATGTGGTTTATTGAGAGTTTTGCAGTTTTGCACATACCACAGCTTATTTTGAAAATACAAAAATAATTTGGAAGTTACCGAACTTGCTGACATATTAGCAGTCACAGAATCTCACTTATTTCCCAAGGATCAGCCGTGGGCAGAAGCCTCTTTAAAGTGAGCCCTAGAGGTTGGGAGAACTGGTTTGCTTAAGACCACTGTGGAGAAAATCACATGGAAGAACTGTTTTCCTTAAAACTCCGCTCTTCCCAAAGTCTTGATCCTTTGTAGTGCTGTTACCAAGCGCTTGCCGGCAGGAAGGTCCAGGTCAGGCCACCTGAACGAGGGAGGGAATTCTCGACTAAATGAGGCAGGAGGCTCGTGCTCTATGAGTCAGTATTTTTCTTCTGAATGTATCATCTCCTCCTCTACAACATAAATGTCTATAAATTAAGCAAATTCATAAATAAGTGCATGCATAAACAATTGATAAATAACTACAGACTACGTGCTTACGCACATAGCAGTAATGTTTGCACGCCTGGTACAGGTGATGCACCAGTATCTCCTGATTTTGCAGAGCGGTTGAAACAGTATTGTGAATTGTCTGCTCCTCATATTGATGGGATATTTCTGGAGCATAAAGATAATAATTAAAGTGTCACTTTTTTTAGTTGCATTCCTTATGAAGATCTGCTCAATATTTTATAAGTTGCATTTAGCTTTGCTGGTGCCAGTAGAGAGAGCTCATTTTGCGAGAAGACTAGATGAGTAGCTACTATATTTTCTAAAGAAGCTCCCAGTGCATGCAGGCTCCAGGAGTCCCAGCTAACACGTGCCTTGAATGCTGCACGCCTTTTGTATAGACAAGAGTTGTATAGATGAAGAGCACTAACTCATTCTGTAAGAGCTGATATACTGATTTCTATTGGCATGCTCTAATGACGGTGGTGTGTCACGGACATAAGTTGGGGAGAAATCTAAAAGCTCTTGTAGCTGTGTAGGGCAACCGTACAATTTCTCTGTAATAACCGCAGGACTCCGCGAGCTTCAGGCTGACAGCATGTGCACAATGTGACTGTGCAGACTCCGAATCTGAGGTTTGCAGAAAGTATTTGGCTGTGTCATGTGTTGTGGTGTCACAGTGTGCCTGCGAGGGCAATCGCTGGCCTTCTGAGAGTATCACAGATGTGGACTAAAGGTCTGTGCCTCCTCCTGCCCGGTTGCAGAAGCTGGGTAGAGCACAAGTGCCAGAGAGGGACTTCGCAGCCAGATGTTTCAGAGCCAGGCATCCCGAATAAACAGTTTCTCCCTGGAACAGTCAGAGCAAATGATGCTCTGGGTAAGCAGAAGATCTCCTCGGAGTTTGTGCCTAATGATTTCCAGGCCGAAAAGGGGGGCACGCACAGGAAGAAGGACAGACTGAAGGTGGGCAAAGACCCTTGCCTAACACTTGCCTGGTGGGAAAGATGCTCACGTGAGGTTAAGCGTGTAGTGGTACTTGCGCATAAAATACAAATATATCTTCAAACTACATCAGTTCCCTGATCCAGTGCAAAAAGGGCAAACTGTTCTGCAGCACGGGAGCAAAATATTGGGAATGCTTGGTTTCACTTGCTGTGGAGCACTTGGTGTTCTAAAGCCACCTACAAAGGGATGTGCTTGATCAGCCCATAATCCTGATCATCTCCTTGCCCCAAAAGAACTTCACGTATGTGATGGAAGAGGCATTTACGAACCTACGGAGCCCTAAAGGAGGGAATTATTGTATGAGTAATAATAAGCACTTAAATAGCACTTGACAACTTGATTGATACAAACATTAACAGATTAACTCCTACAGGACCTCGTGATGGATATGTGTTTCCCTATCTTGCGGCTGGAGAAACTGAGGTGTAGAGGTAGATTAATTTACTTGCTGACCCACAGTGTGTTGCCAGCAAAGGCTGAATTAGAATTATAGACTTCTTGATGACCAATTAGCCAAATTATAAAGCAAAAGAGCAACATCTGATAGCAACCTCTAGGATCAGTATGAGAGGACACGGTATGTCCTCAAGATCTCATTTCGAAGTAGCAATTTTAGTCGAGTTCATAATTGTCTCTAGAAATTAGGATTATTTTTATTGTGTACTTTGTCTTGTGTTTATCTAGTCCTCTATTTCATGGGTGCGGATTCTGACTTTACAGATACTTATCTATATTTATATGCGTGCATATATGGTTTTAGCGGTACAGCCACAAAATATAGCCATCTATAAACTAAGTCGGAAACATGACTCGCTCTACTTATTGGCACTGCACTTTTTGGTATGTACATTAAATATGCATCTATTTTACTACCTGGAGAACACAAAAAGAGTGAAATCCAGCTATTTGCCTATTACTCTCTTGACTGAAAAATCGTGTATGTTTATAGTTTAGATGGATACACAGTTCATGCTAGGATGCGATAGGGTAAAGGTGTTATTGATGAGTTTGAGATGACTGCAATGCTTATGACTAGCAAAGCCCTGCATGACTTATGTGGCTTATCCCAGACTAATGCCAATAAATTGTTTGTGTCACACCACGTCTGGGTGTATTTTGGGCGTGCTACATATTTTACAGGCAAACTATTTCAGAAAGATGTTAGAGACTTTTTAAGAAATTATTTGTACCATTTTTCATAGACTTCTTCATGTGAAGGCAGACTGCCAGTTACCAGGACTCTGGCTCTATACCAGCAGAGAAAAATTGTACAAACATGATTTTAGAAATCTTTATGTACAGAAAGTATTATTTCTGTATATAATAACGGGAAGATTTTTAAGATCATATCTATTTTGAAAACTTCTTGGTGTATAGTGCTTTACTCACTAGAAAGCTGTAAAATCTCAAAATTCTTATTCTGTTTTTAGTAAGGCGCAAAAATACTTGGCGACCAATACCTCATCACCAGTGACTGAATCTCTCTCTGCTACACCTCACAACTGTGCTTTGTGGATAAGAATTTTTACATTTGAAGTAAAACTCCTCTGACTGTTTGATTAAAAAATTGTATTCCTTCTTGAAACACAAATGCCAGCTTTTTGCAGAGCAGAAGTTTGGGACGTTTCAGGTAAACTGGATAGAGAAGAATGAGTGTGCAAAGCATGCTGTCTCCACAGCGTGACTACCTGCACACCAAATCCATCCCTCTGATGACACTAAGTGGTACTCGGGACTTGATCGGTGGCATAGAAAACATCCTGTTAGGTGTCAGCAGTTTTGGAGAGAAGAGTTATACGTTAGTCGATGAGAGAAAATCCTAAATGTCTGGGATACTGATCTTGCTTTTAGACCGTGTAGTTCATAGAGTCTTGAACTTTAAATAACTGACTCTTGGATGCGTGCAAAGGTATTTTTGATGTTACTTACTTTTATGTCCTTCAAGGGTCTTGTATAGCTGAATGATCGCAGCCTAATTTTGAAAGCTGTGTCTGTCTTTGCTTTGCTTTTCAGTGTTCAACCTGCGTTGTGTTGGGCTGGGCTGTCAGAAGTTGCGTACTCCTGTGGGCGCACTCACAGTCACAGCGCGTGGTGTCCTCCAAGTCAGGCTCAGGGTATTTGAAGCTGACCTCCCCGATGCAGTGGTAGTCAAGTACAGCCTTTAGAAGAGGACTTAGCATAACGAGGCATTTGAAAAACTTCACCATTAAATATGGTTATTTTAAAATAACAATTAGAAATAATAATTTTTGAGACTATTCTTAAATGCACATGTTTTCTAAAAGTTTTTATCTGAATACAAGTAGTTCACGAGAAACAAATACAAGTGTGGTATGGTATTCAGGTTCTGGCCCCAGTCGTGAAAGAACTGAAAAAAAAGATGCCATTGTCTTGATGTGCATAATATCTCGGTCACCCTAAATTCTGTTTTATAAAAATGAAAAAAAAAAAAAGAAAACCCAACAAAAATTCATAGACTACCCGTATTCATGGAATGTACCTTCATACCAGTACAGAGATGGTGCAGAAGAGCAAGAAAACAGGAAAGCAGTCGAGCTTCGATTAGAACTAGGTGATCTTTAAGGCCCCTTTCAACTCTAACCATTCTATGATTCTGCCTTTCGCTGTGTTTTGTGGAACAATTTGGACTTAACAAAGTCAAACAGCTTCAGACTGCAGGTCCCCAGGAGTGAGGGGGTCCACAGTGGCAAAAGCTTCTTGCTGTGTTGGTGGGACTTCCTTAATTTTCAGGGAACTGCATTAAAATTTAGTTGGAAGAACTGTAGCTTCCCTGTACTTCCACAGTGAATGTGAAGGCAGTGGTATTCCTTCTTACGTGGGTCTGTACCTTGCTGCAGAACAGAAAATCCCAGGATCGTTTTTTGTTCCCTGCACTTCCGTGCCTCCTGGGTCTGTGCTGGGATGGCCACGACTCGTGGCCTCCTGCCACCAGCTGGTGCATGCTCTGAGGCTGGTTCTTTCTATCTGCTAATAGCAAAATTTGTCTAACTTTGGGGCGTGGGGGAGGGAGATGCATTTCAAACACTGTAGATTATTTAGTTGTAATTTAAAAAAAAAATAAAAGAATTCCACAACAATAACAGGTAGTGACGTAAAACAAAAAATATAATAAAGGCCTTAAAGCCTTCTTCCCGTTGCTTCAGCTAGTGATTAGGCGAGACGAAAAAGCAAGAAAATATATTGCTTTAAACCTTCTCTCCTGATCCTTATAGAGAGGCCACCTCAGCATTTTAATCTCTCTCTCTCCCAGGCCAGGGGGGTCGAGGACGAGCCGAGCAGCCGTTCCACAAGTGCGCAGAGCCCCCGGCCGCGGGCAGCAGAGCCCCGGCGCTGGGTGGCTGCTTGAGGTGCTCCTGAAATAAAGTTCAGAGACACAAAGGAGAGGGGGGAGAGGGGCCCGCGGCCGGGGCAAGGCCCAGGTTAGCCTCTGGGCCCCCTCGGTGTGCTCATGCCAAAGCACAGCTGTGACATTAGCAGGCAGGCATTTGAAGCATAATAATAATTCTGCAGATCAAAGCAGCTCTTCTTCAGACAATTACAGTAAAATTGAAGCTCTCCTCCAAGAGAAATGCGTGCCCTTGTTGTGGTTTTCCTTTTTTGCCCTCCTTTTCTTTCTTTCTCTCCCTCCCCCCCCCCTTTTTTTTTTTATCCTTTATGAGCAAATTGCTTTTTCAGGGCTATAGAAAGAGCCGATTGGAAGCTGAAATCCTCCCTCTCTGCCCAGGGGTGGGATTCCCAGGGTTAGACATGTAACATCTGAAGGGTGATTTTTTTTTTTTTAAATTGATATCCAAGAATAAAAGAGAGAATAGTAGGAGAAGCTGATCAGGAATGAATAAAGTCTCCTTTTAAGCTGAAATAACCTTCCCCCCCCCTCCCCAATTTTCCCTCCAGAAAAGCCGGACTGTAATTGCTTGCAATCACTCGGCACAAATTGTCTGCGCGTATTTGCTTTTTAATTTTGTATAATCTGGTCCATTTCGCTCTCTCTGCCTTTGAGCTTAACCTTTCTCTTTCTCTCCCTCCTTTTCTCTCTTGCATGCCTTCCCTTTCTCTCTTGCTTTAATTCTTCGATGCTGCTAAAAAAATTATTACTAATTCACAATGATATTTGATGGCTTTTACTAAGGAAAGGCACTTAGGAAAAAAAAGAGACTGAGTGGACATGTGCTGCAACTGGTGAGATTTCATTGTTATCTTTGAAGTGTTTGTTTATTTGTGTATTTATTTAATTTCTGTTTCCTTAAGATGCAGAAAACTGTTTTAATACATATATAGGATGTCTTCCCCCGCTCCCCAACTGAGCCGAGAGCAGGAATCCTGTATACCCCCTCTGAGGATGGTACACGCTAGCGGAACAGGGCGATGTTGTTGCATCATATACTGTGTCTGAATTTCTCAGCATATGCTTTGGCTGGCCCTTTTTATCGGGAAGCCCCAGGGTTTCAGCCATAATTAACGTTTCTTCCAGGTGCTTAGTAAATAATGTTTCTGGGATTCGGTGGTTAGAACTTAAGATTCTCATTCAGATTTTGCATTAAGATTTTCTTCAAGCCTGTGGAAGCCAGTCTCTCAAGGTTTAGCCCAATATTTGAGTAGAAGCCTAGTTGATGGTCTGGAAAAAAAAATTATGTGTTAGAAAATGGTAACAGAGGTCCTGGGAATGACAAAGTACAGAGATAACATCCATCAGAATAGTTTCTCGTCACTAATACTTCATTTAAAGATGAGTCCATACAGCTTCAGTGGCATATCAGCGCTAGGTAAGAGATCAAAGGGAGGAAGACCTCTACCACACTGCAACCTTTTAATTTTATTTTTTAAGCAACTGATTGACCTTGTCTGCTTTGGCACCTCTTTCTCTAACCTCAAGGCAGCTGTGTTGTCCTGCTCTATCACTGACGCTCCCCGTCCCCATTGCAGTGCACCCGGCCAGCGCGCAGAGCAGCTCTGTGCTCTGTTGGGGCATGAGGACATCTCAACCTGATAGTCATCCCTTCCTCTTGCTGCCACCGCTTTGGCTACCAAAGCATGACGTAGTGTCCTGACTTAATGTGCGTGGTCCTGTTGTCTGGCAGCATCTGAGAAGTCGAGAAGTTTTACTGGGTTTTCTATGGGTGATATGCTGTAATGTTTTATTTTGGAATCCTTCTTTCAGTATTCAGTTGCTGTGGTTTGGATTTTATTTTTCCTGCCATGTTGTTTGGGGGTTGGTTTGGGGTTTCTCTCATTCTGACAATGAAAAAACCAAACAACAACAAAAATGCTATGTAAGTCTTATCCATTAACATAGTAGTATGTATTTTCTTGTAACTTTGTTTTTTTTTTCTTGCTATTCTCAGAAACAATACCTTCACCCCACTCAGATTTTGGTGGTAGTTTGTATGTTACATTTTTTTGTTCAGTTGTTACTAAAAATGGTCTGAATTGTTTTACTTCAAATGAAACATTAAAGGGTTGTTTTCTTTTTAAAGGACTTCTAATGAATAGTCCTAATCATCAGCAGGGATAGTTGTATGAAAAAGACCCTGATCTTACAGAGCAACTTTGGAAACAGACCCACGTGCTGCCACCATGTCCCAGGAGGGGTGGAGGTATCAAGACCCATCACCTTCCTGTTGCTCCTCTACCAAGAGGACTTACTTTCTGCAGATCAGAATTTAACTTCCTGTTAGGAGTCGTTGTGTGGTGGGATGCCGTGTTAAGCACAGGTCTGATTTCTCTTGAGATCTCTCCCATAGGAAAATATTATATATATTTTTTTTTACTCCTAATGTCTTTAAAGAAAGAAAAGAAAAGGCCAATGGCTGTGTAGAGAAAATTGAAAGGTGTCTGGATTCCATTCTTCAAGCCGTAGAGGGACCAAGGAGACAGGCAGGCACTGGCCTTCAATTTAAATAAGTAAAGTAAATTTAAAAAAAAAAAAAAAAAAAAAGACAGACAGCCTTACCCTAAAAACAAATCATCGTTGATTCCTAGCAAACAAACCTGTAAGAAAAAACAGTGCAACTTAAGAAGGAAAATTCCATGTATATTTTTCTTGATGCATTTTAGGTTTGTTTGTAACAGATTTATAATGCTTGTATTATTCAGCTTTTCATTTGAAATTCTAATGAGCCTTTTGAATCGACTGGTGCAGGCTAGGAAGTAAAGAGCATAAAATAGTTCCATTGACTTATGATTTTCTGCTGACTTTCATTGTCATCCCATATCTTCATTTTCCGTCACCAGACCGTTGCGGGAATGTCCTCAGTTGCCTGTTTGATAGCACGTTGGAATATAGGAAACTGTATGAATTGCAGATGACTTGATAATTTATTCAGATGTGGTCTGTCATCTTTAGGTAATAGGCGAGACAGCTTTACATACACGTTGTGAGTGGATATGAGTTTTCCTCTGACTTTCTTCCTAGACCATGAAGAAGCGTATTTTTCCTCTGACTCATGGCGTATTTCTCAACAGCAGAGCCTTGTTCAGGAGGGTTTCAAATTTAGCTAGAACTGGTTTAATAGAGCAAAATGCCTGCTCAAAGCAACACCTTGTATATGTTATACCTCAACAGTGAACGCAACAACTTTTGTTGAAAAGCTTTAAGAGGTTTGTGTCAGTTGAATATTTTTTGGAGACTAACCTTATGCTTTTAAATTAGATCTTCGCGGGAAGAATAGCATTTCTTTGCTGGACCACAGGGTTTGTGAGACTAGAAACCCACAGTTTTAGTCAGTTAATGGTAAAGGTATTGCGTTCAGTTTAAGCCGACTCTCACCCAATCGCCATGTGAGATTTGTGATAGCTGCAAATGTTTGGACCTTTTTGTTCCCCTGAGCTGTCTCTTCACAATAGATATTTCAGGGTCTTTCAACCAGTTAGGAAAGTTCATTATATTTTTAATACAATGTAAAAAAAATTAAAATAATGATTTGATATACAGGCATTGATGAAAGATGTATTTTTAAAGTAGTAAATTAAAATCTCATTAATATTTCAGTGAGAATATTTTGTGCTTATCTGTTTCATCTCTATTTTTGACCTATGGCTTGGAGTTCACAGCATGAAGGAGATGGTGAAATCTGTTCACCATAAAATGTTAATTATAAGTAAATTACAGCACAAACGTTCAATCAGCCACATTAATTCTACATAAAGTGAATTATTGTAGCAGAAAATTTTAAAATGTGACTGAATTTTATAATCTGCATCCTCCATTTTCTACCTTTGCTCTTATTGCTGTGCTGTTCTTCTCCAGCATGGCTGAGCTCTTTGTGCACTGATGGTAAGTGCTTTCTACTTAGATTATGTTAAAAATGGAAGAGCACAATTTGATCCATTTGTTTGCAGCCTACTAAATGTCTCTTAAATACAGAAAATTTTCTTTGCCCAGTGAGAAAATGCAATACCATTTGGAGGGTTTGAAACGCGGGAGCTGTGATCCAAAGCGCGAAGCTGTGCAGGTGCGTCAGGACCTGGGGAAGGAAGGATGCTGGTGGTGGTACCCTGGCAGCCTGTCCACCGTGTTGACGTGGTGTTTGGATTAGCGTCATGTTACGTGCATTTCCAGGACACTGCATTCAGTTTTAACCCTGTATTTATTTTGACAAGCAAAAAGCAGAGCTGAATCCCTGTGTACTTTGAAAATTTAGATGTAGGTCTCGCTGGCCGCCTGCGGCCCTGAGGAAAAAGGCTTCATTTTAATGCCAAATTGTGTATAATGTAGCGTCCTTTGTAAATCTGAATGTTGTGTCTCATCATAAAAGAATTTCTGCCAAAATGTAGATTATAAGAAACGCTTAATATGCTCTCTAGGGATCATTGTGGTGATAGTCCCGAGAGACCATCATCAGGACTCTTGGTCTCTAGTTTTATTGCGGTGTTTCAGGTAAAAGGTCCACATAGTGAAAAATGTGTGTTTTACCTTTTACCTATAACTTTGTGGAGTTTCTGGGAAAGCAAGAAAGAAAAGTGAATGTTTATTGTGCACGTGCTCCGTGTTGAGAGACTCTGGATGTTCCTCTAACCCTACTCTGTTTATTAAAGTGTTTCTTGAGTCAATAATTTAGGTGTCGTTGCAAATTATCATCTTGACTCTAAAATGCTGTAAAGCGTTGCCTGTTAGATTGGTTTTGAATTTGACTTTTTCTTAAATCCTTGTACAATGACAGCTGGACGATTTTATTGATATTGACATAGTGACATGGCACGTTCCTACTGTTCTCCTTACTTTGGAGAAAAGCTCTCCAGCTCAAGTCCAAAGAAAAAATTCTGAACCGCCTTGTGTGGCACAGCTCAAAAATAGGTAGCAGCAGCAAAGAATTGGTGTCTTCTCACACCAGTTTATAGAAGTCTTTTATTCGTTAGAAGATGATCACCTATTTGCCACTCCTAAGCAGTTTATAGACCAAGCGCTTCCTAGTCGTTAGGTTACAAATCTGCTCAGATCAGTGCATAAAGCTGAATAAGTTTGTGTGCCAAATGATCTTTCCTGAAACAACTGCTCATTGCTGTCAAGATCTTCTATTTTGATAACTTGGTACAATTTTTGTGTGATGTCAGTCAAACATTAATTTTCCATCTCAATGAAGTATCTCCCCCAAGCTGGTCCATAAAACCTGTAAATGTCTGTTGGGTACTTTGGTGCTTTCTGAATCTGCCTGCACTCATGTTATTTGAACTCTGATTTTGCTATTGATAGGAACACGCTGCATTTGTGCATTGCTGTGGGCAGATACTTGGCTTTTCTTACATGGACTAGCTCTTCCAAGTAAGAGAATCTGGGGACTTCTCTTGTTAACCATTCCGTTGAAATCCATGAACATGCTTTCCAAAAGCTACAGCACCGTGTGACAATTTAAAATGTTTTAATTGTCCTAAAAATGGGAATCCTGACATATGTATGGAAGGAAGACCGGTTCCTCTGTAAAAGTAAATGTGCATATGCTTGGAGGAAAGGGAGCAGAAGAGATTTCCAATTTGCCAACAGTAGGTCTGCTAATCTGTCAACGTATGCAGGAGCCGGTGATCCCATAGCACAGCGAGGTAACCTTCGGGATTCAAATGAGTAAGAGGGAGGAGTTAGAAAGCTGATCCCATCAGATGGCAAGGAGTGAATCAGGGCAAACTGAATCTCACAGCCATGGCATCGTCTGCCCGAGGAAGCCGGTGAGTTACAGATTTTGTAACTCATGCTTTGGTTTGTCCCTTCAGTGCTCACAGCCGTGCTGCCAGGGCGATGCCACGCGAGTTCTGGCAGATGCCACTCCATGTCTCTAAGCTATCGTGCTTCCATGTATCCGAATCGCTTACCACCAGCATGAAATGTGGGCTCCAGAAAACGCGTGTGAGTCACTGAGCTTTGAGCTGCTAAATGCTGCAAACCTTTTTGAGAGAAATCTCTCAACATTTAGTGGGAAATGAAGGACTTTGTGGTAAGATTTGATAGGAAAGCTAAATGAAATCCAGAAATCTAAACAAAGTAATTTGTGAAAAGAGAATTATTAGCAGAAATGTTATTTGTGTATATGTACAAAATATGTAAAACTATCGCTGCGGTACGTGCATTTCTGACTCATATAAATGACAACTGTGACACCCGGTTAGCCCACTACCTTGCTATGGGCACCCGGGGCAGACTGTGTGCGTCCAGGTTTGTTGCGAGAGGTTCTGCGTCCTTTGCCTTCAGCGTCTACAATGGTGCCCTCACGCCTGGGTGTACACCCGCCTTTACTTTCTTGCCCCTGTTCCGACAGACGGAATGGGAATTAGAAACTTCTTCCTCATAGAGATGCAACGTGATACGATGGCTCTTCGGGATTACTCTGTAGCCAGGCAGATCAATGTATGTTTGTGTATGGGAGCTCTGCTGACTAGCTGTACTGTATAAATAGCATCGGCTGTACAGACTTATCTAATCAATTTGGTGCAAGGACTTACTTTGCAAAAAGGCATACAGCTCACAGTGTTTAGGCTATAATAGGTACGTGTAAGTGAATGATGCTCAAGAGACGTGGAAAGTATAACCGTTTGAAGAGGTGTGGTTAAAGATAGGGTGGGAAAAATAAATTATCACAGGGATCTGAGAGATCACACGTGTATTGAACCTGAGCTAGCAGACGTATTTGAAGTATCTGAGATGCACTCAACACTTAGGCCTATTTAGAGGCACTACATTATGAGGAGACTAAGCTTAAATACAAAGCCTTCTCCTAGTTGCATTCACCTTTCGTGGTTTTTGTCAGGGCACAGCATAGTTAAATGATTCTCATTTAATAATTTTCATTTGAAATCAAGGGTTTTGTTAGGTTTCAATCAGCTGCCTTCATCAGCTAATAATAAACACTTATTTGTCTCTTCTTTCCTATTCTCGTGTTCCATGCAGCTTGTTGCTGCTGGGATAGATTATGCACCATACATAAAGATGGATTTCAGTAAAGCCGAAAGGTACCTGGGCAAGGTGTGATCTTAAAGCCAGAGTCATCGGGATATTAAAAGAATGAGATGTGCTCAGTACAGCCCCTCAAAATGGAAAAGCATAGAGGGAAAAATGTGTGAGGCACGATGGATGCTAAGAGCCCTTGTTTTCCAGTAAGCAGCATGATTGGCAGCAGAAATAAACACTAGCGGGAAGCTTGTGTATCAATCTAATTGTATAATTGCAGGTTGCTTTCTGCCTGGTTTGATGTGCAGATTGTAGTAATGTGTAGTGTCTCTTTGGTAATTTGCTATTAAATCCAACACTAGGAAGTAGTTCAGTTGCTTCCTGTACAGATACCTGATGTTTGTGTTCATTTATCTGCAGCAACCGAGAGCGTAGCCCATGCCTCTCTTCTAGCACTCTTCCTGTTATTTTTGCTTATATGGTGTTCAAAGTTTTTTTTAGCAAATCACAGAAGGTAGCTAGACGTAAAGGTCAAAATGTGATAACTCATTACACGGTGTTGTAAAAGTCACTGCCAAGAGCTGAGAGCAATGTTTAATTATTCCCTCTGAACTTGTAAAAATATTATTTTATATATATTGTAATCAGTACATTGAAAACACAGTCTGCCTGAACTTCTGCACTGGCTCTCCTTGGAACTCCCAGTGGGTCACAGAACGGGAGTGGAAGAATGGTGTTCAATGAAACTCATACAGGAAAAAAATCCTTAGGGTGGGAAAAATGTCAAATATTATCTTTGAGGATGGATGTAGAACAAAGCCATGAAGGGAGGAAGCTCCTTTTTACTGGGAAAATAGGAGAAGGCTCAAACCCTCTAGGGTCAGGTGTCCATCTAGCCCATTACACTTTCTTAATAACTTAGAGTATGTAGTGTTCTTACTTTTGTTACGATTAATCGTCTGTTTTTCCGGTGTAAATATGTGTACCCCTATTCCTTGGTGATAAATTGATCTCTGGCTGATGATGCCATAATTCCAAACCAGAAGTCCACGAGCTTTATCTCGGAGCATTAAGGTCTGTTACAGAATGACAAAGATTTACTTTTCTGATTGCTTGAAGTATCTTCCCAGCTGTTTTTGCTTCCTGCGTGCCAGTCACTTTTTGAGTTTATGACTGTGTGTGCATCCTTTTCTGTCTCTTGCTTTGTTGTGGTTGGCAAACCACTCACAAAAAATAAATTTAAAGCCAAAGTTAGTTGCTGTGGCTGCATGGTTGCAGAAACACAGTTTTTGGCAATTTCTGCTAAAAACATCCTTTGAAAGAGACTTGTAAATAGCCAGTGCCAGGTGACAAGCTTTTCCATTCTGGTGAATGTGTCCTTCTGCGCTGGTGTATTTATACCATATAATTCAGGTGTGGCTTCATCAATGGTAGCTAAAACATTTTTGGGAAGGTTGCAGAACTGTTTAATGTGCTCTGGGATGCGCGACCTGTGGGGCTTCAGAGGAAGAAGGATTCATCGTGTGTAGTTCAGCCACGCTACACCTCGCTGAGTTTCACCCCAGCAGGAAGGTATGGCAGTTACTCGCCCCATCCCCACTGCAGTAACATAGACAGAGGAGGCACATAATAAGTTGGTTAAAAAAAAAATTAAAAAACCCCTATAAACAATTTCCTACCCAGGAAGGGGAAGAAGGTAGGAGCTCCAGAAGGCATCTGCAAGTCACACTGCTCAACAAACATCTAGAAAGCACTTGGGTATCATGCTGGTGGGCAGAGCGTGACTTCCATAGAGTGGAATAGACGAGGATGTATTTTGCACGCAGCTGAACAGGAATTAAACACAAGATTCTGCATACTTGTATTGCAAAAGCGCATGGCATAATGTTATACCATATAGCCATATAAGGGCTATCCTTTAGGATCTGATGCAGTATTACAAATCGACATGGGTATTTTTGAGACATTCTCTAGGAATTAATGCTAAATTATAATATTTTTCCAGAACTGCCTAGCTGAGTTAAAGTTCCAGATCCTTTCTTTCAGATTGTATCCATTTTTAGATCAATTTTGCTAAAATGCTAGCAAGTTGCTGTATTTTGTTTCTAGGTTCCATACTTTTATGTACGGATTATAGTCTAATCTAGCCGTAGTACTGTCTACTAAATAACTATAAATGAACAGGTATTTACAGGGGAAATAAAATCATGTTCTGAGCTCTTTACTTGGGAATGTAAGAAGATGAAAAGCCTCTTTCCCCTGTATTTCATGAGCTACATGGGGAAAATAATAGCTAGATCATTATTTTTGCCCTCACGTATGCAACAGTGTTGATATGCTGATCGTATGATACGTTTTTCGTTTTCTTGTGTCGAAAATTCTTACTGGACCAACCGGTAGACAGAAATGCAATCCATACAATATTTTCCTGTGTATAAATAGTTGGTATCTATTGACCATTGGTCTTGATAGAGTTCCAAAGGTTCGTTGAAGCGCTGGGGAGATGTCCTGCTTTTGATGCAACATCTTCCCTGTCGCGTGAATCGGTGCATAAATAACACAGCCACCTGTACGCGTCGGGGCTTTCTTCCTCCCTGGCAGTGCCTTGACATAACCTTGGTGCAGTTCTGTCCTGCCTGGCTCAGGCACTGATTGCATCCCCAAAACTTAACCTTTGAACTCCCAGGGGTTGTGCTCAAGCCAGAGATCACTGAGCTTTTAAAGATCAAGAGGATGTCAGCGAGGAGGGATGGCTCGCATTCAGACCTACGATAAGCTTTAGCCACTCATTAGTCCTAACTGAATGCCTGAAAATAACGTGCAGAATTTCAGCTTAGTCAACAGCGGTGAAAGACGTTTATTGCGTTCAGATTACCTTGAAATGTCTCCTGCTTGCTGGGACTAGCAAATGGTGTTATCCAGAGGGAAAAAACCCTCTGTCTAATGTTCCCAAGAGGACGGCTGTGTCCTCACTCCTGCAAATACAAACCGTTCTTGGCAAGCGGAAGTTTAATTAAGAGCCTCCCTGAAACTAGCCAGGCTGGGCACTAGTAGCCGTAAGGGGCCCTAGCAAGTGTGTTGGGGAACATGCTGGGAAAAAGGCTTGATTTCTGGGAAGTGTCATCAGACTGCTGTCTCACTTTGTACATCCTCGCGTGCGTGTGGTTTTAATACGGTTGCACTTTGTCTACCTGGAATATGCAAATAGTATTCAAATTAGATCTCTGCGTTCAGACTGTCAGCACATACCCCACAGCTTCCCTCTAGCAAGTGACTAATGGGAACATGTGTTCTTTCTATTTTTATAAAGCTGGGGGAATAAGGGGAAGGAAGGCCTGAGCTATTGGGATTAAAACGTTGCCTCTCTTTCCCGAGGTCTTTTTCTGTCTGTAGATTCCATCAGCAGAGTGACGGCAGGACGGCTGCCAGCCCGGGCGGGGGCCGCTCTCCTGGGCCAGAGTTATGGGTCCGGCGTCGCACCTGCAGACGGCCGCTGCTGCGGGAGCTGCCCTGGTGCGAGGGATGCGCCCAGAGCTCCCTCCTCCATGGGCTGCGGGATGCTGCCAGTGTTCCCGGGTCTCGGTACTCAGACAAGCAGCGCAGTGTAGAGAGGCTGAACTTTTTCGATAGCGTAGGCCATTTTCTTTCTTTTTTCCCAGTCCATTTTATTCACAATTATACCCATCGCTATATTTGTTAATGTTCCTATGGCAACAGCTTTAACTGCTTACATAGAAATGTAATGTCAGGAAACTATTTAATGCTTCTGTGGATGACTTAATGTGATTTAGCCCTCTGGTGCAAGGAGAAATCAGCCTCATCTAGCACTGGGCGCTGGCTCCCAGCACGTGCTCTGGATGGAACCAGTCTGGCTTTGTGCATCTCGGGATTTCCAACGCTTTGGAGCGTTTGCTCTTGTCTCTTAACCTGCATCCTTTTCAGAGCAGGACGTTGCTTTCTATTGATTCTGAAAGTTGTTCAACAATAAAAATTAAAATAATAGCGTGCGATTAACACACATCTACCATTCCTAGGGGACTATAAACCAAAGGCTGAAGGCTCAGATATTGCTGAACTCGGACAACTGGAACTCCTTATCGCTCTGTAGGTCTCCTTCAGCCACATGTAATGAGTACTTGACGTAGGAACAACGGCGTGTCTTGCAGAAATGGTCATTCCTTGAAAAGTAATAGTGTGGGTGTCGCAGTCTGCTCTCAAGCCTGCTGGCAACATGGGCTGGAACTGCAGGGGCTGCGGCACGGCCACGCTGCTCTTCGTGAAGGGGAAACAGCAGCTGCAACAGCTCGCGTATAGTCTGTCCTGTGCAAGGAGTAGGATTTGGGTCCCATGGAAAAATAATGTCATGAGATAATAAGAGACGGTATCTTAATGCATGTGCAACAAGGAGACGTTCTTTTTTGGGTTTGCTTTACAATATGAATAATGTTCTTGTAATAAATATTTTTCTCTGTGAATTTTCCTAGCTCTTTAGAAACATAAACCAAAACAAAAAAAAAAAAGAATTGAAAGTTGGAGGAATTTCATAATACATATTCTAACAGATGGAGTGGGAATCTTTCACTTCACAGCCTAAACTGCTTCAGCTTGCACTAACAGAATACGTGATAGAAGTAGTTAATAATCACCCATTTTATGGACTGGCCACTAAAGAATTAAGACACATCGTTCTGCTGGATCTCTCTGTATTGTCTGACAGTAAAAGAAGACTAAATCTTGGGAATTTTGTTGGTCAAGAATTTTTGAGGAGAGAGACAGTCCAGGACTCCGTAGCTCTTTCAGGAGGCCTGATGAGACCTGTCTCCCATTCTGGCTGTAGGAAGTCGTGACGGTTTCCAGCCCTCAATCCTGGATGGTTTAAAAGAATTTCTGTTTTGCATTGGATCTTATGTATCCAAATGGGTAGTTAATGGTATTCTGAAGCATTATTTTTAATTTATTAAAAATCAATTTATATGCAGTTTTGGACTCTTGTCTTCATGATCCCCCTCTGTTATAATTGTTATAATTTAATCCTGTCTGCTATTACACCCTAATTAAAATTGGCAAGCGTGTTAACTAACTTCACTTTTAAAAAGGGGAAACAAACTTTGTGCGTTAGACTGAGAAATGCACAAATGAGTTTGTACAGGTTAAATGGCATGAGTGGGGGAATTGGCACAATGGCCAAGAGGAAGACTTCCCTTTACAGGCTACGGCTCAGTGGGAAGTGATGTGCCTTGTTACTGACTTTATTATCTGTTTACATGGCTCAAACAAATCAAGATCTTGCTCTGATACTCAGGATCTGTATTTTCCAAATACCAGCGTCTCTGGAAAACCATCATCCAGGGCTGCTCCAGGTCCACGTTGTAATGGAGAGTTACACTGCCACTCTGCAAACAGGGCCGTATTTTAAATGTACTCATTTCGGGTATTCTGCTTTCAAATATCAATGTTTTCAAAGGGGATGCTCTTCCCATCTCTCCCTGAGATACAGATCTCCAAGTCCTAGGAAACGTCGCTTTTCTCACCCTCCCCTGCTGTTCCTTTGCTGACACTTGCAGCTTTGCTGTCCCTGCAGAAGGACAGAAGCTCGCTGGCCTCGTTTGCCAGCTCAAAGCACGACCGAGGTGTTTCCTTCTGCTTTTAATAAGATTGTCAGCACTCCTTTCTGCTCTGAATGACTAGAGGAGTGTGATTTAAGCAGCCAGAATAGGAAGCTCACTCTTCTTAATTAGCACTAATGCAGTGAAGGTTGTTTTCTGGCCCTGGCAAAGGGGAATGGTAATTAATATGGCAGGGAGACAGCAGAGAGACAGACGGGGAGTTCAAGGCCAGCATGTGTGCCTCCGACCCCAGGTCAGTGGCGGGGGGGCAGCGGGCAGAGGCAGCGCACGTCCGTTGGCCGCGGGAGACAAAGCCCGTCCCTGCGGGATGGCCAAAGCGCCCAGCTCCTATCCTCCCCCTGCCTTAGCGTGACCAGCCTTTCCGACCCCCAAGTGAGGTGGTTTTGTGTTCTAACAAACCATTTTCATTGCACCTCTCAGCACGGCCTCGAGGTCGAGCCTCTCTCAGTGTGTCTTGGCTGCTGCTGGCGCCTGTCGGGTCGTGTTGGCAAAGCCAAGACCAGAGGAGAGCGATGCTTCTGTCTGCCCCGGGGGAAGTTCACAAGCTGCTCTGGGCACCACACAGCACCGTGCAGAAGGTGCCACAGGCAGACCAAGGGCGAGCAAAACCTCTGCGTGGTCACATTGACCAGTGCCCTAAATACCTGCGTGCTTGTATGTTGTTCCAGCACCGTGTTCAGCTGTAGCGCAACGTGCAAGCAGAATTAAGAGACCAAGGAAGATGTGAGCAAGGACATGTTATTTGTGGGTGGAGTTATGATGGAGAGAAGGCGCTAACACAAAGAACTCTCTCTCGCAGTTGCATTCGTAGCCCTTTGCCACTGGCTTGGCAGCCCTGTGCTTTGGTGGTGGTAGGGATTTTGGCTGTTCAGGACTGTGGTGCTGAGCCTGGAAGGTACTGTCCTAATTCTCCGTCTGGGTGTAAACCACATTTTATTCAGAATATTTATACCTCAACAGTCTTTTTGGCACGTTATATACCCATAAACTTCTAACAACTTGCCTTTTTAAACACGCATCCCAAACATAAGTGTTCAGAGGAAGTTTATGTACATTAGTCATGTGAAGGGATTAGCAGTGACCTCCCCCAACATGCATATTCAGAGCAGAGGCTGAAAAGTGATTAATCGAAGCAGCCAGATTGCAGGCAGAGTTGTACGATTTGTCACGTGCTTGCTCTTACCCCCCAAAACAGGTCTGATGGGGCACCAGAGCGACAGCCAGCTGGTACTTGCTGTCCGTTTTCATTCAGAAGCTGCGAAGTAAGTACCTAACGCTACACCCAGGAGAAATATAGGTGGTGTGCTTAATTTGAAGTTCCAAATTCTGTTGGAAAGTAAAAACTGAATGATGCCTGGTGAGAGGGGTCTCGAGTTAGTTGTACGGTTTGTAAAGACATTGAGACTTGTCATTTTAGCTGGGAGAGAAGTCAACCAAACCCCTAAAATGAGATTTCCCTGGGTCCCTGGAAGCTAGATAAACCAGATAAATGTAAGCGCTACAGGATTTACTCCTTAAATGTTCTAATAAAAATGGTTTAGCTGAGGAATTGACTTCCTCAATTAAATGGCCTTAAAATCACCTTTTGAAAAGCCAGGCGGTATTTAAAATGTTGAAGAAAAAGCAGTAAGTAAGTGGAGTGAACAAGGCTTTTACGTTTCTGGAGCAGTATTCCTGAAAAGCAAATTAGTAAACTCTCGCAGGGAAGTATTATGCTAGACAATGCACTTTTCAATATTCAATGACTGGAGGAAACTCTGTTTGTAACACCAAAAAAGCAAGTCCAGGTCCTGAGGTGGTTTTTAGGATTCCGCCACAGAAGTGGGATCAAAGAGGTGATGCTGATCTCGTTCGTTAGCCAAAGCACTGCAGGCTCGGTCCCGGGAGCTTCTCCTCCCCAGCTCCTTCACTCCTCTTTCTCTACCCCATGGCATTAACCCTGAATGAATAAAGCAAATGTTTACATTTTGAATAAGAATAACCTGTGTAAGTGCTCACCTTGGATAGAAACACTGCTCTCTCTGAAGTGAGTAGCAAATGCTTCTTTCCAACAAGAAAAAACGAGCGCTAGCTCATACGTGACCCTTCCTGTGTGGGTTTTTGGTTGCTGGTTTTGGGGGGATTTTTTTTTTTCATTTTTCTTCGTTCTGGATTTAGGGTATTCTCCTTATAGATGGCAGGGGATTTGTTTGCATCTTTTCAATTTGCCTATTTTGGGAGCTGAAGCCTTGCTCAGTAGATGAGAAAATGCATTCAAGTGCCGTTCCATCGGGGCCCAGCTGCTGGCAGGAGGCATCTCGCTGCTTGTGCCCAGCCGCCCCCGCGCTCCAAGGGCTGCGGTAATGCGAGACACGCTCTGGCGTTTTGTCTGCTACTGTCCATCAAGGACTGAGCAGAGACCAGGAGACTCGTGTCACCTCAGACAGAAGTTGAAGTAAGGTCAGAAAGGTGAAAAGGCAATATTTTATCCATTAAGAAACCCAAGGCATTTGGATTTGTGCCAGAGCAGCAAACGCTAAATCATCATATCCCAACTGGGGGATTTATGGCAGAGTTACAAAGATGATAATTTATTTAAGCTCTTGTGCTTAGAATTTTTTTTCCCTGTTGATTCTTATTAGCATGGAACGTTTTACACTTTTTAATGGGTATCACAGTGAAAGAGGGAACGTTTGCAAAGAAATGTTGTCTGGAATACATACGTTGTTTAAACTAGCTGCTCTCCAGGCTTTCAGAAATGTAAACATTTAAAGATAGAGGCAGCATCCTACATTTTATTAATCATATGTACATATGAAAACTGCCAATATCTTATGTTTGTAAATACAAGTAGCAGTTTAAAATCTCTTTTAAAATAAAGCATGTCAAAATACCAATTCGCTATACAAAACCGGCTTTAGGAACAGGTCACGGTGTGGTAACGAGAGCGATGCTTTCCAGTATCGTTAGCGTTCTGCCCTTGTGTTCTGGGTAGAAGCTGTTCTCTGCTCCGTTCAATCTTGCACTGTTCCAGATACTTTTTAAAATGAAAAATGTTTACATTACTGTTTCATTAGCTAAATTAATGGTATGTGTATGTGCTGGCTGGTTTGCTCTGACGAGTTTGTGTCAGAATGATGCTTATAAGCAAAACATCAATGTAGAAAGACAGTGGAGCTGAGCGCAATGTTACGCTAGCCATGATAAATCTGGGCGGTTATTCGTGGCTTAAGTTACCTTCTGTTGTCCAAATCAAACAAGGACTGAGGGCGGGGGAGAGCGGTGAGCACAGGCGGACACTGAGAGGGATGTGTTTGCGCAGTGCCGGGTAGGAGCACACGGAGCACGCTGTGACCTGGGAACACCCCAGGAGGAGTGGCATTTTCTGGAGGCTGTGGCGTTTTCTGCCTGTTCCTACCCTGGCGATGTTTGCCACCCAAAGGTGGGGGCAGGATTTGAGTTTGGGCATGTTGGTTTGGTGGGGTCTGGAGTGCCAGCAGGCTCAGGAGCTGTTTGTGAAGCAGGACCAGCTCAGGGAAACATCCGTGTTCAAGACGACACTTAAGGATGTGCTTCCCTTTGGGCTAATCAAGAAGACAGTAGCGTATGTGCAAAGTTCAGCATGTGCTTAAACGTTTGTTTAACTGCTTTCCTGTACTGGGCCCTCAATGATAAGTATTAGACCAGAAGCGTGATGAATTACTCCATATGTACATCTCACCAATGTAACTTGTAAACAGACTAAGTCCAGAGCATAAATAGATTTTAATGGGAAGATTATGTGCTGACCTACAGCCACGGGTTATGTTTGTAAAAAGCAGAACCCAAAATTTAAGATAGACTTTTCCCACAGTTCAGGAAATCACTTCACGTGAAGTAGCTCGCAGCGAGGATGCCAAGTGCTTTGCCTTGCTGTAGGCAGCTTCCTTGTAGATGGGAGCCTGGCTTGTTACTCCAGGATTGCCACCACCGGGTAGTGGTCGAAGGGGGTTTTCAAGGAGTGACGACCTAGCGTGACGATTAATGGCAGCTAAGAAGATTTCCAGTTTAGACTGAGTCTACACAACAGATTGATGCATTGTATATGAACTTCTACTGCCCGGGCTTTCGGGTTTTGTGTGCAAATTCAATCCAGTGTTTAAACATTCCTCCTGGCAGAAAACTCAACGTGTTAGCTGTTGCCGTGAGCTAACACTGTGGTTTTAGTTGTTTCAGGCTGAATTAGCATGTAGGTAGTACTTCAGTCATACTGTGCAAGCATCTGATTTTTGGTAAATTATTACAGATTTAATCTTTATTCAGGTCTTTGTGTGTAAGTCAGTGATATGTTATTGAAAGGTGGCAGGCAGGAAAATTTTGGTTCTTTCTTAATCCGTTTGTATGTCTTTCTCTGCAAATTACAGATTTTTCATTCTCTGCCATCAAAAATTATATGAGTAAGAGCATCTAGCAATCTAAAAAAGAAAATGGGCATTCCTAAAATCTTACTTATTTTCATTTTGCAACGGTTGAATTTTGTTTGATTCTAAAAGAGCTTCACGTGAAACTGGTCTAACAATAGCGGCCCCTCTTCCCACCTCACTGACATCGTGCACTGCAACTGGGGCAGCAAATGCTTACGAAGAGTTTAATTGTGTCCTCTGCTAACGGGCCGCTGCGGGCGATGCTCCCATCCAGCCCGGGCACCTGGGCCGTGTCACACCTCGGAGGTGGCCCTGGCCCCCCAGCCAGCGCCCGTCCTTTGCGTTCCCCAGAGGGACACGAACATCTCCCCACACCTCAGCTCCCAGCGCTCGGCGCAGTTTCCCTGCCTGGGAGCTCCCCGTGGCCTGATCCGAGATCGCTGAGCAAATGGGGCTTTCCCTTTACAGCGGCAGGATTTGGAACTGTAGGTTTTTCACAGCAAAATTTTCCTTACACTCTGAAACAGAGCGGTGTGTGTGAAAGCTGCGTAACAAAGAGAGGAAAATGTATGGGGGAAAATGACAACGTATTTGTCAGCCGACAAGACGTGGGGCTCCGCTGACCCCTGGTCTGACCCACAACAGCCATTTTTCTGTTGTTTTTTTCACCACCCGGTTGCTCATGGAGAAAAACACTCCTAATGTAGAGTGCGCCATACAGCCTTTTTTATAATCTGTTTTGGGGCTTCCACAGAAATACTCTGGAATTAATGATAGCGCTGAAATTTTCACCAGAATAACTACAGTATATGGAATACCAGGTTTAGAAAGCAGGAACCAGCAGCTGGGGGCACGTCCCTGGGAACGGGGGCCACACAGCACGGGCTTCCCAGATTCTGGATTTGATGCTTGTGTGAGTTGCTGTCATTGCTTTGATTTTGATTCGGTGCTGTTTGTTAATTAAGTAATTTCTGGATTGTTTTCTTTTTCAGTACTGAGATATAAGTTAGCGGACTGTCTAGAACATGGCTCAGTGAAAAAAAAATTGAGTTTCCAGACTGAGATGCTGGTTAATGTCCTTTGTGCGCTTTCCATGTCCTTGGTTGCTGTTCTGAGAAATAATCCAACATAATTTTAAAGAAAGCCAAGTGGCTAACCTCTGCTAGTCAGTACTGGCAAAATATAGCCATTTCATTTTGAAATAAATATTTTGGGTATGAAAAATCCTACCTATTTTCATTCCTTTGGCTTTCAGTCTAAAAGCAGACACGGTGATTTCTACAAATCTAAATTTAAAAAAAATACAAACCCAAACTAGAAATGTTTGAGGTTTTTTGTTTTTTTTTTTGTATTGGGAAACAATAAATACAGCCAAAGGATTTTCGCCTCCCCCCCGCCCAACATTCACCTTGGTCTCAATTTTTAAAACAGTGCAAGAATCTTTAAGTTTAATTGGAGCAAGGGTATTTAGCACTAGAATTAATCAGGTGAAAATGGGTGTTAAAAATTTGTCTTTGTTTCCGATTGGCACAAAAAACATGTAATTTCACTATAAATAAAATCTTGCTTTGTTGGAAAACAAGTTAACGTATTTAATTTAGATTGTAATGTTTTCTACCGAAAGGAGTTAAAGGGAAAAATAATTTTGAAATATAAGGTTGAAATCCTTGCTCTAGAAAGTGATGAAAGTTTTGTTTCTATATGGAGTTCTCTTTTCTTGTGTGTGCATTTTTTCCACAAAATGCAGGTTTTGTAAGATTTTTTCAAATGGAAAAATTCTGTTTTCGAAGGAAAATTGTTTTGCCAAAGCTTTTGAATTGCCTCCTCGCAGCATCCTGCTGGATTGCTTAGTGCATCATGATGGCCGTACGCTGGGCAGCAGTTCCTGGATCTGAGACAGTCGTTACTCCAGGGTAGGGAATATGGTCAGTGTGGCTTTGTCCCACTTCTTCTTCCCACCTCCTGGGATGCGGAGCGTGGCGCACGGCCCCTGCCCTCGGGTGCTTTGTGCTGGTGTGTGCTGCGTCTGGGTGCCCAGCCGCCAGGCTGGCTCTGATGCCGGGCTGGGGCTCTTCTCCCTTATTTACATGGATGCAGTTGGGATCGTTACTTCTGCTGCCATCGTGGGAAACTGCCGACGCAGTCACTCCCCATCCTTCGATGGACCTGGTTTGAACCCCACTGTAAACACACCATTTCCCACAGCTGAAGCTGGCACTTGCCTTAGTGTCCTTTCCCTCTACGAATCCTGCTGCAAGATTGTTTTCTCTTTGCTTCTATTTTTTGATGGTTATCTCCAACAATAGACTCGTGTTCCTCCTCTGCCTGTTCCAGCCTGACACAGTTGAATGCAACAGTGCCTATGGGGGCTTGAAAAGAGCAGACCCCTTTTTTCTCCCCCCCCCCTTTTTTTTTTGGCTGAGGCCAAATTCCTTCACCCAGGCAGAAGTATTGTCTGCGCTTACCGGCTTTTACGTTTCGAGAGAGCATTTTCCATCCGTCCGTTGCTTTCCTGCGGAGTGAGTCTCCCACTCCATTCAGAGGAGAAGGGTGCATTTTGCGCATCTGCCTTTTGTTTTGCCTAAGCCTCTGGGACTCATAGAAGGGGGAGGAATTGATAAAAGCAAAGCATTTTGCCGTAAAAAGAAACTAAGAGGGCAATGGAAGGCCATTTGTGTAATTCCCCAGGCTGTGTCTCTTTGAAAGTGAAGGTCTGGCAGAGTCTGCATAACCTGCTGACTTTGGATCTTCCTTTATACTTTACCATGTGCAATATGTTCTTGTATATGAATTAAAGATTAAAGGCAACTTAACCTGTATTTTTCTTTTTTTGCAACATTCTTTGGTAGTGAAATGGTGAAGCGGCATTTCTGATCAAAAAAGGAGGGGGGTGTGTGAGCATGTAGGGAAAACACCCGACAGTTTACACACCTCCTAGATCAGAGCTGCCATCTCACCATGTCTGTACAATGGGTAAAGGCCTTGCAGGCCTAAAATAATTATTAGCATTTATATGGGGCTCTTTTTCTCGTGGATCTAATGCTGGTTTATGATTCTCAGTGGTTTGCACGTGGAGAGATCGGTGTCTGGCAGAGCGCGCTCCGGGCTGCAGAGAGATGCAGCTTTGATTCTGTCATGGGGCAGCGCAGATGTACTTTGCACCTAAATACATAGTCACGTTTTGCATTAAAAATCAGTGTTTGGGTGTGTCTGCCCGTAGCTGGACGCTTCCACAGGTGAGAAATGAAAGTAGAGGCGCCCTTCTGGGGCGTGGTGAGAAATGCCCCATTCCCGCTATAGCTGCAGAGCATGTGGAGTCAGTGCATCGTTCAGGAGAAGATTGCCTCACAGTGCAAGAGTGTGTTCTGGAAGCTTCTCCAATACCTTTCCATTGATTGTAGAGTAGGTACTGAAATGGTAAAATATTTCTTTTCCTTTGTTCATTTTGAATCTAGATGAGAGCAATAGGAGAAGGCAGAGGCGCAGCGAGGTAAAGGTAGGGTAAAAGTTAAAACTATTTAGACGATGTAGGCATTGAGGCTTCTTTTGTGTGAATCAGAAGACGGGTGCAGGAGAAATGTGTCTAAGGAGCAGGCAGGCAGCATGGCCCGCTGGCAGTCGCCACGCTGGATGGATCGGCGTGTCTTCAAGTAGTAGAACCGCTCGGGAAGAGGTGTACAGTATGCCGAAGGAGAAGCTGCTGCCTGGAATGGGGAATCACTGAGGCCAGATCTTCCCTTGGAGCCAGGCAGCAGATTGCAGCGTGGGGATCCCACGCGGGGAGTTTGCCATGCCAGGCATCAGCGAAACCAAATGGTTTGGAGCATCCTCCCGCCACAGGACTAGGCACATCAGGCCCCCCGTGCTCGCGTGGTGCAGCGGCACCTTGGAATGTCGAGTTCAGTTCTGGACACCGCGGTACTGAAAGGTATTGACAAACCAGAAGGAGATTAGAGAAGAGCAACAAAAAGGATTAAGGGGCTGAGGGGATTGATTTATAAGAAAAGATTAAAAGAGCTAAATATGTGTAGCTTGGCAAAGAGATGAGTACAAGAAGGCTTGATAACAGTCTACAAATGTTTGAAGATCTAAACGTGAAGGGCTTGATCCTGCAGACCTCACTTTCATAATGTCCCTGCAAAATCAATAGACATTGGGTATAGTGTTTGCAGGACTGAACCCCAATAGCAACCTAAAATTGACAATGATAATATAAATATATATGTTTGTACATACATGTATTTATATAGGGAAGGAGGCGAAGTAATTTGAGTATCAGCAGGAAATTTCTAATGCTGATAAACTGAAATCTTAGAATTCTCCTAAAATGGAAGATATCAAATCCTTCAGCCTGGGCATTTAACCTGAACAGCATAGTGGGCAATGAGGAAGTGATGCGCAACAGTAGAGGGACAGCGTGGGTTTCCTCCGTCCGATTCTTCTTTCTTTAGCTGCTCTGATTCTGCAAATCAGAGTCAAGAGGCTGCATGAACCCAAGAGCAGAAATTTACTGCCAGGCTTCTTCCGTGGGCTGTCCTTTGTGGGGGCATGAGAGGTAGAAGGGTGGTTGCTTTTGGCTTGGTTTTCTTCTTATTTGTTTTTTTTTTTTAATACCTGGTGTTAGGTAGTTAAAATGTTGGTAATACAATACTGGATGAAAAACTCCAAGTTTGTGCCAGGGATTATTGGATGTTCAAACAACAGGATTAGTTTCACGTACTGTACTTTTGAACTTTGGCCTGGCCTCTGGTTGCAGATTCAGAAAATGAATGCGTGGTTAGAACACCTCCAGATCAGGTAGTGAAATTTCATGTTTCTGTACCATTACTTCCTGCTTGGAGATGTTTGGGTTTTCTTGGGTTTTTTGGTTTTGTTTTATTTTTATTTATTTATTTATTATTTTAAATTTTATTTACTTGGTGGTATTCGCAACGGTAACCCTGAAATTAATATTCCAAACTGGGGTAGCTTCCAAGCTACCGCTCAACCTCCTCTTAGCTGGGAGAGAGAATTATGTTCCTTCCGTGTGTTCACGTCCAGCTATTTCCCTTCGTTTCAAAAAGACTCCAACTAAACATAAATCTGTCTCCATCTGTGACAGCCCACAGTCATCTGTTTACCAAAATAAACTTTAAGCATATATTGAAAAATAATTTCTATTGAAATATGCATCCCTATGGCATTCAAGCTTGGTATTTAATGCCTTTTTTATGGTTAATAATGCATCAAAAGCATTTCTAGTCTTGAGCTGTCATTACATCACATACATGATGTGCCGGATGCGTTTAATTGACTAAAAAACTTGGAGTCAGTTTTTATTTTAAAAAATACTAATATATGATTACCAAGTCCTACTTCTCCTGATGTGTATCTTTTAGTAAATTGTCTGCTGGTACAAAGCAGTGCATTGGCGATGCTTAGAGAAAGCTCAGCTCTGAGCAGATGGAGAGAGGTCACACATAAACACTAAGAGCTGTTTGTTAGGAGCGTTCTCCTGAAACAGAGTTTGCTTCTTTTTGATTTTTGTGATGTAAAGGCAAGTTAATTCAGGAAAATATTATTAGAAAATACTATTAGACCTGGCCCGTGCTTAAATTAGAGGACTATTGGATGGAGACCTTCTTTTTCTGGATGGTTCTATCCCGTGGGAATTTTTGCTCCCACCTAGAAAGTAAGAGTCACAAGGTGCGTTGTTGCCGGGATTTCTGTATTTACAGACACCTCTGCATACTGAGGAGGGTGAATGTCACTCACATTGATTTCAGTTTGTGCAGGTTGGGGCCGTTTGTCCATGGACTAGTGGAAAGATCTAATGTATGCGTACTAGGTTTGGGGTTTTTTATTATTCCTGAAAAAAACAAAACCACATTTGAAGGACCCTGCTAAGTCAAAATCTTGTCATATGCACGTGATGTTATCACCCAATAAATGAACAATAAAATAGCATAGAGTTCTCCAGCTAAGTTGTTGTCAAACGGCATTTGGGGATGGCAGCAGATGCTATAGTGCCTGTAGGACTTGCCGGATGCAGAGGGCCGTGTTGTTCATGTCTTGCGCAGATGCAGAGGTAGCCATGAATCATGCCCTGAAGAGAAAATTTGAAAAAGCTACAGCAAGGCAAAGGTAAATGCATTAACGTGCATACTTGTTTGCAAGTTCTCAGAACTTTTGGATTGCCTACTCACCCTGCCTGTACTCGGACCCCAGTATTTTCTTTGGCCTGGCTATGAATAACTGCCTACATCCTGATAAGTGCCATTGGAAAAGTACGGACGTGTTTCCTTCATGCGGTTTTTGCGCCTTATTTCAGTTCACTTTTTAATGTTGTTGATTCTGTTCTGCTGTTTCATAACATGAAAGTCACCGCTTCCCTTCCTTCTAGTAATTTGTCAGCTCCCATATTCTCACCCCTTCAGCCATCAGAAGTCTGATTGCCGAATATCTGAATGCCAGAGCTGTCCCTCCTAGACAGTCGTGTAACTTTTAATGTGAGAGAATTCTCCTCTGCAGCTTTTAAACTATATCCTATATCTGTTTTACTTCATCTCTTCCCTAGAATATTTTGCTTCTAAGTCGCTGGTGTATTTTCCTTTAGCCACTCAGCTTTTAGCTCAGTTTCCTTTAGCCACTCAGTATCTTTAGCTGGGTTTTTTTTTTTTAGTTTTAAGTTTCTGTTAAGCCTTTAAAATGCTTTTTGATTGAATGATAAGGCTTAAAGCCCTGTGATTATATTCCAGTCGGAGGCACATGAAGGATGTGAAAAGACTCAGATTTTGGAAGGAGTGAAGTAGTCGTATGCATAAGGAGGATGCAAACATTGCTTTGGAGAGGTGACTTGGTCTTATTTGTAGGGATCATTTTGTTAATACAGGTTAAACTGGGTGCTCTGGGGAGGTCTCTTTGTTCCCTTCTAATGTGTAATGTGACCTGTGATTGAGGTAGGTATGTTGTATTCCCCTGACGCTCTTCCCACTGTCACTTCTCTCCCACCGGCCAATGCAAACGCCATTCACCACAAACTCAGATCATTGACGCAGACTTGAACATTTGTTTCTTCTGGGTAACCCTGTTAGATGGATGATACAACATTTTATAGCTATATTTCTAAACTCTGTATTTCAGGTATAGCTAAAGATTGAAGCCTGCTAGATGTTTTTTAAATACTCAGATTTTAAATGGCAAAAAAAAATGGGGCGTTTCACTAGGCTTCCCTTCTTTCTTTCTTTTGGTTTTCCCTACTCCTCCTTGGCCGGGCCATCCTGGTCCCGGCAGTCACCTAGTTTCCCAGTAAATATTCGTTATCTCTTGCAGAAGGTAGTTTTCTCTTGCCTGTGTATTTCATCATCTTTGTCCTTTATTTTGGGGCTCTGACATTGTCCTTCCATGGTTTAGTGTCTTGTCTCAGTGCTCTGGTCTTTACTGCGCAGGGCTGTTGTCAGTGTCAGAAAGATTCCTCCCGCGGCAGCCGGGACAGTTTTGCCGTCTGTGAGCAAAAGGGGGGTATTTTCACATGTGGGACGCGTGCAGCGTGTCACAGGACTTCAGCTCTTACACGCACTCACACGCATGCAGGCGCACGCTTGCTCACCGGCATGTGCTCTTTGCTTCCCACAGACTCATCTGGTGTGTTGTAACACTGGCCTCATGTTAATGTTTCCAGGTCAGATGTGGCAGGGTACTGTGAAGGGCCAGTCACTTAATGAACCCCTCTGGGACCTACCTCAGTTACTAACAATTTCTCTCCAACTCATCAGGCAGGGAATCGCAGCCCTTGCTGTTTCACTCCATCACTTTCTTCCACTGCCTTTTCCGCCTGAGCCGCCTGCTCGCTCCACACAAACAAACCAATTATCGATAAAGATACAAATTGGGTCCCTTTTCCTTGAAAGCTCCTTCAGCCCTGCACTTACCCCAGGTTTCACAGACACACATCAACCTGTATTTCTTTCTGGCCTGCACATGCTGAATTACGCATTCAAAATTAGGCATACACCTTCATATCCAGACCTGGTATTGACTTGCACAAAAAAAATCACTATCCACATGCATGTGCTTGTGTGCGTGTGCTCTTATAAAAGCACGTGAAAGAGAGCTGGAGTCATTCATTAATTTGAGAATTTCTTTGTTTCAGTTGGAGGACACCTTACCTGCATGTGTCTCAGACAAAAATACCCCCAAAATAATGTGTTCCTCTCCAGTTTACATAACCAAGGACCTCACGTACCAGAGATCATAAAGTGAAATTAATACCACTGAACACATCTGTTTTATATGTGGTGAATGCAAGCAAGTCTGTTT
The DNA here is from genome assembly GCF_028500815.1 of Rissa tridactyla. NCBI lineage: Eukaryota > Metazoa > Chordata > Aves > Charadriiformes > Laridae > Rissa > Rissa tridactyla. The sequence continues at coordinate 94,034,224 of NC_071469.1, forward strand.
TCTGAGGATGCATAGGTGTCTTTGTCTTCTTAAAAAATGTGTCTTGTCACACTAAATATTTCACACGGAGCGTGAGATGACGGCTGTGATCAGCTGGAGTCTTTGTCCAATTCTAGAGCCATGCTCTAATGTTTGGGTCTATACTTTGTGTGGGGAAATTTGGCATCATGTATATTGATATAAGGGAGTAAAATTGATCAAATTTTCCCAAAATGCATCTGCAGCTGAGCTTCCCTTTACATCGCACTGACTGCCTCCGTGCACTACAGCTTGTCCATACACCTAAATACACTAATCAGCCCCTTGTCACCTTCATGAAAATGCATTTCAGAGTCTGGGAAATCAGTTTGGAAAGCATTAGGTGGCAGAAGGCGGGAGGTTACTTGTAGCAAACCAATAATCTTCTCAAAACAGAAAGCTAGAAGAAAAGGTTTTAAAATTTGCAGTGTTTTGTCAAGGTATCGAACGTCTGAGAGATGTTCTTCCAACCCTGACCTCGTAGCATGTGCTTGAAGTGCTCCTCTGGCATTGGCGTCTCTTATCCCCTCGCTCCCTGGGGCTGCGCTCCAGCCTGAGGCCTCTCACCCCCTTTAGAAGGAGACTAGTCCCACGCTGAGGCAACCTGTGTTTTCTAAGACCGTGTCCGTTCCTTTGAGAAAAGATTCTTTTGGACTGCTGTGCTGGTTCATCCCTCACTTCCACCGCTGACCATAGGGCTTCTCTGTGAGGACCTTATTGATTCACCCAGCAGCTCCCAGCGCTGGCGGGTGAAGGTTAAGCTTGTGCTGCTGGCAGTGACTCTTGGTGGGTGGTGGCGGTACCCCCAACAAAACCAACAGCCTAGAAAGCCTTCATTTCTCACCCCGTATAACTCAGATTTAAAAGGACTCCAAGGAGATGAGACATACTCTGCAGAATCTTTCCCAACTCTTTTTAAAAGTAATAAAATAATTGCATGAATGCTGGACACCTAAACATGGAGGTGAGAACTCTGAAGTATCTCCTTCAAATCACTGTCAGAAGAGATCTCAGAAACCAGATAGCAGGAAGATAATCAGTAAACAAACGGGGGTTTTCCAAGGGTATAAATTAAGTAGGAATGGTGGAGTAAGGCATGCTGGTAAAGAGTAAAACGATAAATAGATGAAATGAATTAATCAAGGTAAAAATGTAACTATCAGTAAGTACAGTTAACGAGAGTTCCCGCGGGTAGCAATTCTTGCCAAACTAGCGGCACTTGAGTTCTAGACCTATGATGTAAAGGAGGTGACCGCATATGTCAAAGCTGTGAAACAGATTCTTGCAGAGCCTAAATTTTTTAGATACTCTAAATGGCTTTTGTTTGACACAACATCTTAGAGCGAACCCCAGAAAGACCACACCATTTCTGATTATTTTTATTTTTTGCAGTACAGAGGACAGGTGGTAACTATTGCACAGCAATTTTGTAAGAAAAAAAGCCAAGAAAAAGTGACTGCACTAACATCTGACATTTTGAAGGGGGTTTAAATTTTATCTTTTCTTTTAGAAAAGAAAGAATCAGAAGGTTAAAATGTTATTAGTGGAATGGTGGAAATTCAAATGCACGATATCAGATGACAGGAAATTGTTAAAAAAACCCAACCAAACAAACAAAACAGAGAGTCATATTTAAAGAAAGGGGGAAAAAGGAAAAAAACCCATAAGTTTCGTCAATTAAACATAAAATCATAATAACACAAGGCTTGTCGTGTACCCCTAAACCAACATGTTTGAGGAACAAATTGCTGAAAACATTGAAGGTAACACTAAATACTCGCTCAAATAGATGAGCATTACAGAGGTTGCCAGGAAGCCTGAAGGGCTGCTAGATGACTGAAGACTGAATTATAAAATGAGTAGTTATCAGAAGTAAAGCGATGGCAGAGAAGCTAACTACGATCTCTGCGCTGGCGTGTGTTGTGGAAGTGCTTTGAGAGGTTACCACATTAGAAGCTTTTATTTTTAGTGGGAATAGGTATGAAAAACTGTCTCAAATTAAAGTGTCAGGAGAAGGTTTTAAAACAAATCAATAAAAACAACTGCAACAAATTGTCAGGACAAGATGCCAAGAGTTAATGAACTAAAATTCAAAATAGCCAAATTACTGTATTGTGTAACCCGTAGTTTAAATTGGCCCAGCACTGGAGGAATTGATTGTGATCACGGTTCTTTAAAAAGGCTCAAGGGTGATGTAAAGAATTTCAGAGTAGTAACCTTTATTTCTGTTGTGGAAAAATAGGGATACGACAAATGGAATTTGCAGACACGCACGTAAGTTTGACGTGATGGAGAAGAATCAGCACAGCTTTTGTAAATGGAAGTTAATTATCACAAACCTATTGCATTACTTTAAGGAAACAGATAGGCTCGCGAGTGTGCAGTGGTTGAGTGACAGAATGTATTAGATCGCCCCCAAAAAGTTTTGAACAAAAAAAATCTTTCAGGGAAGGCTCTGAGGGAAACTGCACTGTTAGAGGGCGAGGGGCTCGCGATTGCCAGCTAATGGTCATCTTTCCCAACGGAGGGAGGTTCCTCGTGGAGCCCACCACGCTTGTGCTGCTCAGAATATTCATGAATGGTCTTGAAATGGAGCAGACACTGAAGTCGCAATGTCTGGTGAGATAAGTAATACTAAAAGTAGAATTTGGTTTGGAGACTAGCAAAAGGCTGACGTGGTAGAACAGCAGGGGGAAATCAGGTCTGTAAACATGAACGCACGCATGCAAGGGGGGAAACCCTTAACTACATATTTGCAGTACTGGTTTGTTGTTTGGTTTTTTCAATAAATGTTTAACAAGAAAGAGATTTTAAAAACAGAGCCAACTTTCTGAAATCTTCCACTTACCTAATGTTGATCAAAAAAAGTAAAGAGAACATTAAGAACTATCAGGGAAGGAACACTGAGCAACACAGAAATGTTTTCACACCATCGTATATAGCCATAGGATGGCCCCATCTCTGTTGCTCCATCAGGGTCTTGTTACCCGTTTCAACAATGATATAGCAGAAATTTAAAAATTACAGTAAAGGTCAACAAACTCAGGAATTTGGGAGCTCTTTCAGTCTTTTGGATTTGAATTGTTTTGTACTGATAAATTCACAGCTTGATAAAGTATTCAGTACAGATTAGGAATCCATAACCTTCGGGTTGCTGGGAACTAGATGCTTATTACCAAAAAAAAGGGATTATCTGGTGTTTCTTTTGTTCCTACGGTTATTTTCCTAAGCTCTCACTAGTGGCTGCCTTCAGAGAGATTTCTGAGCTAGATGGGCCTTTGCTCTAACCTAATATGACTGTTCTTCTGCACTTACGTTCTGACACTTCAAGGCAGCTCTGCGCCAAGGCGGGAGGACTTCTGCTGGTTTCCCTCTTCCTTTTGCAGAAACGGTCCGTTGCTGTGCAAGGTATGGCAGGTACCAGCCCAATAGCCAATAACCGTACACTTCAGAAACCTCCTTCAGAAAGGGCTGCCTAGATAAGAGTCATTCTATCAGTAGTGAAATTCCTATTTTAATGTAATTTTACAGACCCTGATTCACTGTCCCTTAACTGCAGCTTGTTATTTCTGGCATTAGAGGGTAAAAAAAAATAGCTTCTGGGCATGTGACACTATTCACAGGCCTTTAATGTCAGAAATAATGATCATGTTAAATTGGAGCTCATTACAACGAAATGAGACCTCATTGAGCCCTCTTTTTGGGGGGTTGTTTAATGATTTTCCTTTTTCTCTTCTTTTTTTCCTTCTAAGTAGCTCTGAATTGGTACACTGGGGGAGAAGCTGGGAGGTTTGGTGGTAAATTTAAATCGCAAGAAATGTATACCTTTAAAATATATTAAAAAAAAAAGGCTTGATTTTTCTACTGTTCTCCCCAAGTACCCTGTTCCTTTGTTACATTTTCAGTTATAGAAATTTCTTGCACCTCTTAAGGCCGCTAATAATGGTTATATCTAAGGCAGCTACAAAACATATTTGGGACTTTATTTCAAGCGCTGCTTTCCTCATAATGAACATGAGGATCCCATTTTCCAGTCTTTTTTTCTAATCACATTCAAAAGCACTGAAGCTACCTCCTGTGACACAGCTGCAATAAAGCAGCTTTGCAGTACGTACGAAGCCTGTGTAGGAAACTAGGTGAGTGCCCACACATCCCGTCCCTTCCCGGGGCCCGCTCTGCCGCAGCAGTTTCCGGATCTCACGCATGTCTGGACTTGTGGCATAATTGCGTGTCCAGCCATCCATGGGCAGAGCTCTGCTGATGCTGTTCTCTGCAGAGCTGTCTAGGATCAAACCGTCAACAATATGCTCCTGCTATCAAGTTTTTAATAGGGTAAATATCTTCAGGGAGAAAAAAAGTTTTGTTGTTCTCCTTCCTCCTCCTAAATGTATCCTAATTTTATGGCATGCTGTCCATTTTGCTTCCCTCCTCAAATCACTTGACAGTTATGTCTTGTTCCTCATGAATGCGCTCATCGGACTTGCGAGCTCTGTGAACACCTCCGTGGGTTTATGTAGCTCTGCTGGTACCCATGTTTCATCACCTCCTCTCAGTTGCTGAGATTTATTTAACTATTACTTGATTTCCTTCATGTTTTCACTACGTTCTGTGGTATTTTTACCATGCTTTGTCCTACATCTGCAGTGAGCTCTGATACGCTCAATAAGCTGCAAGGTGTTTATCTTTAAGCCTGCTGCTTTTGGCCATTGTCATACCCTGAGTTTTATTTCTCACAAAACATATGCCAAATCTTTAGAAGCTGGAAGTAATGCGATGAATTAGGAGTAAATTTTATTGCTTGATCATATTTTCCTTCTCTAGCCCCCTTTCTTGCAAGATGTGTCATAGCGCTATAAGCTCCAGAAAACTGTCATGTTCGCTCGTTAAACCTCAAACAGCTTAATTTACTGTGTAAGTAATATCATTTGAGATGGGATGGGATGCTACTGGGTCAAAAGGAGAACTCCAGTTTGTGTCAACATCTCTGTTTTCTGTCTGGTGCTGCCCATCTCTGACGTTAACACGGATTCAGTTACACTAATCTTTTTCCTGATGAACCTACCTGGCCACCTGAGCGTCTTCCCCGTTGGTGCCCTCTCCAGCCCTCGTGGATTTGCTGTTTCTCAGTCTAGATGTGTGGGAGGAGGACAGTGTGTAGCTCAGAGGGAAAGCTGTTCTGGAGACAGGAGCACATTCATCGCCCTGTCCAGCTGCCCCGGGAGAGGTGGCCAGCAGAGCTGACAGCAAACCCTGCAGTGGCGGATGGAGGGGCTGAGACTTAGAAGTGAAGCTCTGTATTCCAGGATTTTTTGTTCTGCAAAGATCTGCAGCTTTCTCTCATGCAAAGAGTAAAGGATTGTGATGGAAGTCCTTCTACTCTGCCTCTGTTTCACGCTCCCTGGACACATTATTCCGAGTGGCCGTGGCTGAGGGTAGCTCTCAGACACTGGGCGGCTCCGAAGTGGTGGCTTGAGCCAGGGAAGCTACACAATCCCATCTCATGCGGCAAGGGAAGGCTGGGGTAAAGTGTGCTGCAGCTGGTCCCAGGGCTACCAGCTGTGACTGTGCTCGTGGACTCGGAAACCCAGAGGAAGGTGTGGCAGGGCAGCCGATTGGAAGCGGCCACGAGGAAGGGAGCTGTAGGGCTGTTTTCATTAATATTTAGTTCCTTTCTACTCTGGCGGTTAGATCTCTGCCCCCGAGTAGGACTCTTGCTGCCCTACAAATGGGATAAAAACAATCTCTGCCCAAGGGGTTTTCTTGTAAACTCTGAGATAAGTGACAAGTGTTCCGGAACTCAAGAGGTGATACACACACAAAAATTGCGGTGATACCGCACGGCATGATCGGCGGTGGTCTCCATACACAATCAGCATAACTGCAGCCACCATGCAAAAGGAGAGCTTTCATAAACAATTTTGAAATAGTGTGTTCATTTTATGAATTATTAGAGCTGGACCAATTATAAAAGCAGAAAAGGAGAAAACTTGAAGACGCTTTAAAAAATTGTAATGGAAGCTGATAGAAAGCAAAGTACAAAGGCGGAATTAGCCTCCAGATACCGAAAGAGAAGTAGTAGAGAACAGATCATAAGGAGATAGAAAGGAGGGAGATAAATATATTATGTATGCACTAGAAAAGGAAGCACCTGCAGACGGTTGCAATGTCACAGTGATGAACTTGGAAGATTATCTCTGTCCCAGCCAGCTCTCAGAGGAATATGAAGATGTTAGGACTAGAGAAAGGATGTTTCCATTTTGTATGTGACAAACAATGGGTGTCTAGACAAGTATTTTAGAAATTAAGATGTTTAGTAAAAGATTTTTAGAGGTGTTATGGGGAGAGAAAACTGGAGTAAAAGATGATGTCTGAGATAGGGACTTCAGTGTTAAAAAATTTGAGAAAGCTGGTAGCAAAAGAGACTCTTCAGGGCAGGTTAGGACCTCTGCGCTAGCTAAGTGGAGTTCTTGATGTGATAGACAAGACATTGGATGCCATTTTGAATTATACCTTTAGATAGAGGCATAGACCTTTGAATCCTCAGAGGTTACTGAGTTTTTGTTTGTGGTTGAGAATACCCGTTTCCTCTTGTTCAATAACATATAGATATGATGCACGGTGGGTTTTCTTGCCAGGAATTTTGGATCATGGAGAAAAGAAAAACCGTCCAAATTCCAGCATTTGGGTGATTTGACAGAGAAAAGCGCAATGGACAAGCTTCCCTCAGTGCTGAAGCTGAACGGGGGGGAGACGGTCGGGACCATGGAACGGGGAGACAGGACTGTGCCGTGCGTGCGCCGTATGCCACTCGCATAATCTACCTCAGAACATGAAACTCAACAATGTTGCACTTAATATTTTGAGGAAATAATTGGACTTCTAGCTCTCAGCACAGCTATTGATCCTATATGGAAATGTTGTTCACCGTTGTGTTTACAGTGAGCTCTCCTCTGGAGCAGTTGGTTAAAAATTTGGCAATTCTTCTAACTCTAATGTGCCTAAGTTTTCACTCTTGATGTTTGGTTACTGGGAAAGGATGGAGAAGCTCGCCTTCCCTCCCAGTACAAAGATCATGGGGAGCCAAGTGACAGTTTGTTGTTTGACTTTCTGGTAGAGAATCTCTTCCGCTAAGGCTGATCCTGCAGACTAACAGTTTAAAGCTGTAAATACGCGTCTGTCTGTCTCTCTTTCTACACATGCTCTAAAATGTCTCAGAAATGGGCGTGTTTGGGAAAAATGACTACCCGTTATTGCTCTACTTTGCCTACGCGTTGCCAGTGACACAGTGACTGTTATTTAGCTCTGAGAAAACAACATTTGAATAGTGTTAAGCGTATTCCAGCGTAGAGAAAAATCCTGAAGATAATTATTTGTATCCAAATTATTTTCCATTCTTTAGCAGACGTTTTCAGACTTCAAATATGTTGTTTTCTGCAAGTGCTGCATAATAAATTAATTGTTTAATTAGTAATAGATGTGTCACTCCTGGGAGCAAATCCCTTACTTTGAACAAGTAAACCAGACACCCCTTTCATGTTTAATATGTTGGGTTTAAGACTTTTACCTCTATTTAAATACATGTACTTTCATAGATCAGATAATACCTTAAACTATTGTCAGTGATTATGTGAGATCTCACAACACAGAACGGAGCAAACTACAGACATTTCTTGACTTTAATCAGCAATAAAAGCGGGAAGAAATTAGAATTTACTTCCCATCAGTAGATCTCCTGCACACGTTCCATCTACTCTAAGTATTGCAGTGGTCCTCATTACCATAGATGTGAAAATCTCACAGCTCTGAAAATCTTTGTAATGTAATCTAGCATGAAAATACATTCAAGTTGCGGAAGGGAATCAAGGCACAGAGAGACTAATGGAGCAGGAAAACTTTTGACCCAAGCCGCTGGCCTTCTTAGCGGGAAACCCTTCTTCTTGAGCCTCAAAAAAAAAAAAGAAAAGAAAAAAAGTCTTGGTAACCACCAGTTGCTTCAGCTACAGCGTGCAGGAGGTGCAGAAAGCGGACCACTGCCACTCGGAAAGGAAAAGGGACGGGTGCCTACCTCAAGGCTTCTGCTAATCCCTGCAGTAAAGTAGTGTTTCTCTCATACGCACTTGGTCTTCGTTTCATTTTGGTATGTTTGTTTTGAGCTTTTTCCAGATGGTGCCTTGCTAGCACAAAGGGACGCTGATTCTGTTGTTCGTCAGCACTGTTGAAATCAAATAATGAGTAATAATAACTGTATACCTCACATTGTAGTGTTCTTGTCAAAGCACTTAGCTATTTGATCTGTTGGGGATTTTTATGAGCAAGGTTTCATTTTAAAAGTATTTAGATATTCAAATATTTAGTGATTTAACTCTTTATAATTACAAAGTCCTCAGTACATATAAATAGTGATTCTAGTGAATCATTTCAGACAGTATTGGCGTTACGTGAAATTTATGCCTTGCTTCTGCCTTGCCAATGGGTATTGCCAGTTTCATCAGAACATTTTGCCCTTATCCCATGGGATGAGGTCTCGGACAGAAGCGTGGTTCAGGGGTAAAGGAATCCAGTGGAGTCCTGCATCCCTCTCACGCTGTCAGCTTTGTACTAACGGCCAATAGTTCTTGGTGCCCAAGACCAGAACAGCATCTCTTCTTCCCCCCAGCTCTACAAGGACGCTTGACTGGGATGGGTTTTACAGGAGGTACACCTGCCTACTGCGAGGAATCATGAGACCTGAAATCGATTTAACCCAAGCCAGCGAGCTGACTTCTCACAAAACATCTGCTTTAGTTGGTGTTACCCTGGGCGGGATGCTAACAGGTGACCGGGGCGCAAAAGCTCTTTGTTCCATCCCTGTCCCCAGCCCGCTCACCCCTCTCCCCTCAGCTTTTGTTATCTATCCAAATTGTTAGCAGAAAAGATAGATGTATGCAAAGCACTTTCACAGAATCCAAGCTGGAACAGCTGTCAGAGATGCAATCCCACTTAGTTGGTCTTCATAAAATGCGTGCGGCATTTTTAAGAGTCTGGATAAAGGGTAAAGGCAAACTGCGCCCATCTAGCAGAAGGCAGCATGTGACAGCTGACAAAGTGACAGTGGGCCCCTGAACAGCCCATGTCACTCTTCAGCAGGAGGCCCTGAAATGCCCATTTTAATTTAAATGTTATTTTCAAATAAAATTGCCACTTTGGGATAATTGCTTCTTACTGTGTAACTTTGAGAACACCGTACTGAGCAAAGTGGGTGCAGCTTTCTTTATTGTAGTTCTTATTTGTTATTGTGCAGCACCATATGTGTCTACAGCCCTGTGCAATAGGTGGTCCCCAGAACTGCCTGCTGCACGAATCAGCCTTTTGTTCTGGGAGCTGTTGTTTTAAAAAACAAAACAAACCCCCCGACCTCCGTGTAAGGTAAGGAACTGGAATCAGGGTGATTTCAGTCATACACAATTGTTTTGAGGTTTTTTGTTTGCGCAGAGTTTTCTGGTAACCGCATCTACAGTGATGGGCACAATATAAACAAGTATTTTTCTTTGTGCAGAATGACTTATGCATCTTTTCATCTGAAAGCTCCACTAACTACTCACTCACTTTCCCTTTTCTTTCTGGCCTCCTAGAGCCTCCTGGTATGGCACAAAACAAAAACGGGAAGCCCATTTTCTAGCAGTTTTGCAAATGCAATCAGCTTGTTTACAAATTCTGTTTATTTAAATTCTTCCCTTCCTATAGAGAAGAAAGTGTTGGTTTAAGTCCTTAAGCACCTGGCTAGGGTTGCAATGGGTTTGTGGGGTTCTTTTTGCTGTGTTTTGGTTTTTGATACCCTGAGGCTTGGTGTGTCTCGGGATGTCCTAGTAATGGAGTAAAGAGGTCAGAAGAACAGCCGTGAGAGACTCTATCTAATTCACACCTTGGCACCAGCACACTGGGGCTGACACGTCCAATTTACTGTGGCACTGTTTGACAGGTGTCAGGACTCGACAGTCGCACAGAAGTACACACGGCTGCAGAATCAGAAAGAGAGGATGATTGAACATCCTGCAAATGAGACACCCAGGGAAAGAAAAACACACGCACACACACACACGCACACACAAAACAATTCAATAGAAAATCTAGGCTAATTAACGCCTGCTGTTGCCTGATGCGTGGCATGGCCCCTCAAGGACTCTCTGCCATTCGGGAGTTGAAAACATGTCAGGAGGTTCCTCTTTCCTCTTGCATGAAGAATATTATGACATTTTAGTGCTAAAAAAAGTTATGATAACTTTCTCAGTTTTCATAGCAAGTTGGGAAACTTCTTGAAGTTCAACCTTACCCACTCCATTTCTTGCTTACCAGTCTTGTATCTAATCAGGTCACCTTTTACCTGGGAAGATGCACCTCCTGCAGTCCAGCCTTCTCCTGGATGCGTGTCTATGTACTTCTCTTTCCTATGGAGCTGCAGAGCAGAGCGTCTGCACGCCATGCGTGGTGGCAGAAAGGATCGTTTCAAACTGGCCACTCGCACCCATCAGCTGTATTGGTATCGTGCACTGACTTGTGAGGGACTTGCTTCCCCAGCTGGCCAGTAGCCAAATGCTGTGGTGGTTACCCTCTCCAGCCAGAGAGGCAAAGGCTGCAGAAATACGGGCAGCTCTCTTTGCCCAGTGGTGGGTTCAACCTTCCTCACCGCATCGGGGAGCGTGTGCTGGGAATAGCACGGTTTGCAGCTGATGGGAATTTGCTAGAGAAGAGCAGGTGTGTTTCCACAGTTCTCCGAAAATTCTGGTGGCATTGGGGAAGGAGCAGTTCCCGAGTACGTGTTGGTAAAGCACCTAACAACGTGGGCCCTAGTCCTGGCTGCTGAGACCTCTGGAGGGGCTTGTAATGCACCTGGCAGCCGTTACCGTGGTGCTGCTGCAGTGAGTAATGGCGAGGAGCACGGGCAGGCTGGGCTAGCCACTGGGGATCTGCCAGCCACCTTCGAATGAGGTTTGCATTAATGTCACAAAAGGAAGGTTCCTAGACCTTAAATTTGCCCAGAACGTGAGAAATGCAACTCGGTCCTTGCTCTCGATCCTCTGACCTTCCTGTCGTGGCTTCTGCGGCAGTGCGGATAGGTGGCTGCATAGAAAGCTTTATGCTTTGCTTTGGGACTGAATTTTAGAGTGGGTTAGCAGTGGGAGACTGTGATATTTGAGATTTGTCTGCAGTGGGAGGATCCCATCATTTGGGGAAACAGCTCTGTACAATGCTGCAAATCAACGGGACACGGTCTTGTCCTGCTGAGAAAGTCAGCAGAGCCAAAACTGAATTTAAAGAAAGCCTTTATTATTATTATTATTCATGTCAGGAGTCCGTTGGGAAAATCTTTATCTGCATTAAAACGTACAGAAGAAGAGGAAAGAAGAAAAGGCCAAGAAGAGTGTGTACTACAAAGCGTCCCTTTGAGCTCAGCTCCGTTCCTCTGTAAAGTTCGTTGCCAGGCTCTTTGCAGGGAGCGAATTTGGGTTCAAGGTTGAGCTGGAGACATTTCCTGGCGGAATGTATATCCCCTGATCACACCTTTAGGAGATTATCCCGTCATTAAATATTTGTAGGATAACAGGAGAAGCCTAATTTAGTTTTTGTTTCTTTTTCTCTGTGGTTTAATCACAGATGAAAGAGACTAATAGCACTACAGAGCTTTCTGGTGATCAAAGGCCAATCAATCCTCTTTGTGGAGTAATTAACTATTTGCTAAACTTGCAGAATTGATTTCCATTTAGGGCTAAGAGAGAGGGTTTTAAATGAAGACCGATTTACCAGGCGTGAGGAGGGAATCTCAGCACTGATGCCAGGAGATACTCAGAGTGATGAATTGGAGCCTGCTAATTGGAGGATGAAAAATACAGCTGGAATCTGGCCCCATTTGCTCCTACTTTGAGGAAAGACAGGAAAAGGGAAATAAGGCTGAGAATCTGACAGATGGCTTTCTGCAACTGCAGCCGGGAGAGCAGAGTACAGTTAAAGCAGCATCTGACTGACTGGAGGAAACGTAGATGTAACCAGCTCAAAACTGTATTGCAGTGAATCCATTATTCGGGTAGATGCTCCATCTAGGAATGATTGCCGTCTGCTCGCCTGCAGCTTTGGGCTGGTGGGCTCTGAAGCGGCTTGTATCTGCGCCGATTCTCTCAATACAGAATCAATCAGGCAGCTTTGTCTGGGTGGAGCTTTAGTTTGCCAAGAAATTTTTAGCACCACGGATGAAATAGGGGCTTTCTAAAAAGCTGAGGGTGTATTACCCTTTTTTTGGCAGTCTTCAGTAGGGATATGAGGAGTGGGTCCTGCATTAATAAATGTTGCAGCCTTGGGAGGGTGATCAGGATGTCAGGCCTTACGTGAAAATGTCGAAATGGGGAACTGAGCTGATCAGATGTTTAGACTCCTTACGGATATGGGGCACCTCACACAAGCAGCGGGACTAAAAAAGCTAGAAGTCATCATCTGTGATAACTAATGTGGTGGGGAAATGCAGTAGCAGCTTGTAAATTGCGAGTGGCACAGGAAAAACGATTAGGGAATAATTAACAAGGAGTGAAGGGTATTCACCAAACGGGGAAAGTTTAAAACAAAGAAAAGTCAGTACCTCTTCTCAGAGCACGTAATTAGCGCACGGAATTTATTGCACAGGATGTTGTAGAGGACAAAAGAATAAATGAATTCAGAACAGATTAGATAAATTCATGGAGAAGAGGCTCATTGGTGGGTATTGAACACAGTAGCCCAAATGAAATACCTTGCTGGGGAAGTCCCCAAGCAGTCGCCTGCTGTGTCACGCTGCGCTGCCCCTGTTCCCGTGTTTTCTGGCCATGGCTGGAGAGAGGACCCTGGCTTTCAGTTCAGCCCACCGTAGTGGTTCTTCAGTCCCCGTCCAGCGGCGTCTGGAGCACTGCATTGCCGGGGCAGTAGATCCTGTGCACGTAACTTCTGTTTAGGGGTGGATATAAAGCAAGTTCATCCTTTTTTATATCCGTACCTAGATGGGTACTTGTACTATTAATGCACCACCGTTGTTGCAAGTGCTGTCAATCGGTGCTGGCAGTTTCCCCAGCGTGGGAAACTTAGGTAGTCGGGACAAAACTTACCTGGACAAAGCTGCAAGAGGTGCAATGACATCTAAAACAAATGCAGCTGCAGCCTGGAAGCAGAGCGGGCGCTGTGCTTTTTGTCTGAGGGTGGTACATCCCTTCTATAAAGAACTGACATCGCTCTGATGAAACGGGGGGGGAGGTCTCATTAGCGTGTTCAGTGCTGCTTCGCATGGGCATTATTGGAAAGGTCTGTAGGAGAAGGCCCAGTATTAGGGCATGGACTCTTTCTCGTACCTATCTCAGAACTACGGACCTTCTGGGGTTCCCTCCTGGCATTCAGAGCTAGTCCAAACCTTCACCAAGAAAGAGAAGAACACAGATTAGAGGAAACACGGTAAAACTGACCTTTCTCTACCCGGCTGGTACACAACTCTGGTGTTATTTCATCATGGAGAAATTTGACTCTTGTGTAACACGTGATTCTCTATGTGTGATCTGATTCATGTCAGCAGTTCTGAGAAAGGCACTATAGGAACTTCATTAAGGATTATTAAAGTGCCTGTAAGTAAGTCCTCTGTTGGGGTAGGAAGCGGAGCCTGCTCTCAGCCGCGCCGTACCACCGCCTGAGCCAGGCAGTGCGCCATGCCGTGCCATGCTCTTGAGACCTACGCGGTCGAGAGCAGTTCCCGCACGGCCTCTTCCCCTCTGCCCTGAGGAGCCGGGAGCTGCCCCAGGATGGAGCGGTGTTTCCAGGATGGTCAGCACTAGGTGGCTGCGCCCGCCGGGGCCGTGGCCGTGGCTGCTGGAGGGGGTGGCCTGTGGGTGCCGGGGCCAGGTGGCCTGGCACCCGGCTGCGTTTCGCAGGAGCTGCTGTGGAGCAAAAGCTGGGGAAGTTTTACTGTGGTGTAGCGCTGGTGTCGAGATGATTGTATTTGCTTGTTATAAATTGAATTCGCCTATTAGAGAGCTATGACTTGATTTTTTTCATTAGCACACAAAGCTTGAAGGGAAAGTTTCTTCTGAGGTCCCTCCAGACCTCTTTAAACAGGGATATAATGATTCTCTGTTGAGAAAGAGCAAAAGAAATTCCACTGCTGTTTAAACAATTAAAAGCGAAGCTGTACTTGGCGGAGAGGCTGAGGCACCGGCGGTAACCTCTCCTCTCGGCTGACCAGCAGCTTTTAAATGCAGGGGCTGCTGTGAACTGACTCACTGCAGGATAATTACGTTAGGGACCCATACGGCCTGCTGAAAATCAATTCTGTTGGACCAGCGTGTTTGTTCGGAAATCCACTCAGCCAATTCAGGAGTACATTAGGCTGCAGGCCCCGTGCGCTGACCTCCCCAGGATTGGGGTTGACACTTGAACGAAGGCGTTTGTCCAGTTAAAGGACAGTGCTACCAGCAGACTCTTATCTCCCCTAAATTGGATTACTCAGATCTGCTTGTTCTCTTTAAAGATAGCTACTTCAGGTTTTTTTCCCCCCTCTTTCTGTCTGTCTGAGACAGTTACCTAGCGATTACTGTTTAACATGCCCTTCTTAGCTATGCCTGGACAGTTAACGTTTAATATCGCCCCTAGAGCTTCCCTTCTTAGCTGGAGCTGGCTTATATCAAGGAGCCATTTCTCCCAGCACTTCTCCAGCAACAGTCGCTTCCTATCCCATTATGCAGCAAAATGTATGGAACCCGTCGTATTTCAGCAAAATAGGGTCTGTGTGACCGGGTACAGGGCTGCCTAAACCCAAGTGCTGGGGTGGTGGCGGGGGACAAGCCCCGGGGATGGGGGTTGCCGTTGTGCCACCTCTGGGTGAGGGCCCGGAGCACACAGGAGCAGTTGCCCTTTGCAGACCTGTTGTGCCACAGGCCTGGCAAACCCCCAGGGCGGGCGGGCTGGCTGCCAGTAGTGCCGTGCATGGACGTCAGGGCTCAGTCCTTCCCTGGAAGCAGGCTAGCCATGTCAGCAATCAGCTGGTGAATTAGACACACCTGAACTAGCTTCTTCACCGTCTTTGCCACGAGCAGCCTCTGAGCGCTAGAGATTGCGCATACCTGCTCTAAACCCACTTTGCGTTTGCCATCGATGATAATGGAAGACTTATCTTAAAATGTCCAACTCGTAATGTATAAAGAAAATCCTAGCTTTCTTGAACAGTTTTACATGGGAAACGTTCATTTTGTATTTCTAAACCCATGAACGGCTGTTAGTGGACTATTACAGTGGCTAGCCTCAAACATCTCCTGTGAAACGTTTTATCAGCTAGGTCTGTCTTCCGATGCAGAAGACAGTTGTATGTGCACATCAAGCTGAAATTTTTTCTTGCTTTTCTCCTAAAAGTGTGGAGGGGAAAATGGAAAATAAGGTTGAGGAAGAAATAATTTGATTGAATACTTGGAGAGTTACCTCCCTCTTAGCTGAAAATACACACACAGACAAATCTTTCTGCTCTGTGGCTGATCCATACGTAGAGTTTTTGCTATAGTCTTGTAAAGACGCAAAGCTTCTTTTGCATTCTTTATCTCCAAACAATGCTGCATGTCCTTGTTTTAAGCAGAATACTATCTAAATATAAGAAAATGTTCTCTTGAAAGAAGAATTTATTGCCTGCATTTTGTAAATTATGCATGAGAAGACAAGGGAAGGAGGAGAAAAGAGAGGGGGCAGGAAAAGGGGAGGTGTGCGTGTTATGTTAGTACATCTTTCCAGTAAGCGGAGATCTGGGGCAGTATTCTTCTAATGGGAAGGGAGCAGTGGAATGGATATACGGATAATGGGAAGGGAGCAGTGGAACAGATATACGGATAATGTATAACTGGTGACAGTACCATTACAATAGGAAAATCTATTTGAACGACTGCGTGGAGGAACTGCGATGAAAATGTACTGGACGTCATGATTCAGTTTAACTTTTTTGTACTGATAAAATGTTTCCCAAACAGTTTGATAATGTCTCTGTTTGTGAAAGATACACTGAAATATCAAAACAATTCAAGTCGTCTATGTGTATGCAGAATCTCTGTTGCAAGCTCCTAAGGGAGTCAAAGTTCTTGCTTAGCATACAAAGGCTTATGAGTTTTATAGTGTTCAGACTCTTAATCTACAAAGCGTAATTTAATCCTCTTTTAGCTAGCTGCACCACAAAGCCCCAGTTGTAAATAAATCGTACGGTGACTGTGGATGCAGCTGCAGCTTCTGCTTCCCTCACCTACCCTCGGTAAATATTGCTGCAAAACAGATGAAATTAACTGGTGTAACCGATAAATAAAGAGCAAGCTTTGCAGAACGAAAGGTTGTAACACAGCAGTAGACCTTAAACGCAACTGATAGCTCTGAGTTTCTGCTCAGCTGCCTGCCGATATCAATGATTTTCTGTTTTCGTGATTCCCGGCACTTTACCCTCTCTTCTTCAGGGCTGTGAAAGGATGGGCAGGCTAAGTAGTCCTCCAGACTATCTTTACAAACGTTACCAGTTAGGAGATGGGATCAAATTGAACGTGAATTAATTCATGCTGCATGAAGAGCCCCATCTCTATAATGCCCAGCTCACTGTTCTCCTGCGGGATCCAGCATGTGGCTGCAGTGTGTCAGTGTGGCCGGGTCAGTCGTGTAACGGGCAGCCCCCAGGTTAGGAAAAGCTAGGGGCTTTGCTCTCCTTCCTGGTGTGTGCGAATCTCAGGAATCCTCTTGTCTTCTCTGAGGCGAAGAACTTGCAGGGAGAAAGACTTTCTGAAAGTGTGCTGTCCCTCCTGCCTGCCGTCATGGTTGCTCTTGGCATCAGCACCAAGTGCCTTTTACTAGCACAACTGGGTATTTCTCATGTCGCTCCACTGAAAGCATCCTAAAGACTGTGGTTTGCAGAACCTGAAGGTTGTTCGCTGTCTGGGTTAAATGCCAGACCAAGTTCCAGGTTCGTACTGTTCCCTCCAAGTCACACAGTGATCATACTTGGCCTCTGTGGGAAACTTGTGTTGTCTCCTGTATTAAAGTGCACAACATGCTTGACTAAAGAATAGTCTTTTTTTCCATTTTTTTAAACTCTATTGTCATGGCAATGGCAGTTTTTCATAGTACCAAGATAGACGCAATTAGGATAAATCAATAGTTCCTAAAATAACTCTTCCCAGCTGTAGAGTTGAAACTTCCATTCAACAGGTAATAAATTACCTTTCTTGGATGAGTTGCGGTGGCTGAAGTGGGCTGAAATCAGAGCCCAAACTGGAGTTAACATTTACCTTTAGAAATGAAACTAGACGTATCAGCCTCTGTGCTGGAGAACACGCAGCTGTACGCGTAATTGGCAATTTTCATGACAGAAAGAAAGTCTGCTAGCAGATCTCTGCTATTGTACATGGGCAGATTTCTGCTGAAATCAATAGACCTCTACCCCTGGAAGCTGCTGAAGTAGGTTATTGTGCCTGGTGTACTGGAGGTAGACATTAGGTGAGAGTAAGTTTCCGATGATGTATACTATCACACGTGCGTCGGTTTTGTTCCCTCCTTTTGTTGCGTCCAAGTAGAAAGACGGCTCAAGTAACTTCAGTTTCACTTTTCTCCTTGGTAGACACATTTTGCCAAGACTTCAGAAATCAGAAGAGGAAGCAATTGTTAAAGAAAAAATAAAACCAGAAAAATTGCATTTTTTCTTCAAAATTATTTCGAGGAGGGTGCATCCATCAATGGGAAAGAAAGGGGATTTATGGCAGGAAGAGGGAGAATCAAATGACAATGTTGATGCGTGAATATTTTGATGAGAACTTGATCTACAGAAGCTGCTGTCATGGGTGCATAACGTAATGTCTTTGTCTGCTGTCCTTGATTTACCTCCCTCTTCTTTCTTGATTTTACAACTGTGGCCCACCATGACCCTGACTCTGGTTGTTCTGGCCTCATGAAAAATAAGCTATTCCTCCCAAGATAGTTGTACTCCTCTCTTCCTGTATACCATGTAGCAAGGGCGCTGTGCAGCTCTTATAATGACATCCTCAATACTAGCAAAAGATGAATAATAAAAACTGCTGCCATTGGTCCCAGAAGGGCCTTCTGAGGAGGTTTGTTTCGGAATAATGAGTATGGAAATTCTGCATCCATAATGAACTGCAAGCAGTCTTCCAACTCACTCGTGCCGAAAATTCACACTTGCCTTTCCCATAACTTGTCACTTTTCTTTTATTATTATTGTTCAATATGTAAACAAGGCCAAGAAACTCTTTGTTCCTTTGTGCCTACTTACATTCGTCCATTAATCCCAGTCTCCCCTCCCCTCCCCCCCAACGCACGCAGGATTACACAAAGCAAAAGTCATTAATTTTTATCTCTGACTATCTGTAGGCTTTTTAATGTGGCCTGGCTTGCTTATGCACCACCAATTACATGTCATAAGTGCTTGTAGATGCTGAAGCAGTATCGTAGGCTGATGAATCACTGCCTTCTCCTCTGATTAGTATGCAAGGGGCTGTGCTCTTCTTTGAGCAGCTGGCATGCCAATGAGGATCTGGCTCTGCTGGTCAAGGCATCTGGACATGAATTCAATATGGATTGCTTTAATTAAATGGCTAAGCACACAAGGAGCTAAGAAACAACTCCATCATTGAGTGAAACTTGAAAATAAAGTCGACGGGAGAGCGTAGGTAGAAGGAATTGTTTAAACACCTGTTGTCTCACTGGTGAACCTTCAGGTTCCTTTTCCATTAATGAAGTTCTTACAAGTGGCTAAAATTCCTTCCTGTTTTATCCTTCAGATAAATCTTATTTCTAAAACTAGGTCTATCATTAAAAGTTTAGGAATCGGTGAACTTGATTCCGTTTCTCTGCTCTTTATAGGGATTGATTTTTTTTTTTTTAAATATGAAGATTATCGCAATTTGTAGAAGCAACTGTTTTAAAGGAGGGATTGGGTAGGTGTGTGCTGAACCCTTGGAAAGTGGAAAGTAGCAAATCATCTCTGAATACGCCAGGGGTGGAGCAGAAGATGAGAGAAGAAAAACATTGCAAAAGACTTTCCGTGCCCGCTTTGAAAGTCTATGAATTACATGAATTGAAAAAAATACTATAGGTATATTTTCTACAGTTAGGTATCAGTCTTGACAAGATGGAAATATGAAGTCTATTCTTTGCTTTTAGATTTTTCTGGTCAGATACAGCCTTAATTTCTGCTATACAGCTTTCTGTACTGGACATCGAATTGCAGGTCTGATTAAAGCATTGCATCATGCTGAAAAATTCTAAGTTCATTTGAAATGTTCAGTTTATCAACTAAATAGTATTATGAGTAACAATGGGACCTCATCTCCACTAGATGAAGTTAGCTTCTCAGACTCCTACCAAATCGGCACCGTATCACCTGTGTTCCTGCAAGGACTGTCAGATTGACTCAAGCGAAATACGATATTTACTTTACCTTAAAATGACAGAGTCCCTTTGTTGTTTGGAAAAGCTTCTGCAGACCGTGAATGTGCAGATGTGGCCGTGCAGACATACAGATGCACTTGAAGGGCTTTTTGTCCCAACTTGGGCTTCCCAGCTGCTGCCGCCCTGTCTGCCGTCTGTCTGCCCCGCCACTGTTTACCTTTGCTGTTCAGCCCAGAAGGATGGGCAGGGAAACTTCTCTCCGCGCAGAAAGAGCGCGCTCAGAGTTAATGCTTTGTGCTTGCCAAGCAAAGGCAAACTTCAGTGACACAGGTATGTGCAAAGCAAAGGGAAGCAGCAAATGAATGGTGAGGGATTGTCCTTTGATGCCTTTTGGTTGGGAAATCGTGAGGTTTAGCCCAAGCCTACCTCTGGGATTTTCATGTGCTTAATGATTTCATGCACTTTGTAGTTATTTTGGTCCTCAGGAGGAAACATGAGCGCAGCTGTCGTGATAGCTTGATAGACACCAGAAGGTTTCTTTTCTTTTTTTTATCCACGTACAGTTTACCATTCTTACGAGGCAGTTATTGTTCATGGTGTTTCGGAGAGTGGGACAAAGCTATTGTTTCATCAGTAATAAGAGATGAAAGGAACCCTCCTCTGCTGTGACATCTGCTAAAATCGCGGGGCCTTCATACCCTCTGTGCTGGGAGCTTCCAGCATGGCCTCCAAAGCCACCTGTTAAGCCTTATATTGCCATCATGGTTCTGCGAGGGCAGAGCCTGGCAGCACACTGGCGCTGCAGGCAGCGCTCGAGGACGAGGGATGCAGGAGCTGCCCAGAAGTCATCTGCAAATTTTAGAGGTCTTGAGAAGATAGAAAAGAGCGGCAGACAAATGAAGGGCGACATGCTGAGATTCTAGCTTGACAAGAGTGGGAAAAATGAATGCTTCTGCATAACGTGGGCTTCATGCCATCATGGGTTTTGTTTAACCATTCAGTGATAAAAGCAAACATTAGCAGATTGCGCTTGCTGTCTTCAAACTGCTGGTACTCCAAATCCCTACCTTATCTAAATACGATTTTAAGCTAAAAATTTGTACTTAAGTTGGTGAGCAAAAAAGATTCCAGGCTACTGCCTTCTATAGAAAGTAATAAAAGCAAGCCAGAAAAATTAAAACAGAATCTGTATTAAAGGTACATTTTCTCATGGTTTTTATTTTAAGAGACTTTCTCATGTCTTGTGTAATGTACATGCTTCATAAACCAAGGAGATTCATCCTCTCCTTCATGTAAATGGGGGACAACTGGATGATGAGGTCCCCAGAACTGTCACAATTTTCTGTGCTATCAGGGGGAGGTGTTCAAATATGTTAAAATTAAAAGAATTGCAGAAAACACACCAATAATATTGCAATGAGGATATATTTTTTGTAATCTTGGCTATTCATTGTGAGTAAATAGATGTTGCACAATTTACCACTTGCTAGTTGTGTAGGATTTTAATGTAAATGATAAACTATGTGATTGCATTTCACTGCTGTAGCAGCTATTTCGTAAGTTTTATTTTTAATACAATTAGTTTTGTGTTGATAGGAGGATCTCCAGTGATTCCCCCTGCCCTTCCCACACTTATTTTTTGCCCGTGCTCGCTAGAGGTCACTTCCTAAAGAGTTCAGTGCCCTCTGGAGCACGTTACTGACGTACGGAAAACATCCTTTAACTTATAAAGGCAGATTTTATATCAAAGCAAAATTTAATTTGTCATCTGTGTAGCTGTCGTTCATCTCAGATACGGATCTAGAACACTGTTTATCCCCCTCATTTTTCCGCTGCCCGCCAGAACTCCTGTCCTGAGCTTTGTTCTCCTCTTCCTTCCTCCCGCACACCAGTGTCTGTCCCAGCTCCCGCTGCAGAGAAAGGCTCGTACAAGCAGACAGGATACTATACTTAGTGCAACCCAGTTTACTCTCATCATTTTAATAGTGGACCTGAGGTATGTTGCCATGTGAACAAGTCATCATGTCGCCATAGCAACCAGCCGGATTGCAGCGCGGCTCCGAGGAGTGGACTTTTTTTTTCCCCCTTTTTTTCTAGTCAGTGCTTTTTCTTTTGTTAAATTTGCTGAAGGGCTCACAATAGGAGGATTCAGGCTGCTTTATCAAGCAGCTTTTCATTTAAACCTGTAAGTTGTTGTATAAACAGAAAGGCCAGCATGCCACTAGATTCACTTTCAAGGCAGACTTGATGAGGGCTTTGAACCAGGACCCCAGCGTGTTTTGCAGCTTGATCAGAACTGAGACGATTACATGTCTTGGCACCTTTCAGACTCTTCTCCACACTTCTCCTCTGCCGCCCGCAGTAGGGATCCCAGACACTCAGACTCGGACTGGGTGACCTGTGGACAGCCCTTTGCTTCTGCTTTGAGCCTTTTTTGCTTTTGGAGATCTCGGTAGGCCAAAATTAGACACACTGAGAGGTTTGATTTTTTATTTTTTTTTTTTTTCCCCTCCTTCTTCATCCCACGTAACATACGCAGCTTCCAGCACCAAGCAGTGGGGGCAGAGGAGGAACATGAAAAGATCCAGGCGCTCAGACACCAGAGCGGTGAGAGCCATGCGCGTGCATCAGTACATAGAGGGATGGTAACAGAACACGTAGTACTCTGAAGACAACTGTGAAAAAAATATGCAAATAAAATACAGCTATTAAGCCTGAACTGTGAAACATTATTTTATACATTTAATTCCAGTAATGCAACTCTTTTTTTCCCCTAAACTATGTGAGAAGTTATAGGCTGGGATAGAGGAGATCATTCACAGCCACTTTACAAGTACCGGGTTTTATATCCGCAGTTTATATATGCATGCACTCCTGGTGCGGTATAAAGAGCTCTTAAGAAAAGAGCGTCTTCTGTAGAATTTCCGGAGCTTAAGTAGCCGCCTGCAGGATGGCAGCAGAGATTTTGATCTGCTGCAATTACAATTGCATAACCTCAATGGACCCTTCAGCCTGTACGGATCTGTTTCCAATATGGCCCTCTGCTGCTTGATTCATTCCCATGGCAGCGAATGAGCGATGTCAGAAATGAAGCAGGAGAAAGACCTAACCCAAGCGTGTTTGTAGGAGGCAGACAGTCACCGGGCCAGGAACCAGTGCCTTGTCTCGATGTGCTAAGGCAAACTAGAGGTCTTGCACGGGGGCATTTTTTCACTCTGGGGATGGAGAAGAGGGAGAAGGAAGGTGTAGATGTTGTTCGAATGGTGGTGTGGTCCTCTCGGGATAGCGAACAGAAATGCGACATTGTGCAGGTTTAGATGCAGAGGATTACATGAAAAATACCTGTAAAATGCAAAACTTCAGCACTAGCAACAACAGCAGAAAAATCATAGTACCGTCTCACTGTGTCTGCATAGAATGTTCCTGTATTTCTGGTGTTCACAACCAGGCAAGGTCTGTTTTTTATACCTTGCGGCTCTCGGCAGCCATGCTCACCAGCCCTCTTCAGACGAGGGTGCACTGGTAGATGTACGGCGCAGGATGGGCTCGTGCTCCTCTAGTACTCTTACTCATTTAGGCAGGCAATTGGTAAGGTGAATCGCCCTCCATAGGCAGCAGGGATCATTTCTTCTTTGTGCATAAAATTACAGCAAACAAGCCTCAAATAACACAGGACACTTTCATAATTGATTTATGCGAGGACTCTGAAAGTTCTATTACCTTTTGTTTAGCTCAGGGGGCCTGACTCTGTGCAATCCATTGCTGAAACTAATTACAAGATATAATTAAACTGTGACACGAAGATATTATACCGTTAGTTTACTAATGACACCGCGAAGCTGTACCACCAGCACAGGACAGTGATTATGCTTCATTCATTATTTATCCGTTTGCTAAATGAGACGCTGACATTTTCAAAAATTACTTTGAGGTTTCTTAATTGTCGGCAGCAGGATGGACTAGAAGGAGCTCTCCTTCCTCTTAGTTACTTATCTAAACCTCAGATGTATTATTAGCAAAAAATAAATAATAAATAAAACACAACACTCAGCCGTTCTGGCCATTGTTCTATCTGAACCTGGGTAGTCATTTCTGAGCAGTGATGTCAAGTGATGAGTAAGAAGTGTCTTCAGGTAAAATGTCTCCTATAGCACTTTATGCCCTAAACTGGGTAAACTGGGATACTTTATACAGGGGTAATGTCGAGGTTTAAGTGGTTCAGTGCCACCTGGAGAGGTCTGCCACACTTCTTCCTCTCGGCAACTTTAAGAATCTATTTGCATCTTTGTTGCTGTAATAACTTTCTGGACTTTATCGATCAGTAAAGAATTTGTCCATTAGTATTACTAAAATAGAATTATTTACCTTAAAAAAACCCCATTACATAGAAGTACTATAACTGGCACAAAGTAGACTAGGCACGACCCGTGGGTTGGTGATTCGTGTGCATGTCCTCTCTCCCCTCCGTTTCGGCGTTGAACCATCTATTCGCAGCCCAGTAAGCTCGGTGCTGCAGTGCTAAGGGAACCAACCCGGGAAGAAGCTCCTACTCTGCAGAATTTGCCATCTGCTAAAACAAGCCTCTTCCTAAGGCCAGAGACGAAACATGCCTTACCTTTGCTCTTACTCTTCAGAGAGGATTTTTGTGGACACGGTTTGTTTACAACCACCACGTCTCTGTGTAGCAACCTTGTTCTTCTGCGCTATAATTAACGTAGGAGTTTGGCTTATCGTATTCTCAAAAAAGAGATGTGTTTACTAGCTGCGTTGTGACAGATTTTGGTGTTCTCTGTTTGTCCATAGTAGCTTCTCTCTTTCTCCCTCTGTGCCTCTCCGCAGCTCCCTGTTCCTGGGGTTCAGAGATCCTGGAAGGTCCGTTTGGCCCTATATGGCCACTAACCTCTCGGTAACCTCCCCAGCAACGCAGCCTGCTTGTTTTCATCAGAGGCACCGCTGGACAGCTTAAGACAAGGTTTAATTTCTTCTGAGTGTAATGGCATCCGGCATCTATAATTATGCTATTTTCTCTCCTGTGCTGATTAAATACGATTTACCCAGAGAACTAAATGATGAATATTGGAGTGGAGCGTGTTGAGCCAATAGCTGGTAAAATAGTCATAATAAATAAGCTTGTAAGAGGGTAAGGAAGAGGGACTTCTGAGTTATGGAACATTAGCAGGTGCAAGAAAATAGAAAGTGAGATTAACACTAAAGACAGGAGAATATTTCTAGTGCTTTGTCTAAAGAAAAAGCCACAAGGCCCAGGTTTGGATTTCTTTCACTGTCTTCCAGGAAGAAGAATTTCTCCTTCTTTTTACCCCCTCTAAATTAGTTTAGGAATTGCTCTGATTTGATTATGTATGAGAGTGATTAACTTCCACATGCTGTATATTTTAACCCCCAAAGTTAAACTGGGCCGTGGGAGGCGAAGGCTCTGTATTCTCCAGTACTCTGATGTTGTGGTCCCAGCCCTCCTCTAAAGCAGGCTGGCTCCGGCTGGCAGCTGTGTACCCACCCGACGCTGGCAGTAAGCAAGAGTGTGCAGCGTTTGCAGAACGCTAGAATATTTCTGTGTTTTACACCAGTCCTTTGTCTCTGTTAGAGGAAAGTCTAAGAGCGACTGAGATGGATAGTGGGGTTGTGGTTCAGCTCTTTGCTTTTTCTAACCTGGAATCAAATAGCAGTTCAGAAATGAATGAGTTTGAAGGAAGCCGTTTCCCAGAGCCTTATTTACCCAATAAGCAGTAAATGTTTAACGATCCCTAAGTGTGCTTCAGAGAAACCCTGTGATTACAATTGTTTAAAGAAAATGGTAGGAAAGAGATTAAGAAGACATTAGATGAGTACCTGGTGCTTCGTGGACTCCAGAAAGCAGCCAGAAGGTGTAAAGCTGCTTATTTTGCTGAAGTGGCACTTAGTGCAGAACATTTACCTCCTAGATCTGGGTGACCGATAAACACTGGCTTGCTCCAGAAGAACTCACACGTAGTTCTAGTAACTGCTGACAGCCTGATCTTCCCATAGACGATGGTGTCCTCGTTTCAGCCTAGATTTAGGCCATTCTGGTGGGGACCAAGAGCTCAGACAGGGACACTGAGACTGCCAGCCCTAGCCTGAGAGTCCCTGGCATCGGCTGAGGTTTCTTCCTCTGCAGAACTTACTTCAAGGACTGACCAAGACAGGCTCAAAGAGGTAGTTTAAATACAGAATGTAGAGCCCCACATGGAGCCTGAGTCTTTGATATGAGGAACGTGAGCTTCCTTATACGCTGGTTTTGTAATGTCACTGAGCAGGTGTGGAAGAGCAGAGTGACTTTTTTAGGTCTTTTTATACTCCTCTCAGCACATTCTTGTGTATCTTTTTGATCTAGGTATTATGCTCCACTATGTAATAACCAAAAAAAGTATTCCTTAAATAGCTGCCAAAAAAAGGGAAATAAATGAGAAATAACCTTTCCAAAACATAAGCTTTTTTGAATTTGAATGTGCATATTCCTTGTCTTTGCCCTCCTTCCCTTGCTGCTTCTGTACCTCCTACACACTGCAGATAGCTTTTCCTCCCTCTTTTTTTCCATTATCTACTTTGTCCTGAAGATTTTCTGGGTTTGGAGCATATTTTTTCTTTTAGAATTTAAGTTTTTCTCATTCCTGGAGTCTTGTACCTCCAGAGCGGTTAGACTTTGCTATGAGCCTGTTGGTCCCAAGTCCCAGGGAGTGGGAGAATCAGTAAGGATGCAGATGGCTGCAAATTGATCAAGAGCTTACAACCAGTTTGCTATTAGATTAACATGCCCCATCCTTTCAATCTAGGATCTGGGATACTAGGATGCTTACGTGTGATTGATTCTGCCTGTGGGTAGAAAGATCAATTTAGTGACTTTCTGAGGTCCTTTCCAGACCTGTTTTCTATTATTCTAAGCATAAGCATAGAATTTCTAATCATAGTTTTCTGGGATCTGTGGGTGAGCCAGATGCAGATACAGCATAGAAAGTATTTGTTGAACACCTCTTTTGCCCACAAAAATTTAGGAGACCTGGGAGAAATTGTGTACATCTTGGCTTACATATTTCTTTGAATTAAAAAACAAATTGCAGTTCTGTAAATCCCAGTTTTAACATCGATTACTGTGTGCAAAAATCTAGACTCTTACCTAAGTGTGAATGGAAGAGAGTTGCATGGCTGCATCAGATACAGAAGGAGTTGAGCAAATGCCGTTTGCATGTTCCTGCTATGGGTCCCTCAGCCAGTTGTGCTCAGTGCCTCCGATACTTCTCCTGGGTTTTTACTGCCATTGTAGCAATAACATGCTTGAGCTTTTTTTTTCCTAGTGCTCTTTTCCCTCTCTGCCCCCCCCGTGAACTGCAAGGCTCTAAATATAGGTCACTCCAGGCAATTAGGGAAAAGTTGCTGTTTTTGAAAGATATTCAGCAGGCAGGAAGCCCAGTTTCCAAATGAGTTATCAGGTGATATGATGTTTGGCCTCAGCCAGAGTGATTGACGGGGGGCCTGCATGTTCACAGATACATTATTTAAACATGGTGAGATATAAGAGATCTTCTGCACTAATTACTTCGAAGGCTGTATTAATCACAAGACACTTTAATACTCAATCAATACTTGCATTTGTCAATGACCTTGTAAATCTCCTCCACTTTAACTCTGCTGTGTGGCAAAAGCAGTTGCTGAACATCTTTGGGGAATGACAGATCTGGGGTGGCTTGTTTTGTACGACTGTTGCTCAGTAATATATATTTGACGAAGTCTCAATTCCAGTGTTTAAAGTTCTTGGAAACAGGAAGAGGACAGACATCAAGGCAACTGGGTAGCTGTATTCTAGCTGCAGTGTCGTCATTTTTTATGTGAATTGGGAAACACACGTGCTGAAGGGGACATTTCATATGGCATCGATGTATTCTGACTTCACTTGAAGACTGGACAGTGGTGACTTAATGGTTGAACAGTGATGTCTTTAACATACTGTATGTTGTAACGGGCATGTGCATATTAATGTGAAGATACAGGAGTGCTCATCCTAATATCTTTTAGATGTAAGCGATGTGAAACTTGGCCATTTCATCAGAGTAAAGGAAGAAAGTAAAACAATGTCTTCAAATTAAGATAAGATTGCACTGCAGCCCAGACAGTATTCAGAAGTGGAAAAGAGTAATTATTTTGGTTTTATATAAGGCACTGAGCTAGAAGAGGGAAACTGAGAGGAAAAAAATTGTGCACCATGAACTTCTGTCTAGTTGGAACCGTTTATCTTTTTGTAGAGTTTTTCCAGCCTTTATACTCTTGTTTGAGCAGATATTTCTCATATTCCCAGTTGAACTGTACAACTAATAATATTTTACCTGCCTGGGTTTTTTAAGTATTTTGTAGTCTTGAGGGTAGTTTACTCAATTGCTTATATGTGGTAACCAGAAAGTAAAGCCTGGATTCCTCAAATAGGGCACAGAATCACTGAGGTGGGAAGGCCCCTCTGGAGGTTGCCTCAGCCAGCCAGTAAGGCTGCGTCTCTCTTGCGCTGGGGAGCCCAGAACTGGACCCAGTGCTCCAGATGTGGCCTCACCAGTACTGAGTGGAGAGGAAGAATCGCCTCCCTCCGCCTGCTGGCCGTGTTCCTCCTAATGCCGCCCAGGGTGCCGCTGGCTGCCTTTGCCATGAGGGCACATTGCTGGCTCGTGGCCAGCTTGGTGCCCACCAGGAGCCCCAGGTCCTTCTCTGCAGGTCAGCCCCTGGTACATACTGGTGCCTGGGCTTGCTCCTCCCCCGGCGCAGGACTAGGCTTTTCCCTTTGTTGAATTTCAAGATTCCTGTTGACCCCTTTGAGGTCCCTCTGAATGGCAGCACAACCCTCCGGTGTTGGCAGCTGCTCCTCCTGCTTTTGTAACGTCTACAGAGACTTGCTGGAGGTGTGCTGTGCCTGTGCATGTCCGGCTCATTAATGAAGCTCTCAAACACCTTTGGCCCCACTGTTCACCCCTGGGGTGCACTGCAGGCTATTTTTCAGCAACCCAAATGAACATCACAAGATTCACATACCAATTGCAATTTCTTTTTTCATGGGATTCCCGTTGGTAATTGTTACAGCATTCTTCCTTTCGCACTTTAACCTTGATACCAGATCTGCAGTGCAAGATTTGCAAATATTTAGGCCATTTCATTAGTCTTTCTATACGACCTTTTTATCTATAGTGGAAAGGTTTTTTCATTAAAAAAACCCTTTCCTTTATTGGGGTCAGTACTTTATTTCCCCGTCTGTGGCATAGCAGTTTGGGGTGGCACGCATAACCGCGTTGTCGTGTTTTCTGGGTCTACGTGCATTATGCTCTTTATAGCAATTTTATCTTTACGCCCGTTTCTGTGGAATCCTCCTGCAGAAGTCTTATCTGCAGCGTACAAAAATTACCTTCTTCCTATGCCAAATTGCCCCTGCCTGTAGTCACTGCTGTCATCTCTGAAGCTGCTCAGCTGCAGAGAGAGGTGAGTTTAGTGCTTTCCCTCTGCTCTCAGGCCATTTTTCCTATGCTTCTTTTTTATTATTTTATTTTATTTGTGGTCCCTGTCATTCTGCCGGGGCAAAGGGGTAAAGAGATTTGACACTAAGTGCGGGGAAATGCTGTATCTGGAATCTATCTTCCAGACGGCAAAAGAATAAAAATTCATGGCAGGACAGCCGCTGCTGACACGTTCCCAAAGACATATTGCAGGTAGCATTATTTATTGTGGCACGGAGTTCATAGAAGTGCTACCTCAAAGCACCCTGAGAGATCCTAAAAAGCCCATCTCCCATCAGGTACGGCAGATTTATGGCGGCTGCCGGCGGAGGGGGTCAGGCAGCGCAGCGCAGGAGGCAGCTCCTCGCGGGAAGCCTGGCTGCTCTCCTAACGGATGCGGCGCGGGGCGATTGGCTCAAAGGAGGGCTTGAGCCTGTAATGTTGACCATAAAATTGCAGTGACACGCTGCCTTAGATAAGGAGCGCTGGAGGGAGGGGACGGGGTGGTTTCTGGGAGCAGAAGCACTGGGGGGGCGAGCACATGCGCTCGTATTTTAGGTTAATGCGGGAGAAGGAGCGGTGGGGGTGGGGACGGGGACAGATTGATGGTCTCAGGGGGGAGCGATGCGCTCCCCGCGCCGGAGGCTGATCTCAGCCCGCAGCAATGCGCCATGGCCGAGGCAGACCCATCTGACCTCGCTCTGTCCGAGACAGGGAAGGGAGAGGCTGTCCCGCTCGTGGCCCCGGGCAGGTGGCTGAGGGGCTCGCCAGTGGCTAGGTTAAAATATCGCGGTCCCGCCATGCCACCCTGCTAGCCGGCCTAAGAGCAAAAGGCCTGCAGGGTGGGGGTGGGCTGATAGCACAGCTTCTGCCATAGATTCTGGGGCAAAAGGGCAGGTTCCTGTGAATCAACCTCCCGGTTAATGGACGTAGAATTTTCACATGTGTTTAGCTGTACCGAGCTGACCACCACCCCAGGCGACATGGATCACATTGGCAGCCACAGGCAGGGCAGGCATGACGCTGATCCCCTTCCACCATGTCTACTGTTACGTCCCTTTCTGCAGATAGTTGGTTAGCATATTCAAAATTACTAGATCTTCCTAAAATGGAGCAAGCCTGAAGCAGCCCTGGAGCTTTGAGCTGAAGTTCAGAGCTCATTCTCTGGTGGTCCTGCATGACCAGGCAACGGGGTACAGACCTGTTCTAGGTCGTGGATTTAAACTTAGTTATGGTAAATAAATTTTAGCATCCAGTGGACTGGAGACCATTCAGAAATGCAGGGGGAAGTTCTGTGAGCATCTTTGGCAGTATGTGGTTCCACATCATCTTTAGTTTTAGTTGTTGGACATCAGGAGAGATGAGTATGACTAGTTGGGGGAAATGAAATAATGGAAGAGTTCAGGTCATACATGGGGCTTATCCTCAGGAAGATACGTATAAGAGGGCATCTTGCTAACCTTCTACTGTGCTGTAACTGTTCAGATATATTGAGAAGTATTGACACCTTTCCTCCCCCCCGTGTTAATTTCCTTGAGAAAAATCAGAAAGCTAAATAAAAAATAAATCGTCCTCTTTAGAGGCTTGTGACTGAAAATTATCTTGAGGCATTTTTCTGCATATTGCTGGAACTGTGTCTGCTCTTCTACACCTCTGTTGTCTCATTGCTTTTCTCTCACCGTGGGTGAAATTTGGATTGTAAAGAATTCATCTGCCTTCACAGAATGACATTGCAAGTCCCATGGACAATCAATGATGCTTCCTGGGCAGTGAAGCAAACTGTGACTCTGTGATTGTGTGGGCTCTAGGAGTGAGTTTGAGAGCATTTAATCACTTGGTGTTCCCAGAAATCTTATGCTGGGCTGTAAAGTTCAGAAATGTTGGAAAACGCAGAGGTCATTAAAGACCTCTCTAAACTATGCAAACATATTACCGATGCCTCATTAAACCTTGAAGGCTTTCAGAGCCTTGCTTCCCCCTTCCTCTCCCCTGTAGTCCCTATTTTCTCACCTGTGACAATTTAAAGACAAAAATACCCTCATATCTGCAGCTTTTGGAGTTGTAACACAGCAACCAAAACAAAAGCGAGAGAAATAGGGAGCAACAAGCACTCAACTCATAAAAACACCAAGAATTATATGATGTTAGCTAAGCTAAAAATGACTTTGCTCTTCGAGTGCTTGTCCTAACCCAGCCTCGACCCATCAAAAATAGATGCTTCTTTGCAGCATTCCCAGATCAAAGAGAATTCAGATTTCTTGCGACAGAGGCACTTGTTAGCAGTGACACAGGATCCCGTATCTCTTGTTATTAGAGGTTTGTGGGCCTCCTTTGGTGATGGTATGAGCCAAGCAGTTTTCCATATTTTCTCCCTCTCCTTTCACACTGTGAGGAACCCGGTTCGCCGTGGAAGGATTCAGGTCCTTGCCTTTGCTTCTCCCCCGTGCCACCTGCCTTTCCTGGCATTAGCTGCTGTTCGGTTGCTCCCTTTCAAGCTCCAGAGCTGAAATACGTCACCCAGCAGCAACAGAGGTCCGGAAAACAGCGGTGGCTGTGCAGCGCTCAGCGGGACGGCGGGACCTGGGGGGTCCCCTGCCTGCTGCCTCCCCGTACCGCCCCAGCGTGCCACAGCGGATGCGCTGAGGCCAGCTCCTGCCCCCGCTGATGCAGAAGGGGAGGATGCTATGAGTGCAGGTTTCCACTGCCTGCTTTTCTTCCAGGCCAGCTGGAGGTTATCAAGGCCAGAGGCTGCTTTCCAGCTTCATAAACCTCTTGCGTTATTCGGAGTCATGATTCTCCTATTCAACCGTCTGTGCTTTTCCTTGGGACGGCTAATCCCTCAGCGTGACTAGTGGAAGCTGTGGTATTGATTTCTGTCTCTCTCTAAACCTCAGTTGTGTTCAACGCTTGTTAGACATCTGAAGGAATATCCATTGGGCTCCTGGGGCAGCCGGAGAGCGGAGCGCAGTCAGCCGCGCCGGGAGACGTTTGCCTCAGGTTTGGGGGCAAGCCAATGGGAAGGACTAGAAGGCATTGGGAAGGGGGCAGGTGGGATATCTAACCCCTAGTAAAACTCTTGGAAGATTTAGACTAGTACAACACTTCCAGCCCGCTCTCTGATCATTGATAAAGTAGCATTTTTATGTATTTGGCTCAGGATTTGATGGTCCGTCTGAGGACATGCCAGGGTCCTCTGAGAAAGGAGATTGTGTTTAGTGCAGTGGACACATTTCTCAAACTCTGCGTGTATGCAGGTGAGGTGGGCGGGGGTATCCAGTGTTGTGGGCTTTTTCTTCAATTTACTCCCTATAAGTCACGAGAAGCCTCCTCTGAATTCAAGGGATCCTGTTGGTAGGACATACGTGGCTCTCTGGAAACATGTTTGGGCTGAATCTGTTGGATTTCCAGTCCTTGGGGTCTGTCCTCCTGCCCACTGTCACACTCCACCACATACCCCGTTCCCATGCTGACCCTGGCTCCAAAGAGCTCCTTTACGTGGGGGGAGCCTTCAATGATTAGAGAAGGTTATGCGGACACTGGGATTGAAGCTTAGAGCTTGGATGAGAGGGCTGAAAGAGGCAAAAAGAAGGATTTAGCATATTTTTTAATTAAAATAACAAGCTGGGACCTGTCACTACATAGATTCCTTTGTATCCTAAGTTCCTTTCCCTCTTTTCATCTTTGACTTTTTAGATTAGGCACTCTCAGAGCAGGGATCACATTTTCTTCTGATCTGGAAAATGCCTGGCATACTTTGAGGGCTAGCATTGTCTATACAATAATGAAACCCCCCCAGAATTGCAGTCTCAATGCTGTCTTACTCCTATCTGCCATCATCATGAGATATTTAGCACTTAAAATAATTGTACCTGGCACTTACGTTATACTTTTGGTTGTTCACACATTAATCCTCCTACCGCTTCTGAGATCAAAATTAGTATGTCCATTTTATGAATTAGGAACAGAGACATGGAGATGTTAACTTTTTCACCCAAAGAAATGGAAGGAATTAGTGGTAGCCACTGTATTACGATATGCTGCGTAAAAACAAACTTCATCCCTGTTTAAGCATCTTACAATAGTGAATTAAGAAAAATGGCTAATGTGTCATGTACTTTTTGATGTTAGAAATTAGTAGATTAAGTCAGATTTTGCTCTATTAAATATGCAGAGGAGGGTCTAAAGTGCACCTATCAATCAAAGTGATGATGATTCTATCACATGATCTTAAATTTGTTCTAACAGTGGCACAACCCAGAAAAAACAGGGTTCTTAAGTGGAACTTGATCCTCCATCCATGTAATTTAGCATAAAACCTAGAAAAGAAGCAAAGTAAACTGAAGTAATTGCAAAATACAAATTTTAATAGATCTGATGCTCTGGAGGATCTCTGTCAGGGGAGTTGAATTTGGATTTGTTTGTACAGATGAATGTAAATGGCACTCGAGCACTGGTACGGGGCTGTTCCACGAGCTCTGTCGTGGGAGGTGTTGTTGGTTACCGTACCGACACCTGGAGAAGGCTTCCTAAGGAGGAATCTTCTACTTTCTCATTTTCCCTTTTTTCCTCTCTAACTCAACAGTCTCACGCGTTGTGTGTCCTCGGCTTAGTCGGTTATCAGCTCACCCGCTACGTGTATAGACTGCTGTGCATGGGCACTTCTGCCTTGTCTCCGAAGAGAGCGGCGTGGTCCCCGGGCTCAACGGGCCTGGGGAAAGGGGGGGACGAAAGTCTGTGGCTCAGACCTTTACCATTCCTTTAGATTTTTCCCTATTTATTACATATCTACATGAAGTAACTCCTGAGTTGTTCTGGAAATTGTACTTACCATGGCTAATGCTGTTTTCCTGCCCTGATTTCCCCTTTCTGGAGCACCAGGCTGTGGCCCCATAGTGCCTCTCATTTTCTCCTTGCATTTTCACTGGGCCAAATTCAGCCTGATGTGTTCGGTGGGTGCCACTCTATAGAAGACACTACATCAGTTTATACGCCTTATCTTGGCCTTAAGATTTTACCCTTTCCCAAATTCATCGAGATGGGAATCAAAATATCTGCTGTGTCTGTAGCGGGTGGGAAAAACCCTGATGCCCAGCCAAACAGGATTCAGCAAACGTGACTGGGTTTTTCATGTCATTTTTCTTTCCTTAAGCTACTTACAAATTTATTAATCCATTTTCATGTTCCTTAGACATAATTCACGGGTTTTTTGACACCCAGATGTGTGCTTTGTATCTGTGTGAGCACCGCCAGTGTTTCTTTCCAATCACAGCACTCTTCTGCATTATGTTCTATAGGAGATGGCTTGGCCAGGCTATCCTGGGGTTGTTTTTTCTGAAGTTTTCAGATATGAATAGTTTTGCCACTAAATATCTTCATACCTCTGATTAGAGATTTTGTTCTATTTTAATATTTGTCTAGCACTAACAATCACTGGCTGTTGCTTTTAATTGTAACGTCTGCTCCGGCTGTCGAGGAATGAAAATAGTCTCATCCATATGCATAGGTCAAAGGCTCGGCTACTTTTTCCTCTAAACTGAGTCCAGGCAACTTATTTCTCCAAAGCTGTTGGTCCAAGCCAGCACTTTTGTTCCGGAGATGAAAGGTGAGTGCCGGGCTGCCTAGCCTCTCCATCTCCTTTCCCCATTAGCCACTGGGACCGGAGCACGCAAGTGTAACAGGCTGAGCATGCCTTTGCAGCACCACCTAAAATCACATGTTTGATTTGCTCACTTTGATGGCGTGTTCACAGTCATCTTGCCACCACTCTGATCTTCTGTAGCCGCATGGCCCTTTAAATACCCCGTTTCAAATAGGAAGGAGAAAGCGATCTGGTGGAGCTCTTCCCGTCCTTAGGATCCGCGCTCTTATTAAGGCTTTCCCTTGCTTATATCTATTACTTTCTTCCTTTCTGAAGGAGTCAGCTTGATTCAGTACTTTTGGGACTCGGTGACATTAATGTATCTGTTTTATGTAACATGGAGTCATTATTAACAGAATCCTAGATCATAAAAAAAGGTATAACGAGAGGCAAGGAGGGTTTTTCCCCTTGAAGATAATAGCAGCCGTGCTGGAGAGGAGGAGAGCAGGGGTCAGGGAGCCGCCGCCTGATTGGGCGCTCAGGCGCCGCATTGACATTTCTGCAGTTTCATCAGAAAGTCTAAATAATCCATGTGAAAACTGAGGGTTATTTACAGAAGATATATACGCACTGCGTGAGCCTGCGAGATACCGAAGACATAATCTTGGCTCTTGGTGCCTGCTTTTGTGCCGCGATACCCCTGCTGCTGCGGCTGGCGATGGAAGGACGTAGACAGTCCGTCAGCCAGTTCACGCGGCTGTGCAGGGAGCTGAAGTCACGGGTGGAAAAAACACAAGAATGGGAGAATGTTAAAACGAGAGCAATAAATGACTTCAAAGGGAAGGAGGGAGAAACGGTTAGGCAGGTAGGCAGTGGTAGGTAGGTTAGTGCTGCTCGAGGAAGGCGAGGTAACCTTGTCTTAAGATCCGCGCGTGCTGCAGGCGTCCCCTGGGAGGAGTTTAAGGTCTTTTTATTGCGGTGCTCCCTCTGCCACCCCACCCTCTGTCCCAGCTCTCAGTCATTCCCTGACAAAATCTTTTTATTTTCTGTGTTTCAAGCATGCGCTGCCCCTGAGCCAGGAGGAGAGATTGGAATGGAGATTTCGGTTTGCAGAGGGCTCTAACCCAGAGACCTCGCAATGAGAAGGAGCTAAAGTAGCAGTGGAGTCTTTGATAGTCTTTTAGTGCTGTCCCCAAGTGCCGTCCATTGGGGTTGTCCAGTGCTTCTCCTCGCTTTCTTCCTGACAGCCTTCTGTGCCAGAGAAATTACCAGTCAGTTCGTGTATTCTTGATTGGCATTTAATATTTTTTTCTGTCTACGATTTTAAACTCATACTTATTTACAGGTAGCTGAAAGGCCTAATGTGCTTTTTAGATCTCCGTTCTAATATTTTTGTATTTGTTAGTAAATTGGTTTTGTTTTATATAAATTGACATGTGAGTATTTGAGGAGGGGAGGACTTGGGATGTTTTCTCTAAGGTTTTATTAAAGAATCACACACTCTTATAATCATATAAAAGAAATAGCAATTATACTGTGCGCAGCATGACAGCTCCTTTTCACCCCTGTTTCAGCAACACATTTACTGATCTATTGTAGCGTGCGATGCGAGGTGGTTCGTGTACTCCAGCGCAGTGACAGCGCAGCCCCCAGCAGCGACAGCTCCTTCTCCTGTGCCGAACCCCCCTCCTGAAGTGGTGCGACACGGGCGGACGCAAGGAGTCTGCTCAGCCAGATAGGCACGCGGGGCTTGCTGGGCTGACATCTCTGCCCGGAGGTCCAGCAAGGGCACGTCAGATGTTTCACACCGTGCCATGGACCAGTTCTAGCGTTCAAACTAGTGTGGGGCCCAAAGCCTGAGATATTCCCCATCTTGAAAGTCTGCAAACTTCAAGAGCCACGCAGAGAGAGAGCGGATGCTGGCGGGTGAGGTGTTGAGTTGGTCGCTGTATTAGGGTCCCCAAACCCAAGTACATCCCGCTCTCTTGACTCTATTAGACAGACTGAATTTTACTATTAATTTTAAATGAATATTAAATAAAACAAACCTCTTGGCTGTGTGTTAGACACTCTTAGTTATGTGTCTATTCCACTGACAGTTTGACAGCTGAAGTCTTCTGACTTTTGTCCTTTTCTGTACACTTAGGAGTTCTTTTTTAGATCTGTTTTCTTGGTTCTGTTCCTGAAAGGAGTGCAGTCATGAGCCCAGGAGCTCCCCCTCATCTTGGGGGCATGTTGGGAAGGCTGGTACCAGGACACACGTTGTCAGGAAAGCACCTTCCTTGCTGGTTCCTGATGTTTTACTGCTGATGGAGATCTTAGAGCAGTTCCTGTGCTTCCTCCCTTCCCTCTCAGCAGTTTTCCTTGTGAGGGAAAGTGCTGTGAATTAATCTTCTGCACATTTGCAGAAAGCAGATTTATGGCAAAGGAAGAAGGAAGCACCATTTCCATGCAGTTAAACGTACCCTGGGAACCATAACAAAACGATGTTTGGCTTTTGAGCTCAGTGGCTGGGCTGGGGCATCAGCCTGGTGTCTTGAGGTGCCGCGCTCTGGCTGCGGGTGCAGGAACGGTTGTAGGGACGTGCAAGGTTAGAGGTGAAGTGAAATAGTAACGCCGTCATGGCCACGAGTTGAGCTCCCCAAATCTCAGATTTGACACAATTATGTATAGATTATTATAACTAATGTAGTTGCTATTTTCGTTTGTGTGCCGGGTTCTAACACTTAATGCTTTTCACCGCGACCGTGAGCATTCGAAATGTTTTTTAAACTGAAGGCTGAGCTTCTTACATCCTTAGGTGAGTCTGCCAGCGGGAGCCTTAAAGAAGCCACCAAGTAGCATGAGACAAAACCTCTCCAACAAAATCTCGAGTTGTCAACCCTAGATTTGGGTAACTTGGTGGAAACCCCATGTTTGAAAACCAAGCTTTAGGCCTCAAACCGAACACGTAGCTGAGTTTGCAAAAGCATAAGTCGATTCTCTGGAGCAAAGCACATTCGGAGCCATTTGACGTTTTAGTTACAAACCCTTCTTTTAATTTGCTTTGAGATTAAACTTGGCCACAAGGTCACAGCCTAGGGGGAAAATTTTGGAACAATTTTCAAAGCAGTTA
Source organism: Rissa tridactyla (assembly GCF_028500815.1). Classification (NCBI taxonomy): domain Eukaryota; kingdom Metazoa; phylum Chordata; class Aves; order Charadriiformes; family Laridae; genus Rissa; species Rissa tridactyla. The sequence goes on from NC_071469.1 coordinate 94,071,833, forward strand.
ATTTGGCCATTTTTCAACTATTTAAATGCAAATACAAATGAATAAATAATTTATGCATTGCTTTAACCGAAAAATATTTTAGTTTAAGAATACACAAATTGTCCCACAATTAGTATGGCTCGCCTACAGAGCAGCTGGCAGTTTGGAAAAGCAAGTTATAAACCTGGGAAAGGGGCCACGTAGCACTCTGTACCTTCTCGGTTGTGTTTACCTTCCTATCTGTTGCTTTGACGGGACTGTTACAGAGTGAATGAAACTGTGACAGTACAATAATATGCACTTTAAAAAAAGATTATAGAACATATTACAAAGTTATTTAAAAATCATTATTGTACTGTAATGAAGTTAAACGATATGTTTATGTAAGGCTTTAATTTCTGAAGAATTCCAAACCGTGGAGCCAGATCTATCAGCAGGCTAACGTGACAAAACGATGTTAACTTTAAGAGACGTGTGCGTGTTTGTACCAGACAGGCTTTGGCAAAATGTGTGCAGCGTTATAAATCCGTGGTGATTTAATACCCGTCCACGAAAAGCTCTCTCCGGGCAATGGTCTGCGGGAAGGGAGTCCCGCGTGTGGCCACCGAGGGGCTGGCAGGGCAGCGGGCTGGCTCCCCCCGCTTCGAAATCCCATCGCAGCGGGGCACAACGCCCCGTGTGTGCGCTGAGGTGGAGGTTTTTCTCACAAGCGTAGAGTGAATTTGGATACACGTTATAGTTGTAAATAAAACGCTAACGGCCAGTTACCCTTCTACTACCACTTGGCATGAAGGGAACGTTCTCCCCAAAATGCACGTGGAAAGCAGATCACCCCTCCCTGTGTAACCGTGGGGACAAGGTCTTACCCAGGAAATACAAGGGAAAAATTATTTTCAGAAAAAAACACTTTTAAAAGTTTAGCAAAGCTACGTTGAATTGACAGAAGTTTGAACATGAGTCAACATTTTTAGAAAAATTATAAAAATTAAAATGTTGTCTCTGTTTTGTTTAAAAAGGTTTTCTTTTGAAAGGGAACTTTAAAAAAAAAGCCAAGTCCGAAATGAGAGATTTTGCTTGCATCAAGCAAAATATTCTTATCAAACAAAAAATATTTTTCAGTTTTGCTTCAGGAATATAAACGTTTCCTTTTAACATGAAACGCTTCTTTCAGGCTGCAGGTTTTATGGTCAGTCGTCGAAGCCGAGGCAGCAGTCATGTTGTACCTCTGCGTGCGGGTGCCGTGAGGTGGTACAGAGGCTGACAAGGGTCAGCGTGACCCGCTCCGGGGTCGTCGCGTGTCGCTCTGAGTTTCCTGCCTTTGGTCCGGCTGTGCCGCTCTCTGGGCACTATCACCTCTGCCCGGGCTGGCTGCTAAATGCTGCAGTAGATGGGGCTCCTTTTCCTTTAGCTGTTAATGGCCGCAATGAGGCTGTCGGTCCTTTCGGTTACACTGCACTGAATCCCTTAATCTCTTTAAGTAGCTCCCCTGTTCTCATCTCATCGTGCTCATTACCTCATGTAGCATCTATATCCCAATCCTAATCTGGAGTTGAGAGTAAATAGGTTGTTGCGGGGTTTTTTTCCTACTTTTCTTCTACTTGGGTTTGTTGTATAAGTAAGGAATCAAAAAAAGAAGCGATGTTGGTGACACTTTGTAAGTTCGTTATTTTTGCTTTCTCCGGTTCTGACGAGCCATGCAGAAGGACATCAGAGCACCGTGAGATGCGTTATCCTGGCAAGGAGCACCGGCTCCTGCCGCCGGCTTCCCGTATAACTGGGGGAAAGTCCCTTTCCCTCCTTGGTCTGTGTTCCTCCTTGTAAGCCAAAGCGTCTGTGGCAATAGAGGTCATATCACCTTGGACTTGCTCGGAGTAGCCGTGGCTTGAGGCCGGCAGCCAAGTGCTTTGTGGGACGGGGGACACAGGCTCTTCTCGCGGTACCTGCTGCTCATCCTCCAGCAAGCCGCAGTGCTGGCTCCTGCAGCCGGGGCTGCTGCGGGTAACCCCCAGCTGTCCTAGAGCACAGGAGGGCAAACATAGGCCAACTGAGTTCAAATAGCAGCGCCAGAATCCTAACAAGATCATTTAACTTTTAAAGGGGGTGGGAAAACGTTTTTTCATGCATTTTTATTGATTTTCAATATTGTACAAAACCTAGCCATGTAAAGCAATAACACAGAAAAAGATACAATCATTGAAAAACAATTACAGATCAAATGCCCGGTTCTGTAAGTCGAATGCACGCCCAACCCGCTCTCTCTAGGTCAGGGCCCATTAGCTAGGCACACTGAGGGATAAAAACTAGGATTTAAAACTTAATAATTAGATGTCCTGCTGCAACGCTGTGCTGGTGGCTTTCCTCCTTGAGGTGCCGCCAGCGTCTCTTGCCCTTCGGCAGTCAGTCGCCGTCTGTCAGTCCTTCCTCTTTCCAAGCCATCAGAGCACGGTCGGGAGGCAGAGCAGGATGCGACCCAGAGGAGCCCCCCTGCTCCGCGACAGCCGTCTGTGGGAGGACTCCAGCAAGCAGAGCAGCGTACTTGTACCTGGCCGCAGGCTGGTGTGCCTCAGCCTTTACACGGAAGATCCGTGTCCCTTCCACAGTTCCCCATAAAGCAACCCCAGCGCTCGATAAAGTGACTTCATTTGCGGAGTGGAGCGAGGCTGTGGACTTAAATCCATGCATTTCTATGTCCGTGTGTGGGTTACAGGGGGACGTGGGTCCAGCCACGTGCATGCCTACCGGTGTAAGCGATGGAGGGTAAAAAGAACCAAACCAAAACTAAATCCCCTCTGGGATTACTAAAGTACTATTGTCATTTTGCCAATTACAGAGTATAGTTCGTAATTTGTTATGAATTAGCATAAATAGGAATCAACCTACAATTAAGAAAACAAATTGCATTTTGTGAAGGATTATTCTTTCTTTTTTGAACAGTTTGCTCTCGTACTGCTAGTCTGACAAATTCAATAATTCACAACATCCTCCAAGTAATCGGTGTGAATTACTGAGGTTTTGCCATAGCCTGTACACACAGGTTACAAAGGCGTTGGATGCTGCAGACAGGCCAGTTTTAGGAGAGCCAAGTGTCCTCCAAAAGCCAAACTGCAGAGTTTGTGTCAGATGTTGGCTGTCACCAGGCACATGGGAGTCACCACCCAAAAATGTTAGGAACGTCACCATCTTAATGGACAGAATTTGTGGATGGTGTTTTGTCCTTCATCTTGGCATCCCCAGCTCATACAAGGAGCGATGTTCAAATGACGATTCAAGACAAGAATGCGGCAAGAAGCATGTTTTCCTCACCCAGTGTGGCTGGGTCTGCAGGGGGACGCGCAGCCCCTGCAGCACCTGGGCATGGGGGACGAGCAGGTCTCTGGAGGACCATCCCTCTCTCCATCGGCTGATCCTTTGCATGGGGAGAAGATGGCTCCACTGGGAGCTGCCCATGTACAGGAGTGGCTGCTGGATATCCGTCAGATGCAGGGTATTGGAGCCGGGGTAATTGGAACCAATTATTTTTTCTCTGTTTTCACCTGAGGGTTTCAGAATGACGTTGCATGTGGTCAGACAAGTGCAATCTGGGCACAGCCCTGCCCCGAGAACATCTGGTTTAATGGGAGGTGTCCATGGACACGAAGTGGGGTGGTCGGTGGGTGCAGTGTGCAGTCGTGTGCCGTGTCCTGGCTCGTAGCTCTGCGTCTCGTTTGTGGCACGGGGCGGGAGGGGATGCGCTCCCTGCCCCCTTTCGGCAGCACGTGCGCAGCGTCCTGCGCCAGCTTTGCGGCACTGATGCAGCTCTGGGTGCTCAGCGTCTTGGAGATAGAGGATTTTTCTAAATTTGCCAGTTAGCCACGATGGCTCAGGCAGCGCGGCACCAATCCCTTGCCTTGCTGCGCACTCACACACACACACACACATCCTTCAGGCCAAACGGCACGGTCTCTGCACCCTCCAGCGCCTCCATGGGTATTTCTGACAAAAAAAGGAGAGTCCTTGAGCCCTCTCTTCTGAAACAAAAGCTTAATGAAAGGGTAGGCATGCCCCCGTCTCGCCGGCGGCCGGCTGTAATTCTTGGCAGGGTGTGACATGCCCATCCTCCTGAATTAGTGCGGGGCACGAGGAATTTAGCACGGTGCTAATTGTGATCAGACGAAAACAAGCAGCCTCAGTATGTGGGCATGCAGCAGGACAAAACAAGAGCAGGCGCCTTTCAGAGCAGGGCCCCGCAGCGCTGCCCGACGGCCCCGCACAAAGGCAGGGAAGGTGCTGCCCGCATTGCTGCCCTCGGTGGGCAGGCGTCTGGGCAACCGCCCGCCGCTCCCCCTCGCCCCGGCTCCTTGCCACGTGCTTTGTTTCCGTGCTGGCCAGAAGGTCTCCAGTTTAATTTAGTGTAGGCATTGTCGGATGCTCTTTATTTGCCATACAGTAACTCAGCTGCTGTAAAATCAAGGCAGCTGCTGGGAGAGAAATCTCCACGTCAGCCACAGCCAGGCAAAAGGGATTCCCGTGTCAGTCCTGAGCACCAGGAGAGGAACGGATGAGGCCAGGCACAGGGACAAGCTTCCTTTGCACCAGAGCCCCCTTTCTGGAAAAAGATAATTTTGCGTTGGGGATCAGAGCCATTTCTCTCCTTCTGCCCCCCAGCCCTGTGCTGTCGGCTGGGGGAGGTGAGCAGGGGCCATTTGCAGGGCATGGGACCATGCTGCAGCCGGTCGCTGCAGCAGCTCAGCCACATGTGTGTCTCTGCAGAGCCTTGGTGCTGGAGGAGGTGCCGTCTCTACCTCCCCTCGCCCTGCGCTGCAGAGCCAGGGGACATGGCCTCTGCCTGCCACGGTGGCAGCAGGAGCAGGGCGGCGAGTCACGCCAGCCTCCGAGCATGATGCCATCCACAGGCATGGTCCTGGGCAGGGGGAGAGCAACCTCAGCAACCCTTTCCCACCCGAGTCCAGCCCAGAACGACGAAGAGATTTCTTCCAGTTTGCAGTTGAATTTGGAGGATGATCCCCCAAGGCAGGAGGTGTTTGCTCCCTATTCTCCCAAAACCGGGGGGAATTTCTCCCATCCATGGCAGAGCTATCTTCTTTCATGTAATCTGTCAGAGGATGGAGTCAGGTATTCTCCTGTTACTAACCTGGTTGCACCAATAGGATTGTTGTCTCATCTCCAGTGCCACTGCAGAGACCAGGGGAATCTATCCTCAGAATATCTGCCAAAGTCCAAGTAATTAACCCTGGTTTATGGCCAAAAAGATAAGTGTTAGTTTTCTGTTCCTTTGCTCTCCCTCTAAGGATTCCCCGAGGTTGGGGGTTGCTATTCTATGTCAAACAAACAAACAAACAACAATAAAACAAACCCCAGATTTGGGACTTAACCTTTCCTCTCCTGCTAGTTCAAATGATGCTAGTATCAAGTTGTTCCCCAAGCCAACTGTTTAGTAAAGCAAGCAAATATCTGCTTTAAAAAAGGCAGATTTAAAACGCCTGGTTAAAATCAGGATCCTCTTCGGCCTGGGACACGCAACTTGCTTTTTATCTCCCAGTCACTGAACTCCAGGAGGTTTTTCAGGAACTCTTCTCAGTTTTAAACTTGACTTTCCTGAAAAACTCTGCGTGTAACTTCATTATCTGGGTGTCACTTCACTATCTCCTCTTTCGAAGTTATTTATGAGTATGCTGAAGCAGTGCAGAATTTCTGCTCCCTTCCCTTGCTAGCATTGTGTTTGTACCCTTTTTTCCCTATCTTTTTATCAGGAATTCGCAGGAAGATTAATCCTCCTTACTCCATGACAGTTTACTTTTCTTAAGAACCTTTAGTGAGGGATGTTCTAGAAAAGCTTTTAGAAAATCTGATTCCACTATATCAGCCCAAATCTCCCATATTAGCAGGGCTGTTTCCTCCATCAGACAACTCAGATCTATACGTATAAACTCTTTTCTCTGCTTTGAGACTCCTCCCCAAGACACCGTGTTTACTCATCTCTGCTAATTCACATTGCTCTGACAGTTTTCTACCATTTTGCCTGTTCTGGAAATCGGACTCTCTTGTCTGTAATTCCCACGATCGCTCCTTAAGCCTGTTTTAAAGATTTGTCACCTTCCGATCCTCTGATACAAAGGAAGAAAGAAAGTTCAGCAATTTCATATTTGAGCTCTTTTAAAAGTCTTGAGGGAGTACGGTCTGCCTCTGGCGATTTGTTGCTCTGGTGTATGAACCTTCCTGACCTCCTCCATAGTGAACATCAGTGCAAAGAGTTAATTTAATTTTGCTGCTGTGTCCTTATCTTTCTGAATTCCTCCCTTTACGCCTTGATCATCTATCAGCTGTGCTAGGTGACTGACAGGCTTCCTGCTTTTGTGCTTGAAAAGTTTTTATTAGCTCTCATAACCCTAACAATTGTTCTTTGGAACCTGTTTTGGCTTACTTTATCGTGATTTTGCATTTAGCGTGCTAGATTTATGTCCTTTTCTATTTTCATTGTTTGGAAACAACTTCCATTTTTCTGAAAGTATCTTTTTTATTTCAAGTAGCTTCCTTTTTCTGACGTTTGTGTTTAAGGCAAGCTTTGAATCTGTGCCATTTTAGCCTTTCGCCTGTTGTGTCTCACACACATTCGTGTCCCATAGTTGTGTCACTGTGCACCACTCACTTTCGGGCTAAAGCTCCCCAAGTCAGGGCGAGAAGGAGCCATCGTTACCGTCAGAGCTCTGCCCATGACCTGGATTTGCAGACTGGCAGGTTGTACAACATAGCCATCAGCTGGCCGGGATTTCTTTCTCAAGCCCAGGCTAGAGTTCGGTGTGCTTTTTCTCCCTGTCAGATCCCATCCAAGTCCGAGGCTGATGTTCAAGTGGTCAAACAAGACTCTTACCAAGAAAGACAATAGTAAAATGCATTCAAGAAGGTAGATAGAGGAGTAACAAACTGGGGAGAGGCAAAGAGTGTATCACGAGGCTTCTGTAATTCCTATTCAGACATTCATGAGCTGCAGAGGTGTGACTGCAACAAGAACCACCATCGGAATGGAAGAGTTCCCGTACTGGAGACCTCCTGACATGGGCTGCATCCCACCTCCTGCTCAGTCATCCATCTGGATGCCAAGCCGTGCACTGAAAGTGACGCTGCTCTTTGGGAAGCAGAAGGCTTCTCATGAGTCCCACTGTTTCTCCTAACTCTTCACTGTGTTTGTTTTCCTTCCTTATGCGTCTGCTCCCCTGCGTGTTACGTGAGAAACAGTTGTGAGCTGCAGTGATTAAAACAGAAAAATTGGACCGCAGAACTTTTATCTTTGCTGATGGACGAGTCAGAGCCCATAGTACCGGTAAACGTGTAGGTTTTCCATTGGCAAGGCCGCCTAAATGTAGCTGATGGTCTTTTCTGTATTGAGCCAGGAAGCTGGAAAGTGCACTGGAAAGTGCAGCAGTCTGTTTTGTAGAACGCAGAACGTACCTATCACGTGAAGATGCTACGGGTCAGCTTTCAGTTGCAGGAGACGTATTATGGTTGGGAATGCTGGCTGAGTTGGAGGTGAATACAGATAAAAAATATTAATAACTCCATGCTGTAAACAAACTTCTGGTGCTTTTGGTGCAGTGTTCCAAATTCTTCAGGATTCTTTATATGCTTTGTATTCTTTCATTTGCAGGCATTGGTCTGGAGAGTTTGTACCAACTTTTTGCGGTCTGAATAGGAGCCATCCCTTCTACTCCACGCATTGGCGCTGAATCTTGCGACATCATCTCCACGATTCCATACTGAGGTAGGGAGATCTTCTATGACCTAATTTTCTTAAGCCTTCTAGAACTGATTTTCGTGTTGGTAGCCCTCCTGGGATGTGTAATGTAAATAATATGGATTAAAGGAGATGTCATTACGTGTAATACAACCATGCTGTTCTCAGGCAGAGATTTGAGAGTTCTGTGTGTCATTTATCCTCTGACGTTCTGGTCAGCAGCAGTGTTTGCTTCCTCTTCTAATGGCTTTATGTTTTTTTTATAAATGCTATCTGCATGAAGTATTTCTTAGCACCTCACTTGCTGGTTGGTAATGTTGGCTCATCTTATTTTCAATGCAGTAAAATGAATGAAAAGGTGTTTTTTGAACAAGACCGTCCATAGACTTTATTTTTTTCCTAGATGTCTTCGAGCTGATACCTTGTCAGGGTATAGTTCTGTGTAGGTGGGTGAGGAACCATCAGGCCTGTGTTATTTAATTATTTATATTGACCCTAACTGTTAGTTTCTGTCATTAAAGAACAGGCTAAATGATTAGTGCCCTTGGCTTAATCTTCTTAGCAGGATAAGTGTCCCTTGAATTTCTGTCGTAGTCAAACAGGTGTAAGGGAAGATGAGAAAAAACGACAGCCCTGACCCGTTTCATTTTGCATGTGAATTGCTGAAAGTAAATCATATTTGGATGGTATGTTTCAATTCTTAGCTATTCAGGATCCCAAAACTGTGGGAAATGATGTGCTGGCAGAGAAAACTTCTTCCCGAATGTGGGGAAGAAATATCCCTTCTCTTCCTCCTAGTCTCTCCACCATTACATTTGGCACTGAAAAAGTACCTATGGTCCAAATGGAGAAAATTCATTTAGAATGATTTTTTATGTAACTGGAATTCACTGAGTCACTGGTGAAGTACCTAGTTTTAATATATTTGTGTATCTTGAGTCAATATAAAGGCATTTATAATATCTGGGATACTCCATAATATCAAACTAACCTTGTGTAATATTGATAGCAATAGAAAGATTAACGGTAGGTCTCAAAAAATACTCATCGGTATCCTCTATCTAGATTAAAAACTGAGAAGTGGAAGTTTGGAGTTGCATTTTTCCCCTGTATTTACTTTGGGGGGTGGGGGGTGGGAAGGGTGCTATCCTTTAAGAAAGCTTTCTCTCTTGCTTTCTTCATACATTTTTATCTGAAGTATTTTGTTTACAATGTAAGTGCACACTTCAATTTCTTGAGAATCATCAGACTTATAAATCTGGTGGAAACCTTGGGAAAATCTGTGATGGACAAAGACATTCGTTCTCTTTCCACTCTTAATATCTCAGAGGATCCTGAGTAAAGCATCTACTTTTTTGCCATCTAGTCAGGAAACTTTTCGGGCCTTTGTATCCTTTGTGTGGGAGGTGCGTGATGTTCTTCAGATATTGTAAACTGAATTCAAAGATTTGCGTGAGGAATATTAACACTGAAATCCCACCTTCGATGAGCTTGAACTAATACTCTTGACTTTAATCTGAGAATGAGAGGGCAAGATAGGTGGAACAGAGAAAGATCAGAAAAGCAGGCAGAAGGTAAGAGAGGTGGAAGAGAAGGATCAATAAAGGAGGCTGAAATGGAGACACTTTGGAGAGAGAGCACTGTGCGGGGTTTTGTGCCCTTTTCACGGTATTATGTCTTGACTGATTTTATTGTATCGTAAATTGTAAGTATTTAAAAATATCCAACACCTACAAATGGAATTCACGTTGGGACCAATCTGTTTACTGTTTTCATTAATGACTGTGGCAGAAAAAGTAGCAATATGCTGAGGGAATCCCCCAACCCCAAAACTTCATCAGATTGGCCATAGAGCAGGAAGATTGGACTATGAAGATTGGACCTGAAAGGAGGTTGTAGAGAGGTAGGTGTTGGTCTCTTCTCCCAAGTAACAGGTGCTGGGACAAGAGGAAATGGCCTCAAGTTGTGCGAGGGGAGGTTTAGACTGGCTATTAGGAAAAAGTTTTACACTGAAAGGGTTATTAAGCGTTGGAACAGGCTGCCCTGGGAAGTGGTTGAGTCACCATCCCTGGAGGTATTTAAAAGATGGGTAGACATGGTGCTTAGGGACATGGTTTAGTGGTGGTTTGTCAGAGTTAGGTTGATGGTTGGACTCGATGATCTGAAAGGTCCCTTCCAACCTGGGCGATTCTATGATAAAGTGAAACAAAACCAAACAAAAGCTGATATATGGGTGAAACAGCATAAAGATGGCCAGTGGATGTCCCGGATAACTTTGTGGATGGTTGGCTTGAGCATCTCGGTGAACTTAAACTGCAGGTTTAATTCTACTGAAGAGGCAAGTACACATGGCGAAAAGGAAGCCATGTGGGATTAGTAGGGAAATGCTTCGCTGCAAGTGGAAATAAGGTAGAAGCCTGTTCAGTTTGTAGTACCTAGGTGTGCACAAACAGCGCTATGCATGCAGGTAGCTGTGCCCATGTTTTTACTCATAATCACAATATTATTATATTTAATTTATTTGTATGACAAACGTGTAGAAATCATATAGTTGCTAGAATCCAGGGTACATATCCGTTTTTACTGTATCCACTGCTTTTTAGCTTTCTCTAAATTGTTAGAAAATTTAATTTTCAAGCTGTGATTTTCCTCCTGAGATGAGTTTTCAGTTTAAGCAAAACTGTGCTGTATTTCAGGGTAACAGTGCAGTAGTAGAAATTTCTGTTACCAAGAAATATTTCTGAACTACGTAAGCACTGAACAGTTCGACTAAAGTTTGGCAAGGAGAAAGCCTTAAGAGGAAGATAGTACTTCTAAATGTCCATGTGAAAACTGGCTTTTGTTGAGCACAATTGTAACTTTTAAAAATTGTACAGCTGGTACAAGCAGGTACAATTTTATTTTGCCAAATGGCAAGATATTATGAGGCTCACCTGCCTCCAGAAGAGACCCAAACCCAGCTGCAGGAAGGAAAATCAACCATTTTAGTTCTGTGAAGACTGAGCAGTGTCAGTAGAATACGGCTCTTACCTTCCCTTGTAAAATGGAACTTTCGTCTCTGTGCTATTCTCGTTTTTCCCTTTGGATCTGAAATAGACTTGGTTATTAAACTGAAGGCTCTGATTTCAAGCCAGTGCGGTGAGGAAAATGCCATTGTTTATATTGCTGCTATAGTTGTCATAGATTTTATTGAAGGATATTATTATAATTACCTGTTTATTGGCTAATTGCTCATCACTAAGTGTGACAAAAGTGGAGAAAGTAGGACCAACACTGTAGTTCAGAGTACAAGGGGCATTTGTTAGTAACACCCAGAACTCTCATTTTCTGAAGCTGGTGAGTCACATCCTTTTGTGTCACTGGGATCTCTTTTTAGCACCTTCTGCTGGAACAAACAAGGAGTATCAGAGCCTGACTTCAAAGATTCCCAGGCAGGGGGAGAGCTTGGTAGGAATATTTTTGTTTTTCAGGGCACTACATCGGCCCACTGAAGTTTCTATCACATCCCGCACTCTGAACCCTCCGTACTGCTCCCGTGGCATCAGCCCCGCTGCACTGAAAGCACTTGTGGGTGCACCCAGGGAAAATCACAGGGCACAGAGCATCCCCCCATCCCGTGGGGGGACAGGGGACGGTCGCCAGCTGGATCGCCTCTGCCAGGCTGGTTTGGTTTGTGGCCACGGTAACTGCTATGTCCGGAGAAATTCACGCTTCCGTATCAGAGGGCAAATAACATTTGCACCACAGCTTTCTCCTTGAGGGAGAGTTTTCTTTTGCAATCAGTAGTGGAGCCCATGCTCTGAATTGGAGGTTTTACTGACAGCAGGAAAAGGCTGGAAAATCCTTTTTTGTTTCTGGGGTTGGCAGGTACTGCCTAAAGTTTGGTCTGTTCATTGAGCAGTAAAGAAACGTCGTTAATTGCTGATGAACATCCCAAATAAAAGAATCTCTCCCCAAGAAACAGCCTTTCTATTTGCTACTATTTTTCCAGGTTTGTTCTTCAATCTATCTTGATCTTCTGGCATAAGAAGGGAATGTATTTTTAGTAACTTTCCTCTGGAAACTGGAAAGAGTGGGAATGTATTTGTAACTCATCACCTGGGTGATATGCTGGCACGTATGATAGGCAGTTCTTGTGTGGTTTCCCAAAATACGTACTACTTTCTTTCTTTTTTTTTTTTTTATCTTTGTTAACTGACACAAACCCCTTTCAGAAGCTACTGTGAAAATACGCTTTTATTTCAGTGTCTCAAAAACTCTCTGGTCCCACGGCATAAATAGTCCAGCCGTGGTTGGTAGGAATCCCTAGCAAGCAGCAAACGTTTCACCACTATTTGCAGTGTTTACAATTAAAAGTTTAACGATAAGGACTGGTTGTAGTTTAGGATAGGTTTTGAAGATTTCTAACGGTTTCAGTTTGTTTATCTAATTGTGAAGGTAGATTGAACTACACTGAGTAAGATTATCCAGCATGTCTTTACCATGCGTAAATTAGAGAGGTTTCCTCAAACATTAGCTGATTTGGTTGTTGTTTTCCTTACTGGAAGATGCAGACATATGGCAGGTGTTGAAATGCATGAGAGATTTTCTTCCAATTTCTTCAACAGGTGAAATCTTTAAGCTGTCTATCTTTAAAACATTTAAGCTATAGGTTCTTAGCTGGTGTAAATCAGCTGGAATTAGTGGAGATACCTCAGTAGACACAGGCAGAGCTGAAGAGCCTTTGCCCGTATCACCCAGCCTGCAGCAAGAGCAGAGGACAAAATGACAAAGGGGGCTGAAACACATTTTCCTTTTTCCCTGCTAACATTCCTGCTTCCCAGAAGTACAAATTGCACAGACTCTCAGAGCTCAGAAAGTTCCTGGGACAGTGGCACGTTTTTGGGATGCTGTAGTGGGGCTCCTGCCCTTGGCCGTGGGCAGCGGGGAGGGCCGGGCTCTGTCCCCGCGTTTGACCTCGCAGACTTGCACACTCAAACCACGCAGAGAGCTTTGGGGCTGATCACATACTCCTCCTTCCACATCCACATTTGCGTAAAAATCCTGTTGACGAATATGTGAGCTATGTCTCTGCAATATTTAAAGCCCCCACACACCATTTGAAAATAAAAATCATACAGCAGAGATTGTTTCAAATTTTCCCTTATTTGATAGATCCTGATAAAAAGGCCATGCTTGGATTAAATCTTTTTATTCTCCACAACCATATGACAGTTTAGGGGACATTAACATGTGTGAAATAATTTGTTTAAGAAATAACACAAGAGATTAAGACATCTGAACAGCCTGCTGCACCAGGTTGAGCATCCCTGAAGCTCCCGGGCATGGAGGCACCTCGTCCCCGCTGTCACCTGCAGCACACGCTGAAGCGTGCCCTCCCTTCAGGGGCTGCCCTCGCTCCTCAGCTGCTGGACCACGGCTGCTGTTTCCGAATGGGAGGAATTAAGTGAATGAACTCAAATGATTTGAAAACTTTAAGTTTACCGGCACTGAAACTTTTCCCTAATTTAAGCCTGTCTAGTAGCAGTAGTAGTAATTACGGTATTAACAGCGGCCAGAGCAGGAACAATGAGGGCTTCTCCTTTTGGCTGGTTGCTGGCATTTCTTTGAGGCTCTGTAAAGAAAACGCTACAACATCCTTACGCAGACCACCGGCTTTGTAGCAACTCTCTCCTTGGAGCCTTGGCACGGGAAGGGACGTGCATGTGTCCAGGCATTTCCCAGGCTGCAGCATTTTCTTCTCTTCTGGTCCCGGCGCTGTGAGACCCCTCCTTTCAGCCTGAGCACCGTTTAAATAGATCATTTGTTTTCATTACAGGTTTTGCATCTCTGCCTTTCATTCTTGTTAATGAATTTCTAGGGTCTGATTGGAAAACAAAAGCGAAATACAAACATAAAAAGCGATCTGACAAAGGACACGGTTAAGCGTCTGGCAGGCTCTGCCGCACTGGCGGTAGCGAGGAGATGGCCATTTGCTGATTGCCGGGGGTTGACATGACTTGGTTAGTATGCTAATCTAGTCCTCTGCATTTAACATTCAGCTCAGGTCTGAGCAGGCTCGGCAGAGCCCCGGCGCCGGGGAAGGGGTGTCTGCCTGGCAGCACGGACCGCGGGCTGCATCCATGACAGACGTACCCCAACACCCAGCCTGCTCCTGCCATGCGCTCGCTCCCCCTCTTGCGCACCCCCTCTCCCCCTCCCGCCCTCCCTGGTGCACACGCACACATACATACCATCCGAAAAGCTTTCTGCAAATGCTGAAAAACATGAAATGTGGAAAAGCCGTGTATGATTGGCTCATTTCTCTGCCTCCGCGTCCCCAAAGATTCCCACTTTAATAGACCGTGTGTTTCTGCTGCTGGAGAAGCCCAGAGTGTAACGTGCCAAAATTCAGCAACAATGAAGTAAGACGGAGTTTAACATCCAAAACAAAGAGATGGCATTTTTGTAGCTCACTTACAACATAGCAGTCGCAAGATGGTTTAAATTTCCCTCTCTCCTCTCTCCCTAACCAACCTCAGCCCAAGAGAAAGCCAGCATTTATGAAAATCCATTCGTTCAGGACAGCAATCAGATGCCCGGGTGGGAAAGAAAGCTTATTCCTGGTATTCCCGATGACTGTCACCTTTCCTGTGTGCTTGGAGGCAATGAGCTGCAACCCCCCACCCGGAAGAAGGGGTTTCCGATTTCCAGAATTAAGGAAGAATCGATTCCAGAGCCAGTTCCCATGGTCAGGTCCATCAGGTCCTGCAGCCACAGGAGAACTTAATTCCTCAAGCTCCCTTTTCTTTGTTTTCGTAACGTCACAGCAGTTCTGGAGAGGTGTATGGAGAATCGCCAGCTTCTGCTTGCATTCAGAGGCTTTCAGAAGTCGCATTTTCAGAGAGCAGGTCAGATGTGGGCAAAAACGAGTCTCCATCTGACACATAAGCAGACAAAGCTGTTTAACCTCTGAATTATAGCACAGCTCCATAGTTCTCTCTTCCGTTGTTTCATGCTCCAAGCAAACTGCTCCTTGCAGTTCTCCCTCCTGGTGCCAAGCACGTATTCCAGCTGCAGCTCGGCAGTGCGGGGAAATTCCTTCCAAGTCCCCGGCAGAGCAGTCGGCGCTTTCTCCGGAGCTGCAGGCTTGATTGTCCTTGATTATTTTATTTCTTTGGCTCTGATCCAAGATGTTCCCTGTCATCATTTCAGTGTCTTTTCTCATAATCCCTTTTCTAAACATCATCAACAATTAACTGATTCTCTCATATCTACAAACACATGCACACACACGCAGGCGCGCATGCACACACACTCCACTGAGTCTCATCAGTGTCTTTTTTGCCTTTAAGTATAAGAAATTACAGCTTCTCATTAGCTGAAGAGCATGTTTTGAAAGGCTTTGTGTTTACTCACTTTGCAAGTGATGCTGGCGCTTTTAATTATTCTCCTTTTGCATATCATAAGCGAGCAGCGAGCTGCTCCAGCCAGCCCGGGCGACGCGTATTCCCAGGAAGGCAGGAGGAAGGGATCGCGTTTTACCTCGCTGCTGCTGCTTTCTTCCCTTTCTGTCAGCCAGCCAAGGAATCCCCCCAAAGCTCTTACGTAGCAGATACCAAAACCGTGAGTCACTTTTCGCTCCCGGAGCAATAAGTCCATCGCATCTGTGTGCAGAACGGCGAGCGCGAGGCTGGGAATCTCTCCAGGCTGCCGGCGTGCCCCGGCACCAGTTCTCCAGCGGTGACTTTGTTTTTCCTGCTCTCGTTTTCTCTCCTCAGCTCCCTCGTCTCTTCATTCCTTTTCATGTCGTTCCCATTTTCTTCCTTCCTTCCTCTCCGTCCGTCTCCGTTGCTGCCAGTGGCAAACCCAGCAAGATCTGGGTCCCTCTCGCCTTCTGTGGATTTTTTTTTTTCTTTTTTCCCCCCCCTGTAACTGCAGCAGCCTTTGGCTGCTCACTCTGCCAGGTTGGATCACCAAAGACGCACGACTCGCTCACAATGAATAATCAATACAGATATTGATCTGTGGAAAATGTTTGTAAATTCCTGAAAGGGGAATCGGGAACAGCGGGACAGGGAGGCTTGTGGGGGACGACAGGGTGCTTCGGGCAGCGGCTGCAGGCAGCGCCTGGCCGGAGCCCGCGTCCTGCCGCCTCCGAGGTGACGGGTGCTGGAATGCGTGCGCGGGCGGCGGCGGGTGTGCGCGGGGGCTTCTGTATTTTCATTTCTCTACAGCTGCTTCCCCCGAAGAATCGGGAGGCGAGCAGCTGAGAGGCCCCGTCGGTGCCATGCCTTGGCTGCAGTCCAGCACTGTTTTGTTTCCATCATCACACGCCACTTTTAAATTTGCATAAATACAAGGGTTATTTTCCCTTGCGCCTCGAAAAAGATTTAAGAAGGTGGAAAAGTATTTCTGTAAGGAGGGATTACTGGTTTTAGTCATCATTTTCAGGATTTACTTTCGAATCCATGTATTTGCAAGAAAGGGAGGCAGAGAGGAAAATAAAGGGCAATAGGAAGGGCTCGGAGGAGACTAAAAGCTGTTTGAATGTGGAAGAGCCTTAAACTGCAAAAAAAAAAGCTCTACGTTCCTCAGCGGGGACCTGCACATGCCAGGTTTGTGCATGTGTGGGTGCGGAGTCAGGTCAGACCTCTCCGTCCAGGGCTCTTCCCATCTCCCCAGGAGCGGGTCCACCCTGGCCAGGAGGTGGGATGATAACGGAGCTTGAAGCTGCTCTGAAGGTTGGATCCGTCTCAAGAGCAACCTGACCCCATCCTTGGGAGCCATCTCCTGCCCACCTGCCGCTGTTTGATGGCCCACGTGGGGTGGGGAGCACGTAGTAGGTGACACTCACCCAGTTTGTTCCTGGTGTAGCCAACTCTACTTCTATAGCAGGAATGTCCTTGTAGTGTTTCTTCCACCTTCATGGCTATGGTTTTCTGTCTTTCCGGGGAAAGGTACGTACCAAAGGTATCGAGAGATGTTGTATTGGGATTATTGAGTATTCAGCCCCCTTTTCTAATGCTTGAGGTCAGCAATGGAGCCCCTAAGGACTGCTGCGGGCCTGTGAAGGTGTCTGCTACACTGGCCAAGCCAGGCGGCCATTGCGGTGCCACCACCATACCCTGGTGACCCGTGGTACTGCCTGCCAGAGCAGCCGGTCGGGGTGCCCAAAGCTTCTCTGACTGCTTGTGGCCAAAGACAGCCTGATGGGGCCATGCAGGCTTTTCACCAGGTCCCATCGCTTGTGGGCCCACCTGCGCACACCCGTGTGTGCTTGCACACCCCCTCTGTGCACCGCTGCGCACGTCTGCCCGTCGGTGGTGGTAAAACCGCCCTCAGCTGACTGCGGTCCTCCCTTCCTCTGCCCACTCGGCCATCTCGGCCGAGGCTCCGTGCGGGGATGCAATTCCCGCGCCTCCTCCCCGAGCGCAGCTGCCGGCTTTATCAGCCCGCGCCAGCAGCGGGGAGGCTGAGCGCGTTCATTCTCTCTCTAGCTTCTGATTAGCTCCCGCAATCCAATTAGCAGAGGCATTTATATCACAAGGGGCTGAGGTGCCCCTGCTCATCACGGCGGCTCAGAGCCAGTCATAAATTCTACCGACACTACATCTTTCCTGTGACATGGATTAATTACAGCTCTGGGCCTCCAAGAGGAGGTTTGCAAATGAAGGTGCCCATGAAATAAGAATTTAGAGAAGGCAAAGCAGAAGGAGTTTCCCGTCCGTGAAGGATGAGGGGGTGATGTGCTGGGTGGCCCAGGGCTGGGGCACCTGTGGGCGGCGCGGCAAGGGGCCAGGGAGGCAGGTGGACCGAGCGTGCGCTTTATTAACAGAGGGAAGCAAACAGAGGTTGCCCGGGGGATGTTATGAATCCTGTGCCCATGGCCGTAATGAGAAATTCTTCATAACCTTTCTTTGTATGCTGTGCTGTAGTGCAGATGCTGAAAGTGAAGCTAGAAGAGCCTTAATAAAACTCCACTTTTCCACCTGAGATGTTCCAGGCGCTAGGCAGCGGCATAGATTCGGGAGGCAGGCGAGGCGCTGCACCGTCGGGAGGATTTGGCGTCACAGAGATCAGTGCCTGCTCTCAGGGACAGGGCCACCTTCTCTCTGCTGTTCCCAGAAGCTCCTCCACACACACTCCTTCTTTTTCTGATACTTCTGCTCCAGAAATAATAATTTTCTGGTGCCCTAGTCTCAGCTCTGCTCTCCTGGGGCAGTACTCTCGGTGTTGGCCCCCTCAGGCTGTAGTGTCAGCCCCACTGGAGACGGCACGTTCTGCAGAGGTGCGAGAGCAGGTTGGAAACGGGCTGGGGGAGAACATCCAGGAGAGTGACGGGCTGAGGGACAACTTGTGTCCTCACAGGCCTGCCTATCGTTACCTGGTTCCGTAGCTTTGTGTTTCTGCTATCCATTCATTTCACCGGCACCTGCCTGTGCGTTTGGATGTGTGGATACTAACCCAACTATCTAAGCGCTCACCCATTGTTGTCTCTGCTGAGCTGGTAATTTGGGTACGCAGCGACACTACACAAATACTCGATCTGTTGTTTTTTCCCAATCATATGCCAATTTAACGATCCCTCTAAGTTATCTAACCATCAATCGTTTTTTTAATTTACGTATCAGTCAGTGGTTTTGTTGTTAGGTTTCCATGTGTTTATACTCTTGCCTGTTATTGAAATATAATTACTTAAGAAGTCCACAAAACTACCTTTTAAATGCATGGGTAGATAGGAATTTTAAAGACATGAGGATGCATATTAAATTTAGTAGCACGTCAGCTCTGTTTGATCTATTTACTCTGGTCTGCTGACAGATCTTCTGTGTAAGCAAATGTGGTTCCTGCTGATAAAAGGGTTTTGGGTTGGTTTTTCTGTTTGTTTGTTTTTAGCTAGGTGAATGTAGCTTTGGCCAAAATACAGCTCTATGAAACAGTGGTTCTTCCATGGAAAGGAAATATTGTCTAATCTCTCAAAACAAAAATTCTTTTTACTTTTGTATAATAACAAATGTTGCATTTACAGAGCAATATATTTATTGTTTGTGGTCAGACAATGCGCCGGTTCCCCCAGCTGGTATCTCCAGGTGCCGATGGCTGTGACCCGCGGCTAGGCAAGTTCCGCCTGGAGATAAGTTGTGTGTTGGTAAGAGATGGGGGAATGACCCGATTTACCAACCAGTCTCACAGATTCCTATTCAGCCGAAGTCTTTACGTTAAGATTTATGCTTTTCTTTATATATTTTTCATATTAAAAAAAAAGCTGCAACAGCAGCTTCATATCTAAATTTGGGGATGGAATCATTAGACTGTGAGATCCCAGCATTCCCTCTGACCTGTCTGTAGATCTCAAACAGAGCTGGATTTGGTTCTATTTCAGATTTCCTTGGCTTTTGTCATTTTTGAATCACACTCCTGATGTGTCATCACTTTGGGGAGGTTGCTCTTGCTACATGTTTGTTTTCCTAAGTGCAGCCAAGACTTCTCATTCAGTGCTGTGTAATTGGACTTCTAATATGACTTTCTTCCACGTTTTAGTGGACCATAAAATTACGCCGGTCTGATTTCTTTCTAACAGAACTCTGACATAGTCTTCTTTCCTGGTCAGAGTAAAATGACAAAATGACCTTCTTCCAGCGTAATATTTTCATAGTTATTTTCTTGATTAAAACTGGCTGAAAACATTTTGGCACATCTTCTTTCTTCTTGCCCCAGCAAAAATGCCATTTAAGCAAAACTGATAAAACACATCTATACAAACACTTTTGCATCTACTTGAAGCAAATCAAGCGTTGTGTTTTGTTTCTTTATGTTGTCTATTTTAAGATTTTTGTTTCAAGTTTACTTTTTTGTTCCAAGTTTTCATTTAATTTGTCACATTGCCCTATATGTTCTTTGACTAAATGAGCAATTGCATGTGTTGAAAACGGTGAAGTGCATTGCGGCGCTTTTTAACAAAAAGCACTTTGATGCTTTTTTAATGGAAAGAGAAGGTTTAAAAACAATATATGAGTGATATCAAAGTAGAATTGGTGGGAATTCTGTTAAAAACAAAAATTAAATTTGTTTTAGCCTGAGTTGAGATCAAAGAAAGTCGTAAGTGTTCTGTGAAATGAGAATTCTCTGTTTGGGCTAGTTTCACCTCTTGCATCTTCCGTCGAGTGAGACGCTTTCTCAGCACCTCCTTGGCTGTCATGCCAAGGGCAGCCCGCCCTCAACCAGGGACGAAGTCTTCTGCACAACCCTAGTGTAAGAATGTAAAAACAACCCCCTTGGGTCAGAAAGCAGCTTTTACTAAGCCTTTTTACTATTTTTCAGGATGAGTTTACTGCAGGTCCTGAGATATGCGTGTGATTGAAAGGAAGGATAGAAACTACTCAATTTGAAGAGAGATTTTATGCAGTGAAATTGAAAACATTCAGCCTGTGTCTGCTCCTTCAGGTACCTTAGTCATCTACAGCTAATTCTTAAACTTGCTGAGGACTTGGTAGGACATGATGCCGCCCAGCACCTACTGAGAAGTGAGAAGGGGCCAAGGTGTTGAAGGTAGATGGGTGCTGTGAGGTTTTGTCACTGCCTTCATGCACAGGGTATCAAGTGGGAAAGAACGTATAGCTTTTTAATATTTTTTTTTTTCCTAGGGAACAGCTCATTCAAATTGCTGTACGGTGATTCTTCCAGGCTAGAGCTGGTAGCTTGGTATGGATCTTCATCCGCATTGCCCTATAACGGGTATATTTTGTGGCACGGCTGCCACGCAAGGAGAACAGGCAAAAGCGAGTGCTGGATCAGAGACAAGCACACCTCACTTCTGCTGCTCCCTGTCCCACATCTCTGTGTACTCCACCTGTGTTGCGTTCGTTTTGTCTCCTTCTCTTGAGAAACTTCATTCTCTCAGCCTCACAAGACGAAACTTGGCTTATTTCTGTCCTGTTTAATGTCATTCCTGTATCAGCCTCCCACTGCTGTTTCCTGGATTTCAGTCCAGAAAAGCGCTCTACAGACTTGGAGTTGTCGGCACCCATCTGGTGTGAAGATGTAAAATCCATATTGTTCCCTTGAGATCCTTGGTTTGTCTCCAGCGCCTGAGGGAGGTGGTGCTTGCCCTACATCTCGATTTGCTGTCACATTGCTTAGTCGGTACAGAAAGTGTTCTCTTTCTTGATGGGTGACTTTATTCTTTTATAAAATCGTCCTGCACGAATTCTTCCTGAAAAATACAGTTTAGAGGGAGTATTGTCAAAAATTCTGTCTCTCTCTATACTTTATTATCCCCTCATTTTTTTTGTCATTTAACTCCAATTACGGGATGCTAAGTGCTTTTGGAAATTTCATTGTTAATATCTTCTTACAGTGCTATTAACGTAAATCAACGTTAATAGTGTCCCAGCAAGTGTAAAAGCAATCAAAAATTCAGTACTCCCGAATCATTCTGTAATTTCAGCATAAAATGTTAATAGAAATAAAATCCAATACCATAAAATATCAGCAAATTCAACTTTAAATACATGTGATGAATGACTTTACCATTCTGCAGCATCCCATGGACTTCTGCAACGTGAAACCCTTTATCGGCAAAGGTCTAACACACGCCACTCCCTCCTTCATCGCCTTCCCAGCACAAGGTGTGCATGGGATCTTACTTCTCCAGAAATTAAAAATCCATCTTCACTTACAACGTGGCATCTGTATTCAGGTGTTTAGTGGTAATAGGAAGGATTAGTAGGAATCTGTTAACGTATTCTAGCTAATAGAAACTCACTGCTGCTTTATTGCCATCCGCCTGGCTTGAAGAGCTTCAGCTGCATTACCTTTTATTGAGATTGGGATTTTCTTACAGACAAATCTTTTAAATTGGAATTTAGATTGTGAAGATCCATCAGTTATTTAAAGGAAACTGCTAGGAGAATGGTATAGATTTCTCAAGGAATACAACTGTTGGCCTGAAAATTCAAATTGAAATTACCATTAGAAGGCAAACAAAATCCCCAAAGTGATACATGAACAACTGTTAGGTATTTAACCGCTAATTTATCACCCTGTCAGTCAAAAATCTTTTGCTTTTATTTTTTTTAATTCACTTGTTTTAATGGATTTGGGCTGTCTGTGATGTAGTCTTTAAAAGCACATTTAAGAACCTTTTACTGGCGGAGGTAGGTGTAATACCTGCAGGCAATGCAGGGCTCGCTCTCGTTTCTCTAAGTTGCCAGACAATAAACGCCATGCAAGTCTGAGATTTCTGTGATCGCAGAAGAAGAAAGTGACAGTGAGATACCTATAAAGAGAATTTATTTGAGAAAGGATCTCCTCGTCGTTATGTAGATACCTCTTCAGTCCTTAGTCCCTTTTTCCCCATTATCTTGCTGTAATGTCCATATCTCCAGCCTGTGGGTCGGTCTCGTTCTGCTCTCCTGGTTCTCTTTCTTCTTTCTCCTCTCATTTCACGTGTGATTCCTCACCTGCAGATGTCTGCAGTAGAGCTGAACAGTAGAGTTTTACAGACCCTTTGAAGTCTGAGTGGGATTTTTGTGACATTTATAACATACTTACAAGATGTTAGGAAAGTTTATGGTATCTCGAGGTACCTCGTAAAGGATAGCAGCTCCTAAACTGTTCTGTCTTTGTGCCCATCCCCACAAGCATCAGACAAACCAGATGCATTTGTAACCTTTTGGTTACTCCATTTTGGGTACTTGTTGTCCTGGAAAGTTAAGGTAAAGGCTTAAGAACTCAGGCTGTCTCAGGTTTTTTTTATCTAGAACTTCTAAAAGGAACTTGTATTATAATAAAGCAAAACTGCAAGTTTTTGTGAGCATTACTTTAAATCTGGTGACACATCAGAATTACCAAGATCATTCTTAAATTGGACATTTATGGTCATTACGTTTCTGAAAACAAATGTCCAGAGTGTCCTCTAACTCAGGACTCATCCAAAACCCGAAAAAACAAGTAAATGGCTGTGTCGCAGCTGGCCCCCTCGGTGGGTCAGGGCAGCATCGTGCCCTGGCAGTGGGACTTGAGTGGGAATTCGCCCATCTGGTTATCCCACCTGACTTCAGAAAAACTATTTTCAGCACCTGAAATAACATGGAATCTAGTCTGTAAATGCACCGCATTATTTATTGCTGGTTTAATATAGAACATTTTTCTTTTTGAAATAAATCTGAAATCAAAGGCTTTATTCACTGGCGTAGCTACACAGTTTTTCTTCTAATTCAATGGATGTTGGATCAGCCCTTAAAGCAGGGAAGCCTTAGTTGGGATTAATGGATTGAAACCTGCAGAAGTACTTTCATTAGGGGTTCAGTTAAAAATTTTTCACAAGATTTAGGTTTCTAAGATACTGTGTAAAAACTTCTAACATTTCCTCTGGTTCCTCTTCCCCTTTTTCCTGTCTTCTGCTGAAATGGAAAGTTACTCATCCGGGTAATTTTCAGCGTGAAAATGCCTGTGGAGTCCCACTGGGATAAGCACAATCGGAAACAGCAAGTGTAAGACCTTGCCGTGCGTGTTACTGCGCCAGGACGTCTGTGTTGCCTTGCGTTACGGGGGCGTGATACTGAACATTTTCTCATTTCTGCTTCCAAAGTAAATCAGACTCTGTCCCGGCCGCGTTTCAGCAGTCTGAGCTTAAGATATTGCTTCTTCACCTGCTGGAGTCTGTAGATTCTGGTCTCCACCTCATTTGTTGAAGACTGTAGTGTCATAGGAATAGCAAGGGGAAAACCAGTAATATTTTCAACTGCTTTGTTTCAGGAAAGTAGTTATAGATTAATAACTTCAGTAAAGATTCAGTGGTGAGGGATGAGTCCACATCTAATAAAATGTATCAGCTCAGGTGTTGGAAGCCTGGACTTGCCGTTAAATCTCAGGAGCTTCACTCCAGACCAGAGGGAACACAAGGAGCGCTGGGCTCTGCTGATGTTCAGGGCGCCAAACCCTGCTCTTTCCTACACTGGCATCTCAAGTTCTCCATTTCTCTGGAATATAACTGAGAGCAGAGGCTTGCCAACAGTTTACACGTTTGGCTTCATAAAAAGGAGAGACGGAGGGAATCCTGCCGTAATAATATGTACAAGGTAGTTGAGAAGAAAAATTCACCATATTCAATGAAATAATAGTAATTCAGTGTCAGAATAAGAAAATACAGATGTGGAAAGACAAAAAGTAGGGATTTGACAGTAATTCAGCTATGAGGTCCTCTGTCTGAGATCCCTTAAATCAAGGTTTGCGTGTGCCTTTTGCAGGAGATGATGCCTTCAGAAACGCCAAACTCAAAGAGGAGGTCTAACGTTGGGAGTCATGTTGCTTTGGGGTCTCCTCCTGCGCTGCCTCCTCTGAGAAAACTGCCACGGCGGCTGAGAGCAGCCTCGGGAGATACAAATAAGTGCTAATTGTGCTAATTGTTAAGATCTATCATACTTAATGGGTGTTTGTGAGGAACTCGGTTATTGCAGTCGAAACACAGATCTATGAACTTTTTTGAGTAGTATGTAGAGAAAACAGGTATTTTTCCAAAGATTTCAACACTTTCCAGCCCGCCCCCAGATCTTCTTGATAACTGGAGGCTTTCGGTGTTGTTTAACTATTATTTTTAAAAATTCTCAATTCCCCTTCTGTCTCTCGGCGTGGAAGAACGGTGAAATGCCCTTGTCAGCAGTAATGGCTGAATGGACCCAGTGGATCCTGGGGAAGCTCTGCCGGCCGGTCGGGGCAGCATGCCGGGGGTGTCGCGTACCACCGGGACAGGCACAGCTGGCTGGAGGGAGCCACGATGGGGCATCCCACGGTCTCCAGCATCCTCCCCTGAAGGAGAAGGCACATTCGGAGTTTTAAGCGCAAGAGATCACCATATTACAAGGAAGCAAAAGAAACAATCTTTAATCCTTTCAAAGCCCAATAATATTATGTATATTGACTGAAGCCCTATGGAGTGGGCCTGGCAGGGCTTTTTCATTACTGCAGCACGCTGTAGCCTAGCTACCTTTGAAAAGTAACCAATATCGAGAGCCACTTGACATTTGCAAAGGATTATGGGTGTCCTCTCCATCTCTTCTCAAGTTCCCAAATTTACAATGGTCTTAATTTAAAAGTTAAGCCAGGGGATCAGTTGCTTAGTCTGCTGCTGGGCTGCCCTTTAAAAAAAAAAAAAAGAAAAAAGAGTGTCTGTGTGTGCCTGCGTGGAGGGGAGAGGTGGGTAATGAACCTCGCGCGCTGGCGTCACCCGCCTTTAGCCTTCGGCTCCGATCGGCGGCATTTAATTGTGGAAAAGGTATCTAAATCAGGATCAGGCGGACGAGAGCAGACGGTTTCATTCCTGCAGGTGCTGCTGAGATGCAGGGAGCAGCAGCAGCTGGTAATGAGTTGGTGAAAATGAAAAAGGGACATAAGTAGCTTCTTTAGCAAATCCCCTGGAAATGACATGGAGCCTCTGGGATCGATCGGATCGATCCCTCCAAAGGCTGCAGGCTCCTCTCATCCAACTGCCAGCGCAGGGAAAACCATAATGTTATTATCAGCAAAACTCATAGAAAACCTACCGGGGAAAACAGCGCTCTGTTTTCTTCCTCCCACGAGGCAGCTCTCGGCCAAGAGCATGCGGAGGGAGCATGCGGAGGGAGCGCGGGTTGTAGCTCCATTGAGCAGAGGTAAGGGTACAGCGTGGGAGAGACCTCGCTCTGGCCACAGCCATTGTGGCAGTCGCAGCGGCAGTCCTGGGCCCGATGCTGGGCCCGGTCCTGGCACCGCTGCGCCACGTGGAGAACCCCTCCGGGCGCTGGAGCGATGGCTGGGGTGGTGCTGCCCGCAGCTGCCCACCAGCTGCCCATCTGGTTCCAGTTTAGGGCTTGCCTGCAGTGCAGCTGTGGAATTTGGGTTCGCATCTGCCTGGCCGGGAGGTGGGGAGCAGGCACCCGTCCTGCAGAGCAAGCGCGGGGGGAAATGGGGCCGGGGATGGGAGGAAGGTGTGGGGAGTTCAGAAGGTTTCTGACAAGCTGTTGGTCTTCCTCCCGTCGTGTATCTGCTGTCATCAGCCCAATTTGATTATGATTTGCTCTATAACACTTTATGAGGCTTGCGTAATTAGTTTCATGTCCTTAATCTGCAGCATCTACTGAGCTTTCTCAGCCCGTGTTTCTGGCCAGGCTCTGAATTGCCTCCTCACATAGGGAGATGTCGGCACACAGTTCACAACCAGTCCTGCAGCTAAATCTTTGCTGTTCTGAAATGAAATGGTCCTCCAAACTGAACTGTTGTATCTGCTCCAGAGCTCTGCAGAAATGCGACGAGAACGTTTTCACTCCAAGACATACTCTGGGAAAAGCGGTCTTAAATCTCCCAGTCACATACATAAGTTCAAGGGGCCTTTCCTTGAAGAACTCAAAATTTCTTTGTTTACCTTTCTATAATGCTGTTGGGGAGAAGGGGCAATAGATTTGTTTTATTACGTCTGTCCTGGAAAATGTACATGCAAAGCTCAGAAATCCCGTGGCAGGTGGGGCCGATGCTCTGCGGGATCGTGTCAGCGCAGGCGGTGCACGGCCTGGGCTGGGCTGGGAGGCTGCTGGTGGCCCCCAGGGAAAGCGTGCTGGTGGCCAGGCCTGCTTGGGCGGCTCGGTGGTGCTTGGGTCACCCTGGGCTCCTGTAACCATCGGGGCTATTGCAGTCTTTGGGCTTTACTTTGGGTCCTGCACTAAATGCAGCTTGCGTCCAGGAAAGTAAACAGTTGGGACGTGTTGCTGGCTTCTGTTTGTGGCTTGTGCTCCACAAGACGTGATCATTTGGATCTTTAGGATGCAGTATTTAAACCAAACTGCATTGTTAAAGAGGTGCGTCGAAATAACTGGGTGTTCTTTATATACCCTCCAATATAAGGATGTAAAAATATTTATTTTACCCACTGGAAAGTTTGCTGGTTTGTGAAAAGTCCTTATTCTCAGGAGTTACAAACGTCGCCACTTCCACAGAATCAATTATACTAACATCAGCTTAGTATTTCTGAGTAACAGATCTTAGAGGACTTACACTTGTTCGTATCTGTAGCAAGACCATAAATTTTGAAATACAAGGGTTGAGGAGTATGAAATAAAACTATGAAATGAACTTAAGTTATAACAGTATTATGGAAATACATGTAACGTTTGTTGTCCAAATGGTTTACGATAGTAAAAATAGGGATATATAGGCTACTTCAAATTAATAAACTATTAAAATAAACATGCAGTTCTTCTAAAATTTTATTGTCTGAAAAATTTGATTAATTTTGGCTGTATTTGTCTTTCCCTTCATAATGAGCTAAATTGATAGATTCTCATAAACAGTGTCAATACCCAAAGTATTTATTGTTTATACCGGGCGTAGGACATCTTGCCGAGATGTGCTTACTGACGCAGCGCCCTTCTTTCATCTTAGTGGCTGGCTGGTGGCTTTTGGAAAGGATGAGACCACGTCAGCCACGCCGGTGTTAGCGGAGCGCCAGCCGACAGGCACACCGAACAGGGAGCGTGGGGCGCCGGGGGGACCCTGAGTTTCGGGTGGGAGCTGCCGAGGCATCGCAGGGCTGCGCTGGGGGGGCTGCGAGGGTGGGGAGGGCAGGCGGGGGTCTGGGACTCCTCACAAGATGTGCTTAACCTACCACATTCCCATAAAGCGTTTCGTGGCTGACAACGCTCGTGAAAAAACGCTGCACTGGAAAATTTCCAGCTGGTTTTACAGCTGTGCGTGGCCCCGGTTTGGGACTGTGCAGCAGGTCCGGGGGCGCATCACGGTGCCGAGATCAAGACTGGCAACAAAAAGGCCATTGGCTGATGACAGGATCACTCCACAGCAATGCAAGTGAGGACAATATATGGGCAGTATAATCTTTCTGGTTGTATGAAAATTCAGATGAATTTTGGTACTTTCTAAACAACTTGATTTCGAAGTACCAGCAAGGCAGGAGCGCCGGAGCAAAGCGTTCGGCTGCGTTCTTTCTGCTTGCCTTGTTGAACTGTCTAATTCCTTTAAGTCTGCAGTGGGAAATTAGATGAAAGGTGCTATGGAAGAGTTAAATAGAAACGATCTTTTGAAATAGAGTGAGAGCAGAGCTTTGTTGATAATTCTGTTTCTCTTATTTTAATAACCATTTTCTTTCTAGCTGTCACGTTGTCAGTTTGCTGGCAATGCAGAGTTGGTCTTGTGGAGGCATCCCACCTTGTGTTTGGTCTTACTGATAGAAGAAAAGACCCTCTCAGGATAAATGCTTGATTTGGAAAATAACGGCAGCAGCAATATTTTCTTTTAAATCAGAATACTTGCCTTGGCTAAAGGCTGCCTGGCCAGGTCTCCTCTCAGCTTTGCCAGTTGGGGTCTGTTTTCCCTGCCGTCTGCTGCTGGCACTCCCCTGGGGTGCTCCAGCGAGATGGTGCCCAAGCTGAAAACTTCTGAGGAGCAAAGGCATTTTACCACACAAGTACGAGTGTAGCAGAGATTTATAATCGCGCTGTACCCAGATTCTCATGCGAGCGAGCTAGATTTTTCTTTTGACTCTGTGAATAGTAAATATCACAAGAGACTTAAAGCATGGACTATCGAAACAGGCACGGTCACCTCACGTTAATATTTTTTACATATCCTCTTTGTTCGGATTTTCTTTGTTACCATTTCTATTTGTCTCATTTCCCATAGGACCGGTTTCATGTGACGTTGTAAGGTAAAGAGAAAGTACAGGGTATTTTTCTTTTTAAAGCTTGATACATAATAAAATAGCACAGCGCTGGTGGCAGACGTACTTGTGACGGCAATCCCAAGTTAGAGAGCAGCTGTAGCAGCCTTTACAAGCCTAATGCAGGTCCCCAGATGCACGGATTTAATGCCCAGGTGCCTGCGCTGCAGCCGGCTGCGGTTCCCGGCGGTGATGCTGACAGCCCCGTTGCAGTACTGGGTTCGCAGCGGCGCGGTCGAGCTGCAGGGTACCATTCGCTCCTTCAGATGATCGTGCCCGTAAACTGTTACCAATTTACATGTAGCAGCATTGTTCTAAAACCTGCTGGATATTTTGTTTTTCTAATTAAAAAACATATCAAAAAATTAGTATGGGCTTTACCCTTCAGGAAGAGAAGGACAGATTTATTATGAAAGTTAAAAATACATCCTAACTGTTCACAAGTGGAGACAAATCTCTGTGCACGCCCTCGGGTAAAACTAGCCAGGTTTTTGCAGTTATGTCGCTTGCAAATGCACAACAAACCTAATAATTTGCAGGACTTCCTTTAAAAAAGAGTCACCACCCTCTCCCTTCCTCCCTCCTCTTTTAATTTCTGCGCGCAGCCCAGTCAATCCCATTGCTTCCGCAACGTTATCGCCGTTATCCTTTCTGTCAAAAAAGTCTGCCAGCTTTTGGAAAACTCTTGATGGACTGTGCAGCGCTTTCCTGCGCTGAGCTGAAACCCTGCTCTGTATGCTACAGGTTATTAGGGTTAGCAGAAAGAACGTGCATTTATTTACTGAAGGTACTTTATAAATCAATACCTTGTTTTTGAACTCAGGTCAATAGGAATAACTCAGAAACACAACCAACAACTACTGCAACCCTAAAACAGCACTTTCAACGTATTGATTTTTTGAAGAGTATCTTTTCCTGGCATTATTCACACAACGTTGATAAACAGTTTCATGCAATCAAAATTGTAAATAAGTACGAGCGTGCATGCACATGCGTGTGCACAAGTGCACATCTGTGAAACAGAAAAAGCTTTTAATGTAGTGTGGGAGTTATAAAAAAGCAAAGTCAGGAAGTGATGCAATTAAGGTTCTTATAAGGTCATTCATGTTTTCCTTTAAAGTTACAGAATAAAATATATTGTTGTGGGTCAGTAAATATCAATATCATTAACTTGGCCTCATTTTCAGATCTAGTGTTATGTAAATACTGGGCAATTTTAAAGAGTAATAGCTTAAGGTACTTGTTTGATTAAAAACAACAAAAAAATAAATAAAACCAGAAATGCATGTGCAAAGCAAGGCCAGTCTGGCCGCTGGAGGAACTTGAGAGCTTTCTGCTTCCAGAGTTTCTGTATTTTGTATTTAACTCCATAGCTTTCGCATGTCTTAGAAAAGATTTTTCCATCTTTAATTTAACAGTCAGGTTTCCCAAAGAGAAACAGAATGAAAAAGCCATCTCTGTTTATTCGCCCTGGAATCAGGTTGCGTTTTGTTGTGATCATGCTAAACCCCTTAGTTAACAGACATCCGTAACGACTTTGCAAGGAGCGCATCGGAGCTTCAGAGAAAGCCTCCGGGTGCCAGCCCGCTCATCCCCATCTGACCTCTGCGAGAGCCTCAGACAGCCGGCTGACATCTGTTTCCATCGGTGAGCTGCAAATAGTTGATATTTAACAATTATACTCCAAATTAATTGTCATTTTAAAAAATAATAATAATCAAAGCTTTTTTGTTGTTGTTGTTGTTCATCCTCCTTGACCCAAAACAGAGATCAGCTCCTTATGTGCTGATTTTTTTCCCATTTTGGCCTTTTTTTTCATTTTTTCATTTCAACTTTTTGGTTTTGGTTTCTGAGGAGAAATGTAAGGATGCTTGCAGTAGAATAATGGGAGATTTTAAAAGTTTTACAGTTAGGGCATGAAGAGGAGTATGGATACCAGAGAGCTTTTAACCAAGCAGAGAAAGATGCATCAGACTCCCAAGAGCTGAAAGCCGAAGTTTTTAAATTAATGAGAGACACAGTGTAGATTCGTAACGGGTTGGTTAGTTAAGCACTGGGACAAATTACAAGGAAACTTAAAATATTTACATCAAAATTAAATCTCTTCGGAAGGTATGAGCTGAGTTTATGAAACACTGATATTATTGATATCAAAATTATTATGTGTAATTTGATTTCCTGAGTTATTCAATAAATCACTCTAAATAGTTATAATGAATATAGGTTCTAGAAATGTGGGATTTCTGCTTCATGCAGAATTTCAATATTCTGAAAAATCCAAATTGGGTTGAAGCATAATTTTTCAATCTGATTTCCAGCAAACTGAAACACATGTACTCTAATCATTGCAATTTTCTTGAACCAGAAAGCCTCCTGCTGCGCCAGTAAGGCCTGGTGGGCATCTCGGGTCTGACTGGTTTCACAGGGCCCAGTGTGGGGCGCGCAGAGGCTGAGCGATTAGCCCAGCTGGCCCTGTGCGGATATCATTTAAAGGTCCATTTAAAAGAGCTCAGCTCGTGGTGGCAGCTTGCTAGAGTGTCCAAAAAAAAATCAGTATTATGTAAATAAAGGACTTTTTATTTAAAACTTAGCATTTCAGATTAAATAAAGTAATATCAAAAAGTAGACCAATGGGGAGCTTCCCAGCTGGAGAGAAGCAGCAGGGGCTCTGGGCAGTCTTTGGGTTGATTTCACAGGCTTTTCATTACATTTGTGGAGTTTTATAAACAATTGTTAGGACATTTTCAGATCCTCTTTGCTCTGTTTTTGGCTTTGTCTCTTTATTCCTTCACTCATTTTCATGCAGCAAAGCCAATTAATCTGCAGCCTTTCCCAGCTTGACTCTTGCCTGTATCGCGTTCTTCTGAGGGGATGCTTGAACCCCTCTCGCCCCTCTGAAAGCAGCGCGGCCAAAGGCAGGACCGGAGGCTTAGAGGAGCAACGCGTGGTGTGGGGAGCCGAGAGCCCTTTGCTGTGAGGCAACGGGTTTGCCGTTTCTTTATCGTTCTCCTTAGGAGGAACTCCGTATCATTGTTGGCATTATCTCACCAAGTCACGGTGGTGTTGGCATTCCTTAGATACTGTTTATCCAGTGTTGTAACAAATCCATTTTTGTTTCCAGTAAGTATTCCCTGCTTCTGATTTGAGGACTAAGGTATAAAAGTTAGAACCTATAGCTGTGGCCACCACCACAGCACAAGACCATGGAGAGCTGGAGGCTCTCAGCTGTGCGAGGCTGGTGACTGTCTAGCACGTGGTTATACTGAGAACTAGGGGTCGATGCACAAATGCAGAATCACATGGAGCTCAGAAGAGTGAGAATAAGAACAGGGGAAGCCCAAAGACTCATTTTAATCAGCATATGAAGATGGTCTTCTTCAGTGTCCCATTCTCTGTAAGATCCTCTGAAACAATAAGGTCTTCTGCAAGTGTTGTCTGTGTGCAATTGGCACCCACCTTCCCCACCAAGGAGGGACCTCCCGACTCCACCGCACTTGCTGTGGCCACAGCTCAGAGCTCTCACGGCGTCTCTTGCCTCCTGCCAGATGTGTAGGATGATTTGCAGCTTTCAGGATTCAGGATGTCTTTTCTTACAAAAGTATCTGTTAAATTCTCAAGAAGCGTCTGAAGATCTTGCTATTAATGCAGACTTCTGCCACTACATGACATCGTAATGCCTGCTGTCATGGGCGCTAGCTTGAGAAAGAATAAAATCTGAGTATATCTGTATCTTATTAGGGATATTTTCCAGGGGGAAAAAATGCCCCTTTAATCAGTTATCCAAGCTTTCCAAAACTGTATGCCTCAGTTAATTTTTAATATTTTTTTAAGTTTTTTAAGTTGGTGTTAACATCCTCTTGGAAGCTGGACTTCATAGGCAAAGTCTAGACTGTACCACAGCACAGGCCTGTTATTCTACTTATTTATACTCTCACAGTGCCTAAGGACACGCGTGAACTCCAAGAGAAAGTACAAACAGAGAAGAGCCGTGCAGTCTCTGCCCCAAAGAGATAGAGCCATGCCACGACTCAGCCAAACCCTCATACGCGCACTGCAGTAAGAGCCTCAGACTTTTATGACAACCTCATGGTGGAAGAAATCCTTTTATCTTTAAGCTTGCGGAAGGTCTGTTAAAGGTGTGCAGGGTGATGTGGGTTTTTATCTGCTGTTTCAGATACTGCTGTACTCCTATAAAGAGCTCTCTTACAGCATCTCCTAACTGAAAGTCAGTGAGATTATCGGGAAATCCCCCTGCACATGAAAATACCAGGACTGAAAGGCATTGGTTGGGCATATGTAGCACCCCGAGGATTGTCGGTTTAGATCGTGGAACAGGGAAGTGGACCCGGCGGCCTCTGGAGGGGCGTCCCAGTCCTGTTTTCCAAGATTTTATGAACATTGGGCCGGCATCCTGATGTGTGTGCTATGAAATCCTTGTAGTATCTCCCCCATTACAGACAGTTCTGGCAGAGCACTTCCATCCATCCCACAAGGTCCTTGGCTCTTCTTGCAGACAGGGTCTTTCAGAAGGATGCTCCATCCACCTGAATCATACTCGATCACACTTTACATGGAAGATGCTCACTAGCTAGCCACCTCGGAGGGAAATTTGTCTTCAGAGTTTCAGATTTTACTATTGCATACCATAAAGCGTTTCTGCCATATGCACATATGCTACCATATGAAATATTTATACTTCCAGCTCATCAGTTAAACCCATTGAAGGTCCTTACAAGTTTTATTTTGTATTACTTCAATCTGTTCTTTAGGGCACAGCAAGTGATAAAACATCGTAAACATCCACCCATAAAGGTTCTCACAAGATCTTCTCATCTTCTGTTAGATGAATTCTGTAAGTCTTATGTATGTTTTTGCTTGTAATGAAACTCACTTTTCGTGGGATTTTGATGTATCAAGAGAGTTGATAGAAGCTGCTAGCTGTTGGGTTTATTTCACCACCTGTTCATTCAGTCTCCTGTTTTCCTATAGGGTAAAAGACTTTCCACATCAGTCTATAACACAGGGTTCATGAGACCTTACCCAAAAGTCATCTCGGAATTCCATATAAATCTTTTTTCCTAAATTATAGTTCAACGAGAGGGAAGCCAGGCTAAAAAGTCAAGCTTGCTCATAGCAATGTTATTCCAACTGCAGAGGAATAGGCATTTTAAAAACGTCTCAAGCATTTTGTAGTTTATTTCATTCCTCTGAAAGAAGGAAAGGCCAGTCAGTCTTGACTCAGATTTCCTCAAGTGATTTGAAGTGCTATCAGTGTGCATGATACCAGTAGGATCAGACCCTCTGATAAGATTAGAGCTCATCTCGCCAGGCAGTGGCCTGTTTCCTGCAGAAGCATCCCTGTTTTGGAGTTCCGAGGCAGCAGAAAGGAGAAGGGCACATACGCTCTTATAACACTGTGTCATGTTGGAGACACCAGGTTCATCCGTCCTTTCTGGTCAAGGCGAACACCACCCTTGCCACAGGGGACTGCCTCTGAGTTCTTCAAGTTGTCAGAAATGTGGAAAAGTGCTTGAAAAAGAAACAGTTACTTACCTCAATGTAAGAGAAGCTCTTTGTAGTTCACTGTCCTTGTTCATGGTGAAGCTGCATTCTCTAGTAACAAGCCTATCTGTAGACCAGTGGTTATCTCCAGTTACAACAAAAATAGCATTAGTTCAACTGCCATGTAAGGGACATGCATTATTAATTTCTTGGGTTTTAGCCATATGCTTTGCAGTCCCCTATTAGCTGTACGTGAGAGTAATTTCTGGGGTACAAGTTTGCTCTAATTCAATTTGGCTAAGAAAAGTATCTCGATAATTTAGGTTACAATATGCCTCCAGCTGCTCAAATTTCCTTCTTGACTATCAAGTTTGTCAATTTGTCGTCTTTTCTGAAGAACTTGTTGCCTACCTTTGGTATCTCAAGTGAACTCCATGATCTCACCCTGAGGTGTTAAGAATCGCTGAGGGCTATCAGAACTTGTGTAAATTACAGCGATGCAGACAGCATGTTGAAAAATCAATAAGTAATGAAATAGTACTGCAGTGAAGTAGCCAAGAGAGCAATGGGTGAAAAAATCCCAAGGACTCGGTTTCATTTTGTCAAAGTATAAAAGATAATGTTCTGCTGTGATGCTATAAAATCATCCCCACTGGCCAAAGAAAATTGAAATACAAAAGAGCAGTGTAGAGGTGCGGGTGCGCTTCCTCCTGAATTCCGAGTCCCCCTCCCCTTCCATTAGCGTGCAGCGGATGCTGCGGTGGGGATCTGGGCAGGCGTTCACTTTTCTAATGAAGCAGCGGGTATGGCTTTTCTGCCTTTGCGTGCCGTGGACGAATGTCAGCTCACGTCAAGTGTCATTTAAGCCTCTTTCTAATTGCCAGTAATCCTCACATCTACCCATCCCGAGTTGGTTATCTCATACTGGCAAGCAGGGAAACACCAGCAGAACATTAAACATAGAAACCCAACACTTTGCTTTCACGTATGCTAGAAGAAACTGATGAAAGGTTTTATGACATACTTGAATTTTGTCTTCGGTGTTTGTATCAGAAGGTCCTTCTTAACCTAAGACTGCGCATTTCTGAAATACAATATTCTACAGTAAAACAAATTGCTCTGTAGGCAGGCGAATCCACGAGGTTTCATTTTCCCTGGAGGCCATGCCCTGTACCGCCTCTGCCTACCCCGTGGCAACACCGACAGCTCTTTCCATGTCTGGCATTTTGGCTGTGCGCGGGACAATGTGTTGTGGCTACTGCAGCTGCGACTCGTGCTGGCCGCTCTGCCAGCTGTGGCCGCACGGGCTGTGCAGCAGCTGGGCTTTCGCTCCGTGGGAACATCGTTTCCTCCAAGCAGCAAGCGATTTCTCAGCATCTGTAGTAATGCAAAATGTCTTTGAGACTTTTGCTGTTCTTTTGTTTTGGCTGAAATTGGCCAAACCGGGAGTGAGGTGGAAACTGCCAGGCAGGCAATCTCGTTTCCCGAGTAGGTCCTTAGAAAATCAGTTTCAAAGAGAATAATTGGCTCCAAAAGGAGAAGAAAAACATTGAACTGAAACAAATTTTCACAAATGGGGTGTTGCCATGAGAGTCTTTCATTTAAATCCATGAACTATGAGATTCTCTGGAATGAATTATTAGAGTTGATGTGTTTTTTCCACATAGATATGTAAGATAGTTAAAATGTATTTAAGCAAAATGAATACCACTAAATTGAACGTGTCTTGTGCAAGATAAACCAGCCCGCATTCTTGTGTTAAGGGAGAGTCCCCCCACTTCAGCCTTTTATGGCCAATCAACCTGTTATCCTCTCTATATGTCTGCCTGGAAAAAGAAATGGGCTTAAAAGACAGTGAGCTGCTTTTTGGTCCCAAGAGACCTAAAAGCCAGGTTCAAATAATGGTCCTTCTCCGTTTTTCTCTTGATGCTTTTGTCCGTGCTTTTCTGCGTGCTGCCTGGAAAGGTGGGTTCTGTGTTGTCTTCTGGGGGAGACCTCTGTCAGAGGTGGACAGAGGAATGTGGTCCTTGGAAAAGGAGGAGAGAAAACGGTTTCCTTAACGTGCATGAATGATCTGGTTGATATAGATTAATGCTTACTGTTTAAGCACACACAGGATTGAAAAATCCTTCTGGAAGACCGGGTATGCTGCTGCCTGTGTTGGGGAGAGCGGCAGTTCAGAGGATACTAGTTCCATTTCATTGGTTCCAATCACCTCTATAGACCATCAGTGTCTTTGTTTAACCTTCCATGGTTTTGTTTCATTACGGTGGTACGCAGAAAATGAACAGCCACTATCGCCACAGCTGGAGAATATCTTGAGTGAGATGGCAGGGAGCTTATATTTAGTCGTTCCACAAACTCAGGTTAGGCTTTAGTGAAAAGAGCTCTATTAACTTCAGTGACTTTGGAGAGGGTCCTTTGTTCTTTTCAAAGTTGTTATGGGTTACAGAACTCAAAAGCCTCTTTTCTTGCCCATTATTAAAGCAGTGCAATGAATCACTGTATTTGGCACAGACGCTTTGGAGCGTTCCAGATACTACAGGATTGTTTGCAAGGAGGTAGCATGTAAATACTAAAAACATCTCAAGGAATTTAATGGAGTAGAATATGTAGACCTTGGAAGCATAAAGCATTTCTTTACACACAAGCATCCTATTGGTGTAAATCTAGAATATTCCATAGTACATTCATTAGAAAACCTTGGAGGAAATATTTATAAGCTAGTGACATAGTACAGCTTTTTGGCCTTTCCGTGCTGTCAGACGCCGCGTGCGGTGCCGACACCCCCTTGTTTCCAAGCGAGCGTCTGAAGCGCCTTTTCTGCCCTCCGGGCTGGGGACTCCACGTAGGGACGCAGAGCTTCCCTGCCTTTTAGCATCTCCATGACGGGTCGGCTGCTGCCACTGCGAACTCTGGTGAGGTCTGGCCAGTGTCCCTGCCCTGTGGACATATTCCGAGACATTCTGTGCTAGCGTTTCGCAGCACAAACCCCTGGTAGTTATACTTCCTATTATGAAATGCTGTTTTCAGCTGCTTCTACCTTTGTGAGGCATAAACCGCTTCAACTGGAAATTCTCCATGTCTACCACAGGCTTTCTTTTTTTCCCCCACCAAGGAAGTAGTTGATTCCTTTAAAAAAAAATAGTTAGGGATACATTTTTTTTGTTTATATTAAGGAATTCTACCAACGTTTTTTCCAAAAATCTCCAGCCCAGATTTCTAACTTTACATTTGGCAGTGGGTGGATTTGGCATCAGTTATTTATCTTTTGCAGTTTCTGCGAACGTTTACCCACATTGTAAGCTTTAAAAGAAAGCTCCAAACCCTGCATTTCTCACGTGTTCGGGAGGGTGGGGTTAGATCTGAACAGGTGCCCACAAGGCTCCCTTTGCGGTGGGCGCACTTCAGCCAGATGTTGAGGTTGTCCCTCAGTTTCAGCTCTGAGCTGTACCATGTCTGTGCTTAGGCATTTGCCCTAGAGATGGGTGATGCTCTTGGGAATTTCTATGGTTTTGGTATTTCCTGTTTGGCATCTTTGCCCCATGGTGGAAGCTACAGAATAACATTGTGTTTGGCACTTCTCATCCCTTCCCCATGAGAAGGTGGAGCCTTCTATTTCCATGTAATATGGGCTCCACGACAGTGCGTAGGGTCTGTCCCCATCTGGCATTTTGACGGGGAGAGGGAAGATCATCACCAGCTAAGGGGAGGGGATAAGATACGGTCATCTGTATCAAGACTCTCGCCGTCTCCTCTGTATTGAAACAGCGAGACTACGTGGATAGCACCACCTTTCTCCAGGAAGGGAGGCTGATGAAAGCAGGAGGAGGCTGAGTCGGCGCCATCTGCCTCCAGATGTAGGTGGAGGTGGATGGTGCTGACCAAAGCCAGGCTAGCTGCATGATGTGGCACGTGCTGGGCACCAAGTTAATATCAGAAATATAGGGATAATAAACATGCCAAATAATGTTGGTGCTGCGTGGTGACACATCATGGTGATATGAGCATGATCCATAGGTTGCCCATCCGGAGTCTGAGCCGTGCTGGGCAGTCGGTCGTTCCTGGGCTCTGAGTGACCCCTGCTGGGGCCAGCAAGAGAGGAGGAGGAAGGACCAGGGGTTGTGGTGGAGGACGTTGCTGTCTGCAGAACCCCTCTTTTGTCTACTCCAGAAGCTGGAAGCAGCGAATCAGCCAAAGAAAAGGAGAAGAAAGGATTATTTGATGGTTAAGATGGTTGAATGCTGCCTTGGAAAACTGATTGTTTTCCCTTCCTTTGCCACCTTTTTTCCTTTGTGATGCTAGTTAATTCACTTCAACCTAACTTTTCACAGACTGTTACTAATTGGGTATTCTTCAGTTTCTTCATGGTTCATTTGAGATGCAGGGGTCTGAATTTGTACTCACAACTGCTACTGAAGACCATTTTGGACACATAAGGAGTGTTCCGAGAAAACAGTTTGTAGACCTCTCTTAATTAGGCATCCGCAGTTAGAAGATACTTTTCCTTTAATCACTATAGATCTCAGCTCCACAGTCAGTAAAAGAGAGGTAATAATAGCACCTTGCATCACAAGGGATTTGAAGAAAAGCTTACAAGGAATTTAATAACTTGGACGTTGGGGCAGCATTTGTGTTGTATAAAGTAAATAAAGGGGGCCATGCATTGAGCAACGAGGAAAAAATATGTATGTGTCTTCTATATACGGAATCAAAACTGTGGAAATGCGGGGAAGACTGCTGTGTGCCCCCCAGTTTATAACCTATATAATGGGGGTGGGTGGTGCGCGCGCGCATCTGTCTGCGTTTCTAATCCAGTCTTCTTTCATGTTCCTTTCTCTGATATGTCATTAACAGACCACGTTAAGCGTCTCTGTCTGCTCACACAAACATCTCCAGCCAAACAAAGTCCTTTTCCCAAGAAACCCTTGAAGTTTAATTCCTTCCATGAATCATCTAAAATCGAATAAACCAACAGAGGAATACATTTTTTGCAGAGGTGGTTCACAAGGAAATATTCACCACCTATTCGAATCGCAGTGTAATCGCTAGTACTTGTCTTCCTGAGCATCCCTTTTCATGAAAACCTTCGTTCTATTATAAACATTTTCCATTACCAGTATCTTATGCATGTGCAAATTTAAAATTCAGTTTGGGAGTTCTTCTGTAGCAATTTAGAAATTTGTTTTCTATGAATGTTTCTTGTGGCAAAATCGAATTGCATAAAATTTGGGGGAAAGGTAAATGCAGAGAAGCGTTCCACGCAGAGTGTTTTTACTGCGAAATTTGAGAGCATTCCCAAAATTTCATATTCACCTGTCTGTGTGAGCAACTGTGTCAAGCCTCCTGCTAGACAAAAGTAGAACGAGCGTTTCTGCTTTCATACTAAAGAATACACAATGGAAGCAGTTCGATGGGCCTAGAGAGCAGTTCTTCCTGCCACATGCAGATGAGTCACTGGTATTAAAGCCGTCGGCAGTACTGGAGATTCAGGTTACGATTTTGGATGTTCGGTGTCAGAATGCTGGTTGGTCGTTTTTTCGCTTGTTTCCACTTCTGCAAAAAGCCTTTCTGCCTGGCGCTTGAGGGCTGCAGGAGAACGTAAAGGGGGACAGGTCTGCCTTGCCCAGGCTATGGAGAGCCAGTTCCACAGATGACCACGGTGGGCCTTCCTGAGACCTGCCACCCACCTTGTTGAGTGAACCTGTGGGGCCCAGAGAGGCATGGGAACTCTACTGTTCATCAGAAATAGGCTTTTTATGGTTTTGAGGACAGAAAATAAAGAAACTGAAGGGAAATTGCATTTAAAAGCTTTCTATAGCACTTTCTGCTTGGAGCCCTACAATCTTGAAGCAATGCCGTCAAAGCTTTTCTGAATGACTTGATGAAGGTTTTTTTTGTTTTGGTTGCTGCACTCTCGGGACTCATTGGAGTGGCAGGATTAAAATTAATTAGAGGCTGTTTGGAGGGGGCTTTGGAAGATAGCCTCGGGCTATACTTCAGTCTGGTTGTTAGAAGCAATATCATCACCGCCTCCTCTTCCAGTGAACAGACCTGCACTGGTGCGGCTGGGGGGAGCCACAGAACATCCAACACAGACATCAGAGCAGAGACTTCCTCCCAAAGAGATTACTTACCACGAAACCAGTGGATCTACCTGCTGACAACCCCAGAAATGTGTCTTGTTTCATTTTATGGTTTCTAAAAGAGGCTGCTGTATGAAGCTCTCCAGAATCTTGATGAAATATCCATGTGAAGATGTTCATTTGCCTCCTTTCTTACCATGAATTATGTTGATTAGCATGTTCGGGAAGAGATGAGAGAAAAAGCTCTGTTTCAGCAGCTGGGTTTTTTGTTTTGTTTTGTTTTGCAAAGAAGGGGCAGACATAGCAATGAGTGAAGAAAACTGACAAATGACCATTTCACACTCACTTCTCATCTTGACTTTGAATTTTCCTCATTGAGGAGGGTCAGTTGCAGAACTGATAAAATGCTACATCTCAAAATTTGTGTCAAGTTTTCATACGGTTTATACATTTGCAGACTAGTAGATAACCCTTTATAGTTAATCCCTCTGCTACGTGGAGGTTAATGCATAGCTGATCAGTATTCCTACAGAGCTGTAGTTAATAGAATGCAAGAATTTAAACTTTTAGGATGAATTTTAACTTGTAGTCAAGTCCCCTGGACTTTGTAAGAGCTGGCATTTCATACACAGTTGCTGACTTTGTATTACAGCGTCTCAGAGTAAGGTGAGACAAAATCTGGCTTTCCTATGGTAATAATAAGTAGAAATAGCTAAAAAATTTAAATATTAATAGTTAATAGTGGTAGTGATTTTTAAAAACTGGTAAACTAATCCTTTTAGAAGTACAGCCAAAAGTAATTTGATTTCTCCAACTCTTTTTTTTTCCTGATTTCCATTCCAGTAATATCTACTCATCAAAATTACTTAAATATGCAAGAAGAAAAGGCGGTGTTTAGCATGGTTTTTTCTACTGCATTTGCTGTGTGCCTTAGAGGAAAGTAAACAAATTCACACAAGTCTCCATAATTTGGTGCAACCGTTCACTCTTCTTAACGAATCACCCCAGAACCGGTATTGTTCTCCTCTGTGCTTAGCTCTAGCAATATCTGGAAGAGCTGTAGCTTCACAGCATTCTCAGAGTTCCAACGCTGATTTAGAAATAGATTTTTGTTCGTATTTCTGATTACCGGAACAGTAATTGTGTTGTTTTCACTCAGCATTTTAGGATTACTACAATATTAATTGTGAATATTTAGTGCTAAAAAGCACAAAATAACAAAATAACTAACCTTCCAGAAGCAGGAATCATTATCCTAGGGGTGTGATTAATGAGTCCTTAATTGAAAACTTAGTAAAAATATCAAAATGCAATATAAGAATAGGCGGCAAATGCTATTTAAAAATAATAAGTCTTGTGGCTTACATTAGGAATAACAGGTTTTCTGACTCAACATTCTAAAAACGTGGATGGCAGGCGTTCAAAGTTGAATGTTCCTGGGATCATGATAGTAAAACTTAATCATTTTCCACTTTATACTATAATGGAGTTTTTGAGGAGTAAGTGATAGCAGGGCAGAGGCATCTGTGAAGATGAGCTACTCTACACATTTTTCATACGAGAAGTACTCTTTCTTAAATTTTTCCAAACCAACAAATAATTGCTTAAGGAATAAAGAACATAATTCAGAGCTGCAGGGCACAGCCCTTGATCCTAGAAAGAAACAGAGAAGACTTTGGAGTCTTGGTTGATGGCCAGATGAGTAATTCTCGTCTTCCTTGGGCGCGTCAGTGGAGCAGTGACAGTGACTCTGCAGGGGGACCCGTCCCTGTGCCGGCACGCAGCCTGGTGCTCAGGACCTGAGCTGCGGGAACTCTTCTGTGCCCAAGTGGGAGGCCAGCGATGGCCAGGAGCAAGATGCCGAGCCGCTCTCCACTGCAGGGGCGACCCGGGGCTGTGGACGTACGTCAGCGTGCAGCTCGCTTTCTGCATCTCAGGAACTCGCTGATCCGGGGTGACTTGGCCCGTTTGGTTAATGTGAGCATAACTCCGGGCATTTCTGTGCAGTAAGATAAAAACAAGAAGCAGAGCCAGAAAAAACGCCAAGGAAGAAGCCGGACTTAGCACACGCTGCACACCATCTCCAGCTTCTCGGGACTCGGCCAGGCTGCGCTCTCCTGGTGGGTACCTTGCAGCCGCCAACAGTTAACGATGCTCTTTTAGCCTGGACTGTCCTTCCCACCCACTGTGCTCCAGGGGAAAAACTGTGTTTATTTCTCCAGTTATTTTCCTTAAACAAGTTTCAGATATTAGGAGATTTAACTTAGAGTGGCACCATGACAGAGCCTTTACATCTAGAGCCCTTCCTCCTCCCCTATCTCGCCCTCTTCCTCTTGCACGCTAAAAGCAAACAGAATTCATTATCTCATCTCAGCATTGCAGCTTTTTAAGTTCAATGTCAATAGCTAGTTAGGAAAGGGCAGGCAGGTCAGGGATTAGGACTCCGAACTGTCCTTGACGTTTCTCTGTAGGATGATCTGCTGTTTGCATCAGCCAAGTGAAAAAAAATTCCTTCTTCTCTATCCTGGGAATGATCAGGATGGGAAAATGTCAGTTTAGGGGCTGACAGAGCTCTGATAAGAATGATGTAGAAATGGCGAAGAGTGAGAGAGAAGGAGAGGGACAGAGACATAAATACTGTAATTCTAAGTTTAAAATTTCATTTTTAAGTATATTTGCTAGTGCGTGATCTGTTTTCTTCCAGTGTTTCAATTCATAGGCTTGTTTTTCAAGCAGTTTCATTTTAAGAAAGTCTGAATCTATTTTTATTCGATTTGATTTTACAAGTTCTGGAAAGGTCATCCTGCCTGGCCTGGAAGCTGCAAATACATTCACTCCCACAGAATTACTTATAAGCACGAAAATAGTTTCTGCTTTCAAAAGTATCTATACATTCTCTGGAGTTACCGACTTGGTCTGAATTCTCAGGCTTAATCTAACAGGACGGAAACAAAACAGTAGATGAAAATATTTTTGAAGTGTGATGACCTCTGAACACAAATTAAATACCTACTTTATAAAAATTACTGTGCTAGTAATGATTTTTTTAAAGTTTCCATGCCCTTATTATAAATTTGATAAATTTTGAGAGAAAACTTATCGTATTATTCTTCATACTGGGTTCGGTGTTTCATCCAAATAATCTCATCTACCCACAAAGATACTCTTGCTGTATAAGATACGTCTTGTATTAATATGTTCTCTTCCTAAAGATATTCCATTAAGAGTTCTCAGCTACGTAGTTGTTATCCTTATGAAGGACACGATTGTTTTCAAAGCCATGGAAGACATTTGTGCTTTAAATTGGAGAATGGATTATGCTGTTAGGCAAGGAGGAGCATGCGTTTCTGTAAAACGGTCTTCGTTTTTTAGTTTTTAATGCACCTTTCTACACAGTTTTGTAGTTACTTGTGGGACAGCCTGAAGGAGAGGCAAAATAAATTCTCTTAATTTAATTTCTTTCTATAACCTAGTAAAGTACCAAATGTCATCAAATTGTGGTCTCTGGGCTATGGCAGTTTCTTCAATGGCAGTGCAGCAAGGTTACATTTCACTTGGGTTCAGCTTTTCCATTTATTGGTTAAATCCCAATAAACGGAACTAGGAAGTATTCGTCCCTTCTCAGAGTTCATTTTCCTTGTAACCACTGGCTGTGCTTTTCCAGGTATTACAGAATCACAAGTATAAAAAGCACCACGACAGCAGCAGCAGTGGCAGTCTGTATGAAGTAACTTAGTGCCCAACGTGATACTGCTATTTATAATAAAGTAAAATTTTTTTTTTTTTTTTTTTTTTAATTTTAGACCTGCATTTGTGTCTGCTAGCATGGAATGTCGCAGTACTTCAAGTTGTTGCCTCTTTCAGTTGTAGCTTACTCCGCCACTGTGCAATTATCTGACCAGGGGTTTCTAGAGTTTGATGCACTTACCAGCAACCAGGCATTTTAGTTTGAGCATCGTGTCCGCAACTGCTGCATTTATTCTCTCTGCCCCATATTGAAACAATACAGCGTGTTCTTCCTTGTCCCCTCTCTTTTTAATAATCCTTTGGTATAAATATCAAGACACGGTTTTCCTTGGAGAAACTAAGTTGTCAAAAATCTCAAAATTATCAATTTTCTCAGATAGCAGTAGTTATTTTTCAAAATAATAGCTTCTACTATAGCTTGCCTACAAGAATAATTAAACTACCACGGTGTTTTTTTCTGTAGGGCCTGATAGTGCACTGTATAACTTTCTATAAAGGTATTGAATAAAAGAAAAAATTAAGATCCTACTCCTTATAACTGTTTTGTGAACAGCTTGTAAATCTATTAATTACTTCATTTTTAAAATCCTAAATTGGATTTAATTGTGACCACAATCAGATTTCTCT
The DNA here is from genome assembly GCF_028500815.1 of Rissa tridactyla. Lineage (NCBI taxonomy): Eukaryota > Metazoa > Chordata > Aves > Charadriiformes > Laridae > Rissa > Rissa tridactyla. The sequence goes on from NC_071469.1 coordinate 94,116,189, forward strand.
GTCTGCTATCCCGATCTCCTACTGTCGCGGCCAGGAAAGGAGGGAGATGCGCTTTCCTGCTCATGTGTCAGCGTCATCCTGTCCCTGGATCCTGCTCTCTGGGGGCTGACGTGCCACCACTTCCATCTGGGACGTGGGACTTGGTCACTGTCTGTTTCAGAAAACTGAGCTTCAGCATCAGTGACGTCGGCCCAGAGAATCGGTGGGGATCAAGCCTTGATGGCGAACCTTCCGTACGAGGAAGGTGACTACGTGTCCCTGTCCTCTGTCAATTTTCCTCAAACATTTAATTTTACCTGGAAAAGCTCAACTGCTAACATTAAAGTTGCTTCATTGCCAAGTGATAGATTCGAGGGGTTCTAGTAGATAAATTTCCCAGCAGAATGGAAAGTGATAATGCAGACCCAAAGTGTTCTGAGCCCTATTTATCTTGAGAAGAAATATCCAGTACGATTCATAACCAACTCCATTTGTATACCCTCTTGCTAAGATAATACTGAACGAAGTCTTTCTGACAATATCTCGTCTTTTCTTACCTTCGGTTCTGGGGGTTTTTGGCTCTAGCGCACTGCCGGTGCCATCTGCACTGTGTTTCCCACCTGGACACTCTTAGCCAAAAGTCACGAGCTTTTGACAGAGCGGAACCTGCGCTCCCAAAGTTAAATGTGGCATGCTTAGGGTCGCCTTTTGTGACGAATTTTCTGGCTTCATAGGCTGACTTTATATAGATTGACTACCTCCCCTCTTCTCTGGAAACAACAGCTCTGCCCATGGTGTCTAATCTATACGATTCCACAGCAGTTACCCAGATACAGCCCAGCGTATATAACCCTCTGACTGGAGAAGGTTAGTGCCTGTATTAATCAAGTATGATGTTCGTTCCATTAATAACTCTATCCTAACAAAAGTTAAAACTATTTTAAGATCCTATCAAGAAAGGAATATACTGAACTATAGTTTCTCTACATTATTAGCGTATCAGAGAAATGTATACAAAGGGAAGCAAGCTCAGATAATTGATTTACCTAAATAATTTAGATCATGCATTCAAACTTTTAAAGAACTCTCAAGTTTAATACCTGAGGGCCTTGTGCTATCATCTAGCAGATTTAAAGCAAAAATGCCATGTGCTTGATGAATAGATGTCTCAGTCCTAAACACAATCGGTGGGTTCTCAGCTTTTAAGCTGGAACAGGGAGCAAAAATGTCGGTAGCTAAATAAAGAAGGAGTTATGGAATTTAAATATTTATAGTGCATTATTTTAGTCTACAAGATGCAGATGCTCATATTAACTTTTGGCATTTTAAAGCATTTGATTACATTATAATTACACACAGTGATCTCCAATTTGATTTATTCACAAAGAACCAGAGTTGGTCAGCCCAGAAAATATTTTTTTTCGCCAAGAAAGTCCAGCATATTTGGATCACGTTCTTAGTCTTGCTAAGCTTCTACAAAGATATTTACAACCCAAACTGCAGCCAGCTGCTCGGTGATTCCTGCTCAGTTGGGGAATACCTGGATGATGCAGAGGCCGGCACAGCAGACTTTGTGCCTACTTTCTCCTATCCCGGACATCTATCTGATTCTTGCCTGCCAAAATGAGCCTTTGAGATCATTGTCACTCTGTAAATATACTCTAACTTGCCCTGAAATAATCAAAATCGTAGCCTTTCTTCAGCTGTGTTTCTTATCAGTTAGGTAGCTCCAGGACTTGGGCTAACGTTTCCCAGTAATGTTTGTACACAATATTTACTCTCTCTTTAATCTATTACTGTTGCCTTCCTTAGTCCCCTCTCCTGATTCAAGAGTATAAACATTTAAACTGGTGACAGAGGTGGTCCCCATAGTCAGTGGAGCATGCGTATTTTGGGTACATAATAATTTAAGATTGCTCTTAGGTTTTATTTTTGCATCTACTGTGTATAGCAGTAGGATCAGAATTGTTTCAGCTCTGGGTAGTCACACCTTCACCTTCCTGGCTTTGTAGCTTCTTACAGTGATTTTCTAGTAGTGATTTACAGTCCGCGTCTATCATTTACATCTTCTAGTAGTTAGGAACCTGACTTACATGGCAATATCAAAAGTGAAAATCTAAATGGATTGGTTAAACTACACGTGACATCGTTGAAGAGTGCGAGCTGTGGTGCCTTCAGAGGGCTCAACACAGCGATATGATCACTAATCACAAACTGGTGGAGCAGTGTATGTAGATCAACAGTATTTGATTAAAGATAGTGGTCTTAAGGCAGGTTTTTGGCAGTGCCAGGTATTTTAGGATGCTCAGAGCCAGGGACTAGATCTGCAGTGTAGTCTGGTTGTGCAGCACTGTGCCATCGCCATCAGAGAGAGAGTGGTCCGAGTGCTTGCCCAGTGGGAGACTGGCTGGAATTACACCCTCAACCCCGTGGGATTCAAACTCATATCTGCCACCTGCAGGGATGCTTCCTGCCCATGGTGCAGAAGTGATGAGCTTTTGAGGGACCTCAGGCCGCAGAGGAGATTGAACTCCTGCGCCAGCCTCTCGCCACCAGGCTGTTAGGGTGGGCAGCTTTGGTGCCCTCCTTCCCTTTCACGTCAAAGATGGCTCATCGTCTGTGCCCAAGGGGAAGCCTCTTTCCTGACATCTCTTTATTCTTGTTTTTGCTCAATAAGAATAAAAGTTTACAAAGCTTTAGGCTGTGGTATTCCAGAGTAAAGCTGGGTCCCTAGTCAGGAAGAAATGACCAGGCTGCCCTTTAGTTTATCTCCTCTCACAAAGTTGTAATGAACGTATCTCCTTCAAAACCACGCTTTTGTCCAAAGACAAATGGAAACAATTCAGAGGAAGCTCAAATGGGTGCAGGAACAGTCATTTCTCTAGACTTGAGCATAACTTTGTTTTTAAAAGCCTCGCTGTTTTTTTTATAACTAAAGGCCGTGTATGGCGTGTGACCAGAAACGCCAAGAGCCTCAGAGGCAGATGACAGACAGACAGGCTCCCTGACACAGCCTGGGCAGCAGCTCAGCGCAGCAGGAAAAAGACCTGCTAAATCCTTCAAAAAAGACAAAATGCGAAGGATTGCTGACATCAGCCTGCAGTTTTCAGAGAGAATTTACAGGGATATGGAATAATTGTACTATGCCTTGGCTGCTTCTGTTTTCAAGCTAAACGCAAGAGTAAATATTATAGCTTTCAATGTATATCTATTTCTTGGCCTGTTTACACCTTCCTGGTTTTGCACTCTTTAAGTGGTTACAGGACCTACATCAGAAATATTGTTTAATATTCAATCAGCTTGATTTTCAATCTGACTTTTTAAATTTTTTTAACGTATGCTAGTTTATTACCTGATAAAGACCCCTGAAGATACAGGGGTTACAGTTTTACATGATCTGTCTATTGATAGGTACTGACGTATGTATAGATGTGCATGCACACACACATACATACAGTGCAGCTTTATAGCGATTTGTGTGCCATAGGTTTGTGTTGAATAACATCACCTGACTACATGTTGTCACGCAGGCATTTTAGATAAGTTGGTTTGTTTTGCTAAGGGAACATGTGGTGTAAAAGCAGAAAATAAAATGAGGGAATCGTAGAATAATTCAGGCTGGGAGGGACCCCTGGAGACCATCTGGGCCAAGCCCTGCTCAAAGCAATTACAAATAGATCAGTTGCTCAAGGACTTGTCTAGTCGAGTTTCTGCTCAATGCAGATGCAAACTAACCATAACGCCCCCTGCATCCTCCTGTAGTTACAGGCTGTCTGATGTGGACAACAGCAAGAACCTGTGTCTGCTGATAGCAAACACGAAGTAAAAGATCTTTACTATCACCTCGAATGTTTCATAACTCTGCCTGGGGGAAGCTAATTAAATAGGTATAATTAAGCATAAGATACGTGAAATTTTACTGCACGCATCTGTATTAATTTGAGAAATAGCTATATGTGACCATATAGTGAAAATAATGAAATACAGGTAAAAAGGAAATAAGGCCTATTTGAACGTTTCCAGCTCTGTGGACGGTGCCTCTCTCTTTGTCTTTTAATAAGTCCAAAGAAACGTGAAAGTCCTTGTGCATCCATCTACGTTTGCTGAAGCTGCTTGAATTCTTTGTAACCCTTACTCAGCGCGGAGTAAAAACTGAAATATGCGATTGAGACTGTAATTAACGCTGCACAGTTTCACTTAGTCTCCTTAGTCCACATTGTCAGTTCTGCTTGGATGTTTTCTACCCGGAGTCTATAATTTTAATCAAGCAGTATCTGTTTTGAGATGTTGTCTTGCATTAACATCATCGTAATTCAGACAGTCAAAGGAAGATAAGGGTTCTTTGGATTTTGTGCCTCCCTTCCCTGCCTGGTTTCCATTTGATTTTCTCAGCCCGGTTCCCTCGCTGGCCCTTTGTGGCTCTTTGGGTGATGGGGGTGACAGGTCCGCCACCTCCTGCACATGAGGGACAGAGTCTTTAAGGCGGTGTGAGAAAAGACCTCCTCACCAACGTTCTACCTGGGAGCAGGTAATCCGCAGCTGATGAACCTCTCTTGAATCTCTGAGGAAGCTCTTTTTAAGAAAAAAACAGCCATCAAGTCATGTCTGGATACCAGTGGCCATATGAGCCTGTACGGCTCGTCGCTCCTCTCTGGAATGGGCATCAGACATCAAGGCTGAAGTTTGGCATTGCTGCCTCCAGCCACCCTCCCCATATTGCAATTCCTGCTCCCGGGCTGTGGTTGGCCATCCCTCCGGTTGTGCTGATACAGCTGTTTCTGCAGCCACATTGTAAACCACAAGTGAGATGACCGAGGTTTAAAAAATCCCAGCTAAACAAAGCCTTCCCTTCCCTCTCCAAAAATAAAGGGGTGCGTGGAAATGGCTGGACCTTCTTAAGCTAGCCTTAGCAACAGAGAAAATGGAATGACATCTTAATAGTGGTTATGTGCTTGGGAAGAAGTTATGCTGAAGTCATTGCCTTTAAATGTAATTAATGGTTATCTAGAACCCCCTAATTTCCTGCTCAAAATTGTTGGCAAATCCACGTTGTTGGATCTGTGCGACCTGCTGCTTTGTAAATCTGAATTAAACACGTTACTGTGATTTTAAGTTTAGAGAAGAAAATTAAGCTTTTGAAAATACCCAATGCTTGCCACAAGGCGCGTTCCTGGAGGGGATAAAATATGAGAGCTGAAATATGCTCCACGTTGAACAATCCTCCAAAACTCAACGGTGTCTTTGAGCTAATATGTAACACCAACTTTGAATTTAAGTTATCATTAACTTAGAGGGTAATACCTTCCTTCCCAAGGATTCCTGGAAATGTGGTGGAGTTACTGTTTATTTTTCTTCTGTGAAGAACCTAGACTCTTAAGCCAAATTCCCTGTTGGCTGAAGATATCTACTGAATTCAAGGATACACAGCTTCTCAATAATCCTGGGTATCACTTCAGTTTTGAAGGTATATATTGCTTCTGAGCCCCTATATCAGTTGTATCCTCCTCTTTATATCGCATTTCAGAAAAAAAAAAAACAGCAGGAACATTGCATGTAATTTTAAGTTAGCAATTACTGTCTTTTGGGCTGTGATGACTGGAAGTTACTGGGGTCTGTGCTGGTGAAGTCGATTGGGCCCTCTGAGCTGAAGTACTGTGGCTTACAGTTTTCTGTTTCAACCTTGCATTTCATGTTAGATCATCTTCCATTACAAGTCAAGGCTGTGTGAAAAGCAGGCGGTGTTCTAAAATTGACAGTCAGCATGTCTTCCTCCCATTTGGTAAAAAAAAAAAAATTGCCAGCAAGTCTTTGTAATGGTATTTTAAAGTCAAAGATATCAGATTTACAGAGAGTATGTTAAAATATCGAATCCTTCAAAGATTATATTGCAGATGTTTTTCAGAGCAGAGATTTACGGGGGAGGAGGCCGCGCTGTTTGTAAGGACGCCTGCCCGCTGCTGCGAGGAGCGGGCCGTCGCTGCCTCTGCCCAGCCCAGGCTCCAGAAAAGGGGAGAGAGGAATATTATTTCCAAGCATTTTAGCTTGCCGCCTGAGAGAAAACGAGTGTCAGCGCCTGGATGCTGTGCCCGTCCCTGCCTCAAGTGCTTAGAAATGACATGTCTGTCATCTCTCTTCCCTGGCTGGAGCCAGCACAGGTGACGAGTTAAGTGCAGTAATAGCCGTCACCAGCCTGAGCCTGTCTTCCTCCTTGGCTAGCCCTGTCCTCATCATTTCCCATCTGACCTTGGTCTCTACCTGCTGTCAGGCCGGTAGGACCTTTGCTTCATCTCGCTTTTCCTTTCAAACCTGATCTTGGACCTCACCTATTTCCCTCAAAACCTGATGCTCCAGCTTCCCCCGGCAGCTGCCGAGCTGCGGGCGGGCTCTCTGCAGGCAGGGTGGACAGGCTCTCAGAGCAGGCTTTAGGGCATGGAAAGTGATTAAAAGTCATTAGAATGAAATTATTTTTTGCAAACTTTGAGGCATGATATATTACACTGCACTTTTCCCAGGACTTTTCTGTGTAACGGCATCCAGAGAGCAGCCCGGCACTGTCTGTCACTGAGCCAAGCCGATGAAGCTTTTAGATCTGAGGTTTTATGTCATCCAACTAACAAGTCATACTGGGAGCAGTTTGCAATTTAAGACTTATAAGTTTTGACTATCCAACGTCCTCTCTTCAAGTTGCTTATTCCCCAGTTATTGCATGCAGTTAATTTTTTTACTGGGCATGTTTACATGGAGGTATTTATTTTTCTTTTTAGACTACTTTCATAGTCATATCATGGAAAGGGAAGTCTATTGTAAAAACATTTTTGCTTTACTGTGTCTTCTTAGACCTAAGGCCAGAATGAGATCTCTGGGTTGACTCCTTGTGCATTAGATTTCGGTTTCCACCAAGGCATCCCTGCACAAGACCAAACATTACAGTTAAACCATTTCAGTTCCAAAGAGACCAAAGCTCTTCAGGGTTCAGACAGAGAGCAAGAGTAGCCAGGGTACAAGGCAAGAGATGACCAGATGGTTTCGTACCAGACAAACCATAGCCAGTGCTGTAGATGACACTATAAAACCAGTCTTCTACGTATTCTTACTCACATCATACCAACGATGTCCTGTGAGGGGACACAGCACGGGTTGCCCTAGAACCACCACACCCTCAGTAAGGGGCATGGAGAAGAGCACAGTACTGCTAGCACAGGAGAAGAGAAGAGCAGAGAGACACCAGGTGCCCAACAGCCAGTCCACATCGTCAAACTACTTATATTATGGTTTTCCTATTAAATGAAACAGAGCCTTTTGCATCTGTAACTTGAATAGGAAACCTTCCCAGAAAATCCAGGTGCTGTGTAGTTGATTCGGTTTGTTGGTCTTCTTTCTGAGTTAACAGTGAAGCAGTTCTCCAGCATAAACACAGACACCCCCGTGAAGACAAATGTGTAGATATAGAGGTTTATATTTAATGTTTTTATTATTTTTTCTGCTGTAATATGGAAACCATGGCTGACAACCTTTTGGCAGATTAGGGATGAAGATTTTTACTCAGAATCAAAATGACTAGCATGTAAGCAAAGAGCAGTGCTTGGATTACATGAGAAGAAAGCAAAAGCGAATGATAAAGGAAAAAACTTCTACACGTGTAAGCAAGCCAACAAATAAAATATAATTTTGTAAATGTAATACATGACCATCTCAAGTTTAGTCCATGTTTTTTGGCTGTAAATAAAAACCATTGTGGCAAATTTGTACAACAGAACCTTTCTTAAAAAAAAAAAAAGGTAATTATCCTTTGAACTTTAAAAAATCAAACCAAACCAAACAAAAATCCAACCACCCAGAGACTGAAATATTGTAAAAAACAATCTCTGAGGTCTAAGTAGCTCTAGAATCCGTGCCATGTGGGTCACACGTAATATGTTCAACTAACTATCAAAAGTTTTCACACGTTATTACCCTTTCTGTTTTGGCACCTGTTACACATCTTTGATAGGCTCGCAAGAGCAGGAGAGCATGCGTTTCCCAGGACAGGGAAGCCAAACCTAAAAGCAAAGCGTGTGTGCTCAAGCCAGATGTCCTCAGTTCATACCCCACTGGCGGCTCTCCCGCCGGCGGCAGGCACGCACAGGCTGACAAGGGGCCCGCACCTCACCGTTTCACCCAGCACCTATTGCTTGACGCTGCTCTCCGTGCTGCAGTGGAGGTTAAACTCCACCATTTCCACCTCTTACCTTGCGTCTTCCGTTGGGTGCAAGGGTCTTCTGTGAAGGATGGTGCTTGGCTTTTTACATCTGCTCTTCCCCCTTGCATCCTCACATTTCTTTCTGCTCCGCACACATTTCCAAGCCCAAAAGCAAAATGAACCTCGTCTGCATTTGAGACCTGAGGCTGTCTGAGATTTTACAAGGTGCTCGTCCCTCAGCACTGTGCTGATGAAGTGGAGGGACCTGTCAAGGTCAGATGTAGTCTGCTGCAGAACAGTAGTCAAACAAAAGTCTCTTGGGATGCTGTCTAAGATCCCTATTAGACTCTTCGTTGTCTGGGAATATTTCAGCCTTGGGAGGGAAGTAGCAATGATCTTTGAGGTGCTATCTAGTGAAAGCTCCATCAAAGGAAGGAGAGACATAATGGTGCTGGGAAAGGGAGCGGGAACTTCAAACACTTCATTAAATGTCAGTGAGTAACATATCATCCGGGTATAGTCTTTGGACAAAAATGAAATAATCTGCAAACAGCTTGGATGAAGGGTAAAAATGTTAAAAATACACTGTTAATGTGATAAAATAAGACTGGATGCTGCAAGTCATGGCACACCATGGCTTTCAGGAAATACAGCCCTGAAGAAGTACAAAAGGCCTTTAGTTTGAGGTAATGAGGTGCATCTAATTATATTTAAGAAAGAACAGCAAGAACTACTTAGGAATACACTACCCACCCTTTTCCTTCCACGAGGGCCAGGCAGAATCCCAGTCCTGAGACACCGTTATTTTATAAAGGGTGAGGATTTCAGAGAACATCACAGAAAACAAGTTTATTTTCCCATAACTGTGGAAAAAAAAATGGCAAAGTCTTTCTTGTCTGTTCTCTTCTTCCTCTCAATAACTCCCATTAGGGGAGGGGAAAAAAAACACACAACAAAAAACAACCAGGCCAAAATAAGCCCGGCCGTCATGAGAAATGAAGGCTGTCAGAATGACATCTGACACCATCGGGCCACAGCTGAAGAACAAGGGAAAAGTTTTCGGACGACTGTCACTGACCCATAGTCCCTCGCTCCTAACCTTGCTCTCCAACATATGTTTCTCATTTCCTTGCTTATAGCTGGTCCAAGCTAATGATATGTGTTTTGGCAGCCATCCCATGCTTGGCATAGTGCCTGCCTTGTTCTCATTGTCTCCGCTACTTACAGAAACCCCTTTCTCCGTCTTTCTCTCTCTCAGAAAATCAGCTTTGTACAACTCCAAGTATGCAAAGCAGCTCTTGCTGCCAGAGCTACCATCTCCAAGGCTCCTCCACCCTGTGTCCCCCGTCCCAGCCACCACTGGCCAGACACACCAGCAGAAGTGCAGGGAGACTGCCGAGGAGCGGGACTTGAGCTGGGGTGGAAAGAGTGGAAAATCAAACATATTGGCCCGTTAGAGCCTTGCTAAAAATACGGAGAGCAGAGCTATTCTGAGGGACGATGGCATGGGAAAGCTCTGCCTGGAATCCTGGGTCCCTCCGAGCAGACAGGGCTCTCCGGCAGACGTGGGAAGGGGAATTTGCTCCAGCCCCGAGGGGAAGAGGGCACCGCTCTTGGCAGATGCTGACTGGGGGCCGGGAGATGCCAGGACAGTTCGTTTCTATCTGCAATCAATAATAATTGTGGATAAGCGCGGGGAGTGCGTTCTGCAGGGCATAGCGCTGGCCTGGGAGCCAGCAGCCCAGGCTTCCATTCCCAGGTCAGCCGCTGGCTTTCTGCGGGACTTGGACCCAGCCTAGGCATCAGTTCAGGCTGTGCCTGAATAACCCTCTCCTTAAAGCGCCGCAGGTACTGGCGCGTGGGACAGTGCCGGAGGATCAGAGCTGCTGCTGCCTTCGGAGCGCTCGCTCACTGTTACATCTCGACACGTGGATATTTGCCATTCAGCTTTGTGTTGGCATGGGGAAGCGGGTCCTGTGGATCAAAAAGAAAAGGCCACTGCCTCTTCACGAGGCATAAATAACCGAAAAGACCACAACAAACAGAACAAGTGCTAGCAGCGAGCAATACCCTAGGCTACGAAACAGCTTTGCTCCAAAGGGTTTTCAACAAATCCTGGTATTTTCTTCTTATAACCTTCCCCACACCAAAAAATTTAACTTGTGTTTTAGTCTGGGCAGTGTTTTAGCCGCCCTAGGTAAAACTAGGGTTTTTACAGAAACTCTGCAACTACTTCAACGGCATGCGCTTCGCTGTAGGATGCAGACATTTACGATTCTATTGTATGTATTTACATATCAAAGGCTCCATAACCAGTCTGTCCTCGGTAATCCTGCTACCACTAGGACATATATATCTATAAAATGCATATATATGTTCTCAGTTAGTGTCCAAACTAATCTTATTTTTTACTAGCAGAGGAAGTGTAAAATCCAACACACGGTGCTCAGGTTAAATTGTTGTCCAGTGGGCATTCCTTAGGATTTTGCACCCGATCTGTTGGTTCTTAGGCTATTGTCACCTTTCTTATATCCAGGTCAGGGTGAAGGACTCTCACTAACTCGGATAAATCATCAGGAATTAGTCTCTGGCAACAAGAAAGTCATGCCATCTTTTTAAAGATACAGAGCCAATTAACTCCAGCAGCAGTCACTCCGCCGTGTTTGTTGCAAACTATTTATTTTCATTTTTGAAATAGGGAACAATAGAATTTCAGCAGTTAACTCGTACTCAGCATGATGAAAGCGAAACTTAAATTTTTCCTCCTTTCCTCCTCTCTTTTCTGACACTGTCATCCACTTTAGTGTCTGCTCTTTTAGAGCCTGGTCCAGTGTCACTGAAGTTAATAGGAGATTTTCCATTCTCATTGTACGAGAGCAGGAGCAGGCCATTACCAGGGCTCATAACCTCCTTGCCACATTCGGCTATTTCCTCTTTGTTCCTGCTCCTCGTATCAAGGTCATTGCTGAACACTTTTTATTCTTTCCCTGCACTATCTACGGAAACCATTTCTTACACAGAAACTTTACTCCGCGTTCTGTGATCTCAGGTGCTGACTGCGGTGACCTCCGCGGTTCTAGCCTTCCTGGTTATCATGGTGTAATTTAGGTGAGAAGGGACCTCCGGAGGTCACCTTGTCCGAACCCCCAGTGAAAGCAGGGCCAACAGAAATCAAGTTCCTGAGGACCTTCTCCAGTCAGGCATTAAAAATCTCTGCAACCTCTCTGGACACCTGTTCTACTTTTTGACAACTTTCATGAAACATTTTTTCGAGTATCAACTCATAATTTTCCTTGTTCAGGCTTCTGCCGCTCACCCCTTCACTGCACGTTCCCACAAAGAGCCTGCCTCCATCCTTTTATGGAGGAAACAGCCCCTGTTCCTCAGGCTATCCATGTAAACTCCTCCACCCTGCCCGCCGATCCAGGTCGGTGCTATGAAGTTTGATTCCTTTCTGAAGCATGCTCCGAGTCTCTGCTGGCGACAGCTCCCGGTGCCCAGCGTCACGGGCCAGGGAGCCGGCTGGGGCCAGCATGTGCCGTGTCCTGCGCCCCACAGGTCCCTGTGAGCAGGGTGCCCGAGATCAGGTGAGGGTTTTTGCACAGCCCAGGGGCTCCGGCTGCCCCCAGCAGCTCTCGCACCCTGTTTCGGCGTGATCCTGAAGGCAGCTCTCCTGGGCAGCGCTGCCGAGCGGCGTCACTGGGAGGGCAGGTCGCAGACCGTGCTGGCAGCTGCTGTGCAGCCGGATCCGTGCTCGGAGGCGGTGGGGATCAGCGCGTGCTCCATGGACGAGCTCCTCTGCCCACCTGCAGCCAGTCGGTGAGGACGGGACGGGGTCCGAACCCTGCTGTGCCTGTCTCCGACCCAGCCAGTGTCTTCTCCGGTTCCTGCCTCCTGGCTCAGGACCGTCTCACGCCGCTGGCCGGCAGACACCGCTGCCGTGGTCTCACCTGCTGCCGTGCTCTGTGCCTGCCCAGCCCACCTGCCCTGCCCCGGCCCTCTCGCGGGAGGACTCGTCTCTGCCTGCCAGGACGTCCCTGAGGATGCTGGCCTCATGTCACGGCTGCCCGCAGCACGCACGACCTGCAACCAGCAGGTCCGTCTTGCTGTTCCCTTACGTGTTCTCAGCTCCCACCACTGCTGGGTTATGGTTACGTTAGAGGTTCCCCAAGGCTGTCTTTCCCACCTAAGGAGTTATGTAAATATATAAAATATATTCATATCGGGGCATGGATGCTAAAACATTATTTGGACCTTTAAATCAGGCTTTGTTCCTTTGTAAGAAAAACAGCTCAGCTTTAACACAGCTTTGGAGCTCAGTGTAGGAGTATCTGAAATTCTGGTTTGCCTTATGGGATGTCAGATTGCAAGGTCACTGCTGGTCTTAAAACCCAGAGCACAGATTTCTGTGTCGTGCCTTTTGGAGCTGCAGCAGTTGCAGTGTAACCTGAAAAAGTCTGGTGGCTGACGGTGGGACAGCCACCCTGCTCTTGGGAGAGAGCTTTCTGGTTAAGCTCTTGGGTTGTGCCATCCATCTCCTGGTCAGGAAAATACTTGGTCTCCACTGCAACCCACCGCAGAGCGTCTTCACTGCCTCAATTGCAGGGAAATCTCGTCCTTCTTGTGGCAAAGTTTCATGTTGTCTAAAACTGTGGGGCATCAAAGAGGGGTGCAAGCAGGTATGAAAATCTCTCCGTTGTTCCAACATGACATTATTGCTAAGAGGATGGTGAGTTTGTTGGGTGAGGCTTGGCCAGGTTTGTGTACACGAGCACTTCTCTTGGTGCGAGGCTTCTGTCGGAGCACGGGGCGGATGGGCAGGTGCCCTGGGGGGACGTGGGGCTCCAGCGCAGGACAGTAGAGCTGGTGTTTAAGTGGTTAAAATATCCCCACATTTCGTTCGTCTTGGGTTTCTCATAAACATTCAGCAAAGCACTTTCATTCAATCACACGTATTAACTACTTAAGTTCCCCTCTCCAAGGATGTGGATTGTTATTTTATGCCAAATGTGCTGTAATTAAGTTTGACATAAGCACATGGATTAAATATGTGGTTTGGTGGGCAAATGGGAGATGGCTTTTCCTTCTGGCCATATGGAGAATGCAGCCAAACGATGTGAGGGGGGGGAGATAATTCTTTACTCTTTATTTTGTTGTTCAGTGTTGTCTCTTTTATTAAAATTGCACAGGTTAGTCAGCTAGTGCCAAGAACATCAGCATTCATTTAACCGCTTCAGCAGGAAGTTAACACCAGGCATTACCCTGGCTTGCTTTGTGTAGTGAAATATATGTATGTATATGTATACGTATACAGATATGATTTTGGGGCTAGCAGTTTTAGAGACAGCATATACTGGATAATAATAGATTATTACTGGATTATCAGTGAAGTTTTTCCTGAGACTGACCACATTATTTTTTTTTCGAATTGTCACAGTAAGTATCCTAGTAAGAATACTGCGCCTTTCAGTGTTACTTAGAACATTGTTCTGCACTTTATCATTCTCTTGTTGTAAGTTACGTCTTGCAATGATAAAGAGGCCTCATTGAGGGCCTTCGTTGTGGTGGTGGTATTATTATTTGTTGCTACATCCTACGTTTATGTCTAAATCAGGATATGGTTGTCATAGTGCTTGCTGCTAAACTCATGAGAAAACGTGACAATTATTCCATAAATATGACTTTCTAGTTTAAGGCCAAAGACAATAGTAAAAAACATGGAGGTAAGGAGATGAGGAAGATGAAGATTGCATCCTCATGAACAACAGGCACAGAAAATTATAATTCCAAATGAAATACATTTTAAATGCCACAGAAAAACATTAACTTTCTACATTCCTTAACATCTCCCTCCTCTCCTGTGAAAGTTGGCTCTAGAGTCAGTTATTATTAGTGTATTAATTTATTGAATATTTATTTCTTTTCCTAATTCTCTGTATTTCCAGCACCTTCGCTCTCTCTCGGTTCAGTTCCTGAATTCTGCCATCTGATATAACATCTTACACCTCTTTGTTTAGAAACCAACCTTTTGGTCGGTAGACCAAAGTTAGTCATGATTTTGGGTGTCCAGCTTGAAATGCTGCAAGGGGACTTGATTTTCAGACAGTCATTGTTATCTAGTGGCTAAAATTCTGTCTTAGGAAAGGACCTAGGCTCATGCTAGATAACTGAACACGAGCATCGTAGTGATGTGTTTGTAAGAGCTAACGAGGTTCTTCGCCGTGCACCAAATGAGCATCACAAAGCGTATTGCACCACTTGCGAGGCTGCTGTCAGGGTTACGGCTCTCATCGGTGAGTTTAGTTCTGGTGAATGTATCTCAGAAAGAAAACTGTGCAGAGTTTAGGGAAGAGCTGAAACAAGGATTGGTGATCTGGAAAACGTACCTTGCAGTGAAAAATGGAGAAACTTAATCTAGGTATTTTATCTAATGAAACTAGTAGACTGTTAGCACAAGTTATTTAGGGAGATGAAGAATCTATGTCACCTAGCATTTATAATTGAAGATTGAATGATGTCTTTTCAAAAGGTACGCTGCGGCTCTCAGAGAGGATGAGCTTGGTGCAGGAATGAACGGAAGAGCAGCTGCATTTGTGCCCGTGGGGCGGCCGAGCCAGGTCTCATGAAACGTGTCTCTCTCACGCAATGCGTTTTGGTGCTGGGTAACTCTGCGTGCAGATACGGTAGCACAGGGGAGGTCCTGGTGACATGAGCACCGGCAGACCCAAACAGATGTAGACCCAGCGGTGGCAAGTAGGTGTCCTGCCTCCAGCTCCGGATTGAGTTTGTCAGCCCTTGCTCAGGGACCCCTCGCCCTGAGCAACTGCGCTTAAAACTTCAGTTATCTCTTCTGACATGGAAATCTATTGCTCTATTACAGATTCGGAGGGGGACACACACATAAGTAAGAAAAGCAGTTCTTTCCAGAGGAGAAAAAGGAGAGAGGAAAGAGGAATCATTAGCTGGTTGAGAGCTGAACGACCCATAGGAGGAGGTGCAGGGAAGACTCTATTACACTGGGTTTAACAGTGTGCTTTGCAAGAAATTGCTTCTGTCAGTGATCTTTCAAATGGACTAGATGTAAAAGGAAGGTGGGCCATAAGATTGTACCGATCTTCATAACACTATCATCGTTCTCTGATGTACTGATACAAGTATATTGGTTTGGGTTGAATTTTGGTTGGTTGGCTTCATTTTTTTTTACTTAAAACCATAGTCTGGTGTATGTACTGACTAGAAAATAGGAAAATAAGAGATGGGAAAGCTGGAAAACTCTGCCAAGAAATAAAAAAAAATCACAGGATTAATGCATCTTCTGCATTGTACGAAAGGGTTATCTCCTATAACTACTTGTTATGTAGACACCCAATGAAACGTCACTTCTACAGGGAAAAAAATGGAACAAATCTGGAAATGTGTTCAGAGGAACTTACTACTTGAACTACTTCTGGTGACAAAGAACATAATTTAAGGTTATTCTAGGAGTTATACGCCTTCACAGCAGACTCCTTTGACTTACAACTGCTGTCAGTTCCTCTGGCGTGTACTTCTGAAACATTCAGCAATGGCTGCTCAGTTAAAGTAAGCAGCAGCCTCAAATATAGCTTATTTTTCAACATGCAAAAAGTTGTAATCGTATCACATAGGGAAAATGAGCTCGCTCAGTTTTCTGCAATTTTTTTAACCACAAATTGATTGGTATAAACAAGGTTGCTTTTTAGAGACTGTATATAAACAGAGCAACGCTGGGCTGCAAAACCCCCGCAGAACAACTAAGGAAGATCGAGTTCAATATAGACATGCAGAAATCTGAAATTGTATTGAAATGTAATTAATTTTAATTTTTCTAAAAACGATACCTTTCTCCAATGAGACGTCTTATTTCCAAAGTATTTGGAAGAAAACTAAGACCAATTCCTATCCAAGCATGTCTTCTGCATGGTCTTTAGAGACAAGGGTGCATTACCAAGGTCTCAGAGACTTTCCTTAGCGCTCCCCGGAAATGGGCAATTCTTTCCTTTTGCAATTACCCTCCCAAAAGATGTGACACCTGGGAAGGCTCCTAGACCATCATAACACAGTGTTCATCTCCTAAGAGAGACGTCAGGAAGCCAGCTCGACAGGTGAAGAGGTTGAGCGGTCACTAGTTTTATCAGTCCAGGCATAATAAATCTCCCGAGGTTTGCAAAGACAACTATGCAAAACCATATTCTTTCTCTTTCTCCAAAAAGCACCATAACATTCATCTACAAAGTTAGAATCTTTTAAAAAACGTCAAACGTTTTGACATGCTGTGCAACAAACGAAGAAATTGCTAAGATGACTCATAAAAGCCAAATTCCCAAACTGAGGTCTGGCACTGAGTGGATGGAGTTGGGAGGGACACAGCCGTGGCAGGGAGGTTGTCCCTGTGATGTCTGTCCGTCTGTCCTGCTGGCAGGCACAGGGTGGCCAGGATGGACCATGCCGGCTGCGCGAGGGAGGTCCTGCTCTGCCCACGGCTCCCAGGTGCTCCTGCCTACTTCCAGTATCCTTAAACACAGACGTGTACTAAGAGCTTTGCCCTCAAATGTGTGTCCACACCATGGCAGTGGCTCTTCGAGGACAGTGCTTCCACGGAGGACGGAGGCGGTGGTGGGTGCCGCGGGGCGGGGGGTGCACATGTCAGTGCCCCCGGCTGCTGCACAGAGACCTGGGGGCTGTTACGCTGAAGGTGCGAGTTTCACATTGCCGCCTGCTGATAATTGTTCTTTGATCGGGTCAGATAACCTGTCTGTGACAGCAACGACAGAAACAAACAAAAATGTGACTTAAATTCAGGGTCTTTGCAAGGGGCAGGTCTGCAGGTTCCCTCCGACCCTCCCAGTAAGGCAGTAGAGTTATCCCGGGATTTAGGAAAAGTTCTTATTCCCAAGGGAAAGGAACCACTAAAGTTTCCGATAACCAGTTTGGTTCTGTGACCTGGCATTTGGGAGGGGGGTTTGTCGGGTTTTTTTGTTGTTATTTTAGGGGAGGGTGTAAGGCTAAACTCTACACGGTTTTGCATGGTGGGGTGGAGGGGGAGCCTGTCCTGCAATCCACAGGTGTGGTCTGCATCCCAACAGGGATTGCGGAAGGTTGGGGGTTTGGTATGCCTTTCTCTTCACAGAAGTCAAAATTTCCAATGTGAAAGCAATTTTCTCATCAAAGCATCACCGTGGTTTCCTTTAATATTCATATTTCTTTTCTGACAAAGAAAAGAATCTGTCCCCACCATTCCTTATGACAAGTCAAACAAAAATCAGATGTAATTTTAATGCCTTACTGATATATTAGAGAATTTTGCATTAAGAGCTTTCAGAAATCCTTATTTATCTTTTTTCTTTACGTAAATGAAAGCATTTAATCTTAACATGTTCTGCGTAAAATTTTATTTTAGAATTTTATTGTTTCCATAGTCTTGTTTCTTGTCTTGTTTCTTGTCCAAGTTTTCTTGCCTTGAATAAATCAGATTCTCTTTCCTTCTCTGTTTATTTTTCTGTTTAATTTCAGAATTATCCAGTGTAAGACAGACGCCCCAATTCATTGAAGTACATAGACCTGCATTAAAAGTCCATATCCATTCAGGAAAGATATTAAGCATACACATAAATCCCATGAACATCAAAATTAATCATGTTGCTGAAATAGGTCCATTGACATTTTGCTTTGAAAACTTTTCTTTTATTGCTTCGTTATACTCAATTCTGGCCAGTGTTTCTCTCATTCCTTATTTGCCTTGCTGAAATTGAGCGTAATTACTACTCATTTATTAGGGTTAATTTTTGTCCCATTTAAAAATCTAACTGAATTATGATCCTTGTTGCCTAGCTTCCCCTTAACTACAATTAGGCCTTCATTATTACTTGTACCTAAAAAAAAATAGAATTCTTTTGATATGCTGTAAGAAGCATTTTCCAGCATCAGATCATCAAACCTCACCGACTTACTGCTTTGCAAATTACTGTTCATGTCAGTGTGACTTAGAGCCCTCATCATTAGTGGTTCCCAGAATATACGTTTCTTTAGATGCTTTATCAAGAATTGCTATACAGTATAGAGACTTGCTTCACATACGTAATTTACATGTTGAGTCACCGTCACAAATTTTATTTTGAGTTTTAACTGGCACAATCCACGGTTGCGTGGTTTTCCCTCTTTCTTCTTTCTGGGGTTTCACAGTCCTTTTCTCGTATCAGTTAACTTCTTATTAAATTAGCTCATAATATCAGACAGCAAGTGCTAGCTGACTCTGTCAGGAAATGTTGGTTTTCTCCTTTTTGAGCTACATTCAGTACGTACCCTTGGTTCCTCCAATGTCTTTCAGTTCAGCTGCGGCCAAACCTCCCTTCTGCATCAGCTCGTTGTTCCTCTTCCCCTCTTCGGTCTCCCCCAGCAGCCTTCTCCACAGCTTCACCTCCTCCACCTAGCCGTGTTCAATAGCGACGCTGTTGCTTGTTTGTCTGAACGTGCATTATAATTCCCTACAGATCAAAATATTTTTAAGAGTATTAGCATTTTCTAATCTGCTGAGCCCTGAGGTAACGAACAAGGCTCTTCCTATGCAATTACTTCAACATCCAAGTAAGCCAGGGCTCTTTGTCTTGCCTTCTTGGCCATTTTTTGTCAGACCTCCACTTACTTCTTCACGCGTCTTGGACAAAGACTGTCACATAAAGTGTTGGGTTCTCATTTCTGAATAGAGGTCTGGAAACTTTTCTGATGGAAGTCCTTTGGGAAATTGGGGCTTGATACAGCTTTACAACATTGTTATAAGTTGGATTTGGTGATCTAAGAGTCTTCACAATGAACGTTGCTGGGACAATTAAAAAAAAAATTACTTCCGGTGCAATAATGTTAGTTAGTGTTAAGCCTGTTTCCATCCTGTCATCTCTTTGCGGACACGTGTCCAGTGTTGACCTTTTATTACATATACAGGTCAATCCTGTGTACTTTTTAAAGACCTGCAATTGAACTTCCAAATCTTCTGGAGACTTTCCCATATCTTGAAGACATATTAAGGATTAGCCAGAAACCTTTGAAGAATTTCCAAATGACTCCTTTAAAATTATTAGATACAAGTGTTCAGACTTGGTAATTTTAAAATATGTATATTTAACAGATGCTATTTAGCCTACACCTTTACTATTATATGACCTTGATTATATATTTACATCAACTAGTTTGATTACAAACGTGTACCAGGAATCTTTTATTCCACAGTTATTGACATTTTTACCCTCTCTGTTTAGTAACGGTTAATTATTGCACATAATAATCAATTTTTAGAATTTCTTGTATCAAAGGTGAACTTCAAAAATCTCTGTTTTATTGTTTGTGAGCGTTTTGTTGGTAGCGCTCGATACATTTGACGTTTTTACAAGTTTGTTCACATATATTTGCTTTGGCTTATACTAATTGTCACAGATGTTTCCTTGTTTAATTTGTTACACTTTGATTCCTGTTTTTTATAACTGCTTTCATATCCTCTTTTAGCAAAGATGTATAAACGTCCTTGTGAGTAAAAATTTGCAGCTTTGAGGGCACAAAGTAAATGGTTGTTAAATGTTGGCCGGTTTTCGCAGGAAGTTTTCAGGTTGTGTTTCAGCCCTTATTCCACACAGGTGTCTGTAGGGTGGGAAGTGTTCTCCTTTCAGACACACGTGAATAGTACTGTGTGGTTTTTTTAAGGAGTATAACCAGGTTTGGCTGTTTGTAGTCAGGCACCTAGTGCACTTAATTCACTCCACTTTCGCCCACTAGGACGAGGGTCTAACATTGCATTGTCCTGTCGTGGCAATGGGCGCCGCGCGTGTTACATCCATTTCTCAGTGACCTCCCACCCGCCTTTTTTTTTTCCCTTTTCTGGTACTGGAAACAGCTGAAGGCAAAACCTAAACGTTTAAACATCATGGTATGAATAAAATAGCTTCTATTCTCTATTAATATCCCATGGTTTCTGAACATTTATGTTGAGAATCCTGGGAAAACCTCCAGAAACATTTTTCTGCAACTAGCAAAGCCAGTCTAGAAAAGGTCCCTGAAACTCCGCAGAGGATTTGCTGGCTGCAGCTAAACCCAGCATCGGTCGCCCAGGCTGGAGGCGACAGCTCAGCTCTCCTGTTCCGTAAGAAATGGCAGGGGGTGCGAGGAAGGGGGCTGGGGCAGGACCGGGCGGTCTTGGGCAGAAGTCAGTGGTGCTGGAGCCCTGCCCCAGGTCCCACGGCTCTGACGTCGCCTTTAATACGTTTATTTTCTTGGAACTGGGCAATGAGCAAGTCGGTTGGTTTGGTCTGACATACTGTGGTGGCTGCACGTGTTTGCTTAAATATTGATGTCGGCCAAAATAAGGGATTTTTGGATGCATTGTGTGGGTTGGCATAGCATGGAAACAGAGGCTCTCCGTGTTACGCAGCGGTACCACGTACCTGCACGAATGAGCATCCCGAGCGTTGTGAGCCCTGAAAGCGCTCATCCTGCCTTGGGGCCACAACGGGCTCCCCAGCTGCTGGAGAGCATCCTTGAGGCTTGTTTCATTGAACCGATCTGAAGGTCATGTGAAGTTTGTGGGTGGCCTCATGCTCACTATGGGTGGCCGTTCCTGGCAGCAGAGAACCTGTGGGTGAACGCAATACTCCTATGTCTTGTAAAATGTCAGTGTTAACGCTGAGGAAGTTAGAGTAATCAAAGATATTTTAGGATTTCTTACACTGGTGCATCTCAGCTTTATCTTCCTCGAACTATCCGTAATTTTCCCTTAAAGAAAAGACAGGCTTGTTTTTTATTTTCTTTAGCTTTTTGAAAAGTTTCCAATGCCACCGAGGTAAATGTGCTGACTCGTACGCAGGGACTTGTCAGGAGGTGTCACCAGCCTGGCCAGGATCATTTCAGGTCTGAAGCTCTGACTACAGATCTGCAGGCTTGCTCGTGAGGAGGCTGGAGACACGTATTCCTTCTCACAGTAGATCTGCTGTTCTCGAATCCTAACAGCTAAGTTAGCAATGGCACCTCTAACTACTGGCACTTTCTTATATGAAATACAGAGTAGGATAATTTCCAGCTTTTAAATATTTTAAAATTATCAAAAACCTTTTCTGTTTGCTTGCTGGTCAATGTTTAATCATATGTAAATATAACACATACTCCAGAACAACAAGTTATCATTAAAGTTTAGCGAACTGACTGGTTTTATGGCAAGAGTTGGGATATTTTTAATATCTGTGAGCATCACTAGGTACAGGTTTTTTGCTGGTACGTTTGTCCATTTCTTTGCGTAGATCCTTGCCATACCATCAAAATTTTGATTTCAAAATGAACAAATCTTTACTCGGAGCTGGGTAGATTCCTACCTGCTCAGAAATTAGCACATCTCACGCATTCGACACACACGCTGCCGGCAGCAGGAAGGAAGCAGCGCTTCAACTCATCCTTGCCTTACCGTGTGCCAAAGATTATTCAGAAGGTAAAAAAATCACGTGCAAACTTCACATTTCGAAGTTGCTTTTCAAACGGTCACCCTGGAAGCACATTTGTGGCTCCGACTCCAGCTGCACAAGGACTCCATTGTTTTACACGCTGGCCGTACACATCTGTACGGAGTGACCAGGGGCGGCAGAAGCAGCGTGTGACGTGTGACTGTTCTGATGCATTAATCGCCGTTTCGCACAGGTGTCAGTAATTAGCCGTGGCACAAGACAGATGAGAATCTGGCCCTCCTCCCTTCTGAGCCTTAGAGCTGGTGTCAGCACTGGGGAAGTGCTGAAAAAAGGAACAGGAAACAGATGGGAGATGAGATTTCTTAAAATGCCACAAAATTCTGAGACTTTTCAGCCCAGTCTCACACCTGAGAAAGGCAGCCCAGCACAGGGCAAACGGGGTCCTTACACAGATGTGCGAGAAGAGAGCAAGAATGGAGAGGGACAGAGTGAATTTCCAGGTAACAAAGTGAACACAATAAGCATTTTTCTCCTCCTTTGTGGCTTTGAAAAAAACTAAAACCAAAATATTTCAAAAATCGACTTTCGTATCAGAGAGTGAGAGTGTTTCATCAGCCCTGGCTTCGTCCAGCACAAGGAGGAGGAGAGGACGGGGACGGTCGCATGTGCAACAGCCCTGGAGAGCAGCGGGGACACCGGTGGGAGCGCCCCGTGCTTTTGCAGGCAACAAACCCAACCATCCCTCCTCAGTCTTCACTCACTCCCTCGCTCACAGCTTTAACCCTTCTCCGGGGACCCGCGGGGGTGCGTTAAACACCGTGGAGGAGGAGGAGGATGTCAGTGACATCCCGCCAGAGCGGCCGGCGGGGCCGGCGGTGCAGAGGTCACCGGGAAGCGGCTCCCCAGGCTTTGCAGCGAGCGCCGGCACACTGTGGCAGTTTTTACTTAGGGCGATTGTGTTGGCAGTTTTATTTATATTTTCCTTCAGAGCGGGGCTGAGCTCTTTAACCACGAAGGGAAATTTAATCTTTTTGCTGATAAGACGGTAAAATACTGCAATCCGGCTGACCTCCTGAAAACAGATCCAAACAGCCGGGCTGTCCAAAAATCCGAGACACCCCTCCCCCTGCCCCGCAACTGCATTTCACTTGTGACCTTAGGCAGCCCGTGGCCAGACAAGATCCTTTGAACACATCCCCGGAGCGGCAGCGATTAGAGACGCTTTGATTGCCCTGCTCGGCTGGTCCTCGGGGCTCCCGAGTGCCCCGCGCCCCTGCCCTCCTCCCCGGCACTGCTCTGCTCGCTCGCGGGCAAGGTTTAAGGCAAAGCTCCTTCCTCCCCCGCCGGCCCCCTTTCATTTTCGTAGAGCGTATTAAACCTCAAGACGTAGTTAACACTAATCCTGATTTATTTAGGATTTATCTGCATTATTAATTCCAGTCATGTTGTGAAAAAGTACTAAGGGTTCCAGTTTGTATGTAAACTTGGGCCGTCTTGCAGAGAGGTTTATTTGAATCTTCTCCTTGAAGTGATATTTTAGCCAAAATCTCAGACTTTCCCCTTTTAAAAACACTTCAGATCGGAGCTAGCCATAATAATTTGATTTATTGTTATTTTTTTTCCAGTAAATACCCTCTTGGACTATTTTATGCATTAATCTGGATTTGATGTGGATTTAAACATTTACAATGCAAAATAATTTGGGTTAAAAATAATCCCCCTTGATAAAGCTAAAAAAACCCCACAACTGTCACCATCTCTGACAGCCAGGCATCGGCGGTGATCCTTGAATATGCAAATCGAGGCAAGGAGAAGCCTGAGCAGCAGGAACCGACCATGGCGTCTCCTTTGATCGTCCGGTCAATCAAACATCTCGACCCATGAACACTACGAAGAATCTGGATCTTGAGCTGCTACGTCTCAAGACTGAACTCACCGCTGCTGCTCAGTAAGTCTGTCCCAGATCTCACTGCCCCGAGTGCACCTCCACACGATTCTCAGCCTGGGATGTTGGAGGAGGGAGATATTCCTGCGGGCTCCGTGTAGAGTGGTGGGCAGCACAGGACCACAGCCGTGTCCCCTGCTCTGGCAGAGAACCCCAGTTCATAGATGGATGAACTCCACCGAGGAACTGGTTACAGGTTTCTTGCGCCCAGCACAACTGTTGGAAAGCTGCAGCAGGAGCAGCTCTGACTGTCGGAAACCTCTTTGTCATCGAGAACCCGGTTTACCAGCGTCCACGGTACATCTGGGAGTCCTCGTGCCAACTGGGCGTCCACCCTCTCCCGCTCCCCTCTCTCCCAAGATGACACAGGCATTGTTCAGCCCGTGGTTGGGGTCCCAGCTAGAAGCCTGCCTGCCTGTTGCTTCAGCCTTGATTTGTGGAAGAACTCCTTAAAATGGTTGTATGTTGATGTGGTGTCCGTATTTTCACTGTGATTGGTGCAGTGGAGGAAAGATCAAACCTGAAGCTGCTGTAGCCGATATCCCATTCTCCTCGAGTCACCACATAATGCCACAAAATCAGATCTGGGGGAGCTCCGCATGAGCTCTGCAGAGCTGAGAATGGCCCTGCCGTCTCACAGAGCTGCTCTCCGCCCTTGGCAGAGGACTGGACGGTGGCTGTCCCAAGAGGTCTGCCTGGAGCCACCGTCCGTCATCCCGACCAACCTGACTGGTGTCGGGTTTTCCTCTCTGGAAACCCACACTGCAGCGCTTGGGTGTGCGGCGAGCCCTCTCTTATGTGGGACATAAGGCTTACGGATACTGCCAGTAATAAGAAACCAGAAGTCATTACTATCTCAGTTTATTCTGAGCATCTTACATGATCTGATTTCTTTTCTGTCTGCAGTTAATCAGTAGTAAGATCCCAAGTGTCTTTAGGAACTGGCGCTGACACAAAGTCACTAGGAGATTAATATATTTGAGGAAAGAGTTCTCAAATGCAGGTATTTCCAATTTACACCTCTCATCAGTAGCGGTGCCAGTATGTATTTTGCCTGTTCTCCTCCCTGAGGCTGCGATGGTGCTGCTCCTCACACGCCTCCTCACGTCTATTCTAAACCAGATTGCCAGGCCTATAGGGAACAATTTTCCAGGGTATTTATTTGTTTCCTGAATAGGCACTTGGGACACTGGCATCTCTTGGTAATCTCTGCATACAGGAGCAGAACTGCGAGGGCTTCCGATAGTGCAATAAAACACAGCATTCCCCAAGTCAAATTAAAATGTGCAAATTATCAAAGATACAATTCCATAGCAGCCATAAAATCTGGGATCCCCTATTGAAAAATGACAAGACAGGATGAGGCAACGTACAGTGTGGAGCAAACGGTCACCACTCGGGTGGGGGATCTTGGGGCTACAATAAATAGTTCTCTGTAAGTATCATTTTGGTGCTTAGTAGTAATTAAAAGATCAAACAACGTAAAGAATTTTTAGGAAAGAAATAGAGAAAAAACATAAAGATCACTGTGCCACTGTATACATCTCTTATGTGCCTGCCTGTTAAATAATCTATGCGATTCTGGTATAAAAGGTATAAGAGAATGGGGAAAAGTTCAGAAAGGTGCCAGAAAGGTGATCAAAATCGGGAACAGCTTCTGGGCAGGGGCAGAGTATGAAGCAGGCTACGTCCCACCAGTCTGGAAAAGACAACTGCCATGCGATGCGGTGACCGTCACAAAATTGTAGTTTAATGGACACGGTAAACAGGGAATGCCTACCTGCTGTCTGTCCCGGTCCAGGAGTGAGAGGGCATCGAATGAAAATTGCAGCCAGAAAGTTAAAAACAAGCAGACGAAGAAATGAAGCTGTTTCTTCACACAAGACAAAACTGCGCTGCGCAGCTCTTCTCCAGCAAGGCTACAGAGGATGGCAGTGTGTGCGTTCAAAAAGCAACTGAAAAGCTTCATGGGAGAAGAAAAGCCATTGAGGACTACTAAAAAGTGGAACACGGCTTGTGGTTCAGAACGTCCTTTAATCGCAAGTTGGTGGTGGCTTCTGGGGAAGCGTGGCTGTCTGCTCACTTATTTCGTACTCTCGCCTACGGGGCTCTGTTACTGGGCGCTGTTGATGACAGGATATTGGCTAGATGGACCATTAATTTAATTTATCTTCTTATAATCTCTTAACTAGTGTAGAAATGTGATATATCTAGTTCAGTTGCAATACTTTCCCAATATGGCAAGTCTTAGAAATCTGTAATGATTATACCATCATTACATCTTTATGGGAGCAGCCATGGTACCTGCAATTGTGTGTGTTTGTCAGCAGAAGAGCAGAGAAATCTGCCTCTTCCTCCAAGTCACATCTTGAATTAGGTGCATACTATGGGCTGAGATAGGTCAAAAACTGTACGTTTATCAAAATTCTGATGTTACTGTTATCCCAAATTCTGGTGGTGTCTCTCACCTCCTGGTTTTGTAATTTCTTTTGTTTTTTAAAAGCAATTTCAAATGGTGTAGAAGGCAGGAGGCACCCTATGTAATCCACGGTTCCCTCGTGCTGCAGGATGCTCGTGCCAGTGCATGGGGTCTGGCCGTCAGGTGGTGGGCAGGTGAATGCCAATGAGGGAAGTCCTGAGTTGGTCACCGGGAGGTTTCGATCAGGCTGGAAAGGCCAGGCCGGAGCTGGCCGCAAACAAGCAGCTCCCGGCTGGTGAATGGGGCTGAGCTGTGCGGAGCTGGGGAGATTCATCAAGTGAGGAAAACCCAGCCGTCGATACACAGCTCCGTGGGGTCGGTCAATGAACTGCCTTTCAGAGGGTTTCCGACCAGCCAGCCAGCTCTCCAGCGGCAATCAAACCGTCTGTAGCTGCTATCAGCCACTTCCATCACCTCCCAGACTGGCAGTTTTCCAATAAAGCCGATACCCCCTCCCCCGGGGTATGGCCGTCAGCAGGAGGTGGGCATTGTCCCTTTACTCCAGCAATTTGAGGACAATGTTGGCTTACACTCTATTAGCAGGCGGACACCCGACCCCTGACCCTGGCATTGACCGGCAGCCACTGGCGGGTGGACGCGGGGGCGTTAAGGTGGTCTGATGCAGTTCCTCAGCGCGGCGCTGGACAGGGTGTCCACCAGGATCACAGGCAGCTGCGCCAATGCCCAGCGATGGGCACGCCGCAGGCAAGCAGGGTTAGCTCCAGGTCGTGAAGCGGAGGCGCAGACCGGGGATGTGATCTCAGTTGTACATTACAGGATGCCCCTATAGAAATCAGCACGAGTGTCCGGGTTACAAGTGCAGCATTTCGATGGAGGGTTACAACACACTCGAGTATCGGATTCAATCAGAACATGCTGAAAAGTGCTGGTTTATGTGGGATGGATACTAGCCCACCATCTTTTTGCTGGGACTAGGTGCCTGTGGCGTTTCCACACCAGCCATCCCAGACGCTCCCTGCTTTGGGAACGTCCCTGCTCCAGGGTGGGCTTGGCTCCGCTCCCAGCGGGTGCGGACCCCCTGCAGGAGGACACCCCCAGGAGTCCAAAAAGTAAATCAGCTGGAAAACCTAAACAAATTCCACCCAAACCAGGTTGCTGGACTTGAACTTCCCGTCACTTATCTAAGCTTTTCCCTGTTGAGGACTTAAAGGCCTCCCTGTCAATAAACACATTAGCTCACTAAAGATGCGGATGCCTTTTCTTCTTTGGATTAACCCTTCGGGAGCTGGGGCTTCCTTTGGATTTGTTAGGATATTGATCACAGATCATGTTTGCCTTTCAAACTCTCTTTCTGCTTTGGACTTGACAGATAGTTCCAGCGTTGCAGTCAAGCAGCAAATTCACTGCAGCCACAGGGAGGAAGGGAGCTGCAGGGAACGGCCGTGTTGTGCTTCTCCCGGGGCAGAGCCACCCCTTCCACAGCCTCCAAAGGAAACGCGCTCACCGTCGTCAGGAGTAACTTGTTCTCATAAGGCATTGCTAATAAGCAACTACTGAAAAGTTAAACAACGTCAGATATAATATATGTGTCTTTCCAGTATTAGCAAAAATTGTATTAAATTAAAATATGCTTTAGCCTAATTTAGCTCTTCTTTTCCTATTGAAAATCATACCCCTTTTCAGTAAGTGTCTGTAAATGGGCATGAAAATTTAAAAGGAGGCCAACTGAGGTAACCCCACTGTTTCTGGTTAAGAACAGATTAAAGAAGCTCTTAGGAGAATGACTTAGTAGAAACTTTGAAAAATGGAAAGGTCATATTTTGTGACCCTGCTGACCCAAATGGATGCAAAAATATCAGAATTAGTGACCTATCCACAAAGCAGATCCTCTGGCTTTTTCATACGTGTGGTAAGCTCATTCTCTCGGTTCCCAGAACCTGCCTGAGAAGCTGGAGTAAAATGTATGCTGGTTTTAGTTAAGGCTGTTTGCTATTGCACCTCTCACGTATGTCGTGTCCCTCCTTTATACACTCTCTTAAAAGTGCACATGCACCCGCCTGGCTCAGAATTAGGCAAAGTAGACGTAATGTTCCCTTGTAATCTGGACCATGCTCTCGGGTTTTTGAGCTCCTCCTCAATCTTGTGCGTAACTTTGCTGTTCCTGCGCAGTTATTGCCCTCTCCTGCCACTCTAATAAATTATATTGAGTCTATATGCTTTGGTTTTAGGGCTGTCTGTTAGACTTCTTAAGATCTTCGCTTTTTTCCATCTAGTTGAGGATTTCGTAGTTTTCTCTCTTTTTGTGCTTTTTTTGAAGAAGGATTTTTTTAAATTCTGCCGCGGACTGAATGCGAACCATGCCTTTCCCAGTCGGCTCTACAAAGATAATCCTCTCACCGTACAACATCTAAGTTCTTCCTCTTTCTAGGCATTAAGTTTAATAACAAAACCCCCAAGAAGGTGGTATAAAAACTCATCCAAACCTTGCCTCCGGGCTTGGTTGCCCTTATGGTTCCTCGATCCAGAGAGGTTTAGCCCCTCTTTCCTCAAATGATCACTCCCTTTCCATCTGTGTTCTCTTGGGTGTAACAGCAACAGCATCTTCCTTTGCACGTCAGCTGAACTCCTTTAGCCGGTTCTGAGCAGGAGGAACATCAGCTAAGAAGGTGGGATGTTTCAGGCAAAGAATGCTACAATTTTATAAATGCATTACAGAACAATCATGACAGGTGACCCTCTAGTGCACGTTTTGGAGCAGAACAGGCTCTGTGGCAGAACAGGCAATCATTGCAAATCTCTCATTTAAGTGAAACATCTGCATTTGGGGAATTTAATATGCTGCCTCTCCCCATCCTGTCATGTTGTACAGAGATCACTTTGCTTCCTTCTAGATATGATTTGGTTCTCAATGTTATTCCCATGTTTTTTGTTAGTCTCTGTGTTTACTTGTTGACTTATTCTCATTTAGGCAGCTGAGATTTCTCATTGTCTTCAGAATTCATGTAATGGGTTTGCATCGTTTTCTGCATTGTGCACTGGGGAAATTATCAATTCAGCACATAGCCTCACTGAAACTTTCTTTAAAACGCTCAACAGACATATGAAGCATAATGTTATTTACCATCTGACTCACCTGACAACGTTCTCTAGAAATTCCTTAGTGCAATGCCAGCATTACCATGACTGTCTTAAAACTGTGGCATAAGCCTAAAGGGAAAGGTTCTCGCCATTTTAATAGTCACGTCGGAGAAGAAGGTAATAAGAGTCACGATTTAAAGAAGTTCTTATAAGGCTGGGAATAATTATACTTTCAGTGCTCCTGCTGGTTTGCGATGTCATACTCAGGAAGTCACGTCACTTCCCCGCTCCAGCGTGGTGGTGACAGGTCCCTCCTCGTTTCAAAGGCGTGTTGAGAGGATCAGTTAACACTTTTCCATCATTTGCACTATATTAAGTATGAAGTGTCTCTATGGTTAGCTGCTACATGAATAACAATGCAGTGAACTGGGCTTATTGACCAGGCTCCTCCGCATGAGCCTGGGTGGCCACCTGTCCTCCGAGGGGCCGGATCCTGCGCCTCTTCGTGGGGAAGTAGAGTCTTACTCCCACGGAGAGTATTTGTTTAAGAGGATTTCCTTTCTCATGCAGGGACAGCAGCAGCCATGCCAATAAGGGTGGGAGCGATTATGAGAGATTGACTGGTGGAATATAATCCCTGTGCGATGCTGATCGGATCTGGTGAAGATTGTGTTTCAAAGGTAGCAGCTCATCCTGCTCCAGGAGTGGCGTTCCACCCATAAATAGGGCTTTAATGAGATCCGACAGGCCTGATTTCTCTGGTGATACAGTAAAACAACACGACCAATTCTGATGGTTTGGGGTCCTGACCTTTAACAAGGACTTGCAACGTAGGGCAAACTGCCCAAGAGAGATGGAGGGGCAGGAGGCCAGGGGGACAAGGTCGGCAGATAATGAAGTGGTCAGCATTGGATTTCTGTCACTCACGGTGGTTAAGTACAACAGTGAGGGACTTCAGTAAAAGAAACCGTGAAAGCGCACATGCAGAAAGTAACAGAGACCGGGGAATCTGGGGAGGATTTCAGTTACCTTTGGCTGTGAACTCCAACAGTCCCAGTGACTTTGGTAATGAAGAGGGTGAGTACAGAAATCATGCAAAGAGAGTGAGAGAACAAGGAGGGAGCAAGAGAGATTAAAGCTGAGAGAGAAGGAAATCCAAGGGGGCTCGTCATTTGAGCGAGTACTGCAATCGGGTGCGGAGACCCAGCGAAAGGAAAGGAAGCAGCCTCAGCGGCAAAGCAGAGGTCTAGACCAAAGGTGACGGAAGACAGAGTTCTTGATTTAGCCAGCCAGCGTTGCGGCAGCCGTTTGGGGCTGTTGGGTTGTTCCTGCCCTCGCTGGCAGGTGAGGATGCTCCTCAGTGCTGTCCTGGCCAAGGACCTGCTTTCAGCCATGGCCGCAGGCCTGGTGGCCACTGAGGAGCAATGCCCCGAACACACGTCCTTCAGCCAAGGCACCCCCGGCCTCGACCTGTCCCTGCTGCTGGGAACTTCTCTGGGGTGGCAGAGGTGGCTCGTCTCCTTTTAAGCTCCTTTGTGTCGCTACATCTAACTTTAGTGGGATTATTCGCTAAGAAAACAACCTGTTTGCTGTCAGGCTGCCTGCTGCGAATTCAAAGAGCAAAACGGTGAAATACAGAGGAAACGAAGACCGGTGATTAAGGAGACACTGGCAGGTGATTGTGTCTGAATTTAAGATCTGTTTCCATTTCAAGTGTCCACCTTTAGACCTGATTTTAATAGAAATATTTCATTACAGTTCTGCTAATAACATCTTTCTAGGCTACAAGTGATAGAAATTAAATGCATTCGACCCAAACACTGAAGAAGAATGTTTTTGAACAGCAACCCCAAAATTAAGCTGACCAGAAACAAAAGTGAAAATGGAAAGCCTGGACATGTTATTCATGTCCAGACATGAACAGAATGCTAGGCAGGATGCTAAAAGCAACTAAAATGGTAAGTGATAAGTAGGAAAATACATTTTGAAAATGCTTTAGACTCAGTAGCCCAAGCTAGTTTTATTTACATGAAGAAAAAAGTAATATATTGTTTTAGCACTGCTGATCCCTTTGGACATGTTCAAACTGCGAGGCCTACAAAGAACAAAATCCTTAAATCAGATGTGTACAGTAGTTTCTTCTACAGACTAAAATAACCTTTAGTCTTAGCTATTGCAGAGAGCGACCTGCATCTATATCGGCTTCCATCAATGAAAGGTTTGCACTTTAGTTGTTTTTTCTTTATTTGGGTGTCTTATTGTTGCTTTTTTTCTTTTGTAAATGTGAACATTGAAGCCAGGCAACCTGTTAGAGAGGTGAATTGCATGATTACACTGCATTGTTTTAATTTGTCTTTGGATGAATTCTCGTAAGCTTTCATGAGAAAATCTCCCATTAGAAGCATTCATTTAATTTAAGAACAGTTGGGAGAGGAAGGTTTGAGATGACAGATGGAGACTGTGGGTGTCTTATAAGAGAGAGCTGAGCTTTTTGTATTTATCTTTTTGTGGCACATAGTTGCTGTTCTCTGCTGCTTCCATTTTTTTAATCTGTGCTTTTTGTGCAGTATTTCTTAGAAATCTCGCCTCCTTTGTACTGTAAGTCTAATAGATTTCATTAGTTTTTCCTGTACTGTGTCAGCTTTAAAACATAACAATATAACATGGTGTAGGGATGCAGCCCGGTAAGAAAGCAGAATAAAATAGGCTGAGCCTTAACATGCGGATTTCAATCCAGTTTTGAATTGCACAGTATTTAGCAGAAAAACATACTGAAATATAGAACTGATTTCTTCACTAAATCATCTTACTGACTGTCCAGCAAGCGGTACGTGCACGCTGAAGACAGTTTTCTAGCTGTGCCGCTGGCTTCGCTTTGTAATTAAAGGTTCCCTGTCAGGAAGTGGTGTAAATCTCACATTTAGCTTTTATTTAAATTAGCGTAAAAGTAAGTTTAAGATTTCAAAGCATTATCTTTAAAGAGCATGTATATAAAATTTGTACGATTTCTGAGTGTAAATGCGCACTGTTAGTATTTGTGGCCCAGGCAGTTCAGCCGGCAAAAGCTGCGTGAGAACCAAATGCCTTTGGTAGTGTAAGTCAGTAATAGAAATGAGGACAATAGCTGTGTTTTATAAGCACCTAAAATATCAGTATACACTAATGTAAGTACATTCATAGGAAGAGTCCAGCTGATGAGAGTATTTTGATAATCAGGTCCCTGATTTGTGGCTTACACCTCTTTTAATGGTCTTTAAATTATAATAAGAAATAATTTGTAAACCGTACTGCCTATGCATTAGGACTGCCAGGCCTCTTCACAGAACTAATTAAAATTTAAAAGTCAAATTAAATCCTGTTAAAGTAAGACGGAAAACAGTAAAATGTTTGTTCTATATAAAACTTGCTTTGCTCTGCAATATAAGAAGCAAGCTATAAATATAGGGCAAAAATTTCAAACATTAGTCTGACTTGTTCCCGCTATGTTACATATGAATTTATTTGCATCTATATGTGCTATCCCTAGATTTGCATTGCACAGAGCAAACCAGTTGATACGAGAAGCAAAGCACATTCATTACATTTTTGTTGCTTTTCCATGAGGTTTTTAACTTAATATGGTCAATCCGGAATTCCAGTTTCCCCCTTACCCTTCACGTTTTCTGAATGACTTGACCATTCTCTGTTCAAACAGCAAAACCTCTTTTCCAGGGCTCCGTCGTCCCTTGCTCTGATTGCCACAGCCACTTCTTTTTGCTGCCCCACACGTTTCAGTCCATAAAACATACACTGCAACAACAGTCTGTCTTAGTATTTGATTTCTCTGGTTTTATCCCTTCAGTTCCCTTCTTCTTTCTCCATCCCTCCTTCCTAACAAGTCGAGCTTCAAGTTCACCACCTCCAGTCCTTCCCCTTCCTGTTCCTGTAGTCTCTCCATCAGCTTCATCAGAGGTTGGACCTCTACACTTATTTCTCTTATTCTTTTAGTCTCATAAAATCATCTCTACTTTCTTCCATCTGTATCATCTATATCACTTCGCACAAGCTGAACTACAAAGCTTCTGCTTTCTCCTCTTTGGAGTCTGCGCTGGACCTACAGGACTTGGCTTTTCTTTCTTTAAGCTGTAGTCTCCCGTGATGATATCGGAGCTGTATCCCATCACCATAATACTGAGCTCATTAAGGACCCGTGTGATTTGGCCACCGCTGGTGCTGAAAGGACGGGAATGGACTCGTTTGCTCCATGAGAAAGGGCACATCCCACTTTGCCGCGGGAAGGTTAGCAGTGTCGCACGGCTGCCTTTGCTCCTGCACGCTGCAAGGAGACATCTCATCCCGGCTGGCTGCCTGGAGCCCCGGCTTGCGCCGTCCCTTGTCAATACTCCAGCTCTGTAGGACACACTAACTGGCTTCCAGCTTCCTCTTCCTTCCTCGGGGCGT
The DNA here is from genome assembly GCF_028500815.1 of Rissa tridactyla. Lineage (NCBI taxonomy): Eukaryota > Metazoa > Chordata > Aves > Charadriiformes > Laridae > Rissa > Rissa tridactyla. The sequence continues at coordinate 94,149,704 of NC_071469.1, forward strand.
TGCTGGCTCTGTTACAAACTCCTCTCCAGTAGATTTTCTAATATCAGCTGCCCCAACCCTGGAAACCTGTGACCCATTGTCTTCATGAAGAGATGGGTAGACGGGCATTCCTGCATCTGTCTTTTCCCGCTGTCCTGATTTATTGCTCTGTAAAATAATAAAACGTTAAAAAGGTTGAACCTGAACTGAAGCTATGGCTGTGACACCATTAATCAAGCTGTTGGAGAATTACTTTATATTAGGTGTGTTACGCACGGATCCAGTCCACTAAAAGTTGTCCTGAAACGTAGTCTAAATACTGAATTGGGCCCGGGAAAAGCAGTTCTTGGTTGCTTTGTGTTCTCTTACTGTGTGTGACCATACAATGTAACAGACCCCAAAGCAGCACTAACACAAGCGATTCAGAGAGGAAGACAACCAAAAGCTGTGCTGAGGTGCTGAGGAGGAAGCAGACAGCTATAGGAGAGCTCCTCGGTCTCCTCCCGACACAGGGCAATGCCGCCGTGTTTCTGAGCACCTTTCATACAGTAAGACTTCATAACGCGGTGCATCGTTTAGAGAACCGTTGCGGGGTGGTTTTTTTAATTCTGACGTCCTTCCTGATGCAGAGACACCTCTGGACTGGAAAATGTGAGCGTGAACACGATGGCATCAGCCAGCAGTTTCAGGCAGAAATAGCACTGCCACCCAAACGAGCCCACACGGCATCTCGGCAACTTTTTGAAACTCCTTTTGGTGAGCCATTACTCTTTAAACTTCCCATACATTCAAGACTGGAAACAGGCTCTGTGGCAGTTGCTGGTCCCACACTGGCATAAGAATGGTGTCCAACCGGCAGAGGCTGGGGCTGGAAAATCTGTGCTGCTTCTCCATGCCAAGCAACTCTCGCACAGGTCCTTAGCAGGATCTCAGGGGAAAGGGACTGAAATAAAATCATTGCTTTCATTCCATGAAGTAGGTATTTAAGTACTGGCCATGTTTGCTCCGTGAAACCTTCCCACACCGTTCCCATCTCCTGCCATGAAGCCTGCCAGGCACTGTAGCAGGGCCAGCATGCGGGGCCGATGTGCAGGCTCGGCGTGCAGGGCCAGCATGCAGGCTCGTCAGGCTCTCCTGCTCCACCAGCCGTCACGAGCGTCTCTTATCTCAGCCGTCGATGCCACGCTCGCTTGATGTCTCAGTTCCGGAGCAGAGACGCTCCATCTGCTATCTGGGAAGGCTCTGGCCCCAAAAATATTTAGTTAGCAGCCATTCAGTTAAGTGGAATTGACTTTTTATCGGCTTTCCTCTGTACGTCTGCCACCAGCGAAGGCTGTTTCCTCCTTCCCTCTTCTCCGCCTGTCAGTCCGCTCCACATTCCTATCGGCAGCCGTTAGCTCTGATCAATACTAACCACTGTGTAACAGCTCACGCATGGCTGCCTTAGTTTGCATCGATCAGACCCTTCTTCCAACAGGTATCTGGCTATTTGAGGCAACGACTTGAGATAAACACCTACTTTTACTTCAGGCTAATTCATTACGGAGGGGTTTCAAGGAGACCCGGTGCCCTACATCAGAGACTCGCGGAGATCAGAGACTCACAGCAACTTCTCTCCTGCCCAAGATTATACAAGACCATGTTATTTTCCCCATCCCTTCTGAAATCTAGCCTGTAAAAACAATGCTATCCAAATAGTTTCAAAAGACCCAAGACTGAAAATTACACCTCAAACCATTCTAGTTAGGAGAACTTGGTGATTTGGAAAATTAAGAATGTGAGCACTGATTAGAAATGGGGATGGGTTGGCCAGCTGGGCAATAGGTGTCTTGTGACTGCCCCATCACAGCTTCTCACCAGCAGACCCTCTTCTGTTGCAGTTTGGCGTCCGAGGGCTGCGTCCCCACAAGCCCCGTGTGCTCCAGCGGGATGCAGCATTCCTGGCCTCCGACAGAGCCAGCCCCGGCCCAGCCCCAGGTGTTGCCCACAGCCCCCATGGGGCCGGCTGGGAGCCACGGGGCACCCGCGGGAGGAGGCTCACTGCGCGAGGGGGTATGGCCTAGAAACTATATCAATACCCACAAACGTTCAGCATCCTGATACATGAGATTATGTTGCTGAAGCATAAGGCACACAGGCTCCAGGACAGCACCTTCGGGCCATCTGTCCTGTTTAGATGCCATGACGTAACTCGGCGATAAAGCGCTATGAGCATCGATAGGAGGAATCTCTGCAAAACTGACTGGCAAACAGCAGTATACCGGCAGTCTTACTTCTCCTATACTTGCTGCTGTCCCCAAAACTGCCAGCATTTAGAAAACTAGCAAACGTTTTGAAGGAATCCTAACAGATGTCTTTGCACAGACACACTCACCCCACATGCCCGCTCCTGAAGCAGACCCCCGCTTTGATTCCCAGGCTTGAAGAGAGGAGAGCAGCACTCAGAACCAAGCACCTTTGCTGAAGGAGAAGATGCAGTTCTTGACCCAACTGCTAAAAAGCCCGTAGATCAGACGCGTCCAGCCCGGAAAGCGTCCCGGAGAAGTTACAAACGCCTTTTCTGGTTAGTTTATACCTGGACCGGTTACAGAGGCAGAAGGGCCGCAGGGCTGCTACGGCAGCTACAAACTTTCCAGTGAAATGAGTGTTTATTATTTTAGGTTTGATGCCGTTCCCAAAAGGACCTAATCAACAAGTAATAAGGCCTCAAGAGAGCAATTAGAAACCTGAACTTTAACTCCCTTATAACCACAGGGTAGAAAGCAACTTTTGCTTTGGTTTTGGGTATGCAGCCTGGCGTGTTACCGAGGAAGAAATACTGGAAATCTGAAATCTAAAATAACTGTAGACAAGCATTTAAATTTGAACAATGAGGTACAACACTAGTTTCTGTGGCAAGGTGAATGTGTGCCTGACGGAAAGCACTAATGGTTTGAGGGGTTTATGCCCAATATACAGCCTCTATCATATCTCATTTTTTTTAATGCTTCTTCCTAGCTTTAGGCAATGACCGAGGATGTTCGGTGCCTGCATACTTGCAGCATCTGCCCCTCTTGAAAAAAAAAAAAAATTACCTCAGTTTTCCCACTTGTGAAATGACAATAATATCTGCCTAAATGCAGACGCTTGAGATACTTGGTTGTTTGAAACTTGTTTTGAATACTTTGGATGGGACGTTTCAGACAGGAACTGCACATTGAGTAATTCTTGCCATAGAAAGTCACGTGGCTACTGGAAAGCAAAAAGTTGCATAAGAATCCGTCTGCGTAGCACGGCTGCACCGGTGAGTGTTGCCCAAGAGGGCTAATATTGCGCACTGCCTGCCTGAGAGCATGGAGGAAGCACTCGACTTTGCAGGTCTTTACGCAGAGCCATGGCAACGCTAACACGCACCCACAGATTGTTAACGTTCGCGTTAGTTGAAACTTAAGAGGTGTGTTTCTGAAAAATGTTAGAGCTAAAGGGGTTTTTTCTTCTTTTTTTTTTTTTCCCAAATACCATATTTGAAGGCTCTTTCCCCTGGCAGTACGTGTCTGTGTGTAGAGGAGAGAGCTGTGATTGTTGTACGTTTCCTGGTCAGCGGGCAGTATCCTATAATACTGTTGCGGTACAAGAAGCCAAGAAGAAAAAATTTCTCTTGCACCTGTAAGATTGGTTGTTGATTTTTAATTGCTTGACTCTTCTGCAGCCTTAGTGGGCTTCCAGATCAGGGCAGGATGAGCAGGCTGACCTCTGTGTAGTGGTAGTTGGTGCCTTGTGAGATGAGTATAGAGTGCATAATTTTTTTATATTATTGGCTATTGCAAGTCTTTCCAGAGAATGTGGGGGTAGGGGTAACGAAGCCTGCTGCAGTGAGCGTCCTTAGCAAGCCTGCGGCACACAGCTCCATTGCGTGTCCACCAGAACTGTCCCTGCTTGGCCGAGGATTGATCCAAACAGGATGAAACCCATGCTGGCAGGCTAGGAGAAAAGCTGAAGAAGTTGGCAGTGGCAATGTCTGCTGCTCCGTTGACGAGGACAGCGCGTGTCTTCCAACACTGCCTCTTCTGACCAACTCAAAGCTAGTATTTTTCCTGATGTGCCGTTGTCAATGCACAAGTACAAATAATACTCAGTAAACAGTGAGAACCAGGAGAGATATCACTGTAAGGAGGATGCAGAAGTCCTGCTTAATTGTTCCTAGCAGAGAGAGCAGGCACAACCCTTCACTGAAGTGAGTGTCGTGCTATCAGGAATGATCGATATCACGTGAAAATGGGCTAAAACTCTGGGAGCACGCTGTAGAGCAGCGTCCAGGGGAGACACTTTAATATACTGATTTTCTCTGGAAGGTACCTAAAGCCAACAGGCGCTGGCAGCACGCGTAAGGCTCCTCACGGCAGTTGGCCATGATTGCAGTTACATGGAGGTACAAGGCTGTTGCAGCCAAGAGTTATGGAGCTGTTAAGGTGAGGTCCTGCTCTCTTTCGGAGTGGAGGCACCAAACCTAGACCAGAGCTGCACATGTCCCACTCAGACTTGCAGCTGGGGATGCTGGGGGTGCCTCCATGGCCCTGTACTGAGCCCGGGATGCCATGGCCCAGCGCAGGAGCAGGGAGGGCTCTGTCTCTGCCAGCCACGGTGCCAGGGCAGAGCGGAGAGCTGAGCAGAGCCAGGAGCCTGAAGATCGAGTGAACTTTTAGATATCCCAGCCTTAAACAAATTTAAGGTCTTGAAAAACTTCATTTGATGTATAAAATGGAGCCAGCAGAGGGAGTGAAATGCAGGGACGCTATACCGTGCGTGGAAAAAGGAGTCGCTGGGGTTCTGAACCAGGTGCAGCTGGTTCAACAACACTTCTCAAAACCCATAGTGTGGGCACACCAGCTCAGTCCAGGGCCACGGGGAATGCGGGTATGGATTAACAGAGGCAGGTTATCCCTTGTAGGAGCGAGCAGTTGTCTACTTTATCATTATCAATGTTAGACTAGATGTTTTGGGGGGCTAACACTGTATGCTTCCAGTATGAAGAAGATATCCAGAGGAATCTTAACTTCTCAAATAATTCCCGTTCTGAGGGGGTTCTGAGCACTGTCTCCGTAAGTGGGTTCAAATGCTTTAAAATATGCTTCAGTTGATCTGGCACTGTTCACACAGTCCTGTGAGCGGCCATGTAAAATACTGAGGAGAAGCCTAAAACTAAGCACGCTGGTGTTGCTCCCTTATTCTTTTATGCCTCCTAAATGTCCTGGTCTTGGCATTATCTTGAGCACTAAATGTGGATAGACGTGCTTACAAGTAGCTTCTTGCTGATTTTTTAGTTAACTTCTTCAAAAATAGGAATTTTGCAAATGCGTTAGTTCTTCAGCATCCACTTAGGATTTTTCCAGACTCATCTTTAAAGTGTCTTCAAAGACAGAAATACCATTTCCTCTTTTGATTGAGTGTTGGCCATCTTTGTTCACCATTTGATTAGAAGAGATAGGAAGTGATCTTTTTAAACCGTTTACCACGTGCGAGCTTCCTTCTAGCTACTTCTGAAGGAGAACTGGCAGGAAAATGCCAACTTTAGTGGTCAGAGACCACTGCGGGACTTGGACTTAATTCTTCCAGGGCCTCTGCAGACTCCAGCAGCCATCAGTTCATGCACCACGGAGGGCAGCAAGGTTGTATCTGTAGCTTTGAAGAACAACACAAAAAAAGAAGTTGTATTATTATTTTTTACTCAAGCTGAAATTTCTAAACAGTAATACAATAAAATGCAAATTCTACAGCCATGGATTCGCAAAAGGCCAGTGCTCTTTGTCCTGGGACTCGTGTTGTGAATTCTGCAGCCCAGCTCGGTAGCTCGGTCCCCAGTTCCCGAGTGCAGGTTTGCCGCGTCCCGTGCACGCACAGCACGCAGACGATGGCACGGCAGAGCAGAGGGAATCACCGATTTAGCTGTCAATCTGATTCAGAGGGGATGGGCAAATAAAAGGTGGGAAACTGTTACATTTATGTGAACAATCAAAGGAGTTTGAGGGAACTCACTTCATTTTGGACAGTGAGGAGGCTTCACTTGCTGCTGTCCGTCCAGGGGGAAGTTACAGTCTGAGCGTGCCAGATTTCCCCAAGTGCGACTTGAACCTGCTGTTCAAACAGCGTAGGTTGTTACATTGAGAGTTGTTGTTGTTGTTGTTTAGATGACACTGCAAAGGAAAAAATTTGGGGGGGCGGGGGGGGAGATTCCAGCCAAATAAACAGAAGTTTGGTGAAGCATCTCTTGGAAGTGTGTTTTTCTGAAAATCATCCCAAGCCTGGATGTTTTCAGAAAGTTTCCTTTCAAAAAGTGCTAAGTACTCGTCCGATTACAGTTAAGAAGAACAAAAGGACGTATTTTTCTTCTGCTAAGTCAGTACTATATTTGATATCTGAGGGCAGGAGAATGCTGTTGTGAGTCACAGCTTGCAGATTGCTGTTTCATACCTTCAAGAGGTAAACGATAATTTCCCAGGGATATATGAGAGGTTTCAACTATTGATGTAATCGGTATGCACAGCGAACAGTTGTGTTCTTCTGTAGCTGATCTTCCCTATTCTGTACCTGTGCCCTATGACAAAGTTTGCTGCATAAATTAGACTGGATTTGCTTCCAGTGTGTCTGCCCAGTGATGGTGGCTGGGACAGGCTGTATACTTGGGAGCTCTCCAGATGTGTCACTATCTAGAAGTGAGTTGGTCGCACTTGGCACTCTTTTCAGCCGTCCTCATTGACCGTAACAGCAAGAGGTGGAATTGATGGAGCTTTGTGAAAGGCATTTAACACTAGTGGATCAACAGGCAAGCTTTATGGTACAGGTGCCTGGTGACCCGTTAGCTCTGATTCTCTTTTCACTGGAAAAGAAAATTCAGTGCAGAGGTAGTTTGGGATATAAAGTATGATGTGATCAACCAGTAGGGTCTTCTTCGCTGTAGGGGTTGTCAAGCACTGGAACGGGCTGCCCAAGAAAGTGGTGGTGTCACCATCCCTGGAGGTATTTAAAAGACACGTGGATGTGGTGCTCGGGGACGTGGTTTAGTGGTGAACTTGGCAGTGCAAGGTTAACGGTTGGACTTGGTATCTTAAAGGTTTTTTCCAATCTAAGTGACTCTATGATTCTACAAAAAGCCAATGTAACGGTCTCCTGGGTCTGTAATATCATTCCAGTTACCAGGTGTTTGGAGTGAGACTCCTCGCTTTGCAGGAGAAATTTCCAACTTTTTACAGTCTCCTCTTTCCAGTATCCCATGTCGTTTTCAGCCAGAAACGATTCATATAGTTGTATACACTGTATGCTTTATGTTTGAAAAGTCGTTGAATCTGTGTGTTTATACACCAGGTTTCAAAGAAACATTTCTTTTAGCAAAATACAAAAATGTAACAAGTTGGTAGTCTCAATAATCATGTTGAATACTGCGGAATTAGCTTAAAATAAGTTTTTCCTCCTTGAAATGAGATTAAATTTGTGCCTGGATCAAGCAATTCTGCACCAGTCTTGAACTTGTTAAAGATGAAAATCAGAATAACCACTGCAATATTGAAAAGGTAAAATGAGAACAAAATGGCATTTGGCCAATGTTTATGAATCACAGAATATGATCATGAAATCATAAGAATAACCACCAAAAGGTAAATAAATTACCCAGACTACTACTTATTTTCATGTACAGTTTGACACAAAAGCTGAAGCCATGAATGATTTATACCTGTTTTAACAATAATACTCATTTTCCTGAAAGATGGTCAGCACTCAGGCTGCTGTGGGCACCGTGCCAGTTGTTGAAAGGTTAATGTCTCAGCAGCAATACATTAAATTATGAATTATACCAGTCCCAAAATGGAAGGTTATTAGCTCAGTATGTTTAATTAGCCCAGCTCGAACTTTGCCATCTGCTAGCACTGCCCATCGCTAATGCACGGCCACGTGGAACAGGAGGGTTGCAAATAAGATGCCAGAAGCAGGAGCCCTTCCGCTTCCACGCAGCCTGACCTCACCTTCCCGGCACGCCGACGCTCTGAAATCCTTGGCAGGGCCAAAGGCTCGGCCACACACCTGGCTCTGGTGATGTCCTCCTTGGTAACAGCCGAGCTGATCCCCAGACCCTGGAAAGGCGCTGCCTGCCGCACAGACCGCACTGAACGTTGCAGAGAGTTCAGAAGTACGAGGAAAACGCCTCTTGTTTTCTCCCGAGGGCCAGTTAGGGCCCCTTAGGGCCAGTTTTCCTGCCAAAGTATTTGATTGATGTTCGTAAATACTCATTAGAGTTGTGTCCTGGTTACAAGACAGACCTTGCCATGAGAGGAAAAGGAAGAAAGAGGAGGGCCCAACATGTACCTGAGCAATCAATGTGCCAGAAAAAGAGGATCTTTCCTAGGGAGAGGTGTGGAGCCGCAGTGCCCAGGGGCGCCGGCAGCATTGCGAGGGTGTCCTGCAGGCCAGTGCTCGGATATGTAGGAAGCAACAGCTCGCGGTGGATTTATTTGCGCAGCATCTCTTGCCAATAACTGCACAAGGCTACGATATTTAGTTTTTCAATAAATATTTAAATTTTACCTCTTTGCTTATTTATTTTTTTAAAAGAACAAACAATAAATTCTGTTGATTTTTTTATTGGTTAAGATTACGTGATACTTTTAAAATATGATGCGCTGAGTATTACCATTAGTAATTATTCACCGTTATTATGAGGGTGCTTTTGGGGGGCTATGTGTTAAAACTCAGGTCAGAAGCGTGCCCTGGAAAGTGGAATGTACAAACACAAGGGAAGAACCAAAATTGTGAGAAGCCAAACACAGTCTTATTTTTAATTCTTCTTTTTCTAGGTAGGATAACCTTGCCAAGGAGGAAAGGAATTTGGACAGACTTAACATACAGCCTGCGCAGCTTCCACTAGCTGGACACTAAAATGAAGAGAGAGTTTATTCATTCCCATCCCGACACAGCCCACCAGAATTAAAAGACATTTTAACCTACAAGGGAGATTGGGTCAAACGCTTCCTAATCCACCCCAACCAGTCTGCATAAAGAAGCCCATTTGATTCCGCTGGCTATCAAGTCTCCACGTGTCTGTGTTGGATGTGAAAACTAAAGAAAGAGTCTGGCAGAAATTAGAAGGCATCCGAGTCAGCACAAGAGACAACACCAGGTAGAGACTCAGTTTCTTTTTCTTAATTTTTCTTACAGTAATTTTTTCTTCTCCTCCCGTTGAGTTTTTGCTGATTCCCTCTTCTTGACGTTAGTAAAGCCCCTGTACTTGTACTTCTGGAGCAGGTGGCATGGGTGGGATACTGGAACAGTACGTATTAGAGTAAAACCTGCAGACAGAAATAGAAAGTAAATGGGAGATGAATTGATCAGAGGAAAGGCAAAGGATGGAGGGGATAAAATAAAGGGAAAGAAAGACAAGAATGATACCTTGCCTGTGTACTACAGTAATTTATTATTTTTATATGGTGCCCAGGGTGTACAGTATCTGTTTTACTGAACAAATGGAAAAAAACAGTTCTCAGCCCTGAACAGCCAACATATTAATTTATACTCCGAGAGCCTGACAAAACAAGGGGTCAGGCCAGTGAGACAAGGAATAATTCAGTGCTTGCAGAGCCTGAGTTACTTAACTCTGGTATCTGCACACGTGTATGCCATCAGATGGAGGTCTCTTGGCTTTGTAATAACTCACTGTAGAAGAAAAATTTCTCATTCGGGAAAGTTCTGAGCGAGGGGGATTGGCTGAGGGCACAGGCAAGTGTTTTATCTGGAGGAGCAAAGAGGCTGCCATTTCAATGAACTGGAAGGATGACAACCCGAATCACAGCCTGGCAGCAGAGCCATGGGGGAGCACTGCAAATCCCCCCGACCGGGGTGCGAGGATGCTTGTAGTGGGCCAAGATGTGGTCGAGAGTAGAGAGGAAAGAAAAGGACTCGGGAAGAAAAACTGGAGCATTTGCTCTGAGCTGTCTAGAGCTGGAGTTTCTAACGAGCCATCCAGATGGGACAGCAAGGAGATGACCTGAAACAACACGCTCGAACGGCAGAGGGTTCCAGTGCAGACGCAAACCTGCCGTGACCACAGAACCAGGGGAGCAATAGCAAAGTTGTTTTCTAACACAGTTATTGCCACTCCAATTGCAGTTTTATTCCAAAAGCAAATTCCAAAGTTTTATGTCCATAAAGGTTTAGACATAAACAAGAAAGAAGTCGGGAAAGTGGTATGTTCTGTATAAACAGTTCCACTTTATAATTAATGCTGGAGATCAGGGGAGCAGGAATAGCTGTGCATGTGTGGTCATTCAGATTTACTGTTGGTCTTATTAAAACCTAGTTCTGCAATAATTTTATGCCCAGGTAGGGGCAGAAAGAGAGCAGGATGCCCCCAAGCAACCCATAAATAGTGTGGTGAAGACAAAGCGTTTATTACTTAGCTTCACAAAGGCTCTGTAAGTGCTCTCCCAGGGTATGTATACTTGTACCCCAGATGCCAATTCTGCAAATTAGCATTATTTCTCAAAATACTACGTAAACAGAAGTCATTTGAATACTTGATTTCATCAGACAGTCACACATGGAAACGTCAGTATCTATCTTTCCCTTTTGTGGAGTGAGCAGGGGTTTTCACTGCCTGTCTTTTTATTTCTCTTGGAGTATTGTTACTGATGAAAAAACCTGGCAGGGTCTGGGATCTATACAGAACTCATTCTGCAGGATTTTGTCCCATCTCATTGCCCCATGCTGTCTGAAGAGCAACTCTGGGACATAAACTTTCCCATTTGTCACCGAAGCTTGCTATTTTGAAACTCTGTTTAACGGTTTAAATTACTATGGCAAAAGTTACTTCATGGCTGAGACACACAGGGAATCGCAGGGATTTGAGAACCTATCAAATTAGCTTTGGGATGTCCTTTTTTTCTAAGTAGAAATGCCACCAGTAAGTTCAGCTCGGGTTTTGCTGATGGGCTCTTATTTTATCATTGTGCATCCTACAAGTTGTTCAAATTTTAGAAACTTACACAATTTTTTAAAATCCATTTTTGTATTGCATTTCACGTAGAAACAGGTACCTTAGTTAATAGGATAACAGTAAAATGGGGTGAGAAAGACCCATAAAATCATCTTTAAACGATGAAATCATTTTCCTAGATAAAATAGAACATATGAAAAAGTGAATATTTCAGGATTTTCCAGGGCTAAAAACAGTGTTGCATTTTAAGGATGCCTATCTGTCCTGTTCAGTGGGATAAAGACATACATTTAATACTGCATTTTGCAGGATATTGGACTTTAACATCCTTACATTAGAAAAGTTGTCACTGACCAGGAAGCCAGTGCAAGGAGGTGCTGCATTTACTGGGAGGGAGAAAGCACTTTTCTAGCATCTAATTTATTTTTTAAATCATAAGTGTTTGGACCTACTGGTGTTTTGAATTGTAAGAGTTAATTCCATGAAATAGGAAAGGAAGAATTGGGCGAGTGAGCGTGATCAGTGGTGCACTGTAAAGGGACATGGTTTCGTGGTACTCCACACAGCTGTCGTCTGCGTGTCTGCAAACACATCAGGAGAATTTATGCCAACATCACGCCTTACGTGCTCTGCTCCTTCATGGCGAATTAGTATTATTCCCATTCTACAGGGCGGGAAAATAGGACAAAAAGTGGAGGAGTGGGTTTTGAAGTCCACCCCCATATGCCTTTGTCTTTGGGCACTTCTAGCGTACCCTGCGTGCTGCCCTGGCTGGTCCTTCAGCGCAGACAGCAAGTCTGTGGCAGAGCTAGGAATAGAAGCCAGGCCCTTGTTCCAAGTCACAGATCCTCAAGAGTATTTTTAGGCACTTAATACCATTAATTTCATACTCTTTTTGGCCAAGGATCTTAGAAACAAGATCATGCTTCCTCCTGAAATAATTTTTAAAATCATACTTATGTGCTCTCAGACAGGTTTTTTTTACAGAGATCGTGTACCGTTTAGCCCTATTTAGGCTTCAAAATTAGTTTTGGGAGGAGTTCTGTGTGGACTGTGCTTTTGTGCAGCCTCAAAGTGTGACTAAGGATACAGTGGAGATGGTGCAGTCTTTGGCTTCTGCAGGGCAAACGGTACCTGAGGAGAGGGGCTTTGGCAGAGAGCAATGGAGGGCTTCGTTTAATGGCCATACGCTTCAGGTTCCTTTTTTGCCGTCTCTGAAAGGCAACGTTCTGTGCTTCTGTATCCTCTTTATTTTGGCTGCAACTTACTTCTCTGAAACACAAAATCTTTTACGTTTAAAATACAGCAAGACCATTGTTCACCAATATTTTGACTAAAGTGATGCTAGGACACAGGGGGCACCCAGCAGCCCCAAGGACGGCAGGCCTGCGATGCGCTGGGGCTCCTCCAGCCGCAGAGGCACAGCCCTTGCTCGGGCAGCTCACGCTGGCGTGTTAAAGCTGGATGAAAAGGTGTAGAGAAATACATAGATTTCTATATAGGATCATGTTTTTATCTTGCCAATTCAGCAAACCCAGTTCAAGCCCTGCTCCGGCGTCCTATCTATTATTAATTAATTGATTTCCTAGGCTCATTATTGAGTTTGCTGTGACTTCCCCACAGTGTGCACAGCTTTGCAGACAACGGTTCCCGTCACAAAGCTCAAACACGCTGAAAACGCCGAGTCAGGCGAAGGCAGGAGAGCACCCAGCGAGTGGCCAGGCTGTGGCACACTCATGCCTGGCTTATCCTTCTCTTTTCGGTGACACACCCCAAGATCCTGACAGCTTTTGCTGTCCCCTGGTCCCCACAATCGCCTGTTTCGCCCATCCCACACTTCTGTGGCCACGTCCAGCCCACGTGCCTCCCTGTGGACAGCCACTCATCGCATGAACGGGGGAGCAGAGTGTTTTTTAGTGACTCCCCTGTCGCTACCACAGGTCTCGAGGCGGGTTTCGGGGGGCTGGTCGCAGGGCAGCCGGGGGGACAGGGAGCCCCGTGCGGGAGGAGCACAGCCGCCCCGGGTGAGGAAGGCCTCTCCGCGGGCGCGCTGCGGAGGCTGTGGCCCTGCTCCGGGCGTCGAGGGGCTCCTCTCCCTCGCTCCATCCAGCTCTGGTGGTAAACGTGCTTATTACAGTGCTAATGTCCTGCAAGTGGAATCCTACCTCCAAGTGTATTAGGGTAATGAGTTCACACCTAACTAATGGAGACTTAATAGAGTTACTAATAGGCTGCCTTTTCCCCCCACGGTTTATGACCCCGCGGGCTGGAGCTGTCAGGGGAGGGAGAGGCGAGAGGCCGCGCTCAGCCCCGCGGCCGCCACAGCCCACGCCCCAGCTCGGCCTCTGGCCTCCCGGCCTGCGCCTGGCCCGGCAGCCAGTTTCCAGGGACATCGTCTCTCCACCTTTCTGCGAGGAAAAATAAACAGTTTGAGGCTCCTGTGTCTTTATTAAACATTTCCTTTAAACTGCATACTTTGGCTCCCTGCCCAAATGCACCAAGAAAGCTTCCACAGAGCAGCTTGAGTCCGGAGCTCTGCTGCGGGCTTCCCGGGATAAATAACCCCTGGAGGAGCAAGCACCTGCGCCGCCGGCTGCAGCCCAAGCTGTCCCCAGGGCTGCCGGCTCCCCTGGGCCCGCCAGGAGAGGCTGATGCTGCCGGCCGGACTCCCCACACCGACGGCGCCTGGGAGCAGCCCTGGGGAGGAGAGTGAGGGAGGCGAGGAACCGGCAGCGCGGTTTGCCTGGCTCCGCTCTCCGGCACACAGACGCGACGTGGCAGCGAGGTGGGTGGGGAGGCGGCTGCTCTTATGGCGGTGAAGTTCGTCCAGTGCCGTGGGCCGAGAGGGTTTGAGTCGTAGGTGTAAAGGGGGTTGGGATGCGGCTTTGGCTGGGAAGCAAAAGCAAGCTGTATGTTTAAGCCTGTCGCACCAGACGAATAATACGCTGGCGTTAAAAGGACATGTGCTTCACCCACCGTCAGCAGCGCGGTCGCCAGCCGTCGGCGCAGGGTCGAACGTGGGTTGCATCCCTGCCGGCGCAGCGGCCGCCGTCACGCCCCAGGGTGCAGAGGGAAGCAGTGTGCCAGGCCGCATTGTTGCGGTGGACAGGACAACATGTCTCTGAGCTGCCTCAGGAAGCAGCAGCAGCGCTACGGCGCCAGCGGCAGCCCCACAGCCCGCCAGCGGCAGCCCCACAGCCCGCCGGAGAGGCTTTGCAGGCGTGGGCTGGCCGGGCAGGGGGACGAGGGCGGCGGGGGAGAGGGGCCGAGCACGGCGGGCAGCAGGGAGGGGGCACGGCGGCGGGTGATGTCAGCGTTTCCTTCTGGATCGGTCATGTGTGCTTGCCAGGTAAACAGTCTAGAAATAGATGGGAGGAAGGCAGCGGATGGAGCGTGCAGCCGGGCTGGAGGAGCTCTGCCTTCACCCTTTCCTCCCCGCTGCCGTCCTCGCAGGCGGCTTCCCCTGCCTTCAGCAGGGCGCTGGGAGCAGAGGGGGCGAACGCAGAGGAGTAAAGCGAACCCGCTTCTGTCCTGTCTCACAGCTTTAAAGTGCGGTGCCCTCTCTGGAAGACAGTGCTGGTGGATGAAAGGAGGTAGAGTTTGTTGTTTCCAGGCAGCGGTTGCAGCAGACCTGCTTCATCCCCTCCCTTGCTGGAGGAGCCCAGGTGAGGCCGGTGAGAGCCCCGGGCGGGAGGCACCGAGGGGTCCCCTCCGGTGGAGGGGCTGAGCCGGCCGGGCTGGCTGAGCCCGGCAGCTCTGCTGCTCCCTGGGCTGGGAACAGGTTAAAATCCATGCGTTTGCTGCAAGCATAGAAGCTGGCTTACGTCGCGCGAAGCGTTCCCAGCAACTGAACAGCACGAGTTCAGGTACAGAAAGCTCCGCAACGTGCCAAGAATATTCTTAGTTTGCTCTTTCCTCATTCACTAGAAATGTGCCTTTTCTGTTACGCCTTTCAGAGCAGCCTAGCAGTTAAATTAGTAACTACAATAAAAACTACCTGCGCTGCTTGGAGACGGGGTTTTCTAAATCCCCAGTCATCCCAAACATAATGCGTGGACTGAGCCGCCTGCTGCGGCAGGGAGTCTGGCCCTCCAGTCGCCTCCCTCGTCATTGATCTCAGCAGAAGAAACGTGCAGCACCGTGCAGGCTCCTGCCTGGGACAGGCACCGTATCTTTTCCAGGCAGGACAGGGTGGTTTTTTTCAGGCATTTTTCAGGCATGATAGTATGCTACTGTGCATCATCCATATGTCTGTCCTGTCTGGAGCGACAGAGAGAAACTGTAAGGATAGAAAGCTGGAGAAAACACCCTCACAGCCACTGCTGATGGCCAGGTGCCTGCTTCTCCCTGCTCAGCACTTTCCTTTACCCCCAGAAAACAAAGCTGCCGTCATCGCAAGTACCCATAAAATGCAAGGCATCCTGAGTGCAGAGATTAGTGGTAATTTTACAAGGACTCAAATAACGTTGGTCTGCAGGGTGCAGCACTGCCTTGAAAGGGAACAGCAGACATTTCCCCTGGAAGCGAGTTTCCTCTTTAGAGCAGTTTACGGCCGAGGCGCAGTGTCAGATTGTGGCACAAATACACTGTCAGCCTTTGGGTTGGAAGGTGGACATTTGATACCTCTTTCTGTTGCCGAAACGCGCTGCCCAGACACGACTCCCAGCACGGTTATTTTTCGAAGCATTATGTAATTGGATTGCATGGTCAGTAGTGCTTCCTTAACAAGCCTTTCAGCAAACCCTCTGCCTGCCGCAGCCAATCCTCAACCCTTACATACACACTTACTCACGCAGGCTCAGTCTGGAGTAAACTCGCTGCTAAATACAGTTAGAAAACAGACGAAACCAGGCTCGGAATAGATCATCTGCTCCCTGCGCTACATGAGACGTGGTGCGGCCGAGCCCTGAGCGCCGCTGGTGTGAAAACGGGGTTGCGCTGGCATCTCCCGGCGGAGGGGTCGCTGGTTGCCTCCTCTGCCATGCCTCTCTCTAACAGCAGAAAAAAAACCTGCTTTTTGGGGCACGGATGGGCAACCGAACCGGGGGCTGGTCACGGTGTCCCTGTCTTATCTCGCCCTGCTGTGATGGCCCTGTGCTTCAGGGACCAGCTGTGGGAAACCTCTCCTACTGCACTCAGGCCCGGAGCGGCACCGGGGCCTTTATCTCCTAGGTTTTGGTGTAAGCTGAAGTGCTGAATTAGGAACCAAGTCTCCAGATACCTCCACGGTTCAGACCGTACACCATTCCTGCAGTGCAGCCCGCAGTGGTGCTGGGCCAGTCCCAGCCCTTCGCGGGTGTTTTGCAGGATCTTCCCTCTCCTCCGGCCGCTGTCAGCCCGCGGGTTATGGCTCTGCTGAGTCACGGCTTCCTGTTTGTGATTGCTGACTAGTGGCAGCAGTTGCAGAAGCAATAAGAGATATTAAAAAGTGTGAACTTCCACTGGGACCAGAAGATACAATTAGGGCTGTGCCAAGAAATACACTGCAGCGAGCTGTTGTTTAAAGGGATGCGGAACACTGCAACCCCCCGTTCCCTTGCTGCAGGAAGTAGGAAAAATGAACATCACTAGCCCTTTATCATCTCTGAACCCAAATAAAAATTGCGTTTGACTTTTGAAGCTCACTCTGGCTCTTTTCCATGCTCCTCCTCAAAGCGTTTGATCCAGCCTTCCAGTCTGGGTTTCTTCTACCTGCTGCTGCTGAGACATAGGGATCCTCGTTTCTTGCTTTCACCTAAGAGTGATTCTCCATGGAAAGCCTACGTGATACTGTGTAAAAGGGGCTGCTTTAGAAGGCTTGCACAACCGTAATGTTATTTCCATTCTTTTTTTAATGGGAAATATCTCTGGGGAGAAGCATGAAAGTATACGTAGAAGGTGCTCTTTGATCATTAAGATCTAAATGCAGCATCCAAACAGCGTGGCTGTTTCTTCACATTATGCTGAAATTCATCTTAGTGCTGCTCCTGGGTGGGCATTTTCTTGTTTCTCCTTCCTTGGCTTGAACATTTGGAAGCATTGCCGCCAGTTTCATCCCCAGTCCTGGTCATTATTGTCTCCAAAATTTATTTCTCCATCCTGCAGTTTACTATATTTATATCAGCCTTTCAATTTCTATTTTAAATCCATATTAACTTTTTAGCCTTATTGTCAGAATATACATTCTATTTATTCAGCTAAGCATGGCAATTAGAGGATGGCATTCTATGGCCTGTGTGTTACTAGAGGACTGAAAATACGCTGGGGCTGGTCTTTTCTGGATTGAGGCTATAGTACTTAGCAGCTGAGAAAAGAAATCTTCGCTTTTGTACTGGCATTAGATTGATTTTTATTTTTTTTTAACCCTGTGACAGACATAAGGCTGAGGACTGGCACAGAGAACATACATTAGGGGAGGAAAAAAAAACCCCACCCCACAACCTCAGTTATTTCAACAAATACCAAAAGTGGATTGAGAGTGGATGAAGAGGAGGAGGAGGCAATAGTGAACACACAACACAGTTCAAGCTGGCAAGGAGCCCTTTCTTGAAGAATGTAAGTTTAACCTTTAGCATTCAAGTGTCTGGGCTTAAGTGTCATTATGAGCAATACTTTCCTCCAGCACAGCCTCTCCTGCCTGGAGGAGGGTTCTGTGCAACCTCATCAGTTTTCCCCTTTCCTTTACCGAGTATAAAAATATGTATTTCTGCCTGCATATGCTCAGCAAAGTTACTTCTAGTGGCAGCGCCTCGCTTGACAAAGCCAGGATGGCCCTGGATGGGTCCGAGGGAGGGTCTGCCCTGTCCTGGCGGCCGCTGCGGTGGCTGGTGGCTCTGCTGCCGCTATGGCCCGATAAAGCGAGAGCTTTGCCGGACTAGTATTCACTGGCTGAATTTAGGTTAAATATTTTGTGCTCCAGACTCAAAAGTGGAGCCAGCTGGCTGGGGTGGGGGCTGCCCCCCCAGGCAGCTACCCACGGCTGGCCTCTGTGTCCAGGCCCTCCGGCTGCCCAGCTCAGGAGCGGCCGGCAGCAGGTATCTCTGCCGTTCCTGCTGGCTTGTTTTGGCCGCAGGAAGAAAGAGCATCTGCTGGCGAATTGCTTTTGCGAGAAGCAAACTAAAATGAGGAGGAGGGAGGGATGGGCCTGGTGTCGTCGTCGTCGTCATCACCCCCACACTCCCCCCAGTGCTAATCTCACCTTTTGATGGAGGTAACATAGAAAAAAATTAGAGAGACAGCAGCAGACAAACATCAGACCTGGCTGCAAATGGACAGGCTAGATGTGCCCCCCCAAATCATCTCCAGCTGTAAAACACTTCAGGGCTGATAGAAACCACACACATCCCAGGCACAACCCAATCTGCAAAGCTGCATTCCAATAAAAACGCAGCACGGACGTAAAAGAAATACTGCCCGGGATTCCCGCCCCGGGTTGGGTGCTGGGGTGGGAGGTGCCCCCTGGCCCCCAGCCGGGCACAGGGCTGGGCCGGGTGCCTGCTGGGGCGCAGGGGGAGCAGCGGAGCCCCCCCAGCCACTGCTGCGGCTCCCCGGCGCTCGGCTCCCCGTCCCAGCCCTCCCAGGGCACAAATCAAAGCGGCTGCGCCGGCTAATAGGGGAGGGTCGGGGTTAGCTGCAGGGTACATCGCCGGCTGAAATCACAGGCTGGAATCCGAATTTCAATAAGCATGCCTCACATCGGAGGCTGGGCTGCAAATGTCAAATGCGCTTATGTTAAATACAGGTAATATTCTGAATGTACGTTTGAGAGCATGATTCTTTCGGATACCTTGTCTGATGAATTTTGCGTCTCGTATTTGTGATTTTTCCATGCAAAGAAGTACAGGTTTTAGAGGAATAAGAGCATATATTTATAAAGAGGCAAAGATGAACTATTTGATTAACTGTAGCAAAGATGCTATGTCAGATCAGATTTCTCACCGCTTACAACTTAGGTTTTGAGTCCGTGGTTACTATATAGTAAGTGCAGCTGGTATTGGTGCTTAACTTACTGAATAATTCGATGCAGGCTTTTCTGCAAATCTCCGTCTTAATTCTAAAATAATTTGGAGGGGAAGAAGGCAGATGGATTATTTTCCAAGGAGCATTTGGTACCTGACTTGCACTGAAAGATGACAGATTTGCAATGCTGCCACTTGTTCTGGCCCATAGTGGGGGATGACTCTGGGACTGTGCCAGCCCTGGGCCAGGGTCCCTTTGCCGCCGGCTCAGCCTGAGAGACCAAGACTAGCCCAAGACAAGCCAGGTTGGTTTAGTCACTGTATGGACACACTCTGAATTTTGTGGAAACTACCCTGTAAAACAGAATTCTTCTCAGTGCTGAGAACAATTTTTTCCCCTCTCTATTTCTGTGGGAACTGTAATTCTATTCTGTAACTGATTTCCCTCTTTTTTCCTTTTAAGATGGTTCCCAAACATTTATTGTGGGATTTTTCATTTAAAATAGTTTTCTAGGGAAATTACTGTGACAGTGATTTAATTGTTTAATTAAAATCTGACATTGATGACAACATAAATACAATAGGCATGAGGTGATATAGGCATTAAACAAGTGCAATTGTGGAATACATCCATAGTCTACTTTGAGCACACAGAACAGCTCACAAAGAAATGATGTTCAATATTTATCAGGTTAGTGAGTCCTAATTAAATGCCGAGACTTTTTTCTTCATTTCTCTAAAAAAGCAAAGGAACATATAGATGTATTCCAAGTGATTATTTCCATCGCAAACACATCTACTCATCTTGTGTTAAGGCCTGCAAAGAAAGCAAATTCATATTAAAAATCTGCTAGTTGGCTTAAGGGGTATTTAGTCAGCCTGACTACAGCAACCTAGCCCGAGGTTTGGAGGTAGCTGGAATAGCCCGCTGATGTCCCATCACTCCCAGTGGCTATAGTAAGTCCAGCGATTACAAAATGGATGGACAGATTTCTTTTAATAAGTGGGTAAAAGAACCCAGAAATATATTGAAGACAAAAGAGGAGAACAAACATTCCTCTGAATTTCCCCCCTCCGGCCCAAATCACTCCCAAATCCTATGCCCCCCCTCGAGCATACCCACACGTCCATCTCTCAGCAATAAAGGAGGCAGCCCCCTGCCCATTAAACAACACGTACGTGCCTCCAGAAGAAATTCACGTTATCTGGCTGGAATTGCTCAGCAGTGCGTCTCTCCAGCCCTCTCTTTCTAAGCCCTGCTGCATTTCTGCATCCCAACAATGAACACGCCGCTGTTGGAATATCCCTTTCCATGCCTCTTGCTGGGCGTCTTTAAATGGTATCAGATCGCTTCTGCAGCTTAGACAGCCCTTTGCAATCAGTCGCTGCTGATCGTCTGCCCTTTCCCCCCTTTCCAGACCCCTAAATAAATGCATCTGCTCCAGCCTAATTCATGTCAGCCTTCCCCCCTTCTTGTATGCAACTTCATGCAAACAAACTTTCTAAATGAAAAGATAGCTTACCTGGACAATGCTTTGCGTATAAAGTAATAAAAACTGATAAAGCCAGACATCCCAACTCTAGTACAGGGATTTGATTGCAAATTTCCATTGCAAAGGAGTAGAGGGAACTGGAAATCTGACAAATGCCTTCAAATTGACCTGTGTTTTCACAATGCACGCTGTGTTTAAAATGAATGGCAGACTTTATCATTTGGAGCTCCTTCAAGGACTCTGGCCTTCTACGCTTTGTTCTAATTCTTCAGACATATTTCCAAGAAGCACAAAGCTACGTAAGTGGATGATATTATGGAGATTTTTTTTCTAAGCGGGATTCTTCCCCCCCGCCCCCCAATAATTTTTAGAGCCTGAATTTATAAACGTAGCCTGGAACTTTTTTCTTACTGCATCCATACATTAGTCCCTCATGTCCAGTTGGCCTTTTCCACCTCAGAGCTTTAGCCCGGCGCCCCCACAGTGCCAGGTGGAGGGAGGCAGCGTGCAGCCAGCCTGGTGCCTGAGCAACGCGATATGGTTGTGGCTCCCGAAAAATTCACTGTAGTCCACTGCTTTCACCACAGCCCTAGGCAAATCTGGCCCGCTCCTGCCTCAGGACAGAGCTGCTCCTAAGCCGCCCGGCAGCCAAGTCGTATTCCGAGGGCAGGACTTGGTTGCCTTGCAGAACCCGGGGAAGCGAAGCCGCTTACCCCTGTTTTACATGTCAAAGATAACAACCATCGTTTCTGAAAGTTATGTCCAGAAAACCGTATGCGCTGCCTCAGAAAAAACATTTTGCTTCAGAGTTGTTCCTCTTAATCTGTATACGTTTTTACAAATAATAACTTTCCTTTAAAGTGCTGGTATTGGTTCCATCTGTTCAAAATAACATATAAATGAAACTGTATGATTCTATGCGCAAATGTATCAGATATGCTGCAAGACAAAAAAATAGGGTTAATCTAATAATTCAACTGCGTCTTTAACAAGTTTCCTATGGGAAAAATCAGTCTTATTTTCCCTGCAGATCTGATACTGAGAGCTTCTTTCTACTAAGCACATTAAAAGCTATTTGAACAAAAAAATCCTATCTATGCATGTGGAAAGATACATATATAGAAACAAGAGGCATCCGTAGTATTACAGATGGGGCTGTATCAATATTTCTAATTACAGCAAGGGTAGTCCCTTCTTATATTTTAGGAACTGGATTGCCTTTTTTATTCCAAAGAACAAAGAAATCTTAAGGGAAGTAAATTTTCTAGAGGAGAAACGCGTGCATGTATGTGTTTGAACGCTGTACCTAACGATTACTGTACACATTATTCCTGAATTCCTCAGATTTATTTCGGTATTTGCACAGCGGTTTATCCGGCTGGTCCTGCAGTCATCACTTGCTCGTTCCCTTCTTTTCACACGCACACACACCCCTCGCTGCCTCTTTTTGCACCCTGGTAGAAAGGAGAACTCTTCCATTCCCCAGCCTCTGGCCGGCTGCGCTCAGGACGAGGGGCAAACCTCTGCCACGCGCTTCATCTGGCTGTTTCCCTTCCCAGCCTCTCCTGCCCTTACCAGGAGGGGAGGGAAGATGTCCTAGGACTTGACCCCAGAGCACAGCCAGCTCCCAGGAGGGTGGGGGGGCCGCAGGGCGCGCTCCCCTCTCCCCGCTTAACCCCCTCTGCTCCTGGGCACGGCCGCGGTCTCGGCGCCCCTGACCCCGGCGCCCGCTGCCCTCCTCCCTTTCGGGGCACTCGGGATCACCCCGGGAGCACGAAAGGACAAGAATGCAGGAGCAGCAAGAGGCTGTCGCAGGAGGGCATAGCGCAGCACGGCCAGAGAAGCAACAGAATCGCCGAAAAGGGGGATGTTTGGTTTGTGTTAACTACCCAGACAGATGCACTTCGGCATGTTTGCATTTATGGAATCCATATGTTGTCATGGGAAATTAGAGGACAGCAACACAAAACTAGAATTCGCGATGCAAATGCAAAGAAAACGTACATGGCTACCAGACTCTGCGTTTGCACATGTTACTGCGAAGGTGCCTGTTTCTGGAGTATCGACAGAGTTATTAGATTTGCTTGCCACCTTCTCCACATGTTTACTTTTTCTTTGCTCTGCAAAAAAGTGTGTACATAGGCAGCACCCGTTCTCAGACCCGTCCACCAGATCCACAGCCTCTGGTGAAAACAGGCGCTTCTCCTAAGTTATACCAAGTACTAAAAGACAAGGGTTACTTTATTCTCGCCTCAACTTCATCATCAAAACACTTTTGTTCCATATTCAGCAAGAACAACAGTTACAAATTACACGCACCTTTACAGATAGCGCACCAAGCAGCCCTGAAAAATTCTACTTGCCCCAGGGCTTGTTAGTTTGGAGTTTGTTTTGTTGGGTTTTTTTTTTTCTTTCTTTTTTTGGTTGGGTTTGTTTTTATTGGGGTTTTCTTTTTTTTTTTTTTTTTTGGAAGGGCAAGTAATGTTAGCAATTATTCTTCTATAAAGCTAGACAAACATATTTTGAGCAGGGACTGACAAATTTTTAAGGGCAGCTTTCAAAGGCAAACTGGTAACATACTGGAGTCTGTCCATTTAACAAATCATAAGAACTCACACACAGCATGCGCATTGTAACAGTACACATCAGTGCTGCATTTATAATATTCAAATAACTATGGTACATATTAAAGCTTGACTCTTAAAGCCTGTGAATATCTTCCAAATGCAAGACACTTGCAGTAATGTATCTAGTACAGTCCTCCTTCAAATTTCTAATCATCTGTCCTCTTCTTTCATCCCCCCATCCCACTAAAGGGACTTGTCAAAATTTCAAATGACTACCCCCACGTTAAGATATATGGAAAGCTCGATACATTTCATTAAAAATACTTACTAACAAACATGCAGTTTATTACCTTGCAGTATAAAATACATCTACATTAAGGTTCTCCCAAATGGAAAAACTGACCGCAACTGCATTCCTTGTTCAATGCTATGAAACAAACCGGGAAGTTAATTATTTGGGTTACTATTAAAAATAAAAAATTAAATTAAAAAAAAGGAGGAAAAAAAAAGCAATTTGAAAAGCTTCTTTAGATTTTCAAGACAGATTATTTAATTCAGCTGTATTGCTGCCAGTAATAAAATAGTCTCTTACAGAAAGATGAAGAAAATATATTCCTGAAGCCTGGACAGAGATTCTTTACTGGTTCACCTCCTCCTAAAATTCAAATTCCGTGTTTCCAGCGATCATCTACATTTTTTTTGCCAGGGCTGGAATGGGGAGGGAAAAGCTGCTGGAAATAAAAATTTTAAATAATACTCGCAGATGGACCCGAACAGAAAGTGAAAAATGTTACCGTAAGGCTAGAGAAATATTTATTTAATCAAACCAGAGGTTCTGTTGGGACTGGAGGAATGTTGCATCCTTTCCTAAAAAAAGAAAAAAAAAAGGGGGAAAAAAAGAGGAGGGGGTGGGGGGAGAAAAGAGAAAGCAAGAAAGAAAAAAGGCAGAGGCACAGCCGCCTCCTGGAGTTCCCCATTGTCCGGGGCTATAGAGAGCCCCAGAATGGCATTAAACTCACAAAAGGCATATTGTGCAGGGGACAAAAAAAGCCCCTTCTTCTACAATAACTTTTAGCTTCTTATTTTTAGAAAATGACAAAGCTGTTGCCAGCGATGGCTGGTGAAACCTGTAGCCCGGCTCCCAGCGAGGCTGGACGCGGCTGTATTGATCCGCTGTCCCGCTCGGAAAGGCGGCCGCAAAGTTTGAATGGGAGCGCGGGCCGGGCCGCGCCGCGCCGCGGGGATGCTGCGGGGCCGCTCCACCGCCCTCCGCGCCCGCGGCCCGCCCCGCGCTGGGGCCGCCGCCGGGGCGGCGCGGCACAAAGTTGCGCTCGCTGCCGGCCGTAACTTTCCCGGCTCCTCCCGGGGAAAACTTCGGCGGCGGCTGCGGCGGCGGGGGTCGTCCTCGCCCTGCCCTGCCCTGCGCGGGGCGGCGCGGCCCCGCCCGGGGCGCGGGGGGCAGGTGGCCCCGTGGAGCGCCCCGCCGCCGCGGAGCGGTGCGGAGCGGAGCCGCCCGCCGGCCGGCCCGCTCGCCCCCCTTCCCGGCGCGGCGCTGCGCGGCAGGGCGCGGAGAGGCGCGGAGCGGCGCCCCCCCCGCCGCGGGCTGGGGGCCGGCCGCTTGCCCCAAGTTTCGGTGCGGCGCCGCCGCCGCCGCGCTCCCCCCGCCCGCTCCTGCTCGCTCGCTCCCTCCCCCGCCGCCTGGGCTGAATCTTATTGATCCAGAAGGTGGCTAATTAGCCCTTCCCGTCGTGCCTGGGTAATGAGGCACATGCGCACTGCACTAATCAGCCATTTTTTGCAGGAAACTAATTAGCAGAATAAAGATCCAAAGAGTTTTTTTTCTTCCCAATCATCAGATCTGAGTCCGGGCGCTTCCTGCTCCGGCGACCGCCAGCCCCGCCGCCCGCTCCGCTCCGCGCCGCTCCGCTCCGCCCCGACCCGACCGCCGCCGCCGCTGCTGCTGCCGCCGCCCGCGGCCCCCTCTCTCCGGGGGGCTGCAAACTCCCCGACAACGATGCTGCTGCTGGGCAGCGGCGGCGGCGGCGGCGGCTCCCGCTCGGCTCCGGCTGCTGCCCCCGGCTCCCGCTGCTGCTGCCCCGGGCCCCTCCGCGGAGCGCGCTCCTGCCGCCGCAGCCGCCGCAGCCTGCATGGGATCTGTAGCCCCCGCGCCGCCGCCCGGGATTAAAAGCGCCGCCGCCGCCGCCGGAGCAGCGACCGCGTAAGTGGCAACTTTTCTGCCCTGTCCCCCGCTCGGGCTCCTCCTGCTCGGGGCGCCCGGGCTGCTTTGCATGGGGCTGGTCCGGCCCCCCCTCCCGCCCGCTCCCACCCACCGCCCCGGATCCCCCAGCAAACTTTGTGCCGCTCGCCGTCCCGGAGCCCCGCCGCTGCCGCCGGGGACGCGCAGGTGCCGGCGCCGCGGGGGCCGCTGCGCGCCCCGCGGAGCCCCCGCCCCGCCCGCCGGCCATGGCCGCGGGGCGCGGAGCGGGGCGCGGAGCGGGCGCGGCGCTGCCCGGCTTTGTGCGCGGCGGGGCCGCCGGCGGGGCTCGGGCATCGATCGGCGGGGGCCCCGGCCCCGCGGGGACGCCCGCTCCGCGCTCGGCGGCGGTCGCGCGTGGGCTCCGCGGAGCCGGCGCCTCTCGGGACCCCGCGCGGCGAGAGGCGGCTCGGGCGGGCCCCCGTGGGTGCCCCGCGGGCGCTCCGCGCCGGTGACGCGCTGGAAAACAAAGGGGCGAAGAAGTGCCTAAAACTGCCCCGGCCCCCGGCGGCCCGGCCCCGCCGCCCGGCCGGGCCCCGCGCCGGGAGGTGCCCCGGAGCGGCCTTGCGAGCGAGAGTAATTATGATTTTTGTTTTCCGCGGGCAGGCTCAGTTTTTGGGAAGAATGCGGCTTAGGGGGATGGGAGAGGTGAAGGCAGCGAACGCCACTGTAGGCCGATCCCCCCCCCCCTTCTCAGTTTCAGTTTTTAATTACTTAATGCTGAATCGCACGGCGCTTATCTAAATATTTGCAAATGCGCTTTCCTATTGATTCCTCTGAATAAACTGTGCTCCTCGCCCTCGGAGGGAAGGCGATTCCTGCTCTCCTGAAACTAACCCTCCCGAGGAGAGTGTGTGTTTGCGTGGGGGACACGTACGTCCGTGTGTCTGTGTATATACGCGTATGTATGTGGCACGCACATGCGGGTTTCTTAGCGTGAATTATTTATAATTTGGTTGCGGGATTTTATTTTATTTTTTAAAAATTGTTAAACTCCCTCCCTCTACTCTTTTTTTTTTTTTTTTTTTTCTGAAAAAAATATTTTTTTAATTCTGAGAAAGGTCTGTTTCTCTTTCAAGCTATGCTTGAAGCTGCTCTCGGGTATGTCCTGTACTTTGTGCGGATATGTAATATATACGCGTCCCTTCCTCGGCTGTCTGTCTGTCTTTCTCCTCTTCTCGCTCCTGTTTAATATGGAGCAATTTTCTGGAGGCTCGGTGACTCCCTCCTTAGGGTCACATTGAGTTCGAATCCGACTGAAGGTGCAGGAATCCTGCAACGGGGGAAATAAGAGAATAGAGAGAATGGGGTCAAGTTGGCTGCTTAGAGGCCAAAACTCCCACAGCTGCCTTTAAAAAAATATATATACAATATTTGGCTTTCCTCGCCATATTACAAATTGTAGCCTCCCCTTTCAGGTATTTTCTTTACAGCTTAAAGCCCTTTCTTCCTTTTGCCCCCCCCCCCACTCCCCCTGTTAGAGGAGAGAAGGGGGGGGGAGGGAAAATAAAAGGAAAAGAAATGGGGGGGGGCAAGAGGGGAAAAAATAAAACCCATTGAGTTTAGGCAAATAAGGTTTGGTCTCCGTATCCTATTACAAAGCACTTTGAATATGCAAGACATCACACAAGACCAGTTATTCCAGTTACGACAAACTTAAAAAGAGAAAAAAGAGAGGCATGTTTAGATTGTAATTTGTTAGAGCAAGAATCATATTTAAAACTCTGTCTTTTAATTTTTTTTTCCA
Organism: Rissa tridactyla; assembly: GCF_028500815.1. NCBI lineage: Eukaryota > Metazoa > Chordata > Aves > Charadriiformes > Laridae > Rissa > Rissa tridactyla. The sequence goes on from NC_071469.1 coordinate 94,176,638, forward strand.
GCCTTGCATTGTATCCAGCCTTTTTCTGATGTCTAGGGTTTTTTTTCATTATTATTATTAAAATCTTTCCGTTGAGTTTAGGAAGACTGCTGCGAGCAACACATTTTCTATATTTTTGTTCCTGTATCTTGGAGGAGAGTTGGCAGGGATTCTGTGGTTTGCAGTTACACAATATGTTATCATGTTTTTAATCACTAAATCATTGCAGTGGTTATAGATTTACAGTCTTAGGGTATTACTGAGAGGAGCAGCGCAGACCGTATGTACGGGAACATACGAGAGCATGCAGTTAACATGCTCGTGAACTTTGCTTTTAAATCGTTTCCCGGCCGAGCTCTGGCGGAGAGGAGAGCGAGCGTTTTGGCATCACCCCTCCACGCACTTGAGGAAAGTTTGTGCAACCCTCCCGGCAGGGCAGGAGCTCCGATGGGTGTTGTGGGCAACCCGTCCCGCGGCGCTGGCGGTAAGCGGCGGGTCAGGGGGCGCGAAGGGGCGGCCGGTGGGCTGGGGCCGCCACCTGCACCGGGCCGGGGGGAGCGGGCCGCCTCGCTGGACGCGCTCTGCTCCCGTTTCCCCCTTTATTATGTAACAGAGCCCTCGGCAGCATTAAAAATTCAGCATTACAAGCTGATTGTAATGCTCCCTCATTAGGGAGCACTGTCTGGTCCGGCATTAACGCAAGACGGAGCGTGGCTTTTCGGCTGCAGCACTGTCAGAGGCTGGGGGGCAGCCGTGCGGTGGGGCGGCCCGAGCCCCCCGACCCCCTGCAGCCCCTGCCAGCAGCAGTGGGGTTGTGCCGGGCTCCCTGCCGCCGCCGTTCAGTGCTGGCCCCGCGGCCAGGCCTGGGGCTCCCGCTCGGCCTCCCGGCCGCGGGCTGTCCTCTTGCGCCGGCCTTGGTGTGGGGACCCGGCTTCCTGAGCTGCTCTCCCGCCTGGGTCCTGCTCCGCAGGCCACCTTCAGCCAGAAACAAAAGCAAACAAAAGGCATATTAGAGGGGAGAGAAACTCTGCGTCTGGACGCAGAGGTTGCTTTGCTGCATTTGTATTTATTCCTCCCCCCGCCCCTTATTCTTTTTAAATGGTGTCATTTTGGGAGGAGTGGGCAGCAGGAAGTTCACTCCAGCCCCTCTCCCGCGCGGCAGTGGTGCGGCTCGCAGCAGCGCTGCCCTCCGGGAGCCCCGTACCCTCCCTCCCACCCTGCCGCTGCCTTTTGTTCCCGCAGGACCGAGCCAAGGTGCTTCTCGGGCGGGTGGAGGTGGCACGGGCAGCCCTGGGTGCCTGGCACCTTCGCCTGGCCTTGCCGTGGCTGCTGTCAAACCAGGGCCCGGCGGCGGCCGCGTTGACAAAAGCAGAGGCGCGCGTCCCTCTTTTCATCTCTCTGTTTTGACCCCCCACCCTGGTCCCCGTCGGTGTCGTGCCGGAGGCCGGGAGCAGTGTGGAGGAGCGGATTTACTTTGGGCCTGGCCAGCAGTTTAATGGCTTGAGTGGGGATCGCTAAATCCCAAACTGATGGACATATGGCTGGCTGCGTTAGCCTCGCCGTTAACACTTCCTTATGCTTTCCAAAATAATAATGATAATAATAAAAATGTTGCATGGAGAAGATGAAAAATTATTAGCGGGCTTTTACATCAACTTTATTCAGACACTGTGTTCTGCTGGGGCTCGACTCCCTCGCGTGAGCGTTTCCCCCGCCGGTGTCAGACTCGCGCGTCTGCAGTGGGAGAGTTTTCAGCAACCATCTTCTCGAAGGTGGTGGTGGTGGTGTGCGTACTGGCCCTGCCGCGGTGCCGGAGCTGGAGCTGTGTTTGCGCTGGAGAGACCGGTGCAGTTCAGGAGGGACGGGGCTGGGGAGAGGCCGAGTGTTTCACGGCTCCCCACTTCCCTTCACCAGAGCGCAGCCGAGGTTTGGCCTTTGTGTGGCTTCGGGGGCCGCGTGCCGGTGGGCGCGTATGGCCGGCGGGAGAGGTGGGCCACGAACAAAGCCGGGTCCCACCTGCTCCCTGCGGCCCGGCCACATGCGGGGACCCCCGCGCCGCTGGCGGGGGCTGCGCTCTTTTGCAACCGACCAACCGTGGGGGGCTTTGGCCTGGGAGAGGCCCCTGGGACTGGAGCGGGGTGCCCATGGGGGCTGCCCCCCTCTGCGCTGCTTCTGTTTCCTCATGGTGGGGTGTCCCCCTGCACCCCTCTGGGAGGCTGGCCTCGCCGTCCCTGTGGGGAGGTGAGGGGAGACTGGAGAGAGGAGCTTCTCCAGTGGGGAGCGGGGCTGCCCTTCCCTCCTCCCTTGCCAGCCGAAATTCGGGCCGGGTGTCCAGCGCGTGGTGGCGCGGTGGCGACAGGGCTGTCGAGGGCTGTCGTGGCAGGAGAGTGGGAATCAAAACATCTGTGCGCAGGCCTGGGCGCCGCAGCCTCTAATGGTTTTGACGGAGCTGTTGTGGTCTGTTGTCTGGAAAATCTGCATTCTGCGCCGTGCCCGAGGGGGGCCGCGGCACCGCAGACCGTGGCGGTACCTAAATATAACCGCCTCGCGCCGTGGGGTGAGGTGAGGGCAGGAGGGAGCAGGGCCGCCCGTCCCGCCTCCTGCTTTGTCTCTGATCTGCGATTCATGCATTTTTGTTTGCTCCCGAGGTTGGGTTTGTGTGTAGGCAGGGATTGGAGAAATAGATAAATTCCAGCTAGTTTAAAAAAAAAAATAAATCCACCAACCGAACCAGGGTGGATGAGTCGGGCTTCCCTCCCTGCCGGCAGCTGGGGAGGCAGCGGTCCTTGCCGCTGGGTCGGGGATCCCAGCGGACCTGGACACCCCGGCGTGCTCCTGCCCCGCAGCTGCTGGTGGGGGAGCGGGCCGTTCCAGCCTGCTCGTGTCGGTGTTTCTCCTTCCCCCCATAGATGGTGTGGGTCTCACTCAGGGTCCCGCCACACTGGCAAGGAGCGAGCGCTTTCCAGCGCTTCCTCGTTGGCTCTGCCGGACGGACGTGTCCGTCTGTCAGTGCGGGAGGTGGGTGTTCATCTCCACAGCAACGCTGGCTGGAGAGCGGTGGTATTCTGCGCCAGGTGTACGCTGTGTGTGTTTCCAGAGGCAGACTGTAAATACAGTTTAAAGTTCATTCCTATCTGAAATTATTTTTCGGTTGGGGGTGCCACCACTGACGGGTGGCTCCCGGCGCATCCCAGGAGCTGCTGAGGAGGGGCCCGGGGTCCTGGCTGCGTGGGGCCGAGCCCGGCCAGCCGGCGAGGTGGAAGGACGGTGGGATGGTGTGGGTGCTGGGGAGCCCTGCTGCTGGCAGGCTGCAGCCACCCTGCTTTGCCCTTGAGTTTGCTGCTGGGAGAAAGACACTTAGCTGTTGATTGTAATTTCATTATGTCACAAGTGCCAAACATGCCTCTTGCTAATAAAAGGCAAAGCAGAGCAGCAATATTTTTTTTTCTTCCCCCCGGAAAAGAAACCAGTGTTGTCAGTTGTGTGGTGGACGTTGCTGGAGAGCAGGAGGGTGCTGGCCCTGTAGTGCCTGGGCTTTCAGGTCTGAAATCTGGTGGGAGCTGAGCCGTGCGGGTTCCATCACGGGGCGATGGTGCTGGAGCAGGCGATGTGCGTGGCAGTTCTGGTAAAAGGCTTTCTCCCCTCCTCCCCCCGCCCCAGTATCTGGGAAAGTGGAGCCTGCGGGGCCTGTAACACGTTAGCTCTTAGTAAATGTTTATTTTGGTGGCCCAAGCGTACCTGCTGGAGAGTTGGTCCCTCCTGGGGGAGGATGGGGAGCAGACGTGCTCTGGGAGCTGTTCCCGACCCCTTGGGGCCCTGTCAGCGGCAGCGAAGCGCCCTGCGTCCCACCTCGCGTTTGCCTCGGACTTGCCCTGCGCATCCCTGGCTGGTGGTAGCCTAACTCCAAAATGGCTGGTTGGCTTGGTTCAGTGGCAGGAGTTTTAACCCTCCTTTTGCCACGCTGCCACTGACTGTCTTGTGCAAACAGACTGATGCTCACCGCAGAATTCAGAGCACGTACTTAAATGTTGATAGCAACATCGCGATGATGTGCTTGATCCTGCTAGGTTGGGTTGCTGGGTTTCCTGAATGCCTGTGACGTCTGGTGACGGGCTCAGAGGTTTTTGGTCTTTCCTTCTTGTTATAACAGAGTTGAGTGAAGAAGGGGGAGGTGAGGGGGTGCAGAGGCACAGCCGGCTGAGTCGCAGTCAGGTGCGTGTTGTTTGGGCTGAGAATTGCAGTCAGGTGCGTGTTGTTTGGGATGATGCAGAATCTGGGGATTCTTCTGCAGCTATTTTTGGTGAGATACCATATAATGGGAAAATGTGCTGGCAGGCCTGGAGGTTAGTTCAGAAGACTGAGCAGGGGGAGTGTGTGAAGCACAGAGCTACGTGGTCTCTTAGGCACAGATTTGAGAGTTGCAGAATCTGCTAACTAGAGCTGCACCTGCAGTGCGAGGATGTTCTGGATTCAGGCTGGGCACACCCCATTGTGCGTTTCACCTGTGCCGTCTTGTGTTGCAGAAGCTGGCGCACAGACCCTTGGACACCTCTGGAAGCAGAGCAGAAAGGCTGCCCCTGAAGCGCCGGGGTGCAGTAAGTTCTTGCAGTACAGCTGCGGAGGTGATGCCCCGAGGCCGTAGTTCTCCTTAGGTTTGCTCTGTTTGACAGCGTTGGATGTCAGTGTGCAGCAGCAGGAGCTGGTCTCAGACGAGCTCGAGTGTTGTGCGGTGGCCGCTGATGCTCTGGTGCCTGCCGAGGCGGGGTACCCCGGGACAGCCTTGCCAAGGTGGTCTTTGCTCCCGCTGCGTGTCCCCTGGCTGGGCTGAGGTTGCTTTGTGCCTGCCGGCGTGCCAGCAGGCAGAGCCCTGCTGTGTGGCTGTGGGCTGCCCGGAGGAGCGGAGCATGGCTGGCGGCCGCGTCCCCACTGTCCTTGCGCGCCGTTCCCATCGGCAGCCCCTGACTGTGCCAGACAGAACTGTAGATGTCAGGCTTTGCACAGAAAGGAGAGCGAGGAGGGAGGGCGAGGGAGAGACAAGCGCGCAGCAGCGGGGCTGTGAGTTTCAAATTAACCTTCTGCTTTGTTGGTGTCGAATGCGAGGTGCCCCCGGCTCCCCAGCGTAACGCACGCTGTGACAGAGGCGGCAGGATTTACATGCGGAGGAGCGGGACTGAGCCGGCATCGCCGGTGCTGAGGCCGGGAGCGGGGCTTCCCTCCCCAACGGTGCTGGGGACGAGGGGATGGCAGGTGCCCGGGGTGGCGTTGGCCCCTCCACTGGAGAGAAGGACACCCAGTGGGTCCCACTGTGGCTGGTGGGGCTCACTGTGTCCCCCCGGGTGCTACAGTCAGAGCTTTCATCTCCGGCTTTGGGGAATGGGAGCTCCGGCCTTTCCTCTGGGAGATGGGTCTGCAGCACCCAGGCGTTTGCTCCTCAAAAGCTCCTACAGATGTCAGAGCCTAAATTTCTCCTCTTTAATTTTCTCCTGTTAATTTTGTCCCTTTTAGTCTTACATACTTCCTTCCCCAATTCCTTTCTTCTTGCTGTTTTTCATCTTCCGTAGAGACAGTTAAAAGCGGCTTAACGCTGTGAGCTTGTTTGGAAGTCAAAAGATGCGTTTTAGCTCTGACGCTGACTTTGGGCAAGCCACCAAATGTTAACCTCAGCTGGAGTATGAAATAGTATAATACGTAGTTCACATGCAGAGACTGTAAGTGGGGGTTAATTATGAAAAATCATAACGTGTCTTAAATTCCCAGAGCATTGTTACATCCTTAAATGTAGTTTTTTGTTACTGCCTCAGTTTTCCTCCTCCCTGCTTCCAGATAACTCACAAGCTGTTACGCTTCGTTCCTCCTGCTTTCTGGTATGCAAATACCGTCCTACCTGGGGCTGCAGGGTTCTGGCCACTGGAGTCCTTAGAGAAGGATGTCCTCTCCTCTGTCCATGTTGTAGATTAAGTAGTTCATGCTGTAGGCCTTCCTTGTTTTCCTGATGCTTTGCCTGTGCTGGGGAATTGTGTTCAGGCACCTTGGAGAGGAGGGAGGCGGCTGGGGTAGTGCATTTGTGGCAGGTCTGAACCCAGCCGGGCCGAGCATCGTGTGGTACCTGTGCGTCACGCGAGCGACTGCAGGCGCGTGGTTCCCCTGCCTCCTCGCTGCAGTTACTGCTTGCGTTGGTCGCAGGCCTTGTTCTGCGGGATCATTGCCAGTCCTGCTTCCGTGGACCTTTATTAGGGTGGGGGAGGAGGGGAGAGGTGACTCTCCTTGTCTGAGATGGGTTTTTCACTGGGGTAATGTGTGTGCTGAACGCCAGCCCTGCTTCATGGGGGCAACCAAGGAGCAGAGGGGTCGCCTAGAGCAGCTTGGCATCTCCCGGTGGGTGGGTCGTACTGGAGACCTGTGCTCTGGTACTGGAGAAACGGGACTGGTTGGTCCTCGTTTTGTAAGATCTTTTCATCTTTCCCATTTTTGCTCCTTTCTGCACAGAGAACTGGCGTGGAGGAGGCTGGTTGTGTCAGCCAGGGTTTGTAGTCTTGGAGAGTCCAAGTCTAAACAGAACCACGTATGAAGGTGTAGGTAGGTGTACATTTTGAACTCCATTGCGTTCCTCAGGATGCGCTCCTGTAGGCATCAGTTGGTTCTGCAGCGCAGCCGGAGGGAGAGGTGGTGTCGAGGAGCGTGCCAGTGGTTGGGTTGCATTATTGGCCAAGGAATGGTGGAAGAGAAGTGTGCACTGCCTCATGACAAGCTGATACTGGAGGAAGACCGGCGGGATGAGTTTTGTGGCAATATTGTACGTCTTGCAGAGGAGAGAGGAGGTGGTGCAGCAGGTATTGCTGCCAGCCTGCACACACCGTTGTGCGTGGAGCGGGACGTGTGCTGCGTGCTGGCGTGGGATGCCCAGCCCGTGGGAAGGCGTTGAATGCCTCGTGCCCCTCTGCTATTTCAGAAATCAGTTACTTGGCCAATAGCAGTGTCTGTCTGAAGGAGCTGCCACAGATTTTTTCCTTGGCTGCCTTATTTTAACCAGCCTCTCTGCTGTTTCCTCTTTATTTTGAGCGGCATGGTAGTCCTGGAGGTTTGCATGAGATCCTGGAAATTCCCCAGGTGGTGGGTCTGGTGCCAGAGCAGCCCTGTGTGAAAAGCTCCCTTCATGGCGAGCTCGCAGCAGTTTCACCTGGAACTGCAGATGTTGGAGCAACTGAGCCAAACTCTGGAAGCGTCTGGGGGATTGCTCAGAGCTTGCTGTGGAGGAGGGTTGAGCTCTGCTCTGCGCAGCGCTGGCTGGCCAGGGTCAGCCTAACAGCAGGGGTGGCACAACTGGCTTCTCTTCGCTTGAAACCTCCCAGCTGTGCCCGGGGCTGTAGACCTGGTTGCCAAAAGCACGATGCAAGATCTTCCTGCTGTTGGCAATGTGATTGGAAGTGTCCAACCAACCGCTCCTCCATTGATGCTTCTCTGAGTAGCATCACTTTGTGTCTCTGAAGTGATAGGTGCTCTTTCTTTGGAGCTGAGATTTCTTTCCACTTAGTCTTAAGTGGCCACTGGGCTGTGGAACTGTGGGGTTATTTCAGGTAGTGGGTCTCTGACTTTTCTTCTTTCAGCCGTCTTTTTCTCAGCTGCTTCTTGCTTCTGTGTGCAAAGCCCGTGAAGCAGCAATGATTAGCAAGATGCTTTTGACGAGATTCAGCAGGAAGCACTGGCCATCCTCTGGAGATAGTGAATTACGTGGTATCCCTGTCGCTGGTCTTCAGCGTGATAGAGCTGTCTGCTGAGCTCCGTCCTCTCTCAAAAGCTTGACTGGGCCTCTTCTGGTGTGCCAAGGCAGGGTCAGTGGGATGGTGCAGTCTCTACTCAACTGCTAAGGCCAAATGAGAAATACCCAAGTGAGGTTTCTTCCAGAAAGCAAAGAGCAGGAGCGAACCAGCTCCCTCCTTACTGCCCGCCCTGGTCCATGCAGGAGGGAGGGTTCTTTGGTGGGAGCAGGGAGGGAGGCTGCTGGTGTGCCGCTGCCGGGGGCTCTGTGGGTGGGTTGTGGTGGTCGGGTTCCACCACTGGGCCCAGAACAACACGGGTGGAGAGGTGTCAGGCAAAGCCTTGGTATTTTTTACTACTGATGGTGTCCAGTGAGTCTTCTGCGTTTTAGAATTCTAAAAAAGGTGGGGAAACTAAAAAAGCTACAGCCTTCCATCTACACGTAGCATGCCAAGAGGTAAGAGATGGTACTTTTGTCACAGTTGTCCCCATTCAAAGTATTGGGGATATTAAAAGCTGTTCTGTGTCTTGTTGGGGTCCTTGCTGGGTTATGGAGCAGGAATGGGTGCTTTCTCAACCTCTATTTTAATTTGCCTTTGTTAAGACTCCCACTCTCTTTGTTATTGATGTTATCTGGGTGTTGAACAGTTCAGCCCCCGCAGACGGTACCAAGCGATGGTCTTCGCTGTGCCTGACCCGGAGGGCTCTCGGGAGAGGAAGGGGATCTGGAGTCAGCCCTCTGATGACAAAACGGGCAAGGGAAGGGTGCGTTGGGGGCAGGAGCAGCCTTCCTCCTGCGTCTGCTCCCCAGGTCATCTTCAGATGACGTGACGGATACAGCGGGAGAACCCCAGGGCAGTTTTTAGCTGCAAGATGATGTTTGTAACTGCTGTTGGGGGCTGCTCCTGCCTTCCCGACGACAAAAGAGGGCTGAGAGTCTTATGGTACAGATCGTTTACAAAAGAAGATAATGATAAAAAAAGGCTGCTTTTGGTAGAAACAGCTGCTTTGGATACTGCAGCAGAAAGGATAGAGGGTTTGTTCTTTTAATGTTTTCATTGTGTGTTGAGTGTAAAAGTTTTTTTGGTTGTGGTTTTTTTTTTTTTTTTAAGGTTCCTTCTTCCTTGTATGAGCCTCTTGCACAGCAGAGGAAGAGAAACACTTAACAAAAATAGAGCATGTGTTTTCCTAAAATGAGATTGCTGTGGCAAGTTTAGGACTTGAAACTGTGTGACTTTGAAGTTGACTTCATTTCACGCTGGTGATATCCTTTTAACTGTCTTAAGTAAACAATGCAATTCGGCTCTGAAAAGTGTCTTGCAAAAAGCTGTGCTTGGTTTCTAATTCTGACTGTTTCAAAGATTTTCATAACAAATACCCTCTGCTTACTAGCAACCCTTCCTACTTAGAAAAGTTTGCATTGATTTATTATTATTTTTTCAAAGGATTTACTTACACTTTAGAATGCCCTGTGGACATTATTTTCAGTTCAAGAATGGTTTATTTTAGTTTGGCTTAATTGAATTGGAAACAGTTACAAGTTGTACCAAAGCTAGTTCATTTCGAACCCAAACAAGAGTGTCCACAAGCAGGTTTACGCGATGATGAGCAAGTCGTGCTGCGTTCACAGGCCCTAAGTTGAATTTCTGTTGTTTACTCATGTGTACGGACTCTTGGCAAGTAAATCTCGTGGAGGGCTCAGCGGCGCCTGTGGTGCTGTGCGGGAATAAGAGGCAGCAGAGCAGGACGGGTGTCGCAGAGGCTGTCGTTTCACATGCATTTGAAGCCAATACAGCTGCTAAGGGCAGACTTGCCGTGGATGCGTTTTCTTTTTTGCTGGCACAGAGCTTTGGTGCAGCGGCATGGGGAAGTAGTTTAGGGAAGGGACCGGGGTTAGAAAAACTCTGCCAAAGGAGGGGAAAAAAAAACGCTTCCTTAAAATCTTTTTTTTTTGTTGTTGTTTTTTTGCCAGCTTCCCTTTAATTTGAAATAATTGTGTGATATGGTGTGTTACTGCAGAAGTTACTGTGCTGAAGCAGAGAGAGGGGAGCGCAGAGGCCGGAATGAGTGCCCTTCCCGAAGGAGCGATGGCAGGAGCACCGCTTGTTCTGCTACCGTGCTGGCTTAAAGTGGGTGTTGAATTAGGGCCTAAGTGTGCGTTTGGTGTAGGGCTGCTGTAGAGGAAGGCACTGCTTTTAGGGATTATGTATTTATTTATTCATTTTTGTTAGTATTTCCTCCTTCTCCTTTTGGGAGTACGGTATGGTTAAACTTAAAGGATCCTTGTGTAGACTTCCAGGACTGGCTGTTCAGCAGCTCGGTCCTCCAGCTTTGGAAGGAGGAACTGGTGCCCACAGTGCCCTTGGCTCCTTCTGAGTGTCCTTCTCTGTTTGGGAGCCCCAGCGCAGGGAGCTGGGACTTCTGCTTGGAGCTGAGAGTGGGAATTGCTAACTCTGCCCGTGGGCTGCTGGTGTGAGCAGCCGGGGCTGGGTGCAGCCTGGGGACTCATCCCCGGGCACTGCGACATCTACGCGGCTCCAGCATCTGCTGCAGGCTCTGGGTCCTGGTGAGTTCTGCCACCGTACCTCCCACCCTGCTGGGGCAGGCCCATGGAGCGACTGTTTAGCTTGGATTACTTCTGTTTGTATTTTCACCTGCTTAAATAAATAAATAAATCTATTTGCTCGCCCCTGGTCCTCTGCAGCAGCACTGGCCAATGGTATTCTGAAGGAACTGTCTCCTGTTCTCTGAGAGGTTCATACATACCCTGGGTACCTCCATCTCCTCTCTCCTGTCCTCTATTCAGTGTTCTTTGCAGCTCTAAAACAAATAATGTGCTGCAGGTTTTAAAACTGATTTTGTTTTTATTTGAGCAATTGCATAATAACATTTAGAAGACGTCTCTTTCATGTCTCTACTAACATTGTAAAGGTCTGCAACGTAACTGGTGGTGGTGGAGGGGATGGCGGAGAGCTGCACAGACCACCAGTGAGGGGTGAGGGCTGGCTGAGCACATGCGACGTGCTTTTCCCTGATGGCAGGTTGTACTGGGGTTGGATTTTGCTCCTGGATGTCAGCTGTGTTTGCATAGTATTCTTGTTGTGTTTGCAAGTCAAGTGTTTTTAGACTCTGCAGCGAGGTACGTGCAGTCTGTATATCCGCGTCTGAGTGGTGGGGGCTCTGCTCGAGGCCTCTGACACACGCTCAACCCCATCACTCGCTGCTTCTGCCAGCGGGGCAGTGGAGGTGAGACCGCCGGGGCTGCTGCCCCTTCACTGCTACCCGTAGCGAAGGGCTGGTTTTTAATTGACTCAAAGCTGAACTTGTGTGATAAGGGCAACCCAAGTGAGAAAACTTTGCCAAGTTTGCTGAAACGTTTCAGCTGGGGATGAAGTGATCCGGCCCCGTTGCGCGGGCACGCTTGCTTGTGTGTGGTGCTGTCACCTCCTCCTTCGGCTGGCGCCGGTTGTCCGGGTAGGGTGTCGCACTCGGTTACCTCCGTCAGTTGCTATAGTGATTTAGCTGCATCGGTACAACCTTTAGCTCTGTTTCCCATCACTTCAACCTTGTCCTCCGGCAGTTATGGACATCTTCGTACAGGTGCCCATTTTCCTGGTCATTAAAGAGCAATTCCTACATAAAGCCTCCAGATTCTTGATTGTTTCTGTGGACTGGAGATTTTTTTTAGTGGTTTAGTCTGTACAAAGTCATTAGTGAAGAAGAACTTCATATCCCGGATTGAAAATGTGAGCTTAACAACTGGCTTCCAAGTCAGGACAAAGAGAAGTGATTACTCCTGCAAACACACACTCAAGACCTTGAGTAAGAAGGATGGTTTCTAAATCAGGTGATGCAGGACATGAGAATGGGGAATGCTGTCAGAAGCTGTTGCGATTTCTTTGATAATATCTGTTTTGAAACTTTTCTTTTAGAGGGGAAAAAATGTAACGTAGAATATTTAAACTTTAATACCCTTTCGAAACAGTTTAGGTATGTATTATCTGTTGTGGCGGCAAAGCTCATCCTTTCTATCTTGCTTGATCGTTCAAACTTGGCTCCTGTTTAGATGTGTCATGCTGCGGCCTCCCTAAGAAACCAGGCGTGCTCACTGACTGCAGATACAGGAGGTAATGTCTTTCTAAACACTGTTTTGAAGATGCCTGCCTGGGTGTAGTTTAATGAATGTTGCCTATTTACAGAGGGGCTTCATGTATCTCGCGGGGGGGGGTAAGCAGGCGGCCCCAGGACGGTCTGCAGCGTCGGGGCTGTGTCGGTTTGCTTTCTGCCAGAGCTGACGGTCTGTGCTCAGAGTTGCAGTGATGAGAAACTTGCATTCAATAAAAGTCACCGTGGAAGGGTTCTTGGGATCTTGCCAGGGAGAGTTTCCTGTTTAAAATTAGAAAGTGGATTTTTATTTTTTTTTTTTTAAAAGAGCCTTGATGTAAACTGGTAATTGCTAGAGTTTTCTTTTAAATCCTAAGATGCCACCTGGGGAGGGGAACAAGCAGAACCCCAGAACAGTGGAATTGCAGATTTTGGCTTTTTGTGAGAGGAAAACCAGTAAATTTTGTGCAATGTTGAGTCCTCTTCCCTGTGGTAGTGACTCATTAGGCAAATGCGAAGTGTGCAAAGGCAGAGAGATCTGTTTCTGTCCCAGCCCGTGCCACGCGCGCTGGGGAGGCCGGAGCTGATGGGGCTGTGCTGCTGGGCACACCTGCTGACGCCGGAGAAAGTGCCAAGAATCTCAGCAGCGAGGAGGCAAGCTCGGATGGAATACAGTGTGATAAAGCAAACTGCTCTCGTTGTAGCTTTTGGAAGGGCAAACTTGTTGAACTGTAGCAACAGCTCTGGATTTTGTTCTGTTCAGGTCATTTTTACAGTTGCTGGCTTTTGGGCACGTCAGGTGTGTGATTTGTTATTCACGATTTGTGCCGCCTTCTGCGTCCTCCCTGGATGGAGAGCTCTGAGGTGAAGGCTCCTGAAGCTGTACGGTGTCTTGAGGACTCAAACCTCTGAATCCCCAGGCTCTCCTAAACGCTCGCCTCTTTCACTTGCCTTTCTGCTCCACTGAACGGGGCAGCAGCGGCTGGACGCCGCAGATGTGAGCCGGGTGCTTCACCCGTGGTGTGTCTGTGGGTGGCGGGTGCCCAGGACCCTGCGATGGCCGCTGCAGCAGGAAGGGAGAGCCAGGGGGTGCTGGATGGCTGCTGAGACCCCCTGGTGAACGATGGGGTGTCGCTGTTGCTGCTGGGAGGCTCGTGCTCCCCCCGCCACGGTGCCCGCTCTGCCCTCGTCCCGGGCGAGGAGGAGCATGGCTGCCGTGGTGGGAGTCACCGCTTTGGGCTGTCTCTTGCCAGCTCTTATTTTGCTCTTGAGTAGGGCTGAAGGATTTATCCCATTCCTTTGTTTTATATGGAAAGAAACCTTATCCCTGTGGCTTCTGTTGCTGCTGGTAGTAGGAGTGTTTGCGGAGATAAGGCCCCTTTCCCCCTGCCCTCCCCCAGGAGCGGCTGGCAGCCTGCCTCCGCTCAGTGACCCACCGAGCGGCTGTCCGGGCTGGATCTGCCTATGCTAATGGGCCTGGCTTGTCCTGGCTTGTTTGTAATGATTTGTGGCTGCATTTATATGCAAATACTAACAACTTGCTGCTGAGTTAATTAGCGTTTTTTCTCTTTGCTTCCCGGAGCTTTAGCAAAAGGTCTTTATTCTCCCCATTTCAGTTGTCTGACCTGCCCCACCCACTCCCCCACGCCAGCATCCCCTGTCCTGTGCTGAGGATGCCGGCATCCCCACGTCCCCGCCGCCTGCGTGGAGGGTGCTGGGTCCCCGTTGCCTGTGCCCAGTGTGCCTGGTCCCCATGTCCCCGTTGCCTGCGTGAAGGACAGCGAGGGGGTGCTCTGCGGGAGCAGCGCGCATACGGGAGACAGGCTGTGCTCTGCTCCGGGTTTCCTTTGGGGATTTTAGGCCCAGTTGCATGAACTGGCCGGAGACTGTTGTGAACCTCGGGGGCAAGCTGTCTGGCCTGTGTGCCCTCGGGAGCTGGTCGAGGTGGTGACCGTAGCTGGGTGCTTTGGGTGAGCATTTTGCCGCCTGGCTCTGCTGGTCGCTGCTTTGCGGAGGAGGAGAACCAAACCAACTTTTTATGTCTGGAAATGCCGAGTATTTGCTTTCTAATGGTGAGGTTGAGAGCATTAGGTGCAATCAGATGAATGGTTCTCACCAGACGAGAGGCTCTGCGGGCCTGTCTGGTGACCTGGACATGACAAGGATGGAGTGGGAATTGCTGGCCTTTGACATTGGCTGGGAGTTTGATTTTTGCTTTTGCAGAGGGGAAGGCAGGCATTTCCTCTTCTCCCAGGAACAGCGTTTTTGTGTCCTTGGTTGGGCTTGAAGATTGACTCCTTTTGATCTTTCATTCCATCTTGTTTTTGTGGTCCCTGCAGGTGTTTGCTTTGCCAGAGCTGCAGGAGTCGCGGGTTGGATAGGTTACTTGCCTTGCTTTGGGGCAGAGGTGGAAGGTGGGGGCTGCAGTAGGAGACCCGGGGCATTGCCGGGCGGGAGCAGCTCCCGGTGCTGCGGTGGTGCCAAGGCTGTGGTTCCTGGATGGTGTTAGGAGCTCGGGCAGTTCTTCTGTGGGTGTCTGGTGCTATCACCGCTCTGCACTCTGTGTGCTTGTCCCACCCTTCCTCCTTTCTACCCTCGAGCCAAGGCTTTTTCACAGTTACTGAGTCAGAACTTTTTTTTTTTTGGTTTTAAGCCTTTGTTTTTACCCTGGAAGGTAGGACCCTGGCTTCTCTGCTGCAGGGGCAGAGCAGAGGAGCCTGAGCCTGCTGCAGCTTCTGATCCCTTCTAGGGCTCCCACTGCTCGCCGTGCATGGAGGAAGAGAACTGCACAGCACAGCCCTCCCTCGGGGCTGGGGCAGGTCTCCATGGGCTCCGTGCTCTGGGAGCCTGCGTACAAGTCCCTTGGGGTGGCTTGAGGTGGGCACTGGCTGTCCTGGGCAAGAGCTGTGCTCAGCTGAAGTTCCAGCAGGCGTTTGGGGCAGGGGGGCTCTTCTCAGGAGAGGCGGTGATTCTCTCTCACCTTGTTACTTCAAAAGTTTGTATTTTGGGCTCTTACCTTTATTTACTTCCATATCTTTTACTTGTGCACTATTTAGCTTGTGAGTTCTTTGGGCAGCAAAACGCCTCAAACAGCATACGAGACATTGAGGTACCACCTGCCTCATGGGAGAGAAACGACTTACAGTCTGAGGCCAGGCACTGGCAAGTTCCAAGTGGAAGCTGGTAACCCTTTGCTCCTCGATTGACTCTCGTCACCCCACTCCACCTTGCTCCTACTTAGAGCCTTGGTGCCCTATTGCATGGTGGTGGAGGAGTGAATTTGAGGTGGAACGGAGTAACTTCTGCAGCGTTGCATCTAGCTGGAAGGGGGAATGTACCCAAGTTAGTACAGAGCTCCATATCCTGATGTGAAAGCTGCTAGAAGTGGTATCGAGCTGGTCAAGAGGCTTTTAGCAGCTTCTGAAGCCCTGCTGGCCGCATATTTTCAGTCACCTCATTGCTAGTGAAATGGAGGGGGTCTGGAGTGTTTTATTTAGGTTTCCTGCTCCAGCGCCCCTCTGAGTTGAAGAAACTCTTCTCGTACGCAGTGGTGTTTGTCACTGTTGGGATTTTAGACTTGGGAGATGTGTTTTTCCCATGCTCTTACTTCTACTCTTCCATCTCACATGCAAGACAAAGGGACGTGGAATTGCAGACCTGTCCCGCTGCCATGCCGAGTAACATGGTTTTGATTAATCCAAGGGGAGAAAGTCAGTTTCTCATAGCAACCCCGACGATTAAAGCTCCAGGAGAGGCAATTATTCCTGGTGTACAAAACTCTCTACCACACTTGTCACGGGTGGTTTTCTAAAGCTCATCCACTGTGGCAAGCCACCGCTGCTGTTCGTAATGGTGCTTGGTGGGTTTGATAGGCAGATGCCTCCCCCTGCCCTGCCATTCTGCTTCTAGACTTTTCTGCACGGAAGACGGTCCTCCCACGGGGAGGTGCTGCTGGGGCAGCACCCACCCACCCCAAGCTTTGCCGTAGGAGCCCTGTCCCTGCTCTCCCACTGCCCCGGCTGCGCGCCTCCGTCCTTCCCCTGTGCCGGCTTTGGTCCTCAAGGGACCCTGCATAGCAGTGTTTTGGATGTGGAACAATAAAGGCAGAAACTTTACTGGAGGTGAGAAGCTGGCTTGGTGTGGCCGCAGCGTGGCACCATGTGGCCTGTTGATGCCAGTGGTGGTTTGTGAGCTGGGATGTGCTGGGTGCCAGATGCGGGTTGCTGACCTGGGTTGGGTGTCCTGTGGCCTCGGGGGGCGTCTCAGGACGATGGAGAAGGCATCCTTTAATCCAGGTCCTAGGCAGGTTTTCCCTTAAAAGTTCAGAGAGAGGTTTTGTCCTTCTGAGCATCCATAACAAATGCTGAAGGTACTTATTCCAGATCTTACTGGTGCTGCCCACCACTCCTCCCCCTCCCTGCCTTCCCAGGGCTTTCCCTTCTTTGATCTCTCCTTTCTGGTTGACTTGTTCATGATTCAAGACTTCCTCAAAGGGCTCGGTTTGGACGCAGGCTCTGGCAGCTGATGGCAGCCGTACGGGGGGACGCCCGACGGTGTGCCCCCGCTCAGGGGTCAGGATCGCTCGCGGGGCTGCGTCCTCACCACAGCCAGCGCTGCCCGAGCTCTGCTCAGAAAGGTGACGTTTTGGAGACAGGATGAGGACGGAGGGTCCTTTTTCGGTAGGAGATGGGCTGAGCGCTATCAGCACCCATTCCCACAGCAGAGACAGTATGCGGGGGCTTTGGTCCGAGCAGCGCTCACGCCCAGGCAGTGTGGGTAAGTGACTTGCCCGATGTCACTCCAGGGAACAGAGTTTAGATTCTGTCACTATAGCCAGAGTGCTCTTTGGTTTTTCCTTTCCAAAATACTTTCCTGTTGGAGGAAAGGCCTAAATATCTGTTTACCTTAATGAGCAGCTGAACATCTTAAACTTTTCCCCAGAGGAGCAGGTAATGTGCTTTCCTGAGCAGCAGCTTTGGGCATCAGCAGTCCAGAGGACGGCATCTTCATAAGCACTGGCTGGAATGTTGAATTCGTGCTCTGGGTTGCAGTGGTCTTGGTTGACTTGGCCATGAGAGCCTGCTGCGAAGCCTGCAGTGAAAGATCCAGTTTTTCCTCCAGGGTAGGACTCTGAGGTTTTCTTTAACTCTGCCTCTGCTCAGGGCCTCCCAGGCCAAGTCACTAATGCTCTCAAAACGTGAGTTCCCCCTTGGCTTCGTCTCCCCCAGTAAAGCTGTGGGCAGAGGGGGGTCTGCAGCCAGGCAGCGTCAGCAGCTTTTCGGGGTTTTGCTGTGCCTTGCAGGCCAGGGACGCCATGTGTTGTGCTGCTGGGGACCAGGGACACTGGGGTCCGTGCTGCTGTGGGTCAGGGGTGCTGCGGTCCGTGCTGCTGCGTGGCCTGTGTGCGGATCGGAGCAGACCCTGGCGCCTGGTCCCTGCTGGGGCCGGGCTGGGCTCCAGCTGCCCGACCCTGGGTGAAAAGTTCAAATCTGCATTTTAAAAGAGGAGAGCCGTTACGCGGTTGGGATGTCTCCAATCTAGTTGAAACTTTTTTATTTACAGCTGAGTTGGTCTCTTGCAAAGAGGGAGCGGAGGCCGGGTGTGCTGGCCGGGTGGTGCGGAGCCTTGGCCGGGTGGGAGGGCTGGGAAGCGATGGAGCAGAGGGCCCGGAGCTGTGTCTTCCTAGCAGTGTACAGAGCTCTGCAGAGACCTTGGGTAGCACCTAGCAGCTTTCATTTGGTTACAGAAGTGTTGGATGTAGATAGTTCAGCTGCTCTCCTTGTGGCTACCTCTGTTACAGACTGGAGTTTGGCCTGGATGGGGATGAGGAGCCCCAGGGTTTCAGGTGGTTCCTGCTCCATTCTGATGCTAAGGGGGAGGTGCGTAACCTACTGGGAGCAAGGGCTGCTGCTCTGGCTCTTGAGACTGTGCCTGCTGCTCCACCCTGCCATGGGGATGGGTTGTGTGACCTCTGGTTGGGGTGAGACCAGGGGAGCAAGGGGTCGGCAGGGGTCTCCGCATGCTTGCTTCGTCTGCTTTAGTGCTTCAGCAAGGAGATGGGGTGGGACATACTCCCACCTGCTGCTGAGAGTCTCCCAGCATCTCTCCAAAGGAATTCCCATCTCTCCAAAGGAATTTGGGTTCCTTTTCGAAGACGGCACAAGTGTAATCTCATATTTGAGCTGTTACGGCGTAGTTGCTATCTAGTGCTTTTCGAGAGGGTCATCTCACGGTGTGACTGCAGTGGGGGGCAGCTGGGCTGTGGCTGGGGGATCGAACTCACGAAATTCCCAGAGCTGCCCCAGGACTGGCAAGGGGTGGCCGTCCTGCCGTACCGCTCTCCCTGCCACTCGCTTTCCCACCGAGCACCTCTGCCTGGGTACCCCGCGGAGGGGCACACCCTCCGGCACAGTGGGATGAGGATTAAGCAGATGCAGTTTCGGGGGAAATGCGCAGCAGGGAGTGAGGTTGGGTTGTTGTGCCCTTGCTCCCCCCAGAAGAGGTCCGTCCTGCTGTCAGGCAGCAGATTTGCTGCACGCCTGCTCTGGCTGTCCGGCTGGAACAGGGGAAGGAAACGGTCCGTGTGCTTTGAACTCTTTTTTCAAGGGTGGGAAATAAGGTTTGGAGACAAACCTCACCCCTTCTCATTTTCTGTGTAAGTGCAGAAATGCTGATTTTTCTGAAATCCTTGTGAGCAGATTCCCTGTCCTGCGGTGGGCTTTTAACTTCATACAGCTAAGATTTTGTAGGAAACTGAGGTCAGCCTGGGTATGGTCCAGGCAGGAGGGTCTGAATTTAGAATCTTGTGGTGTGAAATACGGGTTTTTCTTGTTCTGTTTTGGGCTGGTGGGACTGTGTCTGCCCTAGTGACTCTCTCTGCACAAAGGTCTGAGGTGAGAAGCAACTTGAAAAGGCTGCGTGGCATGTGAGGAAGCAAGTTAGCTCTTAATCATATCATGTATTAGCCTCCTTTGCAGTAGATACATCTGCTGTAAAATGCTTAGTGCTGAGAGCCTGATTGGGCAGCCCATGCTAAGTGTTCAAACTCCTGCTGCCTTTTTTCTTCAAACAATATCTTCTGGCTTCCAGATTTCTGATAAATTGATAAGAGGAATTGCGTGAGTCAATAGAGTTGTAGACACTTTGCCAATATAACCCTAGCGCTATTGATCTGCCAGTAAATTAAAGTCTTACTTAGAGGCTGCCGATATTTCTAATCTCCTGCCTCACCAATTACAACCTCCCAGCTACCTGGGAAAGACAGCGGACGGGAGACGAGGCTTCAGAGGTTTTTCCCAGCGAGCCGGGCTGCGGCGTGGCAGCCAGAACCTGCGCAGGGTGGAGGGGCTCGCTCCAGGAGTGGCTTTTGGGGCAGCAGTAAGGCGGTTAACGTGTTTGGGAGTGCTGCAGAAGGGTCTCCAGGTTAGGGTTTATCCTGACGCAGTTCCTAGGGCGTAGCCTTGGCTCCTGGAGGATGGAGACAATTTGGAGGGGCAGTGAGCCCGTGTCCCCGGGCTGTGTCCAGCCATAGCTGGGGTGCTCTGCCCTCAGTCCTCTGCCTTGCGTGGCACGGGGCCGCCGATGCTGTCGCGTCCTGATGTTGTTGGGGTCATGGCCTTGCAGAAGGGGACTTGCAGGTCCCTGCAGCAGAGGTGGGCAGGTCTGAGGAGAAGCCACTTGCTGGAAGAGGAGGGATGCGGGACGGGAACCCCGCTGTCCTGTGGCGCTCGCCCTGCTGTCCTCCCCGGCTGAGCCCCCTCTGCTGCCCGTCGGAAGCTGGGGACAGAGCGGGGCGCTCAGCTGTCCGAGAGGGACACGGATCAGAGAGCTCCCGCCGGGGCTCCCGCATCCCGGTGAGGTTTCAGCAGATCCTTGCCCGATAAGCCCCTTTCAAGTCTCATTTACGTTTGAAAGTCCGTAGTTAGCTTTGGGAAGAAATCTCCAGATAAATGCTGTGTTCTTTCTAATACCCCAGAGCGAAAATCAATGGGAGGGATAATTCCTTCCCTTGTCCTACACAGACTTTCATGTGCTTCTACCTCCAGCAGCACTTTTTAAATAAAGAAAAGAAAAAGCCCTCCCCTGCCTACTCCGCCTCTTGGGGCAGAGCCCAGGCTCCTGCCGAATCACCCCGGCACGCAGAGCAGCGTGGTCAGTCGGGGGGTTCTGTCAGCCTGCTTGGTGCAATTCAGGCGTTCATTGGGGCGAGGGAGCTGGGTTTGCAGGGCTCGAAGTAGGGATGCTTCTGGGAATGCACGTACAGAGTAGTCCAGTAGCTGGAGCAGAGGACCTGGGTCTTGTGAAGTTGGTGGCAGAGCTGTATCACGGTGAAAGGATTTTAAAAAAAGTAAAAATTTCTTCCTTTCATTAAAGCCAGTGGAGCGTACTGGAAGGTACTCCCTGCTATAAAACTGCTAGAGAGGTGAAGATGTGCCCATAGTATTATAATTTTTTGATCCTAAGCTTGTGCAGAGTGCTCTAGGCAGTGATGTCTTTTTCGCTGGGCGTCCTGCAGCGTCTGCCTCAAGGCAGATCCAGTTTCCAGAAATGCTTTGGTAGGAATTAGTAGCCGAGACTGGTGCGAGACAGCTCCTTCAGGCTGCCCTGGAACATGCTTATGTCTAAAATCCTCCAGAAATTAAGTTATTTATCCGGCCACCTCTGCTCTAGCTGTATTGAATTGTGTTTTCCCTGATGTTGTGAAGTTATCGTATAGGATGTACATTAAAAGTTGTAACTAGTCCAAGTACTGCTGTTTTGGCAGGGATTTGCTGAGTCTCATGATCCATCTGTAATGGAGTGGAGATGCTGACCTGCAGCAGGATATATTTACACCAAGGGCTTTTTCGTGGAGGAAACCTCTGAGCAGTCGAACTGTCTGAAATGCTTTCTTTAAATTTCTGGTAGCTCAACGTACCGCACGAGTAGCAATGGTGAAGGTGAAGAGGAGCAGCCTCGCCGGCACCAGTTTGCCTCCCCTGGTTAGAAGAGATGTGAGCATTACTGAAACAACGGCAATAGCAAAGCCGAAGCAAATCTTCAGTGTTGACCAGATCCTCAAAAAAGATGTTAGAAAGGTTGAAGCTGACTCAGTCCTTTGTGTATTATTTGAGATATTTGAATCTTGTTCACACCTGATGATGCCGATGCCCCAGGCAAGGGCAGGTTGGAACAAGATTTCTCTACTGTTTCTAAATAAGTTTTCAGGGTTTGTTTGGGGTTTTTTTTTTGCTTTGTTTGCAATCAAAGATACAAAGTTTGTCTCAGCAGCTTGTGCCAGTGCAGTTATGACCAGTGAATGACCTGAGGCAGCGAAGGGCTTCTCTGGAAGCGGTGCAGTGCTGATCCTTCTTGTTGTGGTCAGTGCAGGAAAGGGCAGTTCAGCACCCAAGTACCGATGTAGTTGCCTTTAGGTAGCTGCTCGGCGTAACTGAGGGGAGTGCACGCTAGGTCTGCCTCGGTGGCTGCTAATCCCTGGTTCCCGGGGTGCAGCGTGGCGCGGCCAAAAGGCGCCAGGGAAGACCCTGCGGGACATCCAGGCTGGGTCTGGCCTTCGGGTCATGCTCCTGTGGACCTGTGCCCAGGCCAGCAGACCCCGTGCAGTGCAACTCCGGGAGCATCTCCCTGGCCTCCTGTTGCTTCGCGGGGACCCAATTCCCTGCGCTCCCTCCTGGCCACAGCTCAGGGTCCCGTGGTCCAGGATTGGACAGAAGGGTTTGTGAAACTTTATGGATGGCAGATAACTCCTCACTACTTTTAGCTGGTGTGGATAACGGGCCGGGGACTCAGCTTGGTTTTCTGCATGTTTCTGTTGGCCAAGGCTAGAGCTGCTCTCTGCAGCTCTCGGTGGAGCAGGTAGTCACCTGGGGTGACTTCCATCATAAATATTGCATGGCACTTGACAGGCAGAGACAGCACCAGGATGAAAACCATTCATTAGTAGCATCTCTGTCTCTATCCAGGTTTGCTTTTAGGATTGGGATCAGCTGAAGTGTGTTTCTGGTGAGTCGGTGGCGATTTCTCTCCAGCTGTCAAAGCGACTGAGCATGACTTGACCACCAGCCCTTGTGGTGGGTGGAGCCTGAAATATTTAGTGCTCTATACGTGAATTTAACGACTGAGAAGGAATATTAATGGATCACAGCCCAAAACCTCTAAATCAAATGTCTCTTGACTTGCAGGAAATCTAAGTTTGGGATTTTTACGCTCTCTGTTCAGGTTGGTAATTCAGACAGCGTTCCTAATTTATTTCCACAATTTGGAGAAGGATGTAATTTACTATTTTAAGAAGCACGTGGTTCAAAAGACCTTTAATTAAAAAAGAAAGTTCAGTGCATGTCTGAAACTATAAGAATCACTAGACTGCATCAGAACAGTAATTTGTGGTAATTTGACCTGTGCAAAGTGGACATTTCTTCCTAATTTTCTTCTTCTCTGACCTGTCTGTGTAGCAGTGTATTTATGGAGTCATTGAAGCACAGCTCTGGAAGGGGACTCTCACCGTACCAGCAGAGCGATGTTGCCGAGACCGTGGCTGACTGGCCTTACGGCCTTGCACTAGGCAGCCTGTGCCACTGCTTCATCCCTCGTAGTTAACAGAGGGAAAACCTTAACTCCTAACCTAAAACTTGTCCTGCAGTGATATAAAAGTGCATTTTTTTGGCTTGGTGGATGATGAGTACAATAGTCACAGCTATTTTATAACAGTTATCTGCATGTTGGAAAGCTAACCACTCTTCTTTTCCAAAGCTTTACAAGACCAATTATGCATTGAAACAGAAAGGCTCACATAAGCTTCAAGACAAATCTCGAGATGTTTTACTCCACCTCTCCGGTACTTCCAGTATGGCTTTGAGCCTGTGTGATCTCTTGGCTTCACGGGTGGCCAGCAGCAGCGCGTTCCCCAATGTGAGTGAGAGTTGCCTTTCAACGTCAGCAGGTATCACGCTGGGTTTTGGTAGTGTAAGGCAGGAGACCCGATTTACTTCTTTCTACCATTTGGTGCTTTTAAATACCTTTGTCTTACTCTTGGCCTTTTCTCCGCCTTATGCTCTCATTTCTTGGAACCTCAGGGTTTTTGCACTCTTGCTGTGTAAAGGTCTCTCTGCACCTCCTGCGCTTTGCCGCAGTGTCCGATCCTCCTGCAGCCCGGGCTGGCTGTGGGGTGCAGGCGCTGCTCCTGGGGGGGCCCTGCCGTCCCGCCCCAGCCACGTGCTGTGTGGAGGGAGCTTTTCATGGGTCTGCCCCCACTGATGCACGGGCTTTTCTCCCGCAAGGGTACAGCTAATTAAAACGCAGGGAATGCCCATGAGTAGTTCACAGGCAACTTCTTTGTGCATTATCTGGCAGAAAAACAGCGTGTAGGATTGCCTGCCAGTGTTGAGACTCTCTGAAGCTCCTCTCTGGTTGTCTCCATGCATGGCTGATCTAATTGTTTAAGTTACAGCTTTTGCTACCTGGCTATTCAGCTGTTTTCCGGCATCACTGGTACATTTGAAACAAAACCCACTGGATTTGGTGCATACAGTCTACTGCAAATGTTTTGCTGCCACTTAGGAATAAATGGTTAATTTATAGTTCTTGTATTAGTCACCTAACTTCATGTTTCACCTCAAATATTAAAAAGGAAGTTGAGGTTAAAAGTAAAGTGTCATTTTTGTGAAATAGTAAAAGTTGGGTAGAAGTAAACGCTCCCACAGGAACAGTAACTTCAGAGGGCACGTGCGCACCTCGGGTTCAGACTGAAGACCTGCTACCGTACGTGAGGCTGTAAGACTACGTTGGACCACAGCTGCACTGTTTGCCCCCTCTTTTCATGAGGTATTCCAATATAGGTGTATAATATTTCTCTGAACACAGGTTCCCAGTGCAGGAGATGGTGGGCAGGGGAGGGATGCACGCTTGTGTCTTATCCCTCAAGCTATCTGGGCTGGTGCAGCCCGTAAAATATTGTCCCCGGTGGCCAAGCGGAGGTGTGGTGAGAGCTATAAAGAGTGCAAGATGCCCAGCAGTGTATTAAACACTAGTTGAGTACAGGAGGGCAGCATATCACAGGAGAGAGATAAGCAAAGTTCTCTGATTGTGGATCAATAAAGGTTAGTGACATCATATCTCAAAGTGAGAGAACCTGCTTTCTGCAGAGCCATTTATCAGATTGCAGGCTGAAGCAGCATTAACCTCTTCCTAACCAGATATCTGTTTCTCATCTGACTCCAGACCAAATAACCTTCCCTATCTGCAGCAGAAGGTTCCCTGACCTTGCCTTCATAATCCTGGCGATTTAACGTTAGCGTGGCTGTGCCGGAAGGGTTCTCCTCCGAATGCTTCTGCTCGGCTCTTTGCTGAGCGTACCGTGGCCAGTGGGACAGCACAGCGCTGGGTCCTGGGATGCACTGCTGTTGGAAGTGCTTCACATCGCGATGTTTATCTGCTGTTCTCCTCTTACTTGACGCTGTTATGGCCTTGGTGAGGTGGAGGATGCTCCCTGTTGGTGCTGGGACACAACAGAAGTTCGTCGTTTTGGTTGGTAAGGGTCTGGCATGGTGCCAGGCGTCTCAGGATGTGGTTGCATAAAAGGCCTCCTTAGATTAACTTGTTGTCTACGGCAGCAATGGCAGTGAAATCATTGTGGCACGGTCTTTAGGAAAAGTTGTGCGGGGTGGGTGGCAGGAGGCCCTGGGTGCACTGCTGTGTGGCTGGCCTTCCTTGAAGCGTCTGTCTTCCTGGTTTTGCTGTTCTTATTACATTCAACGTAGCTTTAATCTATTTTGGTATCAACCCATTCTGCAGTCCGGTTTCTTTGCTGCATGCTGTGAGGCACCAGCTTTCCACGTGAATGCAGCTTCTGAGTGTGGAGAACGTGGAGCCGTGTGCTTGTGCCGGCTAAATTTAGAGCAGCGGTGGTTTGGTGCGAGCGGCTCTGCTTTGGAAACCTGCCCTTGCGGCACACAAGGTGGTTGGTCCAACCCGCCAGGATCCTCCAGTAGGCTTTTTTATTGCTTTTCGCTTTCTGATCTTGTCTTCGCTTGGTTGGTAGCATTAGACACCTGCAAGTGAGCGGACTGACATTTTTGTTATTTAATGCAATGTGCTCTGTATTGCTAACCTAACTAGTACGTTCGCAATAAGCTAACCAAGAAGCTAAAGCATGAATGGTTAAGATCTTTTGTGTATTCTTGAAATATATATGTTTTATCTGTGTTAAAGCCTGCTGGTTTTAAACTTACCTTGATCTGTCGTCTTCTACCTCCCGCTCTTCCAAATATCCAAGTGGCATGGATGACTTTTACTGCCAGTGGGTTTGAAGTGACATGAGGTCTCTTGTCCCCCAGTGAAAGCATCAGGACTTCCCTTGCGCCTGGCGGTGTCTGTTTATGCCAGGGCATCCTTGAAGCTTCCTGGCAGACCTTCGGGGACCCATGTGTTGCTTACAGCAGCTGTTTAAGAGAAAAATCATATTTTCTGATGCTTCTCTTGAAGACCTCTGCCTTGCAACCAACCCCTGCTTGTGTCTAATTACCAGTTCCCATGATGGCTTGTATTCTTAGAAAAAGCATAGCCTTTTTGGGAACGGTCTGTGTGATGTGATGCTTCATTCTGGGAGCTGTGATGCAAACTTCTGTCCAGATGTCACAGGTGAAGCACTACGTTGATTGAGATCTTGTGGCACTTTCAGCCCTACTTTTTCAATGACATTAAACTTGGAGCACGGTTACAAAGTGTAAAATAGAGATGCTTGTCTACTCTTCCCTGTGTGTTGAAGTTTATGGGTGACAATGTTGTATTAGGACAAAATTAAACACTCTCATGTATTTGGGACTTGTTGGTTTTTATTATATGATCCAAAACATAAGTAACCTAATTTTCAGTGAGAGTCCTTCATACAATCATTGCAGTCAAGACCAGCGTTTACATCAGAGGTGCATACGAGAGCACACGCGTGCACAGTAAGGGTTATCAAACATTGGAACAGGCTGCCCAGGGAAGTGGTGGAATCGCCATCCCTGGAGGTATTTAAAAGATGGGTAGACGTGGTGCTGAGGGACATGGTTTAGTGGTGGACTTGGCAGCGTTAGGTTAATGGTTGGACTCGATGATCTCAGTGGTCCCTTCCAACCTAGGTGATTCTGTAGTTACAGAGATGATTAAAATGAGTTGGATCGTGCTGTGACAGTGGCTGCCAGAGAGCTCTGGAGGATTCCTCCAGATGAAGGCATCCCAAGTGCATGGGGACTTCCATCATGGCATCTATTGGAGGATGTCCTTGCCAGCAGAGGAGTGTTAGTGATCCACTGGAGCATCCTTGCCCCGTAGAGCAGGAGTAGGATGTAGGTATTTCTGCTGTGCAGGAGCAGGTCTCTGGATTTCAATGAATGAAAGGAGAGGCTTCTGCCTGGAGGAGCCTAAGGTCTAAGTCTAGAGATAAGATAACAAGGAAGGATGACAGACGGAGGGTAAGGGGCAAGAGGAGAGTTAAATCCCGGAATGAACTTCTGCTGTCTAGCAGGGAAATGCCAATTTTTTTCAGAACCTACAGAGACTTGAGTTATAAAGACTTTTTGATTACCTTTCATCCTTTTTTCATTGGTGATTTCTCTTTGCAAAAAGAGCCCCGGTCTGTGATCCTCTCGGCCGTGCCCTGGGGAGTGGCTGGGGACTGTGCCGCTGTGTGTCCTGGCGGGTCGGGGGAGCCGCGATGCGAGCCTGCGCTAATGGGCTGATGTCCAAGTGGAAAGTGTATTTTCAATGAGGAAGTGCTGAGATATTAGTGGAGCCTGGATTACCCTGTGATTGTGCTGTCAATACTGCTGTATTGAGTCGGAGAGAGCCTGCACAACACAGGGAAACACTTAGCTCACTGCTGCTGCTTATTGAGAAGCCAATAGCAATTTACTTGCTGACACTTGACATCGAATCCATTCCCAGAGGTGCAGCTCCTGATGAACCACTGTTGGGCTCTCCTTCACACCTGCGCCTTCCCTCAGCCTTGGAGCTGCAGGTGTGATGATGCTGACGCTCCTCCAAGCACAGCCGCCCACAGGAGGGGGAGGAGGGACCAGTGCCGGCCCCTGTGGAAGGCCTTGCTCTGCTGGGACTGGCAGGTAGGGACCAGCTTCCACAGGGCGGTGGGAAGCGTTCGTTCTCCAGAGCTGGTCTCAGGTGGGATTAACTTTGTGCAGATACATTTCATTTTCTTGCATGTATTTGGTGAAGAAGAGGGAATGCGGGTGCCTGGTCCTTCCATCCCGTATGCTGAAAGCTTGCAGCACCTGGGACCTCTGGGCCAGAACTGCTGAATTCCTCCTGTCCTGCTTTTCTGTTTTCCTGCGATGAGCGCGGCTGAGCTCCCATGGCCCTTCCTGCATCCACATATACCTTTTAAGAAAAACTAAAGTTCATCTGCTGCCAAATACTTTTGAGAAAAATAATGTCCAGGGTATTTCTTTGAAGACCTAACTCCCTAAAATGGGGGCTAACATGTGAAGGAGTAAGGATGGGATGAGAACAGAGCTGGAGCACTGATAGGAGAGGAGCAGGGAGGGGAAGGAGAAAGCGGGGAATCTGTGTCCCGATGATGTCCTCAGCCAGGAGCACGAGCTGCTGGTGCTGCAGTTCTGTCAAGAGAGGCGGAAGACCCAAGTGGACAGTCTTCTCAGCCCCTAATGCGGTAGGGCAATGAGGCCCCTGCGGGATTTTAATTGTGATTCTTGCTGTTTTGATATGTTGCCTGGCAAACAATTTTAAACATTCCAAAGAAAATCTCTTCCCTTTAGCCGTGGTGTTGCTTTTTAGTGCACTGTTCCTTTTGTGTTTCCCTTGTGTGCCTGAACCTCCTGGGGAGGGGTAGAAAATCTGCGTCCTAAATATAAAATGAAACAAAGATGATGTGATGCACGAGGAAGACACTTGGAGCTACTGTTTTCATTTTGTAGAAGTAAAATTTAGGTCATATTGCAGGTCGTGTTTTAAATATATCTGTTGCTCTGTGCTTGCAGTTTGTGTAGCCTGCGTGCAGCTGTCTTGGCTCTGCAAGGGTGCGGAGGAGAGGAACCGTTGTGCTCTGGGCCCTGGGCAGCATCTGTTTCCAGAGCAGCCGTGCGGGAGGGCGCCGTGCCGTGCCAGGGTGTCTGCTCACAACGAGAGGAAGCCGTTCCCAAACACTTGTGAAGCAGCAAGTGCAAAGCAGTTGGTGTGTGGCTGTCCTGGAGCTCCCCTGAGGAGAGCAGGGACGTGATGGGAATGTGTCGCACTGTCTTCAGACTCCTGCGAAAGCAGGGCTCGGTCTGGAGCGGGGCAGGTAGGGTGCTCCAGGTGCTCTGCGTCTGTCTGCGGTCCCCGCAGCACAGTGCAGGCTGCCTGTGGTCCCAGCCCATGGTGGATCGTGTGGCTTTGCTGGCTGCCGGTCAGATATTGACCTGTTATCTTTGTTGAATGTGCCTTCCCTGCCAGGAACTCCGGACATGGTGTGCCCGTTCCCCGCATCCCTGCACTGCCCAGCTCTTGACCCGAGGCAGATGTTCCCGTTTGTGGTCCTGAGCCAGACTGAGCCGCAGGTGCCGGTGTGTGGAGACTTGCTGCTCAGTGCAGTGGCTGTAACCAGAGCCAGGAGATGATGCGGCCAGGAAACCCGGCTGGGGACCTCGGGGGACCTGACCGCTCAGTGTCAGTGGAGCCTTTCAGCAATACTGGCTTGCTTCATGTATTTCAAAAACTCCAGGAAAAAAGAGCACAAAAATGGATTGGGTCGGAGTGTAAGGGAGGGCAGCAGCAACATGTGATGGGTGAGAGAAGAAGGATAAGAAATACCAACATTCGATGCCTTTTTAACATCAGTGGAGGACAAAGCAGCTGGCGTGTATTTTGGGATGCTGGATGGCCAGGATGGCAGGTGTAACACTTCGGCACATGCTTTTGCAGAGGTCCCTATTGCTTATTATATTTTGTTCTAGTCAGTTGCTAATCTTTTTCAGCAGTTGCTCCTCTTAATTATTGAAGTACTTTTACAGAGATGTGGCAGATTAATCCTTTTAGTTCTGCTTGCTGCCAGAAGAGATTGCCACCATGATTCTCACACTATGGAAGGAGAGGTTGGAGCAAGGAGAAAGAAGAAGGGCTCAATTTAGAAAGCCCGCGTTTACACGTCTGCTGTTCTGTAGCTGTAGACGAGCGTAGGGTGGCAGGTCCCAGTCGTGAGCAGTAAGAGTGCGTAGAGGCAGGGGCAAGGCTGGAACAGAGCAGCCGACATCTGGAGGGTGCACGGTCTTGAGGGTGACACAGCCACGCGGTGACCTGCTCGGGGGTGCCTCTGCAGCCCTCTGCGCCGCTTTCCAGCAGGGAGGGCAGCTGCTGAGGCATCACTTATCTGGTCCTTGCCTCACTGGAACACAAATATTAACTGACAAACAGTTGCATAATAAATGGCACAATCACTTTGGCCTGTTGCCGTATCTTCCAGCAAAAGAAATAAACAGGGAAAAGTAGGAAAGTTAACTTATAAACCAATAAGCTGTTATTGCATTTACGTTACTGTGGCCTGGGGCTTGCACGATGACTTGGGGGAAACAGAGAAATATTTACTTGTTAAATATACAGGACAACATGACTGCTCTAGGCGCAGTGGTGTAACATGCATGCAGCTGGTTCCAGTGGTATGCGATCTCCTCGTTGCCGATTTTCCTCGGAACGCTTGGCAGAGCGGTTTTTAAGCCTCGCCTGGCTCTGTCCACAGGAGCCTAGTAATTTTCTCGAGCAGAAGTGTCTGAGGTTGAAAGCTGCTCTGTCAGTGTTTACTAAAAGGTATCCAGAGTGGAAATGTAAATCTGTCAGAGCAGATCCTATGTATATTTAGGGTTGCCTGAGTTACCTCTTGTTAGACTCGTTAATGCTGGGTCATCAAGACTGCCGCCCCTCGACTGCTGCTGCAGGCGTTGCTTTCTAAATGTTGATGCAACAGCTTCCTCACTGGGATGTGGTTTGCAGCCTGGCTGCTTCCATGGGATGAATTCCTGTCTTCTGCAGCTGTGCGGGTGCGCATGTCCTCACACGTGTGTGCACACACCAGCTTCCAGCCAGAACATGGATAGCTCGGGTAAAGCCATGTGGTTGTGTGCTGGAGAACATCCGTTCCTGCGGTGGCTCTGCTAGCTGCCTCCTCCGGCTGCTCACAGCTGACTTGTTTCTTCTGTAATGTGGCCGCAGTTGTACATGCAATTCCAGCTGAGGTCTTGCAGTGCTATTAGCGTGCCGTTTATTACTTCCTTATCTCTACAAACACCCTGAATAACATCTTAAGATCGTGTTTGCCACTTTGACAGCTGCATCCCTTTGGTTCTGCCGTCCTGACTAGCGCATCCGTCTGTCTCCTCCTTTGTAGTTCCTGGTTGGTAAACCCTGAATTTACTGCTGCAGACGTTCAGAGTTTTCCTGTTATACTCTTGGATTTAGTTCCTTTCTTGTTATTCTAGGCCTCCAATCGTAACTTCTTTCACGTGTAATATTCTGGTCTTCCACTGTGTTGGATGTGCTTCCCAACTTAATTTCATCAAGTACTGGTGCTCTCTGCTGATTTGCAGCAAGGCCATCGGTGAAGTTAGTTAGCAAGATGACTCCCAAGGCCTTTCCAAATAACCTCCGCTCAGGGCAGTGTTTTCTTTAAATCATTTTGGTGTCATCTTCTCTTGGCCTGGTTTTCTGCCTTTTTAAAATCTTAGCTAGTCCCTATCTTCGCTGGCTGAATTCTCTGTGGTACAGTATTGAAGAAGGGGCAGTTATTTTAGTAAAGACAGACACTGGGTTAGTTTGCACAACGTGTCTTCGACAAACCTGCCTTATGTTTAATCCTAGTTTCCATTTATTGCCGTCTCTTTAATTATTCTTCCCTTCACAATACTTACAGCTTTGTCTGTTATGAGATAAAGCTAATAAAACCCACAGCGGTGTCTCCCCAGCCCTTTTTTAATAAAGGTATTGTATTTGCTGTTCTGTACCCAACACGATTCATGAATTGATGGATGGTTAGGAATATCTGATGTTGAACCTGTCTAAGATATACTTGTCTATCCTTAATTGTGAACTGATTGCTATTTTTTTTTACATTCATGCATTAAACTTGCAAGTTCTGCTTCCTCCTTAGTTATGCCAGCTCTAGTACTGTACCTCTTTCTTGTTTAGTTGTCCTGGCCTTTATGCGCTTTCCCCCTCCAAGAATCTGTATCTTAGATGAAAATGGAGATATTGAGTCTTGAGGTCTTGGTTAAGTTTTTTTACGCACACCGTATGCTTGCACAGGAGAAGCCTGGACGTAGAACTCAAGATGCATCTGTGAACTCTGCGTCTAATTGTCTTGCTCCAGTTCCTCAGGGAGGTGGTGACAGCTGTAATGACTAGCTCAAATCATGAAACATTAAGAGAAAATACGAAAGGGGAAGGTATCTTCAAAGTTGAGGTGAATGGTCTCCACCTGGGAGTGAGGGGCAGGGGAGGGGAAGGTCAGGTTTTCACAGGGTTTTGGTAAACGGAGCGAGCTCAGCTATCAGTGGTTAGTAGTGGCGAGAGGTTGCCAGGCTGTGACGTTTGTAGAGTATGTTGTCTTCTGCGAAGAAATTATTATAGTGTAATTTTGAAAATTATGCACTCTTCATTCTGAACGTAGCTATAGCCCTAACCATGAAAAATGTTTGTCAAATGTAGGATATTTTTTTGCCTCTGTAGAGCTGATAATTTTGTTGGGACAGGAGGAGAGGAGAGCGTACTGCCCGCCGTGGGAAGGTGGATGGGAGCGGGTTAGTGCAGGGTCACTTTTCCCTTGTTTAACTCCTGGTGTGGGATTGTGCGGGAAAGGATCTGGCTGAGCAGAGAGAGGCGATGGTCAGTGCTGGGGAGATGCTCCAGTGCAAGTGCTGGGAAGAGCCTGACCCCGTCGGTGTTGGACCTGCCCTGCCCAGCAGTGTTTCTGCGTGTGCTGGGTGCTCCCTGCAGCGCCTTTCTCTTCGGTTGGGTGGGTGGAAATGGAGGGGAGACATCCCAGTGGGCCTTCTCCCTCTGGCCAGAACTTGTTATCTCCAAACCAGTGCCTGAGTGGTGCCAGTCCATGCCACGCACCTCCCAGCGGTCTGGGCGAAAGCTGGCAAGTCCTAGTTTGATGATGTGCCTTTGAGTGCCAAGAGACGCCCAAGGGGTAGAGGGAGTCTGGAGAGCAGTGGCTTCTGGTGAGTGGAGTGGGCTTGTTCTTGCTTGGTGTCAGCCCTGTGCTGGAAAGCCAGGGGCTTGGTGCTGGCTCCGCTGGAGGGCAGGTGGAAAAGGCCACGTGCAGGGCAGCATACATGCCTTGAGAAGGGTTGTATCTGACGGCTGAAGACTGCTGAAAAAGGGTTTCCATCTGTGGTAGGCTTGGCACAGTCTGCTTTGAGAAGAAATACTCCCTGCGAGCAGTGGTGGCTCATGTTGGCAGGTTCAAGCCCTCTGCAAAGGGAGGTCTGCACAGGAGCAGGGTGAGTCGCCAGTTGTACCTTCAAGCGCTGTGGGGCCGAGTGACCCAAGATCAAATCAAATACAGGTAGATAATTTGTCCTCTGATTTAGGTGAGTATTTATTTCTTTGCATGCTTTGCAACGGTGCCAGCTGAAGTTAACTGACTTGTTCTTACCCAGCAGAAGTAGAGCTGCTCAGTGTACTGGTGTTACTCTGAGGTGTATGTTAGGAAAGTACGTTCTTGAGAACTATTGCAAGTTTTCAGGTTTTTTCTATGCCCATATTTCGATACTTTTGAATTTTCTGGAGTCTCCTGGAAAACAAAGCCTTTGTGAACTCATGAGCCCAAGGAGCACCAATGGGTGGGTAGTTCAGGTGTAGTTCCTCGTGTCCTTTGAAGGAAACCTTCCAGTCCATCCTAAGCGTCTGTTCTCCCCCAGCAAGCTACAGCAGGGGCCAGATGTTCCTTTGAGGCCACGATAAATCCCATACTGTAATTTGATTTGAACGGTGGGATCTGAGTGTGGGAGCTTCTCTGTGGGAGAAGAGGCTGAAGATCCAGCATCCGTGGTGCGTGCATTTACTTTAAATACCTCCCTTGCTAAATACCAGGTTCTTGTTATTAATAGTCACCTGATCTGGTGGGACATCTTTCCTCCCTTTACAGTCAAACTTCCAGATGAAATACATGTTTCACCACGGGCCTTGCTGTGAGGCCAGTGAATGTGGAAGGAGGTTTTTCTTGGCTTGATCCTGAGGTTGTTTTTAGTTGTCCGAGCCATAGCTCCCTGGTGCTGAGTGCTGCTGCTTTTGGAGTGGCTCCTTTGGACCCCTCCGTCTTCTGAACAGCGGAAGGTCTGTCCCTGGAGTGAACGGAGCCACACACGTTCCCTAATTTAGTGGCAGATGTGTTTTGAGGCTTAGGTAAGTTGCTGGTTTTGAGGGAGGCATGAATCATGTTGGCTGGCGGGGAACCTGATGAATAACACTCCTGTGTGGTTACAGGTTGAGGGTGTCTGTCCCTGAGAGGTGGCACTGTGCTCCTGGTTTCCATTCGGTCTCCCCGACGAAAGGTGGGGTCATCCTGGACCTGGGCTGTTTCTAGTTTGGAAAGGCTCATACTTGGCTGATGTTTTTGAGAAAGTAGTTGAACCTTAAGTCCTTGGGTATTACTCACTAGCCGAGGGTTGCAGACCTGCTGGAGTCACGCGCGTAGGCTGGGTATGTCCCTAAAAAGCCAGAATTGCATGATTTTCATAAATTTGCATCAGATCCCCAGCTGGTGGAGAGGCAGCTTGCATCCCCCAGTACTGGCCCTGGAGGGAAGGAGCCAGCCTGGGGCTGCCACAGGGAGGGCAGAGCACGTCTCCCATGCTGTTTCGGGAAGCTTTGCCTAGTTTTGCGAGTTTGGAAAGCGCCAGCAGTGTGGCCGGTAGCCCCGTCCCCTGCTGTAGGCTCCGTGTTGGACAGGGAGGGACACGGGCAGAGCACTGGGACA
Source organism: Rissa tridactyla (assembly GCF_028500815.1). Taxonomy (NCBI): domain Eukaryota; kingdom Metazoa; phylum Chordata; class Aves; order Charadriiformes; family Laridae; genus Rissa; species Rissa tridactyla. The sequence goes on from NC_071469.1 coordinate 94,210,443, forward strand.
CTGTGCCGTCCCATCGCCCTCGTGGAGCTTCGTGGTGCTCGCGGGTGCCAGCAGGATGAAAGCCGATGTGTGAGATAGGAAGGGGCCAGAGTGCCGTGCTGTGACACCCTGGGCTTAAAACTGAAAGTGAGATTTGTCTTTTCTTCATACTTCCATCTGAACGAGACTTTAAACAAGAAGTAAATTAGTATAATGAATAATGGAAACTGAAATTAAATAGATGATTATAATTGAAACATTTGACAAAAACCACACAAATCCTCCTAAAGCACGCGTCCTTGTCTGTAGGGATCTCCCAAACATGCTGCTGGAGGTGGCTGGAAAGGGAGCAAGAGGTCAGGACCAAAAATACTTTTACCCCAAGGGCTTCTTTAGGCACATTCAACACCTGCTGCACGTGCAGGGCAGCGCATGAGTAATGGGGGTGGATGGTGGGAAGCTCCTCTGCACGGCCGGCAGTGGTGGGTTTGCTCTGACAGTTTTTCCTGCTCTTCCTTTTAGCTTCTTTTTCATTTTTTATTACCACTTTTCTAGAATTTTGTTGCATTTACGGTCCGTGATCTCTGGTACACAGGATCACCAGATGGTTGTCCCAGTGCGTATTCTGATGCCTTCTGCCTTGCGTCTTTCTGAGGTGATTATTCAGCAGCTTCCTTGTGTCTGGACCTCCTTGATCTTTTAAAGCTGGTTGCTATTCCTTGTGTTCTTGCAGTGCACGCGTGCCAGCTTCTGACTTGCACCATGTCTCATTTCTGCAAGAAGCTCACAACGCCAGCAGTGCTTGATATGTAGTCTGAGCTGTGGCTGTGACGGGTCATTCTGGCAACTGCAGCTTATGATTAAAAGGAAAATCAGTCACTGTCATCTTGGACCCCAGCACCAGTGATTTGACAGTGCACAATACATCAGCTTCTTCCTCATCAGAGGTTCTTAGACGCAGGACTGCCCCAAGGGTTGTCCTCTGACTCAGGCTGCTACCAGAAAGCTCGTCTTATTTTATGACAAGCACAGCCAGCCACATGATTCCGCTGCCTGAAGAGGCTGCGGTGAGACCCAGGGGACCTCTGAATTCCAATTTTTGGTCAGGTCTTCAGGGCCTTGGTGGGTGGCTTCAGAAGAAGACCAGAGGGTAAGACCTGCAATTACTGCAGCTGCGTGATCACACCCAGGAAATTCCCTTACGTGCTTGGTCCTCCGGGGAATTTGGAGCTGTCACATGGGCTTTCAGGCAGGGCTAGGGCTGCCTTGAGTCTGGCAATTCAAGTGCAGGACAGTGGCTGCAGCTGAGATCATCTCCGCCCTTTAGAAAAGGGAACTGGTTTGAAACTCTGCTTTCAGAGCATCAGATTTTGCATCTTGTGTGACCGCTGCCAAGAGCAGCTGTTCCACGGTTGCCAGAGGTCTGCCGACGATGCTTAATACTTCTCGCTGTGCAAACTCGTGGGACTTCCTACAGCCCCGGCGGCACCGAGGGCACGCACCCGTGCGTGGGATGAGCAGGGGGAGAGGAGCTTTACCCAAGCTTTACCCAAATAACTAGCTGGTCAAAGATCCCCAGAGGTCCAAGGTGTGCACGTATCTTACGGATAACGTGCACCTCAGTGCAAAATACTGATAAACTGATTTGTTTTCCAGAACTGTCACCCTTGGAAAAAATGCAGTCATGCAGGGTTAGTTTTTCATCTTCCTTCTCACTCCCACTTTCTGTGGTGTGTTAAAATTGGATTTTAATTGAGTATCTTGTTCCCAGCTGTATCTTTTAATGCTAGCATCTGCTGTTGCTATCAGGGATATTTTAAATAGGATGGAAGGTCATCCATAGGATTATCTATGGGGATGTGTGGCCCACATCAGGAAATTATTTAGGCAACAGAGCTAAGGAAATGTTATTTGTAAAATGTCTTGAAATGTGTGATAAGTTATTATCACATCTCTTCAAGAGTTAGGGACAAGGAAAAGGTTCAGTTGAGGTCTGAAGAGATGGCGTATTGATGGGTACGTAGGTGCAGATTGCAGAGAGCCCAGGAAAGGGTCTTGCATCATCTGTGGCAAGAGACAAGCTGTGTAGTCTACCAAACGCCACTGTCATGGGTTGGACAGATTTCAAAGATTTGACGGCTGGTTTTATGTCCCCTTGGAGCTGAAAGATCGAATGCAGGCTGGCTGGGCTCCATCTGCCTCCTGCTATGGTTCGGCTCATGGCATCACTGCAAAGGAAGGACGTGAACCAAATTGAGGATGGGGGAGGATATTTAGGATGAGCCTGATGGTCAGAAAGCACCCCGTGTCTGTAGGCTGGGGGGACGTACCAGCACATCAGTAGAAGGCATACGGGTTTGACCTTCAGGGAGAAATCGTTCCCAAGCGGCCAGCGTATCGCAACTACCAAAGCAGATGTGCAAGGGGGGAAAGGACCTCAGCGGGGAGAGAAAAATTGCCAAGTGTTTTTGGTGCTGGAGACTTGGGTTCAAGTTCAGCTCTTCTTTGCATTCATAATGGACTTGAGCAACCTGCTGGCCTTCCCTTGCGCAGCTTCTTCAGAGCGGAGCAGAGCTCCTGTGTCGGGAGTGCGGTCAGAGATGTCGAAGCCTTCAGCGCTGGCCCGGGCTCACCTGTGACTCTGCTCACGGGTGCGAGCAGCGTGTGCTGCTGTGGCTTTGCCGATGGCTGGGTTTGCACAGGCACAGCACAGGCATGGTGGGAACTCTTGGAGAGGGAGACGTATGCTGGATGTTGCATGCATACTGTTTCAGCACTCTTGTTTGGTCTGTAACTAATGCATAGAGTAATGTAAATGGGATATTAAAATGGTAAAAAAGATAGTAAAATGCTCTTCGGTTGTTTTTGTTGGTGTGGTTTTTTTCATTTTTAGTGGGAAACCTCTCTGTAAATTCCTCAGCGTTTTAACAGGGCCATATCTATAATAACCTATGGCTTGAAAATTGTGTATTTCCTATTTTTATTGATAAACAGAGCGTGCAGGCTTGTGAAAAAGTGTGCAAACTACTTCTCAGCTTCGCTTCCAGTCTGATCCTCTTGGATCGAGCTGACGAAGAGCCACAGTCATTCAGCCTTTGATGTGCAGGAGGCCAGGCTGGATGATATAATGATTCCTTTAGGCCTTGCTTCCCGAAGGTATCTCCTGATCCTCATTTACCCAAGTAGTTAAAACCTTGCCTGCAAGCAAATGGCAGGATGCCTGCTGCTTCTCCCTGCCTGGCAGGGAAGGGATGTGGGGGTGAGGAAGAGACTTTGTAAATTAGAGACTTGTTTTGTAAATTAGTTCATTCTTTGTCTGACTTGTGAAGCTGGTACCTCCGCCTTGCGGCTAGGTGGAGGGCAGAGCAGAAAGGAAGGAGCTGTAGAAGGACGTCATTCAAAGGAGACTGCCTGGGTGATGAGATGAAGCTTCCTGGGTGAGGTGTCTTGGCAGCCTCTCTAAGTTAGGGATTTGGACCTGCTGGGCTGCGGGATCAAGGAATGTTGCTAAATGTTCTTGGACTTCCACGGGTCTCTGGAAGGTCTCGCTGAAGTATCGCCATTTTAGTGTTTGTATTATGAGGGACACTTTGGCTTTGAATCCAGTGCTGTGACAGTTCTACTCTGCTTAGAGGGAGAGAACAGGAAAAGAAGGAAAAGATGTGGCAGACAAAAGCTTTTCCATGGTCCGGAGGGCTCCGGAGGGGAAGCCACAGGAGGCCAGTGCTGGCTCAGGGCTTCTCAGGGCTGAGCGTGTTTTGAGGTGGTTCAGGGGCATTTCTGCATGGGGCAGAGCCCACCAGACTGCTGCTGGAGTGACCACGGCACGTCCCTCCGGGGGGCTGGATCCCGCCAGCGTGTCGGGCAGGCTCAGCACGGCGCTGACGGGCCTCGGCCCCCGCAGCCCTGGGTGACCACAGGCTGCGAGTGGGGTGTCGGGCGCTCCAAGAGGAGTGTTGCAATGAAGAGCAATACCTTCCTGTAGTTTAAACTCTTTCCTTTCCCCCTTCTTTTCATGTTGTCTCTTCTGTGAACCTTTGAAGCAGGCCTTCTTAATTAAGCCTTTCCCAATTGGGGTTTTGCTTTTGAAAGAAAAATTGCTTTGCATTTGGGGTTTTGCTTTTGAAAGAAAAATAAGGAACAACTTTCTCATTTAACATCTATTCTGTCTCTTTTTAACTCATTTGCTACTTACCATATTGAATTTTCTCTTGAACTTCTTTCTGCTCATGTTGCCTTGTATATTCCCCCTTTTTGCTCGCTATGGGAAAATCATATTGCCGCTTTCCATATTGTCGTTACTAACTCACGATTTTCTACGTCACAACCAATTGGGCTTCCTGAGTAGTGGGATCTGCTGATCTTGTCTGTATGGTAAAATTAAATCAGTTATTTTGTGGTGATTTTTCTTAAAGCTCTTCTGGGCTCTGTACTGGAGTTGTTCACGGTTTTGGTCTTTAATGCTTCAAAAATGAACTGTTGATTTCTGGAAAAAGTCGTATCTCTTCCCCATTGCTCCTGGGAAGGTGCCTGAGCAGAGAGGTGTTCCTGGGTAATTACTGCAGAGCAGCACATTCCGCAGAAGCTTTCCTGGTTGATGGTCACCTTTGGACCCCCCTTGAAGCTGGCCCAAGTCTCCCGTGCTTGTTTCATGCCTTCAAATCCCGTCAGTCCCCCAGAGCTGCAGCAATGGGCAGCTGGAGATGGGTAGGGCAACCTTGACCCCAGGTACCTTGGTGAAGGGCTCCGTCGGGGACTAGCTCTGGTCCTCAGCCTCCTGGCAATGTGGCTTCCAGCTTCCAGGTGGGAGGAAGAAACCTTTTCTTCCTCTTCCTCCTTTTTTTTTGTTGCTGGCTCTCGTGCGGTGCCGGATACGCTCAGCCCTGGAGAAGAATCTCCTCTACTCCGTGCTCCAGCTTCTTTCTGTCACAGGGACTGTAAGAGAAAGCACAGTCTGTTCTAGGCCTCAGATTTAGAAGGCTCAAGGGATAATTTAGGCTTTTTTGTGTAATTGCTGGTGGTTACATATGTCTGTTGTGGAGCAGGTGTGTCAGAATATCCATGGATGATCCACAGGATTTCAAGGGTGAGGAAATAAAATCAAGCATGCAAATCCTGGTAAAATAGTAATTCTGCTCTCAGCATGGGCAGGACATGGTTAAAGTTGGACCTTAGATTTTTGTGAGGAAATGGTTGGAGGGTAAATGCATCTTCATTGACTTGCGATAATGAAGTTACAGGTCTTGAAAAAGCTGCACATTGTTCCAGACTATTTTATGACTGAGAGATTTTTATTTTTTTCCATTTAGTAAAGGTGACCTGTCTGACTTCCACCACCTTCAGAGGTGTTGATCGTGGTCATCCTACGTACGTAGTGATCTGGTATTCTCCCTGTAGCACACTGGCACAGCTAGCAGTGCAGTGTGACTTAGGCAAGAGCTTCACATGGCTTTTCTGTTTTGAACCTTGACAAAGAGGAAGAAGTAAGTTACCTTTAGAAGCTGGGACTGGATTTCAAGGCTCCTATTCGGATCGCTTATTGCGTAGAAGTGGGGGATTTCTTGTGTCATTCTCTTCCAACTCCTTCCTTTGCTTATGCTAATGTATACATTAGTTCAATTGTTGAACGGGTGGGTTTCTTTTCCACCTAACAGTTATAATTACTTGTGGTTTTGCATATTTTTCTTCGAAAAATTCTTTAAAGAGTGAGAAATTATTTGTACTTTTACAGTTAATTTCTATTTCAGTTATTCAGTTGACTTTCGAGTTAACCAAAGGGGTTTTTGCGTGGCGTGTTGCATAGGTTTGTTTATGCGGCTGCCTGTCATGCAGAGAGGGGTCGGGCTTTAAGCTGTGCTGGGCTGGGGCCTTCAGAGATGCCAGAGAGTCAGTTTCCGTCACTGGGGCTGGTTTTTCAAGGGAGCACAGGTAATCAATCCGCTTACCCTCCTACCACACGGGTATGATGGCTTTCCAATGGGACTCCCAGTTCCCTTTCTGCAGATTCAGGATCAGTGCACATCTCTTTGCTTGTTTTCCTTCTTTTTTTTTTTTTTTTTCTTTTTTTCTAAAGTTTTTCTTCCCACCATCCCCGCTGAGGTGTGGCTGCTGGGGATGTGCGTGTTCCCTGGATGCCTTTTAGAAAGCTGCTAAGTGGTTCATCCTTAAATGCAGAGAATTTTTCTTGCTGTAGAAGCAGTGATTTAAGTGTTTTCAGTGGAAGAAATTTGTGAGATCACTGAGACATTTCTGTATTGGACGATTAACCTGCAGATTTACTGCCAGGATTCGGTTTGAAAAGCCAGGCAGGCTTTTTGTGTCGCCTTGGGCGAACACCTCTGTTTGCTGCCGCGGCCACCGTGGCTGTTCTGACCCTGGTGTCGTGTGGCGCAGGCAGGTCCTGGTGTTCACAGGCCACGTTGTCATCTTATCAGAGGGGAAAACATTCAGCGGGATGCATCGCAAACCCCACCAAGAACAGAATAAACCCCTGCAGTTGTGAGGCTCTTTTTTAAGTTATCTCGCCGGGAAAGTGTTGCCCTTTTGGAGGGGAGATGGTGAGGAAGCTGCATTCAGACCTGGTTGCAAGAGTGGGGATTTACTCGATAGCTTAGCCCCGTTCTCTCTCTGAGGGGCTTCTCACCAATTCGCCTGGGCACAGAGAAGTCGAAAGAAATCTTGCCTGAGAAGCTTTCTTTGTTCCCTCTGCCCGGGGAGCCTGCCTGAGCCCTCACCTGTTGGAGAGCAGCCCCATGTTTCTGGGGTTGGGAGCCAGAGCTGTCGCCCCTGGGGCTCTTGGAGCCAGTCCCAACCTCCGTCTGTTCCAGTCTCCTCTCTCTCTGCCATGCACCTTCCCTCGCCTAGAGCTAAAACAAAGAGCCAAGAATTAATTGTTTTGTGTTTCCTTTTTTCCCCCTTGTTGGCATTGTGGTCTGATCGGTATCTGGGCTCATTGGACACTGGAAGCGTTCGCTTCCCCTTCTCCAGAGGCAGATGTTGGAGAGCTGAGTAAACGCTTGAATACACAGCGAGGGGATGGGCTGAGCCAGGCGGGGATCCTTCCCTCCGCGCGCTGCCTCGGCTCCCCGTGGCGTTGCAGTTGGCAGCAGTGGGGTCGTGGGGAGGAACGCTGGTGCTCAGCATGGCTGCTGCACGCTTAGCAGGGGCTTCTGCGGAGCAGGATGGAGTAACTGGTGTCAGGCTTTTTAGTCTTACATCCTTCACTAGTCTGGGGCAGTGAACACAGTGACACGCATATCCTTGCTGTATTGCAAGTGCTGGATAGAAAAGATGCTCTTCTCGAGAGTAGATGCCCCACGCCATGGCGGGGAGGGCAGGGGCTTAGAGCTGGTCCGGGCGCGGTGGTGCAGCCCGTGTTCAGGACCCGCTGTGGCACTGACGGACGGGGGCTCGGCTCCCCCAGCCTGGCTCTGCAGGCTCCTCTGCTCCTGTGGTTTCGAAACAAGCCAATGGATCTTCTGGTGCTGGTGTTTCTGTCCCTTACCGCGGGCTACAAACTGTAGGTAATATCCCACCTGTGTAGGTTAAATAAACTTTCCCAGGCATGAGCTGTAAACAAAGGTTAAATAAATAAAGTTTATTTCACATCTGCCAGGGAATGTCACTGACATGGAATTTAACTCAGTGCTCAGAGCAGGGCTGCGAGAAAGTCGCTGTGAAGGGCAAGGAAGAGGAAAATGCAAAGGGGAGCAGGGGAAACCGAGTGACTTAAAGGGTTACAAATTTGAGTGGAAATGATGATATTAGTGTTATTTTAAGCCTTGTCATTCTGTAGGCTTAGGATTGTCGACATGTTTCTGGAATACTCTCTCTAACACAAGGTTTGTTTTCCAAATACGAATCCGAATTGTGATAAATGCAGTGGTGTTGGGCAGCTTCTCTTCAGTGGGGCTTAACGAGGTATGAAAAAACTGAGGGGAAAGAACGAAACATGCCTCTTGGATTCAGCAGACAGTGCAGTTGTAACAGTACAATGAAAGCTGTTACCTGCGTTGGTAACTTCATTAGTTCTTCACTTGTTCCTTTTCTGTGCATTAGACTTCTGGACTTTATCATAGATGCGAACTCCTGTAAAATTTTGGTTCTGTAATGTGAGGAAGAGACTGGATTTGGGAAAGATGAGGGTGAAGCGTCTTGGTCCCTTTCATTCACAGGTTCTGCTCCCCTTGGGGTGGGAGTGGGGCGCTGAGGGTGCTGGTTCCCAAAGGACTGCCCAAGTCTCGCGTGCTTTGGGAGCAGCTTGATGGTAGGGTATCAGCCCTGATTGAACTAGAGAGGGGGGTGATAGCTGTGGGTTTTGATCAGTGTTGACTGAAGAGTTTTGGAGCTTCATGGCTTGTTTCTAATTAAAGCCTTGAATCCGTTGATGCTGTGCTGTGCGCCAGGGCTGGGGAGGTGGTGGTGGCCCATGGGACAGCCCTTTCCCGCGGCATCCTTCTGACATTTCACCTCTCTGTCTTCTTGCTTTCTTGAAAATGGCTGAGGCCGCCTCTTGGGGCTTTTTTGTGGATGTTTCTCATTGCTGTTTTTTCAGAGAAGCGCTTGATCAGGAGACCATATTTCTAGTAATTATGCTTCATATGGACCTATTTTCTTATGCATTTAATAGGGCTCGGTCTTTTCAGCTTGTACTTGGCCTGAACTCTTGAGCAAATTAAATTATGTCAGGGGCCTTCCACAAGTGAGATGGGCATTGAAATCTTTGATTTTTCTCAGGGCAATTATTGTGACCAGGTGAGGAAGAGGAGGCCGTCCAGTGAGTGATGCAGGGCAGAAGCGTTAAGACCCCTTCATTAGTAACGCTGAAGTTCAGTATTTCAAGTTCCTGACTTCAGTAGCCCCGCTTGTGCAGGAGGAATCCCGGGGTGACCTGTGGGCTTTGAGCAGTGCCTGAAGATACCCCTTCAAGGGAGTTTCGCTTAACCAGGTGCCTTGCCTTTTAGCTCTGCTGAGAAAGCCATTTCTGAAGATGAGAAAAAAATTCCCTTAGTGTACCTTCTAATTGTTCATTTAGGAGCAGAACTTGCCTCCAGCTGGGAGGGCTTAAGGCTGCTGTAAAGTGCTAATTAAAAGTAATAGTGATGATGAAAACAGATGTTTTCAAGAAGAGTAAGTGGTATTGGGGCACCAATCTGCTGTCCTTGGCTTCTCTGCGGGAGGAGTGTGAGCTGGTGTCCCCCGTGCTGCATTTCCAGGAGGACTGGGGAGCGGGGCTGGATCCTGGGCGGCTCATTTTGCTTTAGCAAATGGAAGGTTCTTGGTAAAGCATGGAGGAGCAGTACAAAGCTTGCATCGGTTGGACAGAGTCGCCACCTCTGGTACGTGTGCTGCCTTCCAGTGCCAAGCATGGAGGGGTGGGTGCGCGAAGGTGGAGCACAGTCGGCGCACTGAGGCTGCGACCACCCTAGGCCTGGAGGAGCAGGACGGCTGCTGCTGACCACGGGGTAGTCCGGCATCGATGGAGCCTTCAGGTGCTCTTATAGAACGTATGATAAATAACGCTGAAAGCAATGAGCTGCAAGCGTTGCTTGATCCACAGCAGAGTCAGTTGAGTACTTCCCAGTCCTGCCATGTCCCAGTGGCTTCCAACAGCTTGACTCTGTCACTGCTGCAGCCATTCTGGGAGCAATGGGTTTTGCAAGAGGTTGGGGAAAGCGCTGGGGGGGGAAGAAATCCCATCTCTTGGAGCTGTTTTATCCTTTTTTCTCAGCTGCAGTTTATTAGGAACTGGGAAGGTTACAATTGGCAGCAGTCTTTTCTGGGGAGTCTTTGTTATCTAGGTCCACCATGGTTAGCAACTCTCGTTACTGTTACGGCACTAATTACCGTGCCTAGTATTAAAGCAGTTTACGTGGGGAGCTTGGAGTTATTCAGCTAAGGTTAGTCTCTGGCTTAAGAGGCTTTCTGCTGTAGCTTTCTGAGCACAGAGGTATTAACAACACAGAAGACAGAGAAGACCACTTGAAATTTCATCGACCCTTTTTGGCTGCTGTGTTAGGGGTTTTTTTGTTTTGTGTTTAAAAGATTGATCTGTCTCTCCCGTTGCCTGGTCTTGCTGACTGTAAGTGGTGACCTTTCCGGGCCTTAGTGGGAAAGTGTGGGTGTCTGAAGGCAGGGCTGGCTGTTCAGTAGTCATCTTCAAGACCATTATTTGACTTGTCCTCTTGTGCTGTAGAAGCAGCTTTTCTCACTGCTACAAAGTTGATGTATTCTGTGGAGCTTTCCATGGGTGATTGGAGAATTTACTGCCTCATGTTTGTTACTTATCCCTCTTGACGACTTAAGCCGTTCAGGTGCTCTGTCCATTGTTGAAATGGCCCTGATTTTCTCCCATTCTGTGGAGGGGTAGAACAAAATTGTTTGAGACTCTGAATCGTTTTCTGGAATACTGTTCTAGAACAGGAAGGAAAAAAAAAAAAGTAAATTCCAGTAAGGCTTCAGGGAGGTGCCTCCGCCCTGTGTCCTAGTGAGTATGGTCAGTGATGCTCGGCCGTCTCCCAGCGAGGACCCCGCAGGGCTCTGGCTCCGGGGACCGTGTCTTGCAATGAGGTAGCTGTCGTGTAACGCTGGTGCTTTGCCTACTGCATGACTCAAGAAGTGCGCGTGAGACAAGAAGCCTTATGTATAGAGTCGAGCTGCACGTGTTAGTGCTTTAGATGGAAGAGTCAGCTTTGCAGAAGGCTTGTGGAGCTGGGGTTGGCTGTAAATGATAGCCGATTTTCTAGTGACAACGAAGGGTCCCTTGTCTTGGAGAACCTGATGTGCTCGTGGTTGGCGCTGGCTGCAGGTGACTCTTCGCTCCTTCTGGACCTGGCAGGAAGAGGTGAGTGGAGGCTGGCCCTTTCTAAGAGCGATAGGGTGGGAGGTCTCTTTCCCTTTGCTAGATTTTAATAAGAAAGGATTGTTTTAATCTTGCTTATATTCAGAATTACTGATGGGAGTCTGAAAGACAGCCCCAGCCCTCCAAGACCTCTGTGATGAGTTTCATGAGGCTCTGCAGCCCATCGCTACCAGTGTTTTGGGGTGAGAGCAGACAAGTTTTAGAAGATCATGGCCAAAATCTTCAGCCTCTAAGGCAGTGGCTGTGTGGTACGGCATGTTCGTTCATTGGAGCGCCAGTTTCGATCACATTGAATTCCATCATTAACCTTTTAACTGCCCTACAGGCAAGCTGTAGAGGTAAAACACCATCCTCACCAGTCTCCTTTGGTACAGGTGTGCGCGGCAAGGACCAGCCTGGAAAATAAGAGGTTGGTTCAGCCATGGAAGGATGAGAGAGGGCTGTGAGGATGTGTAAGGTTTTGTCTTTGAACCTGTAGAAGAATTTGGCTTGAGAATCCTTCACTGACTATGCTTGTGGAGGAATTGGCAACCTTTAAAGGCCGGAGGAGGCACCAGAGAATGGGTGAACTGGAGGGTGGGCACCAGAGAGTAGGGAGGTCACTCAGATGCTCATGAGAGAAGGCACAAAGAAGAGAAGGAAGAGGAAGAAAGGGCGTTAGCCTGAAGCACCATCTGTGGTCTAATCCAGGTTGAGGCCAGGCCATAGAAAGATTGCTTTGACTGGTGTAAAGTTTATTTTGCAAGTGTCGACTGTGATTACTTAGAGAAAGTGACCCAGACTGCACGAAAGCAGCCAGCCAAAAACGGGGGAGTTTGCACCGAGTACTGCCTGCAGTCCGTAGCATATGGTCCTTTGGGTTAATACTGAGATGAAGCTGTCAGAGCCTTGTCCATACTGGGAGATAATGGGACCCGTGCTCCATAATTAGTGCCCGTAGAGCTGCTGACAGAACCCTGGAGCTTCAGCTCTTGTTAAACTCATTTTCAGCTGTCATTTGGCAGTGGTGGCAACGTGGAGCCCGGTTGTGTTATAGTTTCCATTCCTGCTCCTGATGATGGAAAAGTAATAGATGCTTTTGCCAGAGTAGATATAATCTGGCTGTTTGTGTTTTGCTTATCTTCTAAAGGCCAATTGATGCCTGTTACTGTGTTTAATTCAAGAGAAACTTTTTGGTATTTGAAACGACTTCAGAATCAAAATGTCTTGCTTTGTGCTGGTAGATCAGTTGCTCGTCTTGCAGGCGCCTGGCAGCAGGCTGACAAGCCGCTGTGTGTCACCTGTTTTTGAGGTATGGCCTGCGTGCACGTATTACCCAGTGGTACACAGAGGTGGATCTCCCAAACCAAGAAAGAATTCTTAATGCACTGCACAATAATGTAGGCCCTGAAGGGAAAAATTCTATTAAACCTTCTAGAAAGGATGTGGAAAACTGTAGAAAGTCCAGAGCAGAGAAAAAAGCAATTGAAATACTGAAGAAAACGCTTTGGATTGGGAAGTTGAGGAGTTCTGAATTTCGGCTGATCAGAAGGAGGATCCAGAACTGAAGTTACAAGGTTTTGTATTTGAGCTCTTGCTTCCCTGGAAGGGGATGCTCCAGTGAAAATGTGAGCGTGGGGGTGTGTGTAAGAGTGAGACCACAATATGGGCTGTATGCATGATAAATAGGACCTGAAGTATGTCTAATAATGTGACCTTCTCCATCCAAGCAGTAGCTTGGAGGTGAAGGTGGCTCGAGGTTACTGCTTTGGCACAGCAGAGTGTGGAGGACTCGCACCAGGGTTCAGAGGGGCTTCAGGCAGAAGATTATGCTCTGGCAATTCTTGTTTTTGTAAAAAGCTCAAGACAGCACTAGGAGCATCTTGCAGGCACCCTGCAATTATCATAATAAACAGTTTTATCATCTGCTTGGCAATCAATAATGTGGCTTATGCTGCTTTAGTATCTCACTGGTATTGATTACCTTAACAACTGTGCTGCGGTCAGCTTCTGTTAACCCGTGCTCTACTGATGGGGCTCACCCGTCCTGCTGCAGGAGGTAAAGGACTCTGCTTTCAACCTCTAGGCGTGTGCCAAAATTAACAGCAGGACAGGTCAAACCCAACTTTTAATCAGAGAGGCTTCGTGGTAGGATTTTAATCCAGAGAAGTGGAATTGAGTGCATGTTCTGTGTATGTGGTGTTTTCAAAAAGGATTGAAATGTGATTCTCAGTTTGGGCTCAAATGAGTTTGGGCTTGTGGGAATGTTGTGTAGTGCTTTGTCAGAAGGGGTTTCCCCCGAGCCGTGCATGCCCCAGACCTCAGCCCTTGCAGGAGGAAGGCTGCTCCCTCGGCAGCGAAGTTGTGCTGCTTTACCCTGGGGACCTGGGCTCCGAATGAGCCTGGTGCGGGAGCATGCGCTGGACGTCCCCTCGGCTTCTTCGGGCTCTGCCGGGACTAGCGGAGAACTGGCTGATGCGCTGGCCTGCCGGCACATCTCACACCTGCCTGGCCCCTGAGAACAAAGGCTGTGGCATCGGGCAGGCGCTGTGAAACTCCACTGACCCCCAGCAGCCTCCCGCGCTGAGCTGGGGGGGCCGAATGCTGCTGCCTGTACCAAAGACTTTGTCTGAGCTAAGTGAACCCTTGGGGGTGTTTTGACAGCATCGCCTCCGCTTCCGGCAGAGCAGTCAGCGATTAAGAATATCAGGTTAGTGGCTTACTCCATTTTGGGAGGAAGAAAGATGACTCTGTCAGCATCCAGATGGGACTTTTAAGGAAAGACGGGACTTTCTGGGACTTGGGTGTACCTAGATAGTTGGGTCTCATGGCCCGGTATTTCTCCTAATGGAATTTCCCATCATTTACTGCCCTGCTGATTTCTGATCAATGAAAATAAAATTGCAGTGCCTCCTGAGAGGCTCCATGTATGGCTACAGCCTCCAGCTGTGTCAGTTCCGGTAAGATAATCTCATCAGGCGTGCAAGAGGGTAATAGGAAATAAAAATAAAACCCACAATTAGCAAGAGGCCAAGCAGCAGAGTAACGCTTTCAGTCCTGGAGGTCTGAAGAAATGTGCGTAACAACTTCCTTCCCCATCTCCGAAGGTGCCTGCGTCCCTCCCAGGTGTGCCACGGCGCAGTCCTAGCTGAGTTCGGGACTCTGCTCAGATCCACCGGGCACATGCTTTGAAACCCGTATTTATCTGAGTCTGTGTCAGCTCTCCCTTGTGAGGTGGTTAAACTTTCACAAGAGATGTGTTTGTTCTAAAGTGTATCAGGGATGTAGCGGCTGATAGAGTGGCTGCACGCTGGGGACTAGGAGAGCATGAACTTGAGACTTTGAGCCGTTGAGCGGTGTGTAGTTATTGACTCCTGTTGGTTGCTGCAATCAGAAGGGTTTATTTTGACCAGATAAAGGAAATACTTAAACTGTATGTGGAGTCTAGAGCGGGGCACTGTTTTGGTAGCAGATGAGCGTGCAGATGCTCTGTTCACGGGAACGCAGGACCTCTTGGGTCTGCTAAAAGTTTGCCTAAAAGGCACTCCAAATGGGCAGGTTTCCCAATCGTACTGTCAGGTTTCTTCACCTGTTTTAGGGTTCTGGGGTTTAGGTTATCTTCCAGCGATACAACTGTGACCAGTAAAATTTACTCGATACCAAAACACTCATGGCTGATCTGAGCACACATCCTGGTGACCTTTGTAATGGGGCTTTGCAACATCAGCGTGTAATTCCGAATTAATGTATCAGACAGCCCCGGTGTTTGTGTAAGCATCAAGCAGAATGGTTACTGAATGACCTAATGCCTCTGAGCCCGCTTTCCTTGCCCAAAGCGTCAGCTTTCCCGAAGGCTGGGAAAGAGCGGCTGAGCCTGGGACAAGGCAGCGTGTCTGTTTCCTAACAAGGACTGGATCTGAGCCCTGGCACGGGAGATCTGCATGACTTATGAATCTAACTCTTACCCTCTGCTTGGCCCTTGACACTAGTCTGGAACGCGCGTGTTGTTTGGGTAAATCAGTAGAAAGGAAAAGCGTTGGCAGGGCTTCTTCCCGAGGCATGTGAGCCCGCATGGGAAGAGCGTTGTGCGGAGAGTGCAGTCCAGCAGCGGAGCATTAGCTTTCCAGGCCGGGCCGTCTCAGGTTGGCCGTGCCTGCTCCCGAAGTCGCATTGCAGGGCTGGCTGAAGCTTAGCGGTGGGAGTTCGTGCGAGTTGGCTCTCGGAGTGCAAATGCCTCAAGTGTTTCTGCCTGGGTGGGATCGCTCGGTGTGTGGAGTAACTGGAAGATGGGGGGTGGATGAACCACCAGCAGAGCCGCAAAAGCCAGCGGCGATCCCTCGCTTTCAGGAGTTGCTGCTGTGGTTTGCGTCCTGTAGCCTTGCTATAAATGCTGCACTTTGTTCTTGCATTCAGGAGCAGCGCTCAGGTGATTCAAGTCTCGTCTTTGGTGTGTTTATATGTGTCTTTATGATGTTTGAAACTCAGGACATTTCTCTCTTAACAAGCATGTCTGTGGGTGAGATGGCTGTAGGTGTTGCCTAGTGCAAGGTCTTATGGATGTAACTGCCCTTTGTAGTAGGGACCAGGTGGCCCAAACGGAGCTGTGGCAGCTCTTACTGGTACAAGCTACGGGACAGGCTGCTAGGGTGACAGTGGAGGAGGGGGAAAGGGCAAGCTTCAGACTGTGGCAAAGGGAGGAACAGTAAGGCCCTTTTCCCGAGGCCCCGTGGAGTCTGTGCAATGGAGCGAGGCACTTTGTCCTCGAGAGCTCTTTGGTTAGTTTTGGAGTTAGGTCAACACCAGTGCACTGAAAATGCGAACCAGATGCAAATGTAGTTATTTATGCAGCAACATAGGCTGGAAACGGCATTTGACAAGAAACGTTGGGTTTTTAGAGCAAAGGGGTGAATTGCACAACTGCGGAATCGTGACATGTGTGATGTTTTGAAACAAACCAATGTGGAAGCAAAATCTGAAACTTCTGTGGTGTCCTACACAAGAGGAGAGGTTTGTGCAGGACCTGAAAACGAGCTCCGTGCCCTGGGAACTTGTAAATGCCATGTCACTTATGAACTAAGCAAGTGCTTCGCTTTGTTTCATAGAGAGAAATGCAACTTAAGCTAGTTTGCCTCGGCTACAAAATACTTTCAGTGCAAAGTGTCTCTCTGGAGGAATAACTGCTCTTTTCCCTAGCTGCTCACTTAAAACCCTCTGGCACTCCTCTGGATTACTCTGCTCTCAATGGCAGTGGGTTGATGATTATATAAATATTTTCGTGTGTAGTACAGTAGCTGGCACAAAGGGATCAGCAAACTTGGAATAACAGTTCATAACAAAATGTTTTCTGAAAAGCTGCCTGCATCTTGTAGTACTCTCGTTGGCTCAGTTTTAGCTGGTGTGAAGGACAGAGGAAAAAATGTGGATAATGTAGAAGGTTCACCTTTTCAAGGAGACCCTTTCTCTTAAGTTTCATGCCAAGTGCTTGAGCCCTACAGCTTTCAGTCCTGTTTTGTTCAGCGTTTCCTTTGCTTCCTGCTGCTTGAAAAGCTGTTTATGCTAATGATCCTGTGAAGATCTGAGGGACTGGCTGTGCCTATGCATGTGAGCCTGTGTGTAAGAGAGGGCTTGCATTTTCTGTCCCGTTAATGAGCGTGCGCAGTGCAGCACTTGTTTGTGTTGTCAGCACGCCAGTTCTGGAGCGCTGTCGGCTGCCGAAGGCAAGCCCTCCATGTGGTTGTCTTCCCGCTGGGAGAAGACTGTCCTGTCCTTTTCGGGTGCCTGATGGATCTTTCCTTTCTGTAGACCACTGTGTGCTATCTCGTCTTTTTCTGGGACCTCGTGCCCTTCAAGGCCCATTGGCTAGAATCCCTCGGAAGGGAAAACACAGAGCGTGCGCAGGGGCTTCCACAGAGGCGTGTGAATTCTTGATTTTTGTCAGGATAGCAGATGGGCTCGCAAGGACTTGCAGCCCTGGGACTCTTGTCAATGGGTGTTGGAACCTCTGGGTCAATGTTGGCCGGATCCTCTTCCGCTAGCAGGCAGATCTGGCTTGCTAATTCCACTCCTGGTGCAGTGGCGTTGGATGTGGCCGTGTGTCCATCTGGAAACAACAGTCTGGTGCTGAGCAGTGTCTGCAGACAAAGTCAAAACTGAGCTTGGGCTTTTGGTTGGTAAAGCCTAACCGCAGAAGAGGAAGATGCAGAGCTTGTCCAGGATTTGGCAAGACTGATACTTCGTTATGAATACTCAGCAAATCACGTTTGTTGATGAGGCAACTCTACTGTGATCAGGTGTGTGCCAAAACACAACTTGGTCTTGCTTGGAAAGGCGCAAGATGTGACTTGCTGTGTGAAAGAGGAAAATTAGTTTATAATTTCTTCTTTAAAATGTTGAACTTGGCAGATTAATATTAGTATTTTCAGGGTTGGGTTTTTTTTTTTTGTTAGGAATTGCATAAGAGGAATCCCAAGTCACTGACATTGTAAAACGTTGATGGAAACCCCCAACTAGAAATCATTCTTCAAGCCCTGCATCCACATTCACTATTATGCTTAGATTTTGGCTCATAACATACTATTCTATCCTAATATTTCAAGTCCTGTTGCAGAATCCTCAACGCTTCCCTTAGGCTGGCAGGTATTCTTGCTGCTTTCTGGCACCTTCATGAATGGGAGAGAGCTGGAATCTGTAGCTTCTGTTTAAGTTGGAAGATAAAAGCTTTTTATGAAACTGGGAACTGAAACTATCTCTGTGTTGCTACCAAGCTTGAATATCTATCCCTTGTTGCTTAGGAAATTTAAAAAGATCTTTCTATTCTAGGAAGTGACTTTTTCACATATTTGTGTGATAACAGCTGCTGTATAAATCTCATAAAGTGACAACACGCTCATGCAACCTTATTTTACCCTCTTATGTGACCATCCTGCTTACTAAGTGAGACAGTGTGTGATCGCGTAATTAAAGACACTATCATAATGCATATGCATAAAGAGCAAAACTAAAGTTGCTTTGGCAACATACATTCTGTTCTTCCTTAATTTTTGAATTCTCGATCCTAGGCAATGATTTTTATTATGTCTTTTCCATATGCAATTTCCTAAGTGTTATGAGAGTGCTTTGTAGCACGCCAGGTGCGGGGACGCGACACAGAAAGCTTTGATGCTCCGGGTTCGTTGTGTCACCGCTCCAGACGGACGTGCTAATTGCCTTGCATCCCCCTTCCCAACTTCCTGTTCTTGGGAGCTTTGAATAAACCTGGTCCTAGGGATTGTGAATTTTACTTGGCTGCTCGGTCACCTTTGGTACGCCTGTCTCTTTTTTAGGCTGGAACGAGTGTCAGCAAGTGCCCTTCCAGAGACAGGAGCTTCTTGGCTGACCTGAGCATTAGCACTAGCGCTTGCCAGGCTCCGTCCTCTGAGGACACTGTGAAAGGCCAAGATGAGCGTGTACAGAGGGATGTGCCCAGAGCATCTAAGCCCGCCCTTTAGTCTGTACGCTGTCGTTGTCCCCTTGCCGCGGTCTCTTTCCGCTTCCGCTCTGAATCACCAGCACCTGTGCTGGAGCTAATCTAGGGTAGTCTCTCAGCCTGTATTCATGGTATTGATTTATAGAGCATTCTGTTGACACAACAGGTAGGTGTGTATTTACAAAGTTTAGAGGCTGTTGTGCAGTTTTTTCCAACAGGAACCACTCAGTCCAGATGCTGACTGTGAGCTTTTGCATGAGCCGCATCTTTTTTGGAGCCATGGCAAAAAGCTTAAGAGCTGGCGGGAGTTTGAGCCTCTGCTGCTTGCCAGGATGCTCTGAAGGAGCAGACCCTGCTCATTACAGGGTTGAGCACTTCTCTCCACCGCGCGGCGGTGGGAATAGGCAGGGGGAGGGGTGCCTCGCTGGGTATCTTCCAGGGTAATGGCCGTGGATGTAATGCATCTGCTTGTATCTTTTCCCTGTCCTCGGTGCCCTTTTTTTCATGGTGCCATGTGGGTCATTAGCTGAGGGAACAGTTTCTCACTGTCTCTTTCTCCTTTTGTTTTCCTCCTTCCTCATTGCTTCCAGTCTTGGTTTACTGCCAAACAGCCTCTTGTGAAAGGGCCGCCTAATTAACCCTGTGCTAATTAACAATTTAAAATTACACAGCACGGCTGTTCATATTTAATTCTCGGGAAGCCTGGGCAACAGCAGGAACCCCCTCCTCCCTCCCACTCCTGTCCCTGCCGCCCGCGCTGCTGCCGCACGTCCCTGGGGTGCAAGCAGCCTGGTGTCGCGGGCCAGGGGCTGCCCCAGGAGCCTGCAGCTTGCCAGGGGGGTGGAGGGTGTTGGTTTAGCACCAGCCTCTCCTTGGCAGTGGAAGCGTTGCTGTAAGATGGCACGTCTGTCCCCGTGAGGATGGGGCCAGGGGCTGGAAGGAGGTGACGGGGGGAGACGCAGGGATTGACTGCACTTGCGTTCTGGACAGAGCGTGGTTGCAAACCACCAGCCGTGGTTAGTAGAAACTCTGGATGAAAGAATGGGGCACGTACTGCACTGCTTTAGTCTGTACTGTGCTGTCTGATGTAGCTCAGCTCTGGACCACCGTGGCTGCTGCTCCTGCCCTGGTGGAGCACTCCCTGCCCCATGGTGTCCACGCTCCTCCATCTGGGTCCCAAATCTGCTTGGGGCGGCGAGATGCAGCGATGCTGCAGGGAAGGAGCAGGGGCTTGGGTGGGCTGTGCGCCAGAGGCCCAGTGAGTGTGGTATGGGGAGCAGCGGTGGGACGCGAGGCTGGAGAAGGGACTGGGGAGAGCCCTTCCCTGCCGCTGGGGCGGTGGGAGCGCAGGGAGTCTCCGGCACTCAGGCTGTTCTCTCTGTAACTGGAGTTCATTGATTTTACGGGAAACCATGTTTACAGACAGAGTGCTGATCGACCTGACGAGTTGACTTCTGCCTCCTTAAGTAAGAACTACCTTTTCTTATTGACTGGCTGATAAACAGAGCAGAGGGGGCGGCGGGTGGGGAGAGGATGGGAGGTGTGGAGCGCGCAGAGGTCTGTCTGCCCTCACAAGCTCTTCTTGGCCTGTGCAGGTCGCGTAGGGGTGGTGTGGGATGGAGGAAGGTGCAGCGCCCGTAATAGTGAATTAATAACCGCATTGTACCCCTGCGTAAAGTCTGGTTTGCTTTAATGAGGCAATCGCTCCTTTCAGTTTAGAGGGATGATATCTGCAGTTCCTGTACGAATAGAAACAAATATTTCTGTGCCTCTTCTTCCCTGATCATCGTCCTTCAGGAGTAGCTCTGGTGATGAACTAAAAATGGGCAAGAAAAGCTTGGGTTTGCATAGAGCCAAGGCTCTGTCCAGAGGCTCTTGGCAGGCTGTCTTTTGGCTGTGGGTTTTACCACCTGCCTTGGAAGGGCTCCTCCATGTTGAGGAAAGGGACAGGAGATTCCTTTGGAGTAGCGCTTCCTGAGCTGGTTAACTTGGAGTGAGTGGGGAGAGAGATGTTAAAGCAACCCAAGGCAGAAAAGCCCACCAATTAATTGGTAAGTGCTTGCAGGTTTGCCTGGCCTGGCCTGGCGGGGAGAAGAGATTGGCTTTCTTGTCAATAAACAAGTCCCCAGTGCAGCATCAAAGCCGCAGTCCTTTATCAATCGCGTCCTCCTCTTCCCGCATGTTCCTGTAACTTACCAAGCATTTATTACATTGATTTTACAATCAGGCTGTTAACCCTCCCGCCCCATCAGCCCTGCTAACGCTTTTGGCCCAACTGTCAGTCAGGCATCTTCCTGCCAGTCGAGAGTTCTTGATAACGGAGAGGCTCAGGTTCGTGCTGTATCTCATCTCGACATGTTTCCTGGGGAGCCGGTGGTGCTGGCAAACTGAGTGGTTTTTGTCTAAAAGCATTTGTGGGGTGCGGTTGTTCCACATTGCATTTTGAAGTCTGCGTAGATATTCCCAAAACTTTTCTTGGCAGAAATACAAGGCTTATGGCGTTTCTTATATTACTCAGTTTTTTCACCCAGTATGAATTTGTTTTGGTTTAATTTGGATTGCAGTTGTCAACGCAAAAGGTAGCAGTGAGGGGGAGAGAGTATGTCATGTTGTGGGAAGGTGAATATGCAGCTTCAACACCGAAGGATCTGGGATCAATTTGAGGAAAACACACAGTTAAGGACAAGTGTTCAGTGGGAGAGCGCTGTTGTAAATGAGAGCTGTTACAATGCAGCGTTGCAGTGTCGTTTTAGCTAAGGTAAGCAAAACTGGCTGATTAAGAAGACTGAGCCTTTTGTCAACAGTATTATGGTACTCCTCTTTCTTACCCCATTCAGTGCACCAGGTTGTTTTTATTGCGGATCAAATCACTATTTATTCCCAGTGCAACCACAACGGCAGCTGTGTATGGCATAGGGTCCGAGGAAGGTGAGGATCAGAAATGCTGTAAGGTGATACTGCGTGTGAACACTTTGGATCATTACACCGTTGCGCCTCCATGTCCTTCCCTAGGCGTCTTTGCCACGCTTGCTTCGGGAAGTGTTACTTTCTACCTTCATAGGTAGTTCTAAATAGTTTTTCTCAAGCTTCACCAGAAGTAAAATAGGACAAAAAAAACCTGCCCAGATACCTTCAAACAGGTATGTCTACGATCCCAATCTGACGGTCAGCAGCGTGAGAGAGATTTGACTTGCTTTTGTCCTGTTCCACTTCTGCTTCCCACGGCCCAGGAGCAGCGTTTGGGTGTAGGGGAGCGTTACTGCTGATGCAGGGGTGAGGACAGGCAGAAGACACATCCCCCTGCTCTCTCTAACTGCTGGAGTGCTTGCTGGTGCTAGCAGGGAGAGCTTTTTCTTTCCTCCGCAGTGGACGGCTCGCCAGGGCAGAGGAAAGGGCGTCAGAAGCCATAAATACCTACTAGGCAAAAGCATTTAGGGATGGTGTTCCCAAAGAGTGTGCAGGAGTAACCCCCAAAAGGCACTGCAGTATTTGGAGGATAAGGGGGAGAGAGCCTCTTCTCACCTAGAGGGATCGTGTAAATTCTAACATACTGTTATTAGTGTTAGTTTATGGTATCACAAAAATTATAAATTTCCATTGTTGTGGATGAAGAGGGCTTGGAAAAAGTGAATGCGTATAAACATACGTGCGTCTGACACGCATGTAAGTACAAGTATCTGTCATTATGTATCCATACTTATGTAGGAAACAGCGTAAAGGGAAAATGCGAACATGTGAGACAAGTCAGAAAAATTATGGATGGCTTCATGTAGTAAGGGAAAATAAACTGGTAGGTAATGAAACCAGGAAAAACAAAGACAATATTGAATGTTGCTCCCTTTTCTTTTGCTCAAACAAATTCAGGTACTTCATTCAGTGCTGCTATGGCGTGTCACCAGCTTTGCACTGGCTTATCAGGACTTCTCTGGCAAATTTTCAGTTCTCTTCGTACTTTTTCTTCTCTTCCCCTGGTTGTTGAAGTACCAGTTGCATGTCGGTGCCACAGCGGGTCCCCGGGCGCTGACACGGTTGCGTGCAGCGTGTGCCGGGCCGGTGGATGCGTGGGGGAAAGGGCTGCTGTCTGTTACAGGCACGCTGCTCTGCAGGAGCTTGCAAGGGTCTCCCGTGCCTCGTGGACTCAAATGGAGCTTGAGAGCACTGGAAACACTTTCAAACAATGATTATAATATTTAAGGTTTAGATAGCGGTGTAGGTTGTCAAAACACTAATAGTCTCTGGTGAAAGAGACGAAGGGTGGCAGCAGGCTGCTAATGTGACTGCAGCCTTTGAAGGGAGAGACCTTAAAGCCCCTAGGTGTCAGCTGGTACGTACACAAGTCTGCTGTGTGCAGAGCGGGGGGAAGTCGTCACTAACGGTCTGGTCTAGGCAGAGCTCCAGCACTGCGCTGCACGGAGTATCTCATGAGATGAAGCAGCAACTGCTCGGAGGATGCTCAGGAGCAGCTTTGAGAAAGCTGTGGTAAATGAAAGAGATTTAAAGAAAGACTTAAAATGATTTGTATAAATGTAAATGTGTTATTTGGAGCAAATCCCACTGAGTCAGCTTAAGAAGTAACATCATGTTGTTAAATTAAACCTGTTGTGCCGCTCAAACCCTTATACTGAATATCAGCAAAAACTCTCCCTAAGCACGTATTCAGTTTTGGAATAGTCTGACAAGCAAAGTGGTGCTTGTATTTAGTTGGTAAAAGATAAAATGCTGTGGAAGAAAGTACTGTGTGCCATTGATGAGGACAGATCTAGAGCATGAGTCTTCCCTTGTTTGCAGATGGTAAAAACACGGACAAGTTGGCCTCTGCTCGTACAGTTTTTCCTCAGTTGTTTTCTGTGGATGTTTTGTGTCTGTATACTTGAGGAAAGCTGTGGACAACAGGTTAAAAATCACTTTTGCAGACGAGGTAGTAGTGCTTTGATTCCTGCTGGTGTTTCCTCCCATGTGGCTTGTGCAGAGCTCTCTATGGGAAGCAAACTGTAGAAATGCTTCCCTGCAGACAGGGTTCTTGGTGGGTTTGCAGCTGAACTGGCAATCTCCTGCTGATCTGTGGTCTGCATTACAATGCTGCAGCTCCTAACGGTAGCACCACCTAATCTCAGAGGTCTGTAACCTCTAGACAGGCGCGTCCTGTCAGACTGGCTCTGTTAGGATCGAAGCTTAAGGGACACTGGCAGGATGCAGCAAACAGGGTGGAGGTGAATGTCAGCCGTGCCCAGCAGCCCATGCTCGCCGGCTGCCTGTCAGTCAGTGGGAGTTCTCCAGATCTCGTATCTGGTGGAATAGAAATAGTGGGAAGGGTGTTCTTCCTTCTCCTCTAGGACCTGCATCGGCCATTTGCCTCTGGGGGCGATAGGAAGCCATCTGTGCCCAGAGGCTGTGCCCTGCAGGATCTCTGGGAGCTTCCTGGCGCGTGGTGGGCTGAGCGCTTTCCGATCCCCAGGATGGACCCTTGTCAGATCTGGAATTTCCTGTTTGGTTTCCCTCCTGACGTCTCTCTGTTTAAACTCTGTCCAGAACACAGCAATTAAATCTCCTGTGCATACCAAACGCTGTTACTCCAAAATCTCCTTGAGTTGTTCTGTTTCTCATGGTCTGCCACGGAGGTGCACGTGTGGTAGCTCTGGTTCTGTGCTCCCTGAACCACTAACAGAGGGAAATCACCCGAAAATGACAGCATCTGGCTTAGGGAGGCACAGAGTACAATTTTTACAAAGTTTCAAAGTTCCACCACTGTTCTGTTTTAGTGTCTTAATTCCGTTTTCATCAAAAGCTTTTCTGTTACATTTTTGTTTGGTTTTTTGTTTGTTTTCTGAAGATCTAAGGCTTCGGGGGAGGCAGTGCAGGTCCTACAATCTTCCTGCTCCCCTTCAGGGAACGTGTTGGGGGAGGTTTTCACCACCTTCTGGGTCCCTTTGATTTGCCTCTTGTGTTCCTGCTTCCATCGTATCTCCATCGCTTGTTTCCAGCGGTGTGTTACCCAAAGCCAGGCTGCCCGTTCCCGGAGCCCATCTTGGGGCGCCAGCTCTCTCAGCCTCCCATTTGGTTCCGAAGAGCGGGATCGGCAGCCTTTGAGGTGGTGGGGTCTTTACAGGAACCATCTCCCCTCCCTGACTCACCTGCCTTTCTCCTTCTTTCTCCGCCTGCAGGTCCAAGCCGTAGCGGGTGCAATGAGCGCTCCGTGCCGGCCCTGCCATGGAAGGCTGTGACTCTCCCGTCATCCCCGGGAAGGACAATGGGTGCGGCATCCCTCAGCACCAGCAATGGACTGATCTCAACAGCGCCCACCTCCCCGACACGGCCGGCAGCATGGAGCAGCCCGCGGCGGAGAGCCGCGGCCCCCTGGACAGCCTGAGGGTCCCTTTCCCCGAGCGCGTCCCCGAGAGCAGCGCCGCGGCCGGCCCCGGCGCCGAGCCCGCCGGCAAGGAGGTGAGCTGCGGCCAGTGCGCCGCCTCCTTCGCCGGCCTGCAGAGCTACATGGAGCACCGCTGCGCCGGCGCCCGCCCGCCCCCGCCGCTGAGGGGGGAGAGCGGGAGCGAGAGCAGCGAGGACGGGGAGGAGGAGAGCGACGTGGAGAACCTGGCCGGCGAGATCGTCTACCAGCCGGACGGCTCGGCCTACATCGTGGAGAGCCTCAGCCAGCTGGTGCAGAGCGGGGGCGCCTGCGGCAGCGGGGCTCTCCCCTCGCTGCTCCCGAACTCTCTGCCCAAGCAGGGAGAGCCCTCCACCGCCGCTCCCGTCTACCCACAGATCATCAACACCTTCCACATAGCCTCATCCTTCGGGAAGTGGTTTGAGGGCTCAGACCAGGCCTTCCCGAATACCTCAGCCCTGGCGGGCATCAGCCCCGTCCTGCACAGCTTCCGCGTCTTCGATGTGCGACACAAAAGCAACAAGGATTACCTGAACAGCGACGGTTCTGCCAAAAGCTCCTGCGTATCCAAAGATGTTCCCAACAATGTGGACCTGTCCAAATTCGATGGCTTTGTGCTCTATGGGAAGAGGAAGCCCATCCTGATGTGTTTCTTGTGCAAGCTCTCCTTTGGGTATGTCCGCTCGTTCGTGACCCACGCGGTGCACGACCACCGAATGACTCTGAGTGAGGAGGAGCGGAAAATTCTTAGCAATAAGAACATCTCCGCTATCATCCAAGGGATAGGCAAAGACAAGGAACCCCTTGTCAGCTTTCTGGAACCAAAAAACAAAACCTTTCAGCACCCTCTCGTTTCTGCAGCTAACCTCATGGGCCCTGGACACAGTTTTTATGGTAAATTCAGTGGCATTCGCATGGAAGGCGAGCAGGCCCTCCAGGCCGGGGCAGCCGGCGGAGCGGAGCCGTCGCCGGCGGGCGTCCTGGCCCCTGGCGCGCTCCTCAACCTGGGCGGGCTGACCAGCTCGGCCCTGAAGACTCCCATTACCTCAGTCCCCCTGGGCCCACTGGCTTCCAGTCCCACCAAATCCTCAGAGGGGAAGGACCCTGGGGTGGCAGAGGGGGAGAAGCAAGAGGGGGGCGACCAGGACAGCCTCTCGGAAAAGGCAGAGCCGGTCGAGGAGGTGGAGGAGGAGGAGGAGGAGGATGTGGAGGAGGAGGAAGAAGAGGAGGAGGAGGAGGAAGAGGAAGAAGATGAGGATGATGAGGGTTGCAAAGGACTGTTTCCGAGCGAGTTGGAGGACGAACTGGAGGACCGTCCCCAGGAGGATGCTGGGGCTGTGGCAGGCGGCGGCAGCAGCAAAAAGGACCTTGCTCTCTCAAACCAAAGCATTTCTAACTCTCCCTTAATGCCTAACGTGCTCCAGACCCTGTCGCGGGGCACAGCTTCTACTAGTTCTAATTCTGCTTCTTCCTTTGTCTTTGATGGTGCAAACAGGAGGAATCACTTAAGCTTTAACAATGAGGGCGGCGGAGCCAGCGTGGCAGAGGGCAGCAGGAGGCTGGACTTTATCGATGAAAGTGCCAATAAAGACAATGCCACAGCACCAGAACCAAATGAGAGTGCGGAGGGCGAGGACGGGAGCTACATCTCCCATCACCAGCATGCTGGCCCCCTCTGTGAACTTGGGGGTGGGGAGTGCCCCTCGGGGAGCGGCGTGGAGTGCCCAAAGTGCGACACGGTCCTGGGCTCCTCGCGGTCGCTGGGTGGCCACATGACTATGATGCATTCTCGCAACTCATGTAAGACACTCAAGTGTCCCAAGTGCAATTGGCACTACAAGTACCAGCAGACGCTTGAGGCGCACATGAAGGAGAAACATCCCGAGCCGGGTGGCTCCTGCGTCTACTGCAAGAGTGGACAGCCACACCCGCGGCTGGCACGGGGTGAGAGCTACACCTGTGGTTACAAGCCCTTCCGCTGCGAGGTCTGTAACTACTCCACTACTACCAAAGGCAACCTCAGTATTCATATGCAGTCCGACAAGCATCTCAACAACATGCAAAACCTGCAGAACGGAGGGGGAGAGCAAGTCTTCAGCCACACCGCTGGGGCGGCGGCAGCAGCTGCGGCAGCCGCAGCGGCCGCGGCAGCCAACATTAGTAGCACCTGTGGGGCCCCCTCCCCCACCAAACCAAAAACCAAACCTACGTGGCGGTGCGAGGTATGCGACTATGAGACCAACGTAGCTAGAAACCTTCGGATTCACATGACCAGTGAGAAGCACATGCACAATATGATGCTGCTTCAGCAAAATATGTCCCAAATCCAACACAACCGGCACCTGGGCCTCGGCAGCCTGCCGTCCCCCGCCGAGGCCGAGCTCTACCAGTACTACCTGGCGCAGAACATGAACCTTCCCAACTTGAAGATGGACAGCACTTCCTCAGATGCACAGTTCATGATGGGTGGATTTCAGCTCGATCCCACCAATCCCATGGCACCAATGGCTCCATCTCTAGGTGAGGCTGAAGGGTTTTCCAGCGTGTCCATGTGTAAGGGAGGGATTGTTTGCGTTACTGCAAAACCCTTGTGCGTGGACTGGGTGCTGTGTGTCAGATCCCTTCCTTCTGTCTCTGCAGCCCGCTGTGTAGTGCAGCCGCAATGCAATGAGTTACCTTTTGTGCTGGTCGAGGATGGAGACTACACAGTGGAGACCTCTCTTCTGCTTTCCCCCAGACAAGTTTTTCTTATTCTGGGAAAATGTGTTACTTTTCTGGTACATTTTCTAAGAGTTTTAGTAGGGAGCTAATAAAACTGTAGATACGGATTATTGCTGAGGTGCATTAAATGTTCCTTCTTGTTGTGGAAAGCATCCTTACTACAGTGTTTCCTAATGGTTTTTCCTTGGTCTGGTAAGGGGTGTGAGTAGTTTGGCGGGTGGCTTTGTGAGAGGGTGTCATCAGCTGCTGGCGCTCTGAGGCAGTTGTTGAGTTGGTTTGTTACGTGCTGTGTTGCCCTGAGAAGAAAAGGTAAGCAAGTTTTGAGAACTGTGATGAATTTGGTGGAAGGGGAGTGTTCCTCCACTGAAGAAGCTGAGCTGAAACCGTTCCTCTGATGCCAGCGTAAGATACAAGATTCGAGGCTTGACCAGATGAGAATTATTAAACTGGAGAAGAATGGCTATAGAGAGAGAAGATTATTTCTCTCGTCAGATGACGAAAACATTTACAAATGAACTACCAAATGGGTTTTTCCTGACAACGAGCATTCCTCCTGTTCGTGTTGGCGCTGTGCTTGGCACAGTGGGGGGCACACCCTGTCCCCAAACAATTTAGCCCAAGAGTTAGATTTAGAGTGGGGATAGGGGGTCAGGTCCCTCTAGGTTCCTCCCCCAAGCTGCTTTTGTCACCCAGGGCCGGCAGCAGCTGCTGGGAGAGCGCATGTGCTTCCCGCTGTGTTTGAACTTCGCAGTGCTGTGGGGTGAGAGCTGGCGCAGAACAGAGGGCCCCCCACACGCTTCAGACGTGGCAGATACTGACTGAAGTTACTGCCGTCTCTATGTTGCTTTGCTGCTGCTGAGAATTTTTCACAGTGCCTTGAGAAAATATGTGAAAAGAAATCTGCCACTTTACCTGCTTTCCTCTCCATGCAGCACTCTGCCCTCCCGAACCTTGTCCGTCCATCGATGCCGTTGTTACTGATGCGCTCCATTGCTGGTTCGTTGGTCTCATGCATGTTCTGCTTTCCTTCAGCTATTCATAGTACAGTTTATTATTAGTCCAGAAGGACATGAAAGTCATACGAGAGAACAACAACACAAGATACTAAAAAAATGAAAAAGAAAACGAAGGAACTCAAGTGACTATAAATTAATTATCTTCCCCCTCCCCCCAGTGGTGTCCCAGCGTGTGTCTTCGGGAGGTCAAGGACACAGTCTTTTTTAGCGTATTTTCAATAGCTCCAAGTTGCCAACAGATGTAATTGAAAGTCATTTGTAATATAGCTTCTAGTGTATAAAGTTACGGTGTCATCCATGGTGGGTTTCTTGGAAGGCGCCCTTTTGGAGCTCATGGCCTCTCCTTACTGAAGCACAGGGCGGTCGGCATGAGAGAAGTTGGGAGTGTTTTAACTGAAGCCTCCTAAAGTGCACGACAAGGCCTTGAATGTATATGAGCTCGACTGGAGAATGACTTGTGAGTTGTGCACATGGTGGTTGCAGATCTGGAGCTGAGGATTATGGAGGGAGGCCCTTCCCGTGTCAATAAGCACCTGACACGAGCTCGGCTCGTTAGACTCATATGCACATGCTATGACCTTTGCTAGAAGTGGAGCAGATTTTTCCTGGTTTTAGATTTCAGTCCAAAACTGGGTTTGAGTTAGAATATTAATAATTCAGAAGATTCTGCTTTTGGGTTTTTACCGCATGATGCATTTAGGAGAGACTGATTCAAAGAGAGGATTTCAGGATACAGCCTAAGAGACGCTTAGAAAAAACGCTACGATTAGGAGATACAGAGCATAGAAGGCAAGTGGTGGATTCCCTTCGCCTCAGGTGCTTAGTGAGCAGTACACAGGGGTAGCTATACGGAGGGTATAATTCTGCCATGGCAGGGAGGGATAGAGTGGATCAAGGAAAAAGATCGTTGACTGCTGTGACGGAAAGACGGGTTCCTGGCAGTTCATGCAGGTGGGACTCCCTCTCCTACCAGTCCTCTGTGTGAGCAGAGATACGCGTGGATGAAAATGAGATGCTGTTCCTCGAACAAACTCAGCTTTCAGGTTGTCTTGTAAGCTGCAGTTTGTCCTGCTTAGGACTGTAATGAACATTGTGGTATTGCATGTCTGTAGGAAAGATGGTAGCGTGTACGCTGCCCAGAGCTGCCATCTGCACCAGCTGTGGTTATGTGCTTTCAGAAAGGTTAGTATGGTTCTGCCTGAACTTTGAGTGTCTTCCCAGTGTTGGCTGTTTCTCAGCAAACAGGTTGAAACATAGGAAACTAAACGTTAAGGAAATAAAATCTCTCTTTTTGATTGTCTGAGTAACTGTTGACCTGAAGGTTCCTTTAATAAGATTGTTAGGCTGAGCTATGACGTAAGATCAAGGTAAAAAACCAAAAAAACCGCAGGAGGAGCCTAAACGTCTTAAAAACGGAAAAGGAGAGCAAGGTGGAGCAAAGGTTCTAAGAAGAGGCTGGTGGTTGGTCTCTGTGCTTTGGCATAAAAAGTTAATGTCAGAAAGTCTGTCCATATCCTCAGAGTGCCCTGATGTTAATAAGAGCTTGCTGCATTCATTTACTGTAAGCGAATAGAGTTCAGCTCTTGGTTTGAGGAGTAGATCTGACACTTAGAGACAGTTAAGCGTCCTGCTGGCTTTCCTTGACATGCTCTTGCACTCTCGTTATTAATAGTGGCTGTCTTTTTCTCGGGCATACAGGGTGTCTGTCAACACTGTTTTTCGAAGACTGTCCACCATTTTGAACTCTTGGACAAGAGATGAGATCTAATAGTGCAGGAGTGGCACTTTTCAGATTATTTTTTGTACTTGCCGCATTCTGCACCGTTGCCCACTTCCGATGGCAGTGCAGTGACCTGACTGTAATTCTGCCATCACTTGGACTTGTGAGTGTTGACCTTTTTTTGTTTAGCAGGGACTGTGCTCAGGTACTGCATGAGGTAACGTTTCTTGCTTCTCCAGGCAGGCAAGAAAAAACAGGATAAAGTGTTACACTGTTCTTGAAATGTCCACGGAGACTTTCAGCACCGTACTAAGGAATTCTTCAATCTCTGAAACTTTATAGGGTTTTTCTTGCCACCTTTCGTGGGCGGAGGGTTGGATACTTCTTCAGAGGGTGGGTAGCGAGGGCCGCTGCAGTCCTTTTCCAGCCTCACACGCCAGCTGCGATGGCTTTTTTTTTTTTTCCAGGTATGGTACTGACGAGCAGCGTGGAGGAATAAGTGACGGGACAGCTGTGCTTGGCTTTCTCTGTGCGTTCGGTGCATGCAAGAGTTGCACCGAGAGCAGCGTACGTCCTGCTCTGTGCTTCTCTTCTGGCAAGTAAAGAATTCAGCTTTTCTGACCTCTTTCTCCCCTTTTTCCTTCGTGCAGTGGGTGGAGAGATCCCCCTGGACATGCGGTTAGGTGGTGGACAGCTGGTGTCTGAGGAGCTAATGAACTTGGGTGAGAGTTTCACGCAAACAAATGACCCATCGCTGAAGCTCTTCCAGTGTGCTGTGTGCAACAAGTTCACTACAGATAATTTGGACATGCTGGGCCTCCACATGAACGTGGAGCGTAGCCTCCCTGAAGACGAGTGGAAGGCAGTGATGGGGGACTCATACCAGTGCAAGTTGTGCCGCTACAACACACAGCTCAAGGCAAACTTCCAACTCCACTGTAAGACAGACAAGCATGTGCAGAAATACCAGCTGGTAGCACATATCAAGGAGGGTGGCAAGGCCAATGAGTGGAGGCTGAAGTGTGTGGCCATTGGGAATCCAGTACATCTGAAATGCAATGCTTGCGACTACTACACCAACAGCCTAGAGAAGCTGCGTCTTCACACAGTGAACTCGAGGCATGAGGCCAGCCTGAAGCTCTATAAGGTAAGGGTTGGCTTTGCTTCATCTTCCTTCGTTGCCCAAGTGCTGGAACAAAGGAAAATCTAACTTGAACCGCAGTGGATCGTGATCCTTTGGAGACGAGCTGCTCAGATCTCTCCAGCAGGACACAGTCTCACTTGCGTGGTACAGCTCTTCAGGAGGCATTCTGATAGCAGCTGTGGTTGTTAAAGCCTTAGGCCAATGGGTGTTCCTGTCAAGGTGCTTTGGTGGGGGCTTGTATGTCTTATAGCACTGCATATAAATGATACTTTTGCACAAAAATTCAACAGTCACATCGTGCGAGGTGGTATCTGCCACACTTTTGTTGGTTCTTTTCCGTAAGGCGGTTTGTTAACCCATACCCAAGTCTTCATGAGTGCATGAAGGCTTTTGCTGTTGTCAGAGAAACGTGTCCATGCCGGCATTGAGAAGGCTGGGTGGTGGAGCGGGGAGGGATGGAGGAAGAGGGCTGCTGTCGCTGTGCTTTTATGCTCTGAGTACGTTAATGCTGGCATCTGTAAGCCAAGTGTTGCTTGAGGCTGGAAAAGGGAGAAGGCCGGAAGAGAAGCCCGTATATTGGTGCGTGTACTTGGCCGGGCATATGGACAGACTGTATTTGGAGGCGTTGCAGGATTCATCCACCGCAGTATTTGGCCTGTGACTGCTGTCTTGTTTTCTTTGCTCTTTTTCCCCCCTTCATTTTGTGTCGTCTTTATAACCATCTTCTCTTTCCTGACTTGTTCCTCTCGTTCACAACCCCCTCCCCTCGCTGGCCTGAACCCTGTGGGCTGTAACCCAAGAGGAGCGCCGGATACAGTGAATAGTCCTTTCACTCCTGCAGCAGAATTGCTCCAGACGTTTCTATTGATTTTCACTGGACTTAAAGCTTCACCTTTTTCTCTAATCATCCCATAATGGCTTTAGTATGAACAATCAGGTACGAATTGCCATAAATCTAAGCAGCCACATACCTTCCATTCACACGTGCTATCCCACTCGCTGTCTTCTCATGTCTCTCTGTTTGTTTTTTTTTTTTTATTCTTTCTGTCCTCATCCTTCTCTTCCTGCTTTCCATCAAATGTGGTGAGATTTTTTTTGTATATAAGTGTCTATATACACAGACTGTATTTTGTGCTTCTTAATTATTTCTTTGAATATTTTCATTTATGTAATGGGAATTTAAAACGTGATATTGAACTGTACAGTAGCCCACCCACGTCACAGTGCAGACATTAGATTTCAAGACTTCTGGCTTTTCCCCCAGGAATGCGCAGTTCCGTGGAATTCAGAGAGGAAAGAGACAAGCAGGAACATCATAGAGGGTTTGCCCTGAACTATGGTGGTTAGACCTGCCTGGAGTTGATGGGGAACTGCTCGGAGGAGGAGTGTGTTTCTGCTGAGCTCGCTATTGAGGCCAAGACTGCTGTGACAGTTGTGCTGTTACCGGCATCAGCTGGGATCCAGCATAACACGGCAGGGTCTGGCTCGAAAAATACATATACGTGCCTCTGCTCTCAGGTGGGCGGCAGACCTAAGAGAGTAAAATCAGCTTGGAAACTGGGGGCAGGAGAGTCCCAGAGAGGCTTTAAAATCCATCTGAGGAATTGAATCTCCTCTGTCTATGGAATTCAGTTTGGGGTAAAAAAGAGTTGTTTGAAAGCTCTATGATGAATTTTAACACATCTTCTTGTTCTCTTCAATATATGTTGCAAAGGTTTAAAAATTCTTTATCTAGACCTTTAATCTACAGTGGTTTCTACTGGGGAAGAAGCAATCAGTGCACTAGAATTCTCTCACTCTGAGGGGGAGAAAGAGGAGAAAAAAAAAAAAAAAAAAAAGAAAAGCCCCACCAAAGTCATGTGGGGAAGAGCCGTAGATGCTTGTAACAGGATTCCTGAAATGCTTTCCTCAGACAGGCGAGCTGTTACAGCCCTACGTTCTTCCTGACGTGAAAGCAGTGAAACGCCAGGTGGAGAATAACACGCTTGAGAGTAACGAAGTCTGTTGTATGGTCCATATATTAGTTTTCTATATAAAGCCTGTAGCAGGGGACAGCCGGTGGCTGGATTCACGGAGTCTTGCTCCCATGTAGCTGGAATCAGTGTTTGACTTCATGGAAGAACCTGCCTATGGATCAAGCAAGCTCGAGTGCAATTCTTTCAGTCTTCAGAGGGGTTGTAATGCCATGTCTCTCTTGATAGCTGAAAAGATGCAGCAGGAGTGGGGGTAGTTCACAGAATGGTTTCTCTTCTCTCAGGCCTTGGTGTGGTCTGCAGTAAATTGAGATTGATTGGATGTTATTTTTCCTCTTGCTAATGTAATCCATTAGCCTGGCACATGCATAATCAGTTTAGAGCACAGTTAACTGGATGTAATCGAGTTCTTCCCTGCCTGCTGGAGAAAATCCTCTCCAGATGCTGCTGGGTGAGAGCGCATACTAGGCTTATCACACACAATCCTCCTTATTCTGCTTTTTTGCCATTTTCCTCTTAAATCACATGTTATTGGCTGCTTGCATTGCCCAAGAGCCACTTCTGTTAGTGCTACTTGCTGCCAAAAAATGTGATCTGGAGACACTGTTAGCCTTGTAGTCTGGTGAACCTTTTTGTCTTCTCCTGCAATACTCCAGT
Organism: Rissa tridactyla; assembly: GCF_028500815.1. Classification (NCBI taxonomy): domain Eukaryota; kingdom Metazoa; phylum Chordata; class Aves; order Charadriiformes; family Laridae; genus Rissa; species Rissa tridactyla. Next base: position 94,244,343 of record NC_071469.1, read on the forward strand.
GCTGGAGGAGAAGGTCTGGTCTTCTGCTGCCATCTTCGTCCTGCACATTGCAATAGCTTGCATCAGACCTCTTCCCGTGTCAGTGAGGAGGGGGCAGGGATGCCACAGTGGTGCCCTTGCTTATAACAAGAAACTGGAAGGGTCTGATAATCTTTCCTTTATTCTTACGTTCTCCTGGAATCCCTACTGTCCCCCTAAAATCCGGCAACTAAACTAGAAATCCTGTCATTTATCTTGCACTTCCTGGGGAAATGCGGTACTTGTGCCTCTCACCGTGACTGCTTATCTCCTTGGTGTGCGGTTGGTGGGTTTTATGTTCTGAGAAACTACCTGGAAAGCAAAAGAACCGTTGTAAATGTGTGTGCTTAAGTTTTTGAGGTGGATGTACTGGCTTGAGGGAGATGACAGGTTTGAAGACCCTTCACCTCTTAGCTAGGACAGCCAGATGAATACAGTGAGGCTGGGGTTGAGTTACGTGGGTGGCTGTAGGCAGAGACACGGCAAACTCTTTACAAGTGCAGCCTTACTGTAACAGAAGCTAAGTCTTGTCTCCTCATGACCACAGAGAGCTAGACCAGACTTGGAGCAAAGCAGCGTTCCCCACATCTGGAAGAGGTCGGGCACGAGTTCCCGGCGTCTATTGCACAGGTGGAATTTCCAGAAGGAATTAATCTGCTCGAGCAAGAGCCAAGTTTGGATGTTTCCTACAACTTCCTGAAAATCTCTGGTTCAAAACCTGCAACTCAGAAGAAGTTTAAACAAAGAACTACTGAAGAAACACACTGCTGGCCAGACTGCCAAATGAGTGCATTCAATGAGTTCATTCAGTGTCTTCCTTTTCAGTCTTTCCAAGTGCTGAGTTAACTTTTTTAGGGAATAGAGAGTCTGAAGGAGAGGGTTGGGGTTACATGATGCCCTGCACAGAGGTTCTTTGTTAACTAAGAGATGCAGAGTGTGCAGGAAAATTAGTCCTTAATATCAGAACTCAAGATACTAGAGGTGATGAAACTCTGTGGGTCTTTGCTGACTTAGAAGGAAACGAAGATGACCTGTGAGAAGGAAAAGAGGAGGTGCAGTTACAAACCCAGCAGAAGGTGGTGGGAGTTCCCGGTTCCACTGCGGAGCAGCCAGTGTCTCGCCCTGCCTTTCCCGCAGGCGCGTGTGCGTCTCTTCTGGGGGCGGAGAGGCTGAGCTGGAGAAACTGCAGCAGGATGCTGGGCTGCGCTGGGGTTTGGGAGCCAAGCTTTACGGTTCCGGTTAAGTACAATACACAAGACAGACTGAAACCAACAGCATGTGTTCTATGCCGTGTTAATCGAAGAGCTGTGGTGGGGCTCTTGGTCTTAAATGAAGATACCGGTCACATAGGCAATGGAGAAAGCTGGTGGAAAGGAAGATAATCCCAAGGACGCTGCAGTGTGAGAGTGTGGAGTATGCTGGGGTGACAGCGTGCATTAACTTCCTTGAATCCAGTAAAATACCGTAGAATCCCCAGCAGTGATTTACATCCCACAATTAAGAAGCGCATACAAGGCTGTATCACCAGCTGCCAGACCGCGATGGAGGCTGTGATGAGCTAGGGGAAATTTGACAGTCTGCAATGTAGAAAGTGCAGTAGGAGACACTTTTTTTAGGTACCGTGCTGCAAATGGAGTAACTCGTCATGGCGGCATGTGATGCAGTGACTAGACTTCTAGTGGCTCTAAGTGCCAACTTAAAGAAACTTGTTGGAAAATCCCAAAAAGGTTTTTATCCCAGACAATGCATGGAATATTGTATGAGATGTAGTTACTGAATGGTGATGATAACGTGTTCAAATTCAATATCCTCCCATAACAGAAACAGACAAAAAGAGCATTTACCATAATAGTATCTAGCTTTGAAGTTAAAACTACATGAAAATGGGTGAACTACTGTTGGAGAAATTAAAAGGGTGTGATGTGTTCGGGTCACAGAGGATTTACTTAAAACCACATTAGGTGCTTGTATTAAATGTATACTACCCATGAGAAAAAGTTGAAAACAGAACAGGGAGGGAAACCCTGCCAAAGTCCACAGAAAGTCCAACATGATTAAATAGGAAAGTATTTCAAGGGGAGGTAGAAAAAGGAAGAGGGAAGAAGGACCACAGTATGGGAAGGAGGAGTGAATTCTTCTCGCCCGTGTTTCAGAGAGGAATTGAAGGATGCCTCTTTACGTAGGAGAAATCTAAGAGGTGATCTCAGGCGGAGATACCAGCGAGGGAAGAAGTCACTGGGGTTACCAGGACTGAAGAGTTCTGCAGGAACCTGCACATGAAATGGCAGACTCCTGGCAGTAATGCGCGTCAGAAACTACACAGCAGTAAGTCAGCAAATTGATAGAAACTGTAATAAGAAGAGTCTTAGTAGGCATATGGATTCGAAAGGGGAAAAAACAGACTTTTGGAAGAGAAGGTTCTCCCAGCACGGCTAGTTCTTTGATGGAGTCAGCCAGCCTACAGGCAGGGCTGGTCTGGTTCGTACGGGCAGTGGGTTTCCCAGAGTCTTTGCCAAGATTCTTCGTGAACAGCTTTTAAGCAAAGATGTGGTTATTGTCACGGGCGGAAGAGGTCTGTGAATTGATAGTGAGGTGAAGCATGAGAAATAAAAAGTGAAATAAAAGGGGAGAAGAAAGATTAGAAAGATACGTGGGTTTTTTCTGTGTTTGTAAGTAATCCAAAAATGAAGTAAAAAGCAAGCTTAAAAATCTGCTATAAGGTAAAAATATGTAGACTGCTTAGATGTAAAGCTGGATGACAGTTGCAGAAGAACTTTACAACGCTAAATGCTTTCACAGGAAATGACAGATGAAATCTGGTGTCACAGAGTGTTAGAGCAATGGAGAGCAGACAGCCCTAATGTGCGCGTCTGGGCTTCTCTCCCTGCTCCTCCCATCATGGGGAAAAAAAGTAAAAATGGCAAAAGAGGGTTAAAATTGCTCTTCCTGCAAGTGGGATGTGGAATCACTCCCGATCTCTTTGATAACGGTAACTCAATGATCAGTGGTAAGCAGAAAGGCCAAGGGGTAAAACATGGGAACTGTGTAAATCCTTGATTTGCCTTATCATTGAATTTTGTGTCCAATTTAGCTCATTTTAGGAAGGATTAAAAAAAATAGAAGCCCAGAGAAAGCGGCAGGGATGATAGCTGGCTGGAATGACTTGTGTGAAGGCAATAAATAGACTTTGGAGTTAGCTTGACGCACAAATCCAGAATGGAGCAGAGGAGGTGAATAGGCAGCAGTTGCTCACTGTTAGCACCAAAACTAGGGAGCACCTGGCACAATTAGCAACAGGTTTAAAATGGAAAAAACCCCACTTTTTTTGGACAGCATATCATTTACCTGTGAATCTTATTACCACGGGATGTTGTAGAGAGTGAACGCACAGATGGACCCAAAAAGGAGCAGGACAGACAGATGAGGAGCTGGCAGACGGGAGCTCATTAGATGGTCATAGAGGCACAAGCTGCAGCGCAGTAAATTCTCAAATAGCTGATAGCTTCGATTATGTACTAGAAAAGGATTGTTTTAGAACTGCCTGTTTCCTTTCACAAATTTCACTGGTAGTGGAAATTGCTAATTTATTAAAATCTGTTTCCCGTTCCATTTTGGATTAGTGTGAGTGAAGCATGCCATAATTCTGCTGTAAGGTAGAGCTGAGTCTCCTCTCATCCCACCATTTGGCTGAAAGTAGATGTTTCCTGTAGAACTTCAGTGTAGGAAAGCTTTCTGTTTGGTCAGGTAAAGAGTTTTCAAGAAATATATTGCTTTTCAAGCTTTAAAAAGAAAACATCAGAAAATAAATTACATCAATGAGAAGCAAATAGAAGGAGATCATGGCTTTTGGCTCCAAGATACAAGACACTGAAGTGGAGAGTTTTTTGCGTTTCTCTCCTCAGTGAGTTTTAGTCAGCCTACCAGAAGTTTGGAAAAGACTGCGTAGTCCATCCTCCTGCATCTGCTGGTAGAGGTTTGTCTTCTGTCACATGGAGGATGGCTGAAAACTTTACCTCGGCCATTGCCAGCAAGTGGTGGCTTTGCCGTCAGCGCCTGGAACCAGCCCACCTTCGGGATGCGGACCCTGCGGGAGTGCCAGAGAGCTCAGCTCGGCGTTGCCGGAGCTGCAAGTAGCTGATGTGATTCAGCGTTGAAATACCCAAATGATTTAACATAGGCAAAAGGAAACATGTTTGGGTTTTGATTTTTATCAAAAACTTCCGTTGATCTCTGCCTTTTAAGGTTCTTGGGGTGAAGTTGCCCACAAAGAGTCTGTCGTGCTTGTTACAGAGGATTTAGAGCTGTATTAACCTTTGATTTACGTGCTGTCTGCCTTCTGTGTGTTTTGGGTTTATTTTTGTAAGTTTATCTTTTGAACTACAGATGCAGCATCAGAGCTCTGAATTACACTCATGAGTAACACAAATTGTGCCAGAAGCCTGTTTAAATTGTAGACTAAAAGGGACTTTTAGCTGATTTCCTACAAGGTCTTAAGTTAAAATTCCAACAGCAGCTTCACAAGTGAAATACTCGTTTAAGTCTCCCCACAAAGTTGTTTTTAAAGCTGGTCTCTGAAACCTTTAATTCAAATCTGCCATCCTCTAGTCTTGGATAAACTCATAACGAAAGAAGAACATACAAACTGAAGCGGTTCCGAGGACTGGAGTGTGCTTAAATCTGGCATGAACTTTGAGCCTTGCTGAACCCATAGCTGGAGAAACTTTGTGAACTGCACCCTGGTCTGCACATGTCGTGAATCTGAGTCGAGAGGGGTTTCGGAGCTGGACCCGCTGCCTGGTGGGCTGAGCTCTGTGGACGGGGAATCGGTCACCCCAGCCCCAGCAGCACCTCTCGGCAGGCTCTCTGCGCTCAGGCGTCTTCCAGGCTTAGGGAAATTCAAGCAGTGATTTGCTTCTACTCAGAACCGACTGTTTTTCACAGTACAGCAAATTACAGGAGGAACGAACCCCTACGATCTGGTTCTACTTTCGTCCTGTTGGGATTGCCAAGTATTTTAATACAAAAAACACTCACTATCCATTTAAACCTTTCAGAAACAATCCTCTTGGGACTGCGTGTTTCTCTGAGTGACAGATTGCTCCACCACATCACCCTGGCATTAAAGTAGGTTTTTACCTTCCTTTAGATATTTAATAATAAGGTATGTTAGTATAGGATCAAAAACTTGACACTTCCCCTACGCTGCTTTTTGAAAGGGTTGAAATCAGAACTATTGAGAATGCACGGCCCTGCTTGCTGTATGTTTTATTTATGGACTTCAGTCACTTAGATTTTTCTTTCAACAGTTTTCCAGTAAGTACTGAGCCATATGCACCAACAGCTTAGTGAGGAAACCACCCTGTAAAAGCAACTTGAATAACAAATGAGGGAGACTGCAACTGGAACAGGAGAAAGCGATCACCACAGCAGGAGCTAGGAGTTAGCCAGAACATATAGCTAAAAGCTGTATGTTATAAGTCAAACAGGATTTAGAATTAAAAATATTTGTGAGAATGGGTTAAAAAAAAACTCAAAAAACCAACAAACAAAACCCAAGAAAAAACCCAAACAAACGAGAAACACCTTGACAAGCTTTTATCCTAACCTGCACAGACTGGTGATTTTTGCCAGCTCTGTAGCAGTCACTCGTGCCCGACTGCGGGTCGCTGCTTGGGGTTGGTTTCTCTCTGCCTCCCCAAGGCTGCGGTGTGTGGGTCGGTGGGGAGGGGCTGAGCCCCGAGGAGTAGGAAGGGTCTTGCAAAGCTGTCCTGGGCCTCAGCTGTTCCCTCACAAGATGTCATCGTTTTGATGAGCAGCAGTGTGAATCTTGTTCGACCTTTTCCCATGTGTGATGGCAGTTTTGTCTGTGTTTATGGTTCATTTTTTATCCCAGTAATTTTGGAACATGTGGATGAATATTTAAATTTCAAAGCAAGAATTTCTTCTCTTTCAGGTGATGCTTGTACAGACTTTCAGGGTGAGGACGAGGTGGTTGTGGTCATTGCTCTGACGTAGGGCCATGGACAGAAGCTCTAGCAGACTTTGCTGTGGTGGTGTAAGCTGTCAAGGACCTGCTGTCCCTCCTGTACCAATGCGGGAGGTCGCTGCTCTGCAGAGGACAGCGTGGAGAGTCGATGTGTCAGAGATGCTGGTCTGGACCTGAAAGACCTGAATTTTTTTCCGGGTGATCAGCCACTGTGAGCACAGGCTGGCGCAGAAGCCTGTGTGTCTGCTTGCTCTCCTGCCTGCAGCCCCAGCCCCGCGGCAGGGAGCTCTGATCGCGAGAGCTGAAGTGGGGTTTGTCCGAGATGGGTAACGGGCCTGTTTGTCAGGGGTCTCAGATCCCGATGTTCCTGCAGGCACCTGATGCGCGTAGTTGAAGGCAAGTGTGCAGGACTGGAACGAGCCTGGGTGTAAGAGTGCTGGAGCGAGCAGGTAGAGGAGATGGGGGTTCAGCTCTGTACAAGACTGAAGCCAGCAATTGGGGCTGCAGCGCGGGGCTTGTAAGCCCCTGCTTGCCAGTGTCTGCTGAAACCTGTGCGAGTGGTTCCCTCCCCGATGATCCTGTGCTCCCAGCTGGGCTGTCGTGTATCTCTTTGGGTAGAATGACTCAAAGACCTGGGAAACGCTCTTAGTGCCTTTTCCTGGTTGGGGTGGGGTCTGGCTTTCAGCCCCGTGGGTCACAGTCCCGGCCAGGTAACAGCAGCACAGCTGCAGGCTCTTTGACGGCAAGCTTATTAAATAATGGATGGCCATTCATTAACATCCATCGCTAGCAGTGGGTTGGTTTGCAAGCTGGGAAGGAGGCCATAAGGTGCTTTCCCCAACCTGTTCCGTGTGACATGGCGTGGACTGCAGGTTTCTGTTAGGCTGTGCAAGTGCAACCAGGCCACAAGGTGCTTTGTCGTCTTCTCTCCTGAGATAACCGAGCTGTTTCTGAATAAAATTTTGTAACAGTTAAAGTCCCCACAATTACTGTGGAAGTGGCATGGGAGGTTCTATGTTTGCTATCTCTTATGGAATTCATTGAATTACAATAAATAATGTATGCAGAATGCATAACTTAATACCATAATGTTCTTTTGGTCCTACTTGCCAGTCCTAAAAGTTCTGGCCTTGCACTGTAATGTGTGCAATCCAGTTCTGCAATTCAAATTAGGCAATAAGTTACACTTGTGCAACAGGTTCTCTGAAAGTTGTGCCTTTGGGTACGGTTGGACAAGCTCCGGTAAACCTTATTGCAGCTCTTTGAAGATACGTGTCTCTGGGTTACTCTGCCTCTCTGCCAAAGACTGCTGCTACCCACATCGCAGAGCTGCGGGGCAGAGCGCGAGCATCCCGTCCCGTCCTGCTGCCGGAGCGGGGCTGCGTGCACTGGGGATGTGGGCACCATCACCCGAAGGGCCGGAGCCAGCCCGGGGAGCTCTGGGCCGGCGGGGCTGTGCTCTGCTGTGCCGGCAGCACCGGGGGAGTGCCAGTGCCTGGGGGGTGGCGGCAGCATCTTGAGTGCTGCCACTCTCTGGTAGGTGAATATTTATTTAAAACCTTAGTGATAGCAGTTTGTCCCTTACTATCGTTGCGGAGTTTGCAGATCCCTCTAGCGGGATGCGGTAAGCCAGCGTAATGGCGATGCGTTACGAGGAGCAGATTCCAGCTCACGTGTCTCTGGCAGGGACTTGGCATGTCTGTGCAGACTAAAGATAACAAGCAGGTGTTGCAGTCAGCTGATTTTTCACAGTGCTATGTCATTGTTCTCCAAAACAGCCTTCCCGCTACTGTGTTTTGAACTATCCCCTTGCCGCGAGCTGTGAGGAGTTAGGTCTGCATGTTGTGGTACAATATGGAAAAGTTGCTGGGATCAACTTGCAGTACAAGTACTTGCTTAGGTACTAGTTTGATTTATGTTGGAGTTGCCGTACAGCTCCATTGTTACATTGCTTTTTTCCTGACACCAGAAATGAATGCCCTGATTCCTTTCTTTCCTCTCTTGTTCTGCATTTAAAGCAGGGAGGTGGTTTTCTAAGGAGGTACCTTTATTTGGCCATTGAATCATCAGTGGAGTGCAGTTAATCCCAGGATCCTGGTTTTCTCTTTGTCCTAAGCATTAGTTCATATTTTTTTCTGCCCAGCAGAACAGGCTGCGGCGGCTTGGGTAGAAATGCAGTCGCTGCCTTGTGGCACGGCTGTTTGAGCCTGCTTTGGCTTGTCCCTGCTCCGCTCATGGGCTCGCGAGGTGGGCAGAGTGGGGAGCTGATGCGGGAGACAGAGGCCAGCATGCTCTGATTTAATTGGGGATAATGTAAAAATTTGAATTTTATCCCTTCCTTTCATCCCTCGTGCAGGGCTGCTGGCAGTTGCAGAATTTGCAAGGGTTGATGCGCTTGACCTGTTTGGGTCCCACCACGTTTATGTGGCGGTTAGGGTCCTCTGACCCACTGCCGTTTATTTCCCTTCAGCTGCCTAATGGCCTCGAGACTTTATTGCTGCCTCTCGTTCTGGACAGGCATTACAGTCCTGTCCCACCCACTCCTCTCTTTCTTGTGCTTGGAGAATGATGGTTACAAAGAAAATCACCTGGGGAAGTTTCAGGCAGCAGTAACAAAGCCTATCTCCACAGAGGGGAGGCTAATTACACAGCTAATTAATCCAACAGATGTCACTTTAAATGCCTGTTTCTTTGTGATTCTGTTGCACACATCATGCTGGTTAAACAGACTTCATGGACCCTGTTCAAAATGCCTGCACAGGCTGCTGGAAGCTGCCGGTTGAGACCCTGATGTGTCCTGTTTGCTCCCCGAGGTTCCTATAGAGGAACGAGTCCCGGAGAGCCGAGTCCAGAGTGCGCTCCAGCAGATTGCACTTGGAGAGAAATGCTGTTTAATAGTTACGTTTGGTTTCAAAACTCTGAAATAGCAGATGTGAGTATTGAAGTGGTTGTTTACATTCTTGCTCTAAGTATGGAGGCGAGGCAGAGGCGCTGGGGAGAGGAGACCCCGTCCTGCTGCACCAGAAGCGCTGCTTGGCGCGAGGAAAAGAGAATTTGGAAACCTGAGCCGCTCCGGTGAGGTCAGCAGTTCAATCCCAAGGCTGGTGGAGGGCCTGAAGCCGCTCGTCTGTCTGACGTGAATGTGGTCTGTCCGGTTCCCGCAGCCAGCAGCTCCTGTGCCATCGGGAGGGTTCCCTTACTCTGGCTCCCTGGGGTAAGAAAAAAATGAGCTTTTCGTCAACATCTCGAGCAAGTCTTTGCTTGTAAGGGCGGGAATGAGTCCTGGTCACCCCCCAGGAGAACGGAGCAGTTCCCTTACCCTTGTGTGGAGCTGGTCCCTTGCTGCTGAAGGTCAGTATTCTGCTGAGACTCCGCCGATTCAGTCTCCTGCTGCATTTGATCACCAGCCTGGGGGATTAGGGGACACCTGTAACGATGCGGTGGTGTTAGCGGTGGTGGTTTTATACGTAGGTGCTGCGGTATTTTCTCCCTTTGTGCTGTTCTGCAGGCTGGTAACACTAAGGTGCGAACGCCTCATCCGCATGTCCATCACCCCAGATAAACCCTGCCGTTGTCAAACACCGGTGTCACACTGTGAGTGCATGTCCTGGTTTGAAATGGTGATTCTGAAGTGTCCTGTTTTCTGGGTGCGTGATCTGCTGGCTGGATTGGCCTTGTGTTCCCCTTTTATCCTAGCAGAGTCAGAAGATTCCCTGCGCCTTGCTGAGCTGATACCCTGTGGGGACAGGAGACTTGTGCAACGCTGTCTGCAGTGCAGGACCAAGGCCCACAGCGCCGTGCCTGAAGGGTGGCTGCTGGAATGGGGAAAGTGACCCCAGTGCTCCAGGTATAACACACAAGACCGTCCTGAAGACAGTGGATTGAACTGCCTTGTGTGAAAGAAGCAGGAGAGACAGTCAAGGGGGAAGAGCATCTTTCTTGGGGTCTTAACATTATCGGTAAATCACAGTTGGCGCACTTGATTCAGCATAATGGATGTGTTCTCATTTCCCACAGCTGATGAGGATTATATCAGCTTGGTTTAACAGTCTCATTTTCTGCTCCCAATGCACACTTGTTTTAATGCGTTTCAGTTAATGAGGTAGAAGAGAGAATGAGGTGTTACTGTTTATGTACAGACAGCAAGTCTGTGCAGAGGACTCTGGAGTCCTCGCAGTCCCTTCCCATTGCTCTCGAAGGGACAGCATTAGCTGGCATTTATAGAAAATTTATTGGCTGTGGTTTATCCAGGTAAAATTTTTCCCAGTGGTGTATATTTCTCTCTCAGGCCTTCCTTATGCGTTACTGCAGGCTACAAGACATGTCTCCAGCAGACTGTCTGTGGGCAAGGGATGTCAGTGAGCTGAGGAGGCCCAGGTGTCGTGTCTCACAAAACAAGGCAATATATTTGACGTGGGCAAAGCTGCTGCGATCTACCCGGGGTAAAAAGTTCGTGTGTGCCCTGAAGTAATTTATGGCTGGGGCATTTCATACCTCCATTGTTTCGCTGGCGTGGTGTTTGCAGGTGCCAGCCATGGTCATGGCCACTCGGTGCCATGCTCTGTGCAAGCAGGTTCATTAGCTGGTGTCCACAGGGCTCACAGCCCAGTGTTGTCCCCTCCCGAGGAGAAGGTGTGCTGGGCCTTGGTGAGCTGTGGCAATGGGACGCGTGGCTGCAGAGGCGCGGGGCTGCGCCTCGAGTGCCCTAAGGAGAGGGACTCTGCCTTCCTGAAAAACAGGTTGTCCTTGTGCTGATGGCAAATATTTGCTGCGGGGTGGGCTGGAGCTGCGGTTCTTCCAGCAGCATCCCGCCTTCCCCAGCCCTGCGCCCCCCTCGCTGCTGGTGAGAAGTGCTTATAAATAGTTAACGCTGTTATCTAATTCCTGGCCGAGTGCCAGCGGCTGGCATCGCTTGGCTGACAGCACGCCTGAAAGGCCCTGCACATTGTGCCGTGTTTGAAGGTAAAGCTGCTGTTGGTTTAAGCGGGAATTAAACAATTACCGCGTCTTAGTTCTCCCCACCTTCGGTGGATTGACTCTATAAATTGTCAGCCTGTTGACATTTTAATGTGAATTATGTCATATGGTATCCCCTTTGATTTCAACATGCCTCAGTTTGTAAATACACGAGCCTCTCAAAGGGTTGTGGTTAGCATACACGCAGGAGGCCTCGGGGTTTTTGGTGGGGAAGGAGCACGGCGCTCGTTTCTCTCGGCAGCAAGCGTGCCTGGCACAGCGTCTCGCAGCTCCGCCGCCGGAGCTCCAGGCACGTGCAGCGACGGCTGCCTTGGAGCACCCGCGTCTGGCGGGGCTCCCTGTGCACTGCGGGTTTGGGCAGCCTGGAGAACCCCCGGCAGGGCGCTCGCTAGCAGCACGTGCAGTCCTGATGCATCCTCCAGCCTCCCTCCGTCTGGGGTCCCTCTGCATGGGGCTGCTTCCCTGCCCCTCCCCGGGGCAAGAGCCCCCCACTCTGCAAGGGGTGAGGGCGTTTTCCGCTCCCCGTTGTTCGTGCCTCCGGGCCAGCTGCGGACACCAGGGTGGTGCTGGTGCCATACAAAGACTCAGCGCTAGCCTGAGCTCGTACCGGCGATTGCTGTCGGGGCGCGGGTCAGCTCCTCAGTCAGGAGCAAAAAGGAGAGTGGCGGCAGGGGAGGAGCTGCACAGTTCTGTCAAAAACATTTTGGGAGGTGGAATTAGTGAAAAGTAGCAGAAGAGTGAAAGGTGTGGAAGCAGGAGGCAGGAAGGGCTTGTGTGGGTGAGGAGGCTAAGACAGGATCGCGTCAAATACCTGCGTGGCACGGGGCTGTGGATGATGGCTCAAACTGTGGCAAAGCCTCTGGGTGCCACCTGGGTCACGCTGCAGGCAGGGAGGTCCTGTCCTCGTCTGGGTTCCTGCTGGGTCTCCTTGCAGCCCTGTCCCCGTCCAACTGTCCTCCCGTCCCCCAGCCTGTGCTGCAGAGAAACTCCGAATTCAGCAGGTCCTGACTTTTTGGATCAACCATCCTTTCTTTTTTGAAACTGGCGCAAAGAGTTGTTGTAGTCTTCACGTGTGTGGCAGGGGAAGGAGGATCCATAGGCAGGGTAAGCAGAGGAGCGAAGAATAGCTGGGAGCTCTCCTGGGGTGACTAACGCCTTCGTCCTTCAGGTGTGACTTGCATCCTTTCCAGCAAAATGCCTGAGGGTGTCGCAGTTCAAGAACTGCCGATTTAAATTGTAACGCCCACAGCGTTCGTGGGGCTGTTTTGTAATGCTGGGGGTGTTGCATACAGGTATGTCATGTTGGGACCATGACTGTACTTCTGTTGGTGGTTGCAGAGTGCACCTGCTCGTGGGACCTGCTGATGAACCCAGGATCGATGCCTGTAGGAGGCGGCATGAAGAAGGACAGTACTCTTGAATAGTTTTGGCTCTTGACCACCAGCCACGTTGGTAGAAATGGAGCAGATGCTGATGTGTGTGTTCTGCTAGAAGTCCCTTGGAGAAGACCAGCTGTCCCAGAGCTGGTTCTTGAGCATGCTTGTGGGGGAGCTTTGAAGACTTTGGATTCTTTCTGTAAATGGTGTTTTCGCGTCATGGGGTCTGTGTTACAGACAGCTTCTGTCTGCCTGTGCGTTTCCTGTAGTCCCACAAAACACGAACCCTGGTTTTACTGTTTTCACACCTCCTTGGTTTTGACTTACCTGTTTTTTCTGTTGTTTGCACCGCATTGCCCAGGTAAACCTATTAAAATAGGTCTGGGCTGGGCAAGTGGATTAGCGAGACGTGAAACCCACATACTGGCCTCTTGATAGCATACAGTAACCCCAAGCAAGTATCTTCGCAAAGAAGTTAATCCCACACAGTCACAGAAGTGAGAATCTTAGGGATACTGGAGTAAATGGAGTTATACATGCAATTTAATAAACAGGATTTAGAAATCTGTCATCTCTTCACACTTCTCTGCTGTGATTGGACGCTGGTCCCAAAAAAGATTTTGTTGCTTCCATTTTATTTCTGAATTGCAGCAGTCAGTAAGTACTCTTAATGCTGATTAGTGCTGCCTTCATAGTATTTATCATTTACCCTGTGTATGTCTCCACAGGCTTCACATTGTGGACTGCAGATCCAGAATTGCTAAACCCAATAAATACTGTGCCTGGCTTTTCCCAGGAGTTTCTGTGCCTGTAAACGGCAAATACAAGTGGATGCAGATACACTTGAACAAAGGGAGTACTGAAGAGCAGAGACACTTATCATCTCGGGTTGTGTTCTGTTTGCTTCAGTGTACTTTTACAAGCTCTGTATTTTCCACTTTTGTAGTCTGTCCTGGAGGGAATGGCTCCAAGTAAAGTTGAGAGCAATTCTGGTCTCTCGTATTTCTCTACAGAAGTATACTGCAGTTGAATTAGATTTTAGATACGTACAGGAGATTTTGCACAAACATTGCCATCGGTGTTACAGTTGCACCGAAAGAAAGCACCTTGTGAACTGGGGAAGCTTGAGCTTCACCTTCAGTAGGAATCGAAACAGGTCTGGGCACCAAAACCCCTCCTCACTGAGTGAGCCAGGGGCTAGACAGCGAAACGATGCGTGGGGAAGCGTTCTTCTTTGCTTTTAGAAACCAGGAGGGGCCATTACGGTCTGACCTGAAGAGAAGGTGTGGTATCTTACCTTCTGTTTTGAATTATGTCTCAAACTTCTGCTTTCAGTTATAAAACCTCATATTAGAAAGTCCTAGGTAAGGGATAACTTGCTGTATCCTTTTGTTTGAAGAGTTAACTACTGACCTTGTTCAAAATCCATGCACTATTTCATGTCTGCATTTATTTAGCTTCAGGTTGTGAGCACTGGATTTTGCTTCGGCTTTTCATAAAGATAAAAGAAACCTTTACTACGGGAAGTTTCACGTGCAGGTGCTTGCTAACCATGATCATATTAGTTGTTTAATTTCTCATGGATGAGATAAAAAGATTGAACTGAAATATCACTGTAAGGCTTACTTGGCTCTATCCTATACCAAGGGCATAAAACTAGGAATGACGCATAGAAGTGTGGAGAGACCCAAGTTTCCAGCATATTAGGGTCCACCACACCCCTGGGCGGCAGTGCTCTTGAAGCCTTGCCTGTTTCTTAGTTGTCTCAGCAATTCTTTAATTCAGGATGCACATCTTGGGGTTAAACACAAAGTATTCCCATAACATTTTCATGTCAAATAAGCCCTTGCACCTTATCTTTATGCTGGCAAAGCTTTTGCTGGGAGTTTTCTTGGTGTCTTTTCATGTTATCATGAAACTGATAAGGAAAAAGAATGGGGGAAGGAAAAGACTATCACGTGGGGGATTTCTACTGATTTGAAGGAAACTTTGGGTTGGTTTATATTCATCATCAAGACTGGGGCACATTGGGTAGTTAAAGTTTTTTACCTGCAAGTTCAGTTTATTTTCAGGGCTGCACAAAGCCGTTTTAATCCTTGGGACAAAGCCGCAGCCAGTGTGTGGGGTCTGCAGCCAGAGCGGGTGCGAGGAAGAGCACAGGAGAGCGAGCGGGACGCTCTGACCCTGGGCCCCTGTCCCCGGTTCCTGCTCTCCTCGTGTGCCTCAACGTCTTCCCTGGGGCTGAAATTGGTTAGGAATGAAGACTGACAGCTGGGGAAGGGGCTGCAGGTATCTCGGGCTGTCCCTCTTGTTTCAGGTTCGTTTTCCTGTTTGCATGGTGCTACGATGGTTGTACCGACAGTGTCACCAGATCTGCCAACGTCCCCTGGCTGCTCCCCAGCTCTGTGCAGCCGTGCCTGCTCCTGGTTTTGTGGCAGTGCAGTGCAGGTTGTTTAGTTTCTGCCCTTCTGATAAGGATGATGTCTTGTGTGGGTGTCGGCTCATGATGATAGAGTAAAAAGCAGAAGATCTGCTGCTGGTTCAAAATATTGACCTTTTCCACCGAGAGGCTTGGAAAAGTCTGCAGCAAGGATGGGAGGCTGTGCCAGCCCCAGCCTGTCGGGGTGTCACGGGGGGGGTTGCACTTACCACACCAGCGTCTGTTGGGATTGTGGAGAAGCATTGCCCATATTCCTGGCAGCCTTGCAAGCTAAGAGCCTGTTGCAGATGAATTTAGAGCAGCAAGCCTAATCCATTCATAGACTGCAAACTGCTTGGAGGTCGTGTATGTAATACACAAAAGCCAAACAGTTCTGCTGCTGTAAATTGTTACGGGTCATTGACGTGTCCTTTCTGGTGGAAACCAGGCCTGCAAACACGTGCTAGGAACCACTGCCTGTTCGAGGACCAAGAAGATCTTTCTCTCTGGTTTAGGAGAGGCTGTATTTGGAAGGCTTCTCCTCACCAAGAACTTGGTGGCTTTCCTCACACAGTAGTTGCTCAGCAGTGTGGGGCATGGAACAATTGCCTGAACTTATATACACGATTCTTAAGACACGTTAGTGTCCGTTCAGCTCATAGAAGCCCTTGCAACCATCTTAAACATAGGAAATACCAGACTTCAGGTTGCCTTAATTCAGCCCTTTGTGTGCAGGCATTATTATAGTTTTTAATTATAAGTATTTCCATACATATTTTTCCAGTAGGATTCTTGCCTCATTCTGTGAATGAGTAATTATTCCGTTTCTTTTTATCTTCCTCTTTCATTACATTGCCCCAGGCTTTGTCTAATACAATCCAAAGCTTTCACTGAATGAAGAATTATTTATTTTCTCATGGGCATTTCCGTGGTGCTCTGTGTTGTTTGTGTGTTTCGCGGACACTTAATGAACTTACCTTCACAGCGCTTGTCTGAAATCAGATGGTGCTCCTGTCCTTGTGCTTTGGGTACGCTGCAGCCAAGAACTGCATCAAAGGCTGTAATCTTGGCTGCCCAGCTTGGTGCCCAGCCCTGGGGTTTACACCTCTGGAGAAGGGCTGCTCTACTGGGAGGGCTTCGCTGGCTTAGGGTCACTCTACCCGCTCTCATTTTGCCTTCGAGACTCAAGGAATATTAAATATTTCCTCTTTCTGCTTCCATTCTCTGTCATACTAATTCACCGCACCTTCCTTTGGTTCCCTGTCCTGTATCACCCGCTCCTGAAAATCCTTGCGTTACCCGCATCTTCACACTGTCACAGCTGTGCCACCACCGCTGCCACTGTCCAGCCTTCCTTTTGTTGCAGCAGCTCGTAACTTGCCCCAGAGTGCAGACGGTGCCTTGTCTTTGTCCAGGACTCGCCTGTGTCCTGGGCTGACCCTGTAAGCCCAGCTCAGTCAGGGGCGGGGGATGAAGAGAAAGTCAATGCTGTGCGGGGTGCTGGAGAAGGGATCAGAGCGGGGGCTGGTGATGATCCTGATGACCCGCCACGTGCCACAGCAGTGGAGGTTTGGAAGGGCTGGTGGCTTCGTGTCTAGGGGTATGCGCTTCTGCATCACAGGGGTGCTGTGGCGAGGCAGGAGGACAGAGTTCCAGCTTCCATTGGCCGAGGTTGCATGGAGTCCTCTAGCGGATTGGAAAAAGTAGAAAGTATTTCTCACAAATATTTCTGTGAGGACTGCACGGAGGATGAGCTTGGTCTGTTGTTCCTAAATGCCTCCTTGTTGGCTTCTGTGAAGGGAGGTTGTGTCATCCATCTCTTTGGTATTGATATTCTTCGATTTATGGAGAGGATTAAAAAATTGTCTTGTGTATTGTTGTTGTTATTGTATGGTTATCTGTTGGGATTCAATGTGGTACATTGCTGTAGGAAGTTATAAAGAAGCTATATGAAAACAAGGAAATCTTCAGTCTATCATAGCGCTTGTAACTTCTCTAGAGATAGATGAAACAATAAATACTGGGCGAGGGAAGTTAATCTGTGTCTGTAGTATTTTATTAAATAACGTGAACTCAGTGTGGTTTTCTGCGGCTGGTTCAATTTCCCACATGGTTTTATGGAGCATTATTACAATGGTCCCTTGCTGCGCGCGTGTCCGCAGGAACGCTGCCCGTGGGCTAGCGGCAGGGGCACCCTCCTGTCCCTCTGGAAGGAACTGGCTTCCATGGCGTTCCTCTAACTCGCTGCTCGGGTTCTAGCTCCAGTCGCTGGAGCCAAGCCAGGCTGAAAAGCCTGGTGAGGGCTCGTTGGAGGGGCATCCAGCCTCCCGTCCGTCCTTCTGCATGCCAAGAGCCGTCTGCCCTCGATGTGAAGGGAGCCACTTCTCATCAGGCTGCTTCCCTCTCTGCAGGGGTTTCCTCGTGCCACTCCTCAGCACACGCGGGTGCCTCTCGGCTTCGGGCCGTGGTGAGGAGCACAGTGAGTGTGAAGCCGTCCCCAAGCTTCTCCCTCAGGGAACGGTGGTTTCTTTTCCAAAGGACTTAATGTGGGGGAAAAAATAACAATTTAAATTCTTAAATTCTCTTTGCACATACAGAGAGGGTTTCGGGTAGTTGTTCTGAGGCGGTACTAACAACACAAGACCAAGCGTGTGTTACGTGCTGTGCCTTCGAACACGCAGAACCTCCTCGGAGATCCCTTGCAGTGTGACATATGGATCATTCCTATTGCTGCTGGAGGAAATAATACATCACCTGTACAGATAGTCCTAGTCTTGTTCTGTGTTACGGAAAGCCTTTTTCAATCACTCAACAGCCATATAATTACAATATGGACAACAGATTTTTATCCTGCTGTCTTTTCAGGTTCCCTCCAGCCCTTTTTGTTATATAATTTGCCTTTTATCTGGTGCTTTTTCCATATTCACAGGCTGCTGCAGTTCACCTGAGTGTTCACAGCTTAACAACTCACACTGAACTTATTATTTTCAAGTATACGTACAAAATAAGTAAAAAAGAAAAACGACTGGGTAGTGGGACTGTGGAGCCTGGTTTTGGTTACTGTCTTGTCTTCACGTTCAGCTGTTCTTTTCCCATTTCTTTTCCTAACCCTGGGAAAGATAAGGCTCCCTGAATTCCTCAGCTCGTGGCTGTTCCTGGCACTGAGAAAGGAATGGACTGGGTGTCCTGACCTCGGTGGCATTGCTGAGTTGTGGCAACAATTTTCTTGCTCTTTTTATAACTTCATCCTGTTGCTGTCCGTACACCACTTTGCAGGCACTGCTTTTAAAAACAAAGCACAGCTTTTCTGTCATGTTTCTCCAGGGATGACAGCATCCATGGAAAATACGAAGTGACAAATCTGTACATTTTCCTGAGGAGCAAAATGTCACCAACTCAGGTTTTGGTTAACTCTGAAGGCTCCGGAGGAACCCCGCCATCACCAAACCACTGTGCTGCTCTGCAGAAACTGCTGTGTGAAGCTTGGCTCATGGTTAACATCCTTTGCCTCCCTCATTTGTAACAGGAGAGTACAGTTTATGTGAAGTTTATTGGGTTCATGTTTGCCAGAGGTGCTCAAGTGAGTAGTGGTGGATGCCCTTGCAGACTCACGGGGCTGTCGTGGGCCCTGCGACAGGAGCCATGGGCCGGAGCAGGAACGTGCAAGGTTGAGGGCAGCACTTTTCAGAACGGCTGATAGGAAATGTACTCTCAATTGTGCTTTGTTTTTACCACTATAATTAGCAAGATCGATACACACACTCCTTTATTCATCTCCACATATAGCAATGCTTACGCCTGTGCCTCCCTGGGGAGAGGTACAAAGATTTCGGGGATCTGGAAAATTCTCGAAAGTTGCAGTTGCCCAGAAGTAGATCTGTTGTGACTGCAGATCTTGTAAGTCAGCGGTGGGAGAAAAGGAAGTTTCACGGCTGTAGGAAGGAGCCCAGGCGCAGTGAGACCTTTCTCTTTTCTCCTTGTCTTGGCTGCTCGGCTGTCTGTGCTCAGCCAGCGTGTAGTTAGTGTCCAGCTGTACAAAGGGATACCCGTCTGCTACCAGAATTAAATAGTACAGATGGAGAGTGGCATCTCTGACTGCTACCTTAACTGCCTTCACGTCGCCTCCCTCCCTCTGGGAGGTTTCCAGTTGGCATGCCGTCGTGCTTCCTCTGGCCGCCGGTGCCTCTCCTGGGGTGGACGGGGATGGCCGGCACAGCTGGGCAAGCGCGGGCTTTACCGTGAACTTTGTTCTTCCTCGAGCGTATGGGAGGAATCCTACTGATGCTCTTATACTTTCAGTGGTACCACACAGATTTTCATCTTTGGGGATCTCTTCTAACGAATGATTAATTAGTACTTTCAGGTCTATTGCACAATTAAAAAGGTGGGGGTGGGAGCGTGTGAATACAAGCTCAACCTTTCTTGGCTCTTGTTTTCTGTTAATCTCTGTCGTTTTTTGCCCACTGACCCTGGGGGACTGCGAATGTGTGGGGATGCTGCTCATCACAGTCTGCATAAACAATGTCCTCGTTAAGAGCTGATCGGCTTAGCAAGGCCCCATGAAGAAGTTAGCTGCCAGAGCCGAGCAGAAGCTGGGACTGTTGCCTCCCTCTGGGCTTTAGCCCCTCCTCATTAAGCAGGTCCGGGCTATTGATTGGGAGCTTGTGTTTGGAAGAGTCTTACTTACTCCATGCATTATCTTGACAGATTGATCAGACCTGATTGAGAACCTCTTAAAGGAACGAACAGCTGTAATGGGAAAGTTGGACTCTGTCATCCGTTAGGATGATTCTGGGAGCGAGAAGAACGAGGCTGACATCTTGGAGCAATTGTATTTACAATTAACATGGCTGAAAACGATTGCCTCTATTGATCCCCCCTTCCTGCAATTACAGCCCCATTGTTTACATTCCAGCACTTCGGTTATAAAAAGGAAATTCAATAATTATTGCATTATTTAAAGTTAAAGTGCCACAGAGTTTGCTGGCTACGCTTGCTGGTTGATTTAACGTTCAGTAAAATCCATGCTGAGCTCTCCATCTTTAGGCTGAGCAATATTTGGCTTTTAATGAGACTTCAAGGGCTGATGGAGCAAACCCAGTTTGCTGGGTGGCTTTTGGGGTCGTTTATGGGGGAATCCAAAAGCCTTTCAGGGCAGCAAGCACCATCCTCCTGGCCAGCAGGGACAGCATCTGTGGCCCACGGCCTCTGGGTGGCACCCCGTGGGGACGGCTCCTTTCCCGTGCTGCAGGCTGACCCACTGTTACTTGGAGATACCGAGAATTTTTGTGCCTCGTGCTTTATTACCGATCTTTCCCCAGGTATGGCAGGACTCTGCTCAGCTGCCCTGTGCCTTGCTGCTGGGCTTCTCTTTGAGGAAAGTCACTTGTTCTTGCTTCCCTCCCGCTTTGCAGCATCGCGGTTGGAGGCTCGTGGTATGATGGTCGGCGGCTCTGCGCCTGTGTGGGGCTCAGTATCTGTACCAGACCCCTCACAATACTGGGGCATTCACTTAACTCCAGGCAGGGTTGGAGGGCATGGAAAGTACAGACGCAGAAGGGGAATGTAGGCACTGGCTGGTAACCGGGGTGGTTAGTGCGGTTTTTCAGGATTGTCTGTGTGACTGAGGGACTTGCATCAAGTATCTCAGCCTCTTTGGCAAGAGGGAGTGCTACATTTCCAGCCTTTTGGAAAGAAAAATAAAGATCAGTAACAAAAAGGTAAATCAAAAATCCAGATTTGTTGTGCAAAGTCTCCTTGTCCTCATCTTGCGGTGAAGTTTTTAATGACTTGAGTGATACAGAGAAAGCTTTAGCTGGAGGTGAGGGAGTGATGCTCATCATTAGGTTGTTCCAGGTACCACAAGCTAAACCGCAAAAACTTGCGGGCATGTGAGTCTGAGCTCCACAGTCTGCAGGCTGTGTGAAGGAGCAGTTACGCAAGGAACAGGAGAGGCTGGAAGGAGGGAAGGGGTTTGTAACGCTACTTCTTCAGAAGCAGTAAACAATTGCAGGACATTGGTGGAATACGAAAGAGCGTAAGTTCATCTTTTGAACCTGCTGTATGGAGAATCAATTTTTTCCTCCTTTCAAAACATCTGGGCTGTGGGGCGGCTGTGAGAGCACCGGCCCCTTCCAGCACATAGCCAGCATGTGTTCTTGCTGCGTGCTGCGTCCGCCCCACGTCTCCGTCAGCTCCAGGAAATTCCAGCCGGGGCTGCAGGTGTGAAAGGAGAGCAAGACGGATGGGCCAGCTCTGACTTTTATGGAGTACTTGGAACAGACCGGGATCAGACAGCTGCATCCACATGACTTTCATTAAAAATTCAGATTCTTCTCTTCCAGGATTGTGTGATTTATCTCGTGCAGCAGATCAGAGGCGCATGGGGACCAAGAGACACTTATGAGGCTTCTGAGGTCTGCTGCAGGGTCTGGTCCCTTTGCATGGCGACCTGTAGTCTCCCCTCCAGCTCTGGTGTAAGGGTCGCGTCTCGCCTCGCTCCCCGGGAGTGCATTGTCACAGGCACAGTTCTTGCTGGCATGGGAAATGTTCCCTACCAAGCCTGTTACTAATTACCCATGTCTGACTTCACCCTGAGGAAGAGTCAACCCCTGGGCATCCTTCTGCGCTGAGGATGTGCTCGTAGGGTTGGCGTGCCTCCGGCACCTCCTCCCAAACACGGGAGTGTGTACTGGTGTTGGCTTTCACAGTAACCGTGTGTGGTTCGAAATCTTGCATAACCTCTGCGGTGCTCTCCTGGTTCTGCGTGACACCGTGGGTTTAGCAGGGGTCCCACGGGCTCTGCGTCTCATTGCTGATGCTGGTCAGATGTAGGTGCTCACAGGAAGAAGTAAGAGCGGCGCGAGTCTGCAGTGCTGCTCTCTTCCACAGCTTTTGTAACCCTCCAGCAGATTTTTGGCTCCATCTTCCTCAGCTGCATCTGTCACTTCTTTTAAATCCCTACTAATTTTACCCATTCTAACAGAACAGACGTCGTCCTGAGTTCAGCGGTAAGAAGAGTGTTATATGTGGGAAAAAAAACCTCCTCCAAAGATATTCAAGAATGAAAACTTCAGGGGAGTGTTTCTTAAAGGAGCTCTTGGCAGTTCAGTGGCTTGTGATTTTGTGGCAGGATTGTCCTGTAATGTGAGAGTCAGCTGGAGAAAGTGATCCAAAGTGATGTGGAAGAGATTTCTCCAGAGGGTTTATCAATTATCCATGCCACCACATGGCCTTGCTGAGCAGTCAGAGTTGGTAAGCAAAAGGATGTTTGTGTAAACAAGAGGGGGCGGACTCGTGTTGACTGTCCCCGTTGGTGCTCTAGCACGGATCTCAGATTCGGTTGTTTTGGGATCCAGGTCACCGCTGCGGCTGGTGATCCTGGCAGCCAGCTGGTGGGGAGGAAGGGTTGTCCCTTTGTTAGCGTTGGTTCTCTGCTTGTTGCGTGGAGTTCATGAGATTATTTTCCCACTTTGGGTTTTGGCCCCAGGCCTGTTACTTCACCTGCTTTTTTCTCCCTACAGACATCTTGTTACGTGCAGAAAATCCTTGCGCACCAGGGAGGGGAGCGGGAGAGCACAGGCTGCTGCTTGTTGGTGGGGGCAGTTACAGAGGTTTTTTTCTACTGCTTGTTGTCATTTTGAGGTCTGCAGAAGAAGGGGGCCATCTTCAAGCTTGCAGAGAGTTTTCCCACATGTTCTACTGCTTCTTGTACCATCAGGACCTCCTGTGGGTGGAGGTGGGGTCTCACCTCTTACAGAGATACGGTTCGTCTTACAACTTGCAGACCAAGGGCTTGTCCGATTCCCACTGTTGTCACAGTGGGTTTGTCCTGAGCAGCTTTTAGGGCCTTCCAAAGGGAAAGCATTACACAAGATGAAGTTAAGATTGCGTAGAAATTGGGCCTTTTTTCTAATGAATAATAAACATCAAAAGCACGAGATAGTTCAAAGTGGTTATTGCGTCTCCCTGGTGAGCTAGGGTTACAGTTCAGATATCCCCCGGAACAGTACCTGACCCGCTAAACATAGCAAAGAGGGTTTGGAAAATAACATTGTGCCTTCTGGCAACAGAGTGCTATAGGGAGGATTATCCGTTCACGTCACCGTAGAAATCGGGCTCTTTACATGGTGGCTGTAATAAACTTAATACAGAAGAGGTTTTGAGCAGATCCAGATTTAACATCTTTTAAAATGT
The DNA here is from genome assembly GCF_028500815.1 of Rissa tridactyla. NCBI lineage: Eukaryota > Metazoa > Chordata > Aves > Charadriiformes > Laridae > Rissa > Rissa tridactyla. The sequence continues at coordinate 94,267,315 of NC_071469.1, forward strand.
ACAAGACGTACAAAAGTTTTCAGAAATCGGATTAAATGGTTAACATTAACTACGGTAATACCTACAAAGGTATTCAGCAGGAGAGTTCATTACTTGTCTAATAGTAGCAACACGGATCCTCAGTCCTGCTTACAACAGTCTCATCTCCAAAGAACGTAGTTTGAGTACATGGCATGGGGGTGAGGAGGACTGCCTGCAGCCAGGGAGATTAATACAGCTGTCGCATTAAATTCCATGATTATTGAAAAATACTGTGGGTGAGGCAGTGTTAGATGGGGGAAAGATAGATGGTGAAATAAAGAAAGTTCAGGGTATGTGAAGGATGGAGGTGGAGAGAAAGAAAAACTGAATATAGTGTCATTCTTTTGTTTAAAAATTAGATTTCCGTAGTCATAAGCTATGAACTTTCATTACACTATTATTTATTAGAAGAAAACAATTCCAAGCCAGATGTTAGAGAGTGAGGGTTGGAAAGTCAGTCCATGAGTCTGGTGTGGGTCAGCTCGTCCCAGCGCACGCATGCTCACCCAGGCACCTCTCCTGCCCTGGCCGGTCCGCACCCCCAGCCTCCGCACCCCCTCCTGCCCTCCTGCATCCCTTCTCCTGCCCTCCTCCATCCCTCCTGCCCTTCCCCAGCCCCAGCTAATGGCTGTGCTGAGGGGCTGTGGGCAGCGCTGGTGTGGACGCCACCTGCGCGCCTCCTCCTCCCTCCTCTCATGTTTGGGGGCCAGGGGCTGTGCACAGCCCCGAAGGCATTGATTGCTGTCTGCTGGCCCCCGGCGCTCTGCAGTGCGCATATAGCACAAGTTATAATTTTTCTTTTGCTTACTTAAACTGTCTTCATGTTCAGACCCTCCCAATGTGCCGACTTCTCCAAGCCAAACCCAGAGGAAGGGGGCGGTCGGTATGCAATACTCCCTAAACCGGCCCGAAACGCTCGTCAGGTATTCCTGTGGGGCAGGGCTGAATCCATCCTGGCTGCCGGCACGAGCACGGCCGCCCGGCGAGTGCGGTTTGGTACGGAGTCCCAACCCCAAAATAGCATTTTCCTTGTGAGAAGCTAAAGGCGAGGCTCGGGCAGCTAGGGTGCCTGTAACGGGTGAGGGACTGGTGCTCCACAGGTGGAGGTCGGGGCAGGCGGTGCAGGGGTTGTGGCAAGTGGAGGAGACGAGGTCTCTGAGCAGGATCGCCGCAGAGCGAAAGCGCAGCTTTACCCAGAGACCCGAGCGCTTCCCAAATGGAAGACGGGTCAGATTTGGTTTGATTTGTGTGTAGGAATAGGTGTTGGGAGCAGTGCGGTGTTGTGCTGCGGTTAGCGTATGTGCAGGAACAGCCCACGTCCCCCTGGGAAGCTGTACTCATGAGCCGTATGGTTTCCATCAGAGCGTTCCTCTGTCTGTTTCTGATTTAAAGTGGAGCTTTGACTAAACCTGATCAATATTTTGCATGCCATGCGTGAAGAACCAGATGTTGGAAGTTTCCTATCGTTGAGAGGGAGGGGGCGAACACCCCCCCAGACTTGCAGAAATCAATGTTCTCTGACAGAAGTTGGTTGGTTTTCCTAGGAACAATATATTCCTTTGATTTTCAAGTTGATTTGTCTTCTAACAAGGTTCTGGTTTAATATTTTGAATTTGTTTCCTGTGATACGGATAAATTCTCGCAAGGGGAAAGCTTAACAGTATGATGGACAATAACTACACGCACTTGTCCAGCATTTCATCGCTTCCAGCAACTCACGGCTGGTACTTGTTCGTCCGTTGTGTTGTCCTAGTCTGGCCTGCTCCTTTCCTCTGTTGGACGACTGATGGGAATCAGAGGTCGCGTCGTGTCAGGGGTGGACTTGGTGGCATTGGCACCCTCAGGTCTTGACTCCTCCAGCACGACAGGCAGGTGAAGCTGACGCAAGCACAAGGGATATCTGAACATACCTCGCGTGCATGGAGTGGGAGCAAAACAAGAACAGAAAACAAGACACGTTTATTAAACCGTTTAAAACAAATGTTTTCCTAAAATCCCCCTTTAAATGAGAGCAGTACAGATGTGCCTCTAGTTCCCACAGAGACCATGTCCTTAATATTTCCTTGAACCTGTGACCAGATTTTTCTCTTAATTGCTCACTGGGGGTTTCCTCTGCCTTCTCGCAGAAGCTGCTGCTGAGCCCGTTGGCACTTTCTGAGCTCGAATGTGGGGTTGTAGGACGGGGGCTTCCCCGACGCACCTCTCAACAGACGGGAGACGGGGCTTGCCGTGCATCTCCTGGAGCGAGACCCCCAGCCTTCAGTGAGATGGGGCGTCAGGGAGGTTTTATTGCAGAGTTTGGATCTGAGCAGGGCAGAGCAAGGCTGGTTAAGCTGGGCCATGAGCGCTGGTCGTGCGGCTCTCGCGACTGGCTCGCTAACCTGAGCTTTTTATGTCTTAAGCCATTTCTCTTTTTCTAGCTCAGGAAGAGGGTAATGCATGCAAACAATAGAAATGAGAGGGAGAAGAAGTTCTTATGAGGGAAAACAGCAAAAAATCTTTTGAGGGCACCAGTGGGATTAGTGCCCTGGTGGATTCTTCAAATATTACAGTGAATTTAATTAAATACATCGTGATCCCAAAAGAGGGTAGTCTAATTAGCCAGATCTAGAATACATTTATTCTCTTCCCTCGCCCTTCCAATCAGAAGCCTCAGCATCAGCTCCTATCCTATTTTTAATCATTCCTAGACTCAGAGGGCTCTCCTTCCTCCGTGTTAGCTAAGCACACAGCGCTGGGTAATATGTGACTTTAATCTTATCTTAGCTGTAACTGAGACAATACTCGTCAGAATTTTTACCAGAAGGTCCTGGCTGCACGTAGGCAATATTTTTGATTGGCAAACCTTGAGATCACGTCCAAATCACCTTACTTAGGTGTCTTGGGTGAAACGCGTGGCAGGGAAAGAGTTCCATGAGAGGACTCAGAAGACAAAAAGGCCTTGGGGTTGGATGGTAGGAGGGATTATTGCTTAGCTGAAACGTAGGTGTGTGGTGGAAACACCAACTGGCCTTCACGGAGGAGTCTTTTGTGTCATTTGACTTTGGTATCCGTTTCTCCTCAACTTGTGATAAGCCCTTACTGTGGGAACTGGGAACTCTCCGCCCTGACACTGCCCAAACTGAACGGAGAGAGCGAATTCTTCCCTCTGGTTTTAAGAACTAATTGCTGCATCCTTGGGATCTGTGACATAAAATGGCTATTCATTTCCGTAGCGGCATGAACCTCTGTGCCAGACAATTGATAGATTTTGTCAAATAATCAAGGTATAATACTCTCAAATTAGCTATATTGGCTGCGATAGCACAACTTCAGAGGGTGGCAAGATTATTTTTTTTCCAAGTGCTAACCTCTCGCAGTGGTACCCAGCTGCATGCTCACCGTTGGCTTTTCATTCTCCATCGCTGTCACGGCTGTCTTCCAGGCCAGGCTGCTGCTTTCTTCAGATCCAAGGGAGTAAAACCTAGATGCCAGGGAACGGAGCGCTGGATGATGGATAGGATGGCACATGCTCTGGGCTCTGCTTCCATACGCTGTTTCCAGGACCTCTTGATCTAATGGGTTCATTGTGTTCTAGGATTGTTTTAGTTTTATTCTTCTTAGTTTTCAATGCGAATTTATCAAATTTAATTTTATCTGTTTGACATGAAGTTGGATCCCCTCCCAGGATAAGCTTTAAATATGAAAGAATTAGCCATGCGTAGGTCGTGAATAGTTGTTAATGTTGGATCAGGTTTTTTTCACTGAAGGAGATGATCTTGCCTATCTTGATTTTTTCTTCTGTGTTGGTTTCAGCGTGTTATGTTTTTTTTGCTTCTAAGCACGAGAGCGCACGGTATCTTGAGAGTAAACAGGCTTGATCTTACTGCGCCTTTGTCAAAATGTGGTTTCTTACTTAATTCCCGGGTGGCTTTGAGCAATTTACAGTGGACTAACCCAGGGAGACTGGAGATAATGCAGGAAATTCACCTCTCTCTACTTTGTTCTTCACAGCACCTTCAGCATCACGAGAGCGGGGTTGAGGGTGAAAGCTGCTATTACCACTGTGTCCTCTGTAACTACTCCACCAAGGCCAAGTTGAACCTTATCCAGCACGTGCGTTCCATGAAACACCAGCGGAGTGAAAGCCTACGTAAGCTGCAGCGCCTCCAGAAAGGTCTCCCTGAAGAAGAGGAAGACTTGGGACAGATCTTCACCATCCGGAAGTGTCCCGCAGCTGAGGCCGGTGAGTGCTGCCTCCCTTGCATGAACAGGGTCGGCTCTTGGCTGCTCTCCCTCACAGGTTTCGACTAGCAGCATCAGATGTTCTGTGCAGTTTCGTGACAAGCTCGGTGACTTTCTTGTTTCTCTTCCCTGCTGTGGGGATGATGCTTATCGCTTATCAATAATATTTTACGGAATTCCCGGCCGCCCGGAGGTGGGACAAGACCCCTGTGTACCTGCAGCATCCAGCATAGCTTTGCTTCACCAGGCTTGTGGGTGGTGGCTCTGAAGCACCAAATACTTATGTGTGTGCTTCGTTCTGCTCTTCTAAGTGGTGCCCTCTGTTCCAGTGGGCTAAACACAAGTTTGACATGTAGAAGTGTGTGTATTTGTTCTGGTTAGTGTCTTAAACAGTGGAATATCGTGTTGAGTATCTAAAGATACCGTCACATTTGGACAAACTAGTCCATTGGACAACATTTGGACACCAAACTAGTGTACTGTACTTTTGGTAGATATTTTGCCACGTGTCAAGTGACGTCCTGAGCGCCAGTGCAAACCTGTATTGCAGCCACATTGGATTGGGAGGAGAAGCTGGTTGATCGGGGTGGGCAGGAGAAGGGACGAGTGTTTCTGTTTTCTGTGTCTCCTCTTGACAAGGTGGATAAAGTGAAGGGCTTGGATGGAGCTTTTGCTCATACAGGAAGGACAGGTCATAGGAGAGGGATTGCAGCTGTGAATCTAGCAAGAGAAAATGTGCCTTAAAGGGGACAGTTAGGCTGGGCAAAACAGAAATTGTACTTTGTTTGATCATTTGAAGGGTTAAGAAGTTTTTTTATGTTAGGAAAAGCAAGATCTCATTAAGTCCTCTGCAGAGGGAGAAGGAGGAGAGCCTGCCCGAGTCGACTGGTGCATATGTTGTCAGGGATGTGAAGGTGCTGGAGCTGGGAGGATGCCAGCGAAAGCCTTCAAAAGCCTCCTCTCAGCTTCAACGAGGATTTTCCTCCATGACCGCTGTAGAAATGGCTAAATCTTACAGAAAAGTGCTCTGAGGAACTGGCATTCTGCAATTAGTGCATACAGAGACAAGAAAAGTGATCTTAGCTTAAAGGCATTGAGCAAGGAAAGCAACACCAGCTGGAAGAGACTGTGTGTGGGTCTTAGAAATGTTTCATGAAGTGACCTGGGTTGCATTGCTGTTACGCATGTTACTAACAAGGATCTGAAATATTTGCAGAACACCCAGAAAGTAAAACAGGAGATTTTTCATTAAGAGTTAAATTCAGTCTCATGGAAAAAAAGTGACCCATCTGTGAACTCGGTGGCCCAGTGGAGTCGAGGGCATGGAATATGCTTTCCCAAAGGTCACGGTGACAGTGAAAGCGCGCTGTGGTTGCCACACCATCCTGGAGGGGACAGCAGCTCTTACAGCCGTTCTGCTTCTCTGCGATGCTCCGCTGTAGAAAAACATTCCGATTTCGAAAGGATATGTTGACCAGTGTTGTACGGTTTGTGAGTTTTCTTAAAAGTAAAACGAACAGAGAGGAAAAACCATCTGTGCCCTTTTGTGATACACAGAACAATCTTGAAAACCTTTGCTTACTTTAGAAATTTTTGTTTACTTTGTCTTTTACTTTAGAAACCTTATCTTTCCCTGTATGTCCGCCAGGATTGTGACATTGCAGGTACTGAGAGTGCAGAAGGTGACTAGCTGAGAGGGAAAAGGATTTGTTGACCATTTTAAAAAATGTAATTTTTTTTAACTAAAAGGCTTGTCAAGTCGCTGAAAGGAAATATCCATTTAAAAATGGAGATTTTTTTTCTTTTTTTTTTTTTCTTTTTCAAATGGCTTGAGATAATTTCCTTTAAGCTTGTTGGTTCTTCAACGAAAGCTTACAGCAAACAAGACACTAAGAATTTCTTTATCATATTTCTTTATCAGAAATAAGACTCTCTAGAATGCGACGGTGGGGGGACACCTCTGATCTGTTTTGCAGGTCGCTTTGACCTGAGATATTTAATTTCAAGCACTCTTCCAGTCCATTGTTGAGCAAGATAGCAGGCACAGCTCGCTGGTGGCCGCAGGCACAAGGCCCGGTTATCCCTGCAGCGACGGGAGTCGGATTTGGGTGAGAAGCTGCAGTATCCCCGTGGGGGAGAACAGATGCTCTCATCTCCCCTTTATTCTGATCCTGCCACGGCATCAGAACATCAACTGGAATATAAAGCGGGGTGGCCCAGTCGTCCCAGGCCGGCAGCGGGGCTGAGGACATCTCCTGAGGGAGGATGTGTCAGGATGCCGCCAGCTGGAGCTGGGCAGCCCTGGCAGGTGCTGGTACCTCTGCTCCTGGGCATCGGGGCAGGCGGGGGCATCACCTGGCACGCGGGGCTGCTCCTCGCAGCGAGCAGGGTTGGCCTCTTGCAGTGCACAACAATAACTTGTTTCTCGGCTTTGATTTATTCCGTGTAATTTCTTTATGCATAAAAGGATCTGCCTTGAACAGGCTGATCCTTCCCTTTTTTCTGTGATGTTTAAACTTCCAGTGTTATAAAATGCTGCTCTTATTTATTATTTAGCTGGCTGCCGTTATTTTTCAGTAGTTTCGGGTGTCAGCGATGTGTAGCAGGAATGCACGTGTGCCTAGGCTTAAATTCACTCTTCTGACGTGTTTGGTTTTTCTTGGTTTTGAACTTTGCCAGTGTATTTGGCTGTTACGCCCGTTCGGGAGAGCAGCTCGTTCTGCTCATTGAGGCTTCACTGAGGGTCTTCCCAGCACGATGCTGCCAGCGTGGGAAACGCGCTTCCACCGTGGCAGGGCTGCACTGCAGGTTTGCAGCTGGCTCTCTGCATTTCTTCCTCCTCCGTAATACGATGGTGTCTCTATTGTATCCCCGTTTGGCTTTTATTGTTTTTTTTCTGAGAGCAAGGTGGACTTTCCTCTCTGCCTTTTGATGAGAGTCTCTGGTGATAGCATATAACACAAGAAAGCCTTCCCTGTGTTTCAGACACCTTGAGCAAAAGTGCTTTTCTGATGTGGCAGGTCTCTGTCAGGGGGCCGAAAGGCATGCTGACTGTTTTGCTGGTTTGCTGCGTTACAAATGCAGTGGTTTGGTTTGCTGCTGCCGTTACTCCCTGGTAATCATCGCTGTGATTCTCTCTCCCCTTTTAGTTAATTGTATTTGTTTTGAATTCAGTTTCCCTACAAATACAATACCAGCTTGCATTTTTTTCCAAAGTCAGTCCCCTTTTGTTGTCACTGCTCTTTCTGAGGACTGTTAAAACATTTCAGTCCTTGCAGCTTTTCTACCTTCTGCAAAACTCCTCCCTGGGAGGGTGGCCTAGCCCTGGACCAGCAGCCCGGGGAGGTTGTGGAGTCCCCATGCCGGGAGATGCTCGAAACGCGATGGGCAAGGACAAGGCCCTGGCCCTTGTCTAGCGCCCGTCTTCTCTCCCTGTAGAACTGCAAGTGCTCAGGGCAGGGCGGAACTGTCAGAAAACTGTTCCCTCCTTGTGCTGGTCTGGCTGGCCAGCTGCTGGGCTGCCTCAGAGGTAGCGTGAAACATCATCCCTCTCCTCGCTCTTCGGTCTGGTGCGCTGGGACCAAGAGCGAGCAGGCACGAGGGACCGCGTTGTAAGGGATCCCAAGTTTCCAGGGGACGGTGGGGTCCAGCCAGCTGCTGCTGCCTCCAGGAGAGACCCCTGGGCCAGCCGTGACCCAAGGTGAGGTGTTGGCACGTGGCAGCCACGATTGCTCCTGCTGCTGCTGGAGAAGTTTGTGGCTTTACTAGAAATGCTGAAAGATTCTTTATTGCTTTTTTTCTTTCCCTAACTTCATCCAGTTTGTGCCAATCTCCTCATCCCCAGCTTTGCATAAAACTGCTGGTTGCAGTAAGGAAAGGTAGCTCAGCCTCATACTGTGGCCTTGTGTTAAGAGGGACCGTGCAGACCGAGCGAGTGGTGTATCCTTGTTCCCCTTCCCACTCCATCCCATTTGCTCTGTGGCAGGGAGCAGGTGCCGGGGTTAAATGCCGTGTCTCTCTGTGTGTAGGTACTCGCTGGTGTGTGCAAGCATGTAGGAAAAAGCATTGCTGTCTCTGGGGCGGTGCGTAGATATTTGCTTGTATAGATGCATCTCAATCTGTTGGAAAAGAGCGTCTGATCATACCTTAATTAGTCCTCTAACAATCTACAAAGGTCAGTGCCAATTGCCTGTTCATTTACATTTGTAATTGTGATGGTTCTTGATTGCACATTAGTTGCAACTCATTCCCTCCCAGCCCACAGAAAACACATGCAGCAGCCTGAGCAACAGCCTTGTAGACACAAGGACCTTTGTCTCTGCCTGTGCCAGCAGCGCAGCCTTCACTGGAACTTTTGTGTCTTTTATGGAAGAGAGCTTTAGAAGCTACACGCCACTTCCAGGAAAGGGATGATCAAGTTGTTGGCAGGGAAATTATATGGACATCAGGCAAGAAACCCAATCCTCCTTAAACTGGATAATTAAAGACAATTAAACTTTTCTGCTTGCTCTGAGAAATGTGCTAATTATGCAGGAGACAGGGAAGTGGGCCCAGGCTTGGACATTCAGCTGTTTTGTGTTGATGAGAAAGAACACAGCTTTAAGGGTGGGGGCTTATTTTCCTCTGTGGGGTATTTTTGGACATCTATTGCTGTAGTATCTGGGCTGCTGCCACTGCAGATGTCAGCCCCTTGCTGCAGAAGCATCTGTATAACGTTACCCATAAGCTAATTGATTTTTAATGATGGGGCTTTAGAGAAGGAAAAAAAAAACAAACCCATAATAAAAAACAAAACGTTCTCAAGATGTAGGGATGGATGCACTTATGACTCATTAGATAATGAGAAAGAAGAGTGAAACAACCTGCACCAAATTTTCATTCTGGCTTTGAAAGTGTTTCCTTCTAGAAGGCACGGAGTCCAGCAGCCCGTTTCGTAACTCGGACAGCCGTGCGCGGAGTAGCCGGTCCGGAGCGGGATGGCCGCTTTGTCTCCAGCGCGTGTTGCCCAGAGGCGTACGCAGTCCCCTGCTCACCCTGTCCCATCACTCTATATATGCCGTCCACACGGTTGTGAATTTGTTACAGCCCCGGCTGCTGAGCCTGTTTCTCCTTAGGCAAGTGCCGTCCATAATTAATCTGTTTCCTCCCTTACCTGTTTCTCCTGACTCTTCCCGTTTTCCATCTCTGTCTGCTCCTCCCTTTCCATAGCTGTCCTCCTGTGGGAGGAGCAGAGGAGGGTTTGCTCACTTTTCCCGCTGTGTAGGACAGAAGTCCATCAGGCCTCCATCGGATGTCTGTGTTCCTCACCTGCACCAGAGTCCTGGGCGTCCCTGGCTCGGGACTGCTGCTTTGTGCAGCTGCTCGGGTCAGGGTCCGCCACACTCCTCAAGTCTGGAGGAAGACCTGATGCTCACGGTAAGCTTGACCTGAGCAGAAGTCCCTCAGGTGGAAACACTTCGTGCTTGGGCTCTGCAGGAGATTAACTAGATCCGGAAGGGTCAGGTGGAGCTGAGGCAAGAGACCACCTAGAGTTTTACGATGCCCAGGAGCTTCATTTTGATCATCCTCTTGTATGAGCCCTGAATTTGTTGACATCTTTGAAGGGAAACAGAGATTTTAGCAGATGTAAATGCAGAGGAAAATTTGCATGGCCAAGGAGTTGTGTTGGTGTCAGGAAGCTGTGCAGTCCCTCTGTGGCTGGAGAAAGAGGTTCCTGCCCTGCCACACAAGCAGCTGAGGCTCAGACCACCCCGTGTTGTCCAAGGAGGTAGCAGAGCACACCGAGGAAAAGGTGCGTGCCTTTCTCCTTCTCCTTTTCCAAGGTATTTCGAGTACTGCAGTCTGGGCACGATCTGTGGAACTGCTGAGAATGCTTTTGAAAAAAACAACAGCAAAGTATATGGCAAGTGAGCCCAAAAAAGTCAAATTTGTTGATCTTTACAGTTGTACTGGAGACCGTTACAAAGCTCTGGGACGAACGAGATGACTTGTGGAAAAATCATGTAATATTTAGTGGGAAATGCTGACCATTTCTCAACTCTGTGAGTCATCCTATAGACTATTTTACAAAGCTTTGTGTCCTTAGTGTGGAAATCTGTAGGAAAGCTAAAAATAAATTCAAAGAATATCTTCTATTCAGTGCGGCTCTAGATTTTTTTTCCCTAGCACCATATACTTCTGGAGAACCTTTGTCCTTGCAGATATGGGAGTGTTCCCCTAAAACCAGGCTAAGCCAGCCAGAGTAGTTTTTGAAGAATTATTGGGAATAATTGGGAATCCCATCCTGGGAAGGGATGCCGCACCATTGCACCGCAGAGAACCGATCCCCTATGGTGGACATACTGTTTCAGCAATCCTACTAACCTCTGCCAAATCCTTAGCAGCCATCCTCTTCCAACACACAAAGTCATTGTTGGGGCCCTCGCGTGTGAAGACTGAGGGCAGGCTCCCTGGAAGCCGTTGCTAAACTCGGCCAAGCGCAGTCAAAAGCCCCTTTGTTTGGGCAGGAAAGGGGCTGGAGCGGGTGTCAGCGGGAGGATCGCTGCCTGCCCGTCTTCCCCTGCCTGGCCTTGCTGGAGCATCCGTGCCGCTCGCTCTGCCAGCAAACAGCGAGGGACCAGCCACTCTCCCCGCTCCAGACAGGTTGATTACAGTTATTTAGAGGAATATCTTTACTATAAAGCTCTGTTCTGGTAACCCCTTAAAAGCTGCTGGATCCCAGAGCTCCCTGGGAGGAGGGGATACCCCATGGCTCCTGCTTTTCCCCTCTCTCTGCCCCCCAGGCAGAGACGGGTGCACTATCCATCCACGTCTTCCTTGTATTTCAGCATTCGACCTTCTGAAGGGCTGCAAAACGTAGACTGAAATCAGGATGTGAATTTTTAATGAAACCAAGTATGTAAACAGAACTGAGGTATAGCTAGAGCAGTTGCCAGATGAGAAAAACCCGTGTGGTTTAAAAATAGTAGTTACCAAACTCAGCTTGGCTCTGCCTGTGGTGCTTGCAGACGGCTGGATGCTCATACGGTGCTTGCACCTCTGTTTTCACTCTGAGTCATATGAAACACTTTGCTAATGTTCCTCTTTCTAAAAGCAGCTTTGTAGCTGCACCAGGGATGCGAAGGCAGCGCCGGCAGGAGAGAGGTGATGGTAAATGGGAACGGAAGCAAGTTCCGATGTGATCGGGAGCAGATTTATTCATTAAACACTCAGGATGTGGTTTGCAGTATGAAGTTTTCTCTTAAACAAAAAGTTTCTATTTAGCAGAAGGGAGGCTTGATGTCAGCCACACTCGTCGGTTTCAATTTGTGACTTGGAAGTCCCACAGAATGCGTTATCTTCTTCCCCACGGCTGAAGCGTTACTCTCCCAATTCCCCTCTCTCCTACCCAGGCTCTCCAGTTCCTTCCTTCCCTTGGTGGTTCTGCCCTGGACTTAGGAATTGTGATCAGCCCAACGGTAAAATGAAGTGAAACGAAGAGCGGAGAAAGGGACCTTCCACAGAAACCTCCTGTGAGGGAAACCATCCTGTTGTTTTCCCACCTCGAAGAGCGGGCAGCCATGCAAGGCATTTCTCATTCACAGCCATCGAGCATGGAGTCATTATTAATGTAGTTTGTTACAACAGGGATGTGAGATGCTCCTTTGGAGTGGATTTTTCATCATGATTGCAGGCTCCATACTTCCAGTGGAACTTTAAGACTTTTGAAATGAAAATGGGTTATGCCAAATGATATTCCTCCCTGCTTGAAATAACTCAAATTTATTAAGATCTGATGTCCTCCACTTGGCCTCAATTAAAGAAAATGTGGTCATTGCTAATGCTGCAGAAACATGCGTGTTGCTCTCCTACATCTGATAGAGGTAATGGAGGGTTTCAGAAAGGAATAATTAGTTTGCTTTTGTAAGCCTCTCTCCACTTTTCCATGGGACTTAATTGCATGCAACAATTAAAAACTTCTCAAAGCAGATTACTTGTACGGTGCCTGCAGGAGAACAGTGTAGAGACTTTATACTACAGCGTCTACCAACCAGAAGCACACAACTCTGGCTCTGCTGGTGATGCACAGATTTATCTGTCTGGAAAATGTGGCCCTTGCAGAAGGCTAGGGAAGAGCAATGTGTGAGGTGCACGTTGAGGGATTTGGTGTAAAATTCCCACCTGGTGCAAGCAAGAGTTCCAAATGATGTTCTGCATACCATCTCCTCCCATTGCCCCTGCCTCTTATGGCTGGAGAAGCTCCTCTGGTCTTGTGCTGCTGCCAGCCACCCTCTCCTCCTCAAAACGAGATTCCTTCCTCTGGTGTTTAACAGCTAACCTCCTTTCACGTGCTTCCCCTTGCCATTTCCAGGCTTGTCCTTGATTGACACATTTAATAATCTGCCAACCCAAATGACAATCTGAGCTCCTGTGTGCAAACATCAAATGCTGCCCAGCTTCATTAGCTTCTCTCGGGCTTTTTACCTCCCTCTTACTCCCCGCAACCCAATATTGTCTTTTCCCAATACGTTATCTGTAACCCCCTGAAGGCAGCAGCCTGCTCAGTCTTTGTTTCCGAAGCGTTGCATGTAAATCCAGCCAAGTCATCAGTACGTGAATCGTCAAAGAGGTGCTCGGTGCGCGCTGCAGCAGGTAGTGGGGAGGGGGCCAGGAGGGCCGTTGGGTGCCCGGTCGCGTGCACCCAGCTTTGTGCCGGGGGCTGTTTCCTACAGCTGGGGGTGTGCAACAGCTTTGTTGTCTAAAGAGGAAATCCATTTCTGTCATCTCATCCTCAGACATAGGGAGTAAGACAAGATATTGGCCTGTTTTGAGAAAACATTCACCCACAGTGCAATAACGCACGTGAAATAGCAACAAAGAGGAAAACAGCTCCTGGCGATATGTATGTTAAGCTGATTAAACTTGCAGTTCCCCTTTACTGCAGCATTTCTGATCTCTGTGCCAACCCCACCAAATACCCCCACATGCAGGATTATCATCTTGTTTTCCAAGATCTCATGTCATGTGTGTTCATTTAAAGCAGGAGGACAGCTTGTTGCGTTCCCCTTTGTTGTTCTGCTGAACCTTGGAATTTTTTTAATTCTTTTGTGGATTGAATGGCTTAAGGACCTTTTACCTTTCCGGCAAGTTCGTGATGGGAGTCGCAGTGTTTCTGCGCAGGGTCTCTCCTCTGGAGGATGTCCAGAGGCCAGGTGGGTAGCAAACTCTCTCCTTCATGGTTGGACTGAGATGCAGGTGGAAACTTTGGGTTCTGCTTTAGTTTCATATTGCTTTAATTGTTATCAAAATCCAGCAACCATACATCTCGCAGCCATGGGCCGGGGTTGCTTTACACAGTTAGCTCCTTTGGAAGGTCTGACAATATGCGGAGAGCCACATGCTTCAAGAAAGTCGGTCCCTTTCGGGGACTTCTGAATACGCATAAGGGGACTTCTCTGTCCCAGCAGTCTTCTGTAGCATGATTTGTACCTGTTCCCTCCTTGCGTCCTTTTGCCTGCCCAAATTTTAGAGAACGCTATTCCCGTCCCAGCAGCGTCTTTCTGTCTTTGTGTATATGGGATACCATGGGACTGTTGAGGTCGGGCTTTGCAGAATGCAGGGGTAAAGTTGGTTCCCCTTTAATATCTGGCAGAGCCAGATTTCCTTTGTTATTATTTTTTTGGGTTGGTTCTGAGTTTAAAGTAAAAAGCAGTTGTGCCTTAGCTCTGTTTTGACCAACCAGCAGTGAATAGATAATCTCTAAAGGATATGAAAGGTTTAATCATTTTAATTTTGTTTTTATTAAAGTTTATCGTGACTTTTTTTCATGTGCCCCTGGTAAAGCAGGGGGGTAACAGAAATCTGCACAAACCCCCAAGCATTCGCTTAATGAAACTCTCTAATGGGAGGCGCCTGGCGGGAAGGAAGTGGTTAGATAGCTGGGCTGGGGAAGGCAGACCAAAGGCACGCTGTAATATCACTGAAACGTGGCAGGAATCTCATAAACGCCCCATCTAGCTCCAGCAGACACTTGTCACTGGGAGCTCATGGCTTTCATTAAGCAGAAAGAGAGGAAGCTCTGACGGCTGACTTGTTCCAGAATGTTTTTCTTGTTCGGCTGCATCTTAAAGCCCTTTCCACTTAAGAAGAGCAAAGGGGAAAACATCACCAGATGCTGTAGTAAAACACTAGGCAGCTCCTGGTCCGTCTCCTACTCTGCTGGTTTTTTCTCTCCACCAAAACAAACCCCAGAGCCACACTGAAACAGAGCACAGCGTCTCTCCTGAGCCCCAGCAGCTGCTGTTCCCTTTGGGACAGAAGAGTTGCGTCCTTGTCCCTACGGTCTCGCCCTTGGTACTGAGTTTGGTCACCAAACGCTCTGCTGCCAGTGCCGGCTGCACTTTCTGCTTCTCTCCGGTTTCACTTTTCTCCTCTCTCCCTTCCAGTTTTAGAATAGGGAACTCTTTTCTTGAGGACTTTAAGGTGGTCGTTGCAGTGCTGCAGGTTAACTTCAAGACTGAAGGACCCTCCCTTTTTGGGGTGAATCAGTAAAGCCTTGCGGACATTGCAGCTTGAACAGCAGTAGATACTGCAGCCTAGTCTCAAGATGCGTTGGAGAAGGGTTAGAGTCAGTGTGGGTGACACAGGATTCATACTAGCAGCAAATTCAGCTCATGTTTAAAGTCTTATCAGCACAACCGAGATCCCTCTGTCCAAACCTTGCACTTGTTCAAGTGCTGTGTCTGGCTGAGCCCCCTGCTTTGACATTCTGGTGGTAAGGAGAGAAGGAAACCTTCCAGAAACTTAGACACATGCTCCAGCAACTGTTCTTCCACTGCCAACCCTAATTTATGTTGTTTATCTCCATAGTACTACATGGTAGCAGCTCGTCTCCAGTATCTTTCCTACAGGTTTGACTGTTCTAGCCATTGCTGAACTCTGCTGTTTTCTCCCTTTTTACACTACTGGCCTTCAAATTAAATATATCTGAAATGAACATGCCTTTTTCTGTGTCAACAGGCTAATGAGTTTAGAGACTTGCCTCACGTGCATGCTCTTGTTGGTGTATTAGCTCAGAGTCTCTTTCCCTGTTCTGAAAGGGGCTGGAGCTCCAGCACAGAGCTCCGTGTGAATTGCTGATACCTTGATACCCTCTTTCCTACTAATTTGCCCAATGAGACATTAGGTGGGGACAGTGGCAGAAAGAAAAGTTCAGTCGTGTTCAACTGGGCACAGGCTTTTGTTCAAAGGCAACGAGGATGTTTAACTTGTTTATAAGTGAACAGCGGAGTAGGGTGAGGAGGGGCTGTGAGAGGGAAGCTGCCTGCCAGGCTTCATGCTCAGGCCCGTGCTGAGGAGCTGCTGTGTGACACGGTCCAGCACCTGGGCTTGGCAGCTGCTGATTCCTGGCGGTAATTACTGACACACAACAAGAACTCTGCTTCAGACCAACTGCCTCGCCAGACTCCGTGTGAAACAGACCAAACCTCCAGCCTGGCCCGCCAGCGCTGCTCATGCTCCCTGGGTTTTGCTCTGCTCCTCGCGTGGAGGTGCGGCCGTGCCCCAGTGCAGCACCCCGCTGTCCGGCGGGGCATGGCCGGCAGACAGACCTTCCCAGCCTTACGCCGCCTGCCCGGCTGTGCAGCCGCAGCACAGAAGGGTGCTGGGCCTGTCCCAGGAGGAGAGGTAGGAAATGGAAACAGGACCCCAGCCTACCAGATGGTACTTCAGGGTTTGCTGCAGCTCCACACGCACTTAATTTTGGTATCTCTCTGGTGAGCAGCCTCGAGCCTTGACTAATGAGTCCTGAAGAGCACTGGTAGGCTTGGGAGCGTGGTGCTCTGCTGGTTTGTCTCTGCTCGATCGTACGGGCTTATCCTTAAGGAGTGTCACAGGCTGAGACGACTTCCCTGGGGTGGGGTTTGCCTTGGCCACGTGCGTGTTTTGTGTCACAGCAGCACCTCTGTGAGGTGGCAGAGTTTCCAGGCGTCCCTTCTGCTCAGCTGTTTCCTGCCCATCTGCACGCGTCGTCAGTAGTGAAACTTCCTGGTTGATTTCTGTGATGGGGGATAAAAATGAAAGTTGTGCTTGAAGCCAGGCGTCTTCTCCAGACTTGTGACCGAGTTTGTGACTGCTGCTGTTCAGGGTCAGAAACAGGGTTGATTCCTCTCTGACACTGACACCAACGAGGTGTTGTGATGCCACCAGTTCTGGCCAAGGACTGCAGTTCCCTTTCTAGAGGAAGCATCAGCAGAGCGTCAGGAGGTGGTAGGCAAGAGCTTGCCAGCTCAAGGGGACCCAGACATGCCTCTGAAGGTCTCCCTCTGTAATTGATAGCTCATACGATCCAGTTTGACAGGATGCTCCTAGGCAGAAATGCCAAGTTTATTTTTCTTCTACAGTTCTGTGCAGTGTAAGAAGAACAGGAAAAGATGTTGTGGGATGGTTTGTGTTTCTTGAGAGGTACGTACACAGGCTGGATGGAATCTCCCTCAGTGCAGCTGTCATTCTGTATTTTTCTGTTTCTCCTGAAAATGTTGCGCTTTTCTATATAAGGGTTCTTTTAAAAGGATTTCTGAGCGAATCTAAGCATAGAGCTCTCCCTGAGACTGGCTGAGGCAGTACCAGGTGTCCTGGGCTGTGGCAGCGTGTCCCGGAGAAAGCAAATCCACGCTTTCTGCAAAGGAGGAAACTACGTGGTTTGAATGGATGCAAAGGATGCCTTTATGGAACGGTTTCTGTTCCTCACACGGGACATTTACACCAGATTTCTGGTCTCCAGCTCCATCTTTTCATCAGAGAGGAAATTGCAAGACAAGATCTCTTCATAACCTCCCCCTGTGGTGCTGTTGCATCACTAGTTTTAGCAGAACCTGCCTATGCATTTTCTGAGGTGGACAAAGTTACATTCGCTTCTCAGTGTCAGTGAGAACTTCTGTCCGGATGTTTACTGTAAATAGTAACGGAAAAGTCACTGAATGAGCCAATGGAGGATGTAAGTCAGGGTCCAGAAGCAACCTCTGGGCCTTGGATTAGCAAAGACACTAAGCCCACATTAGCTTTGTCCTTGATGTTTTAAACATTTTTGATTTACAGATTATAAAAATGTTGCTAATTTGTTTCAGCAGTTCTCAGAGATTTTAAAAGATGGGACTGAAACTCCAGAAGTCTGGACAACTTCGCAGTTTTGGCGTGGATCAATAAAAATAAGTTACTTCTCGATTTAGGGTTTCATCCATGGAACAAGAAGAATATCTGCTTACTCTTCAAGGTGGTTGTGAAACTGAATTCCTTGAAGTTTGCCATGTGCTTTTCAGTCTTTGGAAGGGAGAGGCACAGTCCCTTCCCTTGGTCTTTCCTTCAGGTCTTCAGAGACAGAAAATTGTCCTTCCAAGTTCCAAACCTGCAAGGAGAGTACTCTCAGCCATGCCACTTCTTGTTGCAACCAGCGCAGGCTTCTCTTACGGCTGGTCAGCAAAAGCCGTTCCAAAGAGAGAAAGCAAGCATGGGAGAGCTTTTCCAGAGCTTGCACACCGAGACCTGTAGCATCAGCATGCTCATGTGCCATCCTGTTTGGAATGTGAATTTGAAGCTTGTTGCCACTGAAGATGCTGATTTTGGGTTACAGTGTAGGATTCGTTGCCTGGTACGAGAGATCCATTTGTTTATAAAAGCTGATGCAAGTCCACAGGGTCATGCTCAATGCTGGAAGAAAACATCCTGCACTTTTCCTCCCTTCGGGGAATATCCCTGCAGAGCATCAGTTCTTTTCCTGTTTGTTTCTGTCTTTTCCCTGTCCTGATTCTCTCATACTTCATTCTGCTGCAGGAGGACGTGTCTGATGGTCTTTATCTAACTAGCGAGACTGAAGGAGAGAGTCTGACCTAAACGAAAAAGTGCTTTGAGACTTGGAGATCTTTGTTCAGAGGAGTTTGTTTCATTCCATCTATGAAAATGGAAAGTATTCTCATCCTGCAGCTCACTTGTTAGGATTATAGACTTCATTGCAAGAGATACAGAGCATTGTTTCTGAAATTGATTTTGTTTTTCTTTAAGAGCCATAGGCAAAATGAGATCGTATACGTTACCAGTGGGGTATTTGTGTAACAAGGTTTTACAGCAGCTGGCACAGGGCTAGAGGTAACCCCTGGCCTGACCCACTCCAGCGTTTTCACTGCTGTTAAGTGTAATTCGACGTGCGCGTCAGAACACTCTCCTGTGCACTTGGTAGTGGTCCGGTATTTGCCTGTATTTCTCAAATATACTTGCTTTGTTTTCCTTCTGTAAGGCCTGTCGATCCTCTGGTGGTGACGTTAAGGTCCTCAGAACTGCCTAAGAAGGAGGTACCAGACACATTTATTTTTCCACAGAAAACTTGAGATTGTTTCATAATGTGTCTGCCAATGCCAGTGTCTTGCTCTGGCCGCTTCAGAAGGAAATTTGGGGACCCATAAACAAATAATAACCTACTTCAAATACGGGTCTCATCTTTATTCCTACTAAAATTTAGTTCATGCCCTTAAACAAGAGGGTTTCTATTTCTTCCAAATAGTCAGTTTGCTTTTCTAAGTTGTACATCTTGATGCCCTTGCCATATATTTTGTTTTGACCTCAATGATTTCTTGAGGCCGTGAGTTCCAAAGGTTAATTGGGAGCTGTATGAGAAAGCATTATCAGTATCTGCTTCAAATTTGCATTTTTTCCATGTTCATGGTGAGTCCTCCAGAGACTGGAGGATGAGAGAAGCCGTATAGGTCCAACTTCCTTGAACCAACCTTCATTTGGATGCTCCTGCCAAGGCCACCTTATTTTTTTTCAGACCAAGCAGCCCTAATCGTCTCTCCCTTTTCTGTGTAGGTACCTCTTCCTACGCCTTTTCAGCGTTTTCATTCATCTGTGGCCACTTCATTAAATAACTGGCAGTGTTTAATTTTTTTTGTCTTGTCACACACATACCCTAACGTGTTGTTTCCTTCCCATGCAGTGTGTCAGATGCAGGTTTCCTTTGGTCTGCCTGCAGGGATGTCCTGGCCTTTCCGAAGCTGGCAGGATTCACCACGTACATCTGCACTTAATGCCCCCCCCGGTCCTGCCTTGGACCCCGAGCCCTTAAATCTCGGATTTCTTCTGGAATGGTGTGTGTGGGGCCCCTGCGCGGCCCCTGCTATCGCTCACCAGGCTCAAAGGGGCAGAAAGTGGGGATGGACTGAGCGTGACTTGCGAGCGTTTTTCTTTGCTTTTCTGATTTGCTGGTATTCATGCAGGGCAGACGCTTCTCCTTTTCTGGGAACTGCCCTCTCATTTGGTTACCAATTAAGCTGAAGCGTTCTGGCCTTTTCCATCCTCCTTTTTATTGTTACGAAGGGTGAATTAGGGCTTGGTGTTTAGGATTGTTCTCTGGCCTCCGCTGCTACTTTGCTGCCTCCTTTGTGGCAAAACAATGGCATTAATTTTGGCCTTTGCAGGCAGGCAGGCAATCTGGCAGCGCACAGTGCCTGTCCGTTCCACTTCACTTGTGCAGCCACCTCTCCTTTCCACATCACCTACTCACTTTTCTCCTCCTATTCTTTTTTTTCCCTTCCCTTTTGTGCGTGCGTGTGTGTGTGTGTGGTGTGGAGGATTGCTCAGAGTTTATTTTGTTCCAGTCTGGAAGGGGTTAGAGGTCGCAGCCTGGATGCCGAGCGAAGGGAAGCAGGCATGTGGGCGATACGGCGTGAGCAGACCTTCCCCTGCTGTGCCTCCTTCCCTGAGCCAGCGCCTCGCCAGCCGTGGTGGGTCTGATGAGATTCGGGGAGTGGGAGACGGGTTGTGCCCCCGCCCCCCCCCATTACCCCTTCACCCGACGGTCCCTCTTCCAGGGCCTCAAGCAGTGTCGCGAGAAGGCAGTGACGTGGGGAGGATGGAGAGCCTCCTGGGTAGGGGCAGAGGGGTGCTGACAATGCCCTGTAGCAGCAGGAGCACGGGTGACGCTGGGGGATCCCCAGCACGCAGTGTCCCCCTGCAGCATCAGCCACGGGAGAGCGGGGACTTGGCAGGGGAGGGAGTCCGGCTGCTCTCCTCTGCCATGCCCCTGAGTGCGGCATGAGCCCCGGTGCACCCTGCTCAGAGAGGTCCCCGTGGGTGTCTGTGGGCTGGGTGCAGGGCATCAGTGCTGTCTGTGCCCCGCCAGCACTCTGTGGTCCCTTTTACCCCCCTGGGCATCGCTTCCAGGTGGCCTTTGCCTAAACTCAGGAGGGTGGCTGAAGGAGTGGGCGGCTGCCGGGCAGCCGGGTGCCAGGTGCTCTCGTGCCAGATCCTGGAGACACTTGGAGCGAGCAGCCGCTGCTGGCTCCACTCTGGGTTTCGCTTTTCCCACTGATTGATGGCAAGGGAGGACGTGTGTGCGAGGTCAGGAGTGTGGCAGCAGCTCCCCAGGGTCTCCAGGCACCTCCTCCCCGCCATGCTACGTTCTCCCTTCCAGCCGTGCGCCTGGGGAGCGCGGGGGACCCCTTGCTTTCGCCCCCTGAAGCGGGCTGCCCTTGTGGAAGCAATCTAGACCAGCCAGCCCAGACCTCCTGGTGACAACCCCAGCCACCAGTGCATGAATAGGTTGTGGCAGTGACTGACTCACCTCCCTGGAGTTTTTTGGTCGGTGTTAAGCTTTCTGTTTACGCTTGTGCTACTGTTGTGCCAGCGGCTGAGGCGTGCAGTGCGACACCCCGTGGCCCGCGGGCACAAGGAGGAGAAGAGCTGCGTGGGTGCAGTGCCCAGGGCTGCAGGGCCAGGAATGGTGCCGGTTTCAGACCGTTTCCCACAAGGGAGCAGCACCGGTGAAAGGGAAGGCGGAAAAAGAGGTTTCACCACAATCACCAGGATCATCCTAAAACGGCAGAAATGGGAAAATGCTGAAAAGGCAGGAAACATCCGTATGTCAAGGATGTGCTGTTCGAAAGGAGCAGTGGGGTTTTGCAGCACCTCTCACTGGCATGGAGCATCAAGCCCTCCAAAACGGAGTACCATTAGAGAGGAAGGACTGAGAGCTAGGGCAGTGAAGAAAATCTACTTCTAGCCCCAAAAGGTAATTAATACGAAAAAAGAGGCATGTTAAACTCTCATCAGATTGAAGGCTGCTCCAAATGGTGCAAGTTTCAGAGGGAAAGACTCAAAAAGAGAAAAGAACGGCAAGATTAAAATCGAGTGGAAGAGCACAATGCTTTTCAAAAGGCAAGGATAGTTCTGAAATGAGCACGGTGGTTAGTTTCTGTTTCATTTCTTGCAGCGGGTGGGATGACAGCCCCGTGCGCTGTCAGGGAGCTGCAGTGAGGAGGAAGAGTGTGGTACTGGGGCCAGATGGAGAGCTTAGATCTCACCGGAGAACTTAGGGAGCTGACTAGGGACATGCACTAGGGAAAACCAGAAATGTGAAATAGAAGTCTCGTGCGTGGCAGTACCCTCACGTCAGCCACGCTCCTGCTAGAGTTGGGTCACAGCTCACGGGGGAAGCGGTGACCCCGTTGCGGCCTGAGGTGTGGATCCTTTTTTGTTTTCTTTTAAATAATGTAAAAAAGAGTAAGAGCCTGTTGTTGTTGCCGACGGTGTGAGGCAGTGCTTTCCCTGGCTCTGCGCAGAGCAGCAGTTCCAGCTCGATACAGCCAGCAAAGTGATGAAAGGAGGATGTTCTCCATGGCCTGGCCTCCAGCCCCGGCACGTGCCCGTGTGCCTCTCGCTGCCTCCGGGCTCCTGTCGGTGCGCTGGCAGAAATGCTCTCCAGGTCCCACGGCTGCTTTCAGCCCTCGGGAGAGCTGCTTCGGGCTCAGCTCTCTTCCTCTTCGCTGAGAGAGCACAAGACAGCTCTCTCCTGCAGGGCCACAGCCGGCTTCAGACCCCGGCCGAGTCTCCTTCGGGTCCAAGGGAGCGTGGCAGGCGAGGTGGCTGCCTGGCGTGGGGCGAGCCTGTCCCCCGCCGTCCGGAAGGCAGCAGCCAACTGCACCAACGAAGCGCGCACACAGTCAACAGTTTCCTTTCTTCTGCACAAATTGGCAAGGACTAACCTTGTCATATCTAGTGCAGCGCTAACGGGCGCCTGCCTCCAAGGGGTAATCATGCAGGCATAAATTCGGAAAGTTGCTAAGCTATGAGCAGTCTTATGAGCATTAAAAGTGTCCTCTTTGCCAGAAAGGTCATTCATAACTTGGCTGCGCTGCTGATGTACAGTCAGTGATATTGATTGATTAATGTATAAAAAGCACCAAATCCATTTGCTTCTATGAAAGAGAATAAAGTGCAGTCGACTCTCTCTTTATTTTCACCTCATCCTTTTGTTTGAAGGACGTTTTTTTTTTCTCTTTTTGTTTTGCCAGCTAGGTTTAAGGGGGTTACAAAAAGCCAGTTTCTGCCAAGTAATGCGTTCACAAAGGGAACATTGATTCACATCAGTGTCGCTTGAATTACCCTTAAAGGTTTGCCAAGGAGTTGTTCTTATATTAACCTTCTGTTCATCAAAGACAAAATAAATAAATAAGTCATAAAATCAGCTTCACTGCCCACGCTGGAGTTGGATGCAAAACAGGAATTTCTTCTGTTAGGAATTTGTGCTCCAGGTGCTGCCGCTCAGCCCCTCTCCCCATGCTTTAGGCCTTTTCCTCCTGCAAAGCTGCTTCCTCCTGAGCCCCCCGGCCGGCCCCACTTCTCCCTCTCCCGGTGCGGGTGCTCTCCCTCCCCGCCTGGCCGCTCCCTCTTCCCAGGGCGGCAGGACAAGCTCTGGGGCTGCCCCGTGGCACCTCCGCGGCCTCTTGGGTGGCACGGGGTGGGAATTTACTCCAGTGCAGAGATTAGTTCTGCGCCGCTGCCGTGCTGCCTGACTGCCCGCGAGCCCTGGCCCTTAGGGACAGGCGGGCAGGCAGGGTGACGGGACGGGGGCTGCAGCAGTGAGGGGGCCCTGCCAGCACCGGGGAGAAGGGTTCAGCCTGTCGGGTTGGAGCCTGGGCTCGGTGGAGCCCTGTGCCTGCCGCGTCTTGGCTGCTTTTGCAGTGGCAGCGTCCTCGTAGCTCCCGCGGCTACTCGGGGGCTGGGACCGTGTGCGCACCCCCAGGACACCGTGTGATGGGCGAGTGCGGTACTTGCTCTGTTCTGAACTCGGATGAGTGTTGGCGATTTCAGGGGAGAGGGTTTCCTGCAGGAGTTTTCTGAAGGATTTTGTATAAAATGTTGATTTAGTCATTGTAAGCTTAACTAGAATGAGTTCTACCTGGAAAGACAGCCTCGTGACGACCCAGGACGTTCTGCCCCATCTAGTTCTAGCATTCTTCTAATTCACTGTAAGTCGTGTTTGTTCTGCTGGACTTACTTGGCCGCTGGTATTTAATTATGTGTTGTTCTCGTTTCCTTCTGGTTAATTCTGAAATGGGAAATATTCTTGTGCTTGTGGAGCTTTGCGCAACACCGTCTCACCTTTCTCTCTCCAGGGTGCATCTGCATTGTCCATCCCAAATGATCCTCTCCCCGAGCGAATGCAGTAAGGGTGCTGCAGTTACCTGTTCCTTCTGGGACAACGGCTGGGGAACACAAGTCTGAGTGATTGCTGTTCTCCGCAGCAGGAGCCGTGTTGCTTGTTGTTAGTGGTGTTAAACTCGAACCAGACGTCTGTGTTTTCACTTGGTCCCTGTTCCAAAACCAGTGAAGGACCATTGTGTTTTTCCGTGGGTTGGTGTCATTTCTTGTCTTGAGCAGGGAGTTTGTTTGGCTTCGTTCTGCAAGTCGGGCAGCTGCGCATGTCACCCTTGTCCATAAAACACAAAGCTCAGATATCAGCCCCGCTTGGAAATGTCTCTGCGTGAGCTGTCCCCACCTGGCTGTCACGACAGCCAGCCCCCCCAGCATGTGAACGTCGTGACGGCCCCCAGGTTCTGTGTGTCACTTCAGATAACCTGAGCCACTTGGCCACAAGCGGTGCGGAAGCCCGTGGCTTCCAGCTCAGCTGCACATTCCTGCTGGTGACCTCCCTTGGCTCCTGAAGCGCCCGCCGGAGCAGTGGAGGGATCCAGCTCCCAGGTTCGCAGTCATGTCGGACCCCAGTTCCTGGTGAGGGCTGTGCAGTGCTGGCACTGCAGCACGAAGCACAGAGTGCCTGTGCTCGGGTGCGCCGTCTGGCCGGGGCCGGCAGTGGTGCTAGGGTGGCGCTCTGGACTAGCACCCAAGGCTAAGGTAGCTGAGGTACCACCAACCTGCGCAGCGCTGCCTATGTGACACGCTTATTTCAATGTCTCTTACCCAGTGAAGAATGATAGTGATAATCCTGCTAACTGTTGAGGGTGCATGCTGTGATGTACGCCAAAAATGGTAGAGAGAGCAGGACCACCACAGGACGTTCTTCCTGTGCGTGAATCTCTGTCTACAGATTTGCTTGCGTGGTGCGAGCTCTGTGGTGAGCCGCGGACCTTGTGCTGCCGTTTTAACATCCCCAAGAAGCAAACCCCTCAAACCCATGCACGCCGCATGGCATGGCTGACAGCAGGCTTTGGCACCTTGCGTTCCCAGGAATAGCTTTTTCCCCATGGCTGCTGCAAAACCCGAAAGGAGAGTCATCTTATTTTTTAATCTTTTTCTCAGATTGTGGGAGAATTGCAGAACGCCGAGGCCCCCTCCCCCTCCGGCGAGGCGGTAGGGATTGGATCAGACGATACAGAGTGAGCATGCTGAGAGTGAATCCATTTTCTCTCCTCCATCTCCCCAGAATAAATTAGAATTTGCCTGATTTAATAAAATGGCTTCATCTCTCTGCCATCTTTTCTGTCTCCCATGCGTTTCATCCCCACCCCCACTGCAAAATAATAGATCTCGGCTGTATAGCATCCTGCTATAGGCTGGCAATTTAACATGTAGGGTACGTATGTGAGCGTCTGCATGCACAGCCTGCGAAAGGGTCCGGCCACTGAAAGTGCACAGAATTTGTCCCTGTATCTCAATTTCCTTATTGTCAACTGTGATAGTTATAATTGCTGTCGAGGTCAGTGTAATTTACTGTCCATCTGTCATTAGCCTGACCTCATGGGTGGATGTGACTGCCATGCAGATATTGTTTGGGGACTGGGAGTGGTTAGCGATAGAAATTTTACAGCACAAATTTGCCCCAGCCACTTTTCTCTTTAATTGGCATGTATTTGTCTATGCATAGAGTGGAACTGTAGCTCTTTGCCGCAGAGTGAGAGGAGGGGTTATTGTTAGAATTTAGATGGTTTCGCTACAGCTGAACCTTTTTCTCTCACTTGAATCTGGTGTTTTAATTTCTGTTTCCTAGGTTGATTTTTTCCTTTCCGTTCTGACACTAATTATGCCAGGCGCATTGGGAGCGGTTGCTGCTGAGAGGTACCCAGCTAAGTGTTAAGAAAGGTTTTAAAAACAGACTGAACTCTTTCTTAATGAGGCTCAATCGTGCTCTCCTCCGGGTGGTTTTGTTTTGCTGATCTGTCAGTTTTTCGAGGATTTAATTGCACTTTTTTCATATTAGTCTTTGAAATGGGGCTAAGCAGCTTTCTGTAAAATAAAATATAAAAAGGGAGAGATGTTACTGGCTTTCCTATTTTCTTTCTTCGCTTTCATCACTCTAGGATCATCATCTGCCACTGACTCCTGGGACCCAACAGTAGTAAAGACCAAAATTTATGAGAGCAGCAAATGAAATGGCAGGCTAGACCGCTATGGCAGCTCCAAAATTGTAAACCCTTGCAGGCAATTTTCTTTGCCTCCCCGCTCTTCAGTCTGGCTCCTGTCGTGTCACTGCTCATGCTAATCCTAGAAGACCTTCCAAATGTTTATTTTGGAGGAAGAAATAGGAGGCAAAGGAGGGACAAGGAGCGCTGAAGTGCCTTGTCCAGCGTAGCTCATTTCCTGCAGAAATTACACAAAAACTATCCTGAACCGAGCGCTGCTGTGAAGCTCCAGATACAGTTGGAGATTCCCAGAGTGGCGGAGGTTGGCAGGGACCTCTGGAGGTCACCTAGTCCAACCCTCGGCTCAAAGCCAGGCCAGCTACAGCAGCTGGCCAGGACCGACTCTACTGGGGTCTGAAATACCTCCCAAGGACGGAGACGCCCCCCCGAGCCCCTGTGGGCCCATTAGAGTGTTCCAGCTCCTCAAGAGCCGGGAGTCCAGGGGAAGGGATGCAAAGTAGCTGATGTTGGGATGGGAAGAGGCAGGAGAGAGGAGGCGGATGTATCCATGATGCTATTATCTTTATGGCATAGAAAAACATGTTTGAAGCAATCAGCATGGAATTCTTAATTGCTTCACTTACTTCTGCTCTCCTCGTGGGACAGATTGTACAAATGCAAGAGCTGCCAGGACCCTCGTGTTAGCGCACTGTCCCTGCTGTACACACTATTTTTAACTAGCGCTTTGTTTTGCAAAGATGCACAAAGCTGCTGCGTTTTTTTTCCCAAGGATGCTAATAAACAGCAGAGGCAGTAAGAGCTTTCTGATCCGCCTGACAGTGACTTTGCTTTCTTAGCCTGTGATTCATTTTTCCTTCTCTTTGCATTTAAATTTCCTTGATTCCCCTTTCTCTTCCTTTCTTTTAGCTTTGATTCTCTCCCTCTGTCTTTTTTTCATGTTTATCCCTTGAATATTTGAGTCTCTCTTCTAGTCTCAGCCTAACAAAAATCCCATTTCCCTTTCTTCGTTCAGATGCGTGCCTTCCTTCCTCTTTTAGTTTCCAGCACGCCTCTCATGAGGATGTAAAATCCAAGAACCAGATCTTTGAGATTTCAAAATAAAATAAAAGTAAACTCTGCTTTAAAAACACTTTAGCAGGAAAGCCAGGCTAATTGTAAATCAATGAGTCTTAAAATGCAGCATTGATCTCCAGTTAGAAGTTTGAAGGGGAAAGCAGTAATTACTGCACTGAAGGTAGATTTTTTTTCTCTTAGTAAGTTCTGGGCAGAAGGAAGGCTCATTAGGGCAGCACTTCGGAATCTGAGTAATTAGTTTAAAAAGTACTTTTGTGGTGTTATTCCCATGGCTAGAAATTATCGGAGTCTTCACAGATTTATAGTTCAGCTCTGATAAGGTTTGATTTATGATTGTGTTTGGCGGGGAAGATCCTTCCTATGTAATCACCTGGGTGAAGATCCAGAGAAGGGATTAGTCTGGGAAGGACTGCTGTGGGCACGCAGGGCTGTGGCATGCCGGCAGGTCACCCCGGCATTCCGGTGGAGCTGCCAGCCTGGCACGCCGCATCGCACCCCTCGTGTCCTGCCGGCACTGCTCCTGGGGGTGGTGTGACGGGTGGATGGGATTTGCACCGCAAAACAGCCCCGTGCCCGCAGCGAGCGGCTCCTGCACGTCTCGAGCACTCGTGCAGCTGCGTGCTCAGGGTTTGTTTTTTGACTTGCTGTGTCTCCTCTGTGGCTGCTCGTCAGGCCTCATCCTTGTGCTTCCCTGCCACGGCGCCCATGTCTCACACGGCGCCGTGTCCCTCTCCCAGCTGCCCCTGCCTGCCCAGTGTGCACCCTGCCCGTGGGCCCCGCTGCCGGGAGTGCAGGCAGGGTGCTGAGCCGTGCAGGCAGGGAGCACAGGGGTGCCGGTGCCACGGCGGTGGGGAACCCTGCTAGAGACCTGCTGTGGCACCATGGTCTTGCCCCTTAGGCCATGAGGTGCCGCCCAGTGGTGTCCCCAGAGCCGCAGAGGCTCCAGCACACCCAGAGCAGGTCGGCGGTGTGTCCACAGCTGGCCTGAGGGACTGGGAGGTGATGGCGTGCTCGAGATCCAGGGGGAGATAAGAGCCCCTGGACGTCAGGTACGAGCTCACCCGCTGCCAGGGCGAGTGCCCGCGTAAACCCTTGCGGTGAGAAGGCAGTTCATGTGTGCCCTAAAGCTTGTAGGTTTATATTCTTTCCAAATTCTTTTGTTAGACTTAGCCATTGTATCTCTAGATATTCTCATTAACCTTAATTATCTAATCCCTTTTGTGAATATTGCTGAATTCTTGGCCACAGCAACATCCTGTGACAGTGATTTCCACAATCTAATTACCAAGTCTAATTCTATAGGAAAAAGTGTTTGTTTCACCTGCGAGGTCCTGCGGATCCATTAGCCGCTGGGTTTCCTGCATTTACACAGCTGCACAGGCAGAACCGAGGAGGTCAGCAGCTGGGGAGAGGGACGGAGGCTGGGAGCATTGAGCGGCATGCTGATATTTCCATCTGGCTGCGGGAATGTTTCCCAGGCTTGCTGCTACAGTGCAAATGCTGCTGTAAAGGAAAACAAAACCTACTGCATCAAGACAGTTGATGTGGCACATCTTTGAGCCCCCTGGTATCCTCTCTGGCAGCAAGCTGACGTCTGAGAGCACCATCATCCTCCTGGGCTACAGGATCCAGTGGTGTGGTGGGCATACAGGATAACCCCAGCTGTCCGGTCACCTCAGCTGAAAATTCAGCAACTGGATGCTGAAATCGGCTGCAATCACCACCAAGTATGGCCTTTCGCAGGTGGAGAAGAACTAAACCCAAGGAGGGTGGGGTTTGAGCTCTTTCTGAACATGTTCTGCTGTTGAAATCTGTTTGGCCAATAGACCAATGGAAAACTGTGAAGACAAAGTCTCTGTAAGTCAGAGTAGGGGCTCTTACTCCTTGTGAACATCATTTGCCTGCTGTCAAGTTAACTTACAGTCCCTTCGTCTTGCTCCAGGGAGAAATGTCTCAGAAAAATCTATCTCAATCTTCTTTAGACCATTACCACTTTTGTGGTCTTCTCTTGGGTTGTCCCCTTTGCCACCTTTCTCAGGAAAACGGGGCTGATCTCTTCAGTTTCTGTCCAGGGGAGGTTTAGGTCTTGTGTTCTTTATACACCTTTCTGCCCCCGGAGATTTGGGCCGGGGACATGTTGTGTTACCGCCAGTACTGCATGTAGCATCGCAGCCGAGACTGCCAAGCTCATGCAAGCCCATGTAATATTCTCCATCTATTTTCCAGTGTCAGCTAATTCTTCACATGAGCAGAGCAAGTCCTGCTCTCCTTTGCCAGCTTGAGGTTGACGAAACGGATGCAGGCGCCAACGGGGATGTGGAAGCCTGCAGACCCGTGTGACAGGACTGCGTAAAGATGTGAAATGGTCCAGGTTCACTCTGGAAGGTGGGGTAGGGCAGAAATATTAAGGGCTTATTGTTCTCTGACAAAACGGTGCTAATTGTGGAGAACTGACCCTGTAATTAACATTAATCCATGTGCGGGGAGGCTTTCTGGCACGGCTCTGGAGCCCCTGCCTGTCCTTTGGGAGTGGGTTTGTACTCCGGCCCGTCTCTCCGATGTGTTCAGTTGGGGTAGTCGTACAGCCTGACTTCTTAATCTGACACCTCTAGCTGTCCTACTTGCGTAACTCGATAAATATTTTTACAGAAATTATTTAGTTTGCAGTGACTGTTATAGATCTGATTCTGCAATGGGAGGAAAGGGGAAGGTCTCTGGAGGCAGAAAACCCTTGTGTGGCAGAAAGCCTGCTGGGAAGTCAGCTCAAGAAGAATTAGAAACCCTTTAAATAAATGCTTACTTGACATGACTCTGTCTTCCACAGTCTAACAAGCAGGGAAGCGAATGGCAGCCGCTGGCCAGAAATTGATTGCATTAATTGATATGCCAATAAGAGAGCTTGTTACATCCGCCATTGGTTAGGAGGCCGGCTAACAAGTCCCGCTGATCAATGGAACCAATAAAGATTTCATCCATTAATGAGCAACATGGTAATTAATGTTATCCATAAACCAATTAGCCTGGGTAGCTAATGTGCTGGTTAGCACAGTGAGTGGCAGAGCCGGGGGTGTGCGCAGACCCGCCATCCGGCGCGAAGAGGGCATCGCCTCTCCGGTGTGACCGTGGGGCCCAGGGAAACAAACGGCTCCCTCTGGGCCTCCCCGAGAGGAAGAAAGTTGGGAAGATGGCTGATGCGATGGGCCCCTTTTTCTGGGAAGGCACGCATCTCTCTAGATTTACGAGGCAATTTCAGTGATTTCTTTCCTTTTTTTTTGGTTAGCCTTTGTGTAGCACTCACGAGGATCTTTTCCACTTCTGACGTGTTCTCCGGAGACGTGCAGGTGTACCTAGCTTGTGTTCAGATGGCGGAGCGCAGTGTTCGGTTCCCCGCTCTGTGTCGTTGGAAAGCTGCTTGCACGCTCCGCCTGGACCCTGAGCTCTTCCATCCAGCTTGCAGGAGGCGTGCGCACTGCTGCGTTACGCCTTCTCCGCACCATCTGTACTCATAACTGCCTTAGTGCAGAAAACACAGTGTGTGTGTTGAAGCCGCTGTCTAAAACGGCTTGCAGCGGCGTTGCCTTACGTTGCTGAGGGCCAGCTATTTGCCTGCATTGCTGCTGGTGTCACTGGTGCTCGTGAGGTGACCTGGTTCGCGGCAGGATCCCCCGCGGAGGCGCAGAGGTGTGAGCGGGGCTCCGGCAGCTGCTGCTGGCTGCTCGGGCTGTCCCCTTCCTCGGTCGGGGGACAGCAGCGCCCTGGGGAGGGCAGCGGGTGATCTGGGGCTGCCATATCGGGAAAGGGACGCGAATTGTTACCAGACAAAACTCCCCCAGCCGGGGGTTTCTGAGGGCAGCCCTGCCTGCGGTGCTGCCTTCGGTAGCTCAGAGGTTGCGAGGTGCTGAACTGTTTGTGGGGAGCAGAATACCCATGGCCAGGGGGACGGGGACGGACAGGACATGCCCCTGCGAGGCTGCGGGCGGGAGAGGGGCCTCCGGAGGCTGCGCAGGCACAGGTTCCTCTCCGGGAGGCAGCGGTGTCCGGGGTGTCCGGAGGGATCTGGGCAGGAGGTGCAGGAGCAGCCCCAGAGGCACTGGGCAGCATCAGTCCCGCTGTTCCGCTGTGGAGTTACCTTGCATTGTTAGATATTGACCCTGGGAGACCCCTTGTGGATTCCCTAATTGAAAATTAATACCAGATCAATGCCATGGGCAATTTGCATATTGATCATAAACAACTTCGAAGGCACCAAGTGTGTGTTGGATCAATAGAGCTCTTGAGCAGGCTGAAGTGGGAGAGCATCCCCCCGCGCCGCTCTCTGGGAGAGGTTAATGCTTTGGGAAGTTCGGTGGCTGCTTCGTGCCGGCGGTGGTGGCGGCAGCTGTGCCGGCGATGCCGGGGTGGGGGCAGCTTGTGCCAGACTGGAGTCATAGCGTCGAATTAACAGCCTTTTCCTGTGGTTCACTTTGGAAGGGGAACTAGAGGAAGTGTTTTTGTTTACTTGTTTATTTTAAACCAAACAAACAAGAACCAGGGGCATCTCACAGTGATGGCGAAGCTGCCATGCCTCCTGGGCACATGGGCCTGGGGGACTTCGCAGCCCCATTCGACTTCATCCCTCCATCCCTCCACTCCTGTGATGTGCGGCTGGTCACGCTTATTTTAAATACAGGTTTCCAAAAGCAGGAATGTTATTTTTCTGGGGAGACCAGAAGAGATCTTATCAGTGATTTTTTTCCGGCATTTTTGTCCTATATTTGCTTTTTGAGAGCAATATTTAGATTCCTTCTCTGCTTGGGATATTCACAGCTATTTCAGAATGGTCTTGGGTTGAAGGGAACAAATATTTCAGATCAAACTCCAATAAAAAAAACCCAAAACTTCCTCTGAAAATACATAAAGCACCCTTGGAAGCCTTCCTTTAAAGATGGATGTGTGTGGGCAGTAGAGCTAAAGCGTAGGGACGGGCACTGTTTCGTCTGCCCGCTCCTGAGCGTGTGTGCTGGTGGTGTGGAGGGCAGGCAACGCCTCAGACCCCGCAGGGAAACTGCGTCTGAATTGGCCATAAACCCGGAGCCGCCCACGGTTCGGGAGCGGAGGGGTGGGCAGGGCTGGCAACCCGCTTCCCAAAGTTGCCACTTGTTTTCAGAGCGGTGCCGGCCGCTTGCGCGCAGCTGGCGGCTCCGGGAAGTCGCTGTGCATCTGATTAGCGCATTACTGAGCTTTCATTGACTCGGCTGCGCCGCGCTGATGAACTGAGACTGGGGACAAGCGCTCGTAATTGAGAGAAATAAATTCTTATCACAGGCCTCTGCTGGAGCCGCCACCTGTGCGTGTGCCTTGGTCCAGGTTTCAGGAGCATTTCAAATCCCTGGAGCACCCGGTGCCCTCGTTAGCGTTTGAGGAAGCCGAGCACGGGGACTGCAGGCACCGAGGAGTGTCCCAGGGTGACCGAAAGGCTCTGTCCTTCCAGCCCACCGGCCATTACCTACTCGACGCTGCCTGCCTGCTTGGCCACAGGCCGGGCAGCTTGTGAGCCACAACTACCTTCAGCATCTCCTTGGGAGCCTCTCCGTGCTCTTCCCTTTTCCCTGGTCCTCTGCGTTTCACTCAGAGCAGCCGTTCAGCACCCTCCATCTTTATCTTGGATTTGGCGGCGAGTGAAAGATCCTTCCCTGGTGTATGGCAGGGGACATGGGCGTCATAGGGGAAAGTGTTTTGTCTTGCTGCAAAAAACTAAGGATAAATATATAGTTGCCTTGAAAAGAAGCCCATCTCCTGTTTTAAATTAAAGGAAGAGGAAAAAAAAAAGTCCCGGGGTCAGCAGGGCTCTGCAGATCGGATGCGGCGCGGGGACGTGACGGGTAGCCCTCCCTCCCTGCTGCGGAGAAGCTGTGTTCGGATTTCCCTGGCTGTTAGCAGCCCCCGTAATTTTGTCCGTTCCTCTGGGCTGCGGAGCAGGCTGCCTCCGTTAATGCAGCGCTGGTGGTGGGGAGGTGAATGGAAAGGCTTCACTTGACTTTCCGTGACCTCCCTGGTGCAGCTGAACACCGGAGAGCCAGGGCTGAGATTGCAGTCGCTTTCAATTACTCGAAGCCAAGAGAGGTGGAGAAAAAGGGCCTGTTGGCTCCAGGAAGCTGAAATCTTCTGCTGCTGAAAGCTTGTTAGTACAAGGGGAAAAGCAATTACTGACATTCTGCCAGTGCCACTAACCCAAACCCGGGGAAGGGGCAGATCAGCTCTAGGACGTGGCCATGGTGGGTGATGTGGGGCTCCTCAAGTGTGTCCTCAAGGACAGCTGCAGGGCTGTAGGGCTGTGACTTTTCTGCTTCTCCGCTGCCTGTTCTCGTCAGCAGGTGTTTGCCGTGCATACAAGAGCTTGCATATGTTATCTGCTGCCTCTTCTGCACCAACCCAAACGGAGTTTGGTATTGGAGAGCTCTGCCTGTGGCTGGATGGGGGCTGGCGTAGGGGACCAGTGGAGGGGTAAAGGTGTGGAGAGGATGGCTCATGGACTGTGGACTGCAACGTAGCATCACAGCTTTGTATCGGGCTGATTTTTGTGTCTGGTTAACCTGCGGAGGTATCACACTTCTGGTGACCAAAGTGTCGAGAACCCCTCAGCTGGCTGGAGACGGTGTTGTCTCTGCCCAGGCCTGCTGGGCATGTCTGCTCCATCCTTCTCACGGGCCCCAGGGGATGCTCCTCAACTTTTCGCTTTGAAGTCCCCATAAAAGCCTGCAAGGGTCTCTGCAGGAATGTCTTTGGCAATTTAAAAGGTTGCCACTACCAGCTGCATGTCTCCCCTCTGCAGTACAGCTGCACTTCTCCTCTGCTTCAGCAGAAAGTAGCCCCTTTTGTTCCCTGACTCCGGTGGTTCGAGCAGCCCTGCCAGCTTCCTCCTGTGCTTCCACGAGCTGCTCTGCCTCACGGGCATCAGCATGCCCCAGGGTGATCCTCTTATTTTTTACTATACATGTTATTCCTGGCCATTTATGATTTCCCATGTTCATATATATTCT
The DNA here is from genome assembly GCF_028500815.1 of Rissa tridactyla. Taxonomy (NCBI): domain Eukaryota; kingdom Metazoa; phylum Chordata; class Aves; order Charadriiformes; family Laridae; genus Rissa; species Rissa tridactyla. Next base: position 94,301,279 of record NC_071469.1, read on the forward strand.
TAGTTCCTAGAAATAAGCTCCAGGAAGAGCCCGGCGTCACAGCACCGCAGCCAACATTGCTGCGATCTAGTCAAGAAAGAACCACCGTGTGCACACCGTCCTCACAGGCATTTGTTTAGAACTGTTGATCATTTTTTCTTGCTCTTTGTAGCAAAAAACTTTGCCCACCAGGGGCGAGGAACGCTGATCTGCCGCAGACCCCCATGCCACAGCCGCCAAGCTGCACGCTGGTCGTGCTCCCCTGCTGCCGTCTCAGCCCCACCGCTTTGCCTTAGCTGCCCTCTCTCTGTGTCTATACCTCATGGTGCAGTGGGTTGGAAGAATATTTTAATTGTCCTTAAACCAAGGTACTATAATTGTGGCTTTCCTAAGTTTTTAGCTAAGCTTAGAAGGGCTCCAAACAGGTTGAGGTTGGGAAACACCTGGGGAGGGGGAGAAAGAGGGTCAGCAGCACATTAATTAACTTTTCTTTGGGGCGACACCGTGGAGAGTGAGAACAGAGTAGGAGTTGTATATTTAAAAAAAAACTAACCAGAAAAGGGACAATTTATCGTTTAAGTATGGTTTATGATGATGTTACAGGGCAGGGTTAAGGTTGTTGGGTGCACTCCTGTGCATATCCAGCCCTTAAGGCTAAGCATGAATTAATTGTAGCTCTTTTTTGCCATAGTTACAATATTCTCAAGACATACCTTGTCCCAGAGTTGCTGAAGTTAGCTTTAACTTCAGCTTGGCTTTAGCACTGGTTTTACTTGTGAATCTAAGAAGTTTCTCTGGAGTGAACTTATTCCTGCTGAGCACAAAGCACCTCTTGCTTTGAACACCCTGCTCCACTCGCTTTCCCAGCTGAGGACGTGCGGACGCGCGGTGCCGCTGAGTTTTCTGAAAGGTGGAATGTGAATTTCGTGAAGCGTCTTGGTCTCTCTGAAAACGCGCTTGTGTCCGCGTGGGTGCAGCAGGTCACCAAAGCCGCTGCCCGGGGCGGCCGAGCCTGGCCCAGGCCATGCTGCGCTGCTGGGTTTGTGGGGAGCCTGGAACAGGTCGGCACCGTCAGCCTCCTCCTGTCGCGTCTCTAAAAACCCACCGTTCTCTGCTTTGGCAGTTTCGATGTGTGTTTTTAGCCAAGGGAAACTGAGCCGGGGAGGAGGTGTGGGGAGGGAGGTGAGCGGGCGGAGAGGAGGGGTGAGACCAGAGAGGACAAGAAGCGGGCGGTGGGGCAGGGCTGCTGGTGGGGCGCAAACCTCTTCAGAGGGGCGAGTAACCGGTGAGAACAGCGTAGTGTTGCCGTACCGGCTGTGGGCTGGCTGGGCGCGTGGCCGTGGGAGAAGCTGTCCCGAGGCTCCCTGTCAGCACCTGGGACGTCAGGTCCCAGTGAGGACACCCGTGGGGTGGGGAGTCATCTGCACAGGGCCAGGGCTGCCACCGCTGCCTTCCTTCACAAAACTTGGGCTGGGCACCGCGCTCCCCGTCCCCCGACAGCCTTTGCTGCGCTCCTGCCTTGTCACCTCTGCCACCCCATCTCCTCCAGCCTCCTCCTCCCCGCTTGGTCCCCCTTGTCTCCTAACCCTCCTCCTGCAGGTCTCCACGTTGGAGACCCCGCTGTCCTCTCCCTGCAGACCTGAAGCTGGAGATGGGTTTTCTTCTGTTTTGCTGTTTGAGCTGTGTTTGTGTCTTTGCATGAGTCTCCTTTCCAGCTGATTCCGGTTTGGAGCTAGGTTAAACTGTGCAAAATACTGTTTAAAAGAAAAAAAAAAAAAGGAACTTGTCAAGATGCATTTGTTAGATCACGTTTAAAATGAAATAGAATTGAAGGTAGTTTTTGTCCAAAGAAGGGGGGGCTGAAAAGCCGTCAAGCCGCAGGAGAAAGCCCCTCCTTTGTTGTCCTCCTGACATTGAAGTGTAATTTTTCATGGTTATTTGGACTGGAAAATGGGGGGAAAGGGAGAGATGGGCTTGCGATTATTTCCCATAAATGACAACACAATCACATCACGCTCCACTACAAACATGCTCAAGGAATTTGCCTTTTTTTTTTACATTTCATGTGTGAAAATAACAGCAACCTTTCTAGTTCTGCTGAAATTCAAGGGGGCAAATCCCTGTTGGGTTCCGTTGACTTAAAATTTAGCCCAGTTTACAACAAAAATGGACAGCCTTGTTCCCAGGGACAGGGAGAGGTCGGTGCCGTCTCAGGGAAGGGGTTCTTGGGCTTCTGTCCCTTCGCGTGGAGATACCTGCGTCCTCCAGAGGTACCTCTAGTGACAGCCACGGCGCTGCCGAAGCCCTTGGAAGATGTGTGAGGAACTGACAGTGCGAGGAGCCCTGAGCGCACGTAACGATGCTGCCCGAATCCCCAGCTCTGTCTTCCTTTGCTGGATAAACCCGGCCTCCGTTGGTGAGATGGGACCAGCTCCCAGCTGGCTTGTTCATGCAGAGCCGTTTTCTGATAACGCTGTTTTCTGCGGGGCAAGGCTCTGCCCAGCCTTCCAGGGAGGTGGAGGCTTCCAGAGCAGTCAGGGCCCTTCCCAAGCTCGTTCCCTGCGCGCCTGAGATCCGGGCCCGCTAAAGCAGATGGGACTCCTGCACCCATGAAGCTGACAGCATTGATGGTGCGCTGCCACACAGGCGGGCTTCAACTCTTGGTGCCCCGCTCTTCTCTTTCTTTAAAAAAGAGGGTGGCAGGTTTCACGACCACTGGCTTGTCTTATTTTAGAACAGAAATTGGTTTTTCTTCTAATTATCATGTTGTGATGACATTATTCTCTTCCCTAGTGCTGCTACATTTTGTTACCGAAAGCACAAAGCCAAAGGTTGCCTGGTTTCATCAGTCCTCCCCGCCTGCCCCCCGACTGTGGGCACTTCTCAGCCGTGTGGGGCCTCTGGCTGGCGCTGGTGAGCCAGATAAAGTGACCCAACTGTATTGGTAAAAGCATTCATATTTAAGAAGAAAAGATGTTGACGTCTGGCAGAGGGTCGTCTGATTTCTGTTGAGCAAGAAGCTTGTTTGGGAGATAACTGGAGACCTGGATGCTGTTGTAGGGTTTTCTGATCTCTTCGGGGAAACTGGCCAAAAATTCTGATTTTTTTTTTTTTTTGCTTTGAAGCAGAAAGCAAAGGAATAGGAGCTAAAAGTTCACAAACAGTTCTTTTGCTGTTGAATTTCGTGTTTTATTTATCTGAACGCTTGCCTCTATAGTTAACTGCACAAAAGTCAGATAAACTTTCCCTGCCTTGAGAAGATAGACAACTGAGGATGGCTTTATCAGCTGGGGGCATGTTTGTAGTCAGCATTTTCTTTTTTTGTCAATGAAAGCAGCACAGATACGCTCTGACCATGCTCTGAAACGGGGCCATCTTGGAAGTAAGTGTCGTTAATCCAAGATACATGTAGGATTATTAACGTTTTTCTGCAGCCTTTTGTGAGACGGTAGGACTCGCCCGTCAGCTTTCACATCAGGGCTGGAGCTCGTGGCATTTCTCTCATAACCTGTGCCTGGTGTTTTCTTTTCAGTGCTTGGAGTCCTGCTTTTCCTTTTAGGAAAATGATAGGAATAAACAAGTTTATGTAGAACAATCCAGTTAGGAGCTAGCACAGAGCGTGTTTGTGCATATGTACGCATCCTGAATCTGAGCTGGAAGGGCAGTGGCTGCCTGGTAGCCAGGGTTATCTTGGGAGACGTGCCCCAGACGAGCTGGAGCTGGGTGCGAAATACAAGACGGCAGAAGAACCTCTGAAAATGGATTTACCTACATTTCCATGTGGATGGATTGTCTCATCTTCAAATGCAAATAGTCTGCAAGTCAGGGAGAGGTGGAAAACTTTTTTTTTTGTGTTGGGCTGGTCACAAACAAATAGTCAAATTGTTTCCAGGGTGTTGCTCTGTGTCCTGACCCTTGCCGGCTTCTCTTCTTCCACAAAACTGTTCAAGGCTCTGCTCTCACTCAGATTTCAGCAAGTCGAAGAGCGGGCAGTGGTGGGGTTTGCCATCGCCCCGTTCCATTGTGGGCCACCAACAGCTTCAGCAGCACACGTGGCTGCTCACCTGCAGCCCTGTGCGCCAGAACACATCCCCTGGCAGGGGGAGTGTTGGGAAATACAAGGAGGGGGTGGGGGGTGGGGATCAAAAGACAAACCACTCTTGTTCCTCTGGCTTGGGAAGCTTTGTGTGCCCCGAACAAGAACGTGCTGCTGGCTGTGGGACTGGAGCCCAACAGCACCCACGACCATCGCCGACAGTCCAGAGACGCCGCAGCCTTTCGAGCGGCCGGTGGGAGCGGGCATAGATGTGCGCTGCTGCTGCAGCAGAGGTTTGGCTGTGGCCGGGGCCGTGCCCTGCCTCCTGCTAAAGCTTCTGCGGGATGCCCGGTGCAGGGTTCTGCTTTGGGCCCTGCGGGGAGATGCCGCCTCGTGCGCGGGGCAGCAGCAGGTCGGCCGGGCTCCGGGGAAGCGTGCGTCCTTCTGCGCCGGGGGCACTGGGTGACGTTAGACCTCCCGCCTGGGCTCTGCGTTTGCTCTGTTCCCACAGCCCAGTGCCCTGGCCAATGGGCACGGTGCGAGGTGGGAACACGCTCCCCATGCCTCTTCCCCATCGGGATGAGCTGGGGGTGAGCGACCGTTTCTGAGTCAGCGTTGTAATCCCATGTGGGCACAGTTTTGGGGACAGCTGAACAAAAGCTGCTGTTAGGACAAGCAGCGCCAGACCGTGCCCAGCGTCCCTGGCACAGCTCGGGGGCGGCTGAGCTCCTTGTGGGCTTCCCAGTGTCTGGGAGGGCATCAACCCTCCATGGACCACCTGAAGCCCCTCCTGTTTCTGTGAGGAGCCAAGCCACGGCGCATCTCCTCTCAAGGCCCTGGGACCTCACGTTTAAACTAGCTTAAAGCAGTTGAACTTCTGAAACACGCTGGGCCGCAGCCCGGTGGTGTGACCCCGGCGTCAGCGGGGGAAGCTGCCCCTCGCCAGCCAGCAGCTCTCAGGGAGCAGCACGGCGGTGCCGGCACGCGTGTCGCTGCATGTGCAGCTGACTGCACATAGGCCATCGCTGTCACCTCTCCTGACAGCGTCAGCTTGCAGAAGTCAGCCAGGTCTCAATCCTGTCTTTCTACGGGCTTTTTTGGCCGCTTATCCTGAAAAAGGGAGCATCAGGGATTCTTTTTGTTTCAAGGGAGAGACCCTGTGTACAATTAAAACTTGTTTCTGGTAAACCTCATTCCAGGAAAGATGAGCTTTTAACAAAAGGCTTTTGACAGCTGCAGGGTATTTCATTTTTTTAATGCCAAATGAAAAATCAATACATTTTTCTAGGTTATACATATTCAGAACAGGCTTGATATTTCCATTATAATGGAAAATGGGTGTCTGCACATCTCGCCTGTCAGAGCTGCACCACCGCATTTTCCAAGCCACTGCTAAATATTTCAAACCTGATTTGATTGTGGTTCATGACAGCTAATGTTTCTCAGCTCTTGAGCCTGCCGGAGGGTGGGGAGGCCAGCACACGCTCTTTCTCTCCCATCCCTACATTTCTGCCACCCCCGAAATGCCCCTTATCCCTTCAGATAAGAGATCTGGTTTTGTTAAGGAAAATCCAGCTGGGAGAAGGAGAGGTGAGATGTCTCGGGCTATTCAAGCTGGCCTGGATCCAGTCGGGATTTGCGGACTTCTCCAACCCTCAAACTTTCTTGGTTTTGAGAGGGGCAGAAATGCAGCGGTGTGGTCCTGTGCGATGGCGTGCGGGGATTCAGGCACATTCTCAGTGTGTAACTGAGTCAGAGATTCCCTGACAATCTGGAGATGTCAGATACTCATGATTTTCCAGACTCTTCTCCCTCTCTTCTGCGCCCCCCCCCCGCCCAAGTGAATGTTTTAATTTTAAATTAAAAGGAAATGCCACTGTCTAAAATGATTTATTCATGAAGGAAGAAAAGACTCTTCCTAGGATTTTGCACAGGGCAGATTTCGTACTGTGGAAGACCATACTCCTTGGACTCCGGGTGCCCCATGGTTACAGTTGCTTGTTCTTGGTATTGATCTGAACCCAGCGGTTGGAAAATTCCTTTAATAAAATTTATTAATAAAGCATCATGGCCTCGTGCATGGCACTGGCACGGGAGCTGCTCAGGAGGGCTGTGTCCTACGGGGCTCTGCGGACGTTAAGTAAAAGACAGTGGTCAGCTCTGCTCGAACGTGGCACGGGAACAACGTGACACCAGGATTTGCAGACAATTAAAATGGAAGCTCAAAAGCTCCTTGTTGCATGTGCAGCGGATTGAGGAGAGAAGCAGACCTTTCCGTGCCAGATGTGATGCTGGTCTTGTCCTCTCAGAAGGATGCCCCAAAGAAATGCAGGAGCAGAGATGGCTGGGTGCTATTTGCACATGCATTTGCTACCCAGACCTGCCATCGCGACTCGGCAGCTGCAGAGCTGTCATCGGAGAGAGTGGGTGCAAATCTTTCGGGAGCAGGAGCTCTGCTGCATTTTATTTTCAGTGGTGGAGGATCTCATGGTTAGAAGGTGGGTCAGATCACATGCTCGTGCCCTGCGTGCAGCCTGTTGGAGGCTGGTGCTCGGTGGTTCAAAGCCCTCTGCAGTGCGCGTAGCCAGCTGAGGAGTGGTGGGGCTGAGGACGCTCTCCCAACCGTCCCTGGGGTCAGCTTAAGCACTGGCGAGACAAATTAGGCTGAGTGTAGTAAGCAGAGTTGCTTCCAGCCTTCCAAAAAAAGTCTGCTGGAAGAGGATCACAAGGCAGCCAGGAGTTAACGCTTCCCCTTCCCCGAGTCTCTGCACCAGGCGGCTGCATCCCGGGGGTCCGTGGGCTCAGGGAGCCCCCGGGGTGTGCCGGGGAGAGGAGCAGGAGGATTGTCCTCGGCAAAGCACTGGGAGGAAGGAGCCAAGTAAGGATGGTACCAGGGGCTTTCCCAGCTGATTCGGAGCCTCCCTGGGCAGATGCATCTTGTACTCTGTTCCTCTCCTGTCCTGCTTTAAAAAAATACTCTTCAGAAAAAATCAGCTCAGACCGGAGGGGGGAGGAGAAGGGTTTGAAGCCTGCGTACGCTTTGTGCAGCCTGCCTGCCCGGCACAGAGGCGTCTGAGCCAAGGAGGCAAATCTTGTGCTCGGGGAGAAGCCGTTTCCAGGGATGGGGCTCGGGGGGTGCTGGGTGCCAGCGGCTGCCGGGGGGGCTCGGCCGGGGCTGGCGGTGGGACAGGCTGTGCCTGCGAGCACAAGAGGCCAGAGGATTTGCCGTTTGTAGCCTTGTTTTTTAATCATTTTCTACCGTTATTGGTATTCATAGCTCACATTTTTCCGGTTACTGTCAGCCTGGGCTTTCATCCATTTTAAAGAGCTATTTTTTCCCTTGTTGATGATGATGATGGTATAAAGACAGATGGTGTAACTGCTTATGAATGTCCTATTTTATTCCCCTCGAACCAGACAGCGCGCTTGAAGCCGTGTATTATTTCCACATGCTCAGGTTAGAGCCCAGACAGCGTCTGAGCGCGGCCGCCGGCTCGCCCTTCCTCTTCCTCCCATGCCGATGCTGACACCTCCGGGTCGCAGCCGGGAGTGCCGGGCGCCGGGCGGCCTTTGTTGTGCTGCGGGGCCGCGGGGGGGCTGCGGGGCCGCGGGGGGCGATGGGGCCGGGGGGGCGATGGGGCCGGGGGGGCGGCTCCGGCCGGGCCGGGGAGCTGGCCCCAGGGGAGCTCCCGAGCCGGCAGAGAGAGGTTAAAATGAAGATCTGAATGAAATAACAGGCACCTCTTAATGAAGGGTTTTAATAACACCGGCTGAAATCTGCTAGCTGTCTCGCCCTGCGTGACAGGGAGGTGGTTTGGGGAGTGTGATTTGTTGGGGATTTTTCCCCAGGGTGGGAAAAATTTTGGAATTTTAATTTCTGAAACATGAATCCAGCTGCTGGTTTCACAGCCCTTCTTGCCTTCCCTCCAGCCTTTCTTGCCTTCTCTCCGCACTCCTCTCACCCCTGTGTCAGTAATTTGGATCCTCCTATGAATTCGGTGCCTTTGCCCAGCAACGCCACCCATCACACCTCTCACTCGGGGGTCCTCTTTTCCCAGGCAAAGACCGCTGGGATCCCTGCAGCTCTCAAGAGTGTCCAGCCTTTAAAAGAGTGAAAGAGGGGTAGAGTATAAATCACAGTGCTTCCACTTAGTATCAGTGCTCATCTCTGGATGCTTTTACAAGTTCCTCCCTGATTTAAGTTGTCACATTCTCAAAGGGCACTGCTGAGTATCTGCAATCTCCTAATATATATTTTTAATCCTGATTTCTACCTCTGTCTCTGTTAGGGGGAGGGTGGGGAGGGTGCTTTAACTGGTTAGGTAGTTCAGATAAAACCTTAGGGTAGCCTAGGATTTACCGTGACCAGATAATGCAAGTTAAAATTATGAACTATCCTTGCCTAAAAGAGGATATAATGGCTTAAAAATACCCTTTCTTCCCAGTGTTGATGTAGCCCTCCTCCATTACCTGGTAGCTGTCTTGCTGCACGCGCTATACATAAATACCCAAGATATTAGATGATAATGTAGCTGTTATACCCTGGAGTAAGAGGTCTGGCAGCTGCAGCTATCTCGCTCCCAGTATCCCACCTGATGAGGGTGCCTCTGCGTGGAGCTGCACTGTGCCGTGTCGACATGCTCCGTGCTGCCGGCCTCGGCACACCGGTGCTTTGGTTAACGGGTGGGGCACTGGCACTTTGTGTTTTGTTCCGAGCTTTCAGTGCTTCACTTCACTGAGAATTTTTTCGCCTTAATGGTTTTGCACCTGTATGATCCTGCCTGTGTGCTCAAACTCTTCCCGTGACTGGGATGAAAATAAGGCCCTCCAGCAGCTTCCTCCCATGCTTTGTGTCAGGGCCATGTCTGCAGAAGACAGTGCTGCTCCTTGCTTTGTCTGAGCAGAAGTGAGCGGTGGTATTTCTGCGGTGATCTTGGGGGCCTCAAGGACCAGGGTCAGTGCTTCATGGTGCCGTTCGGTCCGAAGAGCTTGAGATGGGGATGAGGAAGAAGGCTGAGGCTAAAGGTGCTGGAGGCTCTGGTCAGTCCGTGACACTTCCCTAATCGATAGCATAGTTGGGTAGAATCTTCTCATACCAGGCAAGTGTTTTACTGTATGTCACGCTGCAGGGGACATCAGTAGCTATAAGTGGTAGAAGTGGGTGAGATGCTTCATTTCGTCTTGATCTCTCACTTTTTTGCTCTGTAGTTTCTTTCTTCACCAGTTGGCGGGTAGTGTTGGGAGAATGCTGGGTGACATTGAGATCTGCCACTCAACACTTGTGCTGCAGTGTTGGGTGTTCCTCTTGCTCAATGGCAGTTACTTGCTCTTCTGTTTTGACTTCCATTTTTACTTTCTGCTTCTCTTGTTTCAGAAGAATCCATTGAAGATGTGGAAGGGCCCAATGAAACAGCTGGTGATGCTGAAGAGCCTGCCAAGGAGCAAGAGAGTGGCGGGGACAAGGACCAGGGTAAATGGACAGGTGGGTTTTGGTTCATCTTTTTTGTTTAAATCCAGGCAAGGAAAGTGGGAAGAGCAGCAGTCTACAAAACTCTTTCCTTAAATGACCACACAATGCAGCACTGTTGGTATGACATAAGTGTTGCCCTCTGTGAAGTCTTCGGGTGTGCTCATTAAACACTCGCGTAGTTTGAGCCGTGGCTGGTCATGCGTCCCCCTCCCCAGCCCCAGGCTCACGCCGGGGCAGTGGGTTGGACCTTCTCTGCTCTCGGTGGTGCTGGACCTGACCCGGGCAGTGGGAATCAGCATCTGGGAGGGGAGGAGGGGACTGCCCCTTCTGGCAGCAGCCAGCACTTAGGGTGGATTAAGCATATCGTGAAACCCCACTGTACGTTGTTAAGACTTGAGAGACTGTTAGCCTGCTTTTTCATCACGGTCCTGGCTCTGGCAGCAAGATTTTGCTGCAGAAAGGCAGATCAGAGAGGCAGACCCTGTGCTTGTGCTCTGTTAACTGCTCCGTTTCTGCTGGAGCCATGACATCCTGAAACGGAAACTGCAGATGCGCAACAATACTTAGGTTGTTTCAGTGAAATCCGAAAGGTTTCTCTTTGCAAAGTCCTTAGGTGGATTACTTATGAAGGTATTAGGTTACTCTGTCTTTCCCAGAAGATGGTTGCTGTCTTGCAGAGGTGAGTGGGAGGAATCCTTTAAATATTCCTTGCCTTTGAGCAGCAAGCAGCTGCAAGATCATCCTCCTCTGGAGAGGGCCTTTCCCCTCCTCAGCTGGCACTTGCTGACCGCTTCAGCGGAGGTGTGAAAGCGGAGGCACTGGAAACGGCACTCATTTTCCTTGACCCAGGAGGGAGCAGTTCCGACTGGCCATTCCTGTTTCTGCATGGTAGCGCAGTCGGTTTGCAGGCTTACGGTTGCAAAACTCCTGCCTCTCTCAGTCTGCACAGAGACCTTTCTTCCAGGCAGCCTTCTCCTGCCGTGTTTGTGGTTGCCTCTTAGTGAGCCGCAGCCAAAGAGACACTTCAGCTTACCCAGTCTTCAAAAGGATGAAATGTGGTCTTTCGCTGCAATGCAGTTTTAATCTCAACCATTGGAAGATGCATCCAAACTGGTGAAGAAAGCAAGCTGTGCTTTAACGCTTGTTGAAGCTCCTGCTCTCAGTCTAGACTGTGCTCACAGAGGTTGCTCTGTACGGCGCTCCCCACCACAGACCATTCTTCAACCCAGAGATGCAGGTTTCACTTGGCTGTAGGTGATTTTTAGTCTCTTGTTGCATGGGCTTGTGTGATCCTAAGCAAAGATCACGCTTTGTGAAGTGTCACAGAAAGATTTAAGTATCGTATATTTATTATATCTCTTAAAGGGTGTGTAGGACCCTGTGCCCAAACCTGAAGCACTTACGAAAGTTGATCTATGTGAAAAGGAAAAATGAAGAACCTACTTTTTAAACCCTTTGCTGTCCAGAAACTCAAAATTTGGATAGCTTTATTTCTTCATCCTACCAGTGAAATTCCTAACCCATTTTTGGTATTTGTCAGTCAAACAGCAGATAAGAAATGGACAGCTTTGTTGAGTCTGCGAAGGACACCATGCAAAGGAGAATGCAGGCTACGTACGTAAGCCCACAGAGCTCTGGCCAAGCCTTGTCCAGAGCCATTGCAAGGCCGGAGATACAGCCCCAGCAAGATGTGTGCACCTGCTGTTGTTGAATTCAGGTCCTGCTTTCAAACATGTAACAACATTACCCTGAACTTTAAAGCAAAACCAATGTTATCCACTGTTTATGTACAGTGGATATGTAAAACAGGTACCACACCTCGGTCTTGTGTTGTTTCTGCTTTTGAGCCCCCTTGAGGAGCGTGGCTATGTTGCTGTGCCCTTCTGGGCCTCAGACGTGGAAAGGAGGGGAAGCTAGGTGAGGTTATTCATGACAACCACAGAAGAGCAGTGTCCGCATGTGCAGCAATATCAAAGCGCCACGGTCCAAATTGAAGCGTAACCAGGAAGGGAAGCGGTCAGCATCAAGGAAGCCCTCGCTTGTTGTAAGAGGAAACGGCAAGAAAAGAAGCTGGTCTGCAGCTGAGCCCAGGGGGAAGGCTATCAACCGTGATGTCAAGGAAGCTGAAGAGCATAAAGCCGCCTTTGCCCCATCTTCACGAAACAGACCGACTGCACGAGAGACCAGAGCAGCTTGTGCCAGCGGCGCTGCGGGGAGAGCTCGTCCTCCAACTGTGAAGGAACAGGCTGCAAAGTACTTAGTTAAGCTAAACGTTGTCGCATCGGTGACCTGCTGCTTCATACCGGGGTGTTTTGAGAAAGTGACTGAAGCATCCTCAGACCTGTCAGCTGCTCTCTCTTGTGAATTTACAGAAAGCAGGGGAGGTACCGTGAGGGGACAGACGTGGTGCTTATCTTTGACTAAAGGAGTAGCTGGGGAACCGCACACCTGCCAGCTCCGTTTGCCCCAGATTTTCCTGGGAATTGACCAAACAACTGTTTGTAAGTACTGACGGGAAGATAATGAGATGAGTAACAGTCGACACGGATTTGTCAAGAACAAATCATGTCAACACGACCCAATTTCCTTCTGTGTGAAGAAGGTCTTGTTTGCAGTCAGCAACTCGTATCTTCTCCTTAGGAAGACTTTTGACGCTGCTTTTCAGGACAGTCTCAAAACAAAGCTCAAGCATCATGGTGTAGGTGAAAATATTATGGAATTGGGTGTGTTTCTGCAGTGCTGTAAAGCTTCCTCTGGAAGATTGTGTCCATTTCTGAGCTTGGGGTGTCAAGAAAGTTGAGGAGAAATTTCAGGAAGCCCAAAAAGAGCGAATGACCCAGGAGAGAGCATGGTCTGCATAACATCTGCTGTGAGGAGAAAATGGACTGAACAGACTTATTTGACCCAAAAAGAGAAGACCAAAGTGGGGGGGACAAGATAAGTCATCTTGTGCATAAAATGCTTCTGAAAGGAAGGAAATAATTTGTTGTCCATGTCCAGGATATAGACAACAAGAAGTAATGGGCTTAAATTGAAGGGAGAAAGATTGAGGTTAGATAATAAATTAAAAAAAATTCTCCTGGTACAGCTTGTGAAGCACTGGAGTAGATTTTCTGGGAAGGTTCCTCAGAGGTCTTTCAAGAAGATTAGACGAGCTGCTGTCGGGAATGAAGTAGACACAGTTTATCCTGCTTTGGGTGGACCGGCTGACCTTTGGAGGTGCCTCTGAGCCCTGCAATTCCGTGGCAGTGGGAGATAGGTGAGAAAGAAGCGCAGGCTCAAAGCCAATAAATAGCGTGTTGAAGTGGAGGTTGATAGACCTGTTTTCTGTTCATCATGCTGCAATTTGATCATTACGTTCCTCAGCAATTTACTCACCTTTGGTGCCTCAGTTTCTTAACTGCGCGCTGGGTGATTATTTCTTCCACTTTCTTAAAGATTTGTGAGATCTCTAATGAAACGAGTGTGTCTCCCAAGCTCCCTCTGCACAGACGCGCGAGGGATGAGCCAGGGTTGTTTGACTGCTCTGCGGTACACACGTCCGCATGTGGCAGGCTGCACCGGAGTCAGTGTTTGCGCCGAAAGGAAAAAACTCTCTGTAAACATGTAAAAATGTCTCAGCTGGAACGCAAATTTATCGATTTGGTTTTTTATTTATTTTAAAACAGAATAATCTTAAGCAGAAACATTTTTTTTAGGTAATACTTTCCATTAAAATAGACGTGTGGAAAACTCCATCCCAAGTAAGGATTCATTTTACCTTGATGTTCACATACTTGTGATTTGTGGCTCTTAAAAGATTTCTGGAAAGCGTTCAGTGGGGCTCCCGCTGCCTCTGTTGCCCTCAGCTCCTAACAGGCAGCGGTGCTTCGCAGGCACTATCCCTCGTATGCGACCCCTAAACTCCTGCATGGAGAGAAAAGGGCCGATGCTCCCTGGTGCTAGACAGGACCTGTCTGCTTTCTCTTCTTCCTCTCTCCGGCAGTGGGATGAAGCAGCTCCCACGCGCCGTTCGGTGCAGCTCCCTCGTGCCGGAGCTGCCTCTGCCCTGTCTGCTTCTCCTTCTGCTCCAGAGCCGTCCAGCTCCGTGCTGGAGAAGGGAGATGCTCTTTGCCTGGTGGCTGAGCTTCAGAAATTAGCTCATCATGACTAACGTGAGACTTATCGCAAGCAAACCAGCAAGGAGGAAGGAAACAGCGGCTCTTCCCGACTCCATTTTTAAGGCAGGATGTAAATGATTAATATTCAACACATTGGTTTCCAGCTAAAGCCTGAATCAGACTGGGGTAGATCAGTACGAGACTTTTGAGATTTGAGGTGGGGCTTATATTTATTTTCTGACTAGAGAAAAGCACGTTGTCTGCAGTGACCCAGCTGTGAAAGAGACTTTCTTAATGCACTGTCAGCTGTATAGATGTAGAATATCAGATTTTTTTTCCACAAAAAAACAAGAAACAAATTCTACTTAAAATATAGATTGAAATGAAATATTTCTAGAGGACTAGCCTGAAGGGCTTTTATTTTTTTTAATGATTTTTTTTTTTTTTTTTAAGCCATGATGCTCACCTAACACAGAGCAATTAGTGCAATGGAGCGTCCCTGATTCGAATCCGTGGTAGATTGCTATTAAAGGAGGTATTAATGGGCTGCCGAGAGCTGGGAAATTGTTGCAGAAAAGTGTGTTTATGGAGTATGGTGCTGGCAGGCATGATTTCAATCGGATTTGACATGTTTAACATAAATGTATACTGCACAGCTCCTGCAGTTTATGAATAATTCCTACAGGCCCACTGCCTTTCTAATTACTGAAATTGAAAAAAACAGGTCAGGCACATCCTGACGGAAATCTATTACTGCCCCTCCCCCCTGCCGCTTTTTTCTGTTTTTTTAATATACGGCGTTTGTTGAGCACGTAATGGCTGGGGTATTCTGTGGACCACAGTAAAGACGAGGGCGAGAGCGGGCTGGGAGGAAGGGGATGAGGGGCGTGATGGAGCAGCTCTCGACCCTGGCTTCTGTGTGAAGGAAACCTAGGAGAGAGGATGGGAAAGCACGCTGTAGTTGTGCTTTTTTCATGAGGATTTACGAAGCACAAAAGGCTCCCGGGCGCCAGCTCAGGCCTAGGAAAAGAGCCGGGCCGGGTGCCTCGGTGCCATGGCTTCCCGGGGAGGCTGGGCTCAGAGCAGGGCACGCTCCTGGCTCCGGGGCAGCGTCCGCAGGTGCTGGGCTCCTGCTCTCTGTGGGGACAAAGGGGAGGCAATGGCCCGGCGGTGGCTCTGGGAGAACCCCAAAGGGCCATCGGGTTTCCCCAGGGCAGGCTGTGGGACCCTCCCCGGGCTCTGCCCGTTGGCTGGACTGGCCAGCCCCGGAGCATCCTGGTTGCCCTCTGCGCAGCACCCTGGCCTGGCTCGTGCAGGCTCGTCTCTCCTGGCCCCCTCCACTCCGCTGGGAATGTTGAGTCCAGCCACCTGCACGGCGTCTCTTTTTTGAACTTTCTGCTTATTCCTAGCGAAGTATTTCTACTCAAAAAAGCAGGACGTCCGGGAGCACGGAGGGGCCGTCTCAGTGGCACTGCTGGGTGAATTCCTGTGCTGCAGCAGAGCCCGTCCGACGGCTGCTTTGCTGTTTTCAGGTAGTTTTCACGCCTGTTCTTCGTCGAGCAGGTCTCTGCTGATGTCTCTGCGATCTCCACTCTCCATGTTCTCTCTTTCCTCACCTGTAGTTCTGCTGTGTGTGCCCAGCAGTGGTGGTGATCCTTTCTTGCTGGTTTTAAGGAGTTAATACAACTACTGTTGGTTAGGCCATCTCCCAGTCTCAACACATTGATTTTAATAAATTAGTTGGTATGGACTCTCGTGGTAGTTACTTGAAATATTTATTCAGTTGAATTGGACAGTAATATTCAGACAGATTGATAGCTGGCTCAAGAATCTGAAATAGGTAAATAAAAAAGACCATTGCTTGTTTCCTTTCAGCCACTTTGTAATTTAAAAAAACCCCAAGATTTCCCACGGTTCTAAAGATGGAATCTTAGGCACCATTGCTGGAAGAAAAGGTGCAGTGCTTTAGGGTACCACCTTGCAAAGGTGGGGTCACGCTGTGCACAAGATGGGGTGATGTTCTGCTTTCCTCGTCTTCTGCCAGGTGCAAGTCCCAGTTTAACTCAGAGTGGCAAAGAGGGAGCTGTCGCTCCCGGGGCCAGGAAGCCGCGCAGCTTCAGTCCAGGCCTTTTCTTTCAGGTACATTTGCCAGAGCGTTTTGCTACTCGTGTGCCAAGCTCAGCTTCTGCTGCGGTCGCTGCCACGTACGTGTCTGTGAGCTCCTGGTCCCAGCGTGCCGGCACGGCAGGGCCACCTGCAGCCACATTGCTCACCACCTCTCCTGCTCCCTGCCTCAGAGTCGGGATTCTCATGACCTTTGGGATTGATCTGTAACTTTGTGCCGTTGGTCCCATATCTCTTGCCCAGCCTGCGCGAGTCATTTTCTCTCCCCTGGAGCCTTCGCTCGTGGTTCCCACGGCAGCGCGGTGTTAGAGCAGGGTAGGTCCCAGGGCCTCCTCCAGGAGCCAGCAGGAGATGAGCTGACCTGCAGGGCCGCGGGAAGTTCTGTGGTGCTCGCGATGGCAAGCAAAGCGCTGCCTCCACGTGCCTCCTGTGCTGCCTGGCGTCTCACCGCAACGTGTTCTGGGTGCTTGGTGTTCGTACAGAGTGTGGCAGAAAAGTCTGGTGGTGGCTGGGGCTTCTGGGTACTTTAATACGAATACTTAATGATAATTCAGTTGTTCATACTCACTGCAGGCTTGAAGGTATGACACAGCATTAGAAAAACAAATTATTTGACCATTTCAGGGCCACATTTCTGAAAGGCAGCAATAAAGGCCTGGATACAAAAGCATGCTTGCAAATCTCTGTGTATTTACTTCTGTCTGTCATGCGATCATGTTAGTTATCAAATACAGAGTTGAAAAAAATACTGTAGAGCAACAGGCAATATACAGGCCTGTTAGCATGGCTACAACATCTTATTAGAACAAATGGTACCTTCAGGGAATAAGGAATGTAAACAGACAGTGTTTCGGTAAGAAACATTCAGCCATATATTACGAAGAGAGGAGGTAACAAGGGGGCAGCGCCGCAGCGGTGCTGGATGCCCAGCTGCCCTTTCGGGGCGGCCTGAGGGGGGCTCGCGCCGCTTTTGTGTCACCGCCGTCTCTCGGTGGAGTTCCCTTCTCAGAGTTACTCCTGCCGGATTAATACCTGGTGTGTGTTTGTGCGGGATAGCAACTGTCTGCCAGACAGGCTGAGACCAAAACTTTGTGTGCCGTTATTCTGGGCTCCGGAGCTGGGCCACAGAGCCTGTCCTGGCCTTACCCGTCACCCGTGGTGAAGGCTGCGCGAGCATGAGAACAGATAAAATAGTCCACTCCAGTTTCAAGATTTGGGGAGGAAAACCGCAGCCGTTTTAAGGATGCTCCTCCACAAGACCCGTGCAGGGGTGATGGCTGCTCTCGTGGCATTTCCAGCGGCATGGCTGTGCAGGCACCGCAGGCAGGTCAGTCTGGTCCAAGGGCTCGTGATGCTGAGTAATTGCTCCAAGAAAACGTCGGGGGAGGTTTGAGGAGGGAGGCACCACCAAATATGGAATTTTATTTTCCATCGGGCAGTGAAAACACAGTTCCCTGGTCCCGCTGAAAACTTTTTCCCAGGCTGGCTGCTGAACTGAGTGGGAAGGGATTTTTTTCAGTAGGCTGGGGGCGGGGAGGGTGTTGTTTTTTAAATCAATGGAGATAGCAGAAACCCCACTGTAAATTTCTAGGGCAAGTGGCAAGCTGGTTTACGGAATGCAGGGCGATGAGAACCTCTGGCTTACGGAAAGCAGCATGAATTAATAATCATTTAATTGGCTTCTCCATTATGTTGCTGGGTTGGGAGATGGAAGTTTAGATGAAGGGGCTGTCAGTGGTACTTTAGCTAAAAGAATGTGATGGCTGGGAGGCGGGGTGGTGACTCCCTTCCCACCAGGATGGAGAGCAGGCAGCTTTGGGGACCCTTGACGGTTTTGCCTCTGGACCTAGCAAAGGAAAGGATCCCCACCTCCAAGGAAACGTCCCATCTCACCTCTGAAATAACGCCTGGGAGGATTTCTCCTTCTCTGAAAAACAGAAGCTGCCAAGGAAGAGCGAGAAGACAAGTAGGTCTCCAAGAAGTGCTGTGGCAGGCCAGCACACCAGCAGCGCCATCCCGTTGGACTTGGCTTTCGGGTACATTTATTGAGAAAAACAGATTTTTCTCTAAGGTTGGCAAATCTAAGCTAGATCCATTTAGAGAGTCAAAATAATAAAAATACTAATTGATACATAGTCATACATCTTACTTTAAACCCAAATTCTTTTTTCTTTTCTGCAAGACCTGTACCCCTAGAGCGTGGTCTTGGACGTAGTTAGGGCACAGATGTTGTGCTTCACCTTCTCTGGTGCCCGGCTGGTGCTCGGGGCTAAGGCCCTTTTGACATTTTCGGCCAAGGACGTTTTTATCCCGTCCACTCCGTGCAGACGCAAAGGTCTTGCACAGCAGCCGGAGAGCTCCGCAGGCACACGCTGAGCTGCGTGTCCTCATTTCTCCAGGCAGAAAAGGAGCTCTTAATTCCTCTGATCTGTGATGTGGACTGAATGTGTCACTTCGTGTGTTTGGCTGTTTATCAACAATAAACTTCGGTCTCAGTGTTAAAATTCCCACTTGAGCTGTCAACTCAAAAAGGAACACTTAGAACAAATATTCAGTATGCGTTTTTCAGAACTGCAGCAAACCAGTTATTCTGGGGTCTGGACAATTAATAATAATTCTGGTTTTGAAGGATTAAAGTTCCGGGTTGGATCAAGTGCGTTTAATAAAATTGGGCACTTTGGAGATGGTAAGTAAAAGTAAATCTTAATTACCTTTTACTTTTCCCTAATTCTAAGCAGGCTGCCTCCCAGTAGAAGGGAAATAAGAAAATACCCTGTTGTGATTCCAGAGGCTATAGCTAGTGTTCAGGAGTTAGGGGGTAGTTGACAGTTGGGCTGCTGAACGTAGTCACTGCGTCTGAAAACATCATAGTGGTGAGCTACTAGAAGCGGTGCACAGTTAAGTTGGGGGCAAAGGGTGAGGGCCAGGCTTCCCCGCGTTCCTCGTGCCTCACTGTGCTGGCGTAGATCCCACTGCCAGTGGGGACACCAGGGGTTTTGTAAGTGTCTAGAGCTCACCTGGGTTTATTAATGCAATTGTGTAGGTATTTAATGGTTCTCACTCTTGTTGCCAAAACTGGAAGTGTTGGCATACTTTATTGGAAAGGTGACCCATATACGTGAGGAGAGGTTTCTTGTGGCAGCACTTGCCGGTAGTTTTGCAGAGCAGATGGCACCCGAAGGTTTGAAGTGTCAGTTGACAGATACAGAGCCTGGAGAGACCCTGCCTGGACCATGTAGGAGACACAACCACCATCCAGGGCAGAGAAGTCTAAGGGCACCCGAAGTTGTGGCTGGCACTGTCATCCCAGCCTGGTGCATGGCTGGAGCAGAGCTCGCATGGCTGCGTGACCGTGCTGGGAGACGTAGGGTCTCCAGACACTGTTCCCGACGCCTGAGTGCCTGATTGGGGCTGACACTTCAATGTCCAAGGTCACACCAGGGAGTGGACGATGTCAACAGCAATTAGCCTCCTTATCGGGGCCACTCGCGTCATACAAGGCTTGGGCAGGGCATTTTAAGGCAGGGTGGTCCTCCAGCCACCATGGTGCTGGCTCTTGGTGGTGGTCTCTGCCTCCCCAAACCCACCAGGAGGGACGGCTTCCCTCAGTGGAGGAGCAGTGCAGGCGGGTCCAGCGTGGTGCCATGTTTGTCATGCTCCGAGCACATTTTACTAGTAGGAAGTAAGGGAGACCACCTTTGGTCCTGTAGAATCTTTGATGGGGGGAGAATCCTGGGGGGAGTCTCGGGGTCAGCCACTGGATCAACCTGAGCAGCAGCCCATCGTTCTGCGCAGGAGGCAGAGCGGGATCTGCGTTGGTGTCTGTAAGTCAGCACTGACACCGCAGACTTGTTTTACACGAAGAAACTCTAGGTTTGCATGTTTTGATGGAGTTGGCAGCACAGTGAGGTCCTGTGGTTTTGGTTTCAGATACAGCCTGAACTTTACGACTGTGCACAGAGGCTGTGTGACCAGCCAGGGCTGAAATACCAGGCCTGCGGCAGGGCAGCGCTACAGGGAAGGAAATCACCTCTAAGCAGGCTTTGGCATGGCCAAGTCTACCGGGAGAAGTTTAGTAGCAGCAGAGCTCCTCCGATCTCTGCCTCCTCCTGACAGTATTGTTACCTGTTTGTTTCCCGCTCCTGGAAGTTATTTTGCATCTGTTTAGCAGAACGCGTAGAGGTGGGCGCTGGCAGGGAAGAAGGTTAGAAATGGCGATTGTATTTCTTACTGTGATGTGGTACCTTTCGAAATACCACTCATGCCAGTGAACGGGAGGATCTTGGAAAGGAAGGAGTTTACCTGGATCTTACTTTGACAGCATCTTCTGAAACAAGGAGCGGATACCAGTGGGTTCACAAAGAGAATAAGAGACAAGGGGAAGAGTATGGGGGGACCAGTCTAAGAATGCTACAGTGCCTTGTTAATCGGCAGCCGATCCATCATATTAAATATCCAGCTGTCATATATTACCTTTCAAGTGAAAATGAATAACTCCCATTAAGGGCGAAATGGGTTTGAAGTCGATTCGAGACAGATTAAAGTACTGTTATGAATGTGTGTTCGGGGAGGAGGAGACGGGGGCTGTGTATAATATACTTGTCCTTACAGTTTTTAAATAATAGATGTCCCACAAATTTATGTACTGCAGGCTGCCAGGGTTCGGGGGAGGGGTAAAGGTCAGGGATGTTCTTCTCGGAGCGCCGCAACTTGCGGAGTGTTTTGCTGTTGACTTCTGGGCTCATTTGCCTTTTTGTGTTTTGCTGCAATAAAATCGCCTTTCCTCAGCTTATTACAGTGTGAGAATGTCCGGGTCCCGTCCCAGTACTGGCTGTAGGCTGGGTCTCTGCCATCCTGATTTTGGTGGGACCACTTGCTGGGAAGTGCCCTCAGGTGCTCTTCCCCAAAGCACATGGGCTGAGCTGGCCGATACCATCCTGGCAACATGCTGCTGCTTCCAGCATGGAGTCCAAGGCAGTTGGGTTGACAGCCACAGCTTCCAGCCGTCTCCAAGGCAAACGTATTCCAGAGTGTTAATATGCAAAACGTCCTAGATGACCTAGGAGTATGATTTCTGTTTCTGGAGTCAGTCCAGCTTCTCGTGGAGATGACACGTTAGCCTTCACATCTGGCCAAGCATTTGTGTGTCCGATGTAAACACGGGACAAGACTCTCCTGCACCTAACAGGTTGTAAGCAGCCCGCAGAAATAGCTGAGATTTCTGATTACAACTATAAATGACATAGAATCATAGAATCATTTAGGTTGGAAAAGACCCTTGGGATCATCGAGTCCAACCATCATCTCCACTCTACAAAGTTCTCCCTTACACCATATCCCTTAACACCACATCTAAACGAGTCTTAAACACATCCAGGGATGGTGACTCCACCACCTCCTTGGGCAGCCTATTCCAGTGTCTGACCACTCTTTCTGGGAAGAATTTTTTCCTAATGTCCAGCCTTAACCTCCCCTGCTGCAGCTTGAAGCCATTCCCTCTTGTTCTATCACTAATTACCTGTGAGAAGAGACCAGCACCAACCTCTCTACAGTGTCCTTTCAAGTAGTTGTAGAGAGTGATGAGGTCTCCTCTCAGCCTCCTCTTCCTCAAACTAAACAGTCCCAGCTCCTTCAGTCGCTCCTCATAAGATTTATTCTCCAGGCCCTTCACCAGCTTCGTTGCCCTCCTCTGCACTCGCTCCAGCACCTCGATATCTCTCTCGTGTCGAGGTGCCAGAACTGGACACAATACTCCAGGTGTGGCCTCACCAGTGCTGAGTACAGGGGAACAATCACCTCCCTGCTTCTGCTGGTCACACTATTTCTAATACAAGCCAGGATGGCATTGGCTTTCTTGGCCACCTGGGCACACTGCTGGCTCATGTTCAGCCGCTTGTCAATTAGAACCCCCAGGTCCTTTTCCACTGGGCAGCTCTCCAGCCACACTGCCCCAAGCCTGTAGCGATGCGTGGGGTTGTTGTGGCCCAAGTGCAGGACCCAGCACTTGGCCTTGTTGAAGCACATGGTTCCCTTATTGTGGAATGTAATCAAGAATGAACTTTTTTTGGCCAGGCGTGCTTTGTAGGACATAAGTTAGTCTACAGACTCATCCTCTTCCAATTCCTAGGTATGTGTTTCAAGAAACAGCAGCAGAGTAAATGGAAATACTGTCTTTGTCCAACTTAAGCTTCTTTGGGGATGTCCTAATCTAAATCTCTTTTTGTTGCAGCACCAGCCACCCAGGCAGAGAAGGAGCTGACGGAGCCTCCAGCATCCTCTAAACGAATATCGTTTCCCAGCAGCTCTGAGTCGCCTCTCTCCTTTAAATGGTCAAAAACTTCAGAGGAGACCAAATCAGAGCAGGTAAGGAAGAAGAACCCAGCTTTTTGTGCATCTACAAGCAGGTAATTTGTTTCATATGTGCCAAAAGCAAAGAATAAAATAGGGGAAGGAGGATGAAAGGCGGTAACTGGTGGCAGGAGAAGGCATCGAATTATTAAAGTCTAGCTGTAAGGAAAGAGGAAAGCGGCAGCAGTAACAATTGCGTGATTCGTTTGTCTTGCTCCGCAGATGTATCAGTGTCCGTATTGCAAGTACAGTAACACAGACGTGAATCGACTGCGGGTGCACGCCATGACCCAGCACTCCGTGCAGCCCATGCTCCGCTGCCCGCTCTGCCAGGACATGCTGAACAACAAGATCCATCTGCAGCTGCACCTCACCCATCTGCACAGCGTGTCACCTGACTGTGTCGAGAAACTCATCATGACGGTAAGTGGCTGCGTAGTCAGGCACGTCCGCTGCCTTCCGAGCAAAGATGAAGAGTGAAGGCATGGCCTGACCTGCGCGGGCTGACCTTGCTGTAGTGGGCAGCTCCTTCGTCTGTCGGGGCTCTGTCATTTAGGTTTTTCCCATGTTTTGTCCCAGCATCTTGTCCATGCCTGAGCAGTGCGGAAACTGGCAACGTGGCAGTGTTGAGTAATTTCCCTGTGAAGAGATGAGAATAAATACCGTTTCCTTTAATTACTGAGGTCATTGCATGGGATTGCATTTTGCGCAGAAGCTTCTGGGAGGTGCAGTAGCTGTGTGCTCTGCTGCTCCCGTTGCAGAGAGAAAGTGCTCGAGTGTTGATGAGCACTTCCCAAGAAGGACAGCCAGGGTGATTAAGGTAGCATTACAGGAAATTAGATATCAGGTTTCTGCTTAAAATATGATTTTAAGAACCAATAGAGTAACTTCCCTTGGCGGCCTCATCTCATGGAAAGAAGACAGTCCTATTGTGCTGCCGATGTTCTTCGCTTCGCGCACTTAATGAGGATCATTGTTGTGGTTGTATGAGATCAGTTGGATCTGTTACTTCTGTGAGGAGTTGCTCCATCCAAAATTACAATGCTTTTGTTGTGTAACAATTCCCTTTTCTCAGGGTAACCTGAACGAGCAAGGGATATGCTGCCATTGGCCCAAGGGAGGTGCGACCTTATGGGACTGTTGAATACTAGAGCTACCGTTTCAAGTGCTGTTTTTAAGATGTTTTGAAATGCCTGGTTTTATATTAAAATCTAAGCCTGGGTGGTTAAAATTCTCTGAAGTGGGAAGTTAGCCACTGAAGTGTGGAGTGAGAGTTCGCCAGATAGAGTCAACTGTCTTCACGTAGAGCGCAAAACTTGTAACAACTCTGCTTCTCAAGCGGTTTGTCAAACAACATCGTGCCTGTGTACGGGTTGTGATTGCTATTGCAATATTCTGATGGGCAGCAGAAACGTCACATGGCAGATTGTGGTCCAGCACAGACGTGTTTGCACCAGGCTCTTGTTCTGCCCTGCATCCTTGTTTTAGCACCTCGCATGGGAATCCTCCTCCAGCACCGTCACTGAGGGATCGGCAGCTAGTGCTTGGTGAGAAGTGGTAGATTAACAGCGCGGTGTTCAGGTTCTCGTTTGTGGGACCGGGGTTTGTGCTCTGGCTTGCTTTACCCCAGAGCTGCTGACCCAGCGTCTCTCTCTGCTGCTGGCGTACACATGGAGTCGTGTGGCAGCTGCCGGACCTCTTCTGCACGACTTGTACGTGCTGCTGCGGTGCAGAAACACCCATAAAGGCTTACCCCACTCGCCAGCGCTCAGGCACTCGCTTCAATAAACAACATTTTGAGTCCCAGAATGTTTCTTTCATGAATTCGCTTTTCATAGGTTTCACATGAGTGCGCCTTTCCATTTGCTAGTGTCAGTTTAAGATACAGGTAGAATTAATAAGGCACGTTTTCAAAAACCCTTCTAAATTCACAAATGGGATGTATTGTCAGATTTCTACACTGTTATTTCTTTGGTATAATCTTCAAGGCAAGGTTGTGTCTGCATTTAAGAACTTGTCGCCAAGTATATAAAATAAGAGTTTATTTTGATTCCTGTCAGTTCTTTCTCTTTGTGATTTTTTTTCTTGCACCCCGTTTCTGCTTGTTTTCTCCATTTTTACCGATTCTTGATGGTGGAAGCAAATAATATCATGTTTGTCATAATGCTCATGTTCTTTATCAGCTCCCCTCCCATGACATCGTCTGAGCAAGCACGTGCAGCGTTGCTCAGCTTTTCTCTTACAGTTCTCCGGTCTTTTCTTTCTGTGACCCTCACAGTCCTCTTGTGGCTCCTTCTCAAATGCCTTTATGCTTTTTATCTTCCCCCTTTGCTTTACCAGCTACACCTCCTCTCACTTTTCTACTCTCTCTCTCAGCCCCGTCGGGCTCCTCAGGAGACGAAGGTGTGTCCTGCATCCTGGCAGGCTGCAAAGGCTTGTGGTGGCCATTGTGGGACCAGTGCTCCTGACCGCCTGTGAGAACCACGTCTGCCCCAAGTAGACGCTGCGTTGTAAAACCCATTAAAAATCCAGCCAGGCTGACAGGTCCCAGCACTCTCAGAATCACAAAATACAGAGAGGTAGGGAAAAAGAGCACCAGCGGTTCACTAGCCCTGTGAAGCTGGCCATGCCCACAGGCTCTAGCAGGGCGTAGCTCTGCTCCGCCGACCACTCGGCACCTGGGTCGAGGATCTGTCCTGTCACACTGACCTCGGTCTCTGTGACCTGCATCCATTTTGATTGATGGCACTTGAGTGTTTAAATACCTTCTGAGGACTTGAACGAATCTTATTAGCGTCTAACTAAATTGATGGAAGACATTTTGACCTTATAAGAGCAGTGAGCAGAAGCTGAGCCCCTTTCTTACACCAGCAAGTGCAACCAGTTTGCTAAGGGCGTCTGTTATGCTGGTGTGAAATGGTTCATTTCTGAGCTGGGCCGTTCACAGAACACACAGTCTGGAACGAGTGAGGTTGGGCTGGTCCATCCTCTCGGCCTGAGCAGGTCTGTGTCCTCCAGGATACAGGGAGTCTGGGTCCAGAGGAGGGCCACAAAGATGATCCGAGGGCTGGAGCCCCTCTACTGTGAGGACAGGCTGAGGCAGTTGGGGTTGTTCAGCCTGGAGAAGAGAAGGCTCCAGGGAGACCTTATAGCAGCCTTCCAGCACCTGAAGGGGGCTACAGGAAAGCTGGAGAGGGACCCTTTATCAGGGAGTGTAATGCTGGGCCAAGGGGTAACAGTTTCAAAGTGAAAGAGGGGAGATTTAGATTGGATATCAGGAAGAAATTCTTTACTGTGAGGGTGGTGAGCCCCTAGCCCAGGTTGCCCAGGGAGGTTGTGGCTGCCCCATCCCTGGAGGGGTTCAAGGCCAGGCTGGGTGAGGCTTTGAGCAGCCTGGTCTGGTGGGAGGTGTCCCTGCCCAGGGCAGTGGGGTGGCACTGGATGAACTCTAAGGTCCCTTCCAACCCGAACCATCCTGTGATTCTACGATTCTGCTGCAGAGCATAGGACTTCTGCTGAGAACCATGGAGAATGGCTTAGCCGTGAAGCTCATCCTCTTGCTTGTTTCTGGTCTTTACGCCTTGCCATTGCCACTGGCCCTGGGCAGCTGTTCCCTTTGGTACCCGGGGAGATGTCCAGGGAGGAAGATTGCCTCTCCTGCTTCAAGTCAAGTAGCGTGTGGATCAAGAAGGTGGTTGTTTTTTGCATTAAATGACAGATGTTTTGAGAAATCAGTATGGCTTGTGCGGAATGTGGCAGCATCAAAGGTTCCTAATTTTGCTCATTCTAGCTTGGATTCCCGACTCAGTCTGACGCGTGAATCGGGTCTTGGTGCCACCGCGAGGGAATTGCAGTCCAGTAAATGGGAGCCAGGTCCCTTTCGACACAGTGTCTTTGCGCTCGGCGTTTGGAGGAGGCTCCAGTTAATAATACCTTATCAGACGCCTTTCAGGAACCTGCAGTGTCTAATATGTCTGTTGCCGTGGTAACGGCTGCTTGCTTGTGCTCAGCATCTCAGAGCTGGCTGTTCCCTGCCCCGTCCTTTTCGTATCAGCGAGCAGCTGGGCCTGGCTGTCCCGCGGGACACCTGGGTCCTCCCCGCCGGCCCAGGCGCTGGGACAGGGGCTGGTGGGGCTGCACCCACGGGCTGAGGGGACAGGAGTGCATGCCACGTCCCTGCAAAGTGTCGGGGCCAGGGGCTCTCGCCAGCACCCCTGTCTCCACAGGGGGCTTCACTTCCACGCGGCCGGTGAACGGATGTGGCCAAGTTCATTTTACATGGCATTTCAGCCGCTGTAAGCAGGTCTAATCGCCATCTTTCCACATAACAGCGCCTCTGCTAATCTTGGGCCTGCACCGCTTCAGCAGAGAGCCCCTTAATGAGGGTGAAGTGCAGTTCGCCGGCACAGTCGATTGACAAGACTGATGGGCTCAAGCCGGGAGAAGGGACGGCTTCCCGAGAGCCTCCGGGAGCGGGGAGCTCTCCCTCCTCCCGCGGCCAGCTTTATCCTTCTGCACATTCCTCTCCCATCATTTCTGTTGTCAGTTTTCTAGTCCTCGGGTTTAGGGCGTCTTCCCAGTGTTTCAGACGTCTTTCCGTCTTTTTCTTTTCTCCCTTGCTCTAAGAGTAATTCTTGCCCGTCCCTGCCATCCTCACTTCTCCCTCTTGCCATCTATACATTTTTTACCTCTTTCCTATTGTCTTTTCTTATTGCTCTCTCCCTTCTGCTGTCATTCAATTTTTCTCTCTCCCTCCTTCTCGCCCCCTCTCACTCCCCCCTTTCCCTCTCACTCTGTGTCTCATTCTCCATCTCGGATGAAGGTAATGAAAATAATCGGGCTTCATTAATTCTGAGCCCTGTGAGATGATAGCCATTTGGAGCCATGTTTGCCAATTAGATGGTCTAAATTAGAAGTGACCTTGGTATACTGCCATCGCTTTGCCTCTCTGAGTCTAATGAAGCTTTTCACTCCAGCACCCTCTCTCTCTCTTTGTAATGGAAATTACCTCCTTTGTCTGGTTCGGGAACCTTGCATTGCATGTGTATTTCCCCCTGGTTGCATGGACATAGGGATAGTAATGTATCTCCTCAGACCCCTTCTAGAGGTTTTCTTTTCAAAGCCGCATGATTTCAGCATTTTGGGGCATTTACGGAGGAGCTGCATAGGCTGTCTGCACCGGCGGTCGCTCGGTCCGGAGGAAAGTCAGAGCAGGCAGATCCAGCGCGCAAGGGGAGCTCACTATTCACGCTATCCAAGATTAATTTTTTGGACGTGCCAAGAATATGCTTGTGTCACGCTGCCGGGGCCAGCGCGGGAGGGGTGTTACAGCTCTCAGCCTCCGGCCCGCGCTGATAAGCGGCTCTGCAGTTCATCATCTTAAAGATCTGGTGGTCCAGTAGTGGCAGGAGCCACACTTGTCACTCCTGTAGGTTGTCACCGGTGAGGAGTGGACCCACAGGTTGTTCTCCAGACCGGTGACAGGTCTGTAGGTGTCGGTGTGTGCAATCCGCTGAGGATGCTTGTGGGGCGGGGAGGCAGGAGATGTGGTGTGACAACCCTCAGGTTTTTGTAACAGTCACTCACAGGGCCACATTGTCCGTAGAAAAGGCCATCAAATTGGGGTGCCCACCCATGTCAGTGGATCTCACCATCATAAAGAAATTTTGTCTGCTTAAGGGGATGTGAATTTCATCCCAAAGGGAGGGTCCTTGGAAGCAGAGAGGCTTGGCCCTACAACTTTCCGTCTCCTAAGGCAGGTAATTGGCCTCTGTGCTGTCTGATCTAGAGGAAAGTTCTCCGGCCAGCGTTCCCATCTCCAGTACAGACCACAGGGGAGATGTTTCACAGTGGGGAGCAGGAGGGGCTGCCACAGTCTCCGTCCTGAACTTACCTCTCCTTTGCTCTTTACCCAAGAGTTCCTGAGTGGGACAGGGACCAGGACAGGGCGGTCAGAGCGAAGGCTGCACCCTGAGTGCCTCCCCCACCATTAGGGTTTTCCAAATGTTCACGGAGACACTGACCTCTAGTCATTGAAGTACGGATAAACAGAACCTGATCCACGTATTGGTATCCAAACTCCAGGCTGTCGGAAAGAGCGGGTGGGAGTGAGCTGCCGATCCCTCCCCACCTCCCAGTTTCATTGGGACAGAAAGGTCAAGAGCAACATGTGTTGAGGGGACCATTTGCCTTCTGGGTGGTAAGGTTGCTCTCCAAAGCAGACCAGGTCTCCAGAGGAGACCTTGGATGTAGGAGCAGCAGGGGGATAGGCTCTCTCAGGGCTGTGCGTGGAGGTGGATCTGGTGTGACAGAGAGTGGTGTTTCCAAGCTGGAAGGCTTTGCTGGTGGCTTGTGGACCAGAAGATCATGGCTGCAGCTGTGAAGGGGATTCAGTTTAATGTTAGAGCAAAACAAGTATGTACAGGAGGAGGAAAGCAAGAAGACACATCACACGTGGTGGAGTTACATCTGTAGGATTGTTTTTTTGATAACGGTTCACATTGACTGACATGTTGCCATTGTGAAACAATTGGTGCTCAAGAGACATTTAAACAGGGAGCCGGAGTTATTGAGCAGAGCGGAGGGTCGGTGCCAGGATTACATGCCAGGTATTGCCTGCTCAGGTGAGAGGGAGGTAGAGAGCATTTAACAACCGCATGCTGTCGCACAGGTCTGTGCTCGAGATAAACACCTTCCTCTCTATCACCGTAACAGTTAATGCCATTTAAATACATCTGAAGTACAAAACGCCGTGTCATAGAGCACCGCTCCTTGTTTATCTGCTGGGTGGCCGTGGCCTACTAAACCTTCCTGCCCCCTTCGTACTCCCACTATTTGTTTATATTAAAAGCAGCTGCAGCTTGCGAGGCGTTTTCTGCACGTACGAGGAAATGGTATATCCTTGGACGGGTTTGCAGTGTAAAAGGACAAATAGTTCAAAATGGGCACTCTGGAATTCAGTCATGCAAAATGATTTGAGACGTGCAGCCTGTTTCCACTATTTTCATCTTTGCAACCTGCTCAGGGCTGGTCCGTGGCGTGGGGATGAAGAGACAGAGCAGTCCTGCCCTGGAAAATGGCATTGGAAAAGGGCGGCACTTTCAGGAGAAACCTGAACGGTGCTAAACAGGTGGAGGACTGAAGCGGGTCCAGTTGCTGAAGCAAGACTAGTGCCTTGTTTTCAAGGTTGTGCTTCCCAGGGCCAGCCCTGCGTGGCTGTCTGGATTGCTTCAGTTTCCCTGCATCTATATCCAGAATTTCTAGTTTCCTGCACTTTTTCCCAAGATTTTTTCTGTTTTCCTTTTGGGATTTTGTGCCTGTAGCAATTTAATGTACCACATCTTTTTCTTTTTTTTTTTCCTCCCCCCCCCCTTTTTTTTCTTTTTTTTTTTATTGTGAAGGGAGGGGTAGAAGTAGGGTGAGAGCTGTGGCTGTGGAGATGCAGGTAGATAAAGGTAATTACTTAAACACATATAGGGCAGGACTTATTGGTTTGGAGACCCAGATTAAGATGCAGAGGAGCATGTGAGGTTGATGATTATATTTCGGGGAGAGTTAATTGACGGAAGGTGAAGGCAGACAAAGAACCGCTGCTTACTGCCTTCTTGAATCCCAATCAGGAATTATGATTAAAGACGCGGCGAGACAACAGAGGCCTGATGAATTGGTGTCTTTTTTTTTTCTTTTTTGCCGTCATTCACACTTGATTGACTTCAACCTTTCAAGTGCAAAAGTCTCTCTTTTCCATTATTATTCATAGCCATCTGAGTTTTTCTAATTAAAGTGTATGAAAACAATTACTGATCCGTCGTACTGAGTGTGGTAGTGGGGATGGCTGCCTTACTGTAATGCGTATAAAAAGCCCACAGTTTTCTATAATGATGTGCAGCTGAGGTGTTAGATAATTTTATTCTTTTTCTACTCTGTTGGGGTTTTTTTTAATTTCTCATGATTTATTTTTCATAATTCCTAAAGATCCTAGGAAGGCGCTCTCCCTGCTGATAAAGCTGGGAGGAACGGCGCCTTCTTGCCTTCCCTCCTTGGTGTCCCTGCTCGTCCACCTCCTCCAAGCCCGGCTACCGGGAATTAACCAGTGACCTTTCACGTCTCACGACCCACCACCCACAGCTATCAGATGCTCCCGCTTAGAATAAAAGGTGGAATGAATTTGGTGTGCTCAGCTTCCCTCCTGGTGATTTATCAGTGTCAGCTGCCTTTCCTGCAGACGTCTGTGGGACTCGGCGCTCACCTCCATGCACCGGCCATCCTGGTAAAGGGAGGGAGCTCAGCGTCCCTCCCTGGCGCGGTTCAGATGTCTGCAGCCACTCATGTGCAAACATTTGTTTTTGAGCTTTTTCATGGACTGTTTTTGCTTCCATTCACTTAATGAAGCCAAGGTCTAGTCTGTGTTTGCCTGGATTTGACATGTGTGGAGTTCAGGAAGATTTCGTGCCCTGCACATAGGTTTACCTTCAGCTTCACCACAGATTTGCTAATATCTCTTGCGGTTCCATTGGAGCCGTGTGGTCCTTGACTTTGCGGAAAGCAAGGTACACTGCATGCAGATAACAGCCTCACGCGCTCACCCTCTTCTGAAACCCAAGGTTCAAATGCCCTCTTAGTATCTGACAGAAGGATGGAGAGACTTGTTTTGCTTGGAAACGTGCGTGTCTAGGAGTGTTTATTTATGCCTCCCTTTCCCGGCAGTCAGAGGCTGGGAGCAGAAGCACCGCAAGCGTTGCAAGTCAGTGTGAGCTTCTGTTCCTTCAGGTACCATGGCCCTGGTGAAAGGGAGATGCTCCCTGAGCGTCAGCGAGGTGAAGCATGCAGCTGCTTGGAACTGTAGAGGTGTCTTTGCTTGCCACAGGCATCTAACCAGTGCTGGCAGCAGAGCACTGGAGTACGGGCATGGATGGTGACAGTGATACGGGTCTGTCTTCCTAGTTGCTGCTCTGGGGAGAAGGGCTATGGGGCAGCTTTTCAGGTGGTGTGAGGTATTGGCTCTGGCCGCTCAGAAGGGTATTTGTTGTTCTGTGTCTGATGCCAGCCACACGCAAACTGCTGGCGAGGCAGTTTGTATGTTCTGTGTGTGACCAGATGCACCCAAAGATGGGCGTATGCATGTGGCTCTTTCAAAGAGCATCTCTGGTTGAAGCATGCAAACGCTGCAGCTCTTTAAAAATGTTGGCGTTCAAGCACTGCCTTGGTTGTGATGGTGCAGGTTCTAGACAAACGCTTGAAGAGGGGCAAAGGGAACACATCAGTCAGAGCAAGGAAAGGGTTACCGAAAGCTTTTCATTTCACAAACAATTTGCTCTTTTTTGTCTTTCCTTATTCACCCTTTCCTTTGTCACCTCTCTCCTTATTTGTACTCTTCTTTCACATGCCCCTCCTTTTCCTGCATCGATACACTTTGAAAACAGTGCTGCAATGCTCCCTAGTTCAAGATTACAGTGTACTTTACGAGGTATGATTTAATTAGGGGCCTTATTATGTTTTCAGCAGCTTAAGGTGGGCCTTTCAACTTATCTACCTAATTGGTTGCACAAGAAGTTTCACAGCCCATGACAAAACATTGTCAGTGATCAAAGTCTGAATTCTACATAAAGGAAAAATATTAATAATAAGATTATTCTTCAAGTGTGCACTGCTAATTATGTCCAGAATGTAACTGTAGAAACACTTTTGACTGATGTGAGCTTTGTCTAATAAATATGAGTCTTCAGTGAGCTATGAAAAGTGACGCCTCTGACTTTACAGTACTGGTGTCTAATTTTGCCACTGAAGATGTTTAAAATATTTTCCTGTGTTTTTCTTCTCCCCACATCCCTCCCTCCCTGTCTCCAGGTGACAACACCTGAGGTGATGATGCCCAGCAGCATGTTTCTCCCAGCAGCTGCTCCAGAGAAAGACGGGAACTCCACCACAGAGGAACTGGGGAAGCAGCCTGGTGAGTGCAAGTCAATGAGGTCCACGGGTCCCACCACCTGGTCAGGGACAGTGTCTGGGGACATGTCTGCCTGAGTGAGCTCCATGTGCTCAGCTGTCTCCTGAGAATCACAGTCTAATGGTGCCCAGCAGGGCAGGTCAGAGCTGAGCACAGCTCACCACCCTGGCGATTCACGTGGAAATGGTGTTGAATCCCTGCGGAGGAGAAGACCAGATGTGAGCAGTGAAAAGCAAAGGTGCTAGAGAGCTGAGGGGATTGATAGAGAAATGCCAAAGGTTGCAGGTGCTGGCCACAGACTGTGCTACCACCTCTGCTGTGCTCGCTCTGCTGCCATCATAGCTCAAGTACGGACACTGGCCATACAGTTTGGGGAGCTTTGAGCTGCTGCGGTCCTTATCTGGCCCAAATCTCCTCAGCCTTTTTCATTGCCATGCTGTGTTGTGAAGGCATGGCTGTAAATCCATGGCTGTTTAGTCCTGGCTTTGTCATGTGATGTGAGAGCATCCCAAGAACATCGTTCTGCATGGGCAGAAGTGTCTGATCTCAAACCTGGCAGGAACGCAGTGCCGTTCCTCCTTCTGTGCCCTCCTGGAGGGTCTGTAAGGAATCTGGGAATGAAGACAGCCGTCATTTCCTTTCAGGCAGACAGCCCCGAGGCAGCGATGCTGGGGGGGGGCAGCACTGGCACAGCCAGGGTAGCTAATGCTGCCCTGGGCAATGGGATCCCTTTTTTACCCTCTACGCGTATCATGCCCTTTTCCAGCAGGACTGTGCTCTTAGACCCTGGAAGAGTGGCAGTGTTTGTTCCTTCTTCTCCCATCCTCCCTCACACAGCACCCTTTGAGCTGCTGCCAGCAGGACCTGAATTTCATTCCTGTTGTTTCTAGCTTTGGTAGGACCAAGACTCAAATACTACGTTCAGTTTGATGAACTTTCTTATTGGAAAATAGGCAGGACATCAAAGAAAAACAGCAAAGACAGACAGGTGGCTGAACGGCCTTCACTTAAAAGGAAGAATTAAAGGTGATAAATGCACTAAGGGAACGTGTGTGTGAATAATTTCCAGATATTCGAAGTGGGCAAGAAAGTAAATTGTGTAGGTTTATGCAATGGGGCGTGATAAGGGTAATGGGCTGGTATTAAAATAAATGAATGAAGATAGAGGGGAAATGTTAGACATACCTATCATCTTGCAGAGAAAAAACACGGATGTATTAGGGACAAAAAGAGGGCGTTGATCCACCTTCGTGTGCTGGTGTAATTTTCAGGTTTGCTGTGCTTTTGTTTTCGCAGACATCTCTGAGGACTCGGGAAAGAGTCTTTTGCCATCAGAAAGTGCAGAGCACAGCGGAGATCCCAAGCCCGTTCCCACCGATCAGAGCTCTGCCAGGGAGGACTCCGGCTTCCTCTGCTGGAAGAAGGGCTGCAACCAGGTGTTCAAGAGCTCGGCGGCCCTGCAGACACACTTCAATGAAGTTCACGCAAAGCGACCTCAACTGCCAGTGTCCGATCGCCACGTCTACAAGTACCGTTGTAACCAGTGCAGCCTGGCATTCAAAACCATTGAGAAGCTGCAGCTCCATTCCCAGTACCACGTCATCCGGGCGGCCACAATGTGCTGCCTCTGTCAGCGCAGCTTCCGAACTTTCCAGGCCCTGAAGAAGCACCTGGAAACCAGCCACCTGGAGCTGAGCGAGGCCGACATTCAGCAGCTGTACGGTGGTCTCTTGGTCAACGGGGACCTCCTCGCTATGGGCGATCCTTCGCTTGCGGAAGACCACACTATAATAGTTGAGGAAGATAAGGAGGAGGAGAGCGACTTGGAAGATAAGCAGAGCCCGACGGGTAGCGATTCAGGGTCAGTGCAAGAGGACTCTGGCTCAGAACCAAAACGGGCCTTACCCTTCAGGAAGGGCCCTAACTTCACTATGGAGAAATTCCTAGATCCGTCTCGCCCTTACAAGTGCACAGTCTGCAAGGAATCTTTCACGCAAAAGAACATTCTCCTGGTCCATTACAATTCAGTTTCTCATCTGCATAAACTGAAAAGAGCCCTCCAAGAGTCTGCTACTGGGCAGCCTGAACCTACCAGCAGCCCAGACAACAAACCTTTTAAGTGTAACACCTGCAACGTGGCCTACAGTCAGAGCTCGACCCTGGAGATCCACATGAGGTCTGTCCTGCACCAAACCAAGGCTCGCGCTGCCAAGCTGGAGGCGGCTGGGGGCAGTGGCAGTAGTAACGGAGCTGGCAACAGCAGCAGCAGCAGTCTCTCTTTGGGTTCATCCACGCCGAGTCCAGGGAGCGCTAGCAACAGTAATACTTTTACAACCACCAACACAAGTAATTCGGGCACAACTCCCATTCCCAGCCTGCTCAACCAGGTATCCAGTGACAATGTGGGAATTCCTCCTTTAGGTAACCCTGTAAGCACTAATATCTCCTCCCCTTCGGAGCCCAAAGAGGTAAACCGAAAGAAGCTGGCAGACATGATTGCATCCAGGCAGCAGCAGCAGCAGCAGCAGCAGCAGCAGCAGCAGCAGCAGCAGCAGCAGCAGCAGCAGCAGCAACAAGCTCAAACCTTGGCACAGGCCCAGGCCCAAGTCCAGGCCCACCTGCAGCAAGAACTGCAGCAGCAAGCGGCTCTCCTGCAGTCTCAGCTCTTCAACCCAGCACTTTTGCCACACTTTCCGATGACCACTGAGACCCTTCTGCAGCTTCAGCAACAGCAGCATCTTTTGTTTCCTTTCTACATCCCCAGTGCCGAGTTCCAGCTCAATCCAGAAGTTAGTTTGCCTGTCACCAGTGGTGCGCTGACATTGACTGGTACAGGTCCAACTTTGCTGGAGGACCTGAAGGCTCAAGTTCAGCTCCCTCAACAGAGCCACCCACAGCTCTTGCAGCAGCAGCAAGGTCAGCTGTCCCTGTCACAACCTCACTCCGTCCTTATACAGCAGAGCCAGCACCCTGAGAAGAAGAGTAAGTCCGTAGTGAAGGAGAAAGAAAAAGAAACCCCACGGGAAAGGGAAAGTGCAGAGAGGGGAGACAACAATGTAGCATCTAAGGAGTCTCTGCCTGATAACTTGAAGCCCAAAGAGAAGAAGGACTTTGTACCAGGCAGCAGTTCGGAGCCCTCCTTACTGCCTCCGCGTATTGCCTCTGATGCAAGAGGGAATGCCACAAAAGCCTTGCTGGAAAACTTTGGCTTTGAGCTTGTTATTCAGTACAACGAGAATAAGCAGAAGGTGCAGAAGAAAAATGGGAAGACAGAGCAAGGTGAGAACTTGGAAAAGCTTGAGTGTGATACATGCGGCAAGTTCTTTTCAAACATCCTTATCCTGAAGAGCCACCAAGAGCATGTTCACCAACATTACTTTCCCTTTAAGCAGTTAGAGAGATTTGCCAAACAATACAGAGAACACTATGACAAACTGTACCCACTACGGCCTCAGACCCCAGAGCCACCACCACCACCTCCACCGCCACCACCTCCACTCCCTCCAGCACCTCCTCAGCCAGCTTCTACTCCTACCATTCCTACTTCTGCGCCACCGATTACCTCTCCTACAATCGCACCAGCCCAGCCATCTGTGCCACTCACCCAGCTCTCCATGCCAATGGAGCTCCCCATCTTTTCACCACTTATGATGCAAACCATGCCACTACAAACGTTACCTGCTCAGCTGCCACCCCAGCTGGGTCCTGTAGACCCTCTGCCTGCAGACTTGGCCCAGTTGTACCAGCATCAGCTCAACCCTAGCCTTCTCCAGCAGCAGCAGAACAAGAGGCCACGGACACGGATCACCGACGACCAACTCAGAGTCCTTCGGCAGTATTTTGATATTAACAATTCCCCAAGTGAGGAACAGATCAAAGAGATGGCGGACAAATCTGGATTGCCCCAGAAAGTGATCAAGCACTGGTTCAGAAACACTCTTTTCAAAGAACGCCAGCGCAACAAGGATTCCCCATACAACTTCAGTAATCCTCCCATTACCAGCCTGGAAGAACTGAAGATAGACTCACGGCCTCCTTCTCCAGAACCTCAAAAGCAGGAGTACTGGGGAAGCAAGCGGTCCTCCCGGACACGCTTTACTGACTACCAACTCAGAGTCCTGCAGGACTTCTTTGATGCCAATGCTTATCCAAAGGATGATGAATTTGAGCAGCTTTCTAACTTGCTGAACCTCCCAACGCGGGTTATAGTGGTGTGGTTCCAGAATGCCCGTCAAAAAGCTAGGAAAAACTATGAGAATCAGGGAGAAGGCAAAGATGGGGAACGACGAGAGCTTACAAATGACAGGTATATTAGAACAAGCAACTTGAACTACCAATGCAAAAAGTGCAGTCTAGTCTTTCAACGCATTTTTGATCTCATTAAACACCAGAAAAAGCTCTGTTACAAAGATGAGGATGAGGATGGACAGGATGATAGCCAGAATGAAGACTCTATGGATGCAATGGAGCTCTTGACTCCAACCAGTTCCTCCTGCAGCACACCAATGCCCTCACAAGCTTACAGCACACCTACGTCTTCAGCCAATGCAACCTCCTCAGCTTTTCTGCAGCTCACAGCAGAGGCAGATGATTCCTCCACCTATAGTTCTAAAGTAGAAACTACAGATGAGAAACCAAAGCAGTCTGAACCTCCAAGTACACAGCAAAACCAAACTCAAGAGAAGCAAGTGCAACCAAAGCAAGAGTCTCAGCAGCAACAGGACCAAGGAGAACAAAAGACAAGTTCAGCACACCAAAAGATTTCACAGTTATCCTCCCCCTCTTCATTGCAACACCCACCTCCCCCTCCTCAGCCCCCTCAGTGCTCCTTGTCACAGTCAAGCCCAAGTCCATCTCAGCTCTCGCATCTCTCCCTCAAACCCATTCACACATCCACCCCTCAACAGCTGGCAAACCTACCTCCTCAGCTAATCCCATACCAGTGTGACCAGTGTAAGCTGGCATTTCCTTCCTTTGAGCATTGGCAGGAGCATCAGCAGCTTCATTTTCTGAGTGCACAGAACCAGTTTATCCACCCTCCATTCCTGGACAGAACGCTGGATATGCCATTCATGCTTTTTGATCCCAGTAATCCACTACTTGCGAGCCAACTGCTATCTGGAACATTACCACAGATTCCAGCAAGCTCAGCCACTTCGCCGTCAACTCCAACATCCACAATGAACACACTGAAGAGAAAGCTGGAGGAAAAGGCCAGTGCAAGCCCTGGAGAAAATGACAGTGGGACTGGAGGAGAAGAACCACAAAGGGATAAACGTCTAAGGACAACCATTACCCCAGAGCAGCTGGAAATTCTTTACCAGAAGTACTTGCTTGACTCCAACCCAACACGGAAAATGTTGGATCACATTGCACATGAAGTGGGCTTGAAGAAACGCGTGGTACAAGTTTGGTTTCAGAACACTCGTGCACGGGAACGGAAGGGGCAGTTCAGAGCTGTGGGGCCTGCTCAAGCCCATAGACGGTGTCCCTTCTGCCGCGCTCTCTTTAAAGCAAAGACAGCTCTTGAAGCTCATATCCGATCCCGTCACTGGCATGAGGCCAAGAGAGCTGGATACAACTTGACGTTGTCTGCTATGCTCTTAGATTGTGATGGGGGACTCCAAATGAAGGGAGACATCTTTGATGGAGCAAGCTTTTCACACATGCCACCAACTAGCAGTGATGGACAGAGTGTTCCTCTCTCCCCAGTGAACAAGAGCATGGAGCTGTCACCTCGAACTCTGCTGAGTCCATCCTCCATTAAGGTGGAAGGGATAGAAGACTTTGAGAGTCCCTCCATGTCCTCGGTCAATCTGAGCTTTGACCAAACAAAGCTGGACAACGATGACTGCTCTTCTGTCAACACTGCAATCACAGACACTACAACAGGAGATGAAGGGAACGCAGACAATGATAGCGCAACAGGGATTGCAACTGAAACCAAATCAGCATCGGGACCCAATGAAGGTCTGACAAAAGCTGCCATGATAGCAATGTCTGAATATGAAGATCGGCTGTCTTCTGGTCTGGTCAGCCCAGCTCCCAGCTTTTACAGCAAAGAGTACGATAATGAAGGTACTGTGGACTATAGTGAAACATCCAGCCTTGCAGACCCCTGCTCACCCAGCCCTGGTGCAAGTGGTTCAGCCAGCAAGTCTGGAGAGAGCGGGGATCGGCCCGGACAGAAACGCTTTCGCACTCAGATGACTAATCTCCAGCTAAAAGTTCTTAAGTCATGCTTTAATGACTACAGGACACCTACCATGCTGGAGTGTGAGGTCCTGGGCAATGACATTGGACTGCCAAAGAGAGTTGTTCAGGTCTGGTTCCAGAATGCTAGGGCAAAGGAAAAGAAGTCCAAACTCAGCATGGCCAAGCATTTTGGTATAAACCAAACAAGTTATGAGGGACCCAAAACAGAGTGCACTTTGTGTGGCATCAAGTACAGCGCTCGGCTGTCTGTACGTGACCATATCTTCTCTCAACAGCATATCTCCAAAGTTAAAGAAACCATTGGAAGCCAGTTGGATAAGGAAAAGGAGTATTTTGACCCAGCTACTGTACGTCAGTTGATGGCTCAGCAGGAGCTGGACCGGATCAAAAAAGCCAATGAGGTTCTTGGTCTGGCAGCTCAACAGCAGGGCATGTTTGATAACACCCCCCTGCAAGCTCTTAACCTTCCTGCTGCGTACCCAGCACTACAGGGCATCCCTCCAGTCTTGCTCCCAGGCCTCAACAGCCCGTCCTTACCAGGCTTCACTCCATCCAACACAGGTGGGTACGGGTGTTATCACACTGCTCAGAGACACAGCTTAACTTGACACATCTTTAGCACAAGGGGATGTTCCCTTCAGAATGACTGATAATAGGATACCCTTTAGTCGAGCATGTTTACTTGACAGCGAATAAGCAATAGGTATTTTATCTTTAATTCCTGAACTCGGGTTTTCTAGCAAAGTCTGAAATAGAGCAAGATCTAGACATGCTGCATATCTCTGTTCCGTTAGCACAGACTAAAAATTCTGAAGCACCTTCAGGGAAATGGAAAATAGCGGATTTATGAAACAGAACAGGAGAAGGACTAGTGTGCTAAATGCGTGGTTCATTATAGCTTTCCTTTCGTTATTAAGTTCAGTTGATGCAGTGCCATCCCAAGTTTTCAATAATTCTGAACTGTTTCTAGGGAAAAGTGTGATGTGCCTGGTATTGCTGGTGACAGAAACCTGGAGCAGCTTTATGTAACATCCCTACGGTGACCTCCAGGACAAATCCTGATGCAGCTGTGGATTGGGTTTTGAGCAATGGCTGGGCACAACGTGAAAGTACCTTCTCAACAAACAACAGTGTAGCCATGGGACAAATCTACTTTGTATTTTAATAAGATTTTTATTAACAATACTCCATAAAAATCAAATTTGGCATAGTCCTTTGGGTGACCTCATCCCGGATACTGAAATTTGTTTTTTGAGGATACTCCTTTCCCTTGTACCTGGGGGACAGTTGGAAAGCATAAGATGTGTAGCAAACGCTGGCAGTGAAAGGTGCTGCTCAGTAGACTAGCAGTGACCTAGAAAACTTGATCCAAGGGCCTTATTTCACCCCTGCTGCATCTGTGGCATCCCAGACACATGCCGGTGTCTGAGTTGCTGCTCATGACGGAGTAATTGATGTTCTCTAGAATTGCTTTCACTTGGCAGACTTCTCTGTTTACTTGTGATGAACCCTGTTGAAGTTGACTTTCACCAGGGCTGCTCTACGTTTACAGAGATATCCCAAGAACTGATTCCAGTGTCTTGTCTCAGCAACAGGCTGAGTCTGTCTCGGGCTGGAAAGCCCATGACACCGTTAACGCCTGGTAGGGTTACACCATATGCCACTGTGCACCTTTGTTTTCTACACGGCAGCAATACAGGTCTGCCACTATTAGACAGTGTCCAGAAACGGTAACTTTCTCTTACTGGACTGAACTAATTGGCTAATGATGAGTTATAATCCATGGTGTGAAGCCAAAATAGGGTCTGAGCATCTTCCTGGCTTCTTAATCAGAAACTGGAGTGCTATCAGTCTTCAAAAAGACTTTCTGATGCTTTTATTCAGCAAGCTGACTATGAAGTTCCTTTTCCAACAGATTGAAAAACTCAGTGCAGATGCTGCCAGGTAACATGGTGTTGTCATCTTAGTAAAATTGCCATCTTCTTTTGTCATGCAGGAGGTAAATCTTTGGATAAGCAAATGAAAGCCTTAGACAAAGGGATGGTAGCTGATGTGAGAAGCTACGTGGAACTTGAGCAGCTCCTCTGACATTTGCAAGGGGTCTGGCTGCAGAGCTGCTCGCTGTAAATCATACCACTGGCTCCCGAATTTGTGTGTGGTTGCAGTGACGTTGGGTTTGACACCCTAAAGAGTGCACTAGAGACCTATGACTCAAAACAGGCATCTTTCTCTCCCCTTGGAAGTGTCTGTGTTCACCTTTTCCTCCATTACTGCTCATCTCTGAAGTATCTTCGGTTGGCAAATGAAAAAGAGTTAAACCTCACTGTATGTGTCGGGTTCTGGCCTTCCGAAGATGATCCACTCTCCTGGAGTCAAGGTCCCTTTTTCCACAAGAGCAGCAGAGGGCATTACCTTGTAGCATGGTCGCTGATATCCATGTCAGACGGTCCTATCAGAGAGCAGAAAAGATCAGAGTAAGTTTTTCTGGAATCTGGAAAAGCTTTCTGCTGGGAGTTAGGGCCTCTGCAAGGCTTTTTTGCATAGTTACAGAACTCTTCCCACAACCCCCAAAGGGAAAGTGAAATTGTTCTTGACTATAGTTGTAGGATAAGTCATTGTAATTAAACCATTTTTAAAAGCAGTTGTTGTTAGAAATTCTTCTGTTCAGGGCTGCTGCCCATTCCTGCTCCTTGAGTCTAGTCCTAGCTGCGTGCCTGAAGGGCATCTTTGCGTGCCAGCACTTCTTCATGCCATACTTTGGTTCTTACAGTGATCTCGTTTCAGAAGCCAGAACTAGGCCAAGAGGATCTCTTTGGCAAATTATGTTGCCAGCCTATCACAGATAGCTCTGTGCTGTTTACTTAATACACCAAATTTATAACAAGATCTAAAATTACTTTTTTGCACTTCAATCTATGTTGTTGCTTTTATTTCTCTCCAAAGGCCAGTATGAGTCCTGGGGAGATGGGGCTACGTACTATGAATGTTAAAAGCAATCAGTGACTGCCTAGACAGGACTAAGCTATTTAGAAAGTCAAACAGACTATTTGTGGCCTTTAGATAAAGCTCCAAAGGTCAGGCCGTCTCAGCTCAAAGCCTGTCGAAGCAGATAAGGCTGTGCATCCAGGAATGTTATGAATTAGCCGCTGCTCCTGCGCTTGAACCTCTCAGGGACTGTTCAACGAGGGAACATCAGTTTCAATGGCATCTATCCATAATATGCCCTTATCTGAAATCTATAAGACAGCTGCGTGGAGACTCACTTCATACCTTCACAAATCACTATTGTCTCGATACCGCATCAGTTGCAGATGCAGATTTCAGAAGGGCTTTGCATCAGCCCTTGCTGAATTGGCCCGGCTCTTGGCCACCCTCCCGCCTGCCCTCCTGCTGGGCCCCTTCCCCAGGCTGGCCTCTGCAGAGCCACAGCAGCTTTGTCTCCTGCCCTTCGCTCGGGAGGCCAGCGCCGGGTGCCGGTTTCTGGCATCAGTGAGTGAATGCAGCGCTGTAGACACATGAGCTGTTTATACCAGGGTGTAGCGCAGCCAGGTTTTGGAAGGTGCTTTTCTGCCCTTAGCTGCCAGCTGTGACTCAGAGCAGGATCACAGAATCACAGAATGGTGGGGCTGGAAGGGCCCTCTGGAGATCATCCAGTCCAGCCCCCTGCCAGGGCAGGGTCACCCAGAGCAGGTGGCACAGGAACACGTCCAGGCGGGTTTGAATGTCTCCAGAGACGGAGACTCCACCACCTCTCTGAGGTGGCTCTGCCACCCTCAAAGTAAAGAAGTTCCTCCTCATTGTTTGGATGGAACTTCCTATGATGCTGCAAGAAAGCGGTTCCTGTGCTGTGCGTTGGGAAGTATGGATTCCTTCTGGGCTACACCAACTTTACAGGGCATGGTTAAGTGACAGGCTCTTGTGATGTGACTGTGCAGGCAGCAGCCTGGGGCTTGGTGTCCAGAAGCCTGAGGAGCACGTGTGTCTTTGCACAGAATTTACATCTTCTGCTCCCTGCATCAGCCTCTGCCGCAGGTCCTGCCATCTGCTTTGGCCGAGGACTTGGGTATCGGGCTGCCTGCTTGCGGCAGGGATGAGGTGGTTGAGGATGCCTACGCTTGTTCCTCAGGATCAATAATGATGATTTAAGACCTCACCAGGATAAATGAGACAGCTGCAGCTCTGACAGAGCTGTTGGCCCCATCCCCTAGCTGTGTTTGGGACCCTTTTACCCTGCCTTCGCAAGGCAAAGGAGCCCCGTAGCAGCTGGATTTCCCTGCCAGGAGTCACCACCCGCCCTGTGCAGTGATCTCCCTGCTGGCATGCTTCCCCTTGGAAAAGGCTTTAAGCTGCCACCATGCCCCAAATCATTCCCAGAAGGGGTGGTTTCTCCTCTCCCCCTGGATGTATCGAAGAAGAGGTAGAACCTAAAATAAAAGTTACTGGGCCTCTATGGCTGATTCCTAGTTCTGTGACTGTTCAAAGTCAGGCTGCCTTTGAGCAGTTACCGTCGCAGTAAGGACTTGGGCTTTGTTAACGAAAGGTTAGATTTTGTGGAATGGTTTTGTGGCGGGGGTGGATCCAGCAGCTCCGGAGCCACGGAGCGTACGGGGCTGCACCAGCAGAACATTAGAGCTTTGTTTCTTTTTTATTTTCGCCACATGGCATTGAGGGACTTCCCAAGCAAAACGTTCCTTTTTAGGAGCACGTTCACCAACTGCAGTGGACGTGACTAAAGGATGTGACTGTGGGAGCCACGCTGGACAGGCTTGCCCCCAGCTTCCATCAGCTGTGAGAGCAGGAATTGGCACTGGGGGACTGTGTTGTTACTGGCTCTTCCTGCTGTTGGGAAGATAGGCAGACTTCACATTCCACCATTAATTCATCTCCTTTGTGAGGAAGCGTCACAACACTTAATTCCACCCAAACCACGACGTTCATGCCCTAGGGGGATGTCTGAATACTGCATAAACTCTGAAATTACTCAGAAGCTGTGCACCCAAAGCCTCTTACATTGGAAGGAAGGAAGGGGTTGCATCAGAGGTTTGTGGATTCATGAACATCAGCCTAAGTAGGACAAAACAACTTAGATGTAGCCGGTTCAGTCCTCTTCAGTTGCCATGACCAAGGCTTTCTAATCTGCGGAGATTTTAACGAGACTGACAGTATCTAGCGTTACGGCCATTCGGCGTAACGCCATTCGGCCATTCGGCACTACGGCCGTAGCACTTTCCTTCTGCTGGAGTCCTTTGGCCAAAGGACCATTTAGCGCAGATGCAGGAAAAATGCCAGTCCCCGACATCAGCTGTAAATCATTGGGGAAACTCAGAGGGGTTGGTAAAACAACAGCCATGTTGAGCATCCCACGTGGCCGGTGGGTGTCCCCGGCAGAGACGCCACGT
The DNA here is from genome assembly GCF_028500815.1 of Rissa tridactyla. Lineage (NCBI taxonomy): Eukaryota > Metazoa > Chordata > Aves > Charadriiformes > Laridae > Rissa > Rissa tridactyla. The sequence goes on from NC_071469.1 coordinate 94,344,897, forward strand.
TTGGTGCTGCCAGGCAGCGTGGCCGAGCCAGCCATGGGTGACAGGGGCTGGTAAGGCACGTCCCCAGGCACAGGGCCTCGGGGAGCGGGAGAGGACCAGTTGTCCCAGAGGAAGCGGGAGCGGAGGATGGGCTCTTCAGCCTGCGCTGCTGCAGCATGGGAGCTCAGCCCGGTCGCTGCCCTGGCGCAGGAGAGACGGGGGTGCAGGGGCACTTGAGGGGTGGCCTGGGGTCACCCCAGCTTGTGCTTTCTGCCTGCCCAGCACCGAGTGACTCCTCACCTCTCTCTCCTCCCTCTTGCAGCTTTAACTTCTCCCAAACCCAACCTGATGGGCCTGCCCAGCACAAGCGTCCCTTCGCCCGGCCTCCCCACCTCTGGATTACCAAATAAGCAGCCCCCGGCCGCGCTGAGCTCGCCCACCCCGGCACAAGCCACGGCGGCCGTGGCCCCGCAGCAGCCGCCGGCGACGACCCCGCAGCCTCAGCAGCCGCCCCTGCCACAGCGCAAGGAGAAGGAGAGCGAGAAGGCAAAAGAGAAGGAGAAGGCACCCAAGGGGAAGGGGGACCCCCTGCCAGGGCCCAAGAAGGAGAAGGGGGAGGCGCCGGCGGGCGCCCTCTCGGCCCCGCTGCCCGCCATGGAGTACGCGGTGGAGCCCGCCCAGCTCCAGGCGCTGCAGGCCGCCCTGAATTCGGACCCCACCACCTTGCTGACGAGCCAGTTCCTTCCCTACTTCGTCCCCGGCTTTTCCCCCTACTACGCCCCGCAGATCCCCGGCGCCCTGCAGAGCGGGTACCTGCAGCCCATGTACGGGATGGAGGGGCTCTTCCCCTACAGCCCCGCGCTGTCGCAGGCGCTGCTGGGGCTGTCCCCCGGCTCCCTGCTGCAGCAGTACCAGCAATACCAGCAGAGTCTGCAGGAGGCATTGCAGCAGCAGCAGCAGCAGCAGCGGCAGGCGCAGCAGCAGCAGCAGCAGCAGCAGCAGCAGCAGCAGCAGCAGCAGAAAGCGCAGCAGCCCAAAGGAAGCCAAACCCCCGTCCCTGCGGGGGCTGCCACCCCGGACAAAGACCCTGCCAAAGAACCCCCCAAGCAAGAAGAGCAGAAGAACGCACCCCGCGAGGTGTCCCCCCTCCTGCCCAAACCCCAAGAAGAGCCCGAAGCGGAAGGCAAGGGCGCGGACTCCCTCTGCGACCCCTTCATCGTCCCGAAGGTGCAGTACAAGCTGGTCTGCCGCAAGTGCCAGGCGGGCTTCAGCGACCAGGAGGCGGCCAGCGACCACCTGAAGTCCCTCTGCTTCTTCGGCCAGTCCGTGGCGAACCTGCAAGAGATGGTGCTTCACGTGCCCACCGTCAGCGGCCAGGGCAGCGGCTCGTACCAGTGCGTGGCGTGCGAGAGCACGGTGTGTGGGGACGAAGCCCTCAGTCAGCATCTCGAGTCAGCCCCGCACAAACACCGAACAATCACAAGAGCAGCAAGAAACGCCAAAGAGCACCCCAGTCTATTACCTCACTCTGCCTGCCCCCCCGACCCCAGCACCGCATCTACCTCGCAGTCGGCCGCTCACTCAAACGACAGCCCCCCGCCCCCCCGGCCCCCCCCGGCTTCCCCCCACGCCTCCAGAAAGCCCTGGCCCCCGGCGGCCCCCCGCGCCCCGCCGGGGAAGCCGCCGCCGCCGCCTTTCCCTCCTCTCTCCTCATCTTCAACGGTTACCTCAAGTTCATGCAGCACCTCAGGGGTTCAGCCCTCGATGCCAACAGACGACTATTCGGAGGAGTCTGACACGGATCTTAGCCAAAAGTCAGATGGACCGGCGAGCCCGGCGGAGGGGCCCCGGGACCCCGGCTGCCCTAAGGACAGTGGTCTAGCTAGCGTAGGAATGGACACCTTCAGATTGTAAGCTTTGAAGATGAACAATGAAAATGAATTTAAATAAAAAAAAAAAGTTAATAACAAACCAATTTCAAAAATAGACTAACTGCAATTCCAAAGCTTCTAACCAAAAAAAGAAAAAAGAAAAAAGAAAAAGCGTGGGTTGTTTTCCCATATAACGATGCCGGTGGGTTTTACATTTCTTTTTTCCTTTCCTTTTAATAAAATAAAACTTAAAAAAAGAAAAAAAAAATCTGTTACATTTGTCCTTTCAAAGGTACTGTTGGTCTGGGAGACGAACGCCCGTGCTGCCTCCTTACTGTCTTCGGAGCTCGAGCCCCTTGTATATTGCCCCTTTTCAATAACGCCCCACGTCGATAGCACAGCAGAGGCCGGCATGCACTGTATGGGAAAGCAGCCCACCTTGTTACAGTTTTAAATTTCTTGCTATCTTAGCATTCAGATACCAATGGCTTGCTAAAAGAAAAAAAAGAAATGTAATGTCTTTTTATTCTCAGGTCAATCGCTCACACTTTGTTCTGTTTTCAGAATCATTGTTTTATATATATATATATATAATTTCTTTCGTTTGTTTTGGGGTTTTTGTTTTGTTTTGTTTCGTTTTCGTTCCAGAAAAGGATTTTTTTCTTTTTTTTCTCTTTTTTTTTTTTTTTTTTTGTTAATTTAAAATGGGCAGAAAGTATTCAAGAGAAAAACAATGTGAACTGCTTTAGCTTTTCGGGGATTTTAAGGGTAGCTTTTCTGCTGAAGCCAATTTCAAGGGGAAAAGTTAAGCACTCCCACTTTTCAGAAAAAAAAAACAAACCCACACAAAGAGTGTTGAGGACTCGGAGCTTAAAAAATAAGTTTTAAAACAACTGACTTTCTGTATTTATGATAGATATGACCATTTTTGGTGTTGAGTAGATTGTTGCATTGGAAATGAACTGAAGCAGTATGGTAGATTTAAAAGAAAAAACCCTTTTGTGTACATTTAGCTTTTGTATGGTCCAGCTGACGGCTTCTCATTTGATGTTGTCTTGTTCATTCCTAGCCAGATAGATTGCAATCCATTGACTCGCCTAAGCTTTTCTCCCCTTTGTACCTTTACTCCCCGTTCCCCCATCCTGTAATCTTCCACTTATGGTCGCTACCTTCATTTCTTAGAGGGTGGTTGCATAATTATTTTATAAAAACTAAAGAAAGAAGTTCAAAGGGTTTTGGGGGGTCAGTAGGATCCCTTGCAGAATATTTTTTGTTGGGGGTTTGAAACTTTTTAAGGCGTATACATACGATTTACCTATGTCTGTTACCCTTGTGCACTTATCTCTTTCTTAATTTCCATTTTTCCTCTTTTTTTTTCTTGCCCTCTTCTTTTCCTCATTTTGTAAATGCTTCAAAGACTCTGTTCCTAAACTATAAGCATTTGTTTCTGTTTGTGTAATTAGGCTGCACTCTGTTCCTTCTTTTAAAAAAAAAGTTTTTGTTACATTTTTTTTTTCTCTAAAGAAAATTCATGCTTTAAATAAAATCCAAAGACATACCCTTTCACCACTGGTGCAGAATGAGCAAAAAGGATTCTTTTTACTTGAGAATTTGTTTCTGATTTAAACAAACAAGTCTAAGTTTAAATAAAGAATAAAAAAAGTACCCAGGTTGTTATCTGTGCTTCTTCTGCAAGCAGAGAGACAACTCTTAGCGAAAACCCAGCGCACCAAAAGGCAGGTTTCTCTTTCCAAGTTCTCTCCCGCGGCAGGCAGGCGGAGCGGCGAGGGTCCCGGCTCAGAGCCCGCGCGGGCACCGCTCCCCCCGTCCGGCTCCGTACCCCTGCTCGTGGGAGCACGCACGCACGCATCTCTTACGGTCCGGACTTTGAAAGGAAAACTTTGTGCTGCTAAATGTAGATTTTTTTTTTTGGAGACAATAGATGCTTGCTGTTTCACTTCCGTAGCCAAACGTCCACAGAAACAATCTCCTTTCCCTCCCCCCGCCCCCCTTTCCTCTGCCCCGAAAGTGCGAGAGCCTTCTCCCCATCATCTTCATCCTCCTCCTCCTGCTTCAAAAGGGAACTTCGAAGACTGTGAACGCAGGTTCCTCCCGCCGCCTCCGGGCTTCTCCTCCCCGTGCTGAAGCCGCTTGTCGACTCTGCGAGAGACTGGAGCATTCGAGAGACGAACGTGGGGTTCATTTTCTAGCGGGACGCTTTTATTTTTATGGATTTTTTGGTTTTAGTTCGATGAAAGACTAGATCCTGAACTGTTGTACATATTTCTAACTAGGCTAATGCACAGTGCAAATTCCTTTTTTAATTGTTTTTTAAGTAGACGATACTAAAGAGAGTACCATCTAATATTCCTACCAGTACCCAGTTGTAGCATAAGGTGTCAAAAACGGAAACAAGTACACAAAAAGCGTTTGCTGTTTTAACAAACTGTTTTCTTTTAACAAGAGTTCTTGTATTTCTCCCCGTGTTTGAGATGAACATTTTTTAAATTCTAAAGTTGTACAGTTTTTGTTTTCCATTATTTTATCTTGTTTGTAATTCTATGAAATATATATATATATATTTTTTGCCATTTAACTGTTGTATGTTACTCTGTCTGTATCATATAGAAATGTTTTTGTTTGTTTTGTTTTTGATTCTCTATGTGATACAAGTTAACAATTTAACACTAGCTTTATCTGTCAGATTCCGCAAGGTCTCTTTTGGAAATCCTTTTGGTTTTGTCTTGGTTTGTTTCAGGTTTTTGTTTTGTTTTGTTTCTTTCTTAATTATATTGCTTGGTCATAGTGCAATTTCTCTCTCCTCCTTCCCCCTCCTCCTTCCCACCCACTAAAAGGTTTTATAAATTCATTTCCTTGTATTTTTTCTAAACGTTTCTAGAGACTTTCAGTGCGAGGTTGCCTCCTCCTCCTCTTCCAGCCCGCTGCCTCGGGGACGGTGCTGGGACCTGGTCACCCGTCCCCCCCCGGCCTCGCGCCCCGCCGCGGCCGCCCGCGCCCCACGACCCTCCCGGCCACCCCGGGGACGCTGCGGGGGCCACCTCGGCTCTGGGGAGCCCTGGGCGACCCCCCCCGAGCCCACACGTGGCCTTTCCAGCCAGTGTCAGAGCGGGGCCAGGGCAGGAGGGAAAGATTTTAAACTCAGCATTGAGCGGGTTTCTGTTTTATTTTTAATAAAAAGCTTTTTTAAGTGGTGAAGATGGCCAAAGTTTCATACGATTGAGAATAAAGAGAGGCGTAAGGGGTGTGTCGGGGCTGCCCGTGCCCCGGGGGGGACGGCGGGGGGGGCGAGGGAGGCGCTGACACAAGCCAGCACACTTGCCGTTCGTGGAAATATATTTTGCTTTAAAAAATTTAAAAAAGAATTAAACTTTTAAATAGAAGCAGAAATTGGGTTGGTTGGTTGCTTGGTTGGTTGGTTGCTTGGTTGGTTTGTCGGCGCTGAGATACTGCCCACTGTGAAACACAAAGCTTTGCTTATTTTTTTCGGTTTTCTTTTTGGGGGGGCGAGTTTGGGTAGAACAGAAAGCATAAATGAGGTGAAGAGGGGTATGAACAGCCTTTGCAATGTACAAAAAAAATAGAGCAAGTGAAACCAAAAATGATGTTCTTGGTGTTTTTCTATAATGTAGTCTTGTTAGCTTTTTTTGTTACTGTAACAATGCTGATCTCGAACTGTACCAAAATACATGGAGACTAACAGAAACAGAAACCACATGGAACTTTCAAAACTTTAAAAAAAAAAATTGTCACAAAAGACTTTGTTGTCATAGTTGAGTTGACTGTAGATGGTAATTGAATATACTCCTTTGGAAATATTTCATCACGTATGTTTCCTGCTCATTGTGATACATTAAAAAAAAAAAAATGAGCAAAAGCTCTCGTCTCCGATGTCCCCGCTTGTGCGGTGCAGGGTCTTGTGTCGGGGTGGGTTTGTGCCATGCAGCTCGGCGGGACGCGCCACGACGCCGACAACGCTGCCCGAGCTGCCGCATCCCGCGGCCGCGTGTCCCCACGCGCACGCCCCCGCACCCGCCGGGGCAGCGCGCACGCGTGCCGCATCCCTCCCCGCGCGCGGGCGTCCGGGTGCCCGGTCGTGCGAGGGCGCCTGGGCTGGTGCTGCCGATTAGTGTTGAAGTGGAAGTAATGAGCCAAATAGCACAATTCGTATTAGGGCTTCGGGATGCATTGTGTATGAAAAAGATATTATAAGAGCATTTAATTTTGCCAAATGGTCGTGTAAGAATCCTGGACGCAGTGCTGTAATTAACGGTTAAAGGGAAAGCATGATGCCTTTATGGGTTGAGGTCATCTTGAAACCTGTAAACTAGAAGTGAACTAAAATCGCCATTTGTTTTCTTCGGCTGATCAAACCAACAGGAGACGAAGGTAAGAAAGGTAAGTGGCTGACTCGCTGCTCCTCCCGCTGCTTGCGGTGCCTCGAGAGCGGGGAGGGAAACTTGACGAACTGCTGACTGGTGAATACACAATTCTCTTACCAAAAACTGCCCCTTGCAGCAGAAAATGCTTGAAATTCATTAGTAAGGACCACATCCAAAAGAGAGCCCCGAGGGTTACCATTCATCTCTAATTTATAACTGCAGCAATAAATAATTTAAAAAAAAACACAACAAAACAACCCACAACCCACCACTGCAGGTGGGATGAGCCGTCTGCTCGGTATGGGTGTCATTGCGGCTCTGCCGCCCCCCCGGCAGCCGGGGGCTTCCTCTGCTTCCCTGCCCGGGGAGCGGCGTCTGACCCCAGCAGAGGTCGCGGGGAGGAAATCTCGCAGCGAGCGAGGGCGCGGGGGCGTTCCTTAATTAATAGGGTCAGGGCATTCACTCGTGAGCCAGTAAGTTCAATAATCGGGTCGCTGATGCACCTTCATGAGAAAACAAAAAAACCCAACGCAACACTGACGCAGGCTCCAAAGATACATGAATTATGAAATAAAGGGGGTCAAAATTGCCAAGCCCCGGATGACTCCTGGTGCTACGGCGTAACCAGGCCAAGCCAGGCCCTGGCCCCAGTGGGCAGCCCTGGAATTGGAGGTCCCGTGCCGCCAGAGACCGAAACAGCGACGGCACCGAGGGCACCCGAGCGCTGCGGCTCGGGGCCCCAAAACTCTCCAGGGGCTGGGCTGCCCTGTCCTGTCCCGGGCTCAGGCGTCGCTTTTCTGGCATGAGCCTAAACAGGCGGGGATCTGGATTGCCTCTTAAGTGTTCGGGGTTTTTTTCACGGGAAAAATCCATTCTGCGTTTTCCGCAAGCGGAGGGGACTGCGGCAGTAATGGGGTCACCAGCGCAGCCCTTCCACCGGTGTTTGCACTGCGCCGCGTTAATGATTTCGCTGTTGTTCATAGACCTGCCGTTTTGTAAGTTTATTATGTAACGTTGCTATTTATTCCTGGGTTGAATTCCCGTTTAAAACAGCTACGCTTGAGAAAGCCCCGCTCTAACGCTCAGAAAGGTGTAAATGGACTCTAGTAGCTGCACAAGCTGCAAACTAAAAACCTCTGCGAGAGCCACGCTGCTCAGAGCACTGCTCCAGCGGAAACTGTGCAAACCTCTGACAGAAATAAGAAGGTTTTTCCATGCTGGGATTCTGGTAAGAGGAGACGGGAGTGATTTTTAAATAACCTTTCATTGCCATCACCTAAAAGACGAGGAAGGGATTTAGCTCTTACTAGTACATTCTTACAAGCCAAAAAAATACATATTTATAAAATCAGAGCAGTGATCAGGTGCCCTCTACAGAGAGTAACTTTGCCGATGGATTTGGAGCAGAGTTCCCGGCTGGAGGGTGCCTCTGCCCCCCAGTGCAGCCCGTGTGTTACCGTCATTGACGCAGCAGGAGCAGGGGCTTTGGCTGTTATTCTATTCTATTCTATTCTATTCTATTCTATTCTATTCTATTCTATTCTATTCTATTCTATTCTATTCTATTCTACTCTATTCTATTCAGCCTGCTCCTGGGCTGCCCGGCCAGCGGCTGAGCCCTTGTCCCCGGTCCCGTGTCCCCCTGCGTGCAGTGCCGTGTCCAGGCAGCACAGTTGGCTCTGAGGGGGCCGGGGCAGGGGACAGACATGGCAATGCCACCGCACAGCCCGGCGTGCGGACGCATGGGTCAGTGCTATGGAGGGTTCGTTCCCACACCAGCAGCCATGGGTACCAGCTTCCCTCTCTTGCTGCCAGCCCAATGGCATGGCTGATGCTGCCAGATCGCCGCTGCAGGCCCAGGCATCCAGGTGAGGCATCAAGGACACGTTTTCAATGCCACCACGTGGCAAACCTTGCCAGCTGCCAGCTTTGAGCGAGACCAGTTTTGCTGCGCTCTGTGGGACGCCTGCCTGCCCTGCCCAGGTTTGCTGCAGGAGACGCGCTGCAGCGCCGGGCAGGTTCAGCCCGTGGGGTGGCCGGTCCTGCAGTCCCCCGTGGCCACAGCAGCCCACGGGGGGTTGGGCTGGGCCCAGACCCCCCCCTCACCTGAGAGCTGCGGCTGCAGCCACATCACTTGTGCAGCCAGGTCTCTGCTGAACTGAGCAGGGTCCCACGTTAACGTCTTTGCTAAATGACATCTGAAGTCTGCTAAGAGAGCCGACTTCTCTAATGCAGACGGATACGCTGAGAAACTGCCACCAGGCTCGGGCTGTGCCAGCAGTGGTGAAGGGTTAACTCCATCAGCGCTTAAACTACAAATGTGGAGCCCATTCTCTCCTCCAAGCTCATTAACAATGTACACCTGATGATCTAAAGCACTAGAGAGTCATTTTAATTAACGCTCTGCCAGAGGGGATGTGGTGAAGACACTGATTTCACTCCAATGACTTTCTATTTTGGTATATTGCAGAATCGGTGCATTAGTTCCCCGGGCTGATGTGGTGAGCTAATCCAACTACAGCCGCGTGGGCACTGCCTCCGATCGGCTCCGCAGGCGGCAGCTCAGCGCGGGGACGCTGGCACCATCCACGGGTCGAGGAGGTGTCTCCTTCTCCTCGGCAGCGCTGCCTGGGGCTGGCTCCAGCAGCTCATCCCCCGGCAGGACCGGGATGGTCCTCCCTTACCCACCGGCGAGGCACAGGTGACAGCAGGTCGGTGGCAGCGCAGAAACAACAGACAAAGCTCTGCAGCTACGGGGGCCCTTCCACATGCCCACTGGGGCCGGGACTGGGACTGCTGGGCTGATGGCACCGGTCCATGCCCACCATGCCGCCCAGCAGCCACAGCCGCCCCAAGGGAAGGCGCCATCCCGCGCGGCGGAGGAGCTGCAGCCAGCGGTGCTGCTGGTCTCCCGCCGCCTCTGCGGTGATGGAAGAGAGACTTCACGCTGCGCCCCAGAGAAAAGATAGCGGTACCTATAAATGGTATTGTGCTGTTGGTTAGATGGTAGCATGATGTTACTTAATTAATGTTTTAATACCCTAGGCATCTTCTGTGCCGTATAATTCATATCGATTCAGCTGTGAGCATGTTCAGTTAAAAAGACTCTCTTTCCTAAGCAAACTTTCAATTATATTGAATTGTCACAGCAAAAAAGGGCCTTTTCTCTGCATGGGGGAGGGGATTCTCTGCCAACCTGCTGCCAGCCTGGCTGGGCGCACTCGCATATGTGCGCACACACCCTCCTGCCCCAGCACTTCCAGCCTCCCCGAGCCACCGGTGCCGACCCCAGCGATGCCGTGATGCCGGGTGTCACTGTCCCCAGTCCGTGGGGTTTCCTCCTGCGTGTGTCCAGGCAAAGAAGCCTGTCCCCTCCAGCTGTTGCTGGGCTGGCACTGGTGGAGGCTGGCCCCAGCCCTGTGCCACCGCCTGCCACCAGCCCGGGTGCCTGGGCACACGCGCTGAGGACCAGCTCTTGCCACCCCTCGGCCAGGCTGGCCAGGTGCTTGCTGCATCCAGCAGCCATTTGCCCCGTGGTCAGGGGCCCGTCCTCGCCGTGTGCAGGGCCGGGCTGCGGACCCCGGGCTGTCCATCACACGTCATGGGGATGGGGGGTTGTGGGTCACTGGGGACCTTGCTGGTCCCCGTCCAGCCCACGCAGCACCAGCCAGCCCACTGCCGTGGCAGGGAGCCCAGCGGGGACTGAAGGCTGCTCTGGAGTCGGTGTGGGTTTAAGTCATGGCTTTGGGCATCGCTGATGTTTTCTGAAGTTTTGCCGGTTTGGTCTCTGCGTCCTGTTTTGCGGGGCCCTGCACACCTGGGGCAGGTGGGCTTCCTGGGGGAGGGTGTTCCAGTTGCTTCTCCCCTTTCCCACAGGTTTCCAGGAGCACCCTCTGGTGCGCTCGTGTCTCCCGAGGTGGTGGGTCTGGGCTGGAAGCAGGTCAGCGGGGGGTAAACCCTGCTGAGGCGGAGGCCCGGGGCAGCTCCCAGGCACCTCCTGCTGCCGCGGCGCTGGCGAGCCGGGCACACCAGGGGCCGGAGGGAGGTTAAAGCCAAATCAGAATTGACAGAAAATTATTAGCAGGGCAGAGACAAGGAAAAGCCCCCCCTTCCTCCCATAATCAGGTTAATGTGTGCGTGGAACGCTGAGTGTCTTGGCAAAGCAGCGCCTTTTCTTTTTTAAGCAGAAATTTGGTTTCCATTCTGTGACGCTGTGTCCCTCCTGCTCCAGCAGCACCTTTGGTCAGGTGGGACAGAAGGACAGGGGACGTGACCAGACTCACCGCGTGTCCCTTGGCCCTGCTGTGCCCTGGCAAGTGGCAGCTGGAAGGTGTTCCCTTCGGAGCCCAGCCATGCTGGGGACGCGCATGTCCAGCTGTGCTGGCAGCCTCCCCGCGTCACTACGCTTCTTTGGGCTCCTCCTGCTTCCCCATGGCACCAAGAACAGGGTCCCATCCCAGCCTGTCCCCACGTTGTGCCGTGAGTTTTCCCACTGCTGCAGTGGCACAGGAAGGTCCCGGACACAAACCCAGCAGGTTCCCCTGGATCGCATCAGCAGCCTTCCTGCCCGGACCGTGCACCGGCCACGCCACCTCTCTGGGATGGGCTGGGAGAGCAGCTCGGCACGCGGCCATCGCTGCCAGCACCACGGAGCTGCACTCATCAGCCCCGGGGAAGCAGGATGGGTAGGTGCTGGTGGAATTTTTAAGGCTATATGTTTGCTTTCAGACACAGAAGAACACCTTGACGTTCTGGAAGGAGAGAAGGTGTCTGCGAGCAGAGCGCCATAGCGCGTCAACTCTTCCGCGTGTGTTGTGGCAGCAGGCAGCTGCCAGCTTTGTCACCAGCCCCTGCCACAGTGCCGCAGCCCTCGGGGCCACCCCTCATCCCCAGCCCCGCCGAGCCTGTTGTCCCCAGGATGGGGGGACACGAAGGCTGCTCCCCGCACAGACTATCCTTCTAGCAGGGAGGCTTTATTAGAGATTTCTGTCCCTTTTTTTTTTTTTTTAAATAATGAGGCAAAGATAAAAATTCTGTATTTTCATTACTCCCTATTTTCACAGCCCGCTGAACAAAAACACAAAGCGCTTCTCCTGCTGCCCCTTGCTCCCTGGCCCTGCCTCTTTCTCCCGTGGAGTTCAAATTAAAGAAAGGCGAAAATTGAAGCTGTTGTACGCAAGGCGATTGCAACATGCATATTTGATTTTTATGATGGATCTAAATTGCTGAATAAGGCCGTGGAACAAAGGGAGACTGCGGCTTCCTGCCCATCACAGCCAGCCAGCCACTGCAGAACAAAAGCGCCAGCCATTAGGGGCTCAGCAGGGAGACACATTATATAAATGACTTTGTTTCTCTGCCCCTTCCCCCCCACGGGGTGCTCTGGACGGGGCTGGGGGGCTCCTGATTTGCGCATCCCAGGGAGAGCGTGTCGCTGCGCCATCGCTGTGGCGCGGGGCGGCTGCGGGGAGCCCCGCTCGCCCGGCACAGGCGGCCGCCACGTCAGGGCAGCCGGGGGACGGTTGGCAGAGACCCCTCCGCGGCCGCAGCCGCAGCCGCAGCCCTCGCCGGTGCAGGGTGCCTTGGTGTGGGGCTGAGGCGCTGCCGTCCCTTTCCTCTGGCGCTTGCGGCCATGGGGAGCAAAGGGAGGCAGAACTGCTTGCCCCGCTGCCCCTGCACCCAGCCGCCATGCTGCTGGCGTGTCCCTGGGTGCCGGTGCTGGCTCTGGGCATCCTCAGGGCCACACAGCACTGCGGGGACTGTGGCCTCCACGGTCCCCAGGCTGCTGTGCAGGTAGCTGAGCCTCCATCAGGCCATGGTGGCCCTGGCGCCACGGGGAAACCCCTCAGGCGTTTGGTGACACAACCCCTAACAGCACCTTTTGCAGCTCAGGCTGCTGCGCTGCGTGGCAAGCGGCACCCAGGTGACGCTGGCCAGATGTCCCTTAGCAGGTCAGAGCCACAACTGCCCCACAGCAGCTCAGCACAGCTCCCTCGGCCACGTGTCGGTGCAGCACCAGCACCGTGTGAGGGCACCTGGGACTGACTGGATGGTCCCAGCGATGTCCTCGCAGGGCGTGCAGGCCACCAACATGCGTGCTGGGCGCCGCGCTGCGCAGCACGGTGCAAGGGCAGCAGGAGGCGAGGCTGTGCCCGGCGCACCCGGGTTTGCACGTCGCTGGGGAGGTGCTGCCCTGATCCCACACTCGCAGAAACTGCCTTCTGTGTTTAGCAAAAGGCATTTGTTAGGGAGGCGTCAGGCGGAAGACCTGCGATTCCTCAGTCTGCAGCGGAAGGTACTTGACAAGGGCGGGATCTGGTTAGGATCAGCCTGGGTCGGGAAACGGGTTTCCCTCTGGTTCCTCGAAGCCAGCACAGAGAAGATCCGGGTTCACAGTGTTGGTGTCTCCACAGACACAGTGTCTCTGCACAGGTGGGCGCTGTGTCCTGCCCTGACGCGCTTTGGTGGTCCAGGGACAACCCTCCGTGATGTGCCTGAGCGATGGACACTGCCAAGAAACACCCGCGTCCCTGGCACAGCCCCTGGCTGTCCACAGCCTGCAATGCCGCAGGGGCATGACAGGGCATGAGGCTGCCCACCCCGCCTGTCCCACCCCAAGCGTGAGCCCAGGGATGCCCTGGAAGGATCCTGGCTACAGCCTGCGTGTCACGGCCACCAGCCCGTGAAACAACTTCCACTTGGGCCAAGGTGGACCCGGGGGGTTGCTGCAAATGGCTCCCCGAGTCCTGTGGGCACAGCAGAGGGTGGCCCATGTCGTGCTGGTGCTCAGGAGGGCTTGGGAACCCGCACTGTCCCGTTGCTGGGGAAGGGCTTGGGGCTGGGCTGGCTTTGGCCCCATCTTGCTGCGTGAGCTGCTCTGGCTGTGCCATGGGGTGCTGGAGGGCTGCTTGAACTCATTAACTCCTGCTGCAGATGTGACATACCGCTGGAGAAAAGAAAACAACCGGCCAGACCAAAAACATGCTTTCCTTCTCTAATGCATCCCCCAGGTCCTCTGCCCGTCATCTCCCCCTCTGCGCTGCTCCAGGGAATTGCATGCTTGAGTAATAGTGTCCTAATGGATTTCCCCTACCCCCATCCCCGCACTTTGGAGAGCGGGAAGGAAGGGCGGCGTGCCACCATGCCTGCTGCGCCTGGCCGTGCAGGGCAGCCGGCATTCCTGGAGCCGCTGATGGGGCGGTGGGCGCAAAGAGCCCACCACAGCCCCTGCGCTGCACCGCTCTCCATCAGCTGCTGCTCACGGATGCGGCTGGAGGGGGTCCTGCCTGGGTTTTGCTGGGAAAGCTGTGGGAAGACCTGCAGCAAGGCAACAGGGGCGGCCTGGGGAGGCTGTCCCCGGTGAAACCCTGGGTTGGCTGGGGAGGAGGTGGGAACGGCGCTGCCCGGAGACTGAGCGGAGGGGTGCAGCTGCTTAGAGGCTTGAAGAAAGCTGGGAGTAGCCTGAGAGCCAGAGGGGGTGTGTTTTAGCGCTTTAAAGTTTGGTTTCCATGACCTTTTGTGCTGCCGGCTGCCGCTGCCCCAGTGCCACTCCCAGCGCTGGGTCAGGTTGTGCTTCCCCTGCTAAGGAGCTAAACTGAGATGCTGTGTGTAAGAAATGGGAAGTGACAAGATATGACCGAAGCATTGGAAATCAATCCAAACTAAATGTGCTTCTTAACTATAAGTGAACAGTTGAAAACAATCCTCTTTTATAGCCATGGAGATAAATACTCTGTTTTTATTAGGAAAAAATTGCTTTGGACTGAATAAAGTCGTTTGATTAACAAGTCAAAGCAGATGGTTTATTGATGTTTCAGAAAGGAGTTTACAAGGTCTAGTGAAAAAAGAGACCCAGCTCTGAATTAACAAATTACCCTGGTATATGGGACATTGACAGTTCACTGCTAATAGATTTATGGGCTACTGCTGGGTGTTTCGTCCCCATTTGGTTTATTATGATAAAATATTGGGGCAGGGGTAACCTATAGCCTCATTGCAATATACTGTATCGACCCCTGACCCTGAGAACCTGACAGCAAACCTATATATTAGATTCTTAATTTGTCTTAATCTAACAGGATCGGGTTCCGTGCTGTAATTATTTTCCAAAGGCAATTGTGTGAGCGTGTGAGTGTGTGTGAGAGAGGCAGGTGAAGGTGGATCACTTTGTCTATTGCTCCGGACATACAGTTAAACTGCTGAAGACCTAAGAGATCATAGTAGGAACAATGCAGGAGCATCAATGTGCCGTGAAGCAGGACGTGACATTGAGAAATAATAAAATTCCCAGGTGCTGTAAATTACTCTCATAAAAAAATTTACCATGAGGCCCTAGCAGCATCTGGAAATAGGCACAGATCTTGACTTGAAACGCGGGGACTTGAAGAAATGGTGCAACAGAGCTGGTGCTTTTTCTGAAAGTTATCACAATTGCTTTACACCCCCCACGCCCGCGGCTTTCCTGAGGACCACAGTGTCCTGCGGGCAGACAGAGGGACCAGTAGCCAACGCAGGCAGCTTTGAATCCACAGTGGCTGAGGCTTTTTGTCCAATATTTCAGGATTACAATGCAGTAATTGTGTGCTTCTGTGTCAGACTAGCAGTGTATTAGCTAACACTTTAGGCATGTGCACTGTCATCTTTCATACTTTGGGCTAACACACTGCCGTAATTACCAGCCAGTCTCAGTGCTGAGAGCGGTTGAATCAGGCCGGCTGCAGGTCAAGGAGCGCTCATTCCTGTGCCTACGCCTGGGTAACAACTACTGACTCCCGAAAATACGTTCAGGTTTCAAACACCCTCAACCTAGAGTAACATGCAATTAATCGCACGCTGTGTCCATCCATGCTCCGGCGTGGTTCTGGGCAGGCAGGGTGGTGCTAAGCCCCGCCATTCAAAATGTCGGTGATGAGAAGCAGGAAGACAGCCTCCAAATTCTCCTCCATCTGCTGAAGCAATTAGTTCTGAGGACCTTTCATGAAACCTTTACTTCCTCCTCTGCTCTGTTACCTGTGTTAGTTTGCATACGGGGCTTTTTGGTGCCAGAGCTGCCCTCTGCAATGGCTGCTTATTCAGATGAGTCGATTAGGGAATGCTGCAGCTCGGGATTTGCAATTTTTTGTGCCCGAACAGGGTAGTGGTGATGCCTGGATTCAGAATCAGAGACATCATGCAAGAGCATGCCTTGGTTTGTGCCCGTTCCCCCTGCGCTGTGCCTGCCAGGCACTGTCCTGTCCACCCCAGAAGGCCTGGAGCACCAAGGGGATGCTCCGGACCCAGGGGCTGTGTTAATTCTCACCCCCCCGCCAGCCCTGCTAAGCAATATCTGCATGCATCTGAAGATGACATGGTGATGAATGGGGGACAAATGCGTCTTTTATTGCTTCCACCGCACACATGCTTTTTCTCTCTCTTTTTTTTTAAAGGGACTGTCGGATTGCTGGATACAGGAATTCATATGATTTGTTCTGCAGCCATTTCTCCTTTCTCTCCTGTAATAGGATCTGCAGACATAATTCAAAGAGCTGAAGGTAATTTAGTGTCTTCTTTACCTCTCTCCCCATACTTCCTATGAGTTCACCAGGTACCCTCTAGATGAACTAATCCTACTGTAAAATATTATTTCTAGGCTTTATTCATTTAATTTATTAACTGTCTGCGGCTTTATTTACCAGGTTCTGGATTAACTCTGAGACCAGTTACTATTCAGAGCTGCTGCTTGCTTCATTGCTGTCTTTCATTCTGTTTATCTTTTCTTTGTAGAGGAGGGGCTCAAACATATACAAACTGTCCTGAGGTTTAGCAGATATTCCAGGCAATCGCAGGGCTGTATCCCATCTTCTCTAGTAATTAGTTACTGTCTTGCACCTCGTAGGAATCACAGCACACTTTCTTCTACATGCCACTGCTCCCCAGGAAGCAGAAGGAAAACTAAAAGATCATTTTAATAGTTGACATTACAACTTTTAATGTCACCCCAAATTCAGGAGCACTGAAGGGGATGAAGTTGCTCTGATTTACCTCAGCTGAGAGCTGGCCCCACGCACCCACCTGTGACCATGGGCAGACCTGATATCACAGCTGACGCTGGGTGGTGGGTTTGGGGCTGTCAGGTTGGGTTTTGGTGGAAGAGCTGTAGCGCTGCTGTATGAGCCAGCTAGGGAAGGCAGCGGTATTTCTCCATCCCTTATGAAGGTGCTTGCAATGTTCTAGGGGCTTTTTGGGTGCTCAGGAAATCTGAGAGTTGTGCTGAGGACAAACAGGTAAGCGGCTAGAAGAAGAAAATGGAGTCCTTCAAAATAAAAATGAGCTGGTTCACTGTAGGCGGCATGGTAGAAGTGGACCTGTGAGAAAGAGTGAAATGGGAGGGAGCAGTGGTCTCATACACGATCCAGAGTTTGGAGGTTACCAGAGCTGCCCTCCCTGCACTTGCACAAGGGCCCTGCAGACCTGTCCTTTGCTGGGTCTCCCTCGTGGGGAGGGATGGCTCAGTCTGTGTCTGGCTGCAGCCGGAACGCTTCCCCATCTGCACTAGTGCTCTGGGTACCTTGGAGTGATACAACAGGGTCTCTGCTTGGCTGAGAGCAAAGAAGCCACTAAACCCAAGGTGCAGAGATGTGATTGCTGTGGGTCAAAGCCAAGTGAACTGAGCTCCAGAGATACTCGTTTTAGGATTTCAGGTTACAATTCACACCATCTTTTTTGGGTCTTGCATCCTTGGTGCTATCATTCCTCTGAGTTTCCTTTGCGTTAGCCATGTTTCACACCTGGCATCCCGCTTGGCTCACTGCGCTGGGCAGCAGCCTCGCTGCGTGCTGGCGCCCCGTGTCGTGCAATGGAAGCCTGGCTCATGACAGGGGCCTACATGCTACCAGAATGCAAGCAACAGTCACACGTGCAGGAAAAAAACGCAACTCCATGCATTGATATAAAGTACTACTACATCATTGTCAGGAAGAAAGCATTTAATGTTATTAAGCGGTTTTTTGTTTGTGTTACTTTTTTTTTTTTACTTTCAGAGTGGTGCTGCTGAAACATAAGGGCTGGTGGTGTTGATGGCATGGAAGTGGTTAATGTGGTAGTCTAATTCTAAACTCATGAATGTGGTAGTCTATCCTCACTATTATTCTGTTCTTTTACTTCACCAGTTGTATATTGTCTAATTGTGATTTACTGCATATTTTTCACATAAATTACTTTAATGGACTCTTTGTCTGGGCTACATTGCATGGTAGAGAGTGCTACAAGGTGTCATATGAACAAGGTTATAGAAAAGATTGAAAAGACTACAAACTATTGTGTGAGTTGAGGAATGGCTCATGTTATAATGATGCAGACATGCAAGGGCCAGAGTTACAGGCTGTGAGTACGGTCTTGACTTCACAGCATTTCTCATCTTGAGCGTTTAACAGTGCAACCCTAGTATTTTTGTAACGGAGTATTTTCTAATGGAGTTTGAGGGAATTTTGTTCAAAATGAAAAATATTAAGATTCTGGAGCACTGCAGATGGGGGAGGGGGCGGGGGAGGAGAAGTGCTTGAAGCATGGTCCTTCCTGAGCTGGCTTAGGCTCTGCCAAACCTGCCTGTCCTGCATAAATGAGTCCAGTGCTCGCTCCCCCCTGCCTGTGTGCACACTGCCAGCCTGCAGATTCACAGCTCTTCTGACTTCCATGAAGCCCATCCACAGACCTTGCAGGGTCCCTACAATGGACCCACCATGATGTGGTCCCTGCGTGAAGCTGTTGCAGCTGTGAGCCAGTAACCTCTTAAGGGACTGTACTCGGCACCAGCACATCTGGGTACCTTCTTGCAGCTGGATTAATAACAGCCCGTGTAAGTTTGTGCATCCAGCACCCTTTAGTGGGGAGGGAAGGCACATGGGGTATGTGCAAGGGATAAACAAGCCTGGCAGGCAGCCTAGCAGCTGCCAGGATTTTCTCTCCAACCCCTCCAGCACTCCCAGGAAGCTCCCTATCCTCACCTCCCTGCTGTCCTGGCCACAAGTGACACTGTGGCTACTAAGCCTTGCAGCTCGGCTCAACTATGTTGCAGTGCATGAGGTGCCGTTTGCACTGGGAGCTTTGCTGCTTGAGCTGCTGTTGAAGAGCTCAGGCTTAACAAGCGTTCCCAGCACACGCCTTGGGTACAGCCCTGAGGCTGTCCAAAAAGGGTTCTTCCTCCAACCTGGGGAAACAGAGCGGTGATGGACACGGCTGGGTGTGCTTTTCGTACCCTGTCAGCACCACCTCTACCCTGCTTGAGGTCAGACACACCTGGTCTCCACACCTGCAAGCTCGTTATGCCTCAGTGAGGGGACATTATGGCAGTGGAGTCATGCGCTTCATGGCAAACAGCCAGCATTGTGTATCATCTGATTATTGCTGGCACGTGCCTTTGTACTGCTAGCTCACAAGTTCTTCTGGCAGTTTGCTGCGGTTATTGCAGGACTCTTCCAGCAGAGTGGCTGGCAGGCTGGTAGAGGCGCAGCTCCTGTTGACAACCTGTTGGATGACTCTCTCCAGGAAAGACAGTTTTGATGCATCGTCCTGGCATCCTGCCGCTTCTCCTTGGTCAGGGTCTATTTTATTAACATTGACAAGACTGTAGGTCTAGGAGGATGAGAATGGGAGTCTTCTCTCGATTCATTGACTGGAGCAAATCACTTACTAGGAAGCAATTTCAGTTTCAGGCCTTGGCTTGATTCCAAACTGTGATGGCTCTTAGTCTATTAGTCACAATAAAATAAACTAGGAGTTGGCCTCTGGCGGGTTTCCTTACACCCTTGCTTGGACACTGAAGGTTTGACATCAGGCGTTAGTTTGACATCGGGCACAACAGAACAGGGCACACCCATGGTGCATTTCTGCAGACTTGGATGAATTAATGTGTCCTTGAAGGAGAAAGAAAAGGATCTTCCCTGACTGAGGCTTAGCTACAGCAACTAGCAGCAGATGTCCCTGACTGTCTTAATCAGCTTAGTAAAAACAGTCTGAATTTCATATACTCATGAATGGCAAATCAAAGCCAACTTACGTAAAGGCATGTTTTGCTTTTCAGTGGGGATCACTGCTGTGCCTAATTTCAAATTTTTGACCCTTGTACATTTCAGATGAAGGAATGTTAAGAGAAGAAAGTTCTAAATATATTTTTCAAGATAGGAAAGTTTCTGGTTGGAAAGTTGTTAGAAAGTTATGAGTGATGGGGAAGAGTTGTAGTGGAAATTATTATGAAATATGGTTGTAATGACTAGTGCCCAGCAATGGCCATAATTGTGCTCTAATCCCCACAGTACTCTTGCTCTCTTGCTGTCTCACTGGATTTCACACATTAAATGATATCCTATTCTGGAAAAAGAATCAGGAACTGGACTTTCATTCCCAGTACCATACCACAAGGTTACCCATTCATGCCATCTTGTATTTAATCAATATACTTGAGTACAGGAATATTTCACGTTTGACCTCCTTTATATTTTTCATGTGATGGTCCATTGAACTTGCTTCTTTTGCTTGGCCTTCTGATGAGCTAGACAAAAAAAAATTAGAAGTTTCTTCTGTAGTAGGAACTGCCCTGTTATTTCATAAGCATTGTGTATGCCTGAGGCTACTAAGATTAGTGAAGGATTACTATGCATGCGCACATAGCTTATAAAGCGGCTTTGATTACAAAGTCCAAAAAAAAGGATATTAAATTTTTATTACAAAAATATTTGGTTGTCTTCATTCATCTTCAAACAGAAGACAAAGTTCCAAGCATTCTCTTGCTTTGCGGTCACACATCAGTTCCAAAGAAGGAAAAGGAAGCAAATTTCCATTGCTATTTTTCTTTACTAAGATCACAGCTAAGTTTCTAGGTTTTTACTAAGTTCCCCAGCTCCAAAGCTTGGCTTGTACTTTACCTGTGCTAATGCCATCTTTTTCATCCACCTTTCCATTTCTGAAACTGGCTGCTTTTCTCACAAGGGAGAGCAAGCCAACTTCAGCATCTCCTGGATTTGGATGCTTTCCTCTATCTAGAATTAGATCTGTGTATGGCTTAGAGGCAGCAGTAACTCCTTCAACTGCTTGTAATAGACATAAATCAGGTGCCTGCCTTGATAGCTCTCACTTGTTTTATAGCTTGTGACAAGAATGTTTGTGAGGCGATTTCATGCAATACCTAGGAGGGCTGCTTTCCAGCGGCTGCACTGAGGAAAGCCACGGCCATGGGACAGTGAAGGACAGTTACTTATCTGACCTGAGCCACCAAGTTCATTGCCTTTTCTCCCTGGTTTCTTTGCAAGACAGAGGACACAAGCCTCGCTGCTCTCCACGTGGTTCTTGGGTTGTAGATATTCAGCTGTGTGTTTCTTTTGCATGCTACCTAGATCTTCAGTCCTCACTCCAGTGTCTGGCCAAGATAAGCTCCCAGAGGGGAGTGTGGGGGAAGCCTGCTTTTTTTTACTCAGAAGAATACTGGAGGCAGGTAGAGCTGTAGCCTCTAACAGGCTGGTGGGGCCCGTGGCTCTCTTTAGGGAGAATCGTGCCCGTTCTTGATTGCAGCGATGCAGAACTTGGCACAGTTTTGGCACTGACTCTTCTTTCGGGCTCCAAGGTGAGAGCGGTGACTTGAAGAGTTGCTTCCTTCAGCCACTTCGTAGGGCCGCAGGCAGCTTTTATCCCTCTCTCCCCAAAACATCAGGACGCCATCTAGAAAGATTCACGAACCGTAAGGCCGTTTCCGAAGCGGGGCAGGGATCTGGCCGCACCCGGCCCTGCCGCCCCGCTAGCCTTCGGGGGGAAGCCCCCGGCGGGGTGCGATGTTTGTCGGCTCTGGAGGTGCTGAACGTACAGCGGGACGGGGACGGGGCTGAGGCCCGGGAGGGCGGCCTGGTCCCCGCCGCCCGCCCGTCCCCATGGCAACCCGACGCTCCGTCCGCGTCCACCGAGCGTGTTTGGAAGCCCCGCCCCTTTCATCCGCTGTCCAATCGTCGGCACGCACGGGCGGAAAGCTGAGCTCCTGTTGGACAATACTTACGTTAATCAACGCCTCTGGGCCTCAGCAGGTTCGTGAGGCCCTCCGCGCTGGAAGGCGGGGAGGTGTTCACGGACAGCGCCCTCTCCACCTTTGGTGAGAGTTGATTGGCTAGCTGGTGCCTGGGAGGCGGGATTTTATCTGTCCCTCCTCGCGATTGGGCAGGACCGCCGTCAATATGAGGCGGGGCGGGGGAAAAGGCTTGGCGGTCTCGTTCGAACGGTGGGTGCGCGGGCCGACAGGTGAGGGGCCGGGGCCGGGGCCGGGGCCGGGGCCGGGGCCGGGGCCGGGGCCGGGGCCGGGGCCGGGGCTCGGGACAGCCCTCTGGGCTGGCGGGGCCGCGGGCGGTTTGGAGGGTCGGCCGGGGCCGCTGAGGGGGCGGCGAGCGCGCTGTGCTTCACTCGTGCATCAGAGCGATTCTGCGTTGCCGAGACCTGGAAGAAAATCTAGCACTTGCCAAACTGCGTAACAGGCTAATGCGTGGGAGGATTCCATCTAGCCACGGCGTTGCCTGAACTCTTTGTAGGAAAGAGTGGTTTGGCGCCAGGGCCTCTGGCAGAGAGCTGACGGAGACAAAGCTCAGTAAGCCGCTATAGTTATTGCAGCGGTAACTGGTTTTAGCAGCTGGGTGCAAAACTTTCTCTAGGCAGGCTGTGCTGCAAAGATGTTAGGAACCACAATCTGGTCTGTTTCCTTGCTGAAAAGTGGGATCAAATGTATCCACGCAGTTCCTGAGAAACTTATGCCAAACCTGTTATTAAAAGCCTTCAAGGGATGGAGACTTAAACTGAAACCCCAAGCTGTTAAAAGCTGAAGTGCTAGATGAGATGGGTTCCTGTTTACATGGGTCCTACTCGACCTCCTTAATTCAAGACCTTAGTTTGTTTCTACATCACTGAAGAGATACAGATGTAGGGAGTTGCTTTTACTGAATCAAGCTCTAGGAAAAAAATTACACTTATTACTCAGGAAACTAAATGGCCAATTCAGTAACTTTTAGCCACGTTCCCTGTGCCCAGAAGGTGCTCCTAGCCCCACTGTCCATGTTTAACTAAGGTGTGTGAACTAAAATGAGAAGAAAGATGTATATCTCTAGTATTGGGTAGATCAGGATGAACATAAACTGGTTTTGTTTCTAAATGGAAACTATGACGCAGTCGTGTTTTAGAAATGCTTGTGTTCAAGAATTAAAAGTGTGTTCCATCCTGAAACTCTGCTTGCCAGGTCAGAATACAGGTCCTGGTCCCAGGCACAGGGGGAGTGACTTCACAATCTGACTTTTTGCACCCCGGGCGCAGGAACAGCAGCTCTCTTGTCCTGCCACAAAGTTTATTGCACAAAATTTACTGTAGGTCAACAAGAAATTAATTGCTATTGCAAAATGCAATTTTTTTTAGTTTTTATATATATATATATCAGGTAACCTAGTAAATCATCTGTTTGTTTAAAAAAACCCGAACATGTACTTGAATATGTATTTACTCTCTTGACTACAACAACCATGAAAGGGCAGCTGTGAACTCCCTGCTATGTGTAATAGTGAGAAATCAATCCCTATTAACTATGAAATTTGTGTAGCTTGCTTCAGAGAGCATTTATATTGCCTGTTATATTGCCTTCCAGAAAATATTCTGGTGTTTGTTTTACTTTTATAAGTTAAATGGCTTAAAACCAGATAAAAAATCCTGAAGTGAATGATTAGACAGGCTTGCTAAGTACACCGAGAGGAGCCCAAGCCTGCACAGTGGGCAGAGGCTCTGTTACCAGCACTCGCGTGCTGCAGCCCTGCTACCCTTCTGACACAGCCATCACTGGAGTGTCGGGAACCCCTGTGTCACGGATCTGCAGTCCTCATCTTCAGCTGTTACCTGAGATTTTCTAACTTGGCTCTTAGCATAGACAAGCATGTTAAGAGCATACTTGGGTTCATGATCGGTGTGTGTGGGTCGTGCCTCATTCTGACCAGATTTTGGTCTGAATTATTAGTTGAACCATCTAGCAAAGTCATCCTCTTTGTGGGTGACCTGGTAATGCTCTGGGGACACCTCTTTGTATCTGACTGGATGTTTAATAATGAATGCAGGGCAGATATAAACACAGTTAGCTTTGTGGTATTCTGTCTGAGATAATGGCATCTTCTACAGTATAAATTGTTTTGACTGAGTTGAGTTTATGTATGTTTAAAGATTGTGCAAAGAAAAAATTATTAACTTTGATTTTAAATTCTAGATGTGACCGCTGTGGCAGAGAAGACTTATAGCACCTATCTCATAACTGGAAGTTGTGGGGACAAAGGCCGCTTTTGTGTTACAGAACTGAATAGGTAAGAGACAAATAACCCCTTAAACTTTTCTTAATTAATTGTAATTAATTTCGCTCTGGTGTTTGATTCTTAGAACCTCAATTTTTTTTCCTGTCTCCGCTCTCTAGTCAGTTTTCCTTTCTTTGCTTTACATTTTTGCCTTACGTTTTAATTGGGAATTGTTTGTTCATTTGGTTATACTAATGGCTTACATACACTTTCAAAGGTAGCTGAGACGATCTTGATATTATCCCTAAGTATTTCAGAGAGTGAAAAAAGTTCTTTTGCTACTGCCACTGCTCAGTTAACACTGATGACTAAATCCCATAAATGTTCTCTCACACTTAATGTGAAAGCCTTTGGTGGTGGGTTGACAGAAATCATTCCCTTTCCTGTTGATGTTTGTATCTAAAATAAGGCTATAAAGTGCTGCTGAATGCATCCAGAGTCCATGCTTGCCTTCCATTCAAGCAGAGCAAATGCAATCACCACTGCTCTTACCCTTTTTGAAGGGTTGGAGCACTTGAAAAGAATTTGATGATTTATAGACAAATTCTGTCCCAGGCCTCAGAGTGTTAAGAAAGGGCATGTGGGGTTTTTCCCATTTCTGAAAATCAAAACCATTATGTGCAATTCAACTACCTTTGATTCTTCAGTCAATGCTGATTTGGGGATATGTATGATCACTGGTGAGGAAAACAAAGCGGCAGATCTAACCTTCATGACAGAATCTCATTTTAGAAACCCGTAATATTCATTGTATTTATAAGAGGTATTTCTTGGTGGGGGGGCGCGGGAATACGTGGGTTACAGTGAAAATAACTGGTGGAAGTAAGGAGAAGTTTGGCTTAATTTTTGGATCACTTCACTTGTGGGTATGAGGGTGAAGTAGAACTGGGGAAAATGAAAGAAACTCTGCCTTATTAGAAGCGTAAAAACTAGTGACTGTATCTTGGCCAGTGTTCCCGATTTTCCAGTAAGCTGTCTGCTGTACGGAGGTGTATAACCCTAATGGCTTGTTGTATGCCATTAAAAGGTATTGTACACTCATAAAAGAATGACATTTTGATCAATGCTGTTAAAAGAATTACTGTCTTGACACAGAAAAGCTTTCCTGCTGCAAGTTTAAAAATATGCCTTTAAAAGCTTTTTATTGAATACCTTTGCATCCCTCAGAAATGTGCTATTTTGGCACAGGGCTGCTCTGAACTATTCCATGTTGTAACTTAAATGCAAGACCTTCTGTTTACCATCAGAAGGGAGCGAGGAGAGGCAGGTGTATTCACTTAACTACTGTCATGGGGATGAAAGAAAAAGCACCTTGAGCTACTTGTATGCAGTCTAAAAATAAGAAGTCCCCATTTTTAAAGAGTCCAAAATCATTTGAAAGCTATTTGTTTTTGTTTTGCCATTGATTCCTCTCTGTCCCTCCAGCTTTGTTTGAGTGTCCCTTTGGACTTTGAAGCCATATATTGATGTTGGAGGGAGGCAGGTGGCAGATAGGAAAACCACAAATGTCTTCATTGTAGCTGGATCCTGGCTCACAGGTAGGCAGGCTGTGTTGAGAGAAACTTGTTTTGGAGCTGTCTACGCGGTCCTGTGCGGTAATACTTTTTGTAGCAGAAATCTCCCCTTAGTGTTATTAAAAGATCTTGTGTCAGAGCTATTGTTTAATCACAGCTGCTGAAGTAATGTTGTACCTGGCTTGGTCGTGGCTGGAATTACAGCTAAACTGTTCAACACGGTTCAGCTGCGACTGTTGCTGACAACTGCTGTCAGGTAGGAACCTGAGGGATGCCGTTTGTGGGCCTGACTGCCAATGGAGGTCACATCTCTGTCCCATGCTCAGAATTTGTAATAGACTTCATTATGTCTCACTGGTTTAAAAGCAAGTGTTAAAGCCCTGGTTTGGGAATCAGGAGGCGGGGGTGTAATTCCTCAGCTTTTCATGCTCTTTGTGTGTCCTCATGCATTTCATATGTTCCTTAAGTTTTTGCATTTTGGATCTTCAGTTGTTTATCTGTGTGTGATGTACTAAATACAATGTTACATACAGATGGACAGATTACCTGAAAGAGCATGGTGGGACGGTTTTTGATATAAAGAGATCCTAGGCAAATTTTTCCGAGGGTTTTTTTTTCCTTTCCTTTCTATATATTTATGATCAAAACAAAGAAGTGCATGTTCTGGATGCATTAGGTATGCTTCATGTCCTGTCTTGGGATTGTCAGCAACTGGGTGGGATCTAAGAGTGCTTGCTGAGTAGGTTTTGTAACAGGTGAGTAAGATCCTACATTAAGTGGTATTTCTATACAGCAGATGAAAAAAGCTGTTGAACTTAGTGGTGGAATTTCATTGCTGAAGAAAGCAAAAGGTTTAGTTGTACTGTCTGCAAGTAGCTCCTCTTAAGTACAGCTTTTCAAGGTACGAGACTTCTTTCAGGGAAAGGAAATATTATTTCTGCATTATCTGCAATGGCAAGGTACAAAAGGAAGAAGCAGGAGAGCTTGAATGTATCTTACTGGCATATGAGGCTGTTACTCAGAGAACTATCATTAGAGTTAAGATGCATACCATCATAACTGCTTCCTAATTGTCTTTCAGGTGCTTGAGTTTTGTCCAATTTAACCTTCAAGGAGGGAATGAGAAGCCCAAATACTCCCTTACCTCTGATTCACTTAAACTTCTGGTAGCTTTCTAGGGGAGGGTTTTGTTTGGTTTTTTTAAATATGTGAGTTCGTACTGAAGTTCAACTGTAACTTGCTAAAGCTAACGTCTGAGGTGCTAACAGTAACTTGAAATGTATGAAAGGACACAAGGGTTTTTCTTTTTTATTTGTTGTATCCTGCAACATACAGTTTCCCACCAATGGTTCCAGCTTATTTTCCCATCTTGAGCCAAGATTGAAGCAATTAACACTTTAGTAGTCTTTATGTTTAAAAAGGAAAATATGCTGCATATGCTACTGGCAGTAGCATCTTAGATGATTACTCGCTTATTTCTGAAGTCCTGCCGCCTTCTTCAGGAGAAGCTATGCGTTTATGCTTCTAGCTCAGTCCTTCCATGTTCTTTCCCTTTATGGTTTTGGTCAGTCCCCAACCCACACAAAATAGTATATTCTTTAACTATGTGTTTCCTGTGGCGTGGCTTGTTTTGTTTTTAATCCTGAGGTTTCAATTAGCATACAGATGCTATGGGGAAAAGTAGAAGAGATTGGAACCTCACAGAGTAAGCCTTCCCCCATATACTTGCTTGTCTTCAGACGAAGAGGGAGAGAGGGCGGAGAGCCCACCAGACTCATGTTCTTGATTATTGCCTGCGCCAGCCTCCCAGGTCCTCTCTCGCCTTCTGTACAGCATGTGGCCCTTTCTGCCACCAGCTGTTGTCTGCTGTTTTCCGACTAAGCCTCACTTGTGTAATTTTAGCTTTGGAGGAAATCTGAAAGTAAAATTATCTCTGTAGTCCTATTTACCCACAGTATCTGAAGCTCCCTACAAATGTTTTTCTACAGTGACCTTTTAGAATACCTGCTTTCAGGATAGGCTTCCAACCTGCAAGTGTGGCTTAGGCATGTTGTCTTACATTTAGCTATATTAAAAAAGATGATCTTTGCTTGACTCTTCTTTACCAGGCAAACTAAATGGCTTTCTATCACTGATCCTTGTTTTTTTATCACTCTAATCTGTAAATTTGTTCAGTAATCATCTTGTGCTTTTTGTCAGTGCATAGACAAAACTGCTGAATAACATAGAGTCAAGCTCTTGAAGGTGGGATAGAAGAAACCATTCTCTTTTGTGTTGATATTTAATTGATATAAGCTGGAAACATTTATTTAGTGTTTGCCCTCATCTGCAATTACATTTTGAGGCCTATCAGTCTTTAGCCCACTTGATGTGTCATGTTGATTTTGAGTTTCTTAATCAAATGTCATTTTGCATCAAGTCAACTGCCTTACAAAAATCTGCTATATCTGTGTTATTAATTAGCAATAAAATTATAATTAAAAATCAAGCTAGTCCAAAAACATATTTTCTGAAAATTCATGTCATTAATATTACGCTCTTCATTTCTTTCCAGATAGGGTCTTGTATTGGCCATTCTGTTACTTCGAGATCAGTGTCAGACAGAGAAGATTATAGTTACTCAAGTCATCATATTTAAAAAAAAATAAAAATAAAAATACTGTTATTGTTTCCCTCTGTCCTTTCAAACATCCCATGTTTTCCAAAGGATCCTAAAAATGAGCATTAACGGTCCAAACAGCTCTTCAGACAAGCTCTTTTCTTCTAATCACCATGGAAATTGAAACCTAGATCTTAACTTTTTCCCATTTGACCTAGTTCAAGCTACTCACTTAATTTATAAATGTCCTAGCAGAGTCATATGACTTCCTGTGGGACTTCAGCTCGCATTAATCCTTTATCAGTATGATGTTTCCTAGAGGTCCTCTGCTTAATAGGCCAGATCGACAGCATTAAATGGTTGATTTTGACCTTGAAGGCCTTGTCGCTGTTTTTGGCATCTGTGGCTACATGAAGGTGGGATAGAAGCTGAGGGTCTAAATATCTTTGGGTTATTATTTTAGGTGAACTACATTAGTTTGGTTTATAATTGATTTATTATTTTGATGTTAATCTCTGCAGCTGTGAAATATAGAAATTCGACAAACTTTAACAGCTAAAACCAAATCTATAGAAATTGATCATGTAAGTAAAATATTGTAATCAATCCCATCTAGCATAGAGGCTAATTCTTTGATGCCAATATCTGATCATATAGTTCTTAGATGTCAGATTCATTGAATCACTTTAAGAGAACTGGTGGGAGTACATCTTTGGGCAACAGAGGAAGGTAGTCCACTTTTTTGTATAATGACTTTCAAAATCAAACTTCTGTGTTGTCTTATGTTTATGGCTGACTTCCTGTTGGCATGTATATAAAACATGTAATTTTGCTCACTTTATATGCATATGACAAGTATGAGGAGAATAAACTGAGAACAATAACTGAAGGCTGTGTATTATAGTAAGAGAAATAAAGGGTGTTAGAGAGTAAAATGGTGTCCCTTCATGGAAATAGTTATGAAAAAATTGATAACTGAACTGGAAAATAAGACGGGTGATTGATACCTGTTGAATGTCTCTTGAGAATAAACAGATCAATAAAATCAGTAAGATAAGACTAGGAAGGTATGTGTTTTATTACCTGCTGAAGTTGTGAGAAACACCTTTATTCTTATGAAAAGGGCATAGTCTGAAATCCGGAAAGCTTTTTCAGAGTTTTTTCTTATATTATACTAAAGTCTTTGAGAAGGAGTAGATCAACTAGTAGCTCAAAGTAAGGTTTGCTTTTAAGTCTAGAACTTTGATTACAGCATAAGTATATTCTCTTGTTACGGGTCTTGCCTGAGGAATAGCATGCATGGGGATGCTTTAGCGAATCACATATTGAAAAAAGATCTAGTTCATTATGCTTTCCTTGTATTTTTAGAAATGCAGTTTGTAGGATGTTTTCTTTGTAGCTGTAGTGTTTGGGCTATAGGGATTTCAAATCTTTTGGAGGAAAAAAGATAGCTTCAAATTCAGTCTGATATTTGTTTTATTAGTGGAAATTTTTGTCTCCTGTGTTTTTCCCCATTCTAGATAACCTTTTCTTGTCATCTAAGAAATTAATTTCTTTGTTGGAATCATTGCAAGTAAACTTGATAGCGGGAGTGCTGTTATTGAGGCAGCTTACACAGTGATTTGCTAAGTACAGCCTCTTCATATAATGTGAAGCAGAAGTCGATTTATTGACCACTACTGGGATTTCAGGAATCTGTTGAACTACCTGGTTTTTTTATCCTTCTCTCATAAAATTCACTATTGAATGTCTCTTTTTTTTTTTTTTTTTTTTTTTTTTTTTTTTTTCCTGGTACCCTCTTGGAAAGGATTCTCTTTGATATGCAGTCGTACAGTAAGAGCAATCATTCTGTTTGCTACTTGTCTCTGTACTGTAGAGTTTGGCTTTTTAATAAAGTGTATATAGGGTCATTTAATGTAGTTTATGTGACGTCAGACTCTTAAAGGCTTTTCCCAAAATACTTTCCCGTGCAAGGAGGACATTGATGCTTGTCTAGGCTGTGAAGATGCTGGCTCTGTGGCTATTCTGCCAGTCCTTGTCATAGAATGTATTTCAATTAGAGCAAAACACTACAGAAAAATCAACTCTACTGTGAGCATAATATTGCTTATGTTGCAGTACATCTTCTCTGTAAAATATAATCTGTTACTTTTTTGGAATACTGAGAAAATATTTAAGTATATAACTTGATTGGTTTGTGCTATTTGCTGTATATTCATCATGCTTTTTTCCAACTTCCTGCAAACATTCTTCTCTAAAGTAAGGTGCATGTTAGGAATGAAAGCCATTTGGTTTCTCTCTGATTAGTAATCTGTAAAAACATAGTTTTAAAAATAGAATCCAAATGAACTGTACAAAGCGGATTATTGATTCTCAGGGATGAGGAGAGAATGCTTTCTATTAAGTCCTTTTCATTGCTTTAGATTTTATACTAATATCTGGAGGCTTGGGGGGTGGTGGTGTTTGTCTGATTGACAGACACTAATGGAGAAATCATCTTATCTGTAGTTCATTTGCT
Organism: Rissa tridactyla; assembly: GCF_028500815.1. Lineage (NCBI taxonomy): Eukaryota > Metazoa > Chordata > Aves > Charadriiformes > Laridae > Rissa > Rissa tridactyla. Next base: position 94,375,102 of record NC_071469.1, read on the forward strand.
GGATTTCTGGCAACTCTTCCTAGCCACTATTGCGTACAGGATACCAGAGCTGATGTATTTGGGGATGGCAACTGGAATATTTATAGGTTATGGTATACAGTAGTAAAGGCCTCAACATTAGGCATATTTATCTTCTGTAGGAGATGTGTAACTTACTATCCTGTGGTCAGACATCACATAGCACTGCCTGGAACTGAGGGGGCTGTTATTAAAATGTCCGGAGTGCTACTGTTGGTATTAAAAGTGAAGAGGCAAGTTAACGCGGAAGAGAACAATTATTATAATGGGTTAGATTATTACAACCAACTAAAGGGGAAGGCATTGTGTTTGAATTCTGATGTTACACCCACAACTGCAGCATCTGCCAGCCAAATGCTTAGGTGGGCCAAACCTATCTGGTTATGTATTATGGTTAAAAGACCTTATTTTTGTTATTATTTATGCAGAAATTTAATTAATGAAAGGAACAAAAATAGTATTTTCTAGACTCCTTCCTTATGTTTGCCTTAATCTTGTATTTATTTCAGGGAAGCATCTTAGTATTTCTGATTAGCTTGACTGCTGGATTGTGAGAGATTCTTAGCTGATTTGACTCATCCCAGAATTTTATATTTATTTCTTTTTGCTATCGATTGCAGATTAGCAAGACTCAAAAGGGGTACAGAAAACTTGCTAGTCAGAAATATGCTTCTGCCAGATTATATGGTATGATTATCATCCCCATGGACAGCTTATTTTTATTTCCAAAACACTTTTTCCATTTATAATCTAGACGGAAGCTCTGATCTCTGAAGGTGAAAAGCTGGGACATCAATCTGCCTTCGCAACTCAGCTTCGCGTTAAGTATTGAACTTCCGTCTGCATACTTAGCTGTTCCAGTCAGAGCCCCAAACTCTGTTTTTCACTAATGCTTTGTCAGAGAGCTGTCCTCTTCAGAGAGATTGAAATGAGTAATAGTCTTTCGACACTATTGGCAAGTGGCTTTCACGGTCCATGGCGGATCTAATGAACTACAGCTGCCTGGTTGGAAAATCCTGCTTTTGATTGTTTGAAAGGACTTCTGAAGTCTCTACTTGGATTCCCTGACTTTCTTAGGATTTTTTTTTTTTCTCTTTGAGAAGTAGGTGTAAAAAACACCCTTGGAAATTCCTTCATCACTTACGTTCACAAATGTCAAGTTTTAGAACATGGTGCTTTTGCACAGGATAAATTGCAAAGTTGACATGTCATAGACATGTTTGAAAATGGAAATACCGTGAAACATGCCCATCTGCTGAGAAAAGCAGGTGTATAAATAAACTTCCATGCTCTCAACAAAGATCCCCCATGAACAGATATTTAATACTTTCTTTCCATCAGGTACAATACTCCAGGTGCCTTTTTTGATAGTTGTTATGCATACAAACAGAAGAGGTGTTGTCGTCTGACAGAAATATAGTACGCGTGGCTACATCTTCAAAGCTCTGGATCTGTAATTGGTCCAGACTTTCAAAGACAGTTGGAAGTCAATGTTTCATCCAATATGCTGAGTTAGTTTGAAAATTTGGCTATTCTTTAAGTGTCTTACTAAGAGCTGGGTTGTTTTTTTGTGGGGGTGTTTTGGTTGTTGGGTGGTTTGCTTGTTGGGTTTTTTTGAGAAACTGGTCAAGAATGTGAATATATTTTCCTTTATATAAATATCTTTCCTATTCTGTGTGAAAGATGGGCAGGAAACAATTTTACACACCTACCCATAAAAGTTTGAGGTGAATATATATATATATATATTTTATTTTTTCCCCCTGCCTCTGCATCCTCATCTGTATCATTGTTTATTCAGCCTGCGAGCTGAAAAGCATTTTTTCCAGATTTTGGAAGATAGATTGTAACTTGCCTGTGAATTGTAGTACAGTTTGAGTTACACGTATTGCGCTCCATGTTTATTTTTGGACTAGATAATCATAGCTTCATTTAACTGGAACTAGACTGGTGTGGAGCTTTGCAAACACTAGTAGATGCTGATCCTTACAGTAAAGACCAGTGTAACTATATTTTTTTTCTTCTATTTTTTACTTATTTTTCAGTTTCATATGCACTTTTCACTTTGTTTCCATTTACACAATTATTCACATTGACTTATCCCCTACCTTAGGGATATCAGCTACTCTCAACTGTTGGCCTTTTACTTTGGGACTGCAGTGCAATTTTGAGAGAGCAGGATCAAACACTAGCAATATTCTTTTCCAGCCAATGAGTTACAATGCAACAAACTGACATGTTTTAAAAGAAATGGGCATATACTAAGAGATTTCTAGGTACTCGGAGAGGAAATTCGGAAGTGAAATGCTAACAAAATGAACTCATTAGAAATGATGAGTCTTGCTTCTAGTGCAGAGGACACTTTATCTCACTCCCTTGCTATTCCTGTTTGTAGTGGTTTTGACATGTGCATTATTAAACAAATAACATGACACAGCACCTCTGTTTGTGTAACATAATGAAACCATAGCAAATGGCTCAGTGATTGTGGCTTTCCTATTGAGCAAGGAAAAACTGCAGAGTGACCACATTTGCAGTTTGGAAGGAGAAACTCTCAACCAGCTGATAGCTACAGGAAGGTCCCAGGTACAGAACAATTCTGCGTTAATTTTTATACTACTTCTAAGATTTAAGTACAAAAGTTAGGTTCCTGACTTGGAAATATAAGTGCCCAAGAGCTGCTTAAGACTATCATCTATGAGCAGTCGTTCTCGTGAAGAATTCTGATGCTGCCATAACTGTTTATTTGGGAACTATTAGCATGTGCAGTCTAAACACACATGGGTATGTGAGTCTTAAAGGTGTGTTTCTTTCAGTCTGCAGTGTCATACATAATTTGTTATTGGATATTACTTCTTTGTTGTCTACCTACTCCCATTTTCTGTGTAGTAGCAGATGTGTCATATGATCATAAAATAATTTTGGTGGAAAGGTCCTCTTGGAGGACACCTGGTACAAACCCCTGCTCAAAGCAGTGCTACTGATGTTAGGCAGCTCAGGACTGTTGTGTTGTGTGTCCCCCCTCCCCCAGTTTTGAAGTAACTCCACAGTTGAAGATTGTACAACCTCCCCAGGCAATCTGTTGCACTCTCTGACCGCGCTCACTGAAGAATTTTTCCTTGTCTGTAGCTGAAATTTCCTTGGCTATAATTTTCTTCTGTTTTCTCTTGTCCTTTCTCTGAGCAGCTCTAAGAAGAGTCTGTCTCGCACTTCTCTAACTGCCCATTAGGTAGTTGCAGACAGCAATTAGATTGCCCCTTAGCCTCACCTCCTTCAAGCTGAACAGACCCAGTTCTCTCAGCCTCTCCTTAGACACTGCCTTCCTTCGCAGCAGCGAGCGCAGGAGGGTGTTGGAAGCATTGCAGCCTGTGCTGGTAGGAATAGCCTGAGATCTGCAAATCTCTGTCTCTTAGCTCATGGGCAGGAGTGCAGGAAAGGGCGTTGCTGATGTAGTAGGGTGGCCTTCTTTCTCCTTCAGATGTTCTCCATTGCAGGACAGGACACCCACCGTGTCCCTGTTGCAGCAGTCCTGTACCTTGAGGTGGCCTGGACTGATGAATTGCCGGAAGATTCCTACCAGAAGTGTTAGGTGCTGCCTGGCAGATAGTGTTTCTTGATTACCTGGAAGTGGAAACCCAGAATTTTGTGATTTCGTTGTTAAAAATAAACGTCACTGGACCTTGCCGGGGAAAAAGAGTTTGTCAGTGGAAATAGCTGTTAATTCACAGCATTGAAGCTTGGATCAGTGCAAGCCCTAGCATTGAAGTGGCAGAGCTGATGTAGATGTGATTGGCTTCTGCTATGTGTGTTTTATAGGGTTGTTTGTGCTACGCTTTTATTATTTCCTAGGTAAAACTTTTAATGCATCTAAGTCTCAGGTATATGGTCTCCCCTTTCACATTTCCTATCTGAGAAAATACATTTGTCTCTTGTCCTCCCTCCCCTCTCTTTTCAATCATCTTTTGTCTGCCAAGCAGTTATCCAAAGAGGAAACTGAGCCAAAATGGTGAGCGAGCGAGAGACTATGCCATGCATCTTTGTGGTTCAGACACCACAATGCAGCTTCTCCACTCTGTCTTTAATTAAACTTGGGTTTTTCTGTTGTTGTAGCTGGAAGCAGTGTGCTGACACAACTCACTCTTGTATAGAACAGATTAAAATGTCAATGTTTTAATGTTCTCATCTGTGGGAAGAGGAAAATAGTTGGGTGTTTTATTTATAACTTAAAAAGTGACTGTACTATGGAAAAGGTTTACTTGTGCAAGATGGAAAATCTCAATTAAAGATTGTGAGTCCCACTTAAGAGTCTGTAAAGGATTGAAAAGATTAAATCTCTTCAGGAAATAAGCCATACTGGGGCATGGCAGTTCAAAACGATTATAAATTAACTGTATTTCTAATTAGTCACTCTGTTCTGTATTCTTTGTGTTTGTGGCATGGTGTACATGCATGCATCTCTGATGAACTAATGTACCAAACAGGTGAATGTGTCTGAGGAGGAAAAGAGTGAAGGTATCTGAAAAGAATGGTCAAAAGTCAATGTTGTCCTTGGTGCTATATGAACTCCTGGAGAAGGAAGTTATACTTCCTAGAGGAGAAACGGTCATGTAAGAGTAAAATTACAATTCCGTTCATGTCTTCTGCAGGTTTGGTCCCTTGGCAGTTTGAGAAGCGATGATGGAAACAGTTTGGAGGTGTAGATTATAACTCCACTAAGGAGGAGATAGCTAAGCTGGTTCTGGGATAGCAGTTCTACAGTATGATGCTGTGCAGAAATACGAACAGCACAGCTCAGTTAGCTTGGCTTTGGACGGGCCGTTAGGATATGTATCAGGAGCCTTGATCACTCACTGCCACAATCAACATGTTTGTGGATTAATAGGGGCTTGGTTTGCAGGTTTACTAGTCAAGCCAATTTTGATATTTCAAAATACTCTCTCTGACAGAAGTCAAATACGGAAGACACTAGGGATTGATTGTTCCCTATCTCAATGATCTGTTCATCCTTTTTACCTATGGAAGCGACGGATTTATTGTAGGGTAACCAGGTAAATGTAGAAGGTTGTCTGCTGGACTGGGGTTAAGCTGACAGCTGTAATTGCCTACTTTGGAAAAACACTGCTTTTCTTCAGAAAGTGCCTCCCAGACCTTATTTAGAGATTTGCTTAATTTGGGCTGTCCTCTGGGTTAACATCTGTGGAATCTGTATTTCTCTGGCAGTTGTGTTTCCCTTGCATGTAAATTATAGATGCTCACTAATGCCCTTTGGGGTTGTTTCTTTCCTAAGGGTGAGGGGAAGAAACAATCCATTTTAAATAAGGGAAATAAAAGAGCTCCCACTGAACGCTCATTCTAAAAGAAGAGTGCTGCATGTCTTTTGCCTTTACTTACTTTCTCTCTCACAATTTGAACCCATCTCCTACAGCCTTGCTGCTGTGGGATCAATTTGTTGGCAAGGGTTATTCAAACATTAGCAGAATGCATGTTCTTGCTGTTCTTGTTGGACTTGAGTGGTGAAGCCAACAATAACAGCTCTTGTGTGGGAACTGATGCTGGGTATTTGAGTCAAACTGTTCTTGGTGGTCTGTACTTTACTGCAGTGAAAAAATGTGAGGGGTTTCTTTTCCCATAGTGTTCATTTGTGTTCCCGTTGTTCATTGTTTATAAAATCACTGTGCCTGTGGACAGCTGAAATAAATACTTTGAATAAATTCTGTGGTTTTCTTCACTTTTAGCTCTTGTTTTGTGTATGTGCTTTTCATAGGTTTAGGCTTTTTCCCTCTATGGCTTGATTTCTCTATCCTCCAATTGCCATAGGTATATGGGGGTTTTGGGTTGGTTGTTTTGTTTGGTTTGGGTTTTTTTTCCACCAAGGTAAAACCTCACTGTGGGGACATTTTCTAGGACAAATAAGCTTCAAGAGCAAACACACAGTGCCTGTGGAATGCCCCAGGAGCTGGGGGTACGTGGTGATTCAGGCTGAGCTGTGCTGAGGCCAGTAACATGGAGGAGATGCTGCAGTCTCAGCCTGGTGCTCTCCTCACCAAAATCAGACTATGCTTTTCCAGGAAAATGTGGGGCTACCGAAGCGTTTAGTGCTGTGCTTTGTAATACCCATCCAAGTATTCAGTAACCACCACAAATTCCTTGCTCGTTGTGCTTTGTTGCTTAAGTGAAAGTCCAGAATGCAGGGATACTTGTGGGAGCTGAATGGTTTGAAGCTTTCTGTAATTTTTCCTGTTACCCTCAGGGCACTATCTGAAAAAATTACCTCTTTGTAGAGTCTTTGGGATATGATGCAGTCCCAGATCAGACATTTCTCTATTAAATAAAAAGTATGATAAGCCTAAAAGCATTGAATTTGGTATTTTGAATCTCTAGAGGCCAATCCCAGTGTGTATCTATTTGGGCTAATTTACTGAACTATTTAGTTTCTTCTCCTGCATAACAACGATTCCACCCCCAGCATTATTGAAGTTAGTTTTGCCTCTGTGGCTGCCAGGAATAACTTTACTTTGCATGGATAATTAACTGGATTGAGTAACAGAGAAAAAAACCCCCATTTTATTTCCACACAGTGGTAATAATAAATCTGTTACTACTTTTGGCTCTCCATGTTATTACCATAGTTGGGTATGTCTTAATGAGGAAGTGGCTTCCTTTTACTAAGTTCAAATACCAGCAAGGAGCCTGCCTCTTGAACGTGGGTCTGGGTGTGTGAGTGTAGGACAGAGGGTGTTTTTTTTTCTAAACTAGGCAGTCATTTCTGCACACAAATAACTTTTTTTTTTTTTTACTGCAAGCTGTAAATTTCCAGTCTCTGCAACAAGGTAAAACTTGGGTTTTCCGATTGTGTCAGAATCAAAGCTTTTCTGAGATGGAAATCTTTTAAACCAAATTTTTTTCTTTCTTTTTTTTAATTTTTTTTAAGCCAAAGTATTGAAGAATGGGCTTAATATTTGGCTGCTCAGGAATTCTGAAATTGACCCTGTGGGGATATTTGGAGCACCCAACTCTGTTTTTTCCAAAATGCACAAAATTAATTGTATGGGAATGGGACCTACTTACCACAGGAATTGTCTCTTGAGGGAAGGAAAAAAACCTGAGGCTCAGATATGAAGTTACAAGTACCCCATGAGTCCAATAACTCTTCCTTCTCGTGACAGCTTATCTGATACTCTCCTGGCCTTTTTCAGATTCCTCCTCCTCCTTTTCCCATTTATTTTCATCACCTATGTTTTGTCTCATGTTCTCTCTATTAGCCCAAGAAGGGCTGAACGTGCTTTCTTCATAGACTGTTCACACTGCTAACAGCTGCTGAGAGCCTCTTTTGTTTGTTTTTGGTTGAGAGGCTGGGGGGAGAGGCAGCTGAACCTTTCTTAATAACCAGAGGAAGGCAACTTGTCGTCTTCTGGTGCCTTGAGGATTGAAATGTTTGGACCATATGCACCTCATCTCTATGGTGAGGTTGGTCCAGCTTATCAGCTTGTACCTGACTTGGGGTGCCAAGAGATGATCTTTTGGGCAGAGCATGGAAGTATGGCTTAGTAGCCTGGAAGTCTGGGACTCCTGTGTGATCTTGGGCACTTGCAGTCCCAGTGCCTTTTCTGTAAATTAGGGCTGAGCATTCTGCCAAATATCTGACATCTTGAATTAATGTATTTGTTAACTTTTGTGTGCATTGCTGTTGTTCTTTTGTCAAAATGTACCAAACGGCAATTTTTCCTAGTTGCCTTTCAGCTGATTCCTGTCATCATCATTGTAGCAGTAAGCCTTGAAGATCCTTGAAAAGGGAAAGCGACATAGTCTAAAGATCCGTTTGAGGAAGCTTTGGCACGAGGACTAGCACAATGGAAAGGTAAAAGCATCTGTGGAAGAAATGGGCAAACTTCTCTGGTGGTAGTGAAAATAACGGGGGTTGTTTATCTTTGCTTATGCCTATTACCATTTCCTTCTGCCAGTCTAGCCTATGTCCTACTACTTAATTCCCTCTGTGTCTCATTCATCTCTGCTGTTTCTCTTCCATCATCCACTCACCATGTAAACCTCCTTACTCTAACCACTGGCCTGTCTGCTCCTGCAAAAAATAAAATGCAAAAATCAAGTCAGCTGTATTTAGTACTGTTAAATTGGTGGAGTTTTTTTAAAGGGAAGGAAGAATACGTGAACATAGAATTAGAGTTGCAAAAGTTTGAAGGCTGCAAAACCAATCACTGAATTTACAAAAGACAAAAGGAAACTGATCAAGAAAAGCATTTAAACAATTCTTGGTGAAAAGTGCTCTTTGCCAAAAATAATTTCATTTTATTGAATCATTCAAGTGTTGGGATAAAAAAAAAAAGTCAGAAAAATAAGAACTTAGAGAAATCAATGCTCATGCTCTGTTTTTGAAAAAAGACTTTGTTTTCAAGCATTTCTGGATAAACAATTATTTAACAATCAAAGTTTATTTCAGTTGTCAAAAAGGAGTTGGTTTGGGTTTGTTCATCTCAGTTCACGTTTTTTTTGGTGTCCCGAGTTGAAATTTAAAACTAATTTGCAGTTTTACTCAAAACAATGGATAATTTATTAGCACAATATTGAGTTTCTTGGTAAAGTCTTAATTCATTCCTCTATATACATTATATACATGGCTTCAGCTAGGTTTTTTTTTGCAAGGGGTTTGTGACAGAGCAGAGATGAAAGGTGTTTTTTGAGGTTTCTAGCCCAGTGCTAGTGAAAAACCTTTCATATTAGTGCTGTAAGCTGAATTAGAAAGAAGTCTTGCACAACAATGCCATGCATATGAACAAAGACAATGAATTGGGGTAGGGTAAGGAACCTTGAATTGTTTCTGAACTTCTAATGTTTGATTTTGCAACCTTAATGACCTCTTAATATGGGCTGCCACTCATTTTTTTTTTCAAGTGAAAATCAGAAATTTAAGGTTTTGCCATTCTCCACCTACTCCAGCTGTGTTTAGCCCATTAAAGGTCACGAACAGAATATTAATGCAGGCCTTTTCTGACTGAGCTTGTAGGTATAACTAGGTGTAAAAATGTACAGTTTATCTTCTCCACAGAGCAGCCACAGTGAGATAAAGATGACGAAGTGAATGTAAAAGACTCTTCTATTTTAAATGTCTATTGTTATAAAACTGGAGAATGTTCACCACAGAGAAAACAAATGAGTCTCAATTCCAGACAAAGTAGTGTGGTCTAGGATGGTGAAGTGCGTGGATCTGGTGTCTACAGATGCGTATTGTTGAGTGAGTCTTCTACTTGCTGCATTTTTATCTGGCTTCTGATACAGGCTATAGCTAATTTTGCCTAAATAGCACTTGCTGAAATGGTTGTGAAAGGTGTGAAGGATATTTGAGGTGTGCCAGCATAAGACATAATGGCTATTTGAGATGCACTGAACAATTAGTTTCAGTCAGTAGGAAGTCTGCTGTTTTCTACCTCAGCTGGAACATGATGGTTTGATGCCAGAAGCATCTAACGTTGACAAAGGTGATGTTGGTAATGGAAAAGTTATAAGGATAAATTCTTGGTACCAACTCTGTTATCTATGCTATTGGTATGTCTAAAACGTGTGCCTGCCTTCCATAAGAAAGAAAAACAAGAAAGGTATTAAATTGATATGAAATATTGCAATTGTAAGTAGTATTTCTAAACCTTGTCCTGGTTGTCCATGGAAGGACAAGATGATTAAAGCTGCAATACAACAGTCTATCTGCCTTATGTGAGGTGGGAGGAGAAGGTCAATACCAAGGAATGTTCTGAATACCGAAGGTATGTCATTGCACCTGTGTTTTCAGTGTAGCACTTCTACTGTTCATATTAGTTGAAAATAAAAAATAATTAAAAAAAGATTTGGTGTAAGGAGAGATAAATCATGGAGATTATGTTCTTACAGGATTAAGAAAGCAAATGGGCAAACTAAATTTAAAATGAGGGAGTGCATGGGAAAATAGCATTTGCTGAAGGAAGATAAGATGTCTGGAGTGGACAGGGCAGAGTTTGTCACTCCTCCCAGCCAGCTTCAAACACTCATGTTCTGAAATGGTCACATGGAAAACAGGGTGAATCTGTGGATTCAGTCCAGTGCTAACCAACTGTTGTGGTTAGCAAAACACAGAGGCATTCTAGACGAGGCATATTGAAGAGAGAATTTTTTTGTTTTAAACATAATACATACAATTATTAATTACTTTTAATCTTGTTTCTGGCTCTGTAATTGGAAATCTGACCTTCCTGACTCTATATAAATCTGTATTTTATTTTTTAGCTGCTGAACTATCTTGTGTCAGAGATGAACACAGATAGCAGTGACAAACTTGGGATACTTGTAGCTTTTTGGAGATAATAAATACAAACAAATCTGTAGACACCCCAATGAGAAGCTCATGTCCTGAGATAAAGGGGACTTTGTGGCTTGTGAAGTGTCTCATGTCAAGCTGCAGAAACCGGTCCAAAAATCTGATACTACTATGTGCAAGACTGAAGAACACAAATTAGCACCCTTTCTGTATGGGGTAGGCATCACTGAAACACCTTCCAGCTCTGGTCACTCCCTTGAAGTATCAATGTTTTAGTTTGTAAGACTTCCAGGCTACAGCTTGCAAGCTAGTTCTGTATCCTCTAGTCAGTGAGGATGACTTGTGTTTGTTTTCATAGGCAGAATATGACGATTTCAGGCACGTAGAATGGATGCACTGTCAGCTCTAGCTGATCACCTCCCATTGATGGGGGAAGATAAATCAAAGAGTGCATGTGCAATTTTGCAGGTCGTCTGCAGACTGGTGGATGGTTTTGCTGCATCTACAGTACTTGCAGGAGATGGAGTTGTCCTTCCGTGACTTGCCCATTAAACAGAGTGGTTTGGGGCGCTCAGCTATTTGGTCTGGGTCCTCTCTTTCATGCAGTATTGCTCCTTTTCATGACTGCATCTCTTACAGTGTCTTTTACATGGTAATAGTATTCAGCTTCGCCTCCTTGTTGTGAGCTGGCTGGTGAAATGGAAGTGTTACTTAGCGACAGTATGAGATTGTATGAGAGCTAGACAAGCCTGGGGTAATGCTGGTAAATTGGAAGAGGCGTGTACCAGGATCTTGAAGGGAGCAGGACAAGCTGCTTGTAACATAAGTCCTTAATTTATTTTTTGTTAGTTTTTATTCTGCTTCTGGGTACTTAAGAGCTATGGCATGTGTGCTGGTTTCCCATCTGCTCAAAATGAGACAAATGGAACTGTATAGTTGCTTTCATATGTAGACCACTCACTTCAGGACTAGACAATTGAAATGAGCTGTAGATTGACCAACATCTTGAGACCATCTGAAGAACATCTGGAGACTGAGGCGAAGTCAGAACGTGACGGCCCAATTATTTAGGGGTTGAATTTGACACACCCTGGTTTTCTTCACATAGGACTCTAGGGAATATTCAATATGCTTCTTCAGTGTTTGGGGGAGCGTTTGTACACACCTTTGTCTTTAGCAGTCTTGTCTAGGCTTTATTCAGGGAAAGGGTGAGCTTTTTTTTTAATTTTAAAAAAAAAAAGGCTCCCTTGTCTATGCTATTCTTGCTATTCTTTGTGTTTTCAGCAATGATCTGACTGTATGGTTGCAAAACCTAGACAATTATTAAAATGCTGAACCTAAACATAATCCAACAGTAGAGAGTCCTTTTCCTTTTTGAGTGTACCCATTTACTTAGTTTCCAGATGGGCTGCACCGTGGTGTCACTGATGTACGAAACCCTAAATATGGCAGGTGTCATAAGATGCCATGTTTTAGTCTTTATCTGCCCATCATTATAATTCAGATGTGTGTGTGCTTAGGAGTAGGGATTGGAAGTACAGCTAGTAATTCCCTTTTTGTAAGGGTGGAAAAATAGTGAGATTTAGCCCTGCAATGAAAATGTTACTGTCTGGGGTTACTGTAGATTGTTAAGTATGGCTAAACAGGTGCAAGAGTTAAGGGAGTATTGGAGAACTTGCCTGTTTGTTTCCTTTGTTAGGAAACTGACTCTGTTATTACATTTCCTACCAAAGGAAACAAACTATGTGTCAGGGATGTAATTAAAAAAACCAAAACACTCCAACAAAATGACAAATACTCTCCAAGAAATTAAAAATAAAGACACTTTGCTGATAACACAGGATCTTCCAACTAACCAAACTACCAGTTGGAAAACCTTTCATCACTGGTAGATTCTATCTTTGACAATGAAAAGCAGTTTGTCATTCTTCTTTGCACTTTTCCTGCATAAACTTTCACTGAAGGAGCTACTTGCCATCATATGGGTTTGATGGACTGACAATTCAGTGGATAAAGAACTGGCTTGACGGCCACACCCAAAGAGTGGCTGTCAATGGGTCCATGTCCAAGTGGAGGCCAGTGACAAGTGGAGTCCCTCAAGGATCAGTACTGGGACCGGTCTTGTTTAAGATCTTCATCAGTGACGTGGACAGTGGCATTAGTGCACCCTCAGCAAGTTTGCCAATGACACCAAGCTGTGTGGGGTGGCTGACACGCTGGAGGGAAGGGATGCCATCCAGAGGGACCTTGACAGGCTGGAGAGGTGGGCCCGTGTGAACCTCATGAAGTTCAACAAGACCAAGTGCAAGGTCCTTCATCTGGGTCGGGGCAATCCCAAGCATCGACATAGGCTGGGCAGTGACTGGCTTGAGAGCAGCCCTGAAGAAAAGGACTTGGGGGTGCTGGTGGACGAGAGTCTCCACATGACCTGTCAGTGTGCACTAGCAGCCCAGAAAGCCAATCGTATCCTGGGCTGCATTGGGAGAAGCATGGCCAGCAGGTCGAGGGAGGTGATTCTCCCCCTCTACTCCACTCTCGTGAGACCCCACCTGGAGTGCTGCGTCCAATTCTGGAGCCCCTACTACAAGAGAGATACGGATGTGCTGGAACATGTCCAGAGAAGGGCCACGAGGATGATCCGAGGGCTGGAGCACCTCTCCTATGAGGACAGACTGAGAGAGTTGGGATCGTTCAGTCTGGAGAAAAGAAGGCTCCGAGGAGACCTTATAGTGGCCTACCAGTATCTTAAGGGGGCCTACAAGAAAGCTGGGGAGGGACTTTTTAGGATGTCGGGTAATGGTAGGACTAGAGGGAATGGATTAAAACTAGAGATGGGTCGATTCAGACTGGATGTTAGGAAGTTCTTCACCATGAGAGTGGTGAGACACTGGAACAGGTTGCCCAGAGAGGTGGTGGAAGCCCCATCCCTGGAAGTTTTTAAGGCCAGGCTGGACGGGGCTCTGAGCAACCTGATCTACTGGGAGGTGCCCCTGCCCATGGCAGGGGAGTTGGAACTGGATGATCTTTAAGGTCCCTTCCAACCCTAACAACTCTATGATTCTATATATTTTCCCAAAATTCTTTTTACAGGTGTACTATGTTCTTCCATCTTTCTTACTACTAATCTTTAAGAATACAGTTTAAAACATTCCTAATATAATAACAAAGACTAGGAAAAGGATGCATTTTGTTTAAAATCAAAATTCAGAACTGATTGCATTTAGGAAAATCAAGACTAAAACTGGGCCGTACTGTTGCCCCTAGTATATCCCTGTAGGGGTGAAGAAGAGAAGTGTGGTTAGCACTAGTGACTCTGCAGCGTAGATGGGTTTAGCATGTATGTATGATATATCACCCAGTTTAGGGCTAGGGCTGTGAAAATTGGACCACAAGGTCCAGTCTGTCAAGAGGCAGGCATGGAGAATGGTGGTAGCAGTCTGAAATGAGTTCAATGTCTCTAAATAATTTCAGGCTGTAGCATGTCATGTATGTTTGTGTATTAAATTTTGTTATAAGTGGGGGAGAAAAGCAAATAGGAACTGATAAACTAAACAAATCTCTAAACATTTCTAATCAAACCTGCTGTGGTGATTTCTGGGTTTTATGACTAGCACAAGAACTACAAGTTCTGTTGGTTTTCTTAAGGTCTGCATAAGCTCGTAATGTAGTGACCAAATGGTGTTTTTTAGGATGAGTAAAGATCTTCTCTGTGGATAAGAGAGGGCTCAGAGGGGACCTCATGACAGTTTTCCAGTACTTAAAGGGCAGCTATAAAGAGGACAGAAGCTCTGTCCTCACAGGGAGAGGACAAGGGGCAACAGGTACGAGTTGCACTGGGAGAGGTTTCATCTTGATAGAAGAAAGAAATTTTTTACAGTGAGAACAATCAATCACTGGAACAACCTCCCCAGAGATGTGGTGAAGTCCCCATCATTGGAGGTTTTCAAGATGAAACTGAACAGAGTGCTAGATAATCTCTCCTAGGCTTCTTTTCCTGTGAAATTTGGACCAAATGATCTTTTGAGGTCCCTTACAATCTGTGCTGTCTGTGATTCTACATAGTCAAAGGAATAATCAGACTGTTTAGAGGCTGGTAGAAGATATATGAAAGCATGTTCATAGGAAGTGGGGGAGGTAAAGAACAGGATCTTCTCGTAATTGGAATCTGTTTGCTCTCTCTTTTTCATGGCAAAGCAACTCAGGCCTTTGTGGATTTTCTAAACCAAATGAATTATGGTCTCGAATAGTAATGCAGTATTGCTAATGATTTCATTGCTGACCACAGCTGTTGGCAGTAAGGCTAGCATTGTCATTTAATTTCTGATATATTTTTGAGGTGTTTTGCTTACTAAATTAGTTGACTCTTTTTATGTACTGTTCAAACTATAATGTTGAATTAATGAATTTGGGAATGTGGATAGTGCAAGTTAAGGTCTGTGAGCTTATATTCCTTTTTGCTTGGTGCTGGTGAGGACACACATCAGATCGTTAAAAACAGTTGCTTAGGTGACATTTCTGTATTAATTCTGAGGCCTGGAATAGACTGGGTATAAGTGCAAGTAGCTTAGGGGCTTCTTCATACTGTCTGCTTTGCCAAAATATAAGCCTGAATGGAGCAGCGATCTGTTCTCTGGTACCACCGTTCCAGTTGTTTGGCCCTAATCTGAGTTTAACAGAGTGAATATCTGAGCTAAGGTTGGAAAATTTTGACCCCTTTGAAGATTTTTTTTTAATTTTTTTTTTTTTGAGAATATGTGAGAAGGTGTTGTTTTCCAGCCCCCAGCAGCTTTTTGTTGCTTGCAGTGCTTAAGTAACAATGTGGTTCGAACTAGGAGTGAAATGTGGTCCATGGGCTACTAATGCCAATTTAGGGTGAAGTTAAACTGTGAAAGATGGATCATTTGGGTTTACCTTCTCTTGAATTATAACAAGGTTACCTTTACTCAAGTCCAAAGTCCACAAAAAATTTTCAATTAGAAAGACATACTTCTGAGATAGCTGGCCCTGAAGCTGTCTCGAGCGGCAGTGGGTCAGCTGCTAATACTTATGGTCTGTAGACTGGGTTCCAGCTAACTTCAGTGCTCATGTTAGTCCTCTAAATCTTTTTCTTAATTGCTTTTCTCTGCAGAGAAATTCCAGCTGAGCACACGCTCTCACGTCACTGGCGAAGAATTTAGTGTGGGCCTGACTCTCTGCCCTACAAATAAACATGAGATAGATATGCTCAAGCCTAGCAGCAAAATGACTGTGTGAGACACCTCTGTGGTCAACCATCAGGGTGGTATTCTCCAGAGTGCTGCTCTCCAAAAATAAGCCAACTCAAAAGAAATAACTTGATTGATCTGTATAGTCTAGACAGTTTTGAAACAAAGGCCAACTTTACAGAGGAATGATTGGTTAGGCTGCTTTGATAAAATACTGAGTATCTTCAATATTCCTGGAATTTAGTTTACCTTGCTCTCAGAGGAGAGCTGCAAACTAAAGTTATTGGTTTGCAGAAGCGCTAATTTTCTTTGAATCTTTTCTGTTCCTGAAAACACCTTGTTTCAGAGAGAATATAGTAACTACCTTCTAGACAAATCACATGGGCATGAGTTGAAAGCAGACTGTTCCTTATGTATGCTCTTCATGTGTTGAAGACTTTTTTTTCCTTTTTTTTCCCCTCCCTCCACTGTTAAAAGGATGAATTGGAAATCCTCACTCTGTCGTTAAAGTGACATTGTCCACGGAAATGGCAATGAACCACCAAAAAGGAAAATCAAAACAAATACAGCATCTTTTCACCGTGCTTAGGTTCTAAGTTCCATGGAACCATGAAGGGGTTAATACCTGCAAGGACTGGAAAAGAGTCTAATCTTGGAGGCAGATGTGCCAGATGGGAGAGGAGCTGTGCTGCTGTGCAGCAGTTACGGACTGTGGGCTTTGGCTCGACCGAAGTCCTTGTGCCACGTAACCCTGTATTCAGGAAGCAGGAACAGCAGGTCAGCTCTCTGTCTGTGGGGACTTGCACTGACTTTAGAGACATTTGATGTATACCTCGTGATACCTTCTGTGTAGTAGCTGCACTAAAATCTCACCATTTTCCAACTGGTGTTTACAATGCTCAGAAGAGGAGAAGGGAGGGTAATGGATTACTGGCAATAATAAAAGCCAACTTTTTATAGTAACTTTTTTATATTAATGAAGTCCAGTCTGTGGACCTAAGCGATTCTGGTTGCTTTTCCTTTAAGTGCTCAGATAAAATCGCTAATATCTGTCCTGAGGCTGCATGCTTTCCTTGGTTCATGCACAGCGCGTGCAATCGCGTAAGAGCTTGGAGTTTGGCAGAGTTCAGCTCTTTCTGGTGTGGCGTCGCTGTGAGACTGGATAAAGGTTTTGCAACTCCCAGGCCTTCTGTTCATGTGCCGGATAGCACTGGTCATAATGCGCTTGAACCTGCCGCCTGGTCAGCTCGAGGGAGTAACTTATTCTGTGATTTTGCGGTTCTTTTATTTTGCATGTGTAGTGCAAAAGTGTTTGTGTACATTTTGGTTTCTTCTCCCTTACCGTAACTGACCTAAGGAAGGAAGAGAAAACGCTGAGCAAAACTATGTCCTTGGTTATGTCTGTGCATCTTTACTGATCTTAATTATATAGTTTGAATGAAAATGAGAATGGAACAATTTGCCTTGGGCCTGTACGTATACCTAGTGTGCTTAGTCACATGCTGAAAAATATTCTTTAACCTTGTCACTAGCTTATATCTTCCCGGTTTGGCTTTTTAAAAACACAGCACAAAACCCAGGGAATCCTGGCTATTTTAAGGGGAGTAGTGTGACTTGCAAATATTTGATTGGTTCTGTTCCTGTCTAACTGTTCAGTGTAAAACTCATTTACTGTTTTTTCCTTTTAAACTGTTAGCTGACCTTACATACGAATCCCAGCTGTGCATTAGCATTGCTTGGGGATGTGTTTGTATCTTTTGTCTAAAAATACCCAGCCGGTAGGATTCATGATCCATGAAAGCTAATTGAAACAATTTCTCTTCAAGTTTTGGCAAGCGAAGCATGCATTATAAGCATTAATATCTATAAATTGAATTGTTAATGAATCTAGACACTAATAATGAATGCAATTTTGCAGGCTTAACTAGAAACACTAAAATTATCAGGATCTGGAACAGAATTTTCAATCATTTTTGCTTATTAAATAGCAAAGCTATGCTTTTAATAAGCTAATCATTTTTATTTGACCCCATAGGAGTAGCTCAGCTGATTAGAAACAGGTTTCTAAGTGCAAAACAATGTTGTTTTTCTCTCACTGTTTTAACCACCACAGTGCTGAAATTTCAGATCAGATACTTATCTCCCATTGTATGGCATGAATGCTTATTCTGCAATTCCTCTAAAGGAATTTACAGTAGAACCTATATATGTCCCACTTAATGGAAGAATGTTCTGCGCAGATAAACAGTGTGTGTAATCTGCCAAAACAATTGGAGCTTTCTTGAAAGATTGTTAGTGCACAAAAATAAAATATATGCAAGAGACTCCTATTCAGTCTTTGTTACATCCAAAAGCAGAAGAGCATTTGATACAATTCAAAACTCAAGATCAAAACTAATAAACTGAAATCTTTTTCCGACCTAATTTAAAATTAATTTTTAGGATTATTTTATGCAGATAAAGAATATTGTAAGATTCAGAACTATAGCAAGAAAATCTTAAATTCCGATGATTTACTTTTAAAATAGTTTTGTGAAGTATGCAGTTTCTATTGGCTCTAGTGGCTGGAGACCTGGACGACACAAGGAGACAGATTATTCTTCAAGTCCCTTAGGTAAAGTTTCTTCTCCCAAAACTGATGCTGGCAGCTCTTGCAGACAGGCTGTCAGACTTTATGGATCACTGTTGTCTTTTAGACAAGCAATTTCTTATACCAAAAGATTTAGTAACCCTACACCATTTGTTAAATGAAAAAATCAAACTTGGTTATCTTGTGAGATAATGGTGAAGAACTGTCTGTGAAACTGTGTAGGGAGAGAAAAGGCTGAAAGGGATGTCAAGGATTTATCGTTGGATATAGGGCTGGAAAAGACCATGAAAGGTTCCTCCATGGACGGAGACAATTGATACCCTTGTGGGAAATATATTCCAGTTCTTAATTATCTTTACTATTTGAGAGGGTTGTTTATTTAATCTGAATCTCCCTTACTACAATTCATACCTACTTCCAATTTTTTGTGTTCCATGAACTGGAGAAAGGTTTTTCACTCTTTGTCACAACCTTCTAAATGTTTAAAGGCTGTTTCAATGTGTCTCTGCTGCCTAGATAAATAACGCCCTATTTCTTCACTTCTTCAGTGTGGACAGACATGGAATGGCAGTGAGGTTTACTGATTGAATTAATGTGTGCTGGCAAGGGAGAAATGCTAGTGAGCTTGATCAGAAGAAGTGCTAAGGGAAGAAACATCAACAGATGGAGCTAAATAGCACAGTTGGGTGTTCCAAAATTCTTCACCAAAATACTAATGGGAAAGGAGTGGTGTTCCATAATTTGTTTTAAAACTCAATGGGAAACTAATATTAAGTTAATATAGAAATACAGTTAAACTGCAGAGTGCTACATGCAATAGCTCTAACTTAGTATAGCATTTTAAATATTACTCACTCAAATATTTAGCCCGAGTAGTTCAGAATATTTTTACTCCTTGGACTTTCACGTTTATAATTACTTTGTCCATGTGCACTGGAATACTGTGCTACCTCTTCTTATGGTTGTCAGTGAAACCAAGAACCCTTTCCCCTAGGCCCCCTCATTTGACAAATATTTTTCATGTACTTACGGCTGTTCCAGACAGCATCCTGCAAATAATCAGATGGGATGACCATAATCGCACAAATGTTACTGCAACTCAGCCTAATCTCAAGGCTAAACATTTTCCTCATTGATATGTATGCAAAATGAAATCTCTGAGATAATTTGAGGAGGGGAAAAAAAAGCCTGTGCCCACACCTTTCCCCTATTTATGTCCTCCCACTGGATGATATCTTGACAGAAAAAAATGTATCAGTTGAGATTTGATCAGTCTAAAGACTACACCCTTGTCACTTTAATTGCACTAAGCATGTGATGGGATATTGGGTCTGCGATGTTTTTTTAATTTAGTTTTTGTTTGTTTTTTAACTTATTTGCGTAATGGAACTTTTTGTAGTAGAGGTTTGACTCCTGACTCCAGGAGAAGCGCATATTCATGCTGCATGGGCAATGCTCGCTGTCTTGAGTATCTGTAAGTTTCTCAGATCCCCTGTTTAAACTTCTGAGGTAGCTACACGCAAACTTATTTGGCAGTGTGTCTTGAAGTTTCTTTCTTAATTTATTGGACGGTGAAAGGGGCAGTAAATTTCTTAGAAATTATCCGAAACTGTGCGTGTTTCTTGATTTCAACACTAACGGGTTTGTGGAACAGCCACAAATTATTCTGCTGTATCTCATGCAGGAAAGCAGGGTGCTCATCCTGTACTTTAGGCACCCAAAAGAAAATCACTTGACAAATAAGTTATTCTCTCGTGGCTTTGGGTTTGGCGTTTTGTTTTGTTTTTTTTTCTTAAAGATGGAACTATCCAGGTCCTTCCTTGCAGACTGAAGACAGCCTTGCTTGTTGGGCTAGTCCTTGTCCCTTTTACTGTGTCACAGTGCTGAGACATGTCAGATTGAATTGGAAAATATCCAGGAAGGTCTAAAAAGTTGAAAAGTTCCAATTGGCTTGAGATCTTCTAATTTTCCGTTGGTACTGAGATGAAGGTAGAAAATACAGTGTTAACATAATTCCATTTTGAATTTGGGGTGGAGAGTTATGATTTCAAGTCACTAGATCGAGTTAACACAAAGTATTTGCTTTGCTATGTGATGGCAAAATCTGGGTAGAATTACATTTTGCGAGGGTTTGGAGTCTTTAACGTCAAGGTGTATGGGATGTTGACTGAATGAAAAATTTGCCATGTACTCTTCCTGTCTGGTTTCTCTTATCCATAAGATACTCTTCAGGTTTAGAAGCAACTTTCTCCCAGCTCTCAACTGGTCTGAGGGGCCTCCAGATTTGTGCATGTTGTTTTTTTTGGGAAGGATGGGGGGGGAATGGGAGGTGGTGTGGTAGTGAGGATGCTTTTGTTATTTTTATAGGAGGCAGATGATGGGGCACCAGGAGTTGCTCTATGTCTTACAATTGGCGGCTTTCCTCTACTGGTGATTTAAAAAAAAAAAAAAAAGTCAAGACTTGCCTGTTAGCTGGTGTATGTTCCTGTACTGTTTCTTCTGTGAAAAGGCCGTATTCTGGGAGACAAATATTAGAATTATCTTTAATAATTGGTACTGGAATTCATCCATTAATGACTAGTGAGTCTGGTTTTATTCTTTGTTGTCTTCTGCTTTCAAAGATTACTTCTCCCAAAGCAACAGCACACACAAAAATGTTCTCTCAGTGCTACTGTCTATTGATATTCAGGAGACTTAACTGCCCTGAAGTTAATTCCTCCTGTTCAAGTAAACTGCTTCAGTTGGGGCTGTTAGCATTGAGGATATTGGCATTCCTGTTTACTGAACATTAGCCTTCTATGATGATTTTCTTAAAAATGAATTTAGTATGTGTACTTTCCAATAAATTTAACAAATAATCCCGATAAATCTAGGAGGCTGCTAGTGAGTCATATGCAGACTAAACCAAAAATATTTTAATCCTGGAGTAAACGTTTATGAAGTGTCTGTGCCACCCTTTGCAAAGGGATCAAGTTCCCCAAATTAACGAGGAATTAAATTAACCTAAATTAAACTTTAGCATAAGTAATCCTGAAATGTATTGAGCTACACAACTGTTTCAGTAGCAGAATGTTTTCCAATAGGGTCCTCATCTCAAAACATGTATTGGCAAATGTTGGTGAACTTTTTCTGCAGAAACATAGACTGCTACTTCATGGTACACTTGCTGTTCTCCACTTCCAGAGACCAGTCCTAGATAGAGAGCCTACATTTTACAAAATCAGCTGCTGCTTTATCGGGTCCCTTGCACAGTAACTGAGCAACTGTTTGGCAATTTCTTACCTAAAATATGCACTGACTACTTGTTTCAAGGGTGGTAAAATATAACCGCTGTCCGTCAGTGCTACAATGGCTCTGTGTGCATCCAAGAAAGAACTGAAATAATACTTTTTTTTTTTGGTACGTTAAATATTTTGGTAGCTATGAATAATAGTCTAAATCAGATAACGTGTTAAAGCTTTGCAGTCTCTTTTCCTTTTGGTTAGAAGGCCAGTTGTGTCAGATGCAAGACATCCTCCCCCTCCAGAACAGAAGTTTTTATAACTCGGAGAAAACTCCATTGAAGTCACTGTACTGACACAGGCGTGAGTTAGAGCTTCACAAGCTTCACAGTTTGAGATGGAATTGTTTCAGCAACAAAAAAAAACCAACCCAAAAAACCCCAAAATCACATACCATATTTAAAACAAGTACTAGAGAATGAGGACTTTGCCTGAGTTGTTTCTTCCTTCTCTCTATAAACAGAAAAATCAATGGTCTTTGTTCTTTTATTGAAGAAAAAAAAAAAAAGGCACTTTTTTCCCCACAGGGAAGGGCTAATGGGATAATCTGGTCCACAGCACAATTTCAGCTATGAGGGAGGCATCCCCATTTGATCTTTACGAATGAAAGTCTTCACCTAGCCTTACGTGACACTGCTGGTGTGGAAAGTTCCATGTGCTGGCACTCCTGATCCATTGTTTTTCTCAGCATCTGTGGAAACCTATGCTGCACTATTTGAGTATGGTCCCAACTAAGGGTGTCGATTTGAAATTCATGGTCTTTTAACTGGCCAAATGGCTAGTGGCATTGTAGCACACTTTTATGAATCTGACTGCAAAGGTTAACTGTTTCGATCACCACTGACAAGTGTCTGAACCTTTCCAGGTTGCTTCTGAGTCACCAATATAGTGAAAACCAAACCATACCTGTGTGGAAAGTTCACAGTTAGGTATCTTTTTCCTTACTTGCAGGCTAGCAAGATCCAAAACCCTTTACTCTGGTCTCTTGTACATCTTTCTGAAAAAATAATCATGTCTGATGCTCAGAAATGAGAAGAAATAGGATAACCTTACAACTAAATTGAGACATGTAAATGTCTTCTGTCTCATTCTTCAGTATTTTGCCACTTCATGTTTTACTTAGCTCACCTTTCACGTTAACAAAAGAGACAACAGACATGGCAAAACTCTATTTTTTTTTTTTCCTAAAATGCATGACTATTTTAGAGCAGCCTTGTCATTTATCTTGCCAAATATTTAGCAGTGCAAAGTATCTGAGGCTTTTCAGGAAGAAAGATGACAAGGTTTTTCATTCTTGCTGCCTAGAATTTAAACAAATACAAAGAAATTTAATGTATTAAAGAGGAAGAGGAAATAACTGATTGAGTATGTGGTACTGGGAGCTAAATCATTGTTTTGGCTCTGGAGGAATACTGGCCACCAGTCTGGATTGCTGAAGCTGCTTAGATGCCACACATTCAAATTACTAAGTGCAAATTTAAAAATAGTCAAGCTAGTGAGCCCTTATTATTATTTTTTTTTAACCTAGAAATAATTAACCAAACTAAATAATATGCCTAAACCTAGAATGTTGTTTTCTTAATATCTAAAGATTCTTGTGAAATTAGGGCAACTCAGAGAAGGGTACTAAATATAACTTGGGTACAAATCTTCCATCTTGATTTCTTATTAATTTGATTTTCTGAGACAGCGAGGTGGACTGAAAACTGGCTGAACTGCCTGGCTCAGATGGCTGTGATCAAAAGCACAAAGTCCAGTTGGAGGCACCCCAATTCTTAGTGGTGTTCTCCAGGGGTCAATGTTGGGGCCAGTACTGTTTAGCATATTAATTAATGACCTGGATGATGGGACAGAGTGCACTGTCAGCAAGTTCACAGATGTACCAACCACTCCTCGCAGTGTTTTGTCACCAGATGGTTGTGCTGCCATTCACCGTCAGCTCAGCAGGCTGGAGAATTGGGCAGACCGGAACCTCATGAAGTTCAACAAAATGAAAAGCTAAGTCTTGCACCTGGGGAGGAACAACCCCAAGCATTAGTACATGCTGGGGGCTGACTAGCTGGAAAGCAGCTTTGTGGAGAAGCGCCTGCACATCCTGCTAGGCAACAAGCTGACCACAACCCAGCAATGTGCCCTGAAGGTCAGCAGCAACCTGGGCTGTATTAGGAGGAGTTTTGCCAGCAGGTCCAAGGAGGTGATTCTTCCCCTCTACTGGCACTGGTGAGGCCGTACCAGTTCTGGGCTCCTCAGTACGAGAGAGCCACTAAGGTAACTAAGGGACTGGAGCATCTCTCCTAAGAGAAGAGTCTGAGAGAGCTGGGTTTTTTTAGCTTAGTGAAGAGAAGGCTAGTGGTGATCCTATCAATGTATTTAAGTATCTGATAGTAGTGTATAAACAAAACAGAGCCAAATTCCTTTCAGTGGTGGCCAGTGACAGGACCAAAGGCAATGGGCACAAACTGAAACACAGGAAATTCCATCTAAGCATAAGAAAATCTTTTTTTTTTTTTTTCCAAAAGCGTGGTCAAACATTGGAACAGGTTGCTCAGGGAGGTTGTGGAGTCTCCATCCAGAGATATTCAAAACCCAACTGGGCATGCTTCTGGACAGCCTGCCTTAGCTGTCCCTGCTTGAGGAATGGTGCTGGGCTAACCAATCTTGTTAGATCCCTTCCAGCCCCAGCTATTTTGTGATTCACTGTGTTGATTTACCTTCAGCCTTCTGAAGTTTCGTTGTTTCAGTCTGTCTGTTTTCCTGCTCTGTCCTGCTGGGGAGACTGCTTGGTACAGAACACTATTAAAAACTTGTACCTAGACAACTCAGGTACAGCAACTAATGTCATGCAGTGAATTTGCTCCTTATCATCCACAGAAAAGCCATGCTGTTATTCCACATGTCACCCCATTTATTGTGGCTATTGGCTCGCAGCTTTTAAGAGGATCAGGACCATCAATTGCATGGACACTGCTCCTCAGCTTCCAGGCCACGTAGAGCTCCTCAGCCCTGAAGCTGTCATACTGGAATGTCTCCTAGGTCACTGCCCAAACACATCATTTGCACTCCTAGAACATTCACAACCAGCAGCACTTTTTTTCCTCCTGGAGTTGCTCTTGACTGTTTGGTAACTTGAGTCTTTCTTGGAACAACTGGGAAGAACTGTGTAGTTTCTGGACACTCCCTTACAGAAATTCTTTCACAAGGTCATCACCCTTCATCAGCCAAGGGCACATTTCCATCAACATCGTGATTATGGAGCTATCCCACCCTTTCTGGTAAACATTTACAGTTTGTAATCCCACTAGCGAGGGATTTTTTTTTTTTAAGTGGTTTGGGGTTTTGGGGGGATTTTTTTTTTTTTTAAAGGTACCACAGAGGAGCTCCACAATCCTGTGCTTATTCTTTGCTTTGCATCTCTTAAATTTGCTGCAATCCCCAAGGAAGGAAAACAACTCAAGAACATCTTCTTGAGTGGGGGGAGGAACCAAACAAAAAACTCCAACCAAAAAACCCCCCTGTTTTAGATATATTGGATAAGCAGGCATATTTTTTGGCATTGCTTCAATCTCAGTTGGCAAACAAACCAAGACTCATCAGTCTCTTGCTAGCAACCTACATGTTGGTTTTGGGTTAGATCATACGTATTCATTAACAGAGTATACTTAACCCTGAACTACCCTGCAGTCTGGTATCAATGCCACTGCCATCGAGATCAACGGCTACAGCAGTAATTGTGCCTCAGACTCATAGCTTCAGAGCTGTTGTGTGAGATTTGGTGCCCTGAATTTGAGGTCTTGTCATTTTAGGGCCTAGAACATTTTATGGGTGCCTGTGAATGTAGAAAAGGATGTGCTCACAAAGTATAAATCCATTAGTTGCACGGGGAAGATGAGTAGGAAATGATCACGCATTGAACACTAACACAAGACCTAGGGACCATCAAATAGAAGAAAGTGTCACTTTCAAGAAAAACTATGAGGTGGTATTTCATGCTGTATGATTAAGCTGCAAAAGTCTTGCAGTTGTGGATGCTACAAGTTTATGTAGGTTCAACAGTGACTAAAAACAACAGAGAAATAATTCATTGAAGACTAATAAATAAAAATAAAATCCCTCTGATTCAGGATGTGTGAACTGAAGTCTGGAAAGGTATTTCTGTCTTACAGGCCTTAGGGGAAGGTTGCTTGAGCTTTTAGTCTCCTAGTCACTTGACCATCTCCTTCAAGAGTCCTTTTTGGTAGCCATCATTTTTTTTCCTGTGTTTTAAGCTTTGTTGGCCAATGGCTTGTAGAAAACATTCCTCCTTGGTATAATGTCTCTTACTGCGATGCCACTGGATTGCCTGACTTTCTATGTTGCCTTTCTGCTTCCTACCTATAGACAGTGGGCTGCTGGCTAATGACTGCCAGGAGAGTCTTGCCCTGGCACTTGATGATATGAGCTTCCAAACCACTGCATGAAGCTCAGTGATAAGTTCACTCCAGTTCCTAACGTTTCTAAACTTCTCGGGGGTTGCAGACATGCAGAGAGCTCGTCTGCAGTGTAGCATCACTCTGGTTCATTATCAAGAGTGATGAGAGAACACTTTTAGATGTGTCATCACTGGGCTTGCTTGAAACACTAGATGCCTTTTAAAATGAAAACCCACAAGTTTTTTCTAGCAAACAAGAGGATTATATCCTACGTTAATTTATTTTTCTTTTACAAAATTGAGAACAAAGTTGCAGTGAGAGATAATCCTAGACTTCACCTAAACAGTTCTGCATTAGCTGTTCCTGTGTCTGTCAGCTTGAGGACCTGGGAGTCCCTACAGGCTGCCAGCCCTTGGGAGCTCTCTGAATCTGTGTTTTGTCTTGGTTCGGAATGGAATTGCCTATGCTGTACCTCCTCTCTTGAGCTAGTGTTGGTACTTCCACTCCAAGGAAAGGGAATTTAAGTAACAGAGGGTCTCTCTGCTACACTGGGGTAACTTTAGACCTTCCTTACATCCACTGTGTCACTGAGGTGCAAACGCAACATCCGAGACAGTTCTCTCCAAGTGCTTCACTGAACTTTTATTACTGCTGCACGCCTTTTGGTATATTTTTTTTCTAGCTTTAAGAGCTTTCTCACTATTTAGAGTAAACGTTTAAGTGTCTTATGCAACAAGTTAATATTGTTATCAACATATTCACTGAACAGATTTTTAGTAAAAGCATGATTTCTGTCTCACTGTTAGGTCTCCATGAAGAATGCTCTTCGCATGCCAAGTCTAGTCTGAATTACTAGTCAGAATTCTTTTCTGAACTTCATCCTTCTCTTCATTACACGGTCTACCAAGTTTTGCAGTCTTGGGGTCCAACTTAAGCCTTTGGCGTTTTTTTCATTGAGGATTTTATTTGAATTTCATCTAGACCACATTAGTGTATCTGTGTGTGCTTTTTTATCAATACTTCTACTTTTAGAGCTAAGACTACAGTTTCCATCTTGGATGTCATGAGAGTCTATTGTCACTTTCCAGAGGACTAAACACAAGGTTTATCATAATAGTAGCTCTCAAAATCAAGATAGTTAGAACAGTAGCAGCCTCGCAAATAATTACACCCAGTATTTATTTTGATAGCCAAATGATTGAAGGCTTCACCTAGAAACATGCAAACTGGCTAACAGTCTATGCATTGCATTCAAGAGACGGTCAAGGTGGAATTGCCACAAGGGGAAAGAGAGCGCTCGCCCATAGCCCAGCTGCTTCCATGGCCTGCTGAAAGGGTGACTCTGCTCCTGGCACCTCTGCTGCTGCTCTGCTTGCTCAGCACTCTGCCAGTGCAGAAGCGCTGGGGCTTTCCAGAGCGAGCCTCTCGTCACTGCCTATCTTAAAGGTTTCATGACCTGCCTCCTGTTAAGTAGTGTGTAGAAAGATACTGGTTGGAGTCATTTCTGGAGTAAATGTACAGACACACAAAAGCCATAAGGCTATACACGCACGGTATAATTCAGATTATACTGTGTGTGTGTATATTCATTTTCTTTTCTCCTCCTCATCTTCAGAGTTCCAAGTTTTTTATCAGAGGTTTTTTGGCTGAGTGGAACTGGAAGTTGCTTGATACACTCCATCCGATAAAATCTTTCATTGAGGACGGGGAGAAGTGCCTGTGCCCAGGTGGTACAGTGAGAGCAGTGTTTACTGAGTACTTGATCATTGCATATGATGAATGTGAATAGGTAACAATTGTTTCTGTTTATTCTCGTGCAGGAACTAAGAGACGACAATTGGTTTACAAAAAGAAAAGGGAATACTTTTTAATGCCACCTAGTAAAATTTATGGAATTCATTGCAAAGGCCAAAACCAGAAATGCACTTTTGTGCAACGCTTTCTGTGGCATGAGTCAGATGATGAGAAATCATTGTATGAAATGGTAATTCTAAGGAATAGTATTCACAGTTACTAATGCACTGAGATTTTTATCTCATCTTCTGATGTCCTGCTAAATTTGATTATAACTCAAATTATAGCGGAAGAGAAAATACTGAGCTTGCCCCTCAAACTGAAGAGATGGAAGATAGCTCTAGATAATGCTTTAACAGTTAGAAATGTAAATTTAATAAACCAGGGACAACAAATAATTGCTTAAGAGAGACCACTGAAAGTGGAGGACCTGTTAGTAAGCTGTTTCATGACACGTTATTGTCTGCAGCTGCAATAGACACAGGTAGGTCTCTGAACAGGGTTTTGACACCAGCCTTGTCTTTCACATGAAAGTGCAAAGTACACCTAAAACGTCTGGAGGAGGAGAGGAGCTTTGGACTTTCTTTTCTTGGTAGTTTCTTGGTAGTACATCAGCGTTATTTTTTCCATCACTCTTTTGTCTACCCTTCACTCCAAGATGCGTTTTTGTTAGAGATTTTTTAGTTCAGCCAATACTAGAACTGACTATATTTTGCAGTCTGTTCTTTATTCTTGATTCAGGACTTACAGTCTGTTCTTCTGCAATGTGGTAATGAGATCTGGGATAATAATGTCAAGCTGTATCTAAACAATTGGATTAAAGGAAGCCCTTGGAATAGGACAAAGGTTGGTGTAACTTGCTGCATCACATGGCCGATTGCTAGCCAATTCCCTAGGGACAAAGTTTTTACTCCTGGCAGAGCTTAGCAGCTAGCTTTCAGCTTCTTTCATGATCAGCATTTTGTATCCAATGTTTTAAAATGTTTGGAAAATGCAGCATAAGGGAGATTGAAGGTGTTATCTTTAATTGGACTAACTTAAAAAATTAATATTGAAAAGCTTTCTCCTAGTTTTGTTGTTATTGACCTGATGTTGAGAATAGCTTGTGCTGTTCTGAGGAGAGGAGGAGGGGAATACATTTTGCTTTTTTGTATGCTTTGTTTTTTGGATTTTGGAGCCTCTTCAGAAGAGGCTGAATTCATAGACAGAACTGAGGAAGAAGTCATGGAAAAAACGGGGAAAGGTTCTATAATTTCCTGTCACCGCTATTACTTAAAAAATAAAAAAAAGTCTGAGCATGAATAGGTAATATTTTCTAAGCTGTTTCTACTTGTTGGTCTTCCTGTGCCGATTTGTTCATAGGTCCAGCTGTGAAAGAATCTGTAGCCAGCTTGCAGATGTTGGTAACAGCATCGTTAATTCCCTTTCCCTTGACCCTGGTTTTGAAATGTATTCTCTGCCACTACTGCTGTGGCATTTGAACTCATTGCCACAAGTATTACATTCGGCTTAAGGAACAAGATTGAGGTAATACTAAGCAAGAATGGATATCTGTTTGTAAAGTTTAAAAACAGGAAAGTCTGAAAGGTGGATGGAACTTTTTTTTTCTTACTGAGATTCTTTTTATAATCATTGCTAATCATACTTAGAAAGTGACTACCTTATTGAACAGTATTGCGATTGCTTGTTTTGACCTCAAAATATTACTTTACCATTCTTGCCTTTTTCTCTTCCTTTCTCCTTGGAAAAATTAATGTTAGATTAGAGTGAGGTAGATTCTTTTCTAGCTTATTCATTAGCAGCAGCAGCAATGTTGTTAATTATGTTTTGATTGTAGGTGTGTATTATGAATGGCCAGAGAACACAGAATTAGTTTCAGATTTTCATAGCTGGAAGGTGGGAAAATCCTGTTTTGCTTTGCAGACTAAGCAGATTTACTTTAGAGATCATTGAGGCATAATAAACCACAACTTTGATGCTTTTTCATTATAGCATTGATTTCATTGCACAAATTTTACTGTGGGAAATTATAAAGCCCACTTCTTGGAGGATCCTATTCTCTTTTTTCACATACATCAGCTTCAGCTGCTATATTTTTCTTTGTTTCTTCTTTTTTTCCCTTTTTTTTTTTTTTAAATCTTTGAAAAGCTCAATCAAAATGTATTCCTCAAGAACCCTTAACTAGCTTTTTGTGTCTTCATTTACTTTAGCATTACCGGTTAGAAGTCTGTTGAGGCCTACAAACCATCACTAGGCTGTACTCATCAGCGAGTAGGATGGTAGCTGGTTACTTTGCATCTTAAATGACTTCAACCTTTTATTCTTCTTTTAAGTTTTGTAATGTATTAAAATTTGCAAAAGTTTTTTGGTTCGTTTTCACTCAGTTAATAAACGCTGTAGGTCTGTCTGTGACTGAAAATATCCAATTCAGCTGTTAATGAAAATTCCCCCACGAGCTCATGAGTATGAGGGAGTGTGGCACTTCAGTGAAATACGTTTATCTTAAAAGTTCTCCTCTCTCACCTGCTCTTACCTTCCTGACATACTAAGGTACCAGTATTTCTGAAAAAAATGAAATGAAGATATCCAATTTGTCTGACACTTGGTTATCTGACTTGCTGAATCTTCTGATAAAGTCTTCTTCATAGTCTGTATTGCATTTCTTTTATATTCTTTTGTTCCTTTCCAAGACCATGCGGGGTTTTCATTAGTTGGATATGTTCAGCATTCAAAGAGTGTTTCTAATAACCAAATTTTACTCCTGGTGTCTATATTAAACTCCCTCAGGTCTTCTTCATGATTTCTTCTGAAGAAGTCAGTTTACACATGTTCCTTTGGGCTTTTTGCATCAACACTCGATAAGCACTCTGTGTTGATAAAACATGATAGCACATTCCCGAAGAATCCCTGGAAGCACACTGCACACATTTCACTGCATGGAAACAGACAAACTGAGTTTAGGATGATCTTAAGCAGGGCAGACCCTTCTCAGTCCTCATTTCCTTAGAACTTAGTGAAAACTTAAATGTCTGATGAGGAATTTGAGGTGGAACATGATACAATAACTTTTATCTTAAGTTTAAGGTAAAGTGTTTATCCTTGGTAATTAAAGTGAATTTCTTGTTTTTCTTGCTCTTCCGAATCTGTCAGTATGATCTTTCAAGTAATTGCTCAGAATAATAAAATGGAAGTAGAACATTAGCACTAATCTCCTTTGCTGGGATGTTTGAGAAGGGGGAGTGAAGAGAGAGAGAACTTGCATGTCAGCCCTGCAGCTCAGTGTCTGAGCCATGTGGAGTCTGACCAGAGGAAAAGCAGCTGTGTATCAGCTTTGAACATGCTAAATTCTTGAATTCACTGTTACTGAGCGTATGTGGGGAAGCTGCGCATAATAGGAAATATAAGACTATTAAAAATTCTGATAAATTTCAAGGAACTAAGCAACGTGTGAAATAGAAATAGGTGCAAGAAATATTTAAAAAGAAAACAAACACAAGTAGAGAGAAAAACAGGCAAGGATTTAAATATATCATAAGCACATCACAACTAATTCATCTGATAAAGGAAGATACGAGACACAAGAAGTGATTGATGTAGCTCAAAGATTTGATGGTACAAAGGCGCCTTTACTTGAAATGATGAAAGGAAATAGGGCAAAAATCAGAATATTCAGGATTATTTACGATGTAGAGAGAGGGACAGTAATAAAAAAAGGCTGAGTGAATTCTGCAGAGAACTAAAAAGAAATAAGAAATGGCTTATGCTGTATACTTAGGCGGGGGCAGGGGGGGAAAGAGTAAAGAAATCATTACTAAAAGGAGAGTCAACCAGTAATCTAAAATGGATGAGCTACTGAGCTGATTTCATAAATGGGCCTTTACAAAGGGAGAAAAAAAACACAGCAGCAGATAGCCTATTCATAAGTAATGAAGACATTTCAAAATGTGGGATGGTAATAGAATACTTGGAAAAGATGACTATAAATAGAAAACCAGTTCTATGTATAATATGTGTCCTCTATGTTAAAGAAATTAATTATATTTTTTTGCAAAACATTGAGAATTAATTTGGAGGATAATAAACTGCTGAGACAGCAAGGGGTTGCAGAATCCATACACAGCACTGTTCTGTTTCCTTTTACTCCTCTCAGAAAAGGGATTCAAGTTAGTATTACTCAGTACATAGTAAAATATTGTCAGATAAAATTATTCGGTCTCATTATCTGTGAGACATAGTCACTAAAAAGAACCCCAAGCTCAAACCTCCAAATCTTACAAGAGATTTTTAGTGCTTGGGAAGTGAGGAGATGGGCACAGATAGGCCTTTCCACTTGGCCTGAGTCTCTCTTCCGCCGGCGGCAGGGGCACTGAAAGGACTGCTGGAGGTCCTGCGCCTAGCCAGGAACGGTGCTATAGCACCCACCTTCCCTGGATCCGCATCAGGTGTGTCACTGGCAATGGCAGGGGACGCCACTGGCTCCGAAACCACCTCAGACAGACAGAGGGACAGACCTACGGACATACGGTACCAAGCCACTTTGTGCCTCAAAGGCTGTGAATTCTGCCCCGCCTCCTGGAGAAAGCCTTGCGAGGAATCTTGTTCCACAAATTAGCTGGGAACACCACAAAGTGGTGGGCTCCTCAAAGTAGAAAGCTGATACACTTAGATGCGTGTCTTTCATCCGTGCAACTCTGCTGACGTACCTTCTCTTCTGAGATGGAGCTGCTTGGATGTTTGCTCTTTTTAGTAAATGTGGACGACTTAAGTAAAATAACTTCTTGTTTAAGGTGTATTGTACTTGTAAGTTTGGATCAACTGGGTTGGATTTATTCTGTTAGTGCATCTTCAGCAGAATTAAAGTCTACTCAGTCACAATAATGTAAAACCCACTGAAACTAATAGGTTACTTGCATTACATTAAAGAACATGAGTTTTGGACTTACAGGAAGAATTTTTTTTAAACACCTAATATATAGCAGGTGCCACACCAAAAATAAATAAAAGTTCTTACCAGTA
Source organism: Rissa tridactyla (assembly GCF_028500815.1). Classification (NCBI taxonomy): domain Eukaryota; kingdom Metazoa; phylum Chordata; class Aves; order Charadriiformes; family Laridae; genus Rissa; species Rissa tridactyla. The sequence goes on from NC_071469.1 coordinate 94,407,714, forward strand.
GCTTCTAATCAAAGATTATATTGTTTGACACGCACAGATCAGAGAAGAAAGAAATAGTGACAGTGACACAGAAGTCTGTTAAATTGTATGTAAATTTCTCAGTGATTTTTTTGTATTAATTTTTGCATGCAAGATAGCAAAAGTAAACTCAGAAGGAGTAGAATGATGTGAGGAATGAAAATGTGTAAGGTTTACAATACAAACCTAACATTTTTCCCCATGCTACTATGTAGAGTGCACAGACAGAAAAAATAAATGGTGGAATTAGTGCAAAGCACTGGCAGTTACAAAAAATGATGGAACGGTTGCTGTGAGATTAGTAAATGTGGATCCGGGCAACACCATTTCTAAAATAATTTTTCTGAGTAAAGCTGTGTTTAAGGGCTGGAAGTAATGATTTATGAAGAAATATGAAAAGAATTAGATATGTTTAACTTGGCAAAATAAATGAAGAGTGTTGTACTTGTCCACAAGCATATGAAGAGCATAAACAGAAACCATAGAGAAGAATTGCTTTGGACAGGGTCTAAGGAATGCAAATGAAATGTATTGTGATCATAATAAAAGAAGGAAAATGTATCTCAGATATCAGGTAATATCCTCCATTAGCAAGATTTATGAGACCCATCATGGTAGGAGTATGAAGGAAATGATGGAAAGTCCATTGACTGAGTCAACTGAAATTGGATTAGAAGATGTAGAACAGTTCATCCCTGAAAAGGAAACTGTCATATGCCTAACAAACATTTCAGACTATAGTAAAACCATGGCACAACTAAGATGTATTTCAAAGTTTTCCCTCGACTTCTTTGATGCGTAGGTTCTGTCTTGGTGTAAGAATTCAGATGTACAGTCATCGAGCGAGTGTGCCTTGGCCATGCTAAGCATGGGCTTCTATCTCAGCTGAAGTTCCTTCTGAATCTTGTAGCAATGAGCCTTCATAAATAATACTATGGTCATACACTCCTTCACCCAGTGAGTGTCCCTAGAACCAGTCTGCAGGGAAACTGGGGACAGATGATCTTCATCTCACTCTACTTTCCAGCTGCTAGGTACTTGCATGGAGGCCCCCCAGACCCTAAGGCTCACTTCAGCAGCTCAAGAGTGTTCAGTCTGGTTGCCTGGCTCTGCTTCAGAAAACTCTGGCTCTGGTTGTCTGGTGATAAGCCTAAGTGGTAGACTTGGAAGTGGTCCCATTCTTTTTCACCTTCAGCAACTTGCTTTCAGGAGTCAGTTGCTGCCAGAGCTGAAGCAGACTGATGGTTTGGCATCTAGCACCAAGTGTTTCTTTGGCCCTGCTCCATATCTTATATCATGCTCAGCATAAAAGAACTTCTTAGTATTTATTGAGCCTCTCTCCACAATTGGCTTCATCGCAGGCTCCTGGGTCAGTACTATTGTCATAACAGCAAGTTTTATTTAGATTCTTACCTGAGAACATGTCTGTGCCGTTCAACTCCTGGAAACCTTCTGTATGGTAGTGGTTGGTCAGGTTTTGCCCCATTTTAGCTCTTTATGAAGCAGTTGTCAGTTCACTTTATCACATTACCAAGGCTGTATGCTCAGCCTCGAGGAATTTGCTGCTTTTCCTTCAGGGAATCTGAGACAACCACACATAACTTTCTAGAAGAGTTTAGAAGAATGGTTGTCCTTGAAGGGTCCTTTATGGATCTAGATCAGTGGTCTCCAAGGTGGGGTGTGCAAGACAATACATTGGAGTACAGGAAGAAAATGGGTTTTGTACAGTTAATAAATTTTAAAAATTTAAAATAGTGTTTATTTCATTCTTATCCTTTTTTAATTTCTATTTTTGTATATGTTTTATAAGGTATATAATATAGTAGTACATGTATATAATTTATAAATAAATACACATATATTGGGGTGCATACTCAAAAACTTTTACTGATGGGGTGTGTGATCAAAAAAGTTTGGAGACTGCTGATCTACATGTTCAGAGAAAGATGAGGATGATGGCCATGGCACAAAGGAGTTCTTCCACAAAGAGAATCCTAAAGACTGACAGTAACCTTTTAAGAGGGAATAGGACGTAAAGATAGAAAGTAATGAAAAAAACCTACGCAATGCTGCCGGGAAATTCTGTCGTCCCTGTGTCATCATGCAAGTGAAAGAACTCTTCCTCACGTACACTAGGGTGTATTTCAGCCTTATCTAAATCTGCAACTGCTGCGTAGTTAAATAATTCAATAAATCTGTCTTCCTGGTTTCCTGTTTCTCTTTGCTGGTTCCTAGCAAGGGATGTGCTGCTATGCTTGCCAGCAGCCCAGTTGCCTATATTTATCTGGTTTTGTATGGAGTACCTAGGCCTAGTCTGAATGGTCAGGCAAATGTGAGTGCTGGAACATCCATCCCCAGCAAAGGGGATAAAATGCAGCAGGTTCCATCCAAGGGCTGGCATTTTGTCTTCAACTGTAGCTGGTAACATCAGCCACGATCTGTTTGATCATTCTGAACCTTAATTTACCAGTATGTACAAGTATGGCTTCATAGTCGTGGCCCTGGGCTTCAGCAGACTTGTTTATAGTGTCATTGCCGTGGCTCTGGTCAGCATGAGGTCTTCTCGGGAGATGGAATGCACTAAATAAGGAAAAGTGGTATCAGTTTTTAAACTATTGGGTCTCTGATTGGCATCTGCAAACTGATATTTCCCTGAGGCTAATAACATAGCCAGCTCTAGGCAGTCTTTCTTGCAGAGTGCAAACAGCACGTACCTGTTGCCAAAGCTATGTGCTGCCAGATTTCAAGCCTTCATTCCAAATTAAGATGTTAGAGCTTTCCTTACCTATGATAAGTCATTAAATATCACTCAATTACCCTCGTATTGAGCCTTTTTTTTAAACTCGAGCTTACTTTACTGAAAGGCATCCTGTCTTGATTTGAAGATATTAAAAGATGAAGAATTCTCCTTCCTTTGATAGGGTAGGGTTTTTTAATGTCTAATCATTCTCACTATAAAACTGTGCCTTATTTCTAATTTAAACTGGTCTGGCTTCAGCTTCCAGCAATTGGTTCTTGTTATGCCTTTCTCAGCTAGATTAAAGAGCCCTTTAGGACCTGGTATTTTCTCCCTTTGAAGGTACTTATACATCGTAATCAAGCCATCTCTTGATCTTTTTAATAAACTAAACAGATTGAGCTCCTTAAGTCTCTCGTTCTGAGGCAGTTATTCCAGTTCTCAAATAATTTTTATGACTCTGCACTGTCTCCAATTTTCCTGTGTCCTTTTAAAAATGCGGACACCAGAAACAAAGGCACTCAGGGAATTTACAGTCAATTGTTTGTCCATTTTCTCTAAATCCTTTAGATTCTCCTATTTCTGTGGTATGGTTTCTCCAGTCTGGAGAAGACTTTTTTTATTCCTAGCTCCTAGAACCTATCACCGCTAACATCATTTGCTCCAGGTGAGCCACAAGTTCTCCAAGACAGGTAATCTAGCACCAAAAAAACATAATCCTTATCAGAATTTTTGTCCCATTGTAACTTTAATTGTAACTTGAATTTATTTCATCTGAGAAAGACAAGGGATAAAGTTTATGTTCTGGGTATCTTGTTAAAATTGTCTTTCTTACTTGACCGCAAGCTGTTTAATTCCATCTCTCATTCTGGAACTCCAGTCTTTTGGAAAGCCTGAGACAGAGAAGTGGTATTTTTACTGGCTCTTTAAAACGCTAGCCAAGGCAATAGTGTTAGGTGTCACCGAGAGAGGAAAACAGCTTGAAGAAGCCAGAGTAAGTGTAAAGCAGCATCCTTGTATGTCCAGTGCTTTCAGTCCGAAAGACTGCCTTCTCTTTCGGAGAGACCCGGCAGCGCTAGCTCTGAGTGCTTCTAGAAGGGCTCTGCAACCCTTGTCCGTGGCCCTATCCAGTATCCACTGAAACCTTGTTTTGAGTGTCAGACAGTTTCTTGCATGGATATTAGGTAAGAACTTTGTTTTCACTCACATTTTCTTTTTAATACAGATGATAGGTAATTGCTCCACCTTTTCTAATGTTTACCGTTGTTTCTTTCTTCCTCATCCTTCAATACCATGCTTGGTTTGGGAAATTCTGAGCAACAAACGGAGCCCTTAAAAGCACTTGTGAGAAGCATCGTATCTGCTGCCTGTTGCTTGTACTCTCTGCTTGGCAAGTGCTTCTGGCCACTCTCAGACCCCAGATACTGCACTGGATGGACCCGTGCTCTGATCTGTGTAATGCTTTTTTTCCCCTCTTGCATTAACCGTTATAAATTATTAGCTCATTGGAACTGGGATCTCTGTGTATTTTACATATTTTACATTCTAAAATGAGAAGAACTTGAGTTCTTTGGGGCCTTCAGAAATTGCTATAGTTTGTTGTTTTTTTTAACTTAACCTGTTCATTTTTGTAGAGGAAATGGAGGCTTCTGCAGCCCTCCATAAGTGATCTAACTGACCAAAATGGTATTTTAGTTGAGGCAACGGTCTTAAGAGATAATATAGGTGTCATGGCTTAACCCCAGCCGGCAACTAGAACCACGCAACCACTCACTCACACCCCCGCTTTCCCCCCCTGGCCAAGACAGGTGGGGAGAACAGGGAAAACAAGGAGGGAAAAGGGAGAAAAAAGAATTTGTGGCTTGAAATAAAGACAGTTTAATAGAAACAATAACAGAAAAGGAAAAATAACAATAATAATAATAATGCCACGGGTCACTCACCAACCAGTGAACTGGCACCACCCCGAGCAGTAATCGCTGATTCCCACCCCCCAGCTAACCTCCATTTTATACCCTGAGCAGGATGTCTGTGGTATGGAATACGTCATTGGCCATTCTATCCTTCTGTCTATGCTTCTATGGGAAGCTGAAAATGTCCTTGAATAGTGTAAACATCACTTAGCAGCAACTAAAAACAATAGGTATTATTGACATTCCTTTCACAGCAATCACTAGAAGGAAAAGTAACTCTTTCCCAGCTGAAACCTGGACAATAGGTGGATGTTGGCCAAACTGGAGGATGCAGTTCAGGAACCGCTTACTCTTCTTCAACGAATCCAGAAAGCTGCACTGTTTTGTACAGGGAACGATGCCATCTCTGCGGGTTGTCTAAAACTGTCTAGTATTGGTTGTCGGACTCAACTGTTGCTTTTGGGGCTTTCTCCTGCATTGTATTTGTGTATATTAAGGGGATGCTGGATGACACCCCACCACCCCCCAAAAAAAGGAAATCTTTACAGGCGTTGCCTTGGTGAACCATGCTACTCCTGTTGAAATCCACCTGTCCCCTTTTGGTCTCCTTTGCTGTCCTGTTCTTGTGATTGATCATAGTTATCTTCTGCTGAGTATAAGAAAACTGGAGGCCTGACTTGGGGTATGTTGTGTTGATGATATTAAGCATTTATTCTGTTGTATCAACCAACTCTCGGTCTCTGAGGTATTTATCCTTGCAATTATCCGCAAGGTAGGCAACGGCTATTCCCCTCATTTTAAGGCAGGGGGAGGAGAAGCTGAGGTAGGGGAAGCTTCAGTAGGTCAGGGCTTGAACTCAGATCTTCTAAATCTGGGGTAATTGTGCCTCTTCTCTGTTCCATCTTTAAAAAATAAAGCACATATGTTAGTTCTAAGAATCACTTTCATCTTTACTGTACTGCCTTCAGAAATTTTCAGTCATCCTAGCTGCACTGCAGTTGCCCACTAATAGTTGCACAAAGGCTGTTAGTTGCTTAGGCTCACAGTTATAAAACATCGAGGAAAAATAGGAACAATTACAAGTTTAATATTAAAAGAAGCGATTTCATTTCCTTTCTGGAGCCGTTGTGATTTTTTAATACTACCTGAAGCAGCAGAACCCCTTGTGCCTAGTGAATTGGGCACATTTACCTCGATTTTAATTTCAGCCCCAGCCGTGCGGGGAGGCAGGACACAGACCCCAGCGCAGGCAGGGCCAGTCCTGGCCTTGGACCCGGTAATGCACTTTTATGTTTTTCACTCATCTACCTAAATGGCTCGTTGTTAATTAAACTGCAGGAGGGAAAGAGAAGATACTAAACGCTGTAAGGCTGTGCACAGGGATCGCTTCCAGGTGACGGTACGGGAGAGGGGCCACCGTGAAGCACAAGCAGAGCCTTCTCCCGCTGCGTTCCAGACTCTGACAGGAACGTGGAGGGAGTTTGTGTCGCTCCCCACACGGGAGGCTTCGCACCTTACCGCCCTCGCGCCTTCCCCGCCCCTGCCCGCCGCGCTGCCGCCTCCTCGCTCTGGCGGCCTGCGACGGGGCGGCTCGGGCCGCCGCTTCCCGCTGCCTCCCCGCGCTGCTCCTCGCCGGGCCGCAGGGCAGCGCCTTTCCCCTCCCGGACCCGCCTCCCCGCGGCCTGCGCTCCTCGGGCCGTCCCTGCCCCGCCGCGGCCCGGCCCCCCTCCGCGGCCCGCCCTGAGGCGGGCGCCGGCGGCGGGGCGGCAGCGCCCCCTGCTGCGCCGCGCCGGCCCCGCGCGGCCGGGCGCTGCCTGCGCCGGCCCCGCAGCCGCCGCCGCCGCCCCCGCCCCGGTACCAGCACGGGCCCCGGAACCGGCCCCGCGGTTCGGGCGGTGGTGGGGCGGGGGGTGGAGGCTGCGGATCGGGGGCGGCCAGCGAGAGTAGGTGGGGAAGGAGCGGGAGCCCATCTGCCTCTGTCGGTGCGGCAGAGCCGTGCACAGGCTTGTCGTCCCCGCTGTTTGCGGGCGGAACCTGCGGGGTCTCCTGGTGCGGCGGGACACACGGTGGCGGGCACCCGTCTGACCTTCGCTGTGCTTCGTCGCCTGTGGCTGGTGCAGAAGTAGTGGGCGCCGGGGCAGTAACCAAACGTGATGCTTTGCACGTAATGGCACGAGGGATAGGTGCCCAAAAAGCACCTAGGAAAGAGCCTTGGTTGTTGATTTATCTGATGTTGGTGAGATGCACCGGTTGAGGCACATCTGCTGCCTTGGCCACACCAACGTGCTCCTTGCAGAGGCTGCCTGCCGGTGTCACTCAGGGAGGCTGGAGCATTTTTCACTATGATGGTGGTGAGACACTGGCACAGGTTGCCCTCAGAAGCCGCGGCCGCCCCGTCCCTGGAGGTGTTCAAGGCCAGGCTAGATGGGGTTTTGGTCTAGTGGGAGGTGTCCCTGCCTATGGGAGGGGGGGTGGAACTAAGTGATCTTTAAGGTCCGTTCCAACCTAAACCATTCCATGGATCCCTTAGCCTGGGCAAGGGGTGGCTGTGGCACAGTGCTGGGTTGCTGGCGATAGATGTGTAAAACACATGAGGTGGGAATTTCCATGGGCTGGCCACCAGCTCCCCAAAGGTGCTTTTGAGATGAGCTGGAAGCAGAGGCAGCCAAGACCTCTCAAGCAGATTGGGTCCGCGAGGAAGCACATGGTGGGAAGGGCAGTTGTGTATTTATTTGCAACATTTCAAGCAACCCCTCTGCACTCGAGCCTCATCTTCCAGGCTCTCCCAGCCAGGGATCTGGCACCGACACACCCGGCGTGGACTGAAGGGGGAATGTTCCTCGCTGCTGCTGCTACAGCACGCGAGGAGGCTGATGACTGATGCCAGCTGCATGTGCAGGGAAGAAAAAGGCTGAAGCTGCCAGGAAAAAAAAACCTGTAAGGAAGAAAACCTTCTACAAATTGGGAAAAGCATTCTGCTTTGACAGAATAAAAATAAAACTTGGAAAGGGAAAGGAAAGGCATGAAAGAGTTAGTGACAAAATATCATGTACAGCTAGGGAGATGATGGTTTTATTGGTATTGCAGGGGGGAGGGAGAAGCTGAGAGGCAGTGAAAACACAATTTGGCCTAAAATTGAATTTCTCTGATAAGGAATTTCAGAAGCGGCTGCCTCATTCACTGTGCGGCCAAATAATCATATGCGCTTTAATAATCTTTATTTTACAGGAGTACGTTGCCAGGGCAACAGAGTGTAAGCAGGAGAACAGCACCTTGCAGATCACAAAGGCAAATCTGCAGAAAGAAATTTCAGCGAGTTTCTCTCTCCCTTTTGCAATGTAATGACGACTTATTTTTCATGCACTGATTTAATAATCTTATTGAAAGATCCTTTCCCTGTTTCTCTTATTCTTGTCTGTCTGAGCGTGGACAATGGCAAAAACCTGGAATTGTCAAGCCCACTGGGCTAAGCAAACTAGCAGATGTAATATGTTTAGCATTTTTATGTAATTACTTTTTATTGCTATTTTACCCCTACTTCTATTCCTCCCTGGTTAGTTGCTGCTTCCTTTCCATTCTGGCCCAATCAGGTGATAGTAAGGGGCTGGGGGAGAGTTAGTAATTGACTGCATTAATCGGAAATTATTAGTTGAACGTATTTTCAAGGGTGGGGGTTGGTTGCAGAAATAGACCTTTTAGGAAGGGATGAATTGAATTATGGTCAAGGCAATAATGAAGCCTCTAGGCTGTAAGCTGTAGAGAGGACAGTCATCTTCACAAAGGTTTTACTGTTATTTATAATGGGCTCTGCTCTCTGGGTGAAAAACAATATGTTGCCCTACTGACATCCACTGGATGGGGGTGTCTTGATTAGCTGGTCTGAAAAATAAGCTGATTTGGTATGATTAAAAATGAAAACTTCTGAAGATCTTCAGTGCTGGTTAGAATGAGAGCAGGAACATTGCTACCAAACCTTTGGCAGGACGCAGTGTGTGACAAGTCTGTATCTTGTAAACATTTTGCCTCTTGTTCTCTTTCCCAAGGGCCAGAGCTCAGGAAGTAAGCGTGGGAAAAGCAATAGTTGTAGGCTGCAGAACAGGAGGCGGTGGGGGGAAAGGTTCTGTGAAATTAAGTACAAAACCCGGTTTGTCTCACTGCGGCTGACAAATTCCAAGAAATTAAGAACAAAGGCTGTCACTTAAGCTCAGCTGTTCTGTTGTAGTGCAGCTTGGCCAGGTCTCATGCAGGCACCAGGAAGCGGCAGAGCATCTGAATGTGTGGTTTTGGTAAGCTGACATGGCAAGGCTGCAGAGAAAGACACAGGGATGGGGTTTTGCAACCTTATCTGAGAATGTCATGCTTTTCGTGGTTTGAATTCAGGCTTATCAATGTTACTGAAATGAAACCTTTCTTCAGAAAGCTCGTTCTTTAAAAGCTAGTTCATAGATTCATGTATTCTGCATCCCATTAAATAATTAGTATATATAAAAGCCAAGTAGCATTTTCACTACAGGATTACTGCCTGCCAAATATTACTGTTTTTCTCTTAGTTAGCATCCACCAAGTTACTCTGAATGTGGGATGTTCCTTGAACTAGGATTTTACGGAGCAGTAAGAACGGGTCTGAGGCATATTGCAGAAGTCACTGCAAGCTGGCTTAAGAAGCGTTGTGGTTCTTCTGCAGAGATCAGGGTAACAAAACACTTGGAGTTGTAGCTGATCAGGCTTGGGAGCAGTTGCATGCAGGACAGGGGAAAAATATTCTTAGAGTTGGGCGTGAGTCCCACAGCTTCACTTCATATATTGTCTTGTGTCTCCAGGTTCAGAATGTTTTCAGTCCTACGGAAGCGTTAATAGTAAGGTTCTTGGAGTCTCATTGTCACTGATGTCTAATCGGGTATACAGACAAACAACATTCGGAGTTCCGAGGCCCAATTAAAATTCTGTTATTTTCTTTAAAAAACAGGAGAGCATTTAGACCTTAGATATCAGAGTCAAATAAGTATATAGCAGTCTAGCTTAAGGTAAAAAGGTATATGATTTCTATTCAAGGAGTAACATAAGCAACTGATATTACATTTATAAGTTAAGTTTAAATGCTTACAAACCAAGTGTAAGGACATTTTACTATCACTAAAATAACTTCAGCTTTATTTTTAAAATATTTGCAGTGCTAATCCTAGACTATGTTGTGTCAGATAATGCTATGATGTAAAAATTACTCAACTCTAAGGTGTGCAATAATGTGCATTAAGTACATGTAAAAAATATATCATATTATATATGTAAGTATATATAATCATTTGTACTTTATGAATGTGTACATAGACTAAGTAGTTTAGGAACAAAGACAATACATTTAAGTTTGTAATATAAAGGAAAAAATCCCTCTTTTTTCTGAAGAAACATACCTCAGGTTTCATCTTCCTGCTACTAATCAAAGGAATTAGCGATGATTTAACTACTGGTAAAGGTTTTACCTTGTTAGAAAACTTACTGTCAGAAGTGCATAATGTTAAACTATCTCATTGTTTCTAATATGGAGGCATACGGTATTTTCTATAGTTTGTTTCCTCCCTGCTCTCTGTCCTTCAGGTTGCACTCATAAAGCTTTTACATGGGGTGTGGGGTAGGGAGAAGGGATGAACACAAAAGCATGGGTGCAAGGTACCAGCTTTTTTCCTAAAAAACTGGGATCTGCTTCATCTTGGAATATTTTTTTTTTTTAAATAGTAGTGTTTCTTTGAGCTCCTATAATTTGACTAATTAATTTAGATAGACTTTAGGCTTTCAGAAACAGGTCTTTCAGAAAAGAATTGTTTTATTTCTATAGATGTATAGAGAGAAACCATGGCGAAAAGTCCTTCTCTGCTTCTACTTTTATATTATCACCAAAGCTAGGAAATGCAGAAGCCTGTTGTTTTGACAGAGGCTGAGGAAAGATCTTACCCTTCCGATAGCTGGAGACAAAGTTTCATTGGTCTGAGGAAAGCCAAGTAGCTTCTGGAAATCTCAAATAACGTTGAAAATGCAAGATCTATCCATCATTCAGATTTAGATGAAGTCAACTTCCATGCTGCTTTGACTGATGTTTAGGAATTATTTTTTTTATTTGTTATTAGCTCGCATCTATTAGCTTCAACAGATCTTTTCCTCTAAGCTATATCCAAGTAAATCTTCAAAGTTTTTGTCTTCTGTGCAGAAACACGTTTTGCAGAAACTCTGCACATCGCTTCAGTTTAAAATATGTCTATATAATCTAGTAAAAGCAGTCGTCTTCTGTGAAGCCTACAGGAAGGTAGCTGACTACAACCAGACTGGACCACAAACAGAACTGTGGGGCAAGGTAATGAATTGCTGACTGCCAAACGTGGCAAAATATTTCTTTTTTTTGTTGGCGTAGGAGACTGCATTCTTGACTTCTTAAAGCAATACTGGACAAGAGACTATTTGCCGGAGCAGTCTCTACATTTTTTAAATAATTTTTTTTCTGTTTTAATCATAACAATTTTTAAAATTTAGAAAGTCAAAAGGATTATTATCTGTTCTTTGTAAGAATCAGTGGGGAAGCCCAAAGTTTGAAGCAAGATGGCAGAATCTGTACTTGCTGCAGGTGGAACAATAATTATTCACCATTCACAGATCACGCTGTCTTTGCACTGATTTTTCTGTTTTCCTTAGAAATGGTAGGATAAAATTTTGGTAAGAAATTGAAGCCCAGCTGCTTAAACACCCATGATATTTCTAGCACAAAAATCTGGGCAATTTACTTTCCCCTTCCTGCTAGTTTGTATCCTGCTGCCTTTTGAAATGGAAACTCTTCTGACCCTATAACCTCTGTGTTACTCTGAATAAAACTCTTTTTAATTGTGTTTTGAAGGAGCATGCAGGGAGCTCCCACACTACTAATCAGCTTTGCTGGTTTGGATATGTATCTCCAGGATTCATGTTGGCAGAATAACTTGATATAATTGCAGCTCTGCATCAGTGATTTAATGCTTAAGAACTTTAAAGGTACAGGTCTTCATTTCTATCTGCATATTATTACACTGTGAGACCAGCTCCTGTGTGCTCTTCTCTGCCTGGTGTACTGCAGGAGGACGTGAGCAGCCATTGCATGCTCTTTGGGGTGACTGGAGGCCACACAATGCTGTTTGAGGAGTGCGCAACCTGTGCTGCTCGGCAGGGCTTGTTAGTTTGGGCACAGCATTTGCATGGTGACACCATTTTTGGACGAGACCTTTCATACCTTTTTGATTTTATTGCCTGGTACCTTTTCACACAAATTATAAGAACTCCACCCAATCTGTTCTAGCTAGAATCTGAGTTTTGTACTTGTCAAAAGTGTGTCTGGCTCATTTAAATGAAAGTTTTTAAATTAGACCTATCTTTAAGCTGTTTGAGGGCATTTACAGCTTTGATTTGAAGCATTGAACAGCTGCCTTCCAGTGCCAAAACTTCAGCAGCTATGACAGACTGTCCTGCTAAAATGTCCCTCCTTTATATTCGGAAGATGGCAGTGAATCAATTGCAACTCACGCACTGCAGAAGCTATCACTTTGGCAGATATTCATACATTTTACCCCTATTCCTTATGTTGGTTGCCTTCTCATCTTTCTCAGGAAGCATAAACATTGCTTTAGCTTCTTTACATTTTAGTATAAGTGTATTTAACATTGAGGCTTGCCCCAGACAGAACCCGTAGGCAGTCGGTACACAGAGTTGCCTTCAATTTGCAGACGTTTGTTCACAGCTCTGCTAATGTGCCTCTGTTTGGCCTTCAGCATTCCAAAAGTAGGAATGCCACTTAACCCGAGTCCTGGCTCCCTGTTACTGTTTGATCAGTAACAGTAATGCAGTAACTGCCTTGGACAAATGACTATACTAAGAACACTCCCAATTGCCCTGTAATAAAACTGCTATCCTCCCTGAAAGCGAAGATGAGGATAGAAAGGGCAAGTATGATTGCAAGGTCAACAAGTTTGAGCACTGACAGAATGAAAGAAACAAATTATAACACTGAGGACATGATGCTGAAAATGTCCTGTGTCTAATTCTTGGCTTAGCTAGAGCCAAAGTATGTTAGCTTGAGTGTCTCCCTGTCCTAGTTCCACGAAGAGGACGCGATGCAGAATCTCAGCATCCTTGCAGCCCCTGGGTGGCTGATTATTTATATGTTAAAGTTCAATACTGGAGATCATTCACAGAAAGAGATTAGAAGCTACTGAGTATCATGGTGCAAGCCGCTCTGTGTGAAAAGGAAACTCGGTGCTGTGTGCCAGCAAGGCTTCCAGTCCGCAGTCTCCCTTTTCTGGCCTAACGTGCCTGGTGCAGATCCCATCAGGTACTGGCTCATTGAGGCTCAGAGTGCACCTGGCTCTTTCCAGACTTGCATCAGATTTTGTCTCTTAGCAAGGTGCAAGGAGAAACTTTTTTCAGTGTGCCCTCAAATGAGGAGGGAAAATAAAAACATTTTACAACTTCTGTTTTCTGTCATCTGGTCTGTTTGTCCCAAAGAGGACAGTCCAGCAGAGCTGGCTGCCATGCCTCATCCCACTGACACCAGAACTGGGCGAACAATCTGCTAGCTAAAGCAGCCAACTTGTGGAAGTCCTGTTTTATTTGTTCTGGCTAAACCTTTTACATGCTGTGGTAAAATAAGGATAAAAGCAAACTTTGGGGGTCTTATCCCATTTTACATTTTTGCTGATCCTAAGCTCTTTTAAATTATGAGGATTTTTAAAGGTTGTTTGCCTTTTGGATTTGAAACCATTAAGATTCTGGTATTTTTAGTTGCAAGGCTGTTTATTTTTTTTCTGGTGTAAACCTACAAATCATTTTTTGTATCTGCACAACACTCTTGCATTTCCTGTATGTTTCTGGGACCCAAAGTCTGAACAAAACCTCTGCTGATACTGGCTGCTGGATGGTTGTACCTGTGAAACACAGCCTGGACAGGCTTTGAAGGAGCCTTATGGAGTGCCCAAACGTGCACCTGAGGAGCAGAGGGGTTGAGTTTCTTTTGGGAAGGGGCGGGGGGGGGTGGTGGAGAAAGAGGCAGCAGCTGGTGGAAGCAGAAAAATATAATGCAAAGAAGATTTGAAAGAACAGAGGTGTTGCCTTGGCTTGCCTCCCCTGGGGATGCCAGTGCCCGTGCCTGCCCGATTCACACCTGGGGCTGGTGTCACTGCCGTGCACGTCCCGGGCGAGTGCCGCGGCTCTCGGGGCACTGGCTCTCCTGGAACGAGCCTCTCTCAGTCTGCGCAGTTGCAGCCGTGTCATTTCTATAAGTCATTCAGTGCTCATTGGAGTAATGGCTTGAACTTGACTGCTTTACTTTCCGGGTACTACTTTGACCCTTGGGCTATAACATCAGCCCAGTGATTATTCAGTTTCTTTTATGAAGTGCCTTAGCGCCAACAGGAAAGAGTGCAAGACATCCCTGTGCAGCCTGATGTTCAGAGTGCTCATCTGGGATGTACGAACCTGGTAGTACAGGGCTTGGACATAGATCTTTTGCTGTCCCGTGGCAGCTGTGACTGGTTTGATAATGCAGGATTTTCTGCAATAGCAATTAAAGCCATAACCTTTGGCCTTTTTTTTTTTTTTTGGCATTTGTTTACACAAGTAGATCATTTGGTCTGTTTTGGTTTATTACCCCAAAGCATGCATGAAGTACTATAGTATGTATCATTATTTCTAAATGTGAAGTGTCTGAACAAATGAGTTTAAAACAACGTGTTGTACAGACTGTAGTTTGGGAAGTTTCATGGGGAAAATAATTCCTGCAGAGAAAAGGTCTTAGTGATCAAATCTTACTGCAGGAACTGCAGAAATCTGTGCAAAGCTGGGTCAGGTAGAGTTGACACCTGGTTAGCCAGCAGTCCCCTTCGAGCTGAAAGAGGAGCGCATCCATGCTTTTGTTTACGCATGCAGAGGAGATTCACTTTCTGTAGATGAATATCCAAAGCTTGACGATCATAACAGGGAAATGAGATCCCCTTCTTATTGTGATATTCTTACCACAGAAGTGCTAACCCAGGATGTGATTTCCTCACGATCAGAACTGTTGAAACCGTGTTTCTGTGGCATTGCTCTTAAGAAATCTTTTCTGAATCATTTTTATTCCAGGGTATACTGTAGATCTTTCTGTCCATTTCAAGAACACCTCCTTAAATGAGGTGTTTGCAGATAACTTGCTGTTCCTTGTTGTACGATTCCCCTCCACAAGAAGTAGATCTTTTTGGGGGCAGGATGGAAGCAACCGTTTTCTGAAGTCATAGAATCACAGAATGGTTTGGGTTGGAAGGGACATTTAACGACCATCTAGCCCAGCCCCTCTGCCATGGGCAGGGACATCTTTCACTTGGTCGGGTTGCTCAAAGCCCCATCCAGTCTGACTTTGAACACTTCCAGGCATCTCTGTGCAATCTGTTCCAGTGTCTCACCACCCTCATCATCACCATGCTTGGTCTATTCAAGAGCTGCAGAATTACTCCGATAATTCATGATCCTGAGTTCAGGATACTTTTCCATCAGTTGCAACTGAAGGAGAGACGGTGGCTGTCAGGGAATTTTGACTACGTGGTATGAAAACCTTGCAGGTCAGTTGGAGAGTAATGTGTCACACACTTCCTGTTTTGATGCGCTAGTCAGGAAGAATGCAAAATATAAAGATCAGTGGCACAGTGTGGTGGGTGGATCAATAAACCACAGGACGTTTTGGATTCTGGAGCAGTAAGAAACGGTGCGGCTATACGTGGGAGGCACTGGAAGGGTTAGTATTACCGGCTGTCTCCCAAAGAGACCAGCACCTGGGGACTTCATATGCCTGAACATAGGTATGAAACTGGAAAGTGAAGAAATGGTAGCAGAAAGCCTCAAACGGAATTGGCAAGGCCACATAAAAGTGGATGGGGAAGAAAAAGAACTGGGACCCCAGCACATCCTTAAAATTATTTACTGTGAAGTGAGATGTCTGTCTTTGCTGAGGCTTTGCCCTTTACTGTATGGGACGACTGAAGTAAAAAAGGCTCTTAACCTAAAATATTACATTCTTTCCCTCTGCTCTCTTCCTAGATTAACTCTTACTGATGTTCTAATTTTAAACAGATGTCTCTAGTGAAAGAAAGTGGTGATTCAGTTTTGCATTGGCCAGATTCATGTTTTGGCTGTAGATGGAGGAACGTACATTGCTTCCTGAGAAGATACTAGAGATCTGATTTGTGGCTGATTAAATCGAGTGGTGACTAATGCTCAGGTTCAATACCTGTAACCAGTGTATTTCTTGGAAGTTACCAGCCCTTTCAAGGAAGGAAGAACCACGCTAGGATGTTCTTTTGCTTTGTGAGAGGTGACTAGTTCTCAGGAGCATTTACACTTGCCAGCCTTTGCAGCCTTTGGCAAGTATCCTAGTACTGCGGATACTTAGGGTAACAGATAACAGTTCAAAGGAGAGGCCCTGGAATTTTGTCACTTTTGCCATAAGTTTTAAGAGAAGATAATTTTAGAGTAAAACAGAAGCTGCCCCTGCATTCAGCTGGATTTCAGAATGACATTGATTCAGTCACAAAAAGGTCACAAGCTGTTGGAGTGGTGCCTGTGATATGGTTGATGCACAGCAGCTTGAACTGGCAAGACCTTGTGTGGAATTTTATCTCTAAGAGCTCTTCAGTGAAACCAAAACTTACCAGAACAAAAATCAAGTCCTTTTAAGCAGACTCCTAGTTAAACTGCTTAGTATTTTGTGAATTGAGGTGATTGTACTAATTGGATGTTAGACAGAGGGCTGATTGAGTTCACATCTCATGGTTGAAAATCACGAGCAGTGAAAGCTTAATTCACCATGCCGTTATCGCATCACCTTCTGTTTCAGAAGTCACTGGCCTTTGTTCACATTAGACTCAAATTCATGTCTTAATGTAGAGTGCTTCAAATATCCTGGGATCTGGACACTTCTTTCAAGGCCAAGACAGATGGAGGAATTTGGACTTCGATACTCGTGAGCTGAGCAGAGCTCTGCTTGGTGTAGAGCAGTAACTGTCCTGTGTGTTCTCTGAACAAGTGTCTCATACTGGCAGTGGACCAGGGAGGAGGTAGAGAGCGTTCCCTGATCAGTTCCCTCTGGTCACTCAGATCATAGGATGTATCATTCATAGCCACTCTTAAAGCAGGAAGTTCTCCAAGGGTCTGCCCGTCATGGGTTTCTCACAGTGTGTGTGCTTCTTACAGCCATGGCACTGCAGTCAAAAGCGGCAGCATCCACTCCGGTTGCAGGCACAGCTGCATCCCTTCCATTCTCCCTCTAGAGCAGGGTGGTCCTGTATCTCTCTCTCTCATACCGTTTTCCTTTGGCTCTTCTACAGTAGTCAGATGTAGGTAATTGTATTTTTTCTTTTCAGGAGTTCAGCATTTGGGCTTACTTGCATGTGAAGTTGAAAACTGGCTTTATACTTTGGAACCAAAGCACCAGTTGACTGATGGTCTCTAAGTTTTCTAGTCTGAAAACCAGCCTGCTGCATTGTCTTTCTGTACAGCTGCAAAATTGCTCTCTTGTTCTGCTGCCTAGGCAAAGGTCCTCTCAACAAGGGGTTCCTTTCAGTTGGGGCATCTGCTGAAGAAAACACAACACTTGGCACAATTGTCTGCTCACAGCGATATCAAAGCAGTGGCCAGTCTGCGTCTGCATCTGGGGCATCACTAGGAGCTGCACTCCTCTAGGACATACCATAGGATTATACTGACCTGAACTATAAAAATCCTAGTTTGTCGGTACCAGTGGGCAAGAGACCATTTCCAAATAGTCTGTTGGAGCCGTAGAACCATAGAATCATAGGGTTGCAAGGGACCTCCGGAGATCATCTAGTCCAACCCCGTGCAACTGTCCTCATAACTGGGGCACTGTCTGCATGGACACAGGCTACCAAAACCCAAGTCATCTTTGCATCTTCCTGAGAACTCTGTCAGAGAGCATTTGCTATCCGTGCCTCTGCCTCTTTGTGATCAGGTGCCACATGGCTTAAAAACTCGTGTATGCTCCTACAGATGCTGTTAAACACCATTATCTGCTCAGCAGCCTTACACATGGTGGCACCTGTAGGATGAATGGGATGAAATAATAAATTTCAAAGAATAATGGTTTTAGTTATGTCTCCTGCCTTTGTTGGTCTGGATCACAAGGATATTAAGAAAAATCTGCTTTAAAAGATGAGTTTGTTGCTTTCGCTTTATTTGTCAAATGAATTTTATGTGAACTGAAAAGAGATAATGAGGTTTTATTTGTGTTTTGGGGGGGGGTTAAAAAATTTTTTGGTCCATCTTTTCCTTGCTACTTAGCTTTTCCAGCTGAGGAAATCCACAGTAATTTTCCATAATGCTTTTCATACCACCTTACTTTGTTGACTATTTTGTTTATTGGTTTTCTTATTTAAAATCTGTTTCCTTATGGCTTTCTCTTTAATTTCCTCTTCTTTAGCAGGGCTGCATGAAGGTAAGCTGAGTCCCAAAGCTATTCTTTCCTAAGTTCTGGTATTTTATATATATAAAACTTCAGGGCTGATGGCAATGATACCTGGGATTATTTATGGGTTTTCATAAAAAAGAAAGAGGAAAATACAGAATTGCATGGCTTCTCTCTTCCTTCCCCTTTTCCCAACCCCCTCCCCACAGAGGAGTTTAATTTTAAATGATAAATGTGGAAATTAGAGACCGTCGAGAAAATCCAATTTGGTGAGGAGTTTTAAAAATCCCATAATAAACGCAGAGTGAAATGTATGATTTAATGCGGGGCGCCAATGGCTGCTATTATGTGCTATTAGCAAATCGGGGTTGAGAGTGAATCTTTATCACTTGGTGAGTGCGGGCTAGGCCTGCCTTTGCTTCTGCTATTGATTTGTAGCCGCTTGTCATAATGACATCGGGAAGCAATGAATGGAAGATGTGCTTTTGATAGGATTGAAGGGGTGCAAAGGGGGGAGAAAAAATTCAGCAAGTTTTCTATCTCTTCTGCCTGATTAGATTTTTTTCTTCTTTTAAGAGCTTTCACATTCCAATAAAAATGCTAAATCAGCTCTGAAGCAGAATTGTTAGGGAGTAAATAGCTAGTCACATTTAAAGGAGGAAAAGATCTGACTTTACAGCTCTGACTTTACAGCAGTGGGTGAATCTAAAGAATATTTCTGGCTCCACAAAAATCACAGTAGTGGGTGGTGTGAGCGTGGTTGAGAGCTGGGTAAGATCACCTGCTCTGGCGGCTCTGCAGCCAGCCAGCCCCACATAGGTGGTGTGTGCTGATGTGTGCGCGTGAGGCGGCTCATCGGAATGCACGGGAATTAAATCTCTGAAGTGTCTTTATTTAAGAAAAGGAGTGTACGTTTCTTGATTTCTGAACCAAAAGCGCCTGAAATGAAAAACCCAGACTTTGCCTTATAGCAGCAAATAATAAAGGTCTTTTGCATCTGGGAAAGGAAGATTTTTGTCACTGTAATTATAGGCGTTTCTCATCACAAACCTAAATGAAGGCTTGACAGAAGGGAATACAGTTGCTGCACTGTTTGGAGAATGCCGCATGCCTGTATTGGAGCGTTCTCTGGAAGATAGGTTCTTAGGAAACAAGAACAGGCTTACTACCCGGCCATGGGTCTGCTGCACATGGTGGATGAGACAAAATCCATGTATGCTCAGGAGCGTGTGTATCTGTGTATGAGTCTGCTTGTAGTGGTCCCCATGAATTTGCATTTCTGGTCAGTAGATCCATGCCAGTTTAATTTCCTGCCTCTCGATCATTCTCTTCTCCCTGGGAAGGGGATCCTGCATGTGTCCCGAGGAGCAGAGCTCCACTTGAGGTCCTTCTTATGAAAGTCCGTATGTGTCTTCTCTCATTATTATTGTTGTTATTATTATTATTGTAATTACTCTGGTCAGCTGTGCTGAAGAGCTGTAGGCTGAGTAAGGGCTGTGACGCTGATATTCAGGTCCTCCCTTTTGGCCGAACCAGCCTCAGCTACTCTTATTTAGGGAAACCTTCACAGTACAGCCGAATGAACCTGGTTTCCAGGGCTCACTGTCAAGAGTATGAAATGGCAGATTAGAAATCAATGCAGAGAGTCCAAGTGCCTACTTCATCATTCAGGAGAAAGAAATACAGTATTTCTGGTCTGAGCCTTGCACTCATTAAAATCACATCCTTTAAAAAACCCTTTAAATTAAAACAATGATCGGTGGGGATGGGTAGAATTTCATGCAGAGTGAATTTTCCAAAGGCAGACAGGCTGAAGGCAGTGTGCAGGTTTAACGTGGTGTTTACCATACTGCCCAGTGCTCTTAACTTGGGCACTCCAGGTCTGTGCAGTGCTTGTGTTCAGGGAAGTTTGTAATCTAACGTAACCATAACCCAGCAGTGGTGGGAGCTGAGAACACGTAAGGGAACAGCAAGACGGACCTGCTGGTTGCAGGTCGTGCGTGCTGCGGGCAGCCATGACATGAGGCCAGCATCCTCAGGGACGTCCTGGCAGGCAGAGACGAGTCCTCCCGCGAGAGGGCCGGGGCAGGGCAGGTGGGCTGGGCAGGCACAGAGCACGGCAGCAGGTGAGACCACGGCAGCGGTGTCTGCCGGCCAGCGGCGTGAGACGGTCCTGAGCCAGGAGGCAGGAACCGGAGAAGACACTGGCTGGGTCGGAGACAGGCACAGCAGGGTTCGGACCCCGTCCCGTCCTCACCGACTGGCTGCAGGTGGGCAGAGGAGCTCGTCCATGGAGCACGCGCTGATCCCCACCGCCTCCGAGCACGGATCCGGCTGCACAGCAGCTGCCAGCACGGTCTGCGACCTGCCCTCCCAGTGACGCCGCTCGGCAGCGCTGCCCAGGAGAGCTGCCTTCAGGATCACGCCGAAACAGGGTGCGAGAGCTGCTGGGGGCAGCCGGAGCCCCTGGGCTGTGCAAAAACCCTCATCTGATCTCGGGCACCCTGCTCACAGGGACCTGTGGGGCGCAGGACACGGCGCATGCTGGCCCCAGCCGGCTCCCTGGCCCGTGACGCTGGGCACCGGGAGCTGTCGCCAGCAGAGACTCGGAGCATGCTTCAGAAAGGAATCAAACTTCATAGCACCGACCTGGATCGGCGGGCAGGGTGGAGGAGTTTACATGGATAGCCTGAGGAACAGGGGCTGTGCGATAACTGAGAAGGCTAGAGATGTGGAGATCATTACCACCAACACCTGAAATCTAAGACCACAAAATAAAGCTTCTGTAGAAGTTCTGTAGAACTGCCTTCTGGAGAGAGCGCAGAGAAAGAGCAGAAAGAACCCAGAAATTACATAGATATGGGAAAATTGTGCAGCTTTTTTAAGTATGACATCTAACTTATGATCTAGGTGGCAAGAGGAGTGATGGAAGAGATAGCAAGCAAAGATGAATTACATTTGTCACATATGTATTAAGTTGATGGCTGGACTTTCAGTTGCAAAGAACTGCATTTAAAGAAGGGAGCCTACAGAGAGATGCTTGTATCCCCAGTATTTTATAATATTTAGCAAGGTCAGAGTAGGATATGATTACGACATTTCTGATGTCTGACTTGCAGAAGAGGTATGGGGAGGTTCATATTTTTTTGCTTGTAAGTGGTTGGCTTATTATTTATGCTTCTGACTTTCCATACAGCAGGAACTTATTAGCCAGTGCTTTGAATTTATTAATAAGTATTTTTTCTATCTTTCATAGCAGATTCATGCTTTTCCTTATTTGAAATGGCTGTTCTTTCTGGTAGGATGCCTCAATGCCTTTGTGAACTAAGGCATTGAAAGCAATTTGTGTCCTAAGTAAAGATGGTCTCGTTCCACTTGAAGGTAAAATGTCCCTAATAATTGGATCCACCATTTTCCATTGACTCCAACGAGACCAATGCCAGAAGCTGTTCATCTTTTGGACACGTCTCAGCAATCAAATTCACACGTGTGCAGCACAAGCCTGAGACTGTCAGCAGATGTCTGAAATCTGGCGTACCTTCTTGCCCACCTGCAAGCTTTGATGAAGGTTTTGCTATAAAAACTGCTTGTAGGAAATGTTTGTGTGCTTGTTTGTTTCCATTCTGGAAATGGACATTTGATTTCCAGTGTAAATCTGTTGGGTCTTTCACCTCTACGTTATCAATGAGGACTGATCCTCAGACCTTCAGATTCCAGTTCAGATTGTTTTATGTTTACTACCTGAACGAATGTCTGGTTTTCTTGTATATGCAGGCCAGTTACTGGACAGGAACACGGTGTGTTCGTCTGTGCTGCAGAGCGGTTTGTTTCAGAGTGGCAGAGTGCTCTTGGTGCAGGACTCCGGGATGCCTCTGAAGGCAGGAGCAGGGAACGCCAGCGCTGGATGCAATGGCTGTGATCGCCATAACCTGGCCCCTCGAGGGGGCCTGGGTTAACGGGTCTGGGGTCGTTCACGCAGCCAGAGCTCATGCAGGCAGCTCTGCTAGGAGCCACCTCATGTAACCCCATTGATTTTAACCTGGGTGGCTGATGCCCATCTCTGCAGAAAGGGCCTGGGCTCGGTCCTGTTCCTCAGGGTGAGCTGTGAAGCAGCGGAAACCCAGAGGGCAGGGAGAGGAAGGAGGGGGAGCTGTGCACGAAGGGCGCTGGTGTGTGTTCTGCTTTGAAAGCAGTGTGTTGGTAGGGGTGTTGCGTGCCTTCTCTCACACTGGAAGTATGCTTCAGCTTAGCTGTGGAGTGTGTAAAGTTTGAGAACAAGACTTTCTTTAGCTAAGCAAGTAACCATCTCCATTACTGGGTTTCCGTCATGATTGTTTCCCGCACGACTGAGACGCAGGTGTCTGGTCCTGATCTGCAACTTCTGTGGGGGCTTCTGCACTTGCAGTTCCAGCAGGATTGGAGGAACAAGTCTCACCTAAAAAGTCCACCACCTTCACTGCAGATGCTCTGCTCTCTGCATTTCCCAGATACCCCGCAGAAGGCAGAAGGAGACACACAGCATTTCACCCAGACCTTCTACGCTTGCTGCAACAGAAATAAAAATAAGGGGATTCCATCAAGAACCTGCTTGCTTAGAAGTGATGACAGTGTGCCGTGTGTCAAACCATGACTTACTCCACACTGCTGCAAACTTGGATTTTTTACTTCACACAAAACATATTGTGTAGTTGGTCCTTCTTTCCTGTTCAGAGTTATTGAGATGAAGCTGAACCTGTTCCTCAGCGCAAACCTGGTAGAATAGATTTTAGGACAAAATAAATGCTGTTTTAAACATACAATTTTGAATTTGGAGTTGAGCTTTGATACTTTCTAAGAAAGTCCATCTTTGGCCTGTGACTGGATTTTACTGAGTTTAGACCACAAACTAATTTTGGAATGGAGGGATGTGTTATTCCACAATGGAGTGGAGAAGGAACTGTTCCCTACCAGGTTGTGTTTTTTCTAAATTTTGTTGATGTTCCTGAAGCCTGGGCACATTGCAGTAAGTAGTGGCTGAAGAATTAACGGGCGGAGCTTAGAGGAAGTGGTTGAAAATGCATGATGAATGAGGCTGGTGCATAGACCTTTGATTCACCTTCACATTGTGTAGTATAATAGGAAATATGCTAAAAGATATTAAGGTGCAAAATTAACTGTCCAAATATAAAGAAATACCTAAATACAAGATGTTCCCACTCAGAATCTCATTGCATGCTGCTTCCGCTGCCCCATTAAAGTTTCTCACTGCCACCGGAGGTGGGGTGGCAGGACTGCGCTCCCCTCCGTGCCAGCTCTGTCTCCTTGGCTCACCAACACCTCATGGTGGGCACAATGTGAACTCCAACACCCACCCCGGGCTTGCTGCTTGCCAGCCATCCCGCACGGACAGGGAATAAGGCCCAGGACTCAAGGACATAACTGAGACTTATGTGAAGGGATAGTATTGTGTGTAAACAGCCTGCCTTCATCACTTCTGAGCCCCGAGCACTCATCTGGCCTGCTTGAATACTAACCTTGTTGGTATTTCTGTGGCTGGCTGTTTGTGTTGGTGGACATTAAGAAAAAAATTTGCTCTCTCTGTTCTACCCGGAACTAGAAGCAAACAGCCACCAGAAGAGGGAACGCACACGCGAGTGTGCAGCAACGGAGAGCAGAGAGACCATCCGGGAGATGTTTCTGGAACCCCATTTTATTCCCTCAGAGTTCTAAATGTTATATTGCATCTTGGTTGCTCTTTTGCAGTTTTCCAGCTTCCCGTGGAGGGTTCACACTACATTCAGTGGACAGGTTCTTCATCTCCAGTTGGGATATTCAATGCAGTCTCCTTCCATTTAGAACATGAAACAACCGTGCTTGTTTAAAAGCAGCCTCTTCACCACCTACACATTTTGAAACTGCAGTTTAGCCTTCTGCCCTGGCTGAATGCTGATAGGTTGTACCTGAATGTAAATCCCTTCTCCACCCTGTTACTTTTCAAGCTATGTTTGCTCATTCTAATAATAAAGCTATTATGAAAAAAAAGGAGCAGAAAAATTTGCAAAGAACACATATGCATTTTATAAAATTTAAGAACTGAAAACAAAAAAATAATTTTAGATGTTTACGATTTGACAACTGAAGATGCTAACTGTAGACACAGGAGACATTCTGGGTAGTAATGAGAATTTTGCCTGTCACACTACTAACAGAAGAGCCAGTTTTTATGTAATTCTAGGCTTACCTTTTTTGAGCTACACCTTCAAATCGCAGTTTTGAATGAAGGTGGTTTGACAGTAAAAATAAAGTTAGATGAGAATTTAGGAAGGGTAATCTTTTCAGCAGCTCTGCCATATCAGTCACTTCTAAAACGAGAAAAAACAGAAGAAATGCCCTGCCTTGACCATCTAGTCCAGTGTTCTCTCGCCAAAAGTGGCAGGAGAGGTGCTATCTGGGGAAAGTCCTTGAACCCAGCCACTTTCAGCAGCGGGTCCCCCCAAGTGTGCACAGCCATTAGGTTTGGGATATTGGAAGGTGTATCCCTGCTGAGTCCTTGCACTTGCTGAGTTCCTGACACTTGTGGTCTACTGGCTAGTCATTTGTTCTTCCTTCTGAGATGATGATTTTTTGTTAGTTTCCTTACTTATAACTTCTTCCACCATTCCTTGTATTTTTTAAACATACTAAAGAATCGGGACCCCTAAGTATTTCCAGTAAGTGGCTGATAAATTCTGAAGCTCTTTGTTCTTCCCGTAACTCTTATGTGATAGATCCAGGTCATAAAGAAAGCATGTGACAGCTCAAAGTAGGATCCAAGCCTTTTGACCTCTAGTAGATCTACAAGACTGTCTGTCTTCAAAGGCAATGTGCTGTTTTCTTAGTTATGTGATACAGGAGGAAAATATTTTATTGCAAGTTGTTAAAGCCAGGCCAGACATAGTTGTGCTACAGTCTCATGTCTGCTTTCTCCATTCTCGGATATAAACCAGTGCTTAATGTCACCAGCTGCTATCCTACTGGAAAGAGCTGCGTACTTGCCGCAGAAATTCAATGCAAACTCTTGGTGTGTCCTATGCGGCTTTTTTGCTGCAGACAAAATAGAGGGGATTACCACCTGACCTGTTCTTGTTCAAGAGCGTCTGTTGACTATGAATTACAAAGGGTCAGACTCTTTAGGAATCCATCTCACCTCTCAAGATCAAGTAGTTTCAGCATGCTTGTACAAACAGAACAGATTATTTCTATGGGCGTGAATGAAACTGTGGGAGCCCTTTGCTAGATGGGAAGTGGTATTTTGGTCCAGATTTTAGTGGTGTTTGATAATAAGATAACAACTTGATTCTCTGCATTTATTTATGAAAGTAAATGGAGGCTAGGAATCAACTTTGGAAAGCTTTTGGTGCTAATGCAATATTGCTTCTAGAATGATTGCTCATATGATACTTCTAAAAAGATGAATCAGCAGAAGTACAAAAGGCAGCGTGCCAAACTGGTTTTTGTCTTGTCCTGTTGGCTCTTAGGTGCAAATTTTATGATAGCAGTAGAGGAGGCTGATATGACAACAGCTTTCAAATATGAAGAAGTTGCTGCCAAGGGGAAGGGAATAATCTGTTTTCTATGTTTAAGAATTAATGGCTTAAATAGCAACTAGGTTAGATCAGCAGCCCTGAACCCGAAGTCCGTGGACCCCTGGGGTTCTTTTGAAAGGTCTCCGGTCCATCTGTCTGTAAGTGTTAGCAGACATGTGCGTTCTCTGGTTACGTATAACTATTCATATTGTGAACAGTTTCATATGTAGATTTTGGTTGTCATCTTCAGGAACAAGGCTGAACATACACGGACAAATTCCTGAGCAACCTGATCTGATTAGACCTGCTTTGGGCAGGCGTTAGACTAGATGACCTCTAGAGGTCCCTTTCAACCCTAAATCATTCTGTTATTTTGTATTACATGTTTTCTGGGAGCTCAGAGGCATCTTTTTGCAAGGTGGCAGGGAGAGACCAATTTTGGGCTTTCTTTGTCCCTGCTCATTGCAAGGGGCTTGGACTGGATGACCTTTAAAAGGTCCCTTCCAACCCAAACCCTTCTATGATTTGTATGTTTTACCCCAAGGGTACTGGGATTATGTGGCCTGTGGCGTGACTTTGAGCAGCCTGATGCAAGCTGCACTAACTTCTAATGACTGTTTAGGTCCCTGTAAGCTGAGACATATTAATTGTGCTAATTTCTTCCTTTGTTCTATGACAAGGGCAAAGTAGCACAAGCCTAGCTTGACCTTGTATGTAGGACTGCATGTAAAATAAACCAAGGCTTAAGACAAAAGACACTGGTGAAACCTAGGCATCTTGAAAGAATTATTTAGGGTAGTAAAGGGCATTTGGGGATTTTGATTATTTCCATAATAGGCATTGATATAATTCCAGTTCCACAGAAGAGCTTTAAATGTAAATGTTTCAGGGAGACATTGGCACATGTAATTTCTTTTCTGGCAGCTAGGTGAGGAGGAGGAAGAATAATTATCGCGTCGTCATCTTTAGTCCTTGACGGGTCCCTGCACTACCTATGGTATTACTGTTCCCCGCTGGTCTTGCTGTAGCCAAAAGGAGAGGAAAAGGAGAGGAAGCTGCACACACTGTCAGTACATGGGGGCAGCTGGAGCTTTGGACGTTTTCTCTCACCTTATGTTTGCTTTACCCCTCATGTTCCTTTGCTTTGCATTTCATGAATCTGGTATAAACCTGAGCATAGAAACACCTAAAACATCAGTGGCAAGGCGAAACAATGGCATGCCAAACCATAGCATAATTTTGGTAGGACTTTGTCAAGAGACTGAAGCTGTGCATTACCTGAACTATTTTTTTCACTCTGTCCCTTTTATATTCGTTTCTTTGGTTTAAAAGGGAGGAGGGGAGAGAGGACTTTAACAGTAGCTTCTAAAATTGTCTCTCTTCTTTCAGTAAGTAGAGGTGATATATCTTTGATAGCTCCTAAAAGCACATTGATCATTTTCAATTTGGAAGCTTTTATATAATAACACTTTGTTTGTTATAGAAGACAAGTTCGAGGATGTTTATTGAGTTACTGCTTGTTAGAAAAGGGTCTTATAGGTTCTCTGTTATGCTGGGGGTCCAAAGCTCTGTCCCACTGCACGTGAACCCCTCTACTCCCCAGCACCAGATAGGGCTCTGGTTCCAAACGTGACTATCTGAGGCTCTGCTCAGAGTTTCTTAAAGTCCTCAGCAAAGATGAGAACTCTCAGATAATAGGAATATAGGAAAATGATGGATTGGGAAAAATCAGGAGTTGACTTAATCATAATCTTTTTAACAAGATGCAGAAAAATTCCTCTGCAGGCAGTTACAAGGCAGCCTGTCCACTGCCAAATGTTCTTTCTAATTCTCTCATTAAAAAAATAAAAAACCAAGTTATCTTACATCATAAAGCACAAGTGCTTTTGCAGCAATGCTATCCAAGGACTGATCAGGTATCGTGGAAAGTATTGTCTTGTAGTTGTGTGTTTTTCAGGTTAGCTTATTTCTGTCCTTGCAATGTAAACATTTAAATATTCATGGTCTTTGCTGTAGACCCCTTCTTCAGAAACTAAGGGTGCGGTTTCTGGAGCTGTTTAAACCTAGATAACGGGCCGTGCTAAAAGGGAGAGTTCCATCCCTCCCATCTTCCCTTCCCAGTCTTGAAATTCGTTCTTGCCCCTGCCTTGTACTGGCACTGGTGCTCAGTCAGCTGCCCCACGAGCCACATCAGAGAGGCAGTCTGGGGGAGAGCTGGTGTGGGGTAACGTCACGTGGGAGCTGGCAGGACAGTCCCCCTCCTCCTCCTCAGAAGTTATCCAGGCATATTAGATTAAAGGCCTGGTAAAACCACAGTGTGACGTTTGATGAAGGGTGCAGGATGCTCGGTATTCGCTGCTTTGGGATGGAGGGGCGGCAAGGTGGTCTCTACGCTATTT
Source organism: Rissa tridactyla (assembly GCF_028500815.1). Lineage (NCBI taxonomy): Eukaryota > Metazoa > Chordata > Aves > Charadriiformes > Laridae > Rissa > Rissa tridactyla. The sequence continues at coordinate 94,435,784 of NC_071469.1, forward strand.
TCAGTGCGCAAGGATTGTGGTGGTAAAGCTAACAGGCAGCATGACAGTCATACATCACGTCAGCAAACAGAGCGCTCGCGCCCACGTGTTCTGGTGGGAGGCAATGGTTCTGTGGGACACGTGCCAGGCGCTTCGCGAGCATCCTGTGACCATATATCTGGCCAGGCAGGCAGGAGGAGTGTGTTAAGCAGTAGCCTCACTCGCAGGCTTCCGGGATGACAAATATTCCTTAAAGGAGTCCATTAAAGTAAAATAAACCCATCTTAATGTACGTAGGGAACATATATAACAAAATATATGAAGCACGTGTATATTTGCTGTATTTAAAACCTGAATTTGTGAGAATGGCATACCATCTACTTTGTATAAGGTATATTCAGAGCTGTTCAGTGGGAGACAGTGTGGCTTGAGAAATTTGTTGTCTCCTGAAATCTGTTCATATTCTGAGTTAGGTATGAAAGAGACAGGACAACAAAGTATTTGTTTTTGTGGCGATGTGATCCAGCTGGTCTGTTGAACCTTTGGAGCGTGCACTTTATGCTGCTCGAGACTAGATAGCCTTTCTAATGAAGACATGTGAGAAAGTTTTAAATTTTAGAGGTTGATTGTCCTCTTACTATAATCCCAGGGCAGCTTTGCCCCACATCTCCATAGCCTTTGGAGCAGCTGGTGTTTAACTGAGTCTGCCAAGCTCACTCTCCATTCATGAAGTCCTGGCTCCAGACCACGGATGACGAACAGGCTTTGCATGTATATGTGGCTAGGAAAGATGTACTTGGGAAATTTGCAATCACTTAGATGTAACCTTCTGAATACCCGTGAAGGAATGCCACATTCACTTAGTGCTGATGGGAACAGGCTAGGCTCAGCGTGATGCTGTGTTCGTATGGCAGTTGTCATTACCTTTCTCCTCGGGTTTCCTGGCCTGAGCGATGCAGATTACCTGCCTTGGTAATGCTGAGCATCATATAGAGATCTGCAAAATGGTTACTGGAGTAGCAGTAAGCACACTTTAAATATCACCTCTTTATGATTCAACCTGTACATCTGATGCTTGCTTGAGCATGCAGCTATTTAATCTGTACTTAGCTGGAATTCCTCACTTTCCTTTCTGCAGGTCATAACGCTAGCAAGTGGGAATATGCTAATAAAATGTACAGATAATTCTGATTCTGCCGCATTCTCTCTGCCCGTTCACACAACTGCCCTGACTTCTCTGTCTCTTCCTGGTGCCTTCAGAGGGCAGATGCACGTACACGGCACCTCACAGTGCTGACTCTGAATAGCTATTGCCGCGGAGGCGTGTCCGTCCATGTGCCAGACACTTAGTGTATAAGGCATGGGTCTTGCAAGTATGAAAACAAATGGGAAAAACTCTCAAAAAGTCAGCTCCTGAAGTGATGAGCTGCGCACACCTTATTCCCGGTGCAGGACTCCCCTCTGTTGGGATGCAATCCATCCTGAAATATCAAACGCAAAGCTTGTCTGTGTTTGTGAAGAGGCAATCTCCTCCTGAAGGAGATCTGCTTGATGGGACTGCTTGTGCACAAGCAGAGCTTCAGAAACAGGAATCTTCCAGCCTTTTTGCTGGAGCTGGGCAGCATGTTCTATGTCTGTTAGCAAGGTTTATTGTTTATTTTTTTTGTTTATTGAGATAATGTTGCATAATTGTAAGGATCATCTCGTACACTTAGGAAAGGGATTCAGAGTGTGAAGTGTTACCATCAGATCTGTAGGGTAAGGGAATAAACACAGCAGGAATGTTCTCCATGTTCTGAAAAAGAAGGCAACATGGGTGCTTTGGGGGCCAGGGAACTGGTAACTTTGCTGCAATTAAGGCAGGTGCCAGTGAGGCTTTAAGCGGGGACGTGATGGGGAGAAGAGAGTACAAAAGAAGTACTAGTAATCTGCCTATCGCGCTGGTCTGAAAGTAGGATGGTGTTACTCCATCCACACCTAGGGAGCAGGGAAAGCTGCAGCCACGTCCAAAGTGACATAGCTACAGCAGACGAGTGGAAGTAAGGAATGAGATGGGCTGTAGGTGTCAGCAATAGAAACAGGTATCAATGCTGAAGCGTGACAGTGGCAGCCAAGGAAGGGAGAACAAGAGCTTCAGGCTCACCAGTGCTTATTTTACAAGCAAACCAAACCCACTGAAACACATCTACAGGTTAGAGTCAGCGATAGAGAAGGATCTCTGGAGTTATGAGTGCTGAAGGGTGCCTGGAGACAGGGGATAAAGACTGAAGAAGCAAAGGACCAAAGAGGGAATACAGACTTGAAAAGTGTGTCAAATCGTGGGTCGGTGAGTTATGTCATGAATGGATGTGTCCTGATGGCCCAAGCGGGCTTGAGCTAGGAGATGAGCACAGCACTGAGATTTTCAACAAAAGAGACGAGGACAGGTCAAGAACAGACCTTTGTATCCTGCAAAGAGCTTGTCTGTGAAATGGAGGGAAGACCCTTGCTACAAGTAACCCTAAGTATGTTGCAGCATCTTCCATGATTTTAGGATTGGAGGGAAGGAGAGTGATAGAATAATACTTGGCAAAATCGCGGGGGTAAAGAAACCTTTTTGGGGGGTGAAAAATGTCACGGTGTCCTGATATGGAGAGAGATGAGAGCTGGACTGCAAGAAGGGAGAATGCGGTATGGAGAAAAGAACGGTAAAGCTCAGCTGATCTTGTCTTGGTTTGGGCATCATGCTTAAGGATTCTTGCAGTGCTCAGTAATTGGTGAAGCTGGTGCAGATCGCAATGGCTCCACCAGCACAAGAAGAGCAGTATTTGACAGGTTATAGTGCTCTCTGGAAGATACCACACTTTCCTGTAGAGACCCCTGAAGATAATGGGCTCTGGGCTCTCAAGAGAGAGACCATTCAAGCAATTCATCTGGAACTAATGCGGTTTGTGCCTTTGACTGGACCGTGCTTTTCTATATACCTCCTGTGCCTAGTGAGATCCAAACTACACTGTAATCGTTTCTGTACAAGACAGCAAAAGGTGTTATTTAAACCAAAATTTAGACTGATACACCTTCCCTGGCAAATAAGCTTGAATAATTACAGCATTTTAACAGTAAAAAAGTATCTGTCTTAATTGCGTTTCAGAGGATTAAAATCTACCACCTTGTCTCAGTGCAGAAAGAACAGCTGGCAAAATGAGGTTCCTCTCTACATCCTAAATGGAATCTGTCCTCACCAGCCCCAGTTAGCTTTTAGCCTGCTTATTTCTCTGTTAATTAAAGATGGCCCTTCACAGGGACTTAATTGAGGAGAGGAAGGAGGCAGCAGCTATGCTCACTCTCCTGCCTCTGTGCAGATCCTCCCCTCTTGTCTCAGCAGACAGCCCTTTGGCTTGCTGCCTTGGGAGGATGGTAGTCACTGCAGTGACTGTCTGAGCAATGGGGTTTGTGATGACTGGGATTTTTGAAGTGGGTCTGAGTCCTGCTGGCTCGCAAAGAGAGTGAATTCTAAAGGGTCATGAATACCTAGACCCCTTGGGAACTTCAGCTATCCCACCAGACTTGAAATTGTGGGAACAGCTATAGGGATCAGCTTTGGCATGACCAAAGGTGCCAGCTCATCCTACGTTAGAAATAGTTTCTAGGCCTTGGGTTGGCTTCACAAAAATAAAAAATAGTCTGGAGAGACTTTCATCTCCGCTAGTAATAAAACAGCACTGCCCGCCAAAATTACTGTGACTGATGTCTGCATTCTGTCAAAAAATGAGACCTGTCCTTTTCATATAGGAAAAAATGCACACTTTTCTTGTCAATTGCAATTTTCCACAGTGCCTGCAAAGAAAAAGCTGTTCCTGTCCTCATGGGCTACAATCTATTTGTTCCTCTTGTACAGCCTCTGAAAATGTTAGTTGTCCTTTGTAAATGAGCCATGTCTGTGAAGGAGAGCGCTACTTTTCTCCAAACTTGAGTTAGGCCCTTGAGTCGATCCAGAGGATTGTTCAGAACAGGGAAGCTGGTGCCTGGGGTATCTACGTCTGCTCTTTTGGGGAGGGAAGGAGAGGGCTTCGCACAGAGAGGAATTTCAGTCTGAATCACAAACTGTAATTTTGTTTGAAATGGAAGAGTAGACGCAGTGCAAAACTGAAGAGGGAAGTGCCTTGAACTCTTTGAAAATTCCTGAACTTCCTATTAATAGATCTCTGTTTAAAATAATGTGAAAAATTAAATCTCTCTAAGGCATTGAATCATGTGCGTTCCCACGAGTGCTCAGCGTGTGTCTGCGCTCCACATATCTCATCCGATGTTGTCCCTCCCATATTGGCTCCAGGCTTACATTGCAGCAGGAACCTTGGTGGGTCCTGCAGCATCTCAGCTTTGGAGATTCATAGCTGGCTTGGTGATTTTATAAAACATTTGTGTTCTCCATACTTTATTAGTCACTGACAGACTCATTGTTTATAACATACTTCTCAGCAAGCTGTTTGCGACTCATCGCCCTGCTTGCTTTATAGTCTATAAATATTTAATTCTTTAATAAACTGCTTATATGTAATATCAAATGACTGATGTACTTCTTTCCCCTCTTCAGCAGTGCTACTATTTGCAAAACAATTCGTTTGGTTTTTTGAATAGCAATATGTTCTATAAATGCTTGAATTTCCTTTTTCTAAATCACAATTTCTTCAGGGTATTTGGTAAATTGACAAGCAGAGCAACGGTTCCCGTACTGTTATAAGAGCTGCCCCTTCCTACAGCCTCCGTGGGGAGATTCACTTCAAAATGGTCACAGACTTGTAATCAGAAAATATTTGGGACACCGGAGGTAATATTTCACACCTGTGCATGTGGAAAATCAGCAATAGCCTGTAGGGGCCAGAGCACCTCTGCAGAAGCCATGTGAGAGCACGTTCAGCGTTGCACGGAGCCGGGTGCCCAGCCTTTCAGAGTGGGTATTGTGGAGCGAGCATCACTGCCTCTTGCTGCAGGCTGCATCACCACCTCCTCGGCCTCGCCCACGGACCTGTTGTGTATACGCACACTCCACGCTCATTTTCCCAGCTGCTTCTTTTCGGGAGCACTTGTAAAAAGAGTGACTCTGACTAGTCTTTTGGTTCTAAGCTGCTTGTCTCCATCTTCCCTGGGGGTCTCTTGCCCTGGAGCAGGCAGAAGGCTGCGTGAACTCATCTGGCAGTTCCCAGCCTCTCCTTCCTTTGGCCCTCCTCCCATAGTGTTGGATGCTCTCCTGCATTTGACAGTAGCAACCTTGAGGACTGCAGGAAAAGTGTCAGCCAGGTGAGGCCACCGCTAGAGCCATTGATCTGGTTTGCAGCCTGCTCCACGTCTTGGTCAGAAAACCCTCCTAGGATTTGGCAGCAAGCTCTGGTCAGGGTGGACGGGCTGCCTTGACTGCACTAAGACCCATGGGCAGAGGGGAAACTGCCCTGCCGTGCTCTGCAGTTAGGATTGTCCATCGTTGCAGGCACAGGAAGGGACCTATGAGACGGCACCACCTCCTCTGTGCCTCATAGCCTGTCTTTCAGTCCTTATCTTGCCCTCCACCTTAGGGCAGATTTGTGTTTAGGCTCCTGCACCGTCAACCCCTTCCCTTCCCCAGTGGCTAAGGCTCACAACGTGCAAAGGCACTGTTCAGGACTGAGGTCCCTGCTTGTGCTGCCAGGGCAAAACCAGGTCGGGGGAAGGATCCAATACCTGGAATGATGACAAGGGCATGGCACATGCATGGCTTTTCTGTGGAGCCACATTGTGTTTGTTTCAGTTATTCCGTATTCCCAGGCTCCATTTGGTCTTTGACAGACAGCGCCTCTGCATTGAGCTGCTTTGAGGCTGGAGACCAGAAAGACAGGGCAGGGTCGGGTGGTGCCTTCTGGGTTGCTGTTCCACAAGGTCCAGACCAGCAGTGCCATTGTTCTGGGGTCAAGAAACAATCAGTCGGGGTGGACAGGGTGGAGGTGATCTGCTCAGGTCACTCCAGCTGCTCATGGCTGCTCAGGTCCCTACAGTAAACTGGCTTTGGGCTGCTCGCTTGGGTCTAGGTTGATTTTAGCACAAGTTCCTTTTCATCAGGACAGCAATATGTCTTAGCCATGCCTTTGAGAGGGCTGCGTGGACAGGATATTCACATCTAACTTCTGAGTTAAGTTGACGATTGGGTTGTCCCTTGTGTCGTGAATTTTTGAACGCTGTTTGAAACTGCGAGCAGAGAGAGCCCGGATTTAGGATTATTGCCCAGAGGCTGTACGGATGTCCTATTTTTTATCGGAACTGGCAGTCTGTTCCTTTCTGCTCAGTCTCCTGGGCGCCTCTGCAGAAGGGTGTGTGCATGTGCATGTGTGCGACAGGGATGCATCTGTTGAGATGCACAAAGGAACTGGAGGCAGATGACAGCTCGACGGGTCTGTGGTTAGGAGTCCTTAAGCAGCATTGGGCAGCAGCTTCCCTCTTTGCTTCGGGTCACTGCATCCTCTGCACATTGGTCCTTAGACAGATACAGACTAGAGCATAATCCTCCTGTTCGGGGCTCTCAGTGCTCCCTTTGTGATGGGGCCTGCCTAAGGAGACCTGGTTACCGTCTGCAGCCTCCTTCGGGCAGGTTTTCATGCCACCCCTGTGTCTGTGACAAATGGCATACCTTTAAGAGGCAGCGAAACCACCCCACTCTGACAGCTGAGGATCTGCTCAAGAGCGTTTCTAAAGCCACAGGTGAAGTCTGTGCATGCCCACAGCGTGGTAGAAGAGGAGAGCTCCTCTCACAATGGCTCCCATCTGCAATAGCCTTTCCTCTCCATCCTGCCTCTCCCTTTTCGGGTAGAGAGGAGAGCAACGCTCTCTCCCTCCCTGGAGACCAGGTCTGGCTGTAGCTTGAGCCTTACCCACAACCGAGGGTGCGGCAGAGGCTGAGGAGGCTATGAAGGCAGAGGCGTTCAGGATCGGTGTAGGGCAAGCACATAAGGCACAGACCTTCCAAAAGCTGGTGTCAAACACAGCCGAAGTGAGGGTGTTGCTCTTTGCTGCTGGTCCACTGTATCTTACTTGGTTCAGCCCTTGCTGATGTATGTAGGTGGAAAGCCCTGGCCCAGAAGCGCATTCTTAGCAGAACAGAGTAGCCAAGAAATCCTGTTTCCACACGCACGTATTTTTGTCCTTGTAATATCCAGTGGTACCATTCACTGCTCTGAGAAAAATGGGTGAAGGCAGATCTGGCCAGCTCCCGTCTCTCTGTGTCCCCAGCAGCCTCCTTGATGGCACAAGTGGCCAGGAGCTGCTCTGCCCCAGGCCCAGCTGCAGCTGAGCCCCGTGTCCCACTGTCCCATGGTGGGGACACAGAGCTGGCAGGGCAGGGACCTGCTGGGCGCTGCATCAGGGCTCTGTCCCTTGGGCAGTACACGCAAGCCTGGCATCAGCCAGCGCCAGCGTGCTGCCGTGTTGTCACTCCACCCTTGAGGCTGTCATCGGACCCCTCCTTTGCCACCAAGCTGTGGCACTTAACACATTCTCCCTCCAGTTCCTCTTCTCCTGTCCCCCTCCCACCACACACTTCATTGAGATTTCTGAATAAAAACTGGGAATTGTCCAGGCATCCAGCTCCCAGCACTCCGAGTCTCCAGGCGGCGAGCGTGCCTGCTGCCCTGGCTTAAGTATGAGTAATGATAAATAAGTAAATCGCGCAGTGGGCTGTGCTATTCCCTAATGAGCCTGTTTGTCCCAAGCACAGTGCAAAAAAAACCTCTTCTCCTTGGCGATAACCTTTCTGCGTATTAACATTATGTATGCATTCATGTGACTTCCTCTGCCTCACCACCACCTCTTCAACTCATTTAAATAAAAATAATTTATGTGGACATTCCTTCAGTCAGGATTCCCCCCCCAATAATATTTCGTTGATGCTGTGCACCCAAATGGGGTCGTTATGCTTTCGCATATCATTAGGGCTTTATAAAGAACAACAGCGACATCTGCATGTGCCGCAGCGCTACAGAGATGGGGGGAAAAATACGGAAAACAAACCCCAAATGAGCTCCAAGCTCATCTGGCTCTGTCTTTCCTCAGTGCCTTCGCCACCACCACGGACACAAGTAATTGTACAGTGTAATCACATCACGGCTCATCTGAATATTCATAACCAAGACAAAGACTTGGAGGAGAAGAAAAGTGGGGGAGGGAAAGGAGGAGAATTTAAATATAAAACAGCATTTCATTTTGAAGCAAAGTTCCGCATTCAGCTCAAGAGATTGTCTTGATACCGATATTGTCTGTCTGCCGTTCCAAAGTGGTGGGCAGTGGTAGCATCGCACACATAGCCCCCTCCGTGGAGAAAGAAAATAAAGCACAACAACAAACAGCGACAGAACTGCCCCCAGCAAAAGTGATATTTGAAGAGTCGCCAACGGTGGCTAACCAGCTGCTGTTTTTCCAGGAAAGAAACAGTCTATTGAGGGAGCTTTATAAAGACCCCAATTAATATGTTGTGCATGTATAAGATCTACAAAGAGCCCACTGTGTTCCTCCCCCCGCAACCACCACCTTCTCTTCCTGATCAGTGCCAGTGGAGAAGGATCTGAGCTACCAAATAATTGATTAATCACTTCAGCGGTGACAACACCCCTCTCCAAAATAAAGAGAGAAGAAAAACAAACACAAAAAGAGGCAACTGTTCGCTAATTAGCGTGTAAATTACCGCTAGTTCCATCCTTCTTTGTACCTTTAAAAAGGAAAAGAAAAGAAAAGAGAAAGAGTAGAAAAATATAATCCCCATCTTAATGTATATGTTGTCTTCATTTCTTTCGTATTACTCTGATATCCTTTACTAGTATTAACCCAGAAGTGTGGTGGTTGTCGAAGCTGTGGCTGGCTCTGCCAGTTCATTCCCCAAAGAGCTCCTATTTCCATTCCACTGGAGCTTATATTCCTTTAAATGTCTAGCGCAGCATCATTTCCCCCTTTCTAATACATCACTCTGCTGGAATTAGAAGAATCCAAGGTTATATCCAACTTCAAAGGTTTCCAAGTCATCATGATTTTAGTAAAAGTAGAAGACAGATCATGGAACAAGTCCCTGGCTTTTGAAGATAGGCATCATAGGGACCTTCCTCCCTCTGTCTCTTTCTCGCTCTTCCTCTCTCTCCCCCCAACTTTGTACCTCTCCAGCTCTGAATGTCCCGCGCTAGCGCGGTTTAATGATATGCAAATGAAATATGCATAAAACCATTCTACTGTATGATGATTAAACACTGGAGACATTAACAGCCGACGCTTCGCTGTTTGACTATAATAATCTTTCCCGAGCATCCACTTTGATTGCAGAGTTATGGAAACCCATAGCAGTTGGCAGAGAGAGAGCAAGAGAGAGAGCGAGAAGGAAGGAGAGATGCAGGGACGCATCACCCATCTCTGCATTTATCCCACTCCAGGAGACGTTTCCCCCCCTTTGTACTGCGTTCCTACTGCTGTCTTTTGTAATCCATCCATGCGGTCGCACCAGGGCGATTAACGGGAAAAAAACCCTCTTTTCTCTTAATGTTTCAAAGCTCATTAGCCAAACGATTATTCCTCATTAACAGCGAAAGCTCATTCATTAAAAGAAAAAATATGCCCAAAAGATGCCAGCGCTGTTAATCCCAAGCCCTGTAGCTGGGCTGTAAATCCCATGCTAGTATTTTCCATGCAGAAGGGAAGCGCGCCAATCCACAAAAAAAAACCAAGCAAAAAGAAAACATTTTGTGTGTTTTGTAAAATCCGCAAGAGAGGCAATTAATATTCCCGTTGTATGACTTTATTTTTTGTCTCTCCCTTTTGTTTCCAGTGCCCTTCCCTGGCTCAGCGCCTGGTGCCAACAGAACACCTTGCAGGATCCTCAGCAGCGCAGACAACGTAAGTAGCCAGCTGTCCCTTGACGCCCTCTTCCAAAAGCCCCAAGCCCTCCGGACCCTGCGGAGCGCCTGTGCGGCTCTTTCCCTCGCTCACCCCTCCGGAGTGCCACCTGGGTTTCACAAGTAGCACCTTCCAAATCTCTCTGTCTTCCAAGTTTGTGCATGTCTGTGTGGCATCCCTCCTCCTCCTTCACTCCCATAGTGGATCTTGTAAAGGGCTTCAGATCGGCCCCATTCATCTCCCTGGTGATAGCAGTGAATGTAGATAAATCTCTGACTGCCTGCTTGCTGCTGGAGTATGATTTTTATTTTGTCTTCAGTGTATACCTAGGTCAAAAAGTGGGATGTATACTGACGTTGGGTGAGTGTGTGTGTGTGTGTGCCTGTGTCTTTCTCACTCTGTGTCTTTCTCTCTCACCCAAGCACACAAACATACATCTCCCTGCATGTGTGTGTGTGTATATTACACGCGTGCACACAAATATATATCCACACACGGACGTATGTGTGTATACACAGAGGTATACACACATCTCCGTCATACACACCCCCACACTCACACATCTAATCTGCAATTATCTGAGGCATTGTGTGCATATGTGTATGTGTGTCCATACGCACACTGTTCTGTGTGCGTATGTGCATACACAGGCATCTCTCGCTACACCGATAAACATTCCCTCTCCTCCCAGCAGAGGCTGTATGCAGCTGTGATCCTGCCCTATAAGAGCCGTATTCCGTCCTTCCTTCGGCGTGCTATTCGGAGACCTTCAAGCTCCCTTCTCGGAGTCTCTCCCGAGCTGCAGAATTGGCATCTTTCCCTGAGGTTGTCCGAATGGCAAGTGGCATCGTCTGTAGCTTGCATTCTTGCAGCTTCTTATGGCATTTCTCTCTCGATGTCGGCTATTCCCTTTTGTTTGTTGTTGACTGGGCTGGGTGTGGTTGGGGTTTTTTTGGAGTTAATTGTAAACGAACCTGAATGGCAAACACGCCAACAGCTTGCGAAAAGAAAAAAAAAAAGAAAAAAAAAAAAAAGAAAGCCCCACACAAACGCCTTCTGCTGCGACAGATGCCCATGTTGCCCCTGGCATGGAGAACGGGCACAAGGGGTTTGTTGTTGAGGTTTTTTCTGTTGCTGTTTTTATTGTTCGCATTTCCCTTTTCCCTTTATTTTTAAAGACTCCAAGATGCCGGCCTCGGCTTGGAACGGAGCGGTGTCATGGCGGAGACGACGGCCTTTGTCTCACAGGGTGTGAAAGCATCCGTTGTGCTGGCTCCACTGCGGCAGAATGACGTTTAAAGGGGGGAAAAAGTGCTGAAAGTCCGAGTTGCGCAGCGCTGGTGGGGGAGCCCCTGGCCCCACAGCGGCGTGCGTCCGAGGAAGGGCTCGCAGCGAAGGAGCCTAGTCTGTAATCCTGGCACTCGCGCCTCCGGTCGCTGCCTGCCGTTTGCTCCTGGGGGTCTGGATAATCTCCCTTGGCTTTACCGCACTGTCTGGCCCGCGCACAGGGCCCCCGTAACATATACCCGCTGCCGCGATCGCAGGGAGCTGTGGCGTTGCCACTGAATGGATGGCACTGTGCCAACTCCGCTGCCATCCGCCCTTGCAGCTCTTTTCCTCCCTCCTCCCTCCCGCTCTCCCCTCCTCCTCCTCCTCCCGTCGACTTGACGTTAATTAACACACGGGTTAATTGATTTTAAAAGCTGAAGAATTACAGTTAACTTTTCCCACAGGGTACGGACGCCAGCCGCTTGGCACGGTTCTGCCGCTCGCGCTGGTGCAGGGGGGCAGGGAAGAGCCCGCAGCAAAACCAGCGACTGCGGAGGGATGGACGGACGGTCGTCCGCCTGTTGGAGTGTGGCTGGGGGCGGCTGACGCGCTCCTGCCTCGTCCTCCCGACATGTCACCGCTATATTTTGCTATAAACAATCAAAGCAATCCCTCCCCTCGCCTCTCCCACCCACCCTCCTTTCAGAAAGGCGAGCTCTGTCGAAGTTTAAGCAGGGAAGCCGTCCCCCCCAAAGGCTTATCACAGCACACAAATGACCAGCCTCTGCGAGGTCTTGCACCGCAGGGCTCCCCACCCCGAGCACCCTGCAACTGCTGAGGTGGGGCATCGGAGGACCGCTGCCTGTTATGGGTTCATCCTGTCTTCCAGCGCTCTTTTTCGTTGCCTTAATTGGCTCAGATACGTTGCTTGGGGTGAAATATCTCAACCAGGGGAAAGTTAGTTCGTTGTAATTACGAGAGAAATAAACCATGTGAGGGCTTTGTTTTTGTGCTTTTGCTCTCCCTCGCCCCAATCTCTGCCGCGAGTGAGGGTGAGTGACGGTGCGGCTGGGAGGAGACGCAGCAATGCTGGGAACTTGCTGCTTTCACCTTCCCGTGCTTTCATTTTATTTCATTTTGTTTTTTTAAAAGCATGAAGCAAGTGAAGCGACGAGAGGAATCCATTATGCAAATCAGGTCACATTTGCATAATGTCTCATGACTGGAATATGCAAATGAGTTGTATAATTTATGAGTGCCAGTGTCTGTCTAAAAGTGTTTCCCAGAATTTATAAAAAGTGAGACGCAGGGAGGGCAGCTGGGCTGGCTGCCCTGCCAGGAGGGCTCTGCGCTTTCTTTTCAAAGTCTTCCTTGAGATCAGCAGCTCAAACGCTCATTAATGAGAAACAAGCCCCCCTTTCCACCCTGTCCCCCTCGGTTTATTTTCCGTTTCTCCCTCTGCCAAGCCCCCGCCTGCTCCCTTCGAACTTCTCCAGGAGGCGTTCGGCTGGTGCAGGGGAGCCGGGACCGCGATGGCCGCGCAGTCCCGTGTCGGCTGGCTCAGCCTGGGTCTCACTCTGGATGTCTCTCGGGCTCGTACCAGCAGGAGAGACCCTGCCTTTCAGGCAAGCGAGCTCCATGGGCACAGTGTGCATCAGGGAGCTGCGTTGAGAGGCTTGCCTCCGACAGGCATGGTGGGATTATTTGCAATGCGCCACGTCTAAGTTGTGCTTTGAGTCCGAGACCCGTGCCTGACCTTCGGAAGAGCTGCAAGGTCGGTGCAGGGGTGGCAGTGCCAGTGGAGAGAGACCTCGAGTTTCCTGCCCAGAGCCGGCAGTGTTCAGCTTCAGCACTGAAAAGGTCTCCGGAATGTCTGGAAATGCAGGACAGGTATCAAGACTCTCTTTCTTTTTCTTTTTTTTTTCTTCTTCTCTGCGTGTTTGGAGATCTTGGGAGCATCGGGAGAATGCAGGTAGGCTATTTCACGTGGGGACACCACTGCTCTGAGCTGTCTGCACAGGGAGAGGGTAAATAATAACAGACATGGGCACGTGGAACGCTGTGGTGTGGCAGTGACTGCGGCGTGGCTCTGGCGCGTGGATCGCAGCCTGCCCGCTCCGGCCAGCGTCCAGCGAGGAGCGGCAGGGTGGGTGAGCCCAGGGGTTGGGGGCAGCCCAGCATCAGCCTTCCTCAGCTCTGGGAGGTTCCCGAAAGGGCTTTTGGACATGAAAGTGTGATTTGCTTTTCTCGAGAATCTGCATTTCAATTGTAAAAACTGTGTTTATCTCTCTGGTTTCAAAACAAGTTTTTTTGTTAGTTACCATCTAAACTGATGAATCTCTCACTTGCAATTGGTTTCAAAATGTAAGTCTTTGTGTGGTTTATTTCATAGATGCAGGTCTTGACTTTGACAGCGTATGTCATACTGAACATCTCCAGCACAAAGAGTGAATTCATAAACTGTGCTTTTACCTGTGACTGTAGGATTCCTGGAGTGGGACTATAAAAGAACCCTCTGCATTAGGTGTAAGGAAGGCAAAGCTGGCATGTCTTCTGTCTTGATAAGCTACTTCACCCTCAAGGCAGCAGCACATCCAGACTCCAAAGCATCTTTTGCTTATGTCTGTTCCACGTCGGTGCCTTCCTCCTGCACCGAAGAGTGACTGTCCCCTGTGCTGGTCCTCACCGGTGCAGTTAGCAGAGAAGTAGCTGAGTCTGACCTTGAGCCTGTTCAGGGAAAATGACTGGATCAGGGCCACTGCGAATAACTGTTGTGTCCGCTGAGGGCAGCGGGAGACAGGGTGTTTTGTGGGGAGCTGCAGCAGCAGGAAGGGCCGAGGGCCGTGGGAGGGAGCGGTGTGGTAGCCCCGGGGAACATCACGCAGCTCTGGGACCAGTGGCCCTGCAGTGTCAGGAGTCAGGGCCGTTTTTAACCTCTAGGCAAACCATGCTGCTTTGCTCATCGCTAATGCTCTTGCAAGCTGGAAAGGAGAGGAGGACATCTGTTCACTTGTTAGGACGTTTGGTGTAGCATCAGCAGATCCTGCACCAGGACTTGAGTTGGTTGTCTGGTCGGTACCTGTGACGGGCAGTGTCTCAGGGCTGGCCAGCACCGAGGCCTGGGGTCATGGGGTTGGAGGAGGACCTCTGAGGCTGTGGAGCAATTCAGAGGCATCAGACGGAATTCAGTCTCCATCTGGGGAGATCCCACAGCTCTATCTGGAGCCTCTCCCCTCTGTGCTCTGCTTTGCACAGGGTGCTGGTCGTGGTGCCCCATCCCTGGCACTGCTTCTAACCCATGTGGCACAAGGAGAATATCAACAAACGTGGGACAGAAGAAGCAACAGCAGCTGCACTTCTCCTTCTCGAGATACAGCGCGCAGTTCAGGTTTCCCTGCTACTTCACCTTCTCTCTCTCCAAGGCACAGCTCTCCCCAGGACCCCTGTCATGCCATCCTCTGCCCTGATGTCCCCAGGGAGAGCAGCCTGCTGGAGGACTCCCTCCCTTCCAGTGGGCAGGGCCTTCTATCTATGTGTTGCTTTTTGGTATTTTTATAAAACCATCAAAACTCATGAACGTTCTCTTTTGGTTTTGATGCTGCACTGAGGACTGGTGAATGTCCTGAGCTTTGGATTTAGGGATGAAACAGCTTCTTTGGGGTGGGAGAATGAAAGTTTATCCAACGTATGCTCTGAAATTTCCATATCTACTGGACAAGATTTTCTGGACTTTGTAGGTCAAGTAACAAGGGACAATAGCATGGGGAATCCCTCACACAGTATCACTCATTTATAGTCTGTGTTTCTATTGAGGTGGTGCTTTTTGCCAGCTGAATAGAGTGCGCCTGACAGACCCTTGTTGCTTTCTTCCAGTGTCCTCCTGTGCTTGGCCTCTGTGGTTCTCCACCTGCGGCGTTGGAAGGATTCCCTGCAGGTCCCTCCTGAGACTTCCCCGGGCCTCTCTCTGCAGTTCTTGCTTTCTGTACCTATGGAGGTAAGCCATCTGAAACACTAATCAGCAGACTTGTGAGCTGAGGCTTCTCTGCATGTAGGGGCCTGCTCAACAGAGCATGGTTTAGCCATGTGCCTACTAACGTTACCTGTTGTTGTAATTTCCACCAAGAGGAGTCCCCACATCCTCGCTTTTGCCACCTTCCATTCCTCAAGTACTGATGCTGGTTTAAGCAATGGGATACTGTAATAGGTAACCACTGGGACCTCCAGTTCCCTCCTCACCTCTCCTGGTTAAGGCGTGCAACATCAGGCAATGGTAGCCTGGGTTGGATGGATGCTCCTGATTTCCCATTCCTGCTGGTGTTGAGCTCCATGACAGTGTGAGCTGTTGATGCCAATGTCGTGACCCGTGTTCTGAGCTGCCAGCTTTGTCCCACCCTTTCTCGGTTTTGCACAAGAAGGGCAAGCTGCAGGCAGAGGTCTGAGCACTGCTTTCTGAACAGGTCTGTGAAGGCACCAGTCTTCCAGCAACAGGCATCAGCCATCAGCATCGTGTTACCAGCCTTGGCACACCTAATGGATGTGCCTGACATTAAAAATGGCTTGTCTGCATGGGGCTTATTGCCTGATGGTTGTAGATAACAACAGTTGTAAGCAAAGTGCATAAAATCTTTAAATCTTTAACAAATCTCTCATTAATCCCAGCTAAGTAGATTAAAGCTGACTGCAGGCTTTAAAAGGAAGCAAGCTGATCACTTGTAAGACAGAGAAAATATATACAATGAAAAACAGTCAGACAGAGAGGGTGTAATGTGCAGTTCCTTTGCTCCTGGTCTAGATAAAACTAGGATGGCAGTCAGCCCAGTAGGCTTGGGTTCAATGGAGCCAAAGATTCAATGAGATGAGACTGTACAGCATGATTCTATATAGCATGCTTCAAAAATATCAAAGATGCTACAGGCAGATATTGTCTATGCACTGCAGACTCTGGAAACGAAGAAGTTTTGTATGAATGGCACCTTCAGAAAAATAAGACAGAACGCTGAAGTCCCAGATGAAAATCAGGATCCTTCTCAAGGTTCAGCCTGATGCTAAGGTCCTGAACATGAGAAGGGCCTGTTTGTGGCCTCTGGTACTCTGTCTACTGTGGTCACTGGAACTGATCCGTATTTGTAGATATAACTCTGATTGGAAAGGAAATGGTTAAATATCTTAGCAGAATGAAATTCAGCCAGATATTTACATTTTGCTTCAGTAACCGAAGGAGTGGATTTTGTAGGATTAGGCTCTTAGCTGGAGTGATTTGGGGTTTCTCTTCCTTAGAACCACGTGTTCCTTTTCTAAAGATATAACCTGAGGTGTAAAGTACATAAACATTGCTAGCTGTAAATGTCGCGGGTACAGCTGAAAGCTCTTCAGCAAAGGCCAGACATATCTTTATAACCCATCCCTGTTGTAACTCAGTGACTTGCTTTCAGCTCTCCCCTTTGCGCACCCATCTGCCCATCCTATTTTTCTGCTCATACATCTGTCCATGGCTCCTGCTCATCCAGGACCATATCCTGCCTGTCACTCTCTTCCATGTTTTGTCTGTCCCAGCCCCTTATTTCAATGGTGCCCATTTTCTTTGCAACTTCAGTGACTCTGTTTTCACTGTCTTTGCCTTTGACTCTTGTCACGGCACTGTCCCCAGACCAACAAGGACTAGGCCTTTCTGCTCTAGCATCTATATATGTGTGTTTCAAAGGCGGCACCAGGATGAGCAGTGCTAAAAATTGCAGCAGGACCTCCTGCTTCTATGGTCATGTGTCCGAATGGGAACACTGATGTTTCCTGAAGATTCAGGTTGACAATCAGGTCAATGGCGGGTTTTCTGAGCTTGGTGGTAAGCAAGGGAAAGCAAGAGATGCAGGATAAATCTTCTGAAGGACCAAATGCTGCTTGACCAGCAAAGCCTGAGTGAGCCTGGGTCCACAAGAAGGGAGCTCTTGTGTTCCCACATTGGCAAGTGACATTTTGCTCTTTTGAGAGCAGCTGAAATCTGAGGGTGCTTTGTGAGCAGGGCAGGTGGTAATGTCCCTCTTCTCTACCTCATCCTGCGAGATGGGCAGAACAACAGACTCAATACAGGTGATTCAGCCTGGGCCTTTGGCTGTGCAGTTAGATCTTTAGTGGCAGAAGGAAGAAGCTGGCTGAAGGTTTCAAAGCTGCCGTAGCAATTGGTCTCCTAAAACAGTCACACCTGTTTAAATAAAAAATTGCGCTTTGTCTAATCATGTGAGGACATGGCTGAAAAACAAGGGCAGGAGGGTGCCCTGCTTCTCCCACAACTTTACCAAAATTATGAGCAGTTCCTGTTGTCCCTCTCAGATGATCATAGGATATTGTACTTAAATGCTGAGATCTGCTCACCTTACTCCCCAAATAGTCAGCTTCCTCACCCTGCAAACTGCCCAAGGGCGCAATAAGTAGGTTAATGCTTGCTTTAGGGTTAGCCTGAGGGTGAGAGTTCCCCATAGGAACAGCGGAGTTGTGTTTGCTTTGTGTGTGCGCCCGAGTTCATGCCCGGGGAAGCCTTCAAGATGAATGAATACCTACTGCTCCCATTTCATTGTTGTGTGCCGCTTCCTCCTCATTTCTGGCCCAGCAGTGGAAACCTGTGTAGCTTTGTGGCTGATTACCGAGTGGTCACTTTGCATAACAGTCCTGCTTATTGTGTTAATTCTGTGTTCATTGATGCCTTTCGTTCTTTACAGTTTTGACTCTTTTGTTTGGGAGCAAGTGGAAAGAGCGAGGGACAAGGACAGAGAAACAGAAGAAATGCAAAAGGTGGAGATTACATCTCTGAGTATGATTTGCATGCTGCAAACATTAGTATACTACAGCCTGGAGACATGGCTATTGCTGTGTCTTCTATTTCCAAGACACAGCCTACGTGCTGGGTTCCCTGACGGTTCTCTGCACTCAGAATCTGAAGCACAAGTCACAGGCAGCTGAACATCTTGAAGAGGGTCAAGACAGCCCAAGGCATCTCTTTGGGGCTTTGAAGCCAGGTAGCTCAGGTCAAAGCAGGCAGCACTAATGTAGCTCCCAGAAAACTGATTTCAGCTCCTTTGTGTCATCCTGTACCTCCCAGCCGGGGAATCCCTCTGCAGCGCTCTCTGGGACTGAGAAATTGCCCTTGTGCCCTGCGTGCACTGCAGCGAGTGCAGCTGCTGGGAAGAGCTACAGGAGAAGCAAACTTAACTGCACATCCCAGAGGCTGGTTGGCTTGGTCACTTCTTGGCTTGTGCTTGGAAAGAAAGGCTGCCAGCCGCACGAGGCAGAAGCCCCACAGGCCAGACGCTTACTGAGATCCAGAAACAATATCTCTTCTTCATGCTCTGTTTGCTCACCACTAGCATCCTGCCCTTCCATTTAGACAGGGGTTGACCTGGAGAAGCCAAGCACCCAGCATTTCCATGGGATCCTGTGCTGTTTTGTAAGCATCTCACCCTGAAAGAGTGAGATGGGCCTGACTGGCACAGCTCTGAGCCCTTGACCTCTGTGTTCTCCACAGAACCCTTTTACATCAGGGCAGACTAGCGCAGGGAGGAGCAGGTTGTTACATCTTTTTCCTCCAGCTGTTTCTTATGAATCGGAGTGATTCTGGATTCAGATTCTGAATCTGGATTCAGGTCTCTGCCAGACCAGGCACAGTGAGGCTGACAGGACTAAGATTTTCATTGGGATGGCGATGTACTGAATATTTCAAACAGGTTCAGTCAAGAGTGGCTTGTGTGTGACCAGGACCAGGCTGTTTGCTGAAGATCAGAGACCGTTCTGCTGCAGAAAGGAAAGGGTCTTCTGCATAACCTGGCGTACACAGAGCTGATGCCTTGTTGCCTTGTTGCCCAGTTCTCATGCACGTTCTGTCTAGCTGCTCAAGCCCTGACTCAGCCACCAAGGCCACATCTCAGGTTTCCGTTGCACTTTTCCAGTAGTGGTTTGGTTTCTTTTTTGCTTCAGCCTCACTTTAACCAGGGTAAATAATGGAGCAACAGGAACTGAGGTTTCAGGTGGTTTTTAAAGAGCAACTTATTTGCTGGTTAAAGATTCGACTCAGGGAAGCAAATCAGAGCCAGAAAAAGGCAAACGAAGAAGTACATTCTGCCAGCTTTCAGTTACCACGTCTCTGCTCCAAGAGACCTTGAGCTTAGGCAGTCAGCTTCAGAGCAGCAGAGCTGTTCTCATGCTCAGCTGCTTGATCTGTGCATTGAAAGCCCAGTCCTGGAAGAAAGCCTGTGTGATGACACGGGGCGTACGCTGCTGGCTCCTCAGCAGTGGCGTATCTGAAGTGGTGATGTTAGACCTGGAGATGAGATTCCCTTATAGGCATCTAGCTGGAGGTAGTCCTAGAGGGAAAAAGAAGGTCGTGGTGGGGAAGCAGGAGCTCTTGTGAAGTGAGAGAGCTCGGGACCAGAGAGAGGAAGCAGAGTGCTGTGCTGTTACAAGCGGGAATGGAGTACTCGTGTCCAAAGCGATTTGAGTAGTTCATACTGTAGCAGGAGCCAACAGAAGCACTTCCGTCCCGCAAGACTGGATTGTTTCTTTTCTGGAATATGCTGGTCTGCACAAACTGTCACATTGGATTGGTTCATTCTATGTTAGCCATTTGCAACCTCAAGTCAGGTGTGTTCATTGTGAAGCTGTAGAAGCCATCAGTGAAGGCACTGATGGATGTTTTAAATGCAGTAAGGGACCAGGAAAGGTGCTAACAGAATCCAGACAGGAGCAGCATGGATTCCGGTGGCATGGCCAGCGTGCCAAGTCCAGCACAGCTTGCGGGTGCTCAGACACGGCTCTAGCGTTAACTGGCCAGCCCCACCTGCACAGACAGGGACCCAGCCAAGCACAGCAGAAAAAAATAGACCAAGGCTTCAGCATGTTCTCCAACGAAATGTTGAAATACCTAGTGAATTGCCCTACACTAGAATATTTTAAGACTTTTTAAAATAAAGCAAAGAATGACTCTAAGACCACTAAGTAAACACCAAAGCACAGAGCATGAATGTCCAGTCGTGCTCCTCAGACATGCACGCAAACACCCGGGAAGTGCCAATATCAACATACTCAGTAGGTGCAGGGATCTAGGTTGCAGAAATAGGGGCTGCCCGGACCTCCTTCCCTGCACAGCAGCAGTCTGCCCCTTCAGAAAAGATTCAGAGGAATCCTGTGGATTTTCCAGTGGCTTAGCCTTAGATTTTCTGTTTATATTTGTATAACTTAAAATTTTCTATTTGCTCCGTGGTTTGTTCTTCTTCTTTGATGCTTCTTTGAAGCATCATCCATATTAAAACTTCAATTGTCTTTAAAAATGAATTATTTAACTGGTGTGAAATCCTGCCTAAACATTCTTATCTTCATTTAAAAGAGGCATGCATTGATTAATTACCAAATTAAACTACTGTGAACCCAAATTAAGACTTTGCACTAGATTTTGCAGCAGTTGCATTAAATCTTTTTAAACTGATTTTTAAGTGATGCTGGTTTTACCTTAGACAAGGCTTTGATTTCAGTTCTGCCACGCTTATATGCTTTTCCTTGCATTATTTTTTCATTTCTCATTCATTCTTCCAGTTTCTGCCTCCCAGCCCTCTGTTCTCACCCTCCAGTGCTGTGGATTTTTTTTTTCTTCCTACCTTCCTACCTTTTTCTGCAGTGTCACTGGCAACCTGCTCCTCTTCTTCTGGTCTCCACTTTCCTGGCTGTCAGTAGCATGTGCCTGCAGTTCCTCTCCCCTCTCCTCCTTCCTTGAAATCTGTGGAGTCTGTTTTTCTCCCCTGTGGAGTGCACAGAGGTTATTAAAGAAATGACAGGCTTACCTGTGTCTCTCAACAGTGCACGAGGCAGGTGCTAAGTGGGAGTGACTGCAAAAGGCAAGAGTGAATGCTGGGCACCTTTTCCAGCAGCGTCTGTCACTGTGACAGGCGTGTGCGCCACAGCCATTGAGGCACGGGAGCAGAAAGCTGGGTGCCCGCAGGCCACCATGAGCACCTGCACGGCAAGTGGGGTGACAGGCTGCCCAGGGCAGGGAGCGCGGGGCAGGGATGGGAATGCAGGAGAGCTCACTGGGGGGACTTTGGTCATGCCTCGTGCATCAGGTTGCCCTGTTTTCACTCGCTGCCAAACTAATTCCAAAAAAGGAAAACAAACCAAAATATGAATTGCAAATCTGTGTGTTCAAAAGCCATGAAATGAGAAACACGAGGTGCTTACTGCAACATGAATCCACCCATGTTGGACACGAGCAGCATTTCCTATTTCTGCTCAGAGTCCTAAATCCATATCTCAGTTAAAACACGTCCAAGCAGCTATGGCTGGCAAAAACAGGGTTAGGGAGGAAAACAGGGAGGGTTTTGCTATGTTCATTATTACAGACTTTGACTGTGGCAAGGTGAGGTTAAAAGCGTGCCTAGAACTATGTATTCAAAGTTAATTTACTATTTAAATTTTAATGTTTGAAGTTCCTGTTTAATTTCCGTGTAAATATTAACTTGTATTGTCACATAAAGGTAGTATTGACATTTTCAATTAAAAGATTCTCTTTTTGGTTGCTTGCCACTTATTTACCCACTTTAAACCTGAAATTTTCTACATTCATTTTTGTCTTGGCATGATTTTTCTTTAATATTTCTGGGAAAAAAAAACAGTTTTGCCAAAAATCATTTTAACAGAAAAAAAATACATGACACGACTGGGGAGGAGGACCTTACAGATATTTCCTTGAAAAACACAAAAGCCTTTGTGCTTTGATGTAAAGATTTCAGTATTCTTGCCAGAAATATTTTAGCAATGTGCTGCACCTTGCCTTTAGAACTAGCCTTAACTGTGGCATTTCTCACCCTCCAGCCCTGCTGGGAGTGCCTGGGATTCTCTTCCACCCCCATTCCCCGCCTGCCCTCTCCCTGTCTGAGCACACTAGTCCCACAGCCCTGGCTGCATTCCCAAATTGCAAAACTTGGCGTGGTGGTGCAACTTCAGTTCAGCCTCGCCGTGCGTATGCCTTACACCACTGTTCTTTGATGACATGCTGCGTGCGTGGTTACTGCTCTGTGAATGGATCAACGGGTGGCAAAGATGGTCACTGTGGGATTTCTCACCCAGCTGTTGTGGAAACCTGGGAGCGTTGCATGAATGACAGGCAGTGGCGTGGGAGTTGTCTCAGTGGGGAACTGCTTTTACTAACAGGTACGGCCGGGGGTTCGCTATGTTGCTGGGGACAGTGGGCAAGCCTGGAGGCTCGTAGACAGCTCTAATTGTCCTTGTCTTCAAAGTTTTCAGCTTGGAACATGAAGGTGTTTGTAGAATCACTGAGAGCTCACAGTTTTGCTTGAAACATATGAAGTGCTATAAAGTTGTTAAGTGCTTCACAAATCAGAACTAGACACCTCGAATCAAGCACCTAAAATTAGAGGGCACATGTAGTGTTTGAATCTCTCTCTGCCTCTATTCTGCATTTGTGAAGTGCAGATAATAAAACTTTCTCCTCACAGGGTGCTGAGATTAGGTAATGCTCCCGGAGAATTTAGGTAATGATGAATGTCATAGAAATTCCCAGAAGGAAATTAATAACAATGTTCTGTGTGAAGTTTGAAAAGTGTGCGCTAAATGCAAGTTGGAGCCACACATCAAGTTGTGAAAGAGAAAAGAAAATACCGACTGATTCCCTTTTCTGGGCATGTTATCCACCTTGTGAATGAGTAAGGCCAGGACAGTATAGGATCATTTATTGGAGAACATATCATATGCTTATACAGAAAGGCCCAAATTAGGCTGGCAACCTTAATTCTGTCGTATCCAGTGTTTTAATAGTGTCTTGTAATTGTAGTACTTTTCTAAAATAGTTCTACTGTAGGGAGTTTTTTTTAAATTAAGAAATCACATCTGTTCTCATGCATGTTTCCATACTTAGTCCAGTTAATGAAAACTGCAAGGGTTAGGCATTCTTTGAAAGCATTCCTCAATAGTAAATGTTAACGGAGACACCGGAGCATTCTCCTAGCTATTAATCTGCAGATAATAGAAGGTCCATTTCTTAAGTACACACAGAAAAGGAGAAGAAGAAATACTGGCTATGACACAAAATGAATTGTCTTCCTTCATGCCCTTGTAACCTAGGGCATGTAGTGCAGGCTGCCAGCCATTGCGTTACAGATTTAAAAGTGCTGGAATCTCTCAGTTCTTTAGCAGGGTGCCTGATGGATTGGTGAGTAATGTACTTGAAGAGTGCATTACTAAGCCCCAGACTAATGGCTAGCTCTTGCCCATGGCTTTTGCTATAGATCATTCATCGTGCTATTCATAAGCTCTCTGCCAGTCTGTGTCTGGCACTTGTGCTGCTGCTGCTAACACCATTTGCCTGATGAATTCTGCACGAACATCCCCTACGTTTTCAGAAGGTGGTAAACCAAAAGGAAAGAGTGAGTCGCAGTTCTCCGGTAGTTCTTCTCATGCTCTTTCAAAGGACATGGTAAAGGATAAGGTGATGGACATGATACTCACTAACCCAGTATTACTAGCACAGCAGCCTATAAAAAAAAGTCTGGGGTTTCTGCACACCACAGGGCATCTTCCTATCACTC
The DNA here is from genome assembly GCF_028500815.1 of Rissa tridactyla. Classification (NCBI taxonomy): domain Eukaryota; kingdom Metazoa; phylum Chordata; class Aves; order Charadriiformes; family Laridae; genus Rissa; species Rissa tridactyla. Next base: position 94,459,483 of record NC_071469.1, read on the forward strand.
GCTGAGGAATTTGTGCCTGGCAACTTTGCTTTCCTAGGAAGACTGATGTTACAGGCCGTGGTCAGATAGAAAGGGGAAGGATGGGTGACTGGGTTGCTGAGTATGGCCCTTTGAAAAGGAACTAGTTGGTTTCTCTGACATGTGGTCTGGTGTGCTAGAGAGAGATGCCTTGATGTAGTTAAGATTTGGCTTTTGTGTGAGTTAAACGCGGTACAACCAAGCTTCACAGCAAAGACCACGTCCAGGGTTGACTTCTGGGCTGGCTTTGGTGGACAAGGCAGATGTGTGCAGATGAATGAGTTGCCATGCTTCCAGTCCACACCTGGATTTGGAGGTTTTCCTGTTTCTTTGATATTAGTAAGACTCCTGGGTAACGTCCAGGAGTTGTGGCTCCCTGGTGTGGTTGAGACTAGCTGGACCGCTCCCTGCGCCTTTCACTTGGACCACTGCACGGCCATGAGAAAAGAGCAACCCAGTCAACTATCAATTTAAACTGGTGCCCCATCCCACCTCCAGCTGTGTGAGTCACCCAGGACCCTTTCTGATTCCCAAGTCCAGTCTGGTAGCTTTGCCAATAGAGAAGGTTCAAGCCTTGCTCTGCCATTCTGTGCTCTTTGGCTTTGTATTTTTGCAAGAAGTTACTTAAAATAAGCTTCTGCAGGTCTTTATTAATATATTTCCAATGAGCTTATGGAAAGGATGAAGCCTTCATCCTAAGGAATTTCCTCTACAGCAGTCATAGTAAAGATTGCTGCTAAAACCAGACAGCAGAACCAAAATTGTAAAAACGATGCAGATGAGGAAAGTTCTTCAGTTCCAGTAGTTCTATGGAACTAGAAATAACCCAAACTGAGCAACAAACACTTTAGTTTTTCTAATTTACTCCACATGTTAGGAATGCTGTACTTTTTGAGGGGATAGTAGTAATGACATCAACGTACTTGGGGCACCAGATATTATAGTCTTTCAGAGACAGACCTTTTTTTACTGGGGGTATTTTTCTTTACACACTTCAAATACAGCTTGGGCATCTTTTCACTGCCCAAGCAGGGAGCAAATTCTAATTCTTTGTATAATTCACATTAATTCTACAACCAAAAGTCTGAGGGTATGTTGCGTACAGAAACAGGTGGAGGATGCAGAGGGTTGCAGACAAAGGCAATGCTGTTAAAAAGGAGTATGCCATAAAACCAGAAATTCCCAGTGAGTATTGTCAATTGGTTTATTTGCATGCTCTTTTGGAAGATGTTTCTGGTAATAACCGTCATCGGTCTATTATTTCTTTTGACCAATCTTTCTCTTTCTCAACCTGCCTATATAAACCTTTATAGTGGCCTATATTTAACTGGGAATATCCTCTGCTTGTTTCCTGTCTTCTAGCTTGAGTTTTCTTTCTTTAACAAGCACAACAGCATGCTGCTCTTTCTTCAAAGAGGAAATTAATTCCGTCCGCAAAAGGGTCAAGTGCTAGAAAGTGCATAGCAATGCAGTTTGCATGGCAGGATCCAGGAGATATGATGCTAATAAGATTCTAAGATGAGAACAGCAGACTGGCTCTGGGGATTCAGATGAAGGGTTCTGTAAATTTTAAAAGAAATGGTCTCCAAAAACTAATGATGTCTGCTTTCCAATTCATTAATAATGTGGAGCAGGGAGATGGGAGTGAGAAGCAGGCCATGCTTTGAAATATCGAAATGTAACAAGGAAAAAAACAGTGAGAGCTCATCTCATCGGGGTCATAAAGCTGGGAGAAACAGGCAGGCTGCAGGGGAACGTAGTGTCGGAGCCTAGAGGGAAGGAAATTGCACTGTGTGTTCTGCTACGTGTAATTTATGCACAGACTCTTCGGCAACGTTGATGTAAAATTTCTGTGCTGAAAACGACGCCACTGTATTGACAAAGCTTTTTCAATGTTCTTGTTTAAGGTGACTTACTACACAGGATGTCTGATGGATTTTAAAAACCTATCTGAATTGTCTTAGCATATTTACAAATGACGCTTGGTAAACCCTCCCCTTCACCTTTTTGCATTGCATGCACGAAACTGAGTAACAAGAACCTGAATCTTGTTTGTAGTTAATAGTGGAAGAAAACCCCTCAGGCAAAGCCTAATGAACCAAGAGCAATTCCGAGCTTTCCTCTGTAATATCTGGAGAGACTGTGCCTTTCCAAGGGCTGCCTGGACACATTGTGTGACCTTGCTGCTTTACATCATGAAAATTTCCCATTACTGGCATAGTGTTTGCATGGAGGTGCTATTGTGCAGATACTATGCTAGAGTCTCTCCTTTATGCGTGCAGAGTTTGCAGCTAATAGAAAATGTCTGTGCTTGACCGGTTTCCAGAGTGAGAAGGTGTGCAGTGGGAGGATTTAGCTCTGACTTTTATTTTGACAAAGCTGTTATGATTTGTAGAGTGAGGTTAAGGTTTTCCTCCTATCTTCTCCTTTTATCTGTGTGATATTTTCTCATCTCGCCTCTAAACCTCCCGTCAGCGATGACTGGTGAGGTTCTGGGGAGCCGCCTGTGCCGCAGAGCCTCGCCACCACCTGAAGCTCTTTGGAGCCCGCTCTCAGACTGCTGCCTGGGCAGCCGCGGCCACAGAGAGCCCAGCCCAGGGGCACAGGGCAGGGGCTCCGCTGCCAGCCCTGAGCCTGCGGGGCTGATGCTGCTGGAACCTGCTGCTGCCGCTTCCCTGGGACTCGGCGCTGGCTGTACTTGCACGCTCCAGGTGCAGCGAGGGGCACCTGCCATGGCCACCGTGCTGGCCCTCTCATCCCGGGCACTCTCTCGGCCCGGGTGTTTGACAGAGCATCTTTTTAGCCCCAGTAAGACCAGTGTCTTTTCTTTGCTGCATTGTGCTACCCTGAAGCTTTTTTCTTGCGGTCTGCTTTCACAGCCTGCAGGCCCCATCTGTTTTCTTTAGCTTGAGTCACACTATCTCAGCGGCAAGTCATGCTCAAGACAAGTAAGTCCTCCTGGGTACAGGAGCAGGAGTTCAATGGAGTGTTTAGTAAGCGGTAGCATGTGTTTGGGATACTTTGTCCTCTCAGAAGAGCTGTTTTCATGAGGGCTTCTGCTGAGTTGCAGGATTGGGAATGTCTGGCATGTGGTGGGCAATTTTTGGGAGATAGCTCATCGAGTCTGGCCAGGGGGCTTAAGCTGAGTTTTGTTTTCTAGCTAAAGCCACAGCCATGGAAGTGGGTGAAGTGGGGCTCTGCATCACGTCTGCAACATGTTCATAAAACAGGTTTCTCTTACAGTGTTTCTAAATGCTGTGTATTTCTTCATCAGGGTACCGTGGGGTCCTTGGTACTGACAGGCATGCCTCAGTTGTCCCTAGAGCAAACCACAAATGCATTGGCACCACCTTCAAAAGCCACAACCTTCACCTTTGGTTTTTTCTGCATGTTCGCGGTCTCCGCTGAATGAGCCCAACTTTACAGGCATTCCCATGAACTGCAGGGATGATACAGCCATGTGTATCAAATCTTCCACTTTCCACATATTTGCATCTTAAATGTGTCCTTGGAGAAGAGCTGGGGAATTTGTTTCCTCAGGAAATCTCAAGATAGATTGATAAGAATTTTCTTGAAGGTTTTCCAGTGAAATTCCCGCTTATGATTCAGTGTCTCGGCACAAGGTTACAGAATGACTTGCCTGCAGTCACATAGTTGGTCAGTGGAGCAGACAGGAGTTCACAGCTGCTTCAGTGGAGACACAGTTGTGTGCATCAGGACTGTCTTATGGCATTGGTAAGGACATGAAAACCAGCTGGTGTATCGGAGGCCCATTTCATTGATGTTCTGCACCTAGCCACTTAGCAACTGAGTTGATTTTTGTGTCAATGATCTTCCAGCAGAAATTATTCTGGCTTGGAGCTTGGCAGTAACATTACTGTAGCCACCAGGACCTTGGCACGAGCAGTTATATTTTTAAGATCTTTGCTTATGGTGAAGGGGAAATGAGCCAGCATTCCAGTGTAAAATATAAAGATTTCATAAACCTGAATTTCCTGAGTTCTGTGCCACACGTAGACTGACTGATGTGTGATGACCACCGCAAAAAAATTATGCATTCCTTTCTGATTTGCACCAGTTCACTGCTGACTGCTTTTCCCAAACTTTTATCTAAAAGATGAGAAAAACCCTAGGTTTTGCTGGAGGAGAAATAAGAGGCCAAGAAATTTTCTCTGTTCAGAACCTAAAGCTTCTGCTCTAATTTGGGAGCCTACTGCTGGAGACATTGCCCAGTCTTCCTGAGAGACAAACGTCTCCTGTCCCCCTCAAGTCCCCCTCAAGAACAACTACAAAATGAGACATCTAAATTTCTGTAAATCTGTGAATGAGATGTCTTCTATAATCATGGCTTGAAACAGCCTGTGGAGTCCTTTTGAAATACAGTAGGAAATGCTAGAAGCCAATGAGCTCTCTGATCTTCTGGATGTTGTACTGGAACTTGCTCTCCAGGTGAGAAACCCAGCTCTTTGTCCCTGTGCCGTAGTTTCCAGTGCTGCACACTAGCTTTGTGCTTGCAGTAACAGTTAAGGTTGCCCGCATTCCTCGAGCTTGCAGAAAAAGCAGACAAAGATATTGCAAATAATACCTGTGATTTTACTGTCTCATAGCACCCTGCTTAGGGAGAGCTGCATTTGTGCTTCTCATCCTGTAGCTGCTCTTTGCAGTCTGAAAGCTCTCATGGAAGAGGAATCCTCAGCAATCCTGAATAAACTGTCCTGAGCATTTTAAAATGGCATCTTTAATTAGAGGAGACGTTTCTGAGATTGTGATGCTGTCACACTAGTGACATCATCTGCACGTCTGCTGTAGCACAAACCAGGCTTCCTCTGGCTCAGGCACTGAGTTGTCAGAAGAGACACTCTTTGCGGGGCACTTAGGCATTTGATTTAGCTCAGACACAAAAGTCCTTGCAAATTCAATGTTAGGGGAGTACCAGCTCTTTGCCTTCCCGTAAGAAGAGAGCTCCTGCCCTCTTTCGCTAGGACTCGGTTGTTTGGAGCATGACACATTTCAGCAGTTGCCTCAGCTACACCTACTTAGAAAGCAAGTTCTTCCTGCGTGGCTACAGGGTGACAGAAAAGCAGGGCTACACAAGCAGCGTGTGAGGAGCTACCTGTCCATCCCCATTCTCTCAAGTGCAGTATTCCTGACAGGTGTGGTGTATAATCTAGTCTTGAAGGCTTCTGAGGATGGAGACCTCACGGACTTGCAGCCCGAGACAATGAATTCCAGTTCAAACTATCCTTTCCTCTAAAAAGCTTTTCTTAATCTCTCACCTAAAGTAATTTAAGACCATTACTATCTGTGCTTTCTCTCACTGGCATGGGGAAAGGATTACATTCTTGCTGTTTGCAGGAGTCATGGTTTTATTTGTTTGAAGAGATGATTCCTTCAGTTGTTCTTTCTGCAAGCTAAATCATTTGAACTCCTTCACTCCTCCCTTAGGGGTCATATTTCCAGATCTCAGTTCATTTGCACTTTTCACCCCTGGCATTTACCTAGCTGGTCCACCAATCCTTTGAAGTGCGGTTCCCCAAACTGGACACCGTGCTTCAGCTGGGGATCAGACATGCAGATGACTTCACGTGTCTTGTTCATGCATCCAGTAGAACCTTTTCCTTTTTCACAACAGTGCAATACCATTGGCTTGCATTTGTATGAGTCCACTGTAGTACTAGCCCCACTTCATAAGCTCCTACCCAGCACCTGTTGATACTCTCTGTATGCAGCAGTGCTTCCTGCCTGTGTAGACCTTGCACTCATCTCTGTTGAATTTCACTTTATTCTCCCAGCTTATTTCTCCAGTTTAGGAGGTTTTAAGTCCCGTCTTCCAATAATCTTGCAGTTCCACCTAGACTTGTCATTTGCAAGTGTAACTAACATTCTCTATTCCATCACCTACACTGCTAATAATCCCCAGCACAAAAAAGAGCAAGCCCTTCAAAAGCTATGGGTACATCCTTCCATTTTGACAACGAATCACTGATAACTATTTATGTGATGGGGCTCTTCAACAGGTTTTGCAGCTAAGTTACCTTTGTACCTTATCTAATAGTATTTTTATCCAAATCATGTTTCTTTAACTTGCTTAAAAGGAGGCTATGTAAGACTGCATCAGAAACTTTTATAAGGTCAAGATATATGACCTGTGTTGTATCTCTTCTATCTACAACCTTTTACCATTTTGTGGAAGGAACTTAGATAGATTAGAGAAGATTTTTTTATTGATAAATCCACGCTGGTTGTTAGCCATCTCCTTGTTATCATTCAGGTGCTTACAAATTGTTTAATTACCGGTGTGTCAGAAATTGAAGCTAAGCTGACTGATCTATAATGCTCTGACTTCTTTTTCCTCTACCCCCTTTTTATAGACAGACACTATGTTTGCTGTTGTCTTACAGTAGTTCATGAGGTCTTAAGTGCTCTTAAACTGATTCAGTCAATTCTTTACATACCCTACACTGGGATTCCATAGACCCGGATAGGTTGAAAATATCTAACCTATAACTGCACACCATACCTGTTTGAGTCTGAAATCCTGCCTCTTTGTCCTTGATAGTAACTGTGATGGCCATCTTTTGCTGTCGACCTTTTAGACTGGAGACTGGAACAAGAAGATATGAAAGACTGGCCTTCTTAGCATCATATGTCAATAATTGTACCGTTCTATGGAGGAGCAATCCAGCCCTTTTCTTAGTCTTTCCAGTAAATGCATACTTGCCACTTTTGATTTCCTTTCTTGCTTGCACCTCATGTTGTGTCTTTCCTATTTTTTCTCTCTACTTACTCCTCCTTTCATACTTGTCCCTAGAAATCTGGTGGTTCCTGTTTGTGTTTGTCGTCTGCAGCTGTGGAGCTCATGGTTTAGCTGACTTCATTTCACACACCCATCGTGCTTCCTTTGCACAATGCCTTGAACTGGTGCAGTTAACAGCATTCTTCTGAGGAACTGCTATTAACCTGCTATGTTAATATTTCAGTCACATGAGGCATTATAGTAAGTCTTTGTTAATCCCATTCAATTGTATTATTTAGCATTAATTAAGAATTAGAATCAGAAAATCACAGAATACTAGAAGTTGGAAAGGACTTCATGAGGTCTGCAGTCCAACCTCCTGCTCAAAGCAGGACTAACCTCAAAGTTAGGTAAGGATACTCAGGGTCTTGTTCAGTCGAGTTTTCATCACGAAACCTCCGTAAAGGACTCTGAGGTAGAGAGTCAAGTGCAGCAGAAGTGCTTGCTGCAGACCACAGCACAATCCCAGGGGCAGCACCTCCATGTCAGACAGTTACTGTCCTGACTTGCTGTGCTCCTCTTTGTACACAGCCTGTCTTTTATCTTCTTTTTCTGGGCTTCCCCTCACTTACATGAGAGTGGGCGCGCACGTCAATGAAGAGTGTAGTTATTTTACAGCTTCTGCTTCCCTCAGCATCCAGGGCTTTGTAAACCCAACTGATGCTTATGGGAGCTGCAGAGATCCATCGCTTCTGAAAACCAGACCATGTGCCTGTCAGTTCAGAGTGTGCCCAACAACCTGTATTTCATGTGTCATCACCTGATATGCTGGCTGGAGATGAGGGATGCTGCAGTAAGAGGAGATAACTGGTGGGAGGAACATGTCTACACCCTTCATACAGTGAGGCAGGAACGTTGGGCAGGGAAGATTTCTATATTCTGAGCTGCCTACTTGTAGATTTCTTGTTTTATCAAAAAACCTTGAATTTTCCATTGAGGAGGGAATTCAGAGATCTGCCAGAGAGATTGTGTCTTGGTGGTATTCAGACATTGCCTTATGATCCTTTTTCCACTCCTTTTCACACGCGCAGCGTCTCCCCAGCAGTTCCCTTTCTAGCACTTCACACCAGGCAGGGCTGTCTGATTATTCCTCGTGGCAGGTGTAAAAATGCCTGGATCCATGGCAGCCCTACTGCAGAAAATCTCTTGTGAAGAGTGAGCTCTCATTTCAGATAACAAACCAGATTTCTGTCGAAATCTGTACTGGACCAACTCGTCAGGCTGACATGCCGAGGGACGAGCCATGGGCCAGTCAGCACACAGACGCTGGCGCCTGTTGCTGCTCTTGCGGCTGTACCTGGGGATGGGGCTCTGTCCCCTGTCTTCCCCTATCCCTCAGTTCGCTCTACTGCAGAACACTTTTGAAAATGTAATTGCACAACATTTAATACTATGAATTGCTAACTTGTGGAAGAGACATATACAAAGAGCTTTATAAGTAACAGCAGAATTTAATGCACCATTTCCTCCTGCGCTCTGCTTCCTCCCACATTTTCACATAGATCCCAGATTTGCTTTGCTGAAGCTGGTTCCTGCTTATACTGCCCTCCACAAACCTCTCCTCTCGTGACAGTGCAATGCTCCCTGCACATCTCCCACCCCTTCCCAGGAAGGGAGAGACATTAGTTGTTCCAAGCAGCACTAACATTTTTGTTGGGTCTTTCCTTCTGAAGCCCAGGAGGCGAGCGTTACAGGAGCAGGATTACTAGGTGGAGGCAACGAGGGGGACAGGTTTTGCGACAGGACAATGCAGTGTCACAGATAGGACAGAAGCCAGCCATTGTACGAGGCTACGCTGAGTCCCAGTGTGGCATTGCGCGAGTCTCTGAAACCTTTCTGGACCTCAGTTTCCCCATTTGAGAGAACGGTGGTAGTACATGTGTGCCCCACTGGGCTGGCAGGACTGTGCTCTGCAACGCCCCGTCCTTTGGTTCCTCCACCTCCCCACTGCTGTCCAGGACACTGCTGCTGCTCCAGAGGCCGCTGTGGCATGTGCCACTCATGACCTGTGTCAGGCACCCCACGGAGCCCTGGAGACACGTATCACTGCCTGGCACCACGGGCTGCGGCACCACTCCTCACCAAGACCAGGCGACAGCAGCATCGGGACCAGCCAGAGGATCCAGCCCCATCTGGGAGCACAGATACCGCAGCGACCAGCTCTGTTACAGACCCTAGACAGGCCGAGATTCCACAGCAGGACTCTGTTCTTATGACAGATACCCAAAGGCAGATTTTCTGTTAATTAAATATGAAAATCTATAATGCAGTCAGCATGATGCCTCTTGGTATGTTTATTTTTATACCCCATTTATTTGCTTTTGTTCTCAACATATGCTTTCATTATGAGGGAGATTTTTATACTGACCATCTGTGCATTACAAATGGATTTCAGATAGGACTGAAGGACTTGGCGAGGAGGATAGAGGTCAGTTGAGTTTTTTAATATCTGAGTGGAAATGGGTGTCGTTTACAATTGTGGAGTAAACACGCCAACTACTCTTATTCTTAAAATAATATTGAAATTGCAAAGTTGACATTTTTAAGCTGTTGTCTTTAGGTTTCAGGATTACCAGGCTTTTGAGATTAGTGAAGAATTTCATACCTCCTATAGTTAACGTTTCACTTTCTGTCTCTACACTCAGAAAAATATATTTATTGTTTCAATAATATTCTGCCTACATTTTAATATTTTTCTCTGCAGCCAAGGGCAAAAAGCATTTAATTTCCCCAGCACCAAAGGTGATGGCATTTATCCGTGCATCTGCGTGGCTGTAACTGTAGCTCTGTACCCAGTCCAGTTTCAAATCTTGGGGAATGGATCAGATATTCCCAGGCAGAGCCCTGTGGGTGTCATGAATGCAAGAAGGGGCATGCAAACCCTGGCTGGCATAGTGCCTAGATCTGTGCTTGCCTACAAAGAAAAGGGCCGCAGCTCTCTCCAGTCTTCTCTCTGCCCTACCTGTCCTCTTGGCATGGTTTAACATGCTGAAACGTCCCACATCTGCATCTCCCTGCGGAGCGCTCGCTGCCAGTGTCAGCCCCACGGCCTCCATTCGTAACACGTGGTTGTGGGAGACCTCAGTGCCTCTGTACGCTCGCACAGAAATGGAAGCACTGCCATCCAGCTCTCCCCCATCTCTGCCAAGGAGCAGATTTAGGGGCATGGTGGAAACCTGGTCCTCTCGCCCAGCAGAGCAGCACCAGCAGCGTGGGCAGGCACAGTGGGGAACCACAGGTCTTGCCGTGAGTCTGAGCTCTGCAGAGGAAGCCGTATGGCAGGACTGCTGCAGAAGTCTCTTCCCTCGACTCCTTCAAGCTTTTAATTCCTCTGTCCCCCAGCTTTTACCCCTTCTTCCTCTTTGTCTTGTTATTTTTCCTTTTGACCACTTTTCTATGCTCTCGGGTCAAGGGTTTGCCCTATGGAAAGAAAAAGCTCAGCTGAAAATTAGTAGATTTAATCAAAGCTTCTCCAGACAGCATGAACAAATGCCAAACATTGAACTGGACAAAATGAAAGGTCACTCAAATGGAAGCAGAGAGTTATGCAGATCTCCCTTAGCAAAGAACTTGATGCCATTTCCACCACCCCACCGGACACACTCATTACTGCAGAGGCTATGGGTGAACCCGGGGGGGCCGGGCAGCACTGTGGCAAGGGCATTTCTTCCTTCCAACCCTACAGCCAATGCCACTGCTGCCAGCAGTGTGTCCAGAGGCTGCAGGAGTCTGCAAGGAAAGCTCTCCTCTGCCCTGTACCCCATGCTCAGGACATGCTCACATGCCTCAGGCTCTGAGCATGCACTGAGCGTGTCATTCCTACCCCCTCTCCAAAAGCACGAGTGCGATGAAAGCAGCAGCAGGACTGGGGGGAGCTTTCCTGACCCCACGGGTTCACTGGCATAGCTCTGCCTTGAGGCACTGGAGAAGAAGCATCCGTTCCTGAGGGGTATGAAATCCCATCTTCCCCCACGCTGCAGGTGCATTTCCAAACCCTGAAGCACCAAGTTGAGCTGAAGGACAGAGCCGTCTTGAGCACTGCTCTGCTGGGCAGCAGTCCTTGGAGCTCAGCGTGGGGTGCAGGCTGGGGCAGATGTGCTCTGCTTACTGCAGAGATGTGCCGTTCTTTCCCAAGAGCTGCACTAGATCCCTCTCTAACAAAGCATGTGTGCCTTTCCTGTCCTTTGCTATCCTTTCCTATGCCATTTGCCTGCGTGGCATCGTGTGCCCCATATTAAGTATGTGAATGCTTGGGCACATAGGCACTACCAACAGCGAGAGAGTTCTCCCCCATTTCCCACTCAAAGAAGCAGGTCTCCCATCTCCTCAGGCCGATGCCAGAGTGATCCCCTGCTCAGGCCAGGTTCTCAGCTGCTGCCTCGGCACCCGCAGCTCTCATGGCTCTCCCTTCGCTGTGATCGCAGGGTTGTGGTCGGGATTTGCCCCTCCAAGCTCTGCATGGTGCCTTGTAAGGAAACGTGTGCTGTGAGAGGCTGTTCTGCCCCTCCAGCCATGGTGGGCCTGGTTGTAGTTTGGATGTCTGTGTGCAGCACTGAGACTGGCTGCAGCAGCCTGTGCTTAGCTTAGGCATCAGGAGAGCGCAGTGCGTGCCTGTGCTCTGCAAAATAGGTGTATCGTGACTGTCTGCGGTGCCCCGCATAGGCGGCCGTGAGCAGAATGTAACGTGCCCACGGGGGGACCTGTCGGACGCGGGCTGCTTTCAGGCAGCACTTGGCCTCTGCCTCTTGGGTCACGGTGCCCTTCCTCCCGGGCAGGCTCCGCGCTCCTGCCCGCACGCTGTGCCGGGGAGGGTGGTGTGAGCTTTGTGCTCCCGCTGTCGGTTCCCGTCCTGGTGCTGGTATTCTGCAGCTGAAGCCGAGTGAGGCAGAGACAATGTGCTGGAGCATTCTGTCTGAGGGGAGTTTGGGGAGGGGGAGAGGGAAAAAGGCTGTTAGATCTATCGCTGGCAATTTAGATTCAGAGACATTTCATCTGCAGTTCCCTCAAGTGTTGAATTGAATAAAACCAGCAGCAGCAGTGGAAAAGGAGGTGGGGGAAGGGCTCTGAGCACTCTCAGCTAAACAAAAAGAGACAGGCAGCTCATAAAAAAAAAAGAACTGCATCCTTGGGCTGAAAATACAGATTCACACAGAAGGGAGGAGAACGCGTGGCAGAGCCCACCCGGCGGGCAGGGAGGGCCCTGGGCAGGCACTCCCGAAGGCGCCCAGTGCTCCTGCAGCCTGAGCAGATCACAGGATTCACTTCTGGGTTTCATGATTTTCTGTGGGCTTTTTGAAGCTCCGGTTGTAGAATCAAGCAGGAAGAACAGAGTCCCAGGCTTTGTTTGTGGTTTAAAAGAAATTCTACTTCACTTTCCAGTGCTTCAGGAGAAAAGTGCAGAAGTGAAACCCTCAAGGGTCAAAAATTCAGATGAAAAAGTAACTTAGCAGTTGTAATTTTGTAAACGCTTTCTGTTTGGGGCCTGACTCGTGATTCACAAATGCAATCATGGGATGGCAGAACTGTCCTCATCATTAGGTGGTTCCGTTCGTCTGCCTCTGAGAGGGAATTGCTACTGGTTTTTGTTCTGACCATGCATTGCAGCATTTGTTTTTCTCTGGGTCTGTCTTTCATTCCCCAAGCATCAGGTGAGAACAGCTTTCGCACAGAGCCACTCAGCCCAGCCGAGTCTGAAAGGAGAGTGGCAGCCACTTGAGAGAATTAGATTACAGCAGAAAATAAAGTCTTGGGGTCTCTGTTGCCTTGTGTGAGTGTGGTGCCGCCACTTCCAAGGTGATGCCTCCAGCGGCTTTTAGGTCTCAGAGAAGCATCGGGTGTCTCAAGGTTGACTGTGACCTTCCTTCAGGTTACCCCTTGTGGCACCATGATGCTGTCTGCTTTGCTGGTGGCACAGGTTACTGCTGGTGGCATCTCTCTTTGATGCAGGCTTCCTGGGCGCTTTCCACCCACAGGGACCAGACCCCTCACTCGGGCTTCTCTGGGGTGGCACCCTGCAGGTCCCACTCCGAGATGCAGCCTTTGCACCCGCTGCATCTCCTCTGCCCAGCACCCTGCCACGATGGCGGCGCCTGCCCCCAGCCCAGCCCGTGGCAGGGAAGGGCCCTGGGAGGGGGGCTGCTCTGGAGCAGAGAGGGCAGGCCTTCCTCTCCCAGGCTGCCCAGTCTCCGTCCCAGCTCGTGCTCCTCCCCAGCCGGGTCTCTTGCTCTCCTACAGAAGAGTTGCTTTTCATCCTGCTCAAGCAGTTTGTTCCCTGCAAGCAGCCTGGCAGGCTCCCCAAAGCCGGTGACTCTCCAGTGGTCCTCCAGCAAGCGCCGTGGGGGCTGAGTGGGGAGCAGGACCTCTCTTAAGGTGCTGTCTTACTGTTTCATTAGGTGCTGCAGAGATTTAATCCAATACAGCTGTACCGAAAGACTCCTTATGGCCAGGCCAGCGCAGCACTTCTACAAACGCTTACACAGCAGCAGCACAGCTGTCAGCACCTATTCAGGCACAAGGCAGAGTTCTAACATGGTGTTTACTAACATGTGCTTACTGAGATGTCCTAACCCTCTCCTGTTCCCTAGTGTGGACACAACATGTGGGCAAGATTTGTATGTGGTCGCAGTCTAGAATGCCCTCACATGTGCGTGATCTGCAGTGCTCCAGCCATCTGCAGGCTGCTAGCCTTTGCTAGCCTTATCTCACCCATCTCAGGCACACAGCAGTTGGTGGGGTCCATGGGTTTTCACCTGCGGAATATCTGGGCCTGCCTTGAGGCCCATTAGAAAGCAGTACAATGTCAGGAACTGCTCTGCACCATCGTTTCTAGCAGTAGTGGGGGATAACGAGAAGCCTGCTGGTGCATAATCCCAGAGCAGGCACCAGGTGCTCAGGCAGGACCTGCTCACACTGCTCAGGTCCCACGCCCACTGGCTTAGATACAGGGTGAAGGGGCTGCCTGATGCTTCTCCAAAGTTATTTCTTACAAAAATATGTTCCTGCCTCAGGTGGAAAGGTAAGTCTTTTGTTCGCCCCCTCCATCTTCTTTATTGACCTCCTTGCTCCCTTGTAACACTTTAGTGACAGTTGTCTTACGTGTTGCACGGCCCTGCTCAGACCACGTGCAGACGTGCATGCAGACAGCACATGAACACAGCCAGCACACCGCATCGGGCAGAGCGCGCTCCCAGCACGGCATGGCCACGCGGGAGCCGGGGAGCCGGCGTAGCACCGGCGTGTGAACGGACGCTGGTATGTAGCCTGAGTAGCAGGTAGTAGGCAAGCAGGTAGGGTGACACACATGGAGGCAGCTGTCTTGAGCCAGCCCTGCATGCCTCACCGAGAAAAGCCATTTGAAAGAACAGCATGTGAAGTCGGTATCCCACAGCTGAAGTCTGGCCAGCACCACGTTACCCGGCGCCACCAGCAGCACAGCTGCACACCTCAGCCTGCGTTCTGAAGCCGTGCTGATTGTGACTTGGTCGAGCGCTGTGCTTACATTAAAATGTCCCCTGCCTTTGCTGGTACTCACGCGGAAGTGCATGTGAAATACAAAGGCAAGAACGGGGTGAGGAGTCAGGACTTCTCAGGGCAGGCACCGATACCTTTCTTTCAAGTCATTTCAGCTGTAAAACAGAGGTCACGATTCTGATCTGCGTCACAAGGATTTGGGAGCCTGATTAGCTACAGCCTGTAAAAGACTGAAGAAGTCTTACTGTGAATCTAGGACCAAAGAGTAGAGAATGAGAGAGGCTGTCTTATGGGCATGTATTATGCTGCCCTGATTTTCTCCCTGTGTTATCGATCCAGCAGCTTGCTAAGATACAGCCCTGCCTGCTGTAGTGGTTTAATTCATTTTTAAGCATCATTATTTTTCATGTTGCGGTCTTCCCCTGCTTGGGGTGCTTCTCACTGCCCATCCCCAAAAATGTCCATTCCTGTCTGTGTTTCATGGCATGCACTGCTCCCACATGTGTGTGCGTGCACACCAGGGAGACGGAGAGGCAGCTTCAGCTACACTAAGCAATTAAACTCCGGTAGCTCAGGGATGAGCAGGAGGCCGTGATTTTCTTTTCCTTTGCAGTAATTGCCTCTGCAATCAGCTTTGATCACCCGAGAGCAGAGGAGATGAGTGCTGCAAGTTGACATCAGTGGTTTTAATATATCCATTTACATATACAGGAGCAGTGCAGCATACAGCTTTCCATAGCGCCTCTGACCTGAAACCATCGCCGCTCCATAGACACCTCATTTAATTTAATACTTCACCGCCGCTGCGGAAGCCACAGGATGGGGATGGGAGGGGGGATAATCAAGCACTCACTCTCTTGCTCTCTGTGAATGTCTGTAGAAATGACATGAAAGTAATTGCTTTTGAAAAGCAAAGCAGAAATGGCACAATTGATTCCACTTAAATGAGAAGAGAAGGGGTGGGGGTGGGGGATGTTCACCCTAAACATGCCACCTTCTTTCCTGCTGCAAGCAAATCGCTTCGTGGGTCTGTGTGGGGACGAAGGAAAGGTGGGCTTTCTCTGAACGGCACGCAGGGGAAGGAGGCAAGCTCAGACAGGCAGTGCTGCTTTAAGCAATGTACATCCTTTCAGCTAACTCAGACCCGAGACAGACGCTGCTTCATGAAGCCATATGACATCCCCTATTGTCACAGGCATTTCTGTTGCTGGGGAGCTGGTAGGGAGCCTCATTGCATTGAACATCCTAGAATTATTCTGCCTCCAAAACCCACTCACCTGCCTTGCAGCTGGGGGAAGGGGGTGTTTATCCTGCTTGCTGGGGAGACATCAGTTCCTCGCCGTCTCTCATCCATCTCAGATTAGCCCAGTGGATAAAGCGTTGTGAGCCGAAGGCTTTGGAAGCGATCCAGCCTGGTGCCCGCTGGGGGATATCCATCCTTCCACCAAGGGCCCCGTGCCTCCTCTGTGAGCTGCCTGGCAGGCACCTCTGTCTCCCCCATTAGCAGGAGCTGGGACCCGGCCGTGCCGAGGTGCAGCCCCCCTGGCTGCCGTGCCTGCCCCGCGCGCCCCTCACAGCCCCCGAGGTGCAGGCGCTGGGGCTGGGGGTGACGGGAGGCTCCGCTGCTCCTCTGCAGCCCTGTGCTGCCGGGTGGGCACTGGGGTCGTGGGGCTACTGGGAGGGAAGGGTGTTCTGCGCCTGCCAGCCCTCTCTGCCGTGGACCTGTGCTGCTTGTGCGGTTTGCCTGGTCCTCGGCCGCCTGTCTCAGGGCTTTGCCGTGTCCTCAGGCAGAGTGCTGTCAGGCAAGAGGGTGTTCCTGGGGCCAGCTGCGCAGAGATAAGTCCTTGCACGGATTTTAAATATGTTGCTGCTCCTTGGGAGGACAAGCACTCCCTAGATGCTTCACTACTTTTTGTTTCTCTTTGTTCATCTTCTGTGCATGGCAGCCAGCTGGGCTGTGCCCCCGACTCCAGCCATAGACAATGTCTGACTTTGCCATTTTCCCAGCTGCTGGGAATTTCTGGCTGTTCATCCAGTCTCTGCTGTGGAACACGGGACTGCTGCGGAAATGTGCCTGGGACGGTGAGAGGGACGTGGCACCTCAGTGCAGGCGCTGTGGCTCGAGGCTCGCAGGCGGCGGTGCAGAGCGTGTCAGCCCCACGGCCTGGCAGCCCTACATGGCAGAGAGGGAGGGGGAAGAAAGTGTTTTGTCTGTGCCAGGCTGAAAGACGTGGTGCGTGAAAAGTCCTCCGTGCCCTGGTGCTTGTTCTGTTCTCTGGCAAATACAGGAAGAAACCACCACACAAGAGTCTCAGAGAATCTTCCTAGATAGGGAAGACTCAGATACGTCTGTACCGAGGCAAAGGCGAGTATTTGCAGAACGTCTTCAGTACTCGGTTTGGCCCATGTTCACGTCGCAATGGAAGCCGGCTGTCACTGCAGAGTAAGAGTGACCCTAGGGTCTGGCAGTCCTGTGCCCGACACCGGAGCATGTCCTTTGCTCGTCAAAGCACGCCGTCTTCACTGCTGGATCCTGTATTCAGCACAAAGATGGCCTCTACTATTGCACACACTCGGAATTTAAACATGTTCTTTTTTTTCTTTGGCGGGCATTTTGCTGGACAGCTGTAACCTTTTTCACTGTGGGTTTGAATGGGTTATGTGCATACGGAACACAGCTTGGAGGAGTGCAGGCTACTGTGCTAATAACAATGTCTCCAATACACCTTTAATGTAGACATTAATGTCATTTTATGTTAATTACATGCAAATTGATTATTAATGTATTTATTGAATGTTGACAGCTGGGTGACAGTCTTCAGTAAATATGTTTTACTAATCAGTTAGCATTTAATTAATATCAAAATTCTCTCTAGGTTTAGCAAGACAGTTAGTGAACATTAATTAGGCCCCTCAGTTGCTGCGTATGTTGCAGGACGTCCACGGTGCTGCTGACAGGGCTCAGCCGTGCTCGGCGGTGCTGCGGGGTGCGGGCAGGCAGGTGGGCTCGGGGGGGGCTGGGGGCAGCGGCACCGCCAGCAGGACAGACGGACATGTGCCCGGAAGGGATAAGTCTCTTGGGAGAGCCCCACAGGCAGCGTGGCGCTGCCCAAGGGCCGGCAAGCTGCCAGCGGGAGCGGAGCTGGTGGTGGCCAGGCAGATGCCATGTTTGTGTGTGACACATGGTTGTGGGAGGGCTGAGGCTGCACCTGCTCGGTGCAGCGTTGTGGACCCTGCAGCGCTGGCCAGGCCGGACACCAGAGAGAGTTTGGGACACTCCTCCCATCCCAGCATTTGGCCCGTGGGGTCCTTCAAGGCCAGTGAGCCGTGTCTGTGCCCCAGAGCAGGGCTGCTTGCGCTTGGGGGGTGAGTCACGGGTCGGGGCAGGGCAACAGGTCTGGGCTAGAAGGCCTCAAACCAGGACAGCAGTTCAATGTCTGTGAGCTCTCAGGACCTCTGTCCTTCCTATTTGTAGGAAGAGATTCATAACCTATATGGGACCTATTGATAGGGGAGAAGAATACAGTAGATCTCTGCTAGAAATCTGTTCTTTGTATGTTCTGCCTTGTTCCCACACCTGTGCGCAGCTGCACGGGCACTGCTCTCGTCCAGTCTCAGTGAGATGTCTGAGGTGTCTGTCCCCGGCGCGTTACCTCGTTAGTGTTATCAGGAAGCTCTGGAGAGCCCCTTTCCCCATGAAACAAGGCTGCTTCCAGTCACTCCCGAGCAGTAAAAGCAGCATGGTGTTCTCACCTGCACACAGGACCCTTGGTTATGGCAAGGCATTGCGCAGCCCCTGGCCAGCAGCACATAGGATTTCTTAATGCTGAATTTAAAACACCAAGCAGACCAATTCCTGGGCGATGCGGCCAGCGTTTTCTCTTGCTGCCCTGTCACGAGCAGGGCAGGAGCCACGCAGAGCCTTTGCCCCTGCCCCGCACGTTTGCACCCACTGGCCGTGGCTCCTCTCGCCTGTCGGAAGAAGGCGAGCAGCATCCCTGAGACGTCCATTGCAAAGGCATCGGGGTCAGTGGCCAGGGAGCCGCTCCACCGCAGGGCTGCTGCAGCACTGTTAGCTCCAGCAGATCGATACTTTAGTCTTGTCATGCTAATTGCTCTTTGGTTGACATTCATGATCCTTTCCTGCTCCTTGCCTGTGTAAACTCTTCACAGCTGGGACGACAAGAATTGAAAATGCTGAGCCCTCAAAGCCTGCTCCTGTTCAGGCAGGACAAGAGGGGTGGATGACCAAGCTGCGGCGCACCGGAGCTCCCCTTCCCCTCCGCTCCATGGACCGGGCACGGGGGCAATGCCTGGAAGGGTCCTTAGTGCAGGGTAGAGGAGCACAGAGCCCCAGCACACAGCCAGATCAGGAGCTGGTTATTTAGTTATTAGTTAGAATAACTTTGGTTTTGCTCAGTTTTTCTTCGCCTCCCTCACCCAGACTGTCTGACACCCCCTCCATGAGCAGAGGAGGCAGGTACCCCGGTGCGGCAGAGTCCCTGCCTTCCCCGAGTTGGACATATCACTGCTGCCGCGGGCGTGCGTGTCAGATCACACCTACCATATTGGCTTCCTGTCCCCAGAACATCAGGTTTTTGCAGCTAATGTGTGCGGGGGGTGTCTCCTCCCGACAATCCCCACCCCCAGCAGCATCAGGCCTGTGCTGTTCGGGGTTTTGTTAAGCCGTTTAGTATTAATTGATTTTTTTTTCCATTTTTTCTTTCTTTCCCTGGGCGGGTCAATAGCTGGATGCTCAAGAGCAGAGGATCTATCAACTGCAGACCAAGCAGAGGGAGAGGCAGGCAGAACTGGAGCAGAAATGCAGCCGGATCCCGCAGCTCAGCCAGGACGTGGAGGCCAGCCACCAGCTGCAGGAGGAAGCTCAGAGCAGGTAGGAGAAGATGCCAGTCCGCTCTAGCTTGGCAGCCCAGGCTGGGAAGGGAACTTTATTTAATGCATTCGCAGCAGCAGTGATAATCTACTGGTCTTGTTTACATGGCAGCATAAGGAAGGGCTAAAGATGCGAAAGTAGAGTCTGTCAGCTCCCAGTGAGGAGGGGAAAGTCCAGGGAACCGGAGAGACAGCTACGGCTCTGCTGACTGTAAATAGGTGCTGGGATTGCACTTGATTTGAGGGTGCGACTGCTGTAATGCACAGATGTTCTGGATGTTGCTCCTGCTGCTGACCTTCTCGGAGAGAAGGGAACAGGGTGGCCGGCAGAGACGATGCCTCCTGGGACAATGCTGTCCGAGCTGGTGGTAACAGTGACGTGTAGTGAGCCAGGAGACGAGCCTTGTTCAGGTCTGTTCAGCTACGCTGCCATGGATGAAATCCTCAGTTTGCTCCAGGACATGCAGACGATTAGGGTGGGAGTACCCTCATCGCCCTGTGGACCTGACAGGAGGCCTGCTGGGCAGCGCTTGTGCCAGTCCTCCCTGTGCTGGGTCTGTTTGCCCCTGCCCCGCTACAGCTCCTCTCTTCTGATCCCCCTATTTCAGAAGCTGCCAGGAGTCAGACGGTTTGCTCAGACAGCGTATTCCTTCTGCATGTGAATCTGGCTTGGGAGAGCGTGCCGCTCCCCCGTCTCCTCAGCCACAGGGTTGTCTGCCGCGTGTCCACTCGGGCACCTGTAGCCGTGAGCGGATTTCGACCACAAGCTGTCATGCAGGTCCATATGGCAAACAGAGGTGGGGAGCTGATCCTGAGAATCTGTGCAGCTGCTGCCGCCGCACACTGCAGGGTTACTTGCTTAACCTGAGTCTGTCCTCCATGGCACCCACTGCTAATCTCTTTCAGCACCCCATAAGACAGAAAAATTATGTTTATTTTAACAACTCGATAGTTAAATATTCTCAGTGTTCTGGAAGACTAAACCAGGTACTCTTGACGTTGGACTATGGGGTACCAGCATGCCGGGTAGCAGGAATGAGCTCTGCACAGCCGGTTTGTCTGAGCAGCAGCTCAGAGGGCAGCTTTTTAAAATTGGGGGAGTGGGATGGGGGGTGTCCCCTTATTATTCAAAGTGGAAACATTTTGTTTCACTTAATTTGGTGATAATGAGTATGTTCATATGAATATGATATATATGAACAACATATATTGCATCATATATGAATATGATGCAATTATTACGTTCATTGCATTTGAAGGAAAATAACAAGATATTGTTCTGTTTGCTGCCGAGTCACCCATTGGCGGGGGGGGGGGGGTGTGTGTGAGACAGCGCAGCGTGTGGGCTGAACTGCATGTTGCGAGCCTGTTTTCCGATTGCCCACTAGTGAAGGCTGGGTGTGGGAAGTTTGTGTGCCTTTGTCTGTGTGCATGAGTGGCGGAGGACAAATAAATCTGCAAGTGTGTCAGTGCGCACCTGCGTTTTCTTCTGCGTATGTATACAGGTCACTGTGTATTGATTTGTGCAAGGACAGCGTGTCAGAGTGGGAATCACACTTCTAATTCTTCTTGTAGTTACTCTGTCTTAGTCCCTTCCCATCCCATCCCACTTCATGCCTCCATCCATTGATACCAAGTTCAGCCGAGCCTAGCTGCTTGGTTTTGATGTGAAAGTGGCAGATAAAACATCCCAGCTCTAAACTTTCTCTTACAAAACTCCCAATTAAAGTACTGAACATCAAGTCCTGTTACGCTGGGAAAAACAGGGGAAGCTTGTGATATTGCCCCCGGGTGCTCGCCCACCTTCTGTGATGAAGGGGCTTCCTGAGCCCAAGCAGGAGTCTTTGTTTAACAGCCCTTGAGGAATTTTCATCCATAATTTGTCAAACTTCTTTTGTAACTCAGATATTATGCAGCTTCCCCAATGTCTTGGAGCAGCAAGTTCCACCGCTTAACCCCGCGTAAGATGCAGAGCCACCTCCTTTTGCTTATTTTGAACCTGTCCCCTGACAATTTCCATAGTTTTATTGGAAGAGGCCATGATCAGTCATTCTTTAGCCACCTTCCCTGTGACAATTCTGATTTTATAGACCTCTGTCGTGTTTCCTTTCCATCATCCTTCTTCCAGTCAGAAGGGCCCAATCTTTTTTTTGTTTTGTTTTTTTTTTGAGCCAGACACGATTACTGATAAATTTCCAGTTTGGGGGCTTCGGGCTCCCGTGGCTGACAGTCCCAGGGTGCCTATAGCAGGCTGCACGTACCAGAAGCCCCCTGCAAGGAGTGTCAGGTGTAATTTAGCACTGGGAGCATGAGTTATGGTCCTGCCCTTTAAGGAAAGGCTAGCAGCACAGCCCTGCCTGTCAGCTGAGTCCCCCACCTGATCATGAGCTCTCCTGGTGAATGAATCAGGATTTGGCATATCGTTGTTTAATACAGCCCCCATGCTAATGTCTTTTTGAAATGAAACCGAGAAAGCTGTTAACCTCAGTTAGCCAGCTGTCCTCACCGTGACCTGGATAAATCATCATAGCAGGAGCTCCGAAGAACACCGCTCTTGCTGCTTCAGAAAATGGAGCTGGAAGGGAAGGACCGTGCTTCCCACTCATGCCAGGAAGGCTTCTCTGCACCGGTGCTGTGCAGCAAAAGGACTGGGATGTTCTTATGCCAGGGACCCCGCGGGTGCTCCAGGCTGGGTGTCAGGTCCTGGAGACTTGCAAAGGCTGGAGAGTCCACTGGCACACTCCCTGCCCTGGCATACCACAGGGGTCATGGTGTTACGCTGCAGGTGGGAGAAAAGCAATGTGTTGTGTCTGGGAGAGGAGAGGGTGGATTTCCACAGTGACCCCAGGGACTGGCTCCCTCTGCCACTCAGCCACCGGGCACGTCTCACCATCCAGCCCCTGCTCGTGACCACACGGGCGCTGATGCAGGGCCAGTCTTCCATGTTTGTTCCCTTCAGCTGGAGGCTGGACTTTCTCCAGGGCTGTCTCCTTCACCACATCTGAAGGCAGCTAGCCTTCTGCTGCCTGTCTCTGTGGTGGGAAAGGATATAAAGAGGACAATTAGGTGGCTACCACAAGGACATCTAGATCTACTGGAGCAGGGCGTTTCTCTCCGCAAAGCTGTTTTGACTCTGAGAGCAGTTACCTTTATAAAGGCCTCACTACTTTATCTGTTCTCACAGGGCACTCATAGCTGCTGTCTCTTCGTGTGGCAGTGAGTTGCACCAGACAGGTTTTCTTTTGGTTTTTTTCTGATCTGGCTATTTTGTGTTTTTTTCTCCTGCATGACTGAGGAAAATCATAACACCAGCTGCATGTAAGAAACTCCTGGAAAGAGGAACAAAGCCATCTGTTCTCCATGTCCATGAAGGCACGCACAAGAACTAATGGGCATAGCCTGCATCAAGAAAGACTCAGGTTAGAACAGTTTTCTAACGGGGAGGAGAACAAAGCACATGAACAGACTGCCAGGGGCCTGAGGATTCTGCATCGCAGGAGACCTTTAAGGACAGATAGAAAAAAGAAAGGGCACTTGTAGGGTCCCCTGTCTTAGAACTGGAAGATGGGCTGTCAGCCTTTTAAGGTTCATGCCAGCCTTGCTCATTTCCTAAATCTATCCTGGCTCATACCTTGAAACCCAGCTCTGCCTTCTTCAGAGCCCCACCGTAGTCTCCTTTAATGTTCATGTGATATCGACATACCATTTCCCAGGATGATTCTCCTTTCTCCAAAGTGACTGCACTTGAGTCTTGGATGTGTGCTCATATCCTACCGTGGCTCACCTGATCTCCACAATGCTTAGTCCCAGCTTCAGGTGGTGTCACGTCTCAGCAGTGCTGGCTGTGTTCCTGTGCTGGGTAGCAGTGCTGGTTTGTGGGAGCATTCTTCCACCTCGCTGTTATGCTCCCGCACACGTGTTCCCAGGAGAGGTTTTCTGGGGGGTACACACTAAATTTTTCTCATGTAAATTCATCCTTGTGCGTCTTTCTCATTAGTGACGTTCCTTCAACTCTCTTCACGGGGAACAGTCTTCTCTTTTCCGAGTGCTGTGGGCTGGAGGTCTCTGTATGCACAGAGACTCTCCTTCCAACCCTCTGGAAGGACAAGTGAGTGGACCGGCCTAATCTCATACTGGAACCTTAGCACTTACATACTGGGCTGATGACTTGGTGAGCCTTCACCTGTTCCAGGTGCTCCTGGGTAAAGACGTGCTCCATGGGGGGAGCAGAGGCCTCAGTGCAAGTGGCTGAGAACTAGTGCCAGGGCCCCTGCTGAAGCAGACAAGGGTCAGGCAACAGTGCTGCAGCAAGGGACAGACCGTCCAGCTGACAGCCTCTGAGCTGCTCCCTTTAGTGATGCACCCAGCAAGCTGCACTGCTTCGGCTGGAACTGGTAGGTGCCTTGTTTGCTGAGCTGCACCCAGGAACTGGCATGTGGAAAGAAAGCTGGATTTTGACCCTTTTACTACCTACTTATCTGGTCACAGGTTACCCAGTAGCCAGATTACGTGCTTTAACATTTGCTGAAAAGAGCAAGCAGAGCCTGGAGGATGTCAGTGGGTGATGAAGGCTCTGACACCACCATCTGTATGACATGTGCTGCTGTGCCTCAGGCTTTGGCCTGAGTGCTGCAGTTCCGCCCTTGGTGGTAAACATAAGAGTAGATGAAGCAGAGATGGGAACGTAGATTTGCTATCAGAACTTTTGGATTCAATTTCCATTCTCAGTAGAATAACTACGTGCAGTTTCTTACACGTGCTGCTTTGCAAAGGACATGGCTATCAGTCAGAGACCACCTGGCGAGTAAGGTCGGCTTGATGCCATGCAGTCTTGCTGTGCAGCGGCTGGCCCAGGCAACATGGGGGTCAGGGTCTGGCTGATGGAAAGGTCTCGCCTCTGCTCCTTGATGGCTGTAGGAGTCTACTGCCCTTTGCCTACCTCCTACTGTCTGAGTGCAGTCATGGCACTTCAGTAGCTGGAGAGGTAGAATTGCCTGGATATCAGTGGTTGATCTATCTGCTTTCTTCTCAGCAACCAACGGGGGTGCAGCTCCTGGCACAATGTGGGTCACCTACCTACAGAGCCTCACGGCCGTCTGCCAGGTAGCAGCCGTGTTAATACTAAGCAGCACCCACTTCGATTATGTGTCCTCGGTGGGAGGGTGGGACGTGCACAGGCATATACCGTATACCAGGACACAGAGCAGCTCACGCAGACATCCCAGCACCGTCAGTAGATAGACAGGGCTGGAAACACACAGCCATGAGAGCCAGTGGGAGCGGCGAGTGAAGGTGAGCTGTGTTATTTGTGTAGGCACTGGCGAGGAGCCCCACCGGGTACCTGGGTCTGAGAGCCAGTTCTACAACACAGACATTAAAGAGGGAATAAAGAAAATAATACAGCATTGACTAAAATGGTCTGCAAGGTTGATTTCTCTCCATGCAGCCTCTGAAGGAGCAGTCTTTGGGGCTGTGGAGAAATGGGCAGCCTCCAGGCTGTGAGGCTAATGCAGAGCCACGGCTGTTTGTATAGCTGCAGAGCCTTTAAGAGAGACTTGGGAAAACTAGCTTGGATTCCAATGAATATTTACAATTACACTGCTCCAAAGCTGAATCCAATCACAGCACTGCAGCATGCAGGCTTTGTGCATCAAAAGAAAATGAGAGGAAAGCAAGAAAGATGGAGTTGCCTTTGGAGAGACTTATAAACACAGCTCTCTGCTTGTGGCAGAACTAAAATGCTTTATTTCTGATTGGAGCAATTTATTCTTCAGGCATTTTGCTTGATATTAGAAAGTGCCTGGCTGTTTTTTAAGTGAGAGTCTTCAGTAGATGGCCTTTAATTCAGAATGAAAGAAAGGAATGGAAAGCGTTGTAGTCCATAATTTTGATATTGTACTAACAAACTCCAGAAACAGGGGAGCATTTCCAAACTAGAGCTGGGGCCCCTTTCACTCACCGCATTCTTGGTTACAATGTGGAAAAGGGCTGGGCAGAGCTACCCTTGTTAAAACCATGCTTCTAATATTATATTTGGCTGATTACCATGCTCAGCCACTAAACAGGATGATCTGACAGACAGAGGAAAGGGAAATGCTGGCTGAACATTCATTGCAGCCCAGTATTGGCCTCTTCTTTTTTGCAGTGGAAGGTATACAAAAGTAATGGTGTAGGAGAATCACTGCATGACAAAAAGATGGGAGGTTTGTGACTGCTAGATCGCTGCAGAGAGCTGCGTACAGCAGAAGTGTGTGACAAAGCAGAGGCACTGCTTGAAGTGACAACAGGAACAGCACTGAGCAGCTCACTCCGGGAGCTGCGCCGGTGGCCTGCCTGTATCGCCCACTGATCAACTCTTCTACACGGTGCCGAGGGAAGTCAGCTTGGATTCTCTGACTTGTCTTCCTTGTGTTGGTAGTTGGGAGAGCTGTAGGAAAGGGCTTGGCAGAAGACCTACAACGTGTCCATCAGTTCCATATACTGGGAGCTTGTAGGGGACTCTAACACACCAGGAGGTAGGTGTGAGAAGCACAGGGCACACCTACGTATTGTGCAGAAGGACAATCTGGATCACACAACTAGCAATTAGGCATCTTACTCTGACACTTCATGCACAGGACATCGGTCACCAGTGCTGCCAAAGCACGGCTGCCGCACCGAATGCTGCCGGCTCCTCTAACATACGAGGGCTGTGAATAGTCTGTGGCCTTGGTGTGGTCCTATGGCACTAAACCACCACTGCTCTTAATTGCAAATATTTATGTTACATCTTTGCATTCCACCATTCCCTGGCACCATGTCAGCGTGAGAGCAGATGCTCTGAGAGAAGTCAGATTAGGATTTACGCCGCAAGAATGTGCAATTACTTTGACACGTTGTGCACTCACAAGCACACCTGACCTGAGAAAGCGACATCTGAAGGCTAGCCTCCTCCATCCCCAAGGCCCCAGCAGGCAGCATGTCTCCACCCCCGAACAGAGGGCAGCATGTTGCTGTTTGCGGACTGTGCTAATCCCTTTGTGTGTTTTGAAGATGATGCTGTTTCCTGGTGCATTTCACCTTGTGGCTGCACAGATCCCTTCTGCTGGATGGCAATCTTAAAGGATGCTGATGGGAAATCCCAGGAAGCTGGTCTCTGATCTGAGTCACGCTGCTGGTGCAGGGAAGCGCTCTGTCACATGCAGGCATGGCACGGGGTGTTCCCTGCAGCTTGGCACATGCTGAAGTCGATAGCCCTCAGCAGGAACTTGCATTCAGTATTACACTGTCTAAGAGGCTTAAAATCAACTGTGAAGTTTCAGTATAGCTACAAAACAACTGTTTTCAGTTTCTCCACTGGTAGCTTGCTCCAGAAGGAGACGGTGCAATTTAGTGATTGATTCTTGGAATCTGGCTGGGGCATCTGCACCAGGGTATTTTGAATCATGTCATGTAATAGGAAAAACAGTCATTCATTTCATTCATTTGAAGTTGTCTTGCGGGAATGGCAGCTGCCCATCCAAATTCCACATGAAGACGAGAAATGTGACGGAGAGCCCAGCACTGCGTGCAGCAGAAATAACAGTGCAGTCTTGCACCCACCAGGAAGCCACTGTTGATCCGTCTTGCTCTCTGCAGCTTATTGTAGGTTCTTATACCAGCTCCTGACAGACACCAGTTGCTGTGGCCAAATCCAGCGCTCCAGTTGACCAAAAGAGGAGTAGCATTCTTGCACGTATCTGGTAAACCCGCAGCCTGCTGGAAAACTAATAGTTGCTAGTGTTAGAAGCAGACTAAAGCTTAAAGCAGCAAATGCTGTGGGAGCAGGACTTGGTGTAACAGTCTACAGGAGCAACTGGCCCAGGAGCCGGAGTGGTCGCCGCTTGCCCATACTGTGTACCTCTTCTTCGAGTTGGCTGGAGAGCTTTGTGAGCTCAGTGGGGCTGGAGGGCAGACCCAGAGCAAGGAGCGTGACGATAAATACACCTGGAGTCATGGCTGAGCCAACGCTCATCCTGCTGATAGCGAGCAAAGCTCTGCCGTTACCTTGAAACTCCCAACTGAGCAATCCAGGTGCGTGCAGGTGGCCCACACCAGTGCGTGGCTGTACAGCTCTGCCCGTGTCTTCCAGCACTCCATCTCCCTGCTACTAGCCTCACGTGCCGTGTGTGACATGGCTGAGTGCTCTTCAGGACAGGTCCCAGGTCACCTCTTTCTAAGCCCTACACTTATTTCGTATTTCCATGGTGGGAGCAGTGTAGTAAGACCCGCACTGGCCGGGACAATTGAGCAGGCCCTGCCCTGCTCCCTTGTCTGACCACGTAGCCCTGAGAAGAGCCATTGCTGGTGTGGAGAGGTACAGGAGAGGGGGGAAAGGGCTGACAGTGGTCTCTAGTACCTGTAGAGCCCGGAGGGGAGCATCACCAGCAGCGATAGAGGAAGAGCTGCTCCGACGGCCAGAGCAACCGCTGCAGGGCTGGGGGAACCTGGGCTGTGATTGGCGCCATGTCGGAAGGCAGTGCTTGGGTGGGTGCCTCTCCCACACCCCCCATGGGAAGCACTTGCAATTCTGGGACAGCAAAAGTTGGATATGATTAGAGATGGCTGTAAACTGGTTTATGTAGTCTTAAAAGAAAATAAAAAAAAATCTCACCAAAGATTAACGGTCAAATGCTTCCTAGGAAAGTGCCCATATGTTACCTGCTATAACTGATAATGGCGCATGTGCAAACAGAGCTGTTGCAGCAAACAGCCGGGGAGCTACTGCAGCTTCTCTGCTGGTGTCTCTTTACACTCCATCCCTCCTCACTATTTCTTAAGCATCGTGCCTTGCTCTCTGGCCTGCTCCAGAGGACAGAACTCAGACGTGAGCTGGCTGAGACACCCCTCATTCAGTGCAGGTGAGTGCACACCTCACAGATCCATTGCCCGTGTCAAACCGAGGTGCCTCTGGGACCCCCACATTCCCTCTGGGGAGCAGCAGCAGGTCAGCATTGTCTCTCCTGCTTCTCTGAGACTCCTCTGGCCTGGCCGAGCCCCCATAGGAGGTTGCTGGGCAGCCCCTAATGCCCCAGGGAGCCCCAGCACTCTGCAAGCCACACCTGGGCACAGGTTCTCTGGTCCTGCACCAGCACTTGCACCGAGGGCAGAGGTGCTCCCTGACATGCAGACGTCCAAGTGCCGTCAACCGAGCTCGAGGGCTCCCCACGAGAACAAAGCACAGGCTTTCGCACTGAAGTTGGCCAGCTGACACAACAGCAAACTGCTCACTAGACATCCTGGAGCTCATCACAGAGAGGGACTGGGACATAGAGGCTTCTGCTGTCACTGCTGCCAGCCAGCTCTGCCACTGCTAAGAGTGAGTGTTGTTTAAAGTGGACTGGTCTGTGAAGGCTCGCCTGTATCCTGACGTGGCAGTGCAGAGCTCGGGTTACTGGCCCACCACTGCAAATTTTTAAGCTAGGTTTTTGGGATACAGCTCCTTAAAAAAGGAGAGCAGACTGATCGAGACAGGGCAGGATCCGTCCTTGCAAAGGAACCTGGAGCAGTGAAGGAAAGAAAACGCTGCTATCAGCTGCAAGTCTGCCTAGCTCACTGTTTCATCCCTGCCACTGTCTCCTCTCTGCCACTGTCTCCTCTCTGACAGTAGCCAAGAACTGCGCTCTTGGTCAGTGTAAGAAGAGGGCATAGATATCACGGTACTGCCCGGAATACTCTGCCAGCCTCCAGCGAGCTGCAGCTCAGAGCCTTCAGAACCTAAAGTGGGGTCTTTACATTTAATCAATGTAAGTGGATTTTTTTCTCCCATTAAAATGTTTAATTTCTTTTTGAATGCATGTAAATTTGGGGAGCCCACCATATCCTGTGTGAAGCAGTCTGACACAACATATGACATTAAAAAAAAAAAAAAACTGTGTTTTGTTTTGTAGTTGTTACCTGATGATTTATGGGGTGCTGCGGGTTCTTATATTGAAGGGACAATGAGAAATCATACCACAGACAACCTCCATATGCCAAACTGGATTTTATAATCCTCTTCAGTCATTTCTTTTCCAGGCTAAAGAGACTATCTACTTTTTCCTCATGTGGAAAATATTCTTTGTATTTGATCACCCTCGTCGCTCTTCTCTGAAACCCTTCCAACTCTGTTTTTCTTGAGAGGCAGACCAGAGCTGCATATGGTAATCACAATGCAGCTTCCACTACGGATCTATTCAGTGGCATGACTGTGATCTGCTCTACATTATTTTCCTAATAATTCTTAACAGTTGGTTTGCCTTTTGGGCTGCTCCTGGGCACTGAGCAAACATTTCCATAGAACCATCTCTCCATCTATATCTGGTTTTATCTCATATAGCCCCAAGCCCAGCCCTCGCTCCTGAGCAGGCAACAGAGCCACAGCAGCTGGGACTGCAAGTAAAACCTTGTAAGAAAGAAAGTGCAAACGCCCCGGAACTTTGGCAGGGTTAAGACCACCTGGCTGTGTCTCATACCTTCAAGATTGGGGACAGCTGCTAAATGTCTGAAAAACAAGAAATGATAAGCTCAGCCTCACAACACGGCAGCCCTGTCTTCTTCCAGCCATGGCTACCCTCGAGTACCAGCCCCGCCTGAGAGGCTGCGTAACACTGTGGGAAGAGCTTGGGAGCCTGCTCTCTGCTGAAGCAAAACTTGGGGTCAGGTGAAGCAGAATCGCTAGGAACGGCCCATGTTTGCCCAGCACTTGGACATGGAGCCTCCTTAAACAAAACACCCACGCCTATTGAATGTGGTCACCCTTTCACCCTTGTTGCAAGGATTCCTTCTGAGATCCCACCTTCACTTACCATGCCAAGCACAAAGGCCATTGTTATACAGGCCACAGGACTGCTGATGGCCCACGTGGCACGGGGACAGGCCCACGTGCTTCAGCTGACACAGCCTGAACAAGCCAGTGCTGAAGAGCAGCTGCCTTCATCGCTCAAGAGTTCTGCCGGGTGGCTCCCACTAACCTTTCCCCATTCAGCACAAGGACACCCACGCCGTGACTGCAGCTGGAGCCCCCGCAGATAAACACTGATGTTAAGTCACTATCGAAGAACACAAATAATGGCGTGTTCTCTTAGTCCTTCTTCGCGTTTTCTTTCGGTAGATTCACAGAGCGAGCAGGAAGGGATCACGCAGCCTGACCTTCTGTACCTGCAGTCAAGAAAATTTCGCCATGTTACTGCTGAATTCAATAACTTGTTTGATAAAGGCAGCTTCAGAAGGGCGTTCAACTGGACTTGAAGACATCAAGAGATGGCAAATGCCGTGCTCCGTGAGCAGTCAATCCTTCTGCATCACACATACTGATTTTTTTTCACTGATTATTGCTGTGCCAATGGGGCTAATGAAGCTTTCTATGCGGCAGCAGTATGGTCTGAACTTTGTTTCTCCTGGGTTTTATGCTGTATCTTTTCTGTATCTTAGAATACTCCTTTAGTTTTGGCCGGAGACTTAAGGTTAACCATAAGGAAAGGGCATAAGGATCCTCTCTTTCTGCCCCTATTTCTGCATTCCCATGCCCACCCACCCTGTGGAGCTTCTCCCCGTGGTCCCCACAAGAGTCTTTGTCCACTTACCCAGCTCCCTCTGGTTTCTGTCTCCCCTCAGCCTCTGTGTTTCCCCCTTATCTTTTCCCACCTGCTGTTGCCACTGCTGTTGGTTCAGGAGCCCCCCGAGCCCCCCGATGTAGCCGTCCAGGTGCACCATCCACCTCCTAGCAGCTCGGTGGCTGTAACTGCAAGGACCACTGAGGCATCGTGTTCTGTGACCAGAACTGGGCAGCGCCACTCTTCCTTCTTCCAGCAGGACCTCTGCTTGCTGATTCCTAGCTCATGGTTCCTGACAGAAACACGTGGCAGCTCCTACGCGGCTCATGCATGTCCTTAACCCACGGACACAAGAAACCAAGACGCAGCTTGCAGGAGCAGCGGTGGAAATGGTTGCCATGATGGAGTAAATATAAGACAGCACTGAGAGCGGCATGTGGGCGCTGAGCATCCCCGGCAGGCTGATGCACACCTTTGGGTTTGCAGGGTCACTCCCGCGCCTGCCCGTGCATTCCTCTTATCCTGGGTGGTGTTTAAAGCCCAACTAGACACAGCCCTGCGGCAGGGATGAGTGGAGGTACCTGGCGTTTGAGCAACGGGAACGTCACAGGTTTGCTTCTGTGGGACTGGGCTGAGTGGGCCCCCACCTGCACCAACAATTGCTTCAACACCACCACCACCCCCGCCAAGATTTCAAGGGAACAAGTAGAGGGCTGGAGGGACAAAGGAGGCACAGAGCGGTTCCCTCTGCTCCAGGGTTTGGCCTGGGCTCTCTGCCAGTGCTGGAAATGCAGTACGGCAGGTTCCTACCTATTTTTGCCACTGTAGCTGTTTCCTCCTACTCCGTTTTTACACATCCAGTTCCTTTCTTTCTCCCTTCTCTGGAGGGGACTCTCTCCCAAGAGCTGCAATGTTTTTTTAATAAGTATTTTTCAAGTAGCTGACTGAGACCCTGGAAAGGATAATGAGATCATTTTCATTGCAGAATGCAAAGCCACGCAAGACTTTCCTGTTTGTTATTTCTCCCCTGTAGACTCTGACCATGCTACTGATATTTCATGTTTGTTGATATTCCTCACCAGCCAAACATACAGCCTGTGCCCTAGACAGTACCCGAATGTGATTAGACCAGAGGCACCGCTCCCCTACCAACACAGAGAATTGGAAATTATCACTAGAACCGCAGAGAAATAACCTTTAAGGCTCATTAAAATTCCACGGACGCAAGCGCCTGTTCCCGTTTTCCCTTCCCCGGCTCCCGCCGGCTGCCGCGGCCGCTCCGCCACCGCCGGGGCCGGGACCCACCGCCCCCCTCCACCTCCCCCCGGGACCTCGGACGCCCCCCCGGGCACCGCCGCCGGCCCCCGCCCCGCTCCCGCTCCCACCCACGGGAAAAACGGCGGGGCCCCGGGGAGGGCCCCGGGGAGGACGGGGGACGCGCCCCGGCCCCGGGCAGGTCCCCGAGGGGGCGGAGGGGGGCCCCGCTGTTGCGGGGCGGTGCCCGCGGCACCCGGCTCCTCACGGTCCGCTCCGCCCCGGGGCTGCCCTGGATCCCCGCCGCGCTGCCTCGGGGCGGCTCGCCCGGCCCCGGAACGGCAGGAGGGGGCCGGAACCGGCCGCCCCAGCGCGGCGAGGCGGGGGCTGCGGGAGAACAAAGGTGCCCGGAGCCGCCCCGCAGCACGGCGGAGCGGCAGCCGCTGGGAGGAGCCGCCGCCGTCGTCGTCCCGGGCGCGGGGGGGAGCCGCCGCCATCGCGGGCAGCAGCGCGGGGCGAGGGCGACCCCTGCCGGGCGGCGCCGGCACCGCGGCGGGGCGGGGCGGGGCGGGGCGCGGAGGATCCGGGGCGGGGCGGGCGGCGCGGAGGGATCCGGGGCGGTGCCGAGACGTGGCGCCTCCGCCCTCGCGCAGCCTCCGCCCGCTCCGGCCTCGGCCGCCCCCGGCCCGGCCTCCAGCCTCCGCCCGCCCTCGGGCCTCGCTCCGCGCCGTCCGCTGCCGTCTCTGCCGGCTGCTCCCCTTGGGCCTCTGCCTCCCCTCAAACCTCCCGCTTCCCTTCAGCCACCCCCTGCCCTCCCGGGAGTACCACGTACCTTCCAGCATCAAACTTCGGCCTCCCCACTCCCCTCCAGACGTTCTCCTCCCTTTTTGGCCTCGTCCTGCTTTGTGGCCTCCTCGCTTTTGTCGAGGATCTGGGTCCCCTTCTGCCTCCCTTAAGCTGCTGGCCCCAGGCTCCTCTGCAGTCTCCCCCATCGCCTTTGCGCCCCCTCTGCCTTTTCAGCCTCCATATCCCCTCCAGCCGCCCCTTCCCCTGTGGTATCACCCTCACACTCTTTTTAAGTAAGTCTGCCATCTGGTCTCAAACTCGATGTACTCAGGTGGGAGGCCAACTTAAAAATAGAGGCCAAAAGGGGATGGGAGGCCAAACGTAGGTAGGAGGACTATAAGAAAGTAGAGGCTGAAAAAGTGTGGGATTCCGAAAATGAGTGGGAGGCCAACAGGAAAGTAGAGGCCGAAAAAGGGTGGGAAACCAAACATGGGTGAGAGGATGAAGAGTGGGAAACCAACAAGAAAACAGCACAAAAAAAAGCGAAGGACTGAAAACGGGTGTGAGAACAAAGAGGGGTGAGCTGCCAACAAGAAATTAGAGGCCAAAAAGGGGTGGGAGGCCGACACAAAAGTAGAGGCCAAAAGGGTGGGAGGCTGAACATGGGTGGGAGGCCAAAAAGGGGATAGGCCAACAACAACAAAGTAGAGGCTGAAAAGAGGGGGGAAGGCCAAAGAGCGGTGGGAGACGGAAAAAGGGTGGAAGGCCAACAAGAAAGTAGAGGCTGAAAAGTAGGGGGAGGCTGAACAAGTGTGGGAAGTGATGTGGGAGGCTGAAATGGAGTTGGAGGTCAAAATGGGGTGGGAGGCAAACCAGAAATTACAGGCTGAAAAAGCGGGAGAGGCTAAAAAGCAGTGGGATGATGAACAAGGACAGGAGGCCTAAAATGGAGAGGAGGCCAACAAGAAAGTAGAGGTCGAAAAGGAGTGGGAGGCCGGACATGGGTGGAAGGCCAGAAAGGGTCTGGAGACCAAAAAGAGGTAGAGGATCAACAAGAGAGTAAATGCTGAAAAGGGACTGAAATCCAAAAAAGGGCGGGAGGCCGAAATGGGGAGGAAGGCGGACAAGAAATTAGAAGCTTCAAAGGGTGGGAGACCGAACAAGGAGGGTAAACTCTAATGGGCTGGGAGACCCAAATGGGACAGGAGGTCAACGGAAAGAAGAGAACAAAAAACTGTTGGAGGCTGAAAAGGGTGGGAGGCTGAGCAAGGGTGGGAGGCCAACAAGAAAGTAGAGGCCAAATAGAGGTGTAGGCCAAGCAACGGTCAGAGGCTAAAAAGGTGGTTAGAGGCCAAAAAGAAGTGGAAGGCTAAAAAGAACATAAAACATGAAAAAGAGTGAGAGGCTGAAAAGGGATGGGCACTCAAAAAGAAAGTAGAGGCCAAAAAGGAGTGGGAGGCCGAACAAAGGTGGGAGGCTGAAAAGGGGTAGGAGGCTGAAGGGGGGCTGGAGGCCAACAAGAAAGAAGCAGGCAAAAAGGGGTGAGATGCAAAAAAAGGGGTGGGCAGCCGAAAAGGCATGGGAGGCCAACAAGAAAGAAGGGGCTGAAAAAGGGTGGGAGGCCAAAAAGGCGGGGAAGTTGGAAAAGGGCATCTACGTTCTTGTCCTTTCTGTAATCCTTTTTATCTTCTGTTTTCTTTTTGGCCTCCCACACCGTTTTGGCCTTCCATGCTTTTTTGGCCTCCTACCCTTTTTCGGCTTCTCACTGTTTTTTGGCTTTTTCTTGCTGACTTTCCCCACTCCTTTTCCACCACCCACCCTTGTTCTGCCTCCCATCCCTTTTCATCCTCTAATTTTTTGGATGGCTTCCCATCCCTTTGTCAGTTTTCCACCCTTTTTCAGCCTCTATTTTTTTTTTTTCCACCCCTACCCCTTTTTGGGCCTCTACTTTCTTGTTGGCCTCCCTGCCCTTCTCAGCCTCCCGCTTTTTTTTTGTTCTCCCCCCCTTTCTTAGCCTCATCTTTCATTTTAACCTCTTTCTCCTTTTTGGTCCTCCCACCTTCTGTCAGCCTCCACCGCTTTTTGGCCTTTAATTTCTTGTTATCTTCCCAGCCTTTTTTCTGCCTCCCATCCCTTTTCAGCCTCCACCCTTTTTCGGCCTTTTTTTCTTGCCCTCTTCTTACCGCATTTTGGGAACTGTGTCTCTGGCTCGCTCAAAATTCCTGCTTGGGCTACAAGGGATGGTTGAGCTGGGAGGTGGCACACTGCAGCATGACACAGCAGGACTCCGTGCAGCGAGCTCTGCAAGGCTGCTACACATCACCTTTGTTAAATTTGTCACTAAAATCAATAAGGATTCCTGAAGTGGTGCCGCTCTCTGCAGCTTTTCGAGGAGCCCTGGGCTAGCCTTTCCCCAAATAAATTTTGAGGCATTTGGGTTTTTTTGGACTTTGCACAGACAGTCCCGTGTCAGGGAGCTGGTGTCCGTGGATGGCCAGGGAGACGTTTGTACTTCTCTTACCTGTGGTTTCTCATGTTGTTTCCATCCCTTGAGGTGGAAGAGCTCCCCATCTCCAGATGCAAGTTGGTTGTCTCCTATTTTCGGATCAGACAATAAACACATTCCCCATTAAATCCTGCTGTAGAAATCCAGCTGTTCCCCAGCAGCCCCTTTTTCCTTCTCCCTTGCCTCCAGTCATGCTTGGTCTGAGTGCCGAAACCACAAAAAAACCTGGGAAACCTTCCTGGGTGAGTCACCTTCTCCATGTGGACCACTGCCGGCACGGGCCCGCAGCACAGCAGTCCCCGCCGTGGCCCCTCGGCAGTGGTCCACCCACCATCCATGGGCAGGTTGAGGGAGACAGTGGCGTTAGACTGGGCTTCCCTTAGTTTTTACTCTTTTTTTTTTCCTTTTTTTCCCCCCTCTATTTTCCTTCTTTTTTTTTCCCTGCCGTAGGCTCAGCGTGTACCATCTGAGCATGCTCAAAAGCATTTTTGTTGTAGTTGCAAGTATTTGTTTCTCAGGAAGGAGTTAGGCCACATGAGGATGAAGTCTGGTTAAGCTAAAAAAAAAATGCAACTATTTTTCCTGTGGTTAGAATTATTTTTAACACTAGTAATTTTTTACATGCAAGTATTTTTCCACTCATTCCGTAACTCAGGAATAGTTGGAAGGAGGTTCATCAAACATTTGAATTAAATGCATCTCCATGCAGGGGCTCAGCATGGAAAATTTTAGCTGCAAAACAGAAGCGTTTCAGGAGTTGAGCCCGAGAGTGACGTGGTGATGTCCACGGTCCCCTCAGCCCGCAGACACTGATGCGCGCGTGGCCCCAGCTCCCGCAGGAGCAGCCCCTCTGAGCAGGACTGAAAGCCTCTGTAGAGCTTTCAGCCCGAGATCTCTTCTGGTTCTTCACATCAGCTTACCCAGGGCTCACCCGGGGCCTGGGTCACCCCTTCAAGCACAAGCCCATCATATGCCCCCAGACAAGCCCAGGGACGGGTGTGCTGGCCCAGGGCACCAACGGGGGCAGTGAAGACCCAGTACGGTGTCTCCCACCCTGTCACAGGACCACCAGCATTAGTGTCTGCTTTGGAATCAGTATCTGGGTGAACAGGGGTGGAAACTAGTTCAGGGAACTATTGGAGAGAGTCCAGCGTAGGGCAACAAAGATGATGGAGGGGTCGGAGCGTCTCCCTTATGAGGAAAGGCTGAGAGAGCTGAGGCTCTTTAGCCTGGAGGAGAGAAGGCCAAGGGGAGACCTTACTAATGTTGACAAGTATCTAAAGGGTGGGTTTAAGGAGGATGGTGCCAGACTCTTTTCAGTGGTTACCCGAGGGGTAACGGGCACAAGCTGGAACATAGGAAGTTCTGAACAAATATGAGAAAAAAACTTCTTTATGGCAAGGGTGACAGAGCCCTGGAACAGGCTGCCCAGGGAGGGTGTGGAGTCCCCTTCTCTGGAGACTTTCAAGACCCATCCAGATGCAGTCCTGAGTGATGTGCTCTGGGCCATCCTGCTTTAGCAGGGGAGTTGGACTAGATGATCTCTAGAGGTCCCTTCCAACTCTGAAAAATTCCGTGATTCCGTGATTCCGTGAAACAAGCTATCCAGACTTCGTTTTAAATGTCCACTAATGGCACATCTCCTCCAGCAGTCAGTTTACTCTGCCAAGAGTTAACTATTAATGCATATGCTTTATTTCCAGTTGAAGTTTGGCTTGTTTCATCTTACAGTCGTCAGATTGAGATGTACTTTGGCCTGCTAGATCTAAGAGCCTTCTGTTATCTAAGAGACTCTGTTCTCCACAAAACCACTTACATACAGATCCGTGAGCAAATTACCCCTCACTCTCCTCTCCACTAGACCCTGCACGCAGCATCACTCGAGTCTTGCAGGCTGAGGCGGTGCCTGTGCCTCCTCTTGGAGCCCTTCCCAGATCTCCAACATCCCCCTGCACCGGGAGCACCGGAGCACGCCAGCTCCCACCACCACCAAGAGACCACAACTCCTTGTTGAGATGTGCCCGTCGCTAACTCGGGGATCCCGTTGACTCGCCAGCCCACAGCTTCCTCTGAGCACCCACGAGCCCCTGATTCATCTCCAAGGCTGCTGCATCTTCCACCGAGCCCGTGTTCCCGGGACAGGTCCCTGTACCGCTGGAGCAGTGTCCGTGCTTTGCTCCTGGAAGCAGGATTTTACGTTTTGCAGTGACCTGGTGTCATCTGCCTGCACCTGGCGTACCACAGCACCCAGACTCTCTGTAGTGGTGGGACGTCTCCTTTGCTGTCCCCTCGTCCCCGTCTGAGAGAATTTGTCATTAACAATTTAATCAGCCATTTCTTCGTTTTCTTCCTCCATTTGTTCAGTAAAAATGCTGCTGTCTGCTCTGACATAGGCGCCTCACAGGTGCTGGAGGAGTTCACCATCCTCTGTGCTTCTTCGCACATCCCAAGAGTTTGCTTATATTAAAGTGATCCCGTCTGGGTTTTACTCCAAACTGATTTTTCCTTTCCATTCGCTCGGTGGCAGTATATTCATTGGGCGCTGGTGCAGAGACCGCGCGGTCCAGGAACCCACCTGGAGAGAGCGAGGCAGCGTTTGGGCTGGGCTGGGCTGGGGGAAAGCGTGGGCGCAAACGTGCAGGCTCACCTTTGGTGGGAAGGCAGAAGTTCCTTGCATTACAAGGTGCTTGCAGTAGAAATACTGCACTGGCAAAAAGAAACCCAAAAAACCATCTGTGGGCTTGACCCACGCTGGTGCCAGTAGATGTATCTGGTCAAAACCCGGTAGGATTACAGGGAGGGTCTGTATTATCAGCATGCACATTAAATACTGAAATTTAACTGAAGTGACAGTGGCTGTACAAAGGCAGCATTCCCTCCGCCATTCTGTGAAGGGGACCGTAAAGAAAAGGCTGTCAGAGAAAGGCAGGTTAAAATGCAGGAAGAGACTTCTAAGCTATTAAACAGTTTATGTACTTGGAGAGTTCTTTTAAAATACCATCCAAACCCATCAGGTGTATCACGGAGTTGGTCCTAAGATGATGCTCAGGACATGAGCATCGGACATGTCTAGACAATGTGAGATAAAGCAAAGAAAATAAGGATATAAAATCCGCCCTGTCCAGAGGATTTTTCCTGTTTCCCATGTGCAAAAGCGTGATCATTGCTTTTTAAAAACCAGCCCTTTAGGATGGCTGCTGGGAGATAATACCCAGCCATGGAGGAGGCTGGCATGGGTTGACTCCGAGCAGCAGAACATGCGGCAGTGCCCCACGCAGCCCCTCGGCCAGCGGAGAGCTGCCCGGGGCTCCCAGGGCATCGGGCCTCTGTGGAAGGGAAGAGGCGGCGTTTTCTCCAGGCTCACGTTGCCGGTGACTCCAGATCCATTCCCGTTACGCAGCTGATCACAGGCAGGACACTCTGACCTGTGTTTTTGTTAGCTGGCCGTGTGGATGTTTGTGAACTGCCCCCTCGTGTGTGCACCGTGCCCGACTCTGCCGTGGCTGGACATTTGGTGGCACAAACAGCCGCCGTTGTGTCCGACACACCACTGGTGTGTGCAAATGCCGCGGCTGCGACCGCGGCCGCACGAGCTATTTATGCATTCACATAGTTACAAGCAAGACCTTAACTTATCTCTGCTTCGGCTTCCCTGTGCAAAATGGGGATAATAACACTTGCTCATTTTGCAGAAGGGCTCTGCAGTTCAGTTCATGAATATAAAGTAGCTTGAGATCCTCTGATGGAAGGTGCTAGAGATGGACAAAGAGGGAGTAATGGCACAAAGCTGACTAAGTCCCAAGCACTGGTCTCACCCAGTCGCACTGTGTTTGCTAATCCAAGTGTGTAATCAGCATATACAGGGGCGACATGTTGGTTCAGGCTGTGTAATACACAGCAACTTCAAAGCATGCTCTCCGTATGAGCTCCCGCTTCCCGAAAGGGGCAGGCGGGATCTGTGCACACAGCCACAAAGGGCTGGCGATGCACGGATGAAAATGGAGAGCGGTCTGGTAGCAGGAGCGCGAGATGGGTG
Source organism: Rissa tridactyla (assembly GCF_028500815.1). Lineage (NCBI taxonomy): Eukaryota > Metazoa > Chordata > Aves > Charadriiformes > Laridae > Rissa > Rissa tridactyla. Next base: position 94,498,794 of record NC_071469.1, read on the forward strand.
TAGATCTAAATACAGACATGGTGCCGCTCCTGGAAACAGAAAACATCTAAATCTCTCTCCTCCCTCCCCACCTCTGCCCGTCAGCTCTTCTGAATGAAGTCCCAGCTTTGTTTTCCTGATTTCCATTTTGTATCCTAAAATATTCACTCCAAGTTCCGCTTGACAGACATCCCTAATCTAATCTCCATGTCTGCTTTCTAATTTTCGCAGTCAGGATAAAACAAATTGGCTGGCGTTAATTGCCTGTGCAGCGGCCTGGAGCTTTGAGCCGTGATTTACGAGCTCAGAGCAGGCGCTCTGCAACACATTTTTCTTAATTTATTTTTAATGAGTCTCTCAATTAATTTTCTTGGAAACATCTTAATGATGTTGGAGGCGGGTGTTAATGAGGTTTGTACCAGCGCCTCATTTTGCATATTTTAAAGTACTGAATGGCATCACAAGCAAGCTCCCAGTCCTAAAACAGAAAAAAAGCTTAAGGCTGTAGGGAGGGAGCCCCTCTGCAGCCACCGCTGCTGCCTCAGCTCAAGCTTTCAGTACCTATGGGCCAGTTGGTGACTTTGAATGTCGGGCAGCCAAAGTCGGCCGAGCCCGCAGGGAGGGACGATGCCGGCAGCGCAGGAGGGACGAGGGCAGCGCTGGGGCATGGATGGTGGCTGGACGCTTCTTAACAGACAGGATCGAAGCCTGGACTCACCGCCTGGGCATGCCATAGCTCCCCCCGACACCCCCGTGCCGGCATCCCCCGTGGCGGCATCCCCCGTGGCATGGGTTCCATGTCTCCACGTCCCCCCAGCCAGACCCTCTGGGTGGGAGCACCCCGGGGCGCGGGGGCCGGGCTGACGGCTGTGGGGTGCTCAGGGGCATCTCCGCCGGCTCACGGGGTCCCCGGTAATTGCTGGTGCATGTGCCAGGGAGAGGCAGCAGCTGGATCGCCTTTGTTTTCTCTCAGCACGTCAGTCTTCATTAAACCAGAGGGGAATGAAAAGGGATTCACTTTTGTCCCAGCCAGAACGTGGCAGCTGTTTAATTTCAATTAACGTGGCACTGAAAAGAATAACATTACGGCAGTAATTAAAGCGAGACAACTCCCACCCCCAGCGCTGCACGGTGCCGGCTCACCCAGCAGAGGGTCCAGTTTGGCCCCCCAGGTCCTCCCAGCACGGGGCGAACACGGGCGGGCAGCTGTGGGTCAGGGCTGTGGGGCTGGAGCAGGGTTGCGCGCTGCCAGGGCAGGCGCTGCCCGCAGCCCCGGGGCAGCGGGATGGGCAGCAGGTCGGCTGGAGGCGAGGACAGGAATGGCGGTGGGTCAGAGGTGCCTGGGCGCAGGCAGCCAACACTCACCTCCGGAAACATGGTCCCAAGGCACAGCCCCACAGCCCCATGGCTGGCTCCACGCAGCATAGCGCAGCTCAGCACAGCGTGGCACAACACAGCACGGCGCTGCGTGTTGCGCAAGGCAACGTGGCATGGCAGAGCTCAGCGCTGTGCGGCACGCATGGCAGGGCAGAATGGGCCGTCGCAGCACGGGCAGTAAGCAGCCCGGCAGTGGGCATGGCCTGGCGGCACAGCCAGCACTGCTGCGAGCAGTAACAAGGGCAAACAAGGTGGCAAAGGGCCACCTAAGCCATGGCTGCAAAGTGCATGCTACTGGGGGACGCAGAGCGATGCCGAGCCATGCCGAGCCGTGCCAACATGTGCTGCGCAGAGCTGGGCCATGCAGAGCGGCGCTGGCTGCGCTGGGCTCAGCCCCAGTGTGTCTGCCATGTGCAGGGTGCTGCCGGGGAGGGCAACCGGCTTTAATTAATAAGGCCGTGATGGAGCACCAGGGCAGAGGCTGGCAGCCGGGGAGGCTCTGTGCCCTGATGAGGCTCTGTGCCCTGGCTGCCACCACCTGAACAGGACCGAAATCCACAGGGAAATTTTGTTCCCTTGCACTGGTAGAAATTAGGGCTAAATTCAATTGCGTTCCGCACAGCGGGGGTTAAGTGGCCCCGCTCGCTCACAGGGCTGTTGGTGCTGCCTGCTCCCATTGCCTGTGGCTGCGACCCGCTGGTGGAGCAGGTCGCCATGGCAACCGATGATTTCTATTATGGTACATCTGCGTTCACCTTCTGGGCCCAGCTTGGCCTTGGAAATTTCCAGTTAAAACACTTACCTGAGAAGCTGCACCGAGCGCCAGCGAGGGGCGAGAGCGCAGGGAGCCCTGTGGCACAGGCAGCTGGGGCCAGCGGCAGGTGTGTGCCCAGGGCATCGCCGTGCAGCCATGCTGAGGGCAGCGCGGGCACCCAGGGACCCGCTCTGCCACCCTGAGCCCAGGCAGGGAGTGCAGGCCAGCCACAGGCTGCCCAGAGCCCCATCCACTGCCCCCACCTCAGCGAGCATGCTGGCCTGGCCAGCAGCCCCCCCACCCAGGCACCACAGACCCCATTTCACCAGCCTGCCAGCCCATCTGCACCAGCAGTTTGCCTCGACGGACGGGTTTCATACCTCTGCACTGCTGCACACCCAGCCACACTGCCCCTCTCTCTCTGTGGTCACTGTTTTATGCAGTCCTTTCCTTTGGCAGAGCGGCAGATTGCACCCGTGCCTCCCACCCGCCGCAGGGTGACTGTGGCCCAAGGGGATGGGGCATGTCTCCTGTGCCCCAGGAACGGGCTGGAGGTCGCTGCCTGCCAAGACTGATCCCTCCTGCCAGCACCAGTCCATCCCCTGTGCCCTGGCTGATCGTTTTGCTTAAAGCCCTGGGTGAAGGTTTGCAGCAGGGCTGCACGGCTGGATTTCCCTCTGCAAAAGCCACTTGCCCTCTCCCCAGCAGATCCCTGATGCCCATGTGCCTGCTGACCTGGGTGTCTGGTAACTCCAGCAGCAGCCGGGCTGACGGCCAGGCTCATCTCCCTGCTCAGAGCCTCTCCTCGCCCACGGGGCCTGTGGCCCTGCCGTCCCTGCGACGGGTCCCTCCATGCGTGGTGTGTAGAGCGGAGGGGCCACACTGCACGACCGCCCACTGCCCGGCCGCTGCCCTCACACCGCCTGGGCAGCCCCGGGCCCGATTTGTCCACATTTACTGTAACACACACAGAGGCAGAAGGTTTGTTTTGGGGTTGGGTTTGGGTTATTTTATGCTATCGATCTGGTGCTTTAAGAAGGGAAACAAAATCTCCTTGTCTGTCTAAACACTATTGATCTGTGCTGGGAAGCCGCATGGACAGGGAAGGGCGTGGAGAAATTGAAATTTCATTTCCGACAACTTGTTATTTTTACCCCTTTGGGCAGGGAGAAACACAGAGCAGAGGCCCCAGTTGATGTGGTCAATGGCTCCCCCGGGAGCTCGGCGCAGCCCTGGGGGCATCTCGGGGAGCCACAGGCCGGCACAGTGGGAGGCAGCTGTGCCCGGCTGTCCCAGGGCACAGCCCCGAGTGTGGCGTCACTGCGGGCCTGCAACATGTCCTGGGGCCAGCAACAGGGACAGAGCATGGCAGGAGGACGGTGCAGGGGGTTAGCACAGAGAGAGAAGGGGGTGCAAGGCGTGAGGCCCAGCCATGGCATGAGGCTGCGGCAAGGCTCACCATGTACGCCAGTGCTGGGAATGCCAGCGGGGTGGGACGGGGCTTGCTGGCTGCACCAGCACCGGGAGGAATTCCCCAGTGCACGAGGTCACCAGGTTCTGGTTCTGGGCATTGTCCCCAGAAGCGGGCCAGGGCAGGGGCTGCAGGCAGGGCCGTGTCACGACGTGGCAGGGACAGAGCGTGGTCGAGGAGGAGCATGCCACATGAAGGCTTGGGTGAGGGCTGCAGGCGGTGGGGGGGGGCCGTGCTCTGCGAGAGAGGGCAGGCGCTGCTGGAGGGGACGGCCATGGGCTCCCATGCAGCTCTGCCGTGCTCCTGCAGGACCCCCAGCGTCTCCCACTGGCACCAGGAGCCCCTGCAATGGGGAGCTGCAGAGGTGATGCCATGGGATGGTGGGGCTGCTCCAGGCAGGGCTGGGTGACATCCCTGGCTGTCCCCTCCCTGGGACCGAGGGTTATCTGGGGCCGGTGGGAAAGGCCTGTCCCATGTTGTGGTCCCTCTAGCAGTGAGAGAATGTCCAAAATGTGTCACGGCCAGGGAGCTTCCTGCACCTCTGGGCCAGCCTGAGGGTCCCCGTGGAGGGCTGCCAGAAGTGGAGGAGGCAACATCCAAGCAGAGCAGCTCCATTCAGCACCTTCAGCAGGAGACGGAGACCTGGCAGCCCCAAGTGAGTCATGCCGGACCCCACTCCCACCCCAGGCACCGGTTGTGTACCCACAGGTGGCCGGGTGGTAGAGGAAGCCCTGTGCCATGAGGCAGCTCATCCCCCGGGGCTGGGGAAAGCACGAGGGCTCAGGGGCAGCCATTCCTGCCGTGGCTGCTCTGGTCCCACTGCCACCTTTCCCACAGCAGCCGCAGCTCACCCTGGCATGACTGCAGCGCCGAGTGCCAGCAGTGTCGGGGGCTCGGCTGCTCATGAGCCCAGGGGGACTATAAGAACACACACGTGGGGGGTGGTGCCTAGGTCTGCACCCCACCAGTCATCAACACGCTCCAGTGCTGCTCTCTGACCAAAACCTGAACTGCCAGTGTTGTTGTCCAGTGCCGGGCAGGAGCTGCAAGATGGGCTGGCCACAGCAGTGAGCCAGACAGATGCTGCTCATGTGTCCTAGGGCCAAAGGCAAGCGTCGGTGCTGGAGCGACGGCAAAGGGAGCCCCAGGCATACCAGGACACAGAGCAGCAGGAGCTGGAGCCAGCACAGCTGCTGGCCTCAATGCTGCAGCTGCACCTGGACTTCTTCAGGGGCAAGAACCGCGAGCGGCTGGACAAGCTGCAGCAGCAGGAGAGCGCAGTGGAGCAGAAGCACCAGGACTTGATCTCCCTGATGCAGCAGTACCAGGCAGTGATAGGCAAGGTACTGCTGCTGGGCATGATGGTCACAGCCCAGGCTGCATGAGTCGCCCACCCTTGGCCATGCGTCCCCCACAGCCATCCCATCACAGGCTAGGCATCATGCCTGCCCAAAAGCCCTGCCTGTGCAAACAGCTGGTGACCGGCCCCCTCAGGGGAGGGCAGGGGATGTCCTGCCACCCACATGTGGGACAAGGACTTAGCACTGCACCCTGAATGGGACAGCCCAGACGCAGGACAGGCATAACCGGCATGGCCCAGTCCACCCAGCTGAGCCAAGCCTGAAAACTGAAGCCCCCAATGGCTCCACTGACACCCTGGGCACCATCCCAGCCTCACCAGCAGGCTGGGCTCACCACTCACCTCACGTGCCCGTGCCCTGGCATGGGTCAGGGACCGCGGAGATGCCTTTCTAGGGCTGTTGGATGTCCAGCAGACACTGACGCAACAGGAAGGGCACTGGAGGCCTGCACAGGGATGAGAGGGCCAGGAGCCATCCTACCTCCCACCTGGCACAGACCACATCCTTCTGCCACAGGCGCTCCCCAATAGTCCGGTGCCCGGGGGTTGTCCCAAACTAGCTGCTTCTCCAGCCCCAGCCCTTCCACAGCAGGGGTACAGGGCAATCGAGGGGGTCCCACACCCTGCTGGGTACACACAGGCCAGTGATGCACCTCCCCACAGGAGCAGAAGGATGAGGCGGTGCAGACAGAGGTCACCTCCTACGTGGCCGCCCACAGCCATGCCGACAGCAGCTACAATATCCTGAAGGAGGAGCGCACAGAGCTGCTCGAGCAGGTCAGCGCTGGCAGCCCAGCAGCCGCAGCACCCATGCGTGGCACCAGGCTGGAGCCAGCAGAGGGCACATGGCTGGGCTCCTCACACAGGTGGTGGTAGATGCAGAGATGATGCACTGCAGGCAGAAACCGGCAGCTGAGGAGCGACAGTACCAGGCACAGGACATGCAGATGGGGAGGGCGGCCAAGTGGAGCAGTACTGAGGAAGGTGGGGTGGGCGAGGAGGGGGACATCCAGGGCTACAGGGCTGGGACACGTAAGGGCTGGAGCCTGCAGCCAGCACCCTGGGGTTCCATGCTTTTGGTGTCTCCAGCGAGGAGACCAGGCCCAGCCAGAGCTGGAGCCCATGGCTTGCCCCGATGGCAGAGAGCGGGAGCAAGGAGGCATCTGGCACCCATAAGGGTGAGCGCACACAGGGCTGGAGGGTGACGCAGGAAAGCACCCTAGGAGGCAGCGGGCAGTGCCTCCCCACCAGTTACCGCAACATCCACGTGCTACAGCAGCACTCGGTCCATCCTGGAGCAACAATGGGGGAGACAGCAAAGCCCTGTGAGCACCACAAGCTCCCTGTGCTCTTGGGGCACCACCAGTTGCCAAGTTACAGGGCAGATGATGTTTCCCTGTGCAGTTCTGGGAAGGTGGAGAGGCAGCTCCCCAAGCCTGGGGGGAAGCAGCCAGAGGGGCATAGGTTTGGGAGCAAACGTCCCAAAATCGCACTGCAGGGCTGAGCCCTGCTCTGCTTCCCACAGAAGCCCTGGGACGGGGCCGGGGGGAAGGCAATGCCAGCCAGCGTCCACTCTCTCAAGCAGCCCAGGCGCTGACAGAGCAGCTGCCAACCCTGCAGAGCGCAGAGGAGCAGCCATGCCCACGTGTGGGGAAGGACGTGCCACGTGAGGCCGAGCTGCAAGCACTGCAGAAGCCCACAGCCAGCAGCAAAGCCGAGCAGGCACAGAGCGGGTAGGCAGGCCCTGAGGTTGGCTGGCCCTGGCACAGCCAGAGCCCAACCAGGGTTCTGCCCCTGCTTGCTCCATCAAGGGAGGCCACCTGGGGCTGCCACAGCTCAGGCTGTGCCCTCGTCCCCAGGGACCTGGCAGCGCAGCTCCAGGCAGAGCTGAGCCAGTGGCAGTGGAAACAGCAGGTGACCCTCGAGCAGGCGCTGAGACACATGCACGCTGCGGCCCATGCCAAAGAGAAGCTGCAGAGGAGCCAGGAACAGCTCCAAGCCCTGAGGGAGCAGGTAGGTAGTGGGCAAGACCTGCTGTGGGGGTCCCTCTGTCAGCCTGGCCCCAGTCTCCTTTGCGCCCATGGATAAGCCAGCGCCTGCCCAGTGCCAGGAGCAGGCTACCACGCCATGAGAGCTGCAAGGGGAGCCGTACTATCAGCAGAATAGGAAGGAAAAGCTCTATCCAGAGCTGCAGCAGGTGAAGGAGTGGACGAGCACCCTCGAGAGAGAATAAAGCCCTGGAGCAAAGCCTGTGCTGCAGGAGTGGGCAGGGAGCTGGGACGGGCAGCAGAAGGGAGGGCACAGACCTCACTCTGGCAGGAAGCAGCACTAGCACAGCGACGCAGCACCCACTAATGCTTTGCCTTCTCTGCAGCTGAGAGCACAGGAGGAACAGAGCCAGGGCCTGCGGCAGAGCCTGGCTTGGCTGCAGGAGAAGCTGGGAGCCACCCACAACCAGGGGCAGCAAAGTCTGCAGCAGCTCAGCAGAGCCAAGGAGACCATCCAAGACCTGCGCCAAGAAGTGACCTCCAACAGAAAGCACCTAGCAGAGCTGCTGCAACAGGTGAGGGTAGGGACAGCACAGTGCCAGGATGCAGCCATCCACCATACAGCCCTCGGTGCCAGAGCCCTTTCCTGCTTCAGGACAGCACCAGCCCCTGGGGGGAGCCCCATCCTTCCCACGTCTTGGCCAACCACACTCCCTGCCCCACAACTTTGCATGCAGGTGCAGGACATGGCCACCTTGCAGGCAGAGCTGGCCCAAGCCCAGCAAGAGAAAGCCAAGCAGGAGGAGAAGATTGCAGCCTACGAGGAGGAGAGGCAGCAGCTCCACTGGGAGCTGAGGAAGCTGCAGGGGTCCCAGGAGCAGGTCAAGCAGGAGGTAAGCATGTCCCAAGCCTTCACCCAGGCCACCGGCAGTCTGCGCTCCACCTGCATCTCTCACTGGCTCTCTGTGCCACCGGCAGGTCCATTCCCTCCAGAAGAGGCAGCAGGAGCTGAGCAGCCGAGCCCAACACTGGCAGCAGCTACACCAGGACAGCGAGCGAGCTCTGGCTATGAGAGAAAAGGAGCTGGTGGTTTGCAAGGTGGAGATGGCTTTCCTCAAGGAAGAGCTCAGCAAGGCCAAGGAGCAGGTGCAGGATAGAAACAGGCAGCACCACAGCCCAAGAGCAGGAGCGCAGGCTGGGCCCTAGCACCAGGGAACGACAGATCCTGGCCCACAGGCAGGGGAGAAGTAGAGAGGACAGGAGCGGGGACAGCATACTGCAGATCCCAGGCCACCAAGGGAGGAGACCGCGGGTCTAGCAGCAGCAGGGCTGAATATTTTGTTCTCCTTAAACCAGCCCTCTTTTCCCTGTTGCTAGAACAAAGCCCCTCAGCGTAGAACTACCATGTTATGACAGAAGCTCACAGCCAGCAGTGCTGAGGTAATGGTTCCTCTCCAGAGCAGCTCTCTCAAGGCATCGGCATCTCCAGACCCTCTGCTCAGCCCCAAAGGCTGCTGCCCCAGCCAGCCTGGTCTCTCCAACTGCCTTCAATCCTGGGCTCATAGAGGCTGGGAAGAGCAACCACATGCTAGTTCACACGTGGCACAGGGGGTCATTCTTTCCAGGTAGAAACTCTGCGCTCTTCCCACGCTCTGGCATGCTCTGATAGCAGCAGGCTGGAACCAGGAGAAGGAGCTGGTGCTGGTCAACATCAGCCAGTATGTGAAGGAGCAGATGTGAGCAAGAAGCCTTACCAGAGTAAAGAGAGGCAGGTGGCTGCCTTCTCCTCACACCAACTCGCTCAGCTCACGCCTTGTTTGCAGGCAGTCAAATGAGAAACTAGGGGACAAGATCCAGTGGCAAATCAGGCAGACCACAGAGCTGACAAGCAAAAAGGAGTAAGCGGGCAACATGGGGAGTAGGGCTGAGGTCTCTGTGCACAGCAGTTACTGCTGCCAGCAGGGGTGTATGGCACAGATGGACAACTGCTGGACTACCCAACCTCCTGCAAGGCCAGCAGATCAGGACTGTCTGCACCACTGCATCTCCCCTTCCTTTCCTCCAGGCATCTTCAAGACACACTGGGCAGGATGCAGGAGGAAAACACGTACGTCACAGTCAGAACACATAAGCAGCAGCACAAGCGTGGGCAGCCGAAGGTGAGCGGAATTCCTGGCACAGCCTGGCCTCAAACAGGGCTGGCCCCATGGTCCTGTGCGTACGGGGGCAGCAGGGCACCGGCTGCGGGCCCAGGGCTTGGGTTGTGGGCAAACTGCCTTTGCAGTAGGATGGGACAGGGCTGGGACAGGGACAGGCTGTCTTTGCCCTCTAGGGCAGTGTAATTCTGTGCCTTATCCCACACTCTACAGGGCAACAACTTGACAGTACCAGCCCTGCACGATTCTGCAGGGCTGCCTCCACTCAACGGTCACCTCCAGGACAAGAAGCAGCACAAAACAAAGCAAGGATTAGACTGACAACCTTTAAACAAATAAAATTATTTCTGTTCTGTAGCAAAATTAGTGCCAAGCACCAAAGCCTTCCTGGACCACAAGCTGTAGAGCACCACACAGAGTACAGTGATCAGAGGAGCTGGGCACTCTCCTAAGGCTCAGCTGCTCCTGGAAGTCTTTAAGCCTCAAAGCAACGGGCACTGCCTTCTTAGAGGCCAAAGCGGGCTGGGGTGCGTCGTGGCGTCAGGGGTTCCCCCTGCTCCTTCCGCCCAGGGGTGTAGATTTTAGTAGATCTGCCAGGAGAGGACAGGGGTGATTAGTGGAATGTGCAACCTTTCCTTGCACCAGAACACCCACGGGGAAGTTGGGATTCTCCACGCAGCTCACTACTCCCACTCTTAAGGAGGCAACCCATGGCCAGGCAGGGCCAGCACCTACCTCACGCTGCCCAGTGGGTTACGGCGCTCCTGCTCCTCCCGACGGGCACGCAGCTGCTCCTCAGCCAAAGCCATCTCTTCCTCCATGGCAGACACTTCCTCCTTGGCACGGCGGCGGTTCTCCTGGAGCAAAGCAGAAGCAGGTCAGAGACAGGCAGAGGGCTGGCCAGGAGCAGACTCTCTGCAAGGCTACAGGCCTGTTGCCTCCATGTCAAAGCACACACACACTGCACTAAAACAGGCATGCAGCGGGCCTGCTGTCTGCCAGCTCATCCTGGACAGGAGACTCACCTGGCGTGACTTGCCAGCATGTTTGATACTGTAGAACATGGGGCCCAGCTCTGCCAGCCACTCTCCATCCACAGCAGTGACACACTGCATGTATTCCTGCAGGGAAAGAAGGAAAGGGTAGCGGGATGGCACTCTCAGGGCCTGGGCACCATTTCTAGAGCCACGGCAGCTCTCTCCCTCCCCGACTTTTCTCAGGCTGGGACTATACACCTTCCAGACAATTCCTCCTGGCCTCAGAAGCTGCTATGGGCTGGACTTGGTGAGACCGCAAAGAAGTTCAAACATGTCCCACATAGGCCAGGAAAAACACTGGGAAAGGTACAAACAGGGCTCTGCAGATGACACAGACATGCCTAGTTGGTACAGATGAGATAGGCTGAGAACCGCCCTTCTGACAGATCCTAGTATCACAGCAAAGCCCTCCCATCTCCCTCAGAGCGCTCCTCACCCTTCTTGGTAGCCCTCAGCTCAAGCTCACCTTGGTGGTCATGACCAACTCATGATACACAATGTAATCTGGTGTGTAGCCCATGCCGAACAGAGAGCTTGTGGGGTGCAGGTGGCAGGGCATGCCTGTGCGGATGTTCACATACTCCCCAATGCCCTGCAAAGACAAGTGTGGTTAGCCCACCACTTCATAGACAGGGCCTCTCAGCCCCCAGACGAGCACAGACATCTCACCTTCAGCTTTGCAGCTTGATGGAAATACGCTGCACAGATGCACTTCCTGACAACATCCCAGTCAGTACCACAGGATGCTAAGCTCATCCGCTGCTGCACCATAATGTCCTTGAGCTGGGCACGCACCTCCCGCACCTGCAAAGGTGTGTGGCAGTCAGACCCCTCTCCTGCGTAAGGCTCCCTCCCCCAGCCTCTCTGCCACAGCCTCACCTTCCGCATGGCCTTGGCATGGATGAAGTGCTGGTTGCACCACAGTGTGGAATAGCTGTTGTTCTTCCACTGCAGGTAAACATTCAGATAAGTCAAGTGATCACTCTCTGGAACAGCAAATTTCTCCCGCACTTGATCACTCTCCTCCTCTCGGCCCTGAAGGGTAAGCAAAGAACACAGGTTAGTCAAAGGTCAGAGTAAAGCCCCAAACTGCTGAAAGAGCAAACAGGTACCTTAGGCCGATAAAAGATGGCAGGCACAGACAACATGGAGACAATGAGCAAGATCTCAGAGCTGCAACCCATGTCGCAGGAGACAATGAGCATTTTGGAGAGTGCAGGATCCAGTGGGAACTCCACCATGAGACGTCCTGTTGAGGTCAGACCACCTGTAGGAACAGCATAGGGATCAGCAGCTGGGCAGGTCCTGGTCCCATGGATTGACAGCTTATCCCAGTAGCCAGTACCTGTATTATCCAGGGCCCCCAGGATCCACAGCTGGTACATGGAGTTCAGCATGTTGTCCTCAGGAGGCGGATCCATGAAGTGGAACTGCAGCAGGTCCTGCACACCCAGGGACTTGAGCAAAAGCACTACATTGGCAAGGTTGGTGCGCTGGATCTCGGGCACCGTAGTTGTCAGCAGCTCGTTCTTGTAGGCACTCTGGGTGTAGAGCCTGGGGAACAGATGCCAAGAGCATGCTCCTCCCGTTCAAGCCACTGCGTTCCTTACTGACTCACCAGCTGTTGCCCAACCCAGCCAGGCATGGCACGGGGCAGCAACTCTGCACTCAGCCAGGCCATCCAGCAGGACCACAGGGAGGAACCTCGACCCTGGCCAAAGTGTGGCCTCCCCAGCACATAAGGATGCCTGGGCTGCAGTACAGCGTACACCCCTCTCAAGCACAGTCCTTCCCTGGGTGCAGGCCAGTCTCAAAGCAAAGCCTTGAGAAAGCTGCCTTTGGCTTGTCTGTTATCCTGACAGAAAAAAGGGTGGAACAGCCACAAGTGAAGATGGGTAAGGGAAGAAACCGGAGTACATCCATGCCTCTGCAGAGGTGCTGGTTCCAAAAGAGAAGACCTCAAGGCCTGCCTACTGCCCTCATCCCCACAGAAGTTCAAAGTAATGAACAGCTCCAGTGAGGGGGAAAAGAAAAAAAAAATATAACCTGTTGCCAAGCTGCAGATATGACAGAACACCAGTGACATTCCTACCTGAAGCAGTGGCCTGGGCCTGTTCGTCCAGCTCGGCCTGCCCTCTGATTGGCATTGGCTTGACTGATGGGGTAGATCTGCAGCGCATCCATGCCTATACGGGGGTTGAAAACCTGCAGAGCACAAGAAGAACAGACTGAAGCAAAAGGAAGTCTGGGTCACTACCACAGAACTCCGTCAACCCAACCCTAGAGATGACAGACGTAACAGTACATGAAATCTTGGCTTACCTTCAACTTGCAGTAGCCAGAGTCAATCACAAACATGATGCCATCCACTGTCAGTGAGGTCTCTGCAATGTTAGTGGCAACAATGCACTTCCTGACCCCATCCGGAGCCTGCAAGCATACTGCACATCAGTCAAATCCCTGGGCAAGGGCGTCTGCAGCACTGAGGAAGAGTGCAGAGCAGCAACACAGAACCCAGGAGGACAGGAGTGACTCTTGGGAAGTGGAGCAGGGGCACATGCTTTCTCTCACCCTCACGTGCAATACAAAAGGCATGTCTGAACCTTTTACTCAGGCTCAGCAGTCCTCCCTGCACTAGTTTCCCCTGTCCCCACTCCTACCACAGAGCACACATCAGCACCTTCTGGAAGATCTTGGCCTGCAAGTCCGATGGTAGCTGAGAATAGATAGGCAGTACAGCAAGAGCAGGTGCCTTCTCTAGCTCCTCAAGGTGCTCCACAATTTGCTCTGAGGTCACCTAGACACAAAGAGGGGTGTAAACATAAGATTAAAATAACAAGGGGGTAGAACAGTGCCTGCCCTTGCAGCTCACCTCTATGTCCTCCTGGCCAGGCATGAAGACAAGGATGTCCCCAGGAGCACCAGACAAATGGACCTGCAGGGCTTGTTTCACTGCAGCCTCCACATAATCCTCTTGTGGGGTCTGAAAGGCACAGCCCAGGTTACAGACATCAATAATCTCACCTGCCCCATCCTGTGTGCAAGACTACTCCTTGTAGTAGTAGCATGGCTGCTCCTCCTGTCTTCTCTGTCCACCACAGAGTACAGTACACCCAAGTCACAATGCCCTCCCATCACAACAGAGCTTCCCTCTGCAACATTCACCATACCTTGCTGAAAAGAATATCAACAGGGAAAGTGCGCCCAGGAATGTGGAAAATAGGAACGTTCCCAAAGAAGGATGCAAACTTATCTGCATCCATAGTGGCTGAGGTGACAACAAGCTTCAGATCTGAGCGTCGGGCCACCACCTAGAAAGCAGATGAAAGGAACAATAAGGAAGGGACATTTGTGCGTGGCTGCAGAGACAAGGGCACAGGACAGAGCTTCTGCTGTATTCTAGAGGCAACGGCCACTTACGCCAGGGAACACAGATGTGATATCATCTGTGCAGTTAAATACCTGCCAACCTCAGTCCGGGAAGCCATAAGCAACAAAAATCTCTCTACCTAGAGTTTCTGACAGTTAGCCCGCAAGCCTCTGGCAGCACTTACAGGAGATTTAACCCCTTGGAACCAGAGACCAGGATGTTGGAGCAATAAGTGCAGAGATGTGGCAGCTCTGCTTCCCTCTCCCAGACCTGGTAGAGAAGGGCTGTCCCTGCCAATACTCTGCTCGAAGACCAGCTCATGTGCCCTATGCTGCTGTCCTCCAGTCCAGGCTCACACACACCTCCCGAAGCAGGCCAAAGAGCACGTCCGTATTGAGTGAGCGCTCATGTGCCTCATCCATGATGATAGCACTGTAGTTGTCCAGGTCAGCCTCTCGCAGTGACTCACGAAGAAGGATTCCATCTGTCATGTATTTGATCACCGTTTTTTCGGATGTGCAGTCCTCAAAGCGGATGGCATAGCCCACCTGGGAGGGCAGAGACACTAATAAGTCTTCCAACAGCCCCGTGCACCCACTGTCATCAGGCTGCACCCCTGCACCCACTGCCAGACTCACCTCCTCGCCCAGATGCACCCCCATCTCTTCACTGACCCGTTTGGCAACTGACATGGCCGCCACTCTGCGAGGCTGGGTGCAGCCAATCATGCCATAGTCAGTGTAGCCATCCTCATGGAGGTACTGTGTCAGCTGAGTCGTCTTCCCACTCCCCGTCTCCCCCACCACAATCACAATGCTGTTGTCTCTGAAGAAAGGGAAAAAGTATTTCTTCACACACCACAAAGAAGGGCTTTTGCATTCACAGCCCTGACTGGCCACCCAAGTGTCATCTTACTCAAGTGGGAGAGCTGCCACCAACCACACAAAGCAATGGGCTTTGTGTCTGGAGGGTACAGCTTCCAAATGCACCATGTATCTAGAATTTCCCACTTGGGTTCCTGAGATGTAGGCCAATGCCCCGGGGATGCTCTATGACCAGCTCCCTAGCAGCCATACCTGAGGATGGAGAGAAGCTCCTGCTGCACAGCAAAGATGGGCAGATATTGTCTCTGCTCCAGGATTGATTTCTTCTTGGCGAACTCGCTGCTGGCTTCACTTTTTTCTTTCATGTGTTCGGCAAACTTCTGCTCAGTCCTAAGAAAACACCAGAAGTCCTGGAACTGCCTCTCCATACACTTTGTTATGCCTCCAGCACCCGTCACTGGCTAAGCAGGAGTAATTCAAAGCAAGCTCCTACTTGTAATCCACTTTGCCATCTTCTGTCACCATCTCATCCTTCTCCTCTTCTTTCTTGATCCCCATAATGTCTCCCAGTTTTGTGCCTGCCAGCTCCCAGTGCTTGTGCTGAGCCTGGAAGGACGGAGAGCAGCATAACTTTGCTACAGCAAGCACTGACAAATCATTCTTCTCCAATCCTACCCACAAGACTAGGAGAGAATATTAGCCCCACGAATCCCCAATGCTACAATGCAGAACATACGCCCCATTCCTACATCAAGCCCCCCTCTTCCAAGCGAACTCGAACAGACCTTTTAGACACTGGTCTGGATACAGAGACATGATGCACATGCACAGATTCAGGCACAGGATGACCAACTGCCTCCTAAGAAAATGGTTCCAGCTGCTGACTCTTCCATTAAATTTTAACTTAAACCTACACAAATCTGAACAAGAGATAATCTTCCTGCTCTTGATGAGCGCTCACAGGCCTCTCTCCCAGCTCGCTGTTTGCTCTCTCAGTTTAGCTTCCACCTCCGTCTCACTCATAGCATATGCAGCTCAAATCCAGCTCAGTTTCAATTTACAAGGAACACAGCTGTGCTTTCCTCACAGCTACAACACAAGCTTTGCAGAAAGTCCCTAGAAAACACCCCCAAAAGCTAATATGCTACCTTGCTGCATACTCCTCCTCACAACTTTTCTGCTGAGACATGACAAGATATATCTTGCTGCCATACTGACTGTTCCTAAGCTACCTTGCATTCTTCCACCTTCCCTCTTCTCCCATGATCCAAATGTCCTTTGGATCAGACTCCACTACACAAGTGCACAGTGATTCACGTCCCACACAGTGCCTGAGGGAATCATACCACAGCAGCTGCTTATGAGACAATGCAATGAGCTGGGCTGCCACGATATCCCAGATCATAAAAATACGAACTCCTTATCGCCATTGCTGCCAAAGCCTGTATTCTGCAAACTCCAAACAAAGCCTGTGAGGCACTACAGAACATGTACAGTGGGGTAGTAAGCCAAAAAGTCACAGCATACCCGCTTACGCTCCTTTTGCTCCCTGTGCTTCCGCACCAATTGGCTGCCTTTCCGGGCTATGATGGCCAAATCTGAGGTGGCATCCTTGACAGGGATGACTGGCTCTGGCTAGAGGAAAGAGGTATTGCTTCAGTACAGAGAGCTCACTCTTGTGGGGCTCCCTGCCACCAGCACCTTCAGCCACAGTCTCTACCTGCTTGGTGAAGACAATCCGTCCATCTAGGAAAGGGGGCACTAGGTTGTGCACCAGCAGATGCACTTTAGCAGAGTTATCCTCCTCAAAATCTTCATCCACTTCAATTCGATGAACCACACCACTGGTCAGCATGCGGTTCGTCTCCCAGCGCTCATTATCCTGCAGGAAACAACTTATCAGAAAACATAGAGAAGCCCCCCAGGAAGCCTGAGAGATCACACCAGAACACTGAGCTCAAGTTTAGGCCCTGCACTGACAATAGGATGAAACTGATAGCTCCAGCGTAGGGAGCTTGAAAGTAAGCACTAGGGAAGAAACAGTAACTGGAAGCAGCAGGGTATGACAAATACATTTGTTTCACATGGCCAACAGGATTGTCTCCAAGGAAATGTAGGACAGACATTGTCCACAAGGCCCCTACCATACTCGGAATAAGCCAGGAAGCCTGGACGTAATCCTGCTCATGTGCTGAGGGAAGCAGCCCCCAGCATCCACTGTGCCAACAGCAGACAATCCTAGTAACCTAATTCACACCCCAGAATAGCAGGACCATAGCCCTCTGCACTTCTGCTGCCCTGGACACTGCGATCCACCGCAGTCACTCCGATTGCGAATTCTGCTCCACACAGGAGATGCAGGGCTGCACTTTCTCGGGGAGCTTAACAATAGTTTCCCTGTGAGCCCTCATTCAGTCTGGGCCAGGACACAGACTGTCATCCTCCATCCGAGAGCAAGGGCCCAGCCTTTGCTGCCAGCAAGCGCATCTCTCAAGGGGCAGTGAAACAAGCAGTGCCCACGTGTTCAGAGCAGCTGACCCCGCATCTCTCTCCTACCTCATTGATCTGCCGCCGCTGTGCTGAGATGCGCTTCTGCTTCTGCTTGTGCAAGTGCTGCTCGCGCTTTTTCACGTACTCCTCAGAGGAGTAGGCCAAGGGGTTGTGAAACTCGTCGTAGCCCTCATCCATCATGTACCAGTCCCTGTCGGCTTGCTGGGAGGGGAGAGGTGCAGCCCTGAGCTCTGCCGGCCCCGCTCCCAGGGCCGGACCCTCCCGCCGCTCCCGGTTTGGCCGCCGGGGGGAGCCCGCCCCCCGCCCCCCCTCGCCCTGCTGGCCAGCGGCGGCCCCGCGGCCCAGCCCAGTAGCCCCGAACCCGCTGCCCGGCCCGCTCCTCGCCCGCCTTCGGGCTCTCACCCGCTGGTCGTCCTCCCACTGCTGCCGCTCCTCCTCCGTCTCAAAGGCAATGCCCTCCTCCCCGTCTGCATGCCGCCCTGGAGAGGGTGAGCCGGTCAGTCCGGCTGCT
Source organism: Rissa tridactyla (assembly GCF_028500815.1). Taxonomy (NCBI): domain Eukaryota; kingdom Metazoa; phylum Chordata; class Aves; order Charadriiformes; family Laridae; genus Rissa; species Rissa tridactyla. Next base: position 94,516,132 of record NC_071469.1, read on the forward strand.
CCAGAGGAAATCCTAGAGCCCTTCCAGGGCAAGGGGACTCCCCTGCTGCCCACCCTAGGCAGCCCAGCCCAGGCTCCTCACCTCTCCCTCTAGACAGCCGAGGCGTGGACCCCAGGTGTTTCCGGTCGTCAGCCCACTCGTTGTATTTATATGATGGGGTGGGCAGTGGCGTCTTATCCGAGTACCTGCTCCTCACAGACCTGAAAAAACAGCATGAGGGAGGAACTGGTGCCCACAGCCAGGCGCTACTCTTACACACACCCTCCCCTTTCTGCAGCTCAACATAGGCGCAGCCCCAGGCACTGATACCTGTCCCGGTCTCTCCGGTCTGTGTCCCGCAGCGATGATGCCCGGTGGCTGCGCTCTGAGTCTCGATAGGAAGGCGTGGGTGAGGGAGATTCCCACTGTGAGCGGCGGGTACTGCTGCAGCCACTATCATCTTCCTCCCAGCTAGAGCGAGACGGCGTGGCTGCATCTAGCAGAGGAGATGGGGTTTGACACCTGATGTTCAAACAGTGACCCCAGGCACCTGGAGCCACCTTACACCTTCTAGAAAGGAGCATGAAGAGAGGGTACCCATTTGCCCTCCCTCTAAGAGAAGGGGCCAACCCAGCAATTCCAAGAAAAATTGTCAAAGGACCACCTTTCTAACACATAGACCCAGAGTAGACCCCACTGCACAGAGATCAGCCAGATTTTCACACACACAGAGCTGGCAGATTGCTCCCAGACCCAGGTCAAGCTAGGAGTTTTATGCTTGCCCTAACCACAAATATTAAAAGATACAGGCTTTACTACCCACACTTATCCTGACAAAACCAGCAGGAAACAAACAAAAAAAAAGTACAAGCCCCTTCCTGTTAGGTCTCACATGAGAACTCTTACTGGGTCCCACTCCTACCTTTGGGCCGATGTCTGGGACTCTCTGGTTCACTCCTCCTGCTGCTCCGCTCCGATGAGCCATCTCTTTCTGACCTGCTGCTATGACGACTTCTGTCCCGCTCCTCTGCAAAAAAAATGTAAGATCAGGCGCCCAGTGCACAAACGGGCTTCCCAAGTCTGCTTCAGAAAACAGCACAAACATTAGCTAAGGACTACAAACAGCCTGAGGGAAAAGCCCAAACCCTAAGCAGGAAGAGCCACAAAGATCTTTGAGCAGTTACCGCGGTCCCGTTTACGATCATGGTCCCGATCCCTGCGTTCCTTCTTTCGTTCCTTTTCCTCCTTGGAGGACGCAAAGACACCATGTTCCCGACGCTCCCTTTCCCGCTGTCGGCTGCGTTCCCAAAACTCCTCGCTGACACCCCCTGTGTAGGAAGGCGTTTCCACACGGACAGAACGGTAATGCCTGGAAAAGTAGAGCAGAAAAGCTCAAAAGTGATGAGAAATAGCTGGCCTTCGACTTGTCTCATACAATTGCAGTTTTAACCTCTGCTATAGCAGAAGCTTATAGTTAAAAGTGCTCTCTCCATCCTTTGCTAACAGCCCACCACGTCCGCTCTCAGAGTCATGCACTTCTCAGCAGGCCACTGCCTCCAGGCATAAGGAAGCAGGCAGGCAGTCTCACAACTAGGATGGCTGGTGTTTGCAGGCCTAACACCATCTAAAAGCACTCCTGCCCATAACGCCTCAGGGAAGGCACCAGTGAAAGAGCTTTTCCCGGACCTTCTCAGATCTACAGAGATGCCCCATCGTCCACCCCCAAGGAGATCTCCAGGCCTCCTCACCACACAGGAGGTTATGGCCCTGCCTCTTGCAGAGCGCAGCCCCTGCAGAAGCTGACAGTGCTCGTACCCTGCACTCATGCTCGTTCCTCCTGGTGTGGACACAATGGCTGTGAAGCACCCAGTGCCATCACCAGCACGGGGAAGCCCCACGCTGACCCTACCTGTCCTTGCGAGCATTCCGGCTGCTCCAATCGGTCTCCTCATTATCATCCTCCTCCTCGGGGCTGCCCGCCTCGTCACGGCCCTCTTCCCAGTCCTTGTAGGAGGAGACCCGGGACCGCTTTCCACCGGCCGCCTCCTCCTCGCGTTCTCGTTCCCGCCGCTTCTGGGCCGCCAGCACGTCCAGGCCCAGCAAGGACGCCCGTGGCGCCGGCGCCTTGAAGACGTGCTGCTCGGCGGCGGCGCTGCGGTTCCGCAGGACCAGCCCGCCGGCCTCGGCGTCCGGGCTCGTCCCCGCCAGCCGGTGCAGCGACTCCTCGCTCGCCTCGGCCATGGCCATCACCGCCGACCGCTACCACGCCTGGCTGGGCCGGGCGGCCGGGCCGCGGCGGGCACCCATGAGGCCTGCGAGGCACAGGTCAGCGGGAGGGTCGGTACCGGAGGGCTGCCCCGGTCTGCCGCTCCTCGCCCCGCTCCCACAACCCCCACACCTGCTCGCAGTTGCCTCAGCGACCGTAAACTAGCTCCCCGAGCGCCGCCATGGCCGCCCCACAGTGCTCCGCCAGACGAGCCGCTCTAGCCCACTTGCACCATAGACGTGGCGGCCAGAGCCTATAGGGGTAGCAACCACCATAGAGTCCAACCACCTCTAGACAAGACACGCTACGCGTCCCTCGGAGGACTTCCGGCGTGCAGATACCGTAGGTGGTCACGTGGCCACGGGACGACTTCCGGGTGGGGAGGGCGCGGCCGGAACACCCAGGGAGACCCCCAGAGACAGCGGGGTGCGAACCCCGCGGACACCCCGACACCCGGGCGGAGGGAAAGGAGAACAGACACCCCCCACACGCGGGGGGCATGGGGACAATCCCAAGGACACCCCCCCCTACACGGGGAGGGGAGAACCCCACAGGTACCCACACACACACGGGAGGGATCGGGGAGACCCCCACAGACACCCGGCCCAGCCTTACGGGAACTCGCAGCGGCGATCGCTGGCCCGTGCCCAGCTGGATGTGGCAGGCCAGCAGCAAGGGCGCCAGGCAGAGCACATCAGCCTGCTCCAACGAGCAGAGTCTGCTTCCAGCAGGAGCACAACCGAGGGGCAGCACGGCGCGGAGGGGACAGGCACCGACACTCTTACCTACCCCAGGGTGACAGTGTCGCAGGGAGGCCACCCCAAAATCGTCTGGAACATGGGGGGCCAGCCCCAGCCCTGAGCCATCGAAGCCTGGCCTGGTGGGGGTCTCTCTAGAGCCCCTCCTGCCCCTCGGACTCTCCAGTCCTTCAGGCTCAGGACGGACATCTGTGTGTGGCCCCAGACACCCCAGAAGGAGCCTTTCCATCCTGTGCAAGCTTCTTCTCATCTCATGGGGCACCTGTTCCCCTAAACAATGCAGGGCTTGACACCTCTGGACCAGCACCAGTCATACGCATACAGGGGGCGATGGGGGGAAGAACCCCACAGAGCCCCAGGCAGCCCCTGCAGACAAGGCCCCTCCGCCACCCCCCCAGGGGAAGCCCTGCAAGGACCCCACAGGCACCCCCTCCAAGGGGCAGGTGCACACACAACGCTAACCCCCACGCACAGACACACGCAGGCACGCCCCCGTAGCGCCATGCACAGACAGAGCCTGCAGCTGGGTGTGGAGCAGTTTTATTCCCCCACAGCCCTGCCTCAGCCGGCCGCCACCGTCTCCTTGACCCAGTCCAGGACACGCTGCACATCCACGTATACACCATATTTGGAGGCCGTGCAGGTCTTGTCATAGCTGAGGATGCCGGCCACGTACCAGGTGTCATCATCGGGGTCCTGCACGGCAAAGGCGCCGCCGGCATCCCCGTAGCATGTATCCTCCCGCAGCTCACTCATGCCCACACAGAAGGTGTCATTGCTGAGGATGGGGTGGACCCCGTAGGACTTATTCCGTGCCTCGTAGTACTGCCTGCACTTCTCGCCCTCTGCCACAGGCAGCATCACATACTTCAGCATGTTGGGAAAGGCAAAGGTGGCACCTCGGCCCCAGCCTGAGACGTAACCCACCCGCCCTGGACGCACGTAGTTCTTCTGGGGTAGGCAGATGGGCATCACCTCCTCTCCAAGGAGCACCTTCTGCTTGAGCTTCAGCAGGGCCAGATCCACAGCCTCTGGGTAGCCGGGGTGCAGCACCACACGCTCGATGTCCAAGGAAAGCTGCTTCTGGCTGCCCAGGAAGAGCTGCAGCGTAGGGGCGATCTCCTCTGGCTTGGTGTCCTCACTGTGGTTCAGGTAGACATTCTTGCCCGTGGTCAGCAGCCACTGGTCACCAATGAGTGTGGCCCCCACGGTGAGGTTGTGGCGGGTCACTAGCCGGCCCTGCCAAGGGAAGCTGCCCTTCCTAGCCAGCAGGCCCCCGATGATGCGCTGCATCTGCCTGGGGGGGTTCTTCGGCTTCCCACACACTGCATAGGGCAGAGCAGGGCTCTGATGAGCTGTCTGAGGCCGGCAGGCGCCAGCTGCCTCCTGGCCCATAGCAGCCCCAGGGAGCAGCACTGAGGATCGGGGTTGCGAGGAGCCCGTTCAGCTGCCCAGGCAGACCCCTCACAGCCTCCCACCCACTCTGCCCCTTGCAGCCCCAGCCCCTGCTGCTCTGCGCTCACCTGGCTCACAGACAGGCACCTCCTTGCCAGCTTCAGGGCTCACCCACGCGTGATCCTCATCACACTTGTATGTGCCTTTGGAGGGAAACCAGAGTTAGCACCCCTGCCCCGCAAGGCGGGGGATGGACCCCACAGCCAGGGAGGTGCAGAGGTACCTGCAACTCCCCAGGGCTTGGGGGAGTGGGGGTAGCTACTCGTCCCCCCCAGGAAGGTGGGAAGGTGGAGGGGAGCTGCATCATGCAGCTTCGGTGCAGCCCCATGCATCCCCTGGAGCTGGGGACAAGCCCCGTCCCTGGGTGCTGTGCCCGTGCCGCATGCCTCACCATCACCGGAGCCACGCAGCTGGTAGTACGGGTTGCAGCGGTACTTGATCAGGTGCTCCACATAGCCATGTTCAATCTCCGCAGGCTTTGCACAGCTCCACTCTGCAGACAGAGGATGCTCAGCTTCCCAGAGGACCCAGCCCAGAACATCGCGCCCGGCTCTGGCAGGTCCCTCCCCAGTCCTGTCCTCCCTGCCCCATGCCTGCTCCCTGCCAAGCTGTCCCTGGCTTCATCTGAGCCCCAGTGCTCCCACCCTTGCCCTGGAAGGTACCGGAGGCAGTTGCAGTCTCCAGCACAGTCCAGGCCAGGCCAGCAATCAGCAGCACTGCAGGTCTGCAGGGAAGAGAGGGCACACTCAGTAGAGAAACAGCCTGGAGAAGTCACCTGGGCCATACCTGGACCCTACTGCTGTGGAGGATGTCTGCAGTGTTGGGACCCAGAACGTTTCAGTCCCAACGCAGCTCCTGCCACAGCCCACCGCAGGGCCAGGTCCTCAGCCAGGCAAGGCAGACAGACACAGCACCGAGTATGTGCAGGGACGTGCCAACAATGCTCACCCCATGCTTGTAGCTCCCTCTCCTCACAGCAGCCTCCTCTGCAAGCCGATGCCGTTCAGGGCTCCCTCCTGATCCCTTTTATTGCCACCTCCCTCGCCCTGGTGCAGACCTGTGTGCTCCCAGACCTCCTGACCTGCTGTATGCAGCCAGCACCTTTCCCAGCAGGAGGAGCACAAAAAGCCCCACCTGGCTCACAGCCGGCCTGGCAGAGGCTCCCGGGAAGCCTGCCCAAGCCCCCATGGGAAGCCAGTGCGCCAAGAGTTTCTGGGATTTTGCAGCTACAAATATGCAGGGAGGGATCTGGCTGCAGACGCTGGTGCCCTGGCGCTGTGACACCAGCTGAGGTTCACAGAAAGCAGAGACAGCCACTGCTCCCTGCAAAACTGCCCTGTGCCACCACTTAGAGCAGTCCCTGTGGGGGCACGCGGCAGCCCCACGGGGTGCAGGCAGCCGCCCCGGTGCTGGCAGGTGAAGCTGGGGCACAGGAGCCATCCCATCCTGTGCCTGGCTGTGCCCACCACCGGGGCACACCCTGACAGACACAAAGGTGGGGTGCAGCAGGGCTCGGGGCTACCAGAGCCCTGGGCAGTGCCAGCCCGGCTGGCCTAGGGGTGCAGCATGTCCCATGCCAGCTCACTGCAGGCTCTGAGGGACTGCGGCCAAGCTGACCTCTTCCCACAAGCACCCACCCCTTCCTGCCCAGCAGGCTCCAGCCCTGCTTCCCGGCAGCCCCCGTCCCCTCGGGTGCAGGTTGTTTGTCAGCAGAGGCCAGGGCCCAGCCCAGCCTTACGGGAACTCGCAGCGGCGATCGCTGGCCCGTGCCCAGCTGGATGTGGCAGGCCAGCAGCAAGGGCGCCAGGCAGAGCACATCAGCCTGCTCCAACGAGCAGAGTCTGCTTCCAGCAGGAGCACAACCGAGGGGCAGCATGGCGCGGAGGGGACAGGCACCGACACTCTTACCTACCCCAGGGTGACAGTGTCGCAGGGAGGCCACCCCAAAATCGTCTGGAACATGGGGGGCCAGCCCCAGCCCTGAGCCATCGAAGCCTGGCCTGGTGGGGGTCTCTCTAGAGCCCCTCCTGCCCCTCGGACTCTCCAGTCCTTCAGGCTCAGGACGGACATCTGTGTGTGGCCCCAGACACCCCAGAAGGAGCCTTTCCATCCTGTGCAAGCTTCTTCTCATCTCATGGGGCACCTGTTCCCCTAAACAATGCAGGGCTTGACACCTCTGGACCAGCACCAGTCATACTTATCCAGCCACCCTTGGAGCACAGAAGGCTAGAATCCAGCACAGGATGCATCAGGGCTTGACAGCTCCGATCCATGAACCATGCCAGCACTTAGAAAGGTGCTGTGGCATTTGATGATAGCAGGCTTAGATAGCTCTGTCCCACTGCAGCAGGCTTGTCCCTCCACAGGAGACTGCCATGCCCTGGCAGGGGGAGAAAAAACTACCTCAAGGTTAGCTCAGGCAAAGGGACTGCCAGCAGGAAGGTGCGGGAAGCTGCCCCAGCCTGCCCACGGGGCACGGACCGCACACCACACACCGGGCTATGCCAGCGCAGGGCCATGCTCGAGGCCAACATCACCGGCAACTGCCGTGGCAGCACAAGGCACTGAATGTCTCCAAGCCACAGTCTTGGATCAGCTGCAGAGCACAGACAAGAGTGCTGTGGGACAAGGTGAAACTCAAGCTCACAATCCCACAGGCATGACAGTCACCTTCGGACTGGGAGCAAGTGCCTCCCGGGCGCTCTCCAGAGAAAGCACATCAAAACCTCGGCCAACGGACCAGGTCACATCCCTGTTAGAGCAGCAGTAAGTGCCACCTGTCCGAAGCAGAGAAGCTAGGAAACAAAGGGTCTGGTGCAGAAGGTGACAGCCCTGATGTGAGCCGAGGGCCATTGCGAGTGGGGTCAGCAGTGCTGCTCCTGTAAACAGGCTTGGTGAAGTGCTCTGACGCAATCCTGCTCTGCAGGGTGGATTGCGAGAGACTGAAGAGGGAACACCATGTCCAGATCAAGATGTTTTGCTCAAGAAAGGCCCAAGATGACCACAGGGAGTCCGAGGAAAGCAGCAGCCAATGCCAGAGGCCCCAAATACAAAACCGAGAGCTTCCAAAAGCATGAACAAACAGTGCCTTTCCATAACGAGTGACAGGGCATAACCACAGCTGTCTCCAAACATCTGCATACCGGCAGCAAAGGGAAGAAACGGTGCCCAGCGCCTCCCAAGGGCCCAGGCTCAGGCAGAGGTCTCCTCAAGGGGAGCCCTGCTGAACTTTGTGTGGATCCATCCCAGAGCCCAGCTTACCCTGCAGCTTCTATCACTGGGAAAAGATGCACTGATCGGGAACAATGTAAAGACAGCTGATCCTGCTTGGCTGAGGAGAGCCAGGCTGCATCCTTCCAACCCAAGGGATGTCCCCAGAGCAGCACACAGGACCAGGTGAGCCAAACATTTATTGATATTCGGGCAGGACCCGGGGCTGGCGGGTTTGTTACAGGACCACGTGCGGAGAGGGGAGGAGGGCAAGGAGGGCAGACACTCCTGCGGAGGCTGCGGTGCAGGAGGAACAAGCGCCAGCCAGAGCAGGCACCTCGGGCTGCGGGGTCCCTGGCAGAAGGGACAGCTTGGCCCATGGCTCTGGGCAGGGAGGTGTGTGACCACGGGGAAGCACTGAAGCAGGAACCAGGGCACAGGACTGCCTCCAACCCACAGGGCTGTCCCCCTCAGCGGCCTTCCTCACCACCCAGCAGAGCCTTGCCCAGCACTGGTTTCTGCTGGGGACCCCAGCCACAGAAAAGCCAAAATACGGCCCTGGACAGAGGCACCAGTGTGGAGGCCCCCCTCCCCTGCTCCCCACCAGTGCAGCCCCAGCTTCGCCCATCACTGACCCTTCTCAGGGGCTGGCACCAGGACCTCAGCTCAGTCCCAGCCTGACCAGCACTGGAAGTGTCCTGTCCCTGCTTGGCCACTGCTCCTCCTGGCTAGATCTTGGTTCCGCACCGGTGATCTGCTCCAACCGCCTCCATGACGTTCTTGAAGCCCTGCTCCCTAACCAGGGATAGGGATGTGTGTGACGGCTGGGCCAGCCTGGCACTGCGGCTCGGCCCCGTGGTACCACTGCTCGTGCTCCAGCACGCGGCTGCCGAGAGCCACCCTGGGCCCAGGGACTCCCTGGGGAGGTGCCTGGCTCCCCACTCACCTCAGCAGCTCCTCCAGTTCCCGCTTCACCACCCCCACCACCGGCGGCCCGTGGTACACAAGCGCTGTGTACATCTGCACGAGCGAGGCTCCAGCACGGATCTTCTCCAGGGCATCACGCCCGCTGCTCACCCCACCCACGCCGATGATGGGCACCCGGCCTGTGGGCAGGCGCGGGGTCAGGAGAGCACGGGCAATGCCAGCAGGCGCCCCCAAGCCCTACTCTGCCCCTACCTCGGGTGAGGGAGTACATCTCCCTGATGGTCTGTGTGGAGAGCTCCCGCAGGGGCTTCCCACTGAGGCCCCCGGGCTCTGTGCGCTGCCTGCTCCGGAGGCTGCTGGGGCGGCTCACTGTGGTGTTGCTGACAATCAGCCCGTCCACACCTAGCTGAGGCGGGCAGCAGCATGAGGACACAGCCGCCATGAGCAGTCCCCCACACTCAACCCCAGGCTGCCAGGCCAGGACGCCCCTGGCAAGCACCTCAGCAATATGCATGGGGACAAAGCAGCTGCCCCTCACTGCCTGGACTGTCCCCAAGGTCCAGGTGATGCACAGAGGCCCTCACAGACTGAGAGCTACCTAGGACACCGTCCCTATGGCAGCTAGAGGGCTGCAGGTCCTCCTGTCCCTTCAGAGAGGTGACTTGTCGGGAGCAGTGGGGTCCTGCCCCCGTGCTGTGCAGAGGGCAGAAGGCACACCAGCCCGGCTCCTCACCAGCCTCCCCGTCCCATCTCCTCACCTCGCAGATGACACTAGCGATGTCCTGCTTGTCCTGCGTGGTGAGGTCAGGGGCAATCTTCACCAGCACAGCTGGCTTGCGCTCGCAGGGCAGCGCATCCCTCTCCGCCAGTACCTGCATGGGGACATGTCGGGGCACAGAGCAGTGTGTCATGGGGAACACCTCCTGCCCCAGACAGGGAGATGAGCGCACCCACCGCCACAGGCAGCAGAGGGACAGGCCCTGCTCTCCCTACATGTCCCCAGCCGATGGGACAAGCACCCTACGGCACAGGGCCAGGGACACAGGACCTGCACAGGACCACAGTGACTCCCAGTGCTGTGGGGTGGGTGGCTCGCTGCCCCTTTGCCGGAGCGGAGCAGAGGGCAGTTCCTCACTGCTCACATGCCCTTTGCTGGAGCACGGCACCCTGTGAACACCGCACCAGCAGCTGATCAAGGGACATCTCGGTGGCTCTGCCCGCCATGCTCCTCCCTGCGCTGGGGCAAACCCACTGGCTGGAACAGTCAGGGGATGGGAGGCACCCAGTGCTGCAGGTGTGGTCTGGGCTGGCTGTGAGGGTCACCCACCTTGGTCAGCAGGTCCCGCAGCTCAGCCTTGCCCTGCAGGTCCCGCAGCCCTGGAGTGTTTGGGCTGGACACATTCACAACTAGGTAGTCAGCCAAAGGGCCCAGCGTCCGGACCCCAGCCATGTAGTCAGCTGCAGCGTTGGTAGAGCTCTTGTTCTTGCCCAGGTTGACTCCAAGGGGCATCCCCGCTGGAACACAGACATGGCTGAACCAGTGCGGCAGGACCAACCGCCACCTAAGGGGCCAGAGCGCCTGACAAGGGAGGCCCCAGGACCAGCTAAAATCAAGACAGGGATATGCAGCCCACATGTTTCACGAGGGTGGGCCTGGGACTGTCCTGCAGCCACAGGAGCATCATCACAGCTGCCCCGGTCAGCACCTTCCAGCACCACAGCCTCCAGCCTGACCACCCAGCAGAGGCTGCCCTTGGAAACTGCACAGATGGGGCCCTATTGGCTTTGGCCAGTCTCAGCAGAAATGTCTTGCCCAGAGAAGCAAGCGCAGCCTCTATCACAGAGAAAACAGCAGGAGAAAGGTGCCTGGTCACAGTCCCAAGGGGGAGAGGCTACAGCCCCAATAGGGTTCCTGCTGTCTGAGCGCACCCCGCTCTGGCCAGGGCCTTCCTGTGCCTGGACACTGGTGTTACGCACATTTCCCAGCCTACAGCTACCTGGGAGACCCCCAAACCCACCCTGAGGACACCAAGAGCAAAGGTTTATAAGCTTGTCTCACCACCAGTGAGCCTGAGCTGTGTGTCCTGGCGGGCCCGCAGCCTGCGCTCCACTGCAGCGTGGCCGTGGCTGTTGAATCCGTACCTGCACCAGAAGAGACGAGGTTCAGGGCTGGGCTGGTGTCCACAAGCCCTGAGCAGGACACAGGAGAAAAGTGAGGGAGATACATGGTCTCTGCAGCTCTGCTCAGCACATCCAACCCAAGAGCAACCACAGCACAGACCACAAGGCCGGGACCACCCCAGCCCGTGGGACACGGCGGAGCAGCCACCCTCAGATCCCACCTGTTAATGACCGCCTCGTCCTGCACCAGCCGGAAGACCCTGGGTCTGGGGTTCCCCTCCTGGGGCTCAGGTGTGACAGTCCCTACTTCCACAAAGCCAAACCCCATCTTGTACAGCCCGTCCACAGCCTCGCCCTGCTTGTCGAAGCCAGCTGCCAGGCCCAGCGGGTTGCGGAACCGCTGGCCGAAGACTTGCACCTCCTGCGGGGCAGGGACCGGGTCACACTCTGGCAGCCAGGAGCCAGGAGGGCTAGAGCCCACTGACACCAGGAGCCACAGCCAGGGCCTCGCTCCAGCCCCCGCAGGAGCCACCCCGGCCCCCTCCCCTCCATCCCCTCTGCCCCACAGGGTGTCCTCCTCGGCTGCCTGCCCCGGGGGACCCACACCAGGGCCATCTCCTGCACCCTGGGCCACCCCAGCAGCCCTGTGGGGCACCTCCACCGGCGGGCAGAGCTCATTGCCCCCCACGGACCTCGACGGGTCTGGAGTCACTCTGGGACACGTCTGCCTGCCCACCCCCCCGGGCCCTGCGATCCTCCCGCCACCCGCCGCCGCCCCGGCTGCTCCCCCCGGCCATCACCCCCCGCCCTGGCCACCCCACCCCGGTGTCCCCCGCCGCAGAGCCGTACCAGCGCGGGGCCGTCGGGACGGGCAGATGGCAGCAGCCCGAGGGCGGCGGCGCGCAGGGCCAGGCCGTGGGCGGCCTCGGGGGGGAGGACGCGGAGCGCGGGCATCACCGCCGCCGTGTAGAGCCGCTCGTCGCCCGCCGCCAGCGCCGAGCCCAGCAGCAGCCCGCAGCCGCCCAGCGCCGCCGCCAGCGCTCGCAGCCGCCCCTGAACGAGGGGTCAGCACCGTGCCCGCACCTCACCCCGGCACCGATCCCACATCCCTTACCGGTACCGGCACCCCATCCGCACCCCATCCCGGCACCCCGCCCCAGCACCGCCACCCCGCCCCGCCGGCACCCCATCCCGGCACCCGCCCCCTGCCCCGCCCTCATCCCATCCCTCCCCCCGCCGCTGCACTGCCCGCTCCAGCCCCAGCCGCCCCCGGCCAAGCGCGACCCCCCGATCACGCCCCGTCCGGTAGGTCCCCGCTCCTCCCGCCGCCCCCCGGGCGCTCACGCGCAGCGGCACCGCCATCTGCTCAGCCCGCCACGTGGAGGGGCACTTCCGGGAGCCCCGCCCGATGATTGGCGGAGGCCGGGCCCTCCCAGCCAATGGAGGCGCAGCGGGACTCGGGGCGGGCGGCCGGATCCCGGGACGAACGGCGGGGGGGGTGGAGCCTGGCGCGAGACGGCGCTGACCCCGCCCAGGGGCGGGCGAGGGGCGGGGCCAGAGCGGGACCCCGGCGCCGGCGCGGGACGGGGCGAGCGAGCGCCCGGCCGCGGGGAGGCAGCGCCCGCGGAGCGGCCTTGTCCCCACGCAGGGCACTGCCACGGCCGCGCACCGGGAGCAGAAGGTCCTGCCGCTGTGCAACCCCCCGAATAACAGCATCTCCCCCCCCGGCCCACTCGGACACCGCTGCTCAGGAGCCCACGCTTTATTAGGAACCAACCCATAAGATACAAATCGACAAAAACTTCAAAGAAAAGTGTGTGAAAGTGTTATGTACACATACATTACACAGAAGAGGGCAGGCGCGGCTCAGCAGCCCCTCTGGTGTCAGGGAGCAGCTGTGCCACCCCAGCTGCAGAGCCCAGGGATCTCCCCTCCCCTCGTTCAGGGGTGAGGAGTTACTGCCACCTGCACCCTCGGGGTCCCCTCCAGGTCCCCCCAACCTCAGCTCCCCCACAAGAAAGGAGCTGGCACAGCCACAGACGCCGTGTCGCTCTGCATGCCCTGCCAGCGGGTTGGGGCAGAACGTGCCGCCAAAGGGGAAGGCATTCAGTGCTGCCTCCTGTGAGCAGGGAGCCGACCCCTGCCAGGAACGCAGCGAAGGCCACGGAGTCCAGCGGGAACAGAAGAGGACATCAGGCAAACCGCAACCAGATAGAGCTGGAGCCAGGGAGATGGCAGAAGCGCAACGCCACATCTCCTCATGACCGTATTCCCTGCTTCCACCCCAATTAGTTAGAAGTCTTACTGAAAGGACTTAATCACTGTTACCATACAGGCTATTGAGCAGAGAGGGGCAGCTTGTGGATGACGCTTGAGACCACCAGGGGAGAGGAGAAAACCCTGTCCCGTTTCGGCCTTCACTTCCCTTCTCTGCCAGGAACGACTCCCAGAACATTACGCACAGCTTTCCTGTACAGCTTCCCAGACTGACAGGGGCTGTTCCCAACTCCAGTCTCACAAGATTCCCCACAGTTCACCTCCTGGAGCAAAGATCAGGAAAGTGGCGACATTTGGTTAAGTACAGCAGGAAGAGAGCGCAAAAAGAAGAGCGCATTCATTTGAGGTTAATACAGGAAACCAATTTCAAGGGGAGTGTTTCAGAGAGAAGCAGCCGTCACAGCTCCTGCCCCTCACACGGGAGTGACAGCCCAGTCAGTTTTATGTTTTCTTCTTTAGCTCCTCAAATCTCCGAGAAAGATCATCAAAGTCAATGTCTTCAGAGGCAGAAGAGTTGGCGCCAGCAGATGCTGTTGGCAGCGTATCTGGCACGGATGGTAATTCAGGCAGCACAAAGTTATCAAAGGTATTAGGAGCTCCAGCTCTTGGTTTAGGAGAAGCTTCTGACTTTGGCCCAGGCCCTGTTTAGAGTAAGAGAAATATCGTTTCACCTCACCATCATCACAGTCTCACCAGGGCAAACAGAGCCACACAAAAGAAATACTGTTCTACCAAAAACTCAGTACCAGTCTATTTTTCTGAACTGGACCAGTGGTCAGACAGCTCCAGCTGCTTGTAGACTCAATGGGGAAAACCACAAGGTTTCAGGTTTATGTGGCTGCACGGGGCCACAGCCACAGCAGAGCCAGACTGGTGACCCCACCTGCAGCTGCACCAGACAGCAGGAGAGCCCCCTCCACTGCCCACAGCCAGCTGCAGCTGGGCTGAAGCTCCCACATGCCTATACCAGCCAGACGGCATCGAGAGGATTCAAAGTCCCTGTTCCCTCCGTTCCAGCACCTCCTAAAGACACATGCAGGTATCACATGCTGTCACCCAGCTGTCAAACTGAAGCATACAGCCAGATCCAGTGCGCCCATAGGCCTATCTTCTTCAGCACACATCACCAACACTCCCCAGAGGACTCCATTAGCTCGTTAGAAATCCTTCCTGGAGTTGGCAAGGATCTACTTACTCTATAAACCCTCTCCACCCTTATCAAGTGCTAGAGATAATCAGTGCTTTCAAAACACAGAGCAGAATCACAGGGCAGAAGAATTTTGTTATGATCCAATTACAATGCATGAAGCATCTCATAAGCCTTTAGGCAGATGGACTAAGGGATAACAGCCATCTCTACTAGTCCTGTTCTGCTGCATGCAACCTCAACGCTGACGTTAATACAAACCTACCTACCCTCTCAGTGCTTACTTCTCCCATTCTGTTGCTGCAGAACAATATTATTTATGCTGTGTAAAAAATATATTATCCCTTAGAGCTGTTGCTTTCTCATTTTACCCTGCAATGTCCTATACCCGGTCTGACAAGACAGCTTAAGCTGGAGACTCAGTACTGACTTGGAAGTCAAACTCTAGTTCTTGAGCTTCCCAGTGGAAGTCTGGATCCTCCCAGTTTCGAGAGGATACTCTCCATTTCCATCAGAGTCCTCTCTAAACTCAAATCCTGCTCTCAAGATGTGTTGAGTTCTACACATTGTTCCCCATATGGAAAGCTAACTGCAGCCCCATACCACCCTAGGTTTCCCGTACCTCCTGACATACTCACCAGCGGCCAGTGCAGCAGTTTCCTTGTCAGTGTTAGGCTCATCAATCTGGAAAAGACTCTCAGTTACTACAGTGCTCTCTCCTACCAGGCACAGAATCACACAGATGTGTGGGTGCTGCTCATGGGCAACAGCAGCCACACCCATGCAGAGTAATGCGTACCTCACCCTCCCCTACAATGAGCCTGGCTTCCAGCACACTCGGAAGAATCTGCCTCTCTTCCCAAGAAAAGGAGGCAGTGCTTTGAGTTTCCTCTCCCTCCCTGTCAATCAAAGCAGCTTCACTGGCCATACTCTATAACTGGATAAACAGAGCATATCCACTAGCAGGTCTAAAATATTTATCAAGGACATAAGTGGGAGAAGACTGCCCTCTTCATCCACGTAATCACAGCTACTCCTTCCTTTCTTTCATAAGCAACAGATAGGTCCTTGTAACCAGCCGCAAGGTACAAAATGACCCCATCTCAGGTCTTGGTCTGGTTGGGACGAAGGCCCATGGCATGGTCAGTTGTGCTGGTATAACTCATCATTCCTGTGGGCTGCAGTCAGTGCCATCTATCTCTACCCTGCAAATAACTGCTGCATCTGTGCTTGCATCTCTGCTTGCATCTCCTGGACTCAAAGCCTGCTGTGCAGCTAGTACAAGGTGTTAGCACACACAGGTGCTTGGCTACACTCATCCCTACTCAGGATACAGCAGAAACAAGCAGCAAGTCACTGAAAGCAAAATGAGAGGCATGATCATAACTGCAGCAGCAAAAACATAGGCAAGCCCAGAACGAGAAGACTTCAGCCTCTCCTTTGCTGTCCCCAAGGACTGAGAAAAGTCTGGGAAAGGAGGAGTGTTTAAACACACATCATCTGGGTCAGCCAAAATGTTCATCCAGGCTAACTATGAATTAGTTCAAAAGCCATTAACTAAACAGACTGAAGGTGATAAACCCTTCACATTGCAAAAACCCCTGGAATTTGTGGACTCTACTTGTTAGCTGTTTATCACCATTTTAACAATGCAGTAAAATAGATCTTGGCTTTCCTTTGCAGCCCAAGCACACAACAGAATGAGGAACTTCTGCTCACAAGTCATTCTCCCATCACATGCACTCAGTGATTCACCATCCCCGTAAGCAATGCCAAGCACCACCCCAAAAGCTCCAAATGTTGACAGTAATGTGCTTCACGAACATTTGCCTTTTCCGTGACTACCACTGCACTCTTTTTGACATTCCCTCTGCTGCCCACAATGGTAATTCAGCTCAGGCACTTACAGACTCGTATGTTGGTGGAGTTGCTGGAATTGGTGGTGGATGGATGTTACTGAAAGGCTGGTAGGTCCCCACTGGCAGGCCATTGAAGTTCTCCTGTACAGAAAGGTTAGAGTCATGCATCAGAGTACTCACCTGGGAGAGCAGCCATGGGACACACTACACCTACAGCTGCCATGGGAGTCAGAGAAAGCAGTAGTCTAAGATAAATGCAGGCAAGTACCCAACCTGATACAGTTTATACTTGCTAGGAAAAGATTCTCAAGCATCAAGTCAGATGAGTCACCAGACACACCAGAGCAACCAGACACAGCTAACAGGACTGTGGGTTATTCTAAAGAACCAGCATGACTAGAGGACAAGAGGTAATGGGCACAAACTTGAGCATAGGAAGTTCCACCTAAACATGAGGAGGAACTTCTTTCCTTTGAGGGTGGCAGAGCACTGGAACAGGCTGCCCAGAGAGGTGGTGGAGTCTCCAACTCTGGAGACATCCAAAACCTGCCCGGACACATTCCTGTGTAACCTGCTCTAGGTGACCCTGCTCTGGCAGGGGGGTTGGACTAGATGATCTCCAGAGGTCCCTTCCGACCCTATGATTCTACGACTAAACACTTCACCTTTCAAGGCACGAGAAGTACCAGGAGACAAAGGGTAATACCCTGCCTTAAGCATACCTGAGCCATTTCTCCTAAGTGCAGTATCACAAAAGAGGAAAGAGATCTCTGGCTCACTCAAGGCTTTGTACTACCCTTACTTGTAACACAACTATACCTTGAAACCCTAGACTTGACACAAGTCCTCAGCATATTTACGCCTGGACCCTCAGCCAGCTGATGATACTGGGCCCAAATTTTCCACAAAAAAACCGTGCAGCCTTGCTGAGACCATATTCAGATTCCAAGCCACCCCACTCTTCTGCCACTCTCCAGTCTACACAGATACCCTGTACATGACTGAATTCAGAAAACAGTGCTCTCTTCAGCTCCCACCTTCCACCCTTGCAACAAATCATCTCCAAGAGCCATTGACCTGGTCCCGTCCCTTCCCTTGCAGGTCTGAAGGCAGGGCACTTCCGCATTTTTCTGTGCCATTCCCACCCCACAAAACTCACCTGATTTCCTTGACTGAATCTTGGCACACTACCAGCCTAGCAACTTCAAAGTGCAGCTCCAACCCCTGGTCAAAAGCCTGACAGTCAGAAGACTGCCTCAGGAGTTAAGTCTGGACTCCTCTGTTCCCTGAAGGCAAAGAGGGCTGGCTGGAGAACAGGGGTAGGAACTTCCACAGTCAAGAAGCAACATGAAGCTTCAGCTGCACTGCCAACAATTTCCAACCCATGCAGTCTCACAGCAACATGACGGCCTTCTGACACATCAAGCTATCAGGTACAAACACCTCCCAATCATCAGGCACAGGGCTAAGCACCACAACTGGAATCTTCCATAGAAAAAGGGAACAGACAAAGCAAAGGCACTTACCGGTCCCTTTGGAGGTGGATAGGAGACGGGCGGATTTGGTGTTGGCATGGGCATAGGCATAGGCATCATTACCGGCATGGGTACTAATCCGTCATGACCAATCATTGGGGCTGTAAATCCACCACCTCCTCCCCCTCCAGGGCCACCCTTCTTCACATCATCTGTGAATCCCACATCGATCAGATCTGCCTCTCCGCCTGCAGGGGCTTCAGCCTGGACAGGGTGGAAGAATTCTGCTCACCAACACATCTCTATTCTGATCACAGTCCTCTGAACAGCATTAGATGCAGCATTTGTCCCTGGACAAGATGGGACAATGCAACAAGGACACAACACAAGCACAAAACAGACAGCAGCTACACAGTGATATTAATGGAAATCAGAACAGGAACCAGACTATGGCATGACTAACTACAGCCACATGCCATAGGACTGTGGGAAAGAGCAGAGATCCTGTTATTCTAGGTCTGTCTAGAAGATACTAAAGCAGAATTACCACCAAGTTTGCTGCAATGCCACAGCCCTGTGCTCTGAAAGCCTGCAGAGCACTAGCAGGACATTTCAACGACTGGAACATAGAAAGAAGCTCCAGACTTGCAGGTGCCTCACTCACCATCACCACTGAGTCAGGCTCATAGGGTACATTGTAGTTCTTGGCAATCTCGATGAGGTATCTCTCCACCAGAATCTTGGGCGGCGCCTCCACGCTCAGCTTGTGCATCAACTGGAACACAGGGGTGCAGAGACACTCAGCAGGACTGGGACAGTGCGGCACATCAGACCTCTATCCCAGCCAGGGCCACCTGCTGTGGGGAGCACAGTGCAGGCCTGGGGAGGCCTTCCCTCCCCATACGGCACTGCTGCAGAGGAGGCTGCTGGCAACCACAGTCCAGGGCTCCATGTGCTCTGCTCCTCTCCATCCACAGCCAGCACAGCAAGGCCACACCTGCCAGGGACCTCAGCACTATGTTCCCATGCTCCAATGCAGGCAGGTCCCCCAGCAGCACATCTGGCCCACCCTACTCTGCAGTGAGCCACAGGCCTCAGCCACTGGCCACAAGAAAAAGGGGCAGAAAGCTAAAGCAGGTGTATCTGTCCTGCCAGCTCCAGCTGGCTGCAGCTATTCCACCAGTTCATTACCCTGTCATTGACTGTCCCAATCTGGTTTGTCCGGCACAGCTTCCCATACTCCTTACTGTACTTGGCACACAGCTGGTCAGCAACCTGCAGCAGGAGAGAAACTCTGGGAACATGCACACCCTTGCTTTCCCCCACCACACACTGCACATCTGCTGTAGCGCCTACAGATGATATACCTCCCCACCCGTTGCCCTCATTTCTGCCACTGAGCACCCCTGCTGAGCAGCCTTAGCCATCCTTGATGCTCCAGGGACACCTATACTGGGGTCTCCATCTGCCTTAATGACACAGAGTCCCGGACACAAGCTTCCACCAGCTTCTAGCAGCATCACCCCCACCCTCCACGTGTAACACCCCTCAAATAACCCTACTCACAATCTTCAACTCAGCCACTTCTGACTGGAGTCGTGGTGCAGCCCAAATCAGTGTAGATACTGCTTCTGCCAGGCCAGAGTCCAGCTCCCTAAGCAAAACAAAAGGCAATCCTATCTCCACAAGGAGTCTTTGCTGCCCTCAATCTGCTTAGACTGAATGGCCCCATCCTCCATGCCAGCCTCCAGAGACTTCCCTGCCTGGGGACGAAGAGGTCTCTGGAGGCCCTAGGACACCAGGACAAACAGGTGCCCTTCTGTATCCCAGGCCTGCCCCCAGCAGTAGCCCTCCCTGAGCCCAGGGGGTCTGGACCCTCTCCCACAGCATACCCTCTAGGTCAGAGCTTACTTCATGGACTGAATCAAGCCAAAGCGGGCTAGCAGCAGATCGCAGTACAGCTCCAGGATCTCCATGGCCTCCACAAGATAATCTTCACGGATGATGTGCTCCACACGAATCCTGGCACGCTCATCTTTTCCAGCTGCCAGATAATCTGCAATCTCCTTCCTTGCCTTCTGGGCCAACTCCGCTACAGCACATATCCCCAAGGCCAGTCACTGGGCTGGCAGGGGCTGTTGCCTCCATACCCACCCACAGTCCCACCACGCACAAAGCCATCATGAGTTTCTCTCTCTTCTTCGTCGAGGCTCTACGGTGCATGACACTGAGACATGGCTTGGTGGGGCCCTTGTGTCTACGTTCTAGCACACCAACTCACGGCAGAAAGGAAAGTGAGCTTTTAGCCACTACAAACACTCCCACACCTTCAACTTCCCTGCAGAGTCAATCAGAACCATGGATCTTATCTGTGTCTGGGCAGGGCAGTACAGCACAGGTGGGGAGAGCCTCCCACGGCACCCAGGAAGTTCCCCACTATGTTGTGGGCACAGAAGGCCCAGGAAAGGCCCCCCCGGGACAAACTGGCATGTCCTTCCACACAGGGCCCACAGCTACCACCCCATAAACTGCACTCCAACACCTGCCAGGAAGGTGGACAGAGGACACATTGTGGCCAGCCTGCTCCTCCGTGTACTTGCACATTGGGGCAGACTGCAAGGCCTGGGTCCAGCAAGGAAGAGCAAAAGGCTACTCCATACTTGGCCCATGAAAGTACCTTGACTCCAGAAAAATCTTCTCCTCGTGTCTCCTGAGCCCCAAAAGCATCCCCAGTCACACCTGCATTACATCTGCCCCCTCAAATACTCACTCTTCTTTTTCTCCAGCAGTTTGAGGCGATTGATGACAAGGCGCAGGTTGACTCGCAAGCGCTCAGCCTTGAACCCAGAGCCCAACATGATAAGCACTTTCTGTGGGAGAAGAGGGGAAGGTTATTGGAACCAGGAGCTGTTGGTCACACCAGAAGGACACTAGTCACTGTTTTACTTGGGGAAAAAAACACCAATTTCTCCAAACAAACAGCACAGGCCTGCTATTCCTGAATCTGGTTATTTAAAAATTACCGGACCTACAGCACGCATTATTCCCTTTCCTACCTACAAACCTACACCTAACCAAGGCTGACACAGAATAGAAACTTCCTGGATATTCCCATTCTGACAGATGGAATCTCAATCCCAGAAACAGATGCAAAATGATAAAAAACTGGCACTACTCCATAAATAATAATAGGGTTAGAAAACATATGCCAAAACAAGTTAAAGGCCTGGGTCTATTTAATCTGGACAAGTGACACTAGCCATTGATGCGCATGAAGTTCTAAGAATGTTAGACAAACATCTACCAGCAGTGGCCTAGGAAAATGTGACTGTGCCTCAGTTCAGTAAGCTGAGCTTACTGAGATGATATTTCGAGGTTCCATTCAGCCCTAGATTTCTAATAAGCCCAAGTGTGAAAACCCCTCAAATTTCACAATAAACAGCACAGCTGCTAGAAGGCATGCTTTCTTCAAGATGCCATCTGCGACAACCATCATACAGTCAAATCCCCTCTCTCTGTTACTTCACTGACAAAACCACTTTTCTAAAGAAACATGAAGTCAGCTACAAGAACCAAACCGACCTCAGCCCAATTAATATGCAAGTTGTAAAAGAGCTCTATGATTCACCCAAGGACCGTACAAACTAAGGTTGTAACAGTCCTGTCATCATAAGGAAAAAGTTGCCATTCCATATTCCCCGCACTCCTCCTCCTTCCCGAACACGTGCTCTGGCACTTCTCCAGTCTCTCATAAGCCAGTTCAACTCATTAGTCCTACAGCAAACTAACTCAGAAGACACTTTAGTACAGCATTTTGTTATGCCAAGAACTGTTCATCAAAAGATCCTTTCTTAAGAGCTATCACATATAAAGATCTTGGCTTGTACCCGAAGGAAACACTGGAGCAGACTTTTAGATAGCGACAGCATTTTGTGTATAACTAGTGGTTTATTTAGCTGATCTAGTCACACATCAATACAGTTATTTCAATGGTGCACAGAACCAACCAAGCTCAAAAAATATCGATACAAAAATATATATACTGATATTATATATATACTGATATAACTCTGATGCCATAAAGAGCAAGTTTTTCCCTTCTGTAACTGGAACAGGCTCCTACAACATTAAAATAACTTTATAGTGCAAGCTGCAATATCTCTGTAAAATTACCTGTTAAACAACTATTCTGTTTAACAGCAACCTGTTTTAACAAACCAGTTCAAAACACAGCCATTAAGCAGCAGCCAGCTCCCAGCCGTTTTTTCACAACCATCCTGCTGTCATTCTAAAAAGTTTTGTTGCCCCCACTCCCCCGCATGAGGCTCTCGGCCACCCTGCTGCAGAAAGGCTGATCCAATTCTTCCTTCCCTGTACCTTGCCTTCCCATCTCTTCCTGCAGACGGGCTGCTACTCTGACCAGGCCGAGATTAACCTTTACTCGTATAGCAATTAGCCTGGCGCTAGGGCTGTTTCCAGGTACATTAGTCCGCCAGCCAGACTGGCCGCCTAGCTGCCCAATGGCCAGAGCTACCTCAGAAAAGCGCTCAGGAGGCCCCACGTTCGCTTTACCGAGCAGCCCCGACGGGGCTGAGAGGCAGAGACCCCTCTGCCTCCTCCCCGCTGCCGTCCCCAGCGAACTGGCGCCGAGGGAACGTCCCACAGCGCGGACGGGGCGGGGCAGGCTCGGGGGCTGCCCTCGTCCCACCCAGGGGGCATTTAGGGCAAGGCGTCCCCCTCACTACCAGCACCTTCTCGGCCACCGAGAGCGCCCCATCGCCGCCAGCTCGGCCGCTACAGCCACAGCCCCACTCACCGGCCGCCCCTCCGCGCAAGCTTCGGGCACCCAAAATGGCGGGTCCCTCAGCGGACCAGCTCACCGCGTGCGGAGGAATCCACGGAGTCGGTGCTCCTTACTCAGGGCACGACCGAGCTGTTCCGGTAGCTGCGGAGGCAAGGCCGCAAGAAGTGCCTGCCGTATCGACGCGGTGGCGTCCCTGCAAAGAAGCGGCAGTGGGACAAGTGAGGAGAGCGGCGCGGAGGGACTAAATGACCCAGCGGAAGGATCCTTGTTGCGTGATGGTCCTTCTCATAGGAGCCCGCCGGCACTCGCCGCCCGGCGCGGAGGTTCCGGGAGCACAGCGTTCCGCCTGCTACTCCCCTGCCGCCGGCCCCGCCTCTACGGGGGACGGCAGCCGGCTCGGTTGAAGACGCCGCGCCGAGTCGCTGGGCGGGCGGAGGGGTCTCCGGTTCTCTGAGGACCAGGGGGCCGTGGCACCTGGGTGAGGGAGGGTCGGGCTGAGCCTGAGCCCGGTACTGGGGGCTGCAGTCTCGCCGCTGCCTTTTTCCGGGGCGGCGTAGCCCCGAGGGTAAGCTGGCCCGAGGCGAGTGCCAGGCGGTGCCCGCAGGCCCCCGTGGAGGCGGCTGCTCCGGGGATGCCGATGGCCCGCGGGGGAAAGTAGCCCTGAGCCCCCCGCTCTGCAGTGCGGGGAGGGGGGTGTCCTGTCTAAACGTGTGCATGAGTTCGTAACGCCGGTGGCGGCTTTTAAATTAATACTAAAATCGTGATTTTTTTTTTTTTTTTTTTTTTTTTTTGACCTTGCAGGGAAAGCGGGATTCTGCTGAGCTCCGGTAGCAGAGAGGCAGAGCCGCTTCCCGACGCGGGCGTGGGGCTCGGCCGCTGCCAGCAGAGGGGCCCGGGGCTCGACGCCGCTTCCCGGGCTGCGCGCCGGGGTGCGGGAGACCAGTAACCGGCGCGGATGAGCTCCTCCGGGCGGCCGGGAGCTGCTGGCTGGGACGGATCCATGAAAAACAGGTGAGATGCTTCGGAGAATGAAAAGCCCGTCCCTGGGGTCTGCAGGCGAGGTCTTTGACAGCCGGCGGGGCACTGCCGCCGCCGGGCCGTGGGGTGCCGCGGCCGTGGCCGTGCCCTGCCGGGGGCTTCCCGGGGCCGTGCCTGTGCCCGCGCCCGTGCCCGCGCGGCGCGCTCTGGCGGCGCCGCCATCTTGCCCGTCTGTCTGTCCGGCGGCCCTTTGTCTGTCTGCGGCTCCCCGGCGCCTGCAGCGGGACCGGGTAAGGCGGGCCGGGCCGCGGGCCGGGGCCGTCCGCCCGCGAGGGGCGGGCCGGATCCCGCCGTCCGCCTGAGGGGCGACGGCGTCGGTCCCTCAGCCTGCCAGGGGCCGGGCCGGTCTGTCCGTCCGGGATGTCGGGATGGGTCCCTCGGTCGCCTGTCGGCATCCTCGGGGGCCCAGGCTGGGTTCTTCCGTCCGTCCCTCTGCCGGGGGAGCGCGGTTCGTTTGTCCGTGTGTCTGCCCGCTTGCGGGCTGGATCCCTCCTGCCACCTCCCGTGCGCGGGGACTGCCGGCTGGATCCCTCCATCTGTCGGTGGCAGGCTGAGGGGATCCCTGTGTCCGTCTGCCTGAGGAGGCTGCGGGATCCCTGTGTCCGTCTGTTGGTGGGAGGACGATGGGATCCCCGTGTCTGTCTGTCGGGATCCCTGTGTCCGTCTGTTGGTGGGAGGCTGATGACATCCCTGTGTCCGTCTGTCTGAGGAGGCTGCGGGATTCCTGTGTCTGTGGGATGCTGAGGGGATCCCTGTGTCCGTGTGTCGGTGGGAGGCTGACAGGATCCCTGTGTCTGACTGATGGGATCCCTGTGTCCATCTGTTGGGGGAAATGGATTGAGCTCCACCTCTTGTCTGTCTGTCTGCCTGAGGGGACTGTTGGGGTTGATTCCTTCCTCTGAGGATGAGGAGTCGATGTTTTCCCCCTTGTGAAGTTTGAGGGGGTCGGTGTGGCTCCACCTGTGAGGGACAAGGGAGGTGCGTCCCTCCCCATGCGAGGTGGGGTGTCGATGGTCCCTCCGGAGGGAGGGCAGGCGGTGTGTCCCCCTCCCGCCTGTCCCTGTCCCTGCCTGCCCAGGGCTGTCCTGGCAGCAGGAAGGGTGCAGCAGCCCTGCTGTTTCCCTCTCCCTGTGCCTGTCTGCAAGGGCCATGAGGTCAGCCTCTTTGAGGGGCGTCTGTCTGGGACAAGACCTGTCCCTTGGGCTGGCCACACCATCACGTCAGCTGCTGCCACCATGTCTGGAGCTGTGACCGTAGGGTGGCCAGTTCCCTTGTCTGCCTGGGCTGGGTTATCTGGTGGCTGACACCAGCCTTCTGGACACGATGGGGCCTTGTGTCCCCTCTGGGTCTCTGGGTGGGAGGACGGAGATAGGACAGGGTCTGCGGGTTTGATTAGGCTCTTGTCCTGTCAGCTGTGGGAATGGACAGGAGGGAGAAGGGTGGACTGAGATTGCAGTCACTCTTGAAGTGGGGCACTGAGCTTTTTGAGTGCTTGGGACAGGATTGCTTGTAAGTTTGCTTGAGAACTGGGTGGGACTGCCTGCTACACGGTGGTTTGTGAAATGCTTGTGGATTGTGTTGGATGCTGGCACTGAATACGGCTGTGGTGATGCAGAACGAGCACTGTAGGCAGAAGGGTGGAGAGTGACCCTGAGACAGTAAACTGTGTTTGACCAGAAGCTCAGAAGGTTCCAGTGGTGTGTGTGACAGGCTCTTCTCTTCTCAGGTGAGCCCTCTGCTGAGGGAACGAACACTCTGTGCTCCCAGGTCAGGGAAACATGTCCCGTCGGAAACAGACCACTCCTAACAAAGTTCACTGTGAGTATTATGTTACACAGCTTTGTGGGATCCTTGCCCTAGTTGGATTGTTGTGAAGTGAGATGGGGAGGAGGGGAATGATGAAAAGGTGCAGTTTGTGGGGGAATGGTGGTTATTCACGTTTCGTCTTAGGGACTGTAAGAAGAGAAACTCAGCTCTGTGCATCAGGGGAGCTGTCTGTGTCCTGGCATGGCAGGACAGGGATAGACTTGAACAAACAACCAATGCTGTAAAGGTAGGTGTGTATGTGCAGGGTCTGTAGCTGTGCTTTGCATTCACACTGTCACAAGTGCAAGTTAGTATACTAAGAAACGTGACTCCAGGGCCCTGGCCCATCTTGGGTAGCAAAGGAAGTTCTAGGTAAGATGGTTTGAGTGTGTAGGTGAAAGCCAGGAAGTCCTGGGCCCTATCACAGACTCAACTGACTGGCCTTGGAGATGTTACTTAAGCTCACTGTACCTCAGTTTCCTGCCAGATAATTTAAATAAACCATTTGTTCTTTCCTTGTAGGGAACGGGCAGTGGATAAGTAATTTACTGGACAGATAAATTCTATCTGTCAGATCTTTCTTGGACTGAACTGATAGGACAGATCTTTGTGTCTCCAGCATTGTCGAGACCCTGGCATTTGTTTCATAGTGAAAGGGCTGAAGATGCTGTACATCAGCACTTCTTGTGGGCAGGCTACAGTGAGATGTTAGTGGAGCTGAGAGACATGTATGGATGTTTGGCTGCAAAGGGGAAACTGCACATATATGGCTTTTGTTGACTGACTGCAGCAGAGCGAAGTTGGGGGGACTGAAGCTATGACCTTATTCATACCCAGCTTTGTGGCTGGAGACACGTTTGGAGTTTGGACTGGAAAGAGGAAAACAAATTTCTGTAGACAGCTGAAAGCAAGGTTGATGAGAGGGCCCTCGGTATTGCTAAGCTGTAGTAGCTGTCAGGAGTATGTGACAGAGAGCTGAATGCTGCAGCCCTAACACTGCCTCA
This sequence comes from Rissa tridactyla, assembly GCF_028500815.1. Taxonomy (NCBI): domain Eukaryota; kingdom Metazoa; phylum Chordata; class Aves; order Charadriiformes; family Laridae; genus Rissa; species Rissa tridactyla. The sequence goes on from NC_071469.1 coordinate 94,542,258, forward strand.
CTCTGCTGATGCTGCTGGCTTGCATGTCTCTGTGTTGCTCTGTGTTGCCTTTTTGTATGGGTACAGCAACAGGAATCTATGCATGCTGCTCTCTGTACTAGAGGAAAATACACTGTGATATAGCCTAACACTTTGCACGCTCAGTGAGTGTGCTGGAGAGAATTACCTCTGTCGGGGACTTGAAAGCCCCATTAGCTGCTAGAGCTAGGCATGGGAGAGCTGAAAAAGCTTTCCTTGGTGGCCAGTGTAAGAGTCTTGAGGCGTGGCTTTTGGCATCTGCACTGACTTGTGCTCTCCAATTCCTGCTTCTGGGTGCTGGGCTCAACAGTGGGCAGAGTACAGCTTTGATTTGCCTGATAGTACATTAACGACTTCGGAATTGTCTTCCTCGGAGAAATTTGGTATGTCCTGTGTTTTGTCCTATGATGCCAGTAACACATCTTGTGTCTATACACTTTTGCTTCAGTGAGTGCCCAGATATTACTGCTGCCGTTTAGATCAGACTTGTATAAGGCATGCACTTACACTGTCTCCCCTGGTGTGGAGTCATGGTCTTTTGTGATGGAAACCAAGGGGTACAACAGCTCTATTGGTGCAGGTGGAGTTTTCATGATATTTAGGTGGGCTGTTTTCTGCACTCCACTGTGTAAGGGTTATGTTCTTCAGAAGCATGTACTATTATATACAAAACTATACATATTATGGAGTTCAGTTGTGCACTATTTTCACAGTGAACATTGCTTTTTTATCTGCAATACAAGTGATTGTATCTCCAGTTTTGGTCTCGGGGGAAGCTATTTGACAAACATGCTACCAGCATGCATGAGGTTGAGGTTATGGCATCTGGTACGCCCTAGAGAGGAATTCTGGGACCTGTTCACCTCCTTTACATGCAGTACATTGCTACAGAGCAACTATTCAACAGGAGCCATCAGGAGCAGCAAGTAGGACCACAAGAAAATAAAGGGACCGAAAGATACAAGAAACATGTCAATGGTGATGTCTCCACCTTGGGATGGAAAATCTTGTCTGTCTTATGATGAACGCCACCAAATCGTTGGGACTTCTCTGTCTACCTAGCCTGCTGTGTATCTGGAGGGCCCAGAAATGCCATGCAGTGCACTGACGAGGATAATCGGAGAGAGCATCAGCTCCAAGAACTGGGTGAGCCAGCAGAATGAGGAGTCAGGCTGAGACATAGCAGACACGTTACTGAGAATTCTTCACAGGGACTGAAGTGGTTGGGAGGAGAGGAAAAAAAGGGACAGCAGGTATGCAGCTTTTTACGCAGTTGTCTGCAGCTGGGGTCTGATTTGGCAGGCTATGGGGCTGGGGAAGTGCTTTTTGGATTTGCATAAATACCACTGTGACTGTAACTGGACAAATTTGTGGGAGGACGGTGCCTACTTCTTCCTTGCATGGCCACTCCACATTATCTTCTTTCTTGGATTCACTAGGGCAAGCAACAGCTGCAGATCTCCTCTCCCTGGCTTGCTTGGTGCCACCTTTTTCCAGGGTCACTTTCCAGGCTTGGCATGGCCCTCATTTAACCTTTCTCTCACAACATGGTTTGCTGTCCTCACTTAGCACAGAATCACTTTGTTTGGCATGCAGAACGACTGGCTGGGAAGTTGTGTGGTTACAAGTCTAAACAGTTTTAAATGGAAGTTGATGTGTAAGGAAATTCAAAATGATGCAGAAACAATGATAAAAAATTACTATTATCACAAAAGTCTCATTTTGCATGATGGCCAGTCCTCCTACAGTTTTAATTGTAGTCATTTCCCCTTTGGCAGGGCTGCAGCACATAACTGGCTCTTAATAATTTAATTTTGTTTTGCCACATGGTGCATGAAATATACCTGACAAAAGTGGTGTACCGCACAAAGTGGTAACAAATAAAACTGTAATACTGGAATATACTTATTGCATCCCCCAATCCACATTGAATTGAAAAATGCAATGTAGTTACACTTTTCCTTTGGAGGTATCTTAATTGGTTCCATTTGGTCTTTATTTTCTCCCTGAGTCTAAAGTATAAAATCTCTCTAAGCAATTCGCCTGACTTGCATTCAAGCCCATCCATTGCTGCACTGTCACCCCATCAGTTATGGGCTACTCACTGTTCTTGTGCTTGCCAAAAATTTGCTGCAGGTGTTACTGTGTACTTTTATTTTCTCTCCCTGCTGTCCTATGAGCTGCTTTTCTTTCTATTCCTTGTACCCTTTGCAAGTGATGCTTATTTTAGAACTCTTGAGAACAGCTTTTGTTAGTCAAATTAATTCCCACTTCTTAGCTATATTTATCATGGTCCCAATATCCCATTAATCCTCTATTTCCTTCCCTCTCCCTCTGACACACACATATTCTCTGCTCTTCAGTGTTCCTTCAGTTCTTCTGTCTATAATATTCCCAGTTTGAAGAGAAAGTGTCTTGCAAGAAATAGCACCTAGCATTCAAAAACGAGCAGAAATGTTACTTGCATCAAAATCCTTGGTTCTTAAAGGGCTCTGTGGGCTGACATTGTTAACTCTTTCAATTGTGTTGTTTTTCATTTCAGTAACCACTACAGCAGTGTGGACAACCCAGAATAGCCATGGGGCAGGTGGACTAGATCCACAGTGGTGGAAACACTTGCAAATTTCAGGTCCAGGAAAGGAACACAGAGAAGACCTACATGAACAGGGACTTTAAATTGATGTACAAGGAGGGAATAAAGTGGCTCATCTCTGGGAGACCTTTCTGTTTAGGAAGGAAGACAGGGGAATGATGCAGTTTCGGTTTATTATTTTTTAATTTTTTTTGTGGATTTTGGGATGGGGGTTGTTTGTTTGTGTGTTTATTTTCCAGAACACCTGAGCATTGTCCTGCATTCATACAGTTCAAGAAGGGAAGGGCTCAGGAAAAAAAATAATTTCTGGCTACCAAGTTGATATACGACCAGATCCTAGCAGTCATAGCTGGCCCTGTTGCACAGTACCACAGGGCTGCCCCCTACCTCCACAGCTGCTCACCTGGCATCCCACTCATTTACAAGATTATGGAGAGGAGAACTGGAATGCAAAGCAGAGGCATTTGTATGATCTTTCACTGTCCTACATCTCTAGCTGTTTGTAAAACAAATACAGTGACTTGTTCTGGTGTTGTGGTCAGCCTGCAGCCCTTTTTGTGTTTAATAAAGAAACGTCTGGAGAAGAGTCTGTGAATTCACTATTGAGCATAACATCCTTTGCTGATAGCAGTAATCCTAAAGCTGTTGCCTGTCTTACTCCCTTTCCAAATGAATGGAAGTGTATTCAAAGTGGGTTGGGGGTGTCTCTGTATGTGAGCATGTGTGTGCAGAAACAATAGACGTATAACTCTGTACCTATCAAACACTAAAGCTTCATCAAAGTAGGACTTAGTCCATCAGTAGACAAACAGAACACTCTTCCCTAAGTTCTTTTGGAGGCAATTTTAGCTTAATACATAAGAAATTCTGTATAAGCTAAATATAGCACTTTTAAAAGTTTGTCTTTCCCAATCCTGTGATGCCTTTTTAGATACAGGCTAGTTGAGAATGCGTAAGATGTCATCTGCTAACAGCACTGGTTTGGTTAACAGTTTGCGTTTCTGGCTGTAAGCTGATAGTTCTCTGCACTGCACTGAATCAATGCTAACTTGGTTCTGGCTACGTTGTACAGAAAGGCCACTGGCAGACATGATCGCTTTCCTAGTTGTTGTGATTGATGCTAGTGTTACAGATAGGAGTTCCTTCCTCTGTCACTTCATATAAAGATCACAGCTTCTGAAGTCCTGCAGACTGTCTGTATATCTGAGCAGGAACCTACCTGCCACTAGACTCCAGGCTGCCGCTCAGTGGAAATGTAAGCTATCTGGAAGGGGAAAGGAGAAGAAAACAAACATGTAACTGCTTCTACTAGCAGTTGCGGTGGTGCTTGGGAACCCTGCTTTGTAACTCTGTCACAGGTAGCACGTCTCCCACCATAGTTTTACATCTGTCCTGTGTTCTGCAGGTTTCCTCATTTCACCATACTTTCTCGTTGTCTTGCAATGCTTTTTTGGTCTCTGGGCTTTTATCCTGGTGGTTTGTGGATATCCGCTTCTTGGAGCAGCACCGTAATTCTATTGTGTCTGCTGTTCATGCAGTCTATCTCAGTCCCACCAGTGCGAGGTTGTGGTCCAGACATAAAAGCAGCACTCCGGGTTATAAAAACCATTCAGTGCTGAAGTGGCTTCTGATGGGGGTACGTGTGTCACAGCAATCATGATGGAACCTGCTGTTTTCAGTGACAGACTTAGGTGCCCCTCAGCACCTCTCTTCACCCCGCATGGATTGTGTTCTCAAGTCTTCTCTACAGAAACCTTTCTCACGTTTCTGAAACAGAGTGATAAATGCCTTCAAATGCTTTTGGAAACCTCCATGGGGATGTTGGGAACTAAAACTCTTCTCCCACAGTCTCCGTGAAACTTCTGAAGGTCTTTGAAATCTTCCATAAATTACTGCTTTTTTAAACACTGCTGGAAATTGCGAGGTAAGCACCAGAAAGGCAGTGTGAGTATGAATATGGGGCAAAGCTGGCTGAAACAGTTTAGCATGTTGGAATGCACCTGTACTGGTGCTCTCCCAATGGGTCAAGAATTCAATTCCCTGGTTATACTGATGCTAGTTGTGGCCCTATACTAAAAGGTACAATTTTCTTCTGAAAGCTATAATTTGACTTTTGTTTTATCTGAAAAATGCTCTGCGTCTTCCTTAGCATTTTTGCATTTATGCTTTGAGTGGTTCTTGAGAACTTACAAATCAGTTGATAAATTTAACCCAGAGGCTAGCCTGCTGGGAACTTTAGCACCTTGTCCCAAGCGCTCCCAGCACTGTGAGAGGTAAATCAGGACTACACGTGGAACAAAGTAATTTGTTTGATTTAATACAAAAATTAATGCTTGCCTTTACTGTTATTCTTGGGAACCAAGAGTTCTCCTTAGCAGGGATTGCTGTAAGAAGTTTTCTTTCAGAGCAGCACAAATAGTTGGCCTTCTTTCAATGTATTTGCCATCTCCTATTGAGTCGAGGTACTAGTGATCACTGTCTTTCAACAAAACAGACTGTAGCTATCCTAAACAAGCAACTCAGCTTTCTGGGTGCATTCCCTTAGTTTTCCGTTTAAAGCCTTTGAAGTGCCGCAGATTTACTTTAGCCAGAGCCACTCCTAAGCAAGGCAAGGTAGTGAAGCAAGTTATCCGTCATGGGAGCAGGAGAACACCAGCTCCAAGCACAGACACCTGCTTGAAGGGCAGCTTGTCCTCAGTTCTCCTGGGACAGAAGGTGGTGACAGACCATGTCAAGGACAACCCCTGGTTTTAGTATCACTGTGGAGAGCAGGTGAGATGCCAGGCACTCGGGGGTACTATTTTTGTGCAAGTTGCCTGTTGTAGCAGGGAATAGGACTTAATGATTTATAAGAGACATATAGCACTGGGCCTGATCTGGGATACTCTCCTAATCCCTGAGTGGCTTCCCCCCAGCCTAGCGCCTCTATTGGCAGATAGCTTGGGAGCAGAGAAAGCCACCTGGCTACATATGGCAGATACATGGGATCTTACAGGGGTTTTTGTGTGTCTGGAGTGGCGTATAAAGAGCATGCAGGGAGCAGCCTGATGCTGAACATTTCCACTAGCAAGACTGTTCTAGACAGAGAGACTGGACGCACATCAGCAGGTACAAGAGGCTGGTGTTGCAGGGTAGACAAGCAGAGAGATTACTTAAATGCTTTCTGAGAGGTGACTTCAGAGGTTCTGCACAGTGCAGGTGAGCAGCCCCACACCCATTGTGTTTTTGGCAAGCCTTGGTGGTGAAAGCAATGGAACGGCACCAGTCTGACTCTTTGTCCTTGTGGCTGTCAGGGGAGCAAGTCTTTGCAGGGCTGGAGGAGCAAGCCCGCCAAGCCATGATGAAAAACAACTTTCCTGGAGCTCTCGGGGACCAAAGGCCAGCCATTCATCCGCTGCAAGACCCCGACTCCAGCAGCAGTGAGTTCTGCCCCTACCAATAATGGCAAGGTAGTGGAACTGGGGAGACTCTGACAAAGGGCAAGGCTAGATGCTGCACAGCTTATGGGGGTCCTCTGAGGACCATCTTACCCATCCCCTCCTCTGGGTTAGCTCGTGGCTCCTATGCAGGACTTAGTGTCAGCAAACAGCAAGAGCAGGGCTGCTCCCTAAGGGAAGGCAAGCCCAGAGCCAGGGACCACCATAACACAGATTCAGCAGTGACCTCACCACCGGGATGCAGTCCCAATTTACCAGAGCAGGGTGGTAGCAGCAGCAGGTCAAGCAAAGCAGGGTAACAAGCCAGATCCAGGGACTCTGCTGAGCACTTCGGGGACTGAAGTACCCCCAGTTTAAATGGAGCCCCTGGTCAGAGCGGGTGGGTGGAGGCCCAGGTGATGCTGGTCAGGACAATTAAGGCCTAAGAGTACCCTCAGGGTCCTGACATTTGCAATAACTGTTCTGCATGTTCTAGGTGGCAGTGATGACGAGGAAACCACCCAGGATGAAGCTTCTTCCCATACATCTGAGGAGGATGGCTCAATGGTGAAAGTGAAGAAGGAATTAGAGAATGCAGAACAACCTGTGGCTGGAACCCCACCAGTGAGAGAAAATGAGGCAAGTGTGTACTGGCTCTACACTAACCTTAGCCTCCCAGGGAGAGAGAAGGGTTCTGCCTAAACACCTTCTCTCCCCATTGTGGTTTCTTACCTTTTTCTCCCTCCCACCTCTTCCAAACAATGTCTCCTGGCAGGAGGAAAGGGTATGAAGAGCTCTTGGGCTGCCAGAACAGGAGACAGGAGGCACAAACTGCTGTTCTCCTGGCTGGCCAAGGTGATTGTGCAGAGTGTGCCCCTTCCTTCAGTTCTGGTGCCTTTCTCTGACTGACTTCCCCTTCCCTTCTGCCGCAGAGCAGGCCTTGCCTACCAGAGCCACTGCGCGGGCAAGAGCCTGGGTGTGAGCAATGGCCATGAGGCTTCTGCCTGTTCTCCCCGAGACAGCAGGAGTTTTGCTCAGAGGCTACATAAAGGAAGTTTCAGACTGCAGGAACACAAACCAGCCCCAGCGGGACTGGGCACACAAGCACTTGATCTGGTCAAGTCCTGCCTGCAGTGTTGACTAGATGCTAAGGGAGGGTGGGGTGGCTGTGTGTGGGGGCATCTGTGTGCCTTACACAAAGTGGCTTTTCCTCCCTGTAGGTGCCTGAGAGTTTGAATGCTGACCCTATGCTGGGACTGTCACAGTGTCCCCTCTGCCAGCTGGAGTGTGGAAGCAGAGAGCAACTCATTGCTCACGTATACCAGGTAGGGGATGATTCTAAACCGTGGGATATCTCTGGCCTTAGGCCCCCAATCCAGAAACAACCCAAAGCACAGAGTGGCTTTGTTCTGGGCTTTGCAGTCACAGAACTGAGCTTCTGGCTAGGATGTGATTGAAGTTTACAGCAGTAAACTGTGTCCAGAGGGTGTCCTAGGGAAAGAATCAGCAAGGCTGATCTGCAGATCTGGAAAACACAACTCTACCCCAAGGGAGTCTCTGCAAGCAGTTTCAGGCTAAGACGAGGCAGTTCCTTCAAATTAAACGTGGAAGTAATTTTTACATCCTTCATTGAGATAAGAAACCTTCCTCCTCACTCGGTTCTTTATTTTGTACCTTTATGACAGTTCCTGCCCATGAAAACAGTTCTTCCTCTGAAATTACTCCAGTATTGCAGGAAATGTGTGCTGGAATCTCACAGTTTTTTGTTGTCGGTGCTCTTTTCACAGCACATCAAAGTCTGTAAAAGAAGGAATGAAGCAGAACTGAACTGGCCACTTACCTGCACCAGCTGTCTCCATCTAAGCACTTCCTCACCAGCATCCTGCCTACTGTTAGTCCAGTCATGCTTTGTCCAGCAACAGCAGCTCCTCAGATGCATTTCTGAAAACAAGGGTCAGGTCTTACAATCCAAGTGTTTTGGCCTTAATTATTTCTCTTGCACTGGAGTGGAACTGTGCAAAGGTTTCCTCCTTGCTGTTTGACCTGTGACAACCCAAATGCCTTGAGCTTGGTTTAGGAGCTGTCAGACAGAGGTTTAGGGGTAAAGCGTTCCCATTCCATGAGGCTGAAGTGAACGGTTTGCTGTATCTGTTAAGCATGCCTCAGACTGGGCAGGGAGCTGGGCAATTTGTAATTAACAACCTCGTGGTTGCTTTGCAGCACACTGCAGCTGTGGTGAGTGCCAAGAGCTACATGTGTCCGGTATGCGGCAGAGCCCTCAGCTCACCAGGATCACTTGGGCGACATCTCCTGATCCACTCAGAGGACCAGCTGTCAAACTGTGCAGTGTGTGGAGCACGCTTCACCAGCCACGTCACATTCAACAGGTCAGGGTCACCCTGGCTGGTGAGTGGGCTAGGGTACCCACATTAAAGATTAGGTGGGCTGCCTTAAATGACACAGGAGTCATGGCTCTGGACCCACAAAGGCTTGTAGGAGAGTTGTGAACACCCCTAGTAGTGAGTGAGATTCCCTAAGTCCCTTCCTGCCCGCAGCTCTGCATCACCTGCTAAGACCTCCATGGGCTGTGCTGCTAAAAGAGCGTTCCTTAGCTCTGTGAAGAGCTAGAACTGTAAAGAAAGCACTGGGGTCTGCAGTCACTGGAGAAATAATCAACTGCGGCTATTGCCCAGCAATCCATCAGGGTAGGTCTGTACTGCCCAGATGGGCTCATCATTTCCAGAGCGGAACTACAGGCAGAAACCAAGATGTTCCGTGTTTGTGTCCTGCCTGGTGGAAGATTATCCACGGACCAGTGGAATAGGAGAAAGGAGCTGAAAGGAGAAATCCAGTGATGATGGGGAGGAGCAGCTTGCTGGCTAATTCCTGCTCTTGTGCTCTTCCAAGCCAGATACTGCTCTGGGCTAACCCACTTCCTACCGCCAGATATGATGTTGCTTCATTTTAGGTATTCATACACGTCTGTGGGCAGGAGCGACTAAGCAGAGGCCTCTGTCGTGGGCTGTAGTAGGGGCACTGTTTATTGCAGCCCCTTGGGCAGCCTGAGATGGGGACTCTTCTGTCAGCACCAAGTCTCTGACTCTCTGCTCTTTCTGTTTTCCAGTGAGAAGCTGCCAGAGGTGCTCAGTGCAGATCGCCTGCCGGCACCCCAGAGCGAGGGCCCCTCCAGTGGTGAGGGGAAGGACATTGCCTTTCACGCCCCTGTGTATCCTGCAGGCATCCTCCTAGTGTGCAACAACTGTGCTGCTTATCGTAAGCTGCTGGAGGCACAGACACCTGGCATGCGAAAGTGGGCACTTCGTCGGCAGAATGAGCCCTTGGAAGTGCGGCTGCAGCGTCTGGAGCGGGAGCGCACGGCCAAGAAGAGCCGGCGGGACAATGAGACACCTGAAGAACGGGAAGTGAGGCGTATGCGGGATCGAGAAGCTAAGCGCCTGCAGCGCATGCAAGAGACAGATGAGCAGCGGGCACGGCGGCTGCAGAGAGACCGGGAAGCCATGCGACTGAAACGTGCAAACGAGACCCCAGAGAAACGACAGGCCCGGCTCATCCGGGAGCGCGAGGCCAAGAGGCTCAAGCGGCGCCTGGAGAAAATGGACATGATGCTCCGGGCACAGTTTGGCCAGGACCCTTCTGCCATGGCCGCTTTGGCAGCTGAAATGAACTTTTTCCAGCTGCCAGTGAGCAACGTGGAGCTGGAGAGCCAGCTGTTGGGCAAAATGACCTTTGAGGAGCAGAGCAACAGCGCACTGCATTAAGCTCCAGCCAAGGACTGCGCCGCCTCTGCTGCACCTGCCACAGGTGCACTAGCAGGCTTCTACACTCAGGAGGCTGCTGCGGGCCCCTGGCTGACTCTCCCTGACAGGTGGTTCTGGTTTTCTTCTGAACATTGGAGGAGAACAGAGCTGAGAGATGTCCGCCAAAGTAACGCTGGTGGGAGCAGATTCTGAGGATGTAGTCTGCTCTGGGGGCCAAGTCACAGCCTGGGAACAGAGGGAAAATAAATTAATGTTCATGTTTATTTAGTCCTCCTCTTTACCTTTTGTGCTTCATTCTGTCCTTGAACACTTGCCCTGTAGATGGGTTTGGGCTGCTGCAGGTCTGCTGTAGGCGAAAGCGTACATCACTAAAAGGGATCTTGTTTACTGCAGCATGAATTATGGAGCTGAGGACTTTGATAGTCCACAACTCCTCCAGGAGTAAATTCCTAACAGTTGGTGCCCATAAAAAGGAGGCAAAGCAGGATGTCGTCTCCCTGGAAATGGCTGTACACACTCTTAACACTATTGTTATGTGCTTATTTGCAGTAGCACCCATGGAAAAAAGTAAGAGGAAACTGAGTTCCTGTTGTAAGATACCCCATATAAACACTAACAGAAAGGTTGACTGAGGTAAGCAAACAGCAGACAAGTTTGCTGGTTTACTCACAAGTTAATTTTCACTTAAACAGTATCTCAGGTTTGCAAGTGAAAAAGTTGATTGAATGGTGAACAATAAGGGTAGGTCAGTTCTCTAGTAGTGTATGGATTTGCTTTCCCCTTTATTCAGCACTGGTGAGGCCACACCTGGAGTACTGTGTCCAGTTCTGGGCTCTCCGGTGCAGGAGAGGCACAGACATGCCGGACAGCATCTAGCACAGGGCCACTGAGATAGCGAAGGGCCTGGAGCGCCTCTCCCAGGAGGAAAGGCTGAGAGCTGGGACTTTTCAGCCTAGAGAAGAGAGGGTCTGGGGAAAGGGGGTTATAAATACCTGAGGGGAGCGTGTAAAGAAAACGAAGCCAGGCTGTTTTCAGTGGTGCCCAGTGACAGGACAAGAGGCAGTGGGCACAAACGGAAACACAGGGGCTTCCGTCTGAACACCAGGAAACACTTTATCACTGTGAGAGTGACTAAGCACTGGCAGAGTGCTTACTTACAGAGTGCAACGTCCCAGGGAAGTTACGGAGTCTCCCACCTTGGAGACATTAACAAGACATGCTCCTCGGCACCTGGCTGTAGGCGGCCCTGCTAGAGCAGGGGGGGTTGGACCAGATGAGCTCTGGAGGTCCCTTCTCACCTCAACCGTTCTGTGACTTCATAGTAAGCTGAGCTTGTTCAACGCTTTTTAACACAGAGGCAACACTGCTCATGTAGGACCACACTTCAGTTATTAACTCTCACAGTAAACTCCTCTGTGACCAACAGTGACTTTCACTGGTCACTGCAGATAACACTGTGGGGGCCGGGGGGGACCACTAATAAACAGAACCACCCAGGTAGAAAAGGAAGTTGCTTTCGCTTCCACACTCAGCAGCAAAACCCATGAGAGGAACCTGGGAAAGGACTGAGCCGGGGAGGAACCATGGAAAGCTACAATAACTGAGTCCAGAAAAACCTGCTAGAGGGTAGGGAATTTAACCTTCTTTAGTTTATTCAAGAGGTAGCCAAGGCAAAAATGTGATCGTAGTCTGTACCTCTTTGAAAAGGTTCCCATTGCTAATAGAAATCATTATGAAACTATGCAACTATGGAAATAAATCTAAGCATGTTTAAACTGGAAAAGGCAAAACATTAGCACAGAAGGTCTCATGGGTGGTACAGTCTCCATTATTTGGTTTCTTTAAGAATGAGCATCTAAAAATGCATGCTGTAGCTTTGTGGTTTCCAAACGTTAGCCCACCAAACACCGGTGTGGCACAGATCCATGTTTTGTAGCCTGAAGACCCCTAGTGCTTTCACAGTGTTTCCTGCTCAGGTCTGCAGCACCGTTACGCGGTGGCCTAAATACGTTGGGACCTACTGCCTTCTCTCTGATGGCTGTTTCTCTGCAATAAGTCAGAAACGGTGACTACAAGACTCCTCTTGAGATCAGAAGAGCAAAGTTAAAACAAGAAGCAAAACCTTTCAGCCAGACTACTTAGAAACCTGATTTTTCTCTCTTTTTTCCAGTTTGAAAAACTTTTGATTGAAATCCCTTAAAGCCCTAGTTAATGCTTACAATAGTTGCCTTCAAAGTGCATAATGTTGCGTTTTTTTCATGATAACGAACTAACCTTACAGACAGTCTTGTGGACGCTTACTACAAAAAGCATTTAATCTTTTCAATGCTACCATTTCCTCCATGTGCCGCTGTAACCTCTTGTTTCCTCACCTGGCAGAAGCTGTTCTAACATACCATTCATCACACAGACCTGACATCCAGGAGCCATCCTTGCCTCCCACTTTGGGAAAAGGCACTGGGTCTGGAAAGGATCCATTCAGTTCCACATTCCCTCGTTTGTATCCTCCTTTGTTCTCTGAACTGATCCCTTACTTTTATTCTTCCCTCTGTCCGTTTTCATACTCAAACCGACAGAGTTTGATTTTCGCAGTATTTCCTATTGCTCTATCTTGCGTGTTTTGCTTGGCCAGCAGAGGTGCAGCTTCACTCTGCACACTGTAGCTGAAACTTTCCCTGCAGCATCACTGGCACCTGATCGTTATTCCAAGGGGTTTAAGGAAGAGGACACGTAAGAGCAGAAGTATTTGAACCCAGAATGATGGCTTATAATCCATCTGTCAGAGAGCCTGTACCTCGCCCTTGTCACAAGTCTCCAGATCACCCCGTGTAAGACCAGAGAAGCCACATCCTAATGATCGCTGATGCTACAGACAAGCAAAAAGTCTCAAACACCAAAGGAAAAGCTATTGGTTTATATATATATATATATAGATATATAGATATATACTGTGTTTACAGAGTCAACAAGTTAAATGCAATATTCATAAGAGCATTAACAATAAAAATACAATCTGTGTGTAGCCAAGTACAGACTTAAAATGGTAAAACAGGAAAAAGGATCTCACCAAAAGTACAAATATACAGTACAAATTGATTTATTTAAAACAGTTACAAAAAAAGCACAACAAAATAGAGATTATCCTTAGAATTATTAATGCTTTGTTAAAGATCAGGTAGGAGGAAAGGGGCAGGAACAAGGTCGGAGGGGAGCACCTGACTAGTTCTAAGGCTTTAGATACAATGCGGTCGGTTACATGTTAATACAGCCATTACATAACTGGGATTATAGTTGAGGGATCAGCACTTTATCTACAAAGACCTCCTTGCCTCAGCGCAGCCCAGCCGGTTCCCCCAGTGCGACGCGTCTGCTTCTCTGCTTTGCACGGGCAGACCCTCCCCTGGCGCTAAGGTGCCACGAAAGCGGAAAACAACTAGAATGTGCAGGGGTGCGTTTGCAGGGTGGGGTGGCGGCAGCCTAGGAGGACGGCAGGGGCAAGTCCCGTCCTCCATGGACACATGTGAAGACCGTGGGATGGGCCTTGACCATCAGCATTTTAAGCCATACATGGAACACACCCTGGGCCAAACTCTGTACAGAATGTGCATTCGTAGCCATCTTAGCAGCTTCTGCAAAGTTTCAGGCCCTAGGACAGCCTGAAAGACAAAGAGCAGTTGTGAGCGACGCTAGGGAAAGGCACATGTACTGCTGTGGGCAGGAACTAGCATTTGGGCTACTCAAGCTGCTGTAGTTTCTTTTACAATATTTTCTGAGTAACAAGGATTGTTAGTTCTCTACGGGGGAAAGTGACTTCAAGTGTGGGGTGGGGACAGGGGGAGCGGGGACACTTAATGTGAAAAGTGCATTATATTTGTGCACCTGCTGGAAAGGGGAGGCAGAGGGGCCTCTGCAGCTTTCCTTCTTTCCAGACAGAGCTTCCTCTGCATAGTCTGGTAGTGATGAGCGCTCGTCGCTTGGAGCAAGTCTCACGTTCCTGGAGCAACGGTGTACGCGTAGCCTAGAAACAGGCCTGGCCTCTGCTGGGCAGCTGACCCAAGGAATGTTTCATGAGATGGGACAGATGGCTACAGACACCCATTATTGCATCCTACAGACTCTCGCCACAGAGTGTGAGCTGGGTAAGACCAAGGCCAGGAGACCACAGCTCTCCTCCCCTTCACAATAGCAGCAGGAAAACAGTATATTTCTCTGAGAAGCCTGTCACATCTCTGCCAGCAGAAAAGCCCGGATGACCGTATCATTCCACAATGTCCTCCTGGATTTATCTCCTCCTTTCCTATGTAAACCTAAGAAATAAAAGCCTCCTCCATGGGCTCATTCATAGCCTTTCTGCCGACAGCAGAGCCTGTCTCACACGTTCCCTAATCTCGGGAGAGGCTCAACGCTCAACACAACAGCCACCACAGGTGCTGAGCAACGCAGCCCAACCCAGTAAGGACAGATTCCAGTGATTACGAGTACTGCTAAGCTGGGCTAGAGGGCTGCCAGTGGCCCCCTCCTGCCCACCGCCTTTGGGGCAAGCAGCCAGATGCCCAGATTCTTCATCTCAATGCCCTGCCGTGAGATGTGCCCCAAACCTTTGCTTCCATAGAAGAGCTGGCAGCTGAAACATCCACAACAGCGGGACTGACAGGGAGTCTGGATAGAAGCACCGAGGTCAAATTCAGCCTGGCCTGTTCCACAGAGCTCACAACCACACTCAACAGATGCGTGGCTAGCCAAAGTCCAGGGTGAGCACCTTCACAGCCCTTCAGCTGCCTACAGTACAAAGCTATTTTAGCCACACAGCATCTTGCTTCATACACCAGTGTCTGCCCTTTCACACCACTGTTCAGTGAGGCCGAGATCTAGGAACAGTAGTTACAGTAACACGCATGAGACAAGGCAGGCCCTCCAAACCCTCTCTCTAGGAGACAGACTCCTGTGTTCAACGATGCGCGTGAGGGGCTCTGCACCCTTCAGCTGCTCAGACATTCCCTCTATGCATGCACTCAGCCCATCTACATTCACACGCCACACGTATGCAAATCCCTTTCTTAGCTGCCTGCCACAGCTCTGAATTCCTCTGCATGCTCCATGCAAAGAACAGGCAAGAGAAGCTGTGCTCCTCTGCCTTCTGCCTTTGGCCACAGACACCCTGGATATCCTGAGCATTAAGTACTAACCAACATTAATCGAGGTCTTTGCGTCGGAGAGTCCAATGAATAGCAACTGTGAAACACACAAGGTGATGAGGCCAGGCACCTGGGCCCGGACAGTAAGTTTTACTGACAAATGGTGCCGTGAAAACAGCATCTGCTCCCACAGCTGCTGCATCCAGGGAGGCAGAATCTTCACATGACAGCATCACCATGACTTCACGCATTTCAAATGCAGCTGATGAGATGGGAAGCAGTATGTCATTCGGGGGAAGCTACATGTGATACAGGCAGCATCCTCATTCTGGAGAAACCCCCGTGAGGCACAAACACTGAAGGCATGAGTAGCGCATATCACCTACGGCCTGAAAAGAAACCGTCCTCCTGGTGCAGGCATGTCAAAGGCAACAGAAATGGCTAGCAATGTGCTAGGAAAACAGGACTGACGGCCGGGAGGGAAGGGACCATTCTGGAGACTCTCTGATTTGCCCAATATCCAGGCAGAGCACCCCTCCATCACAGTCAGCTGAAACCAACCAGTTACAGGACGCGTTCCTGGCAAGTGTGCGGAACAGCCCTGAGACACCACCACTGCAAGCTGACGGAAGGACGGCTATGCCGAGGAGAGGTGCTGACACACAAGCCATCCAGGGAAAGAGAGAAGCAGTGCCCTAGCAGTCAGGCACGCCTGACAGAAAACTTCAGGAAGATGAGAGAAGGGAGACAGAAAACGGTACGCTGAACATCAGGAGCAGCATCGGGACTGCCAGCGGGGACCTGCACACTGAAAAGAAATCCTCTCAAAAGCCTGGTCCTAGCACAGAGATGGGCACCTTAATACAAAGAATATTTAACCCAAGTTAAGTCAGTGAAGACTCTTATCCTGAACATGACAGTGACTATTTTTTATTCTAGCTAAGCAGTTAGAGCTGGTGTCATAACACACCATCAGAGAGGGCAAATTAGTGTAACCACATGAGCCTTCACTTGAATGGAGTGTTATTACCATAACGAGGTATTAACATACATTTGTATTAAATCTCACGGTGAAAAAGACTACTCTTGATTTTACCATGTTGTTCTACAGAGGAACTCCAAAGAGAAGCATCAGAAAACCTAGCACAAAACCATCCCAAAATGCCCTATGATGCTGTAATATTTTTAGAGTCCCTACATTAATCATAGAACTGTACTTAGCAGAAACTTTGTACCTTGCCTGCACATGCACAAACACACGTCTCTTGTCTAGAGCTTATTCAGGAAACTGCCTGCAGGGAAGAATTAGCGATCTGGAAAGTTTTCTTCTGATTTAATT
Organism: Rissa tridactyla; assembly: GCF_028500815.1. Classification (NCBI taxonomy): domain Eukaryota; kingdom Metazoa; phylum Chordata; class Aves; order Charadriiformes; family Laridae; genus Rissa; species Rissa tridactyla. Next base: position 94,558,538 of record NC_071469.1, read on the forward strand.
ACAAAATAGTCTCGGTTCTTCTAACAGAAAAAGGATATGTTTCCATCCTTCCCTAGAGAATGTTGAATACATTTTACTTCAGCTTTTAAAAAAAAACCAAAACACCAAAACCCAAAATCCAACCAAACAAAAAAAAACCCCAGCCCCATTCACCCATAGGCTAAGGCTCTGCAAAAGCTATAAGCCCAAGAGATATTTTTTTTTTTAAAATTATTAACACAGGAAGAAAGATTTGATTTGGTGGCAAAGGTATTTTATGGCAGGAAACTGACGTCTCCCATCCCAGCTCGTGTCCCATCCCAAGTGCTCAAGTTCCCTATTCACCTACACCCAAAGCCATCCTTTTGGTCCTTCCTCTTGAATTTCTGTGATTCATTCAAATCTGTACATTCTTTGCAAGAAGAAAGAGCAGTTGGATTCAGTGGAAGAGACATTAAACAGAACCACCAGAGAAGCATCTCTGTCCTGCCTTCAAGAGCTCCATCGGTGAACGGTCCTTTTAAAGTGCATGTGTGAAGAAAAGGGATACTGGGAGTAGAGCCCCCTAAACTCCAGTGGGGATCCATCTCTCCCCATCGTGAGAAAGGAGGAATAAAATCTTCAGCAATCTTATCTGCTACTTTAAGCCGTGTCTGCCCTCCTCATCTCCCCACCCACCCTGAACGCTTAGACCCTGCCCTGCAGGGAATCAGTTATTCAGGGAGGTGTGAGAAAGCCCCAGCCTCCAACCTCTGGAATGCTCTCATCACAAGCTCATGAGCACATCCCTGTTCTCTACCCCAGCTAGCCGTTTGCTGCTCCCTGAGGCACTGGAGCCCTCTTGATTCCCCAAGAGGAACTGGTCAGCCATTGAACTGGATGGAATAAACCCAGTCCTGCAGGGCAGAAAGCAGCCTCGCTGGTGAACCTGTCACAAAGTCTGTGCAATTTCTCCACCTGATGGTGAGGCTCACCTGCAGGGGATGCCCTAGCTCACAGCCTCAAAGGGATCATTTCCCTGCATTAGAACGCCCTTCGATAGACAGCTTGACCTCCTGGGGAATGAAAGAGGGACGGAGCAGAGAGGGCCGAGGCTCCTCCGCCTGCACACTGTATCTTTGGAAGCCTGGGACTGTCCAGCTGTGCTGACCGCCCGTCTCAGGCTGAGAGGGTTCCGTGTGAGAGCTCTGGGCTGCGCTGTCCCTGCCTGTGTGGCTCTTCCTTTCAGCAGCTCTGTCAGACGGTTCTCTGGACCCCTGAGCTGTTCTTTCAGATCTCTCCCTAGTAGATATCAACTGATCTGCGAGAGGGTAGTTAGCCTGAGAAGCGGAGTTGCCATTCATGCTCTGTAAACTGATTGATATGCAGACATCACCCACTTGCAGCCTGTGGCAGGGCAAAGCAAAGAGCTGAGCAGTCCGCCCTGGGCTACAGGAGGACCAACCCTGGCCATACACAAAGAAGGGATGCTCTGGGGGCACATCAATGCTCACTTTACTTTGTTGCTCCCCGACCACAAAATGCAGTGTGACAAGCCCAGGCCACTGGCTTTCCTGGATATCCACCACGGTGCTGGAGTCGATCTTCAGGCCCCCGCTCACCTCCGCACTGCGAACAAAGTCTTGAGTCTGCAGGTCCTCCACCCGCTTCAGCTCTCCTGTAGCCAGCTGGATGATGGCTCCTTTCATGAAGTGAGAGGGCAAGTGTGAGGAGCTGGGTGGCTGCAGCTGGGACAGGTCCTTTTCAAGCACGCTTCCTCGAGCCTGTGCGTCCGGGCTCCGCCTCATCAGGGTTTCTGAAGTGGAAGACCTGATGGGCTCAGATCCAACGGGAACCAGGACTGGCTTGCCGTTGGCTATCACCATTCCTTTGGTTAATTGTCTTTGTCTAACCGGCTCTTCGGGGGACATTACGTATGGACTCCTGGACTGGCTTTTCTCAGCAGCAGCCCTTTCTACTGTGTTCCTCAGCACGTCCTTTGACTCCCCCTGCTGATCAGGGATATTATGGCAAAGGTTTAAAGGGCTCGGGTCATCTTTCCTCTGGGCCGCCAGAACGTGATAATCCTGAGATGCCAACACCCCCACCACCCTCTGAACCTCCAGATCAGCGTCTGGGGTGCTTCTGTGAGCTGGCACAGAGGCCTCTGTTCCCAACGTCTGGTAACCTGAAAGGAACTGTCCATCGACCACACATCCCGCTGCAGCCCCTGGCAGACAGTCTTCAGCTTTACCGCTGGCAGAGTCCACAGCCTCGCTGGTCCTCCTCACCACATTATGCTCCACATGCCTCTGTCCACCATTGGCAGCAGCTACCTCTGAATTCAGCTGACTGTCCTGCTGAGGAGACTCTGGGCTTCCACCCGCTGCAGGTGTCTCATATGCTGAATACCCTGGTGGGAGGCGGGACATCTGATAATAAACAGGAATTCTACCTGGTGCAATATCTAATGGCTGGGTCCCAGCATGATGCTGCATCTGGCCAGAAGGAGAGACTGCAGAAGCGGATTTGTTGAAGTTGTGGGTAGGAGAGGTAGTCTGGGGGGAAGGAGCGGCTTCTTCTGTGAAGAGAGAGGCGTATGGCACAAAATGGGGGACGTGAGAGGCAGTGAGGTTGGTGGAAGGAGACAGAAGAGGACTAGGCATAAAGCCAGGAGGGACAGCATAGGGCACTGTGTAATGCGAGCCGATGAACTGTAGGGACGTTGGAGGGATCTGCGCATAGTGGATGGGAGGGTAGGGCACCCCCGGGTGCTGGATTATTGGCGAGCTCACATTGAAGGCAGGGGGCAGGGGGCTCACGTTCACCACGGGGTGCAGACCCGTGGGGGAGAAAGTGGCAGGTGGCACTGCCACTTTGTAGAGCATCCCATATTGGTCCACCGTCAGCCCCGCCACCGCTTCCGTGGCCTCGCCAGGGCCATAGCGCAGGGCCGCAGGACCCGGCCCAGCTGTCCGGGCCCATTGGGGACCCTCGCCCGAGGCCTGGGCACCCCCCGCCCGTCCTGCCTCGGTGCCGGTGCTGGCGGAGGGAAGTTCCCGCTTCTTTGGCGGGAGGCACTCCTGGCTCCGCTCGTGGCCCGCTCTCATGGTGCCCCACGGTGTCCCGGCAGCCCCGGCCGCGACGCTCGTTCATGGGGGCACCCGCAGTGGCTGCCACACGCCGGCTCCCGGATCCCCGCTGCCGGCCGCCGCCTCACCTGCACCGGGAACAGAGGGAGCCGTGAGTCCCGGCCCTGCCACCGAGCCGCTGCGGGCCCCGGGACCGCGGGGACAGAGGGAGCCCTGAGCCCCTGAGAACACACAAGGCGACGACCCCCGGCCCCAGTCCGGGGCCCGAGGAGCGGAGAGCGCCCGAGCCCGGTGGCCGGCCCCAGAGCCCCGGCCGCGCCGCGCCCCGCCCCGCCGACCCCAAGGCGCCGCCAACGCCCCGCCGCCGCCGGCCCGCCCGGTGCCCCTCGCCGGCCGCCGCTCACCCGCCATCGCCCAGCTCCTCCTCCGCGACCCCCATCGGCCCCGGCGCCGCCCGCGGCCGCCTCCGGCCCGACCCCTCCCCGCGCCGCGGCGCACGGCGATGACGAGCCGCCCCCGCGCGGCGGAAGTGCCTCACCCGTCGGGGCTGACGTCGGGGAAGACGGGGGAGGGGGCGCCCGCCGCGCCCGTTGTCGTGGCAACCAGCCGCGCCCAGCGCGCCGGTACCCGGGCGCTGCCGCCGGGGCACGGCCCGTCCCGCCGCGGCGAGTAACCACCCCCCCAGACACGATTTCGACATCGGCAGCCCGGCGCCGTGCCCGCCGCCGCCGTGAAGGCGCGGCGCTGCGCCTCTGCTGTCAGGGTGCCACGACGCGGTCCCCCGGGGTCACCGCTCCGCGCAAGAAACCGGCGGGGCGGGCCGCCCTACCACCACCGCCGCCGCCCGGGCCCAGCCGCCGGCCGCCCCGCCCGGCGGAACCCTGGTTGCGGGCGGCGCGACCCGCCCGGCCTCGCCACGGGGGAGCGCTGGCGGCGGGGGACCGCCCCGCGCGTGACGTCATCAGTGACTGCCACGGTGCAGACGCACCGCTCCTTGCCGAGGCCCGGCCCTGCGGGTGCTTCCGCCGGGGAAAAGTAGTGCGAGCAGCCCTTTCCCGCCGCGCCGCCGCTGGTGCCGCGCCGTCTCGCTGCTGTCCCCGCTGAGGCCGCCGCGGCTCTGCCTCCTGCCCGCGGCCGGCGGAGGCCGGGAGGCCGAGGGGAGCGGGCCGGCGCGCGGATCCCTCCGCCTGCAGTATCGGTGCTGCGGCCGCGCCGCCGCCATTTTGAATGCCTGGCTCCTGCCGCTGCCGCTTCCTCCTCTGCAGGGACCGGCCCGGTGAGTGGGGCCGCGGCGCTCGCCGCCCCAGCCCGCTTCCGCCCCGGGCCTTCGCCTCTCCCCCGCTCCCTTCCCCACGCCGTCAGCCAGGCCGGGTCTCCGCTGCCGGGGCCCGCGAAGTCCCGCAGGCCCGGGGCCCCCCGTTTGCCTTCGCTGCCTCTACCCGCGGCCGGGCTGCGGCCGTGCCGTAGCGCCAGGCGCTGGTTTCTCTGCCGGCGGAGTCCGCCCGGTGCCCTCCCGCGGCCTTCGCCGGGGCGACTTGCCATGGGCCGCCGGCCGCCTTCGGTCCCCGGCCGCGGCCTGTGCCACGGCCTTCGCCCGGCGGCCCGGGCCCGTCCCGGACTCTGCCCCGCGCTCCCGGGACCGGCCTGCCGCCTCCCCAGGCACAGGGAAGCGCTTTCTGTCTGCTTCGGCTTTTACCCGCCGGAGAGGCGTTGCTGGCAGGGTCCTCTCTGCTCCCCTCGCCCCGGTTACTGGGACTCGCCCAGCGTTTCGTGGAGTGCAACGCGCAGAACTGCAGAAGTTCCCTGAGCACGAAATGTGGTGTGACTCTGTCCGTGCTGGAGGCCCTGGGTGTCTAAGAACGCGCCTGGGCGTTTGCACCCGTCCTTCCTTGGGTTTTTCATTAGCTGGTGCTGCACAACTGCTCAGAGCGTTACAGCTAGCGTATCTCTGGTACTTACAGTGTTTGCGTGTTGCTTTATGGTTGCATGAATTTTAATGGAAGCAAAAATCTGTGATCTCTGGTCAAAGGCGTTCGCAATGAACTGCAAGTGCGGGTTTGTGTTGGTGGTAGCCTACTGTTTAAGAATCGATCTGTAAAGACAGTTTCAAGTCCCTTCAAGGTTGGTTGAGTTCTCTCTCTCCTATCAAACGCTACAAGACAAATTGTAAGTTTCTTTCTAGTAGGCATTGCTTTTAAAGTTTGCAGGTAGAACAGCTGTGTGTTTTATTACATTGCAGACGGTGCTTGAAAATGCTTAGTGATGTATTTTGATTTCTAATGCTTGAAATGTTAGTGAAACAGTATGAAATCCCAGTGGAACACCTTCGTAAGGGTGGCATTTCATATGCGTGACCAGAAGGCGTGTTTGGCCCATATTCGCTTAAAGAAAGTAAAACATATCTGTATGTTCTCCTGCATAGTACTACTAGCAGCTTACATTTAAAATGGCAGAGTTTTTTTGTGTTGTTTTCTTTTTCCTGTTCCAGTTCTGTGTGATAGTGTACAGCTGATTTTTGTTTGTCTGTGCTCCCCCCACTTCTCTAAACTACACTTGTTATTTTTTCCCTTTATTTATTTGCATGCCCTGTTCTATTGCCAAATTCTTTCTTTTGCCTGCTCATGAGCACTCTGGTATTTGGCACAGGATTTGAAAACTTTACTGCGTGCCTGACAGCTCAATGAAGGCAAGAGATTTTGTGTTTTTTTCTGAGGGCTTCAGTGTGAACCCCTTGATTCTTCCATGGTGGGAGAAGGAGGGGGAGGTAGTTAAATTCCCGTGAGTTGAGAAGTGGAAGGGAAGTCTGGGGTAATTGTTTTGTGAAGGAATCCAGCTTTTCTGTCTTCAGTGTGTAAGATAACTCTCAGATTTCCTCCTTTTTTGATAAAAAAAAAAAAAGAGGATTATCTTTTTTTTATTTTTTTTGCTGTTGTTCCTGTGTCTGCTGGTCTGATTTTTTTTTTTTTCCTAAAGGTGGTATGATGGGAATGGACTCATCCTGCAATACCTTTGTTGCAGTGTCCTGGCAAGAGAGCAAGGGATACAAAAATGTTCTGATTCTTTTTGCGTTGGCATAGCTGTAAACTAAAATGAGATTAGTAAGTTTGTCAGGCAATAGTATAAAAAGGTTGTGAACAGCAGCAAAGGAACTGATGTTGTCTGTTCTTAGGCATGCAGACAAACTGCACTGGTTAATGCAGTTCAGATTTGGAAAGTTGCCTTTCAAATTGTAAGGGCTCATAAAAATCTTAACTGCTTCTAAAGTTAATGGCACTCATTCATTAGAGCTTCCTGTGCCTCTAGTGTGAATATTTTTTTTAGTTTTGAGTTGGCAATGCATAAGACTTCAGGAGATGGGTTGTTTAATTTATTTATATTTTTTAATAACAGGGCAAGCTCTTCTGACAGAAAGTGATGTTAATTTGTTCTAGATGATACTCAGCTATTCTCTGAGGAAAAGGGTCTGGTCTGCCTTGGTAGCAGTATTACTTTGTTGGATGAGAGTTTTGGAGTTAATAAGTTAATATATGATGATGCTGTAACTCGAAAAACAGACTTACAGTAACGTGAGTACAAGCGAATCCCTAATATCACTTGTAGTAGTGTTAGCCTTTATCTGCTGTTTGGCAGAGATGCTATAGGTAAAATCTAAGATTAGAATTTCCTAGGGCACAGCTGAAGTTACCTGGTATATTGTGAAGTTTATATTAATGACTGTAAAAATGTGGCATCTTGTCTTTCATCTGGCATTAACCATGCTAAAGAAAAGTGTGGGGTTTTTTGTCACAAAGTAGTAACTCTTTTTTTTTAATTATTGTTATTTTAACTCTGCAGGAAAGTGAACAGGAAGTAAAATAACCAGATTACCTTACAGATCAAAATAGTTGTGAAACTAGAAGCAGGTGAGAAATACAAAGGTAATGTAGGTCAGCGGTGATTGAAGTACAGAAACAGAAGCTAGGAAATCTGGAATTCTGATCTCATCTGTCATGCTGCTCAGCTGTGTAGATGTGCTAACTCTTCTTCCAGTGCTTCATTTGTTAGCTTCTAAAAAAAGGGAAATATTTATTTTCTTCTTTGGCAGATGTTAAGGTTAATTGTAATGGTTGAAAGCTCAGTGCATCTTTTGAAGCCAGTTCAGGAGTTGTTTGGCTTGGTGTGTTTGTACTGTTGTACAGGAATGGGAACCTCATCGTAAGTGCTTACCTGGTCTCACTAAATTCTGTTGTTGGGCTGTAGCCACAGGAAGCAAAGAGAAGAGAGGTCGGGCTGCGTTCAGTTTGGGTAGCTCGTAGGATCTGTTCAAACCAAAGGTCTTTAAGAAGAACAGTGTAACATCTCTGTCACTGTCCTGTCTCTGGTCCACCTCTCAGCTTCTGAGCAGCATGGTGGCTTGCTTCTTGAATGCACTTGTGCTGTATTTCTTGTTTTTTTGAATGTAACTGGAAATGGGACCATCACTTCTTCTATTTTTTAGCTCTTGTTTTGAGGCATTATTTTTTTTCCTTACTTGACCTTCCCTCTCCTCGTGCTGTCTTTGTATAATGCAGAGTGTAACACTGATGTCTTTTATTATCATCTTGTATTTTGAAGCCTCCTGCTGCCTTAATTTCTTTTTGATTTTCTGATGTTACCTGCTTTCTACTTTCTATTTCTCTATTGTATTAAATAACTTTCTTAAGGGAGATTATTTTTCCATTTGGAATGTTGTATGGTGGGTTGCTTTTTCTCTCAACTCTTTTGTTTTGCCTTTGCCCTTCTTTGCCCTTCTTGGTGATGATGGTGCTCCTTGATTAGGTGTTTACTGTTTGCTGTATAAATATTGATAATATTAGACTATATACCAGTATCTCTGCTTTTGTTCACAGCTTCATCTCTATTTGTAGCGTATGTTTCTGTTTTTACTGCCAATATGTTCTTTTTCTCTTCTTCTAAGTATCTGTCAGAAGTATGAAGCCCACTGATAGTCGTATGGAGTTGAGGTCATCAGCATTTTGTATTTAACCATTGCAGTTATTCCCTTCGTGTAGTCCAGACATATCTTCTGCTTCTGTGTACAGGAGACTTGATTCAGTTGCACTGAAGCAAGTGGGGGAGTTCTGCTGCTCATTTCAGTTGGGAGGTGGGTCAGGCTTTAATTATGTAAGTTCCCAAAAGCTGGTTTTTGCTTGAGGAATGTGATTACTTCTACGTGTGTTGGGGTGGAGCAACTTAAGTTGTGTATTTCAGATGTATTTGAAGATGTACGCTTCTTCAGTCTTGGGTTGCTTTCTAGGATGAACTGAGTTCAGAAATACTGCTTACGGGAAAAGCTATAACTGGGTATGTACCTTACTTGAATTGAAAATTCAGGCAGTTTCCCCAAACAGTAAAGCCTGTCTATGCATAATTCAATGAGCTTTGAGGGGTTTATGTCTTAATGTTTCTAGAATTCAAGGCTAAATAATAACTGAATTTTAAAATATGTCCCATAATTTGTCCTAAACAAGTTATTAAGCAACTCTTTTTAAAAAAATTGTTTCATTAATACATTGAAAGAGTAGTTTTAGTTTATTCTTTCTTTTAACATAAGCTAATGTTTCTGAATAGTTTCTAGAGGGAAGGATCTCAAGTCAGTTACATGTTTAAGGACAGTAAGTCCTTTTGTCTTTACACTGCAATTCCTGATAGAGGAATATAGCTTGGCTGAGGCGTTTGAGAATTTTATATGTGGCATTTGGAAATATTAGGTGCTTCTTGTAAATATAAAAGGTTATTTGGTGAAAAATCATATTTGAACGTGATTGCATTCTAAGAGATTTTTATAAAGGTTCTGTACCTAAATAGTTTTCGCTTTGAAACATGACAAGCTTAACTAGTAAAAGATTATAATAGGGAAGAAAATAGTGGTTTAAAAGCATAATTTAGATGAAAGCAAAATTATTTTAATACATTATGATTTTTGTTTTCTTGATTAATTATTTTTTCACTTTTGAATAGTTTACTAGGAATGAGTTGCATAAAGAAAGAATGCCTTTTTTTATTGGTTCAGGGGAAGAATTCCTGAATAGCCGAGGGAGGAGAGTCACTGAGCTAATACCTTTCATGCAATCCAGAGACTAGGAAAAAAGCTGGGATTCTGTTTTTAAAGGAAGTTAGACATCAGCAACCTATACCATTGGAACTAATCTGAGTTAGGTTGATACCTAACTCTTTCAGAAGCTTTGATCTTCATAGTAGGTTACTGTAACAAGCAAGGCCTTCAAAATGAGGAGGGGGAAACAGACTTTATGAGGTGGAAGAATTCTGCATTCATACATTGTAAATATTAACTGGTAGGCTTTTTTCAGGTATTTGGGGATCATGCCTGATTTCCAGAGCTTGTAGGTAGCAAAGAAATGGCAGAGCAAAACTGCAGCTGTAAACTAAATGAGGAAAGAGGTAACTACTTTTAAAAATTGCCTTGTCATTTATGTTAATGTGCAAAGAATAAAAACATATGCCTGTACTGGTGAAAAATGTTAACTGATCCTGAAGAACAGGACCTGCTACTTTGAAGGAAGTTCTAAGCAGCATTTAGCCAGCTGAAGTTAAACTTCAGGTCTGCTATTACTAGATGATATGGTTGTCCTGTCTCTGTTAGTCATCTTGCGCAATGAAATGCGTTTCTGTAATATAGAGAAGTCTGTAAAAATTAATTTTTCAGGGCAGTTTGGTATTTGATAGCTTTGTAGTTGTCATTTGAAGCTGACTTTTCTTAATCTTCCACATGGTTCATAGTGTGAATTTCAAGATTCTGTCTAGACAAATTATGTAGTCAAAATTAGATGATCACTTAAGTGTTTTAATTCTTCTGAGCTCTAAATTGTTTAATCCTATTTATATTTGCTTTTGTAATTCTTTAGTATTCGTTTTGTTTTAACTCTCATTATTAATGTGTTTATTGCTGTATAGCCCTAATTGCCCCCCTCAGTGAAGTCTGTATGGTCATGTATCAAGTCCTGGTAAGATTTTGATACCGTAACTATCTCGCCTTGTCAGAGCCGTTCTATGGTTATGCTCCGTGTTGTCCATACTTTGTTTATAGGATCAGGAAAATCATAAATACCTGCCAATAAATTATATTGCAGGGCTTGCTGAAGCCCTTTTCCATTCTTTGTGCCTTTTATTATGCTGCAGCTTCCTAGAGCGCCATGGAGGACATGAGACCTTGTGCCGATCTTGCTATTATGACTTGTACTCAGTGAGTCTAGTCTCCAGCCATGGATTGCTTGGCAGAGTGTATGCATCAAAGTCTTTGTTTCCTATTGTTCTGTGATCTATCAGAATCCTAGAAAATTGATGTGCAAGTGTCTAATCTTAGAACTCTGGGAAAGATTAGCAGGCAGGATGTGAAAAATAACTGCTCAGGCATCCCCAGCTCCTTTGTTCAGATGTTTGAGCTGCACATGCAGCTGTATTTTTTTTTTTATTTAAATGGTAGTATCTGCCCCAGCAGTTCCTGCTGGCTTGGCTTCTCCCAATTTTGTAGTAATTTACTCAGTAGACTTTTGTGTCCATACCATCTTGATGCTTATCGCCTGATGTAGGCAGTGATCTAAGAACTGCAATTAAGGTTTTTGCGGGCAACGCGTGGCTCTTCGGGTATATGTATTCTGCAGATCCCTCTAGTAGGAGTAGTGGGAAGCCATGTCTGACTATGTCTTTCAAATGTGACAAAGTGTCTGAGAGAGACAGTAAAAATGAAGAACTGCTTAATATTTGTTTGAAGTTTTTTTGTGTTAAGTTGCTAAGCAAATTTCTTGATCTGTTTTTCTGTCCTTATTCTTCTTCTCAAATGGCGTTCATAATTCATTTTCTCAAGACCTCAGCAGGGATGATATGCCTTTTTTTATGTTTTTTTTTTTTTTTAAATGGTCTGGTGACACCTAAAGACCATGTGCCTGGATAGGTGTCCTGTTTTGTTGCCCAGTATAGGAGGAATGGGATACATAGCAGAGACATATGCTACAAGTCTGGCTGATAACCAATGTGTAAAGAAAACAAATTCATATAAAAAAAATTTCCACGTTATTTGCATCAATGCTTTACATGGCAAAACCTACTGGGATTCTGATGTTGAAATCTGAGAGGTATACTCTCAAACTGAAATGTCACGAGAACAACTCTGGGAGCAAATAGGTAATATTAGTAATAAATTGCCAATGGAAGGTGAAGGTCACCTGTATCTCTGAAGGAACTCAGAATTGTTCAACTTGTAAATCCGATTGTCACTGTCTTAATCAACACTTTATTTACAACGAGTAGGTGGTAGTTTGTGTGATTCTAGTTTTCGAAAGAGCTCCAGGAGAGGACCCAGTAACTGCATGTTTCTTGACAAGTTCTTAGTAAATGGATAAAGGTCGTCTGGATCATAAAATTGTTGGATTTGTCAGAAATGTTGACAGAGCCTCTAACCAAAGGTTTTTATTGCCTTATAGTGCATCTCTTCAAGGGAGGTCTTATTGTGAATTAATAACTATCTAAGGAGGAAAGAAAAGTGACCAGACAATGATAGAACATTTGTCTGCTTTCATAATAGAAAGAGGTCATTGAGAGGCACTCTGTGAAACTGTGCCATTAAGTGTGTTTGTAAAGCGATCAGGAGAAGAAGGGTGAATAGTGAGGTGACAGTTTCACCGTAAAGCTGTGGAAGGATTTTGTGATGCTAAGGAAGTATGCTATAAGATGGTAAAACAAATTTGTTGTCAATAAATGCAAAGCAATGCCTATGCTGAAAAGAAATTACTATGAAGGTAAATACACAGTGAAAGGCTCTAAATAAGTTGTCACTCAAGCCGGAGGTCTTAGAGCTGTCTGTAGGATCTTTATTAAAAATGTCAGCTCGGCAGTAGCCAAACAGGCAAAGTGAGTTTAAACGTTTTTAACTTTCTAAGTGCAAAGAATAAAAAAATCTGTGTAAACTCATGGTGCTCCCACTGCCTGAATGCTTTTTATAGGTCTACTCTTTGTTTAAAAAAAAAAGCAAACCCAAGTAGAATTCTAAGAGGTGCTGATATGAAGGAATTGTGCAATGGCTCCATACAGGAAGAGATTAGAGTAGGACTCCGCTGCCTGGAAAGGGAGGTGGCTGAGGTATAGATACAATGAAAGACTGTGAAATCATAAATGACATAAAATCAATTAATAGGTGATGAGTACTTACTTTATCAAGGTGTAAGAATTTCGTTTAGTATCCCTTACTTGGTCAGACAGCAGGTTTAAAGCAAAGGATAATTTTTCATGGAATTTATAGTTAAACTGTGCAAATTATTACCGTGGGTAGGAATGGGAAAAAGGTTGGATGCTTTCAAAAAGTGATTAGATAAATCCATAGATCTGCAGGGAGGTGCTGTGCAGAAAGATAATCTCTGTGGTTCAGGAAGTCTCTTAAGTTGCAGTTGGAAGCAGGGACTGTATTGAGGAGATGTGCTTTCTCTACTACTTCCCATCCTGAGGCAGGCTGCTGGATTAGATCAGTTTTATGCCTCACCTGGCATGGCTGCTGTTGTTGATCAGAGGTATTTGATCTTGCAATGTTCTAGTGAGGATGCTCTCACCATATTATTTAAATTGTTTGGGAGTATTGTGTCATGTGAACAGTCATGCTTAACAGAAAATCAGCAGGTATTAGCCAAGGTATATCGCATTAAAGGTCTATCAACATTATAATAGGTAAATGTTAATCTGTTGCGGAATGTTTCTGAATTTAAGTGTTCTCATGTCCAAAGTTCCATGGCACTTGCAATATCTACAGCTTGCACTTAACTTGAAATATCTGAAACTTAAAAATGAGATGAGATTTGCAGTGTGTTAGCATGCAAAAGAATCTTAGAGTTGCAGAAGGCGGAAATCAAATACCTGATGTAAGAATTTCTTGGTAGTAAGAGAATGCTTTCTTGTTCCCGGGGGGGGGGGGGGGGGGGGCACATTGCATGGGAATTACTATGCACTGAAATGCTGTGAGTATGCGCACAGGAAAGGAGCTGGAACCCCAAGGAATAAGCATGTGAAGTGATCTATGAGAGATGGGTGCAAAACATTTTTTTAATGAGAAGAATTCAAAGGTATATTTTTACAAAAACATAATGATTTAATATGTTTTTTAAAAAAGGCTGTGTATGGGGTTGCAGCACAAGGATGGAGGTTCTGAATGCTGGAAAATAAATCATTTTGTCTTTTACCCTTCATGTTGCCCTCTATCAGAGCAGTTCTGAATTGTTCTGTGCTTATCAGGCAGGAAGTGCACGTGAGATAAAATTGCTCTTAGGAAGTAGTTCAGATTGGACTGTGTCTGTAGTAACTGCCTGTTGGTGTGCTACACAGTTAGGTGGAAACAGGAGGTAGCCTCATAATTCGGCTGTCATCTCATTATGATTCTTATTCTTTAGTTCATTGCTTTCCGAAATGCTGGTTTCTGCTTGTTTTCCTGTGGGTGTGGTGTGAGGAGGAAAAATAATCTTTACAGTGTGGCTTGCTGATTATTTATTAATGCAAGCAAGGGCATTTGTAAATATAGGCTATTCATTTTGTTCAATGGCTGGATGATGTTAGGTGATATTAGAATTCGGGAGGGGTTTGTGTCCTTACTTATTGCAGAATAACTTCCTAAGTAGACAAGCCTTGTGCTTTAAGTTTTATTCAGATTTTCAGCTCTGAAGGCAGACTCTAAGGCTAGGCTTATGCAAACAAGCATTTGGGGTATGTACTAGGGTGCCATTAGCAGCAAGTGAACAAGTCTCCAGTGACAGCACACAGTCTGTGTCCCTTTTCACTCAGAGTAAATTACTGCAGCATAAAGCAAACCACCCAGACAACAGCTAGGAAACAACGAGCATGTGCTATATTGGAACTCCAGCTTACAGTAATTGACTCTTGCCCAGTTACCTTAATTCTACATGCCATTTAAATCCATGCTTTTAGTTTACTTTAGTTGTTTTCCTTTTTATTTTTTTTAATAGTTCTAAGTTGCTCATTCTGAAATTTCCCAAGCAAGCTGTTCATCAGAGGCTTTTTGCAGGATTTTAAAAAAGTATTTTGCTCTCTTAAGGTAGGGAATAGGTAGAATTAAACTATGTTTTATTTTAAAAGCTTTGAAACCTTTATGCTTCTGGCTGACTTCCTGTATGAGCGCTGGGGAGTTGTCCTTTTATTTTGAGGATTTATATTTCGTTGCACTGGTGAAAATAGCCTTCCAGTTTGGCCAAATAATATTTGCAAAAATGATTTTATATGTGCTCCTTTGAGACTTGCACTTCAGCATCTGAAAACTCCAGAGACTCTGCAACAGGTGTTTCTGATGTTGTGGAAAAGCAAAGGTGACGTACAATGAATTCCGCTGGTTTTAAAGTTTCCTTTTAGCCATGCTACTGAAGCAGTCTGTATTTTCTTAATTCCTCTACTTACATAATTGTAGGGTAAGAAAGAAAAAAAATATGCAAAAATGTGAGACCATTATGAAGCCTTTAGGTACGGTACAAGGCTTACAGATCTCTTTCTTCTCCCAGAGGATGCCAGCCCCCATCAGACTGCGGGAGTTGATCCGGACCATCCGGACAGCAAGAACCCAGGCAGAAGAGCGTGAGATGATCCAAAAGGAATGTGCTGCTATCCGGTCATCCTTCAGAGAGGAAGATAACACATACCGATGCAGAAATGTGGCAAAGCTGCTGTATATGCACATGCTGGGATATCCTGCACATTTTGGACAGGTAGGTCAGAGTCCAGTGCTTGGTGTGCTATGTGCATATGCCATTCTGCTTTGCGTGCTTTGGGCACATTGACTTGTTTGGGGCATTCCTAGCTGCAGTTTTGCTGTCTGCTTTTTTGGATGTTTTGAGGTCTGTCTTCATGTATTTTCTGAACCTACAGTAGTTAGTTTTGACTTCGTTAGTGAGATCTGCTGTTTGGAGACTTATATATTTTGTTATGAAACTTAGGGTTAGTCTGCTTTTGCCAGACTGTTTGCTCCTCACCACCCGTGTTTCTGCAGAGCCGTAGTTCTTAAACCACAGTCCAGTAGATACGGATATTTCTAGATGGGTTCAAAACAGCACTTTGGAGTTCCGTCTCTGATGGAAAATACCAAATGCTTCAAAGGAGGTTCTATACCCTTTTCCTTCTAAAGCAATCTATTCTAGGCGGTTAAGAGCGTGTCTGTTCCCAGCAATAAGAAATTGGTGTTCCTTATCCTTATCTTAGTGAGGTGATTTGGAGAATGTTGGTATGAGTTTTCTATCTCTTGGCATATTTTTGTTGTGGTATTTTTGACACAGGTAGATTGTGGAAAAGGGAGGCAGGAAGATGGGAGTTCTTGATCTACTTGTTCTTCAAGTGGAGCTTTGCTTCGTCTTTGGGGCATGCTCTGTTACGCTTAGAAGTCAGTAAGTGTCCTGTTAGTAGTGATATAATCTAGATCTTCCAAAAAGCTAAATAACAAGTCAATCAAATTGTTATATCTCTTAAAGTAGCTTCATCTCTCGGGAGTCTATCCATTCATGGTTGGATTTGCCAATCCTGACGTGTCTCACTGAAACAGTAAACTCAAACCGCTGAAATCAAATTCAAAATAGTCTTAGTGGTAGGGAGTGAGTCTGGACTGTCCTTTTGCAATACAAAGTGCATCACCTTACTTCTACAACATTGGATTCTTCTCACAGGATACTGAGCTCTTGCATAAGAGCAAGTGAATTTGTGTACTATCCTGTTTTTAACACTTTACATAGCCAGGCTCCCTGGTCCAAGAGAGAAACCTCCTGTTACAAAAGTTAAGGTTAACTATCTAAGAGCTACAAGAAGAATGAAGAGAGTTACAGATACATGTCATCTAGAATTTATACATTTGACTTATGTTAGGAACATGTTTAAATTTTATTGGGACTGTTTTATCTTGTTAATCAAGTATTTAATTCCATGTATGGAAGACTAGACCAGATATCTTAAGAATTTTTCAGTTTCTGCTTTCGTCAGTAATGGTAAATTACCTCTTCACTCTCAGTGGAAGAAGGATAAAACAGATTATTCAATATCTGTTATTTTAAGGGTTACTACATCTCAAACAGAAGCATCTATGCTGACTATTTTGGGAACAGAGTACTTAATTCGATGGCCTTGGTTCTCGTGTAGTTTATCAGCTGCATTTTCAAGAAGGTATAGGGCCCGAGGCCGAGAAGGGATTTTAACAAGTATTCTCCAAGTGAGTAAGTTGCAGACCTTTGCATGTCCTCAATGTTTATAACTGGATGGAATCTTTCAAAATGCTAATGTTGTGTAGGTGGGGTATAGTTTGCATGAGCTGGGGGACCCATTGAAGACACATGCTGTTCCAGCAGTGGAGTCTTCTAGATAGACAGTCAGGCATTGTGGACAGGAAGTTTCTGAGTAATAGGATAAATACGTGGGAAATATGTTTGGTGAAAAACAAGACAGCCACAAGCTGTGTTAGACAGAAGATGTAAGCAGACAACTGACTTCAGCTAACGGTGTGAATGGGGTAACGAATAATAAAAGAGAATCTAGAGAAGGTGTCAGAAATAGTGAATGGCTGATTTATTTCTTTCCAAGCCAGGGATCCTCGACTTTGACCTAGGATATCTTGTCCAGAAATATGAGCACAAGCACCATATTTAGCCAGTGCATGCTGAAATGCACTGGATGGCAAGATGTCTCTTGAGCATGTGGAAGGGCCGTTTGTGCAAGTTTAGAAGGTATCAGGCAGCCTGGGCAAACGGTCAAATAACTTTATTATTATTGTCATTATTTCCACTTGCAAAAAAATTCCAGTTAAAATCTTGGGTAAGTTGTCGTCTGGGTACATGCCGGTATCTTGTCTGGCTTTACTAATGTATCTGTTACAGTACTGATGTAGCAGATTTTAATTGTTCCTTTGAATGAAATGGATATAATGGTATCATGATTTCTTCCACTAATTAGACCTACTAAGAGCTTCAGCTGATCATGTTTCTCAGTATTGCTGTGACTGAAGCTAGTTTGCATGTATTTGTATACAAGTGAAACAAGAACTCATCAGCTTTCATGGAGTAAACTTTAATAATATCTTTCAAATTCAGAAGTACTAGAAATTTGTCTTGCAGTATCTGTTGCAGTCATTAGTTTCCTTCTGCTTTTTCTTAGTCGTTCATCTTCTGCTGTTGTTGGCTCTTACGCTGTAGCTTAGATGTCATCAGTTCTGCCTTACATTTTTGCAGGAGGTTGTATAAGAAAGTATCTTGTAAACCTGGAGAAGAAAGTTGGCTCAGAGGTACATTATTCTCTTACAGAAAGAACTGGAAAGATAAGAGGTCGATATCTAGTGTTCTGTACCTTATCCCTGGTTGATCTTGCCCGTTTCTGCAAGTTTGGTTATCCTTGTGGATGACTGAACTTATTGTTTAGAGGTGTTTCTTTATTCTAGATTTTCAGTCCCTTTAAACCTAGCAAACTGAACTTGCTTTCTTTCAAGCTTTTTCTTATCAGTTTATCACCTTGCATTAGCTGAGTGTTCATATGTGACAACTTCCATAGTTGCGTTGTGTGTTCTGATGCCATGCGGCTGTGAGATGCTAGGCCATGGCACTTACTTTCTCTGGCACTTCAACTTTAATTTTCTTGTCAATATCCTATACAACTTCACCTTCCTGATGTGTGTGCTTCTTGCATCTCACCTGTGTCTGTTGCCCTTTTCAAGCTTCCCTATAGCTAGGGACCATGAAAAAATCTTCATGATGCCCCGTATTTTTGCCTGTGCATGCCCCCTTTACTTCCTGTAAAACAGATCTGTTGCAAGCTTTCTCTGACCCCTCCTTACATCCATTGCGTATGCTTGCTTGCTGCCTCAGCTAATTTGTAAAACAGACTTACGGGATGTGTTTGTGAGGGACAGGTCTCTTACCTGTTTTGAGAAGCCATTTATGCTACTTCCTGCCTGGAAAGTAGGGATTGATTATAGTTGATTAATTATCTGTTAGATAAAAATATCTTAGTGCATAGTGGTGTCAGAATATCTCTGTGGCTGATGTCTTTTTTTTTTCAGTAATAAAGTGTTAAGTTTAAAAATGGGTTAGCAATTAAATTCTTAATCAGCTGAGTGCAAGTGGCAGCTATGCGTGTTATCTTAGGGATCTCCTTTATGCTGTTGAACACAGTTGACATGTGGAAGGGAATGGTGGAAGGGAAGCTTGTAGTGGCTACAAGGCATGATTTTAGTCAAACTTCATGTGTTCAAATAGAGATTGCAGAGCAGCACAGAAACTTAACTGTCTCTGACTGTATCTAAGGTTTACTTAGCTAGCAAGTTCTGGCAGATCATAATAAACAAAAACTGGTTTTGACCAATTAACTTACAGAGCATTGATGTTCTCTCTAGTAGGTAGATGGACCCATTTAAGCCTGGTTCAGAAATTTCCAGTGTGTATCAAACATGACACATGATTTAGATTTCCAGATCTTTAGTATTTTGTTTTTAATGATGAATCTTTTGTCTATATAAAAATGTTATCTTTTATTTTTGTGATCTGACATAAACCTGTATATTTAGTATATCTGAGGTCATGGAAGGCCAACAGTGTCTGGTTACTTCAAGATGCAGGAGCTGCTAATGACTTTTCAGCTGGCTTGCTGGGAGCTTTGGGCAGGTCATTTAACCTTTCTTTAGTTTCCACATTACCAAAATGGGAATAAAATACACTTTTAAGAATGCATTCTGAGAGACCTAAATGAGTAAACATCAAAATTCACTGTTTCTTGTCTAGCTAAGAAGTAGTTTAAGCTAATTCTGTCTTTTTATTTTTCTTCTTTTTTTCCTTTTTTTGTTTTTTCCAGTTGGAGTGCCTCAAGCTCATTGCCTCTCAGAAATTCACAGACAAGCGCATTGGGTATTTAGGTGCCATGTTGCTGCTGGATGAGAGACAGGATGTCCATCTTCTTATGACCAATTGCATCAAGAAGTAAGGGTACCACCTCTCTCTCCATCAACACATGCTTTAAGGTTTCAGGATCTGAAAGTACACTCCTGACAGTGATATTTTGAGTACTTTAGGTTTTTTCCTTTGTGTTAGAAAACTTGTATCTTCAATTTGTTCTGTGCTGTTGACCGTACAAGACTGTTCTAGTATTGTACTGTATTGGATGATTCTGTCTAGCTTGCTTAGAGGGAAAAGAATATAAAATTTCATTGGTCCTAAAAAGGTGTATGTGGCAAATGACACTTCGTGTAACTACTGTCACAGAATGGTAGTACGTGTTTCTGGAGGCTACGTTAAGATAAATAAAACCAGGAAGATGAAATTACTAGAGTAAGCTGCTCAGCCAGTGCAGAAGACCTGCAATTGTTGCAGAGAACTCTCTTCCATTTCTGTAAATTAGTTATCTCCCAGCTTGCAGTAGGGAAGAGCCAGGCGAGCAGTAATGCAGCATCAGTAAAGGTCCGTGCACCTTTTAAATACGATTGAATCAGGATCTCTTTGTAGCACTGTTAAAGCTTTGTAGGCTGCACTGGCCATCATATGTCACAAAGTCATATATATTGCTTCAGCCATGTTGTCCTGTGTTTATTTACTTGACTTCTGCTGACGAACTCTTCAGAGTCGTCTGACTTCAAGGATCAAGGCTGTGTATCCACCTTTCTTTTTAAGGTTGGCCTAACAGTTCTGAAGAATGGTTTTCCTTGGAAGCAAGGCGGTAACGGGATGTGCTATCTGCTTGGCATCTTGCTGAAATCAGACAAGAGGGGATGGGAAATAATATTTTTTTTTTTTCCCTTCTCTCAGCAAAATGCTGTTAAACTGGGACTGTTTTACATTACAGTTTAGTAGATCATGATTGGTGCATTTCTAATAACACTCCTTTTCAAGAGGGATGGGAGCAGGAGTGGAACAGCTGGGTTCTAGTTGAGTTATCCAAATGTCTGCTTGGTTGTGTGTGGTGTGTCTTTTTTTATTATTATTTACTTTTAGAACATAAGCCTCCCAGATATTAGCAAGTAAAGTATTGATCTTCAGTTTGACAGAGGCCTCAAAGTACTTGGAAAGAAACTTCACAAAACTGCAGGCCTGAGGATCTGCTAACTTTGGATGTAGTGTCCAGGAAAGAAGAGACATTTGGCTAAAGATTTTTTTCATTGAAGTGTCATACCTGTGAGGCTCTTCCATGAGAACTAGGCTGCTAGGTCAACAACTCTTCTGATTGTTTATGCTAAAATGAATTTGTGTGGTAAGGGTACAGTGACTTTGAACTGGAAATGGGTCAGACTGAAGCTGAGCAAAACTGGTGGACAGCTTCCCACTATCTTAGTGGGTTGTTTATTGCTTTCTTCTTTGGCTTCTGTATTTACCACTTTGCCTTGCTTTTATGTAGACATTAAGGTATTTGATTTATGGCATTGTCTATTGTTATTTTATCACAAAACCTAGATTTTTTGATACAAAAAATGCGAGCACACTTGTGAGGTACATACTTGCTATACACACAGCTATATATAGCTGCCAAAAATTTGTTAAAGGAAGGAAACGAATAACAACCCATTTAGAGGCATGTGCTGTCTGTTCCTTCATCTGCATGTTGCCATAGCTGCTTGATGTTACAACCAGAATACTGTCTCCTGCTTTTCTGCACATTGTGCACATTTGGTTACGTACCACTTGTATCCCCTGCTCTCCCATCACGCAGTCACCAGCTCCCCTCACCTCCCAAACCAGGAACCATAGCCTTTACTTTCTTCAACATTGAATCCTGGGTACTTCGGCAACATGAGTACTAAATAGTCTGATGGAAAAATAGCTTAGAAGTCAGTTTTAAAGGCTGTTGAGATTGCCATGTGGAAGCTATATTGTCTTGTACTTAGTGTGACATTGGTTGCTGGCCTCGTGAATAGCATCTGCTGTTAGGTGGTTTAACTTCTTATTGGCTGCTTTTCGCAACTTTCTTAGGCGTATGGATCGTTCAGAGTGCTAAACAAAATTCCTGTGTGGATTATTTTCAAGGTGTGCGAATGGTGGGGTTTGTGGTTTTTCCTCAAGATAAAGGATATTTTTACATAGATGTTTATATACTGTTTGGTTTGTAAATGCAGAAGCTAAAGCCTATCCTGTAATGTGTTTAAACTGGGACGACCCACGGACTCACTGCAGGACTGTACTTCATGTTGTGGTTTTTTTTTTTTTTTTTTTTTGCATGAAAGTTCCAAAATGCAACATTTTGGCTTTACTTGAGAAGTTTCAATGGGATTCTGTGTGGTCTTCCCTCTTTCTGGATTAATCCCTAGATACCCACCTGATAGTTTTAACCAAAAATTTTATCTTTATAATTCTAAGGATTCTAAGTAGAAGTAGTAGCAAACCCTGTGGTACATGCACTCAAAGCTGCTATTGCTCCTGATGCCTGCTTCCAAATGCTGAGGATCTGGAGAGTTCTTCTGGGCTATATGTGCAGCTGGTTAGATGACTATAGATAGATACAGATGCCTTTTTTGTGTGTGTTCAGGTTCTCTGTGCATGCTGATTGGCTTTTTTTTTTTTTTTGTTCTCCTTTACAGTGACCTTAATCACAGCACGCAGTATGTGCAGGGGCTGGCACTCTGCACTCTTGGCTGCATGGGCTCCTCAGAAATGTGCAGAGACCTTGCAGGAGAAGTGGAAAAGCTCCTCAAAACTTCCAACTCCTATCTTAGGAAGAAGGTACTTCAGGGAACTTTTGAATACATTGTTATGGATTAAAATGCAAGATTGGTTGGATACCTTGCTAATATCTGGAGTACTAGATGGCGTGGATCACGCTGGCTGAGTATTTTCCCAATGTGCAAGGCAGAGGTCAAAACTCCCTGTCTGTCTATAGCAGGAATGTGTGTAAGCCTCTGAAAGACAAGCCTCCAACAAGTGAGGCAATTGTTTCGGTGTTGACACTCTCCACCTTGAGGTTCTTGATGGTGATGTGAACACCTGCGCATTCATACATTAACCCCAAACTTCTAGTCACTGGCTTCATTTCTATATCTTCTCATATAAGTCCAGAGGAACTTTGACCATTAACAGTGGAGGCTGATATCTGAAGGTTTCAACCTATTTGATCTCCTCCGTTGATGATGACGACAGTAGTATGTGAGATAGAAAGGTTAAGGGCTTGAAATGGGCAAACAATTATAAATTGTCTTGTGTCCGTGGCAAGTGTGCCATAGCATCTGCAAAGTGTAATCAGTCGTGTGCTTTTCAATTTATTTAATTAAGTCTTGCGGAGGGTGGGATGCAGTAAGGTTTAGGAAGAGATGCATTGTTACTTCTTTGTCTAGTGCTGGATCTAGGGGGAGATTGGAGAGAAAGCAATGCTAAGAGGTATTGCTGTGTTCTGGGGAGAGGCCCTCAGTGCACTTGATTCTCAAGCAGCTGTAAAGTGTAGTGTCTCCTGTTGCTTCTGCACCCTAGAAGAAGTAGGCAATTTTTTTGCAGTATACTTCCATTTTTCATAGGACCCATCACCTGCAGGAGGAAGTTATTTCGTGGGGAAGGAGATGATACTCAGGGGAAAGAAAATGAGCCATAAATTTGACATAAAATTTCATTATTTGCTTCCAATGTATTATCCCCTCCCTAGCAACAGGAAGACAGACTGAAGCAGCCGTATTAAAGGCAGAGCTGCTTTGCAGTTAATATCACTTCTGGAGTGAATAATGTAAAAATGAACCATTGCTAGTGGGAATATTACTTTGTAACTCAGTGTCTTCCCTCCCCCCCGCCCCTTCCTCACTCGTGGTAGTTTATTGAACTATTCTCTGTGATGCTCTTTACTGTCACTTGTAGTAGAGAGATGGAAAAATGTACCATAAACTTTACAGGCCTTTCTATGTCATGAAATTTGTCAGAATTCTCACTGTGCTAGATGTTCTCAAAACATGTATCGTTGTCATTACAGTATGTACTAACAGACCTGTTTTTCCTATACAGGCAGCATTGTGTGCTGTTCATGTCATTAGAAAGGTGCCTGAACTCATGGAGATGTTCCTGCCAGCCACCAAAAACTTGCTGAATGAGAAGAACCATGGTAATATCTGAGACTCTACTTAGCAAGGCTATGCTGTTCTTTACGGGATGGTGCGCTTGCTACCTAAGCCTTTTGTTTGGAAGGAATTGTTGAGCTGTATTTGTATGATTTATTTCTTCCCATTTCTATGCAGTGAAAGCAAAGAAGGAAAGGGTGTGTATGACTGTGCTAGTCAGCAGGACTTCTACATGGCATAGGTGATAAAAGAAACTCTTTCACTGGGTTTTGATACACTTCAGAGTGGGTGGAATGGGAAAGTTTGTGATTTTTATCCAGTAAGACTGCCTTCAGGGACTCTAAAGTGCACTTTTTAGGGTGTTTCTTTTTTTCTTTTGTTAGCATAGCACTATCAGATTCTCTGACATCATTTTTGCAGGCATTCCCAGGACTGAGATACTTACTTTGCTGTCAGAAAAGAGTCTCTTCAGTGCTGTTTTTCATCAGAACTACATCATAAAACAGATTCTCACTTTAATGGTCCTTTGTGAGATTATTCTGTTTTAATGCATTTTCTTGCACAAGTGCTTCTAGAAGGTTATTTCATAGAATCATATAATCTTCATGGTTAGAAGGGACCTTTGAGATCATCAAGTCCAGCCATACAGACACAAAAAAACCCCCTACAATCTCTGCCACTAGAGCATGCCCTGAAGTGCCAAATCTAGACGTTTCTTAAACCCCTCTAGGGATGGTGACTCAACCACCTCCCTGGACAGGCTGTTCCAGTGCCTGACCACTCTTTCAGTAAAGTAATTCTTCCTAATATCTAATCTAAACCTCCCCTGCCGCAGCTTCAGACCATTTCCTCTGGTCCTGTCATTACTCACCTGGGAGAAGAGGCCAACACCCCCCTCTCTACACCCTCCTTTCAGGGAGTTGTGGAGTGCAATGAGGTCTCCCCTTAGTCTCCTCTTCTCCAAGCTAAACATGCCCAGCTCCCTCATGTGACTTGGAGAAGATTTAAAGAGAAATACCAATATTAACACCTTGACTAATTTGTATCGAGCCTAGTGCTCACTTCCCGAAGTCTTAGTCCTGTAACACATCTGCAGTGAGCATGTGCCTTAAGAAAATAGGTGAGTGTGCTAGGAGTTCTGCAGTAGATGTTTGCAGTGCTGAAAACCCATTACAGGGAGAAGTTCTATCTCAAGACAAGTTAGTTGTAAGCACAGCAGTACTAATGGGCCACAGTAGCTGCCTGAGAGCTATTTTTCCTTTTTTTTTTTTTTTTTTTCCAGCCTGTGTTGTAAACCTTTGAGGTACAGGACAGTTTGCATGTGGAAAGTGGTTTGTGTGTGTGCAGCTAGTTGACCTTGATTTAAAACATGGTGATCAGAACATTTAGAATGGGTGCTGCTTCATGTAGGTAATGGTCTGTCTGCCTTAGAGTAAGTGATGCCTACGTGATCCAACTTGGTAGCGACATCCTCTGTCTTTGTTTTATGCAAACCTGAAAAGCTGAGAGCTGTTCTGTTTCCTGTGTTCCCTCTTTAAAGATGGGAATGCTCCTCTTCGAGCCTTGGCCAAGCAGAGAATTGAGTCTAGATTCACCTGAATTTAACAACTGGATCATCCTTTCTGCTTTCATCCTCCTTGAAAATCAATATCTCGTTTCCACCAGTCTTAGCCATGGGCTTTGTGTTGAGCTTTCTCTGAAGCAGCCTTTTGGGAGGTTTCAGTGATAAGTAAGCAGTGTCAGTGTTAAGACAGCTGTGACACAAGCTTTATAGATAGATATTTATGTACCTCAAAACAGATTTTGTGTAGAACCTACAATAGGTCAGAAAGCTGCATAGCTTGTGGAATATGAATGTTGTCATCTCTGTAGAAAGCGTTGCTTATTAAGCAAGCTTCTAGTCTCTTTCTGAGTCAGGAGGTCTCCAATACAGACTTAACAGCTACAGAAAATGAGTAACTGAAAGTTAGCATCTGAGAAGGATTGCTGCGTTACAGCTGAATGCAGATGTAAAATAATGCTCGTTGTTGAAGTTTCATGCTATTTACAGGGCACACAGCAGCTGGCCGCTAGTGCACCGACACTGACTTGACCGAGCAGTCTACTGTAGTCACTTTCTAGACTGAGTTCTGAGACCTTCTGAGAAAAACCCAATTCAGGTCACATAAGGTTGTCTAGAGTACCCAAATCGGAAGAGAAAATCAGGAAGTTTGAGGAACCCAACACCTGCAATGCTATTAACGCTTATTGTCCTTCTAGAGTATTAACTTCTTGTAGACACATAGGATGGTTTGAGTTGGAAGAGACATTAAAGATCATCTAGTCCAACTATGTCTGTTGCTGTCTGACTGAATATTTAGCATGTAAGTTTCTGCAAAGTCTGATTTCTCTCTTCCTTTGGCCTTTAGTTGCAGCTTTAAGACATGAGGACATTGCTATCTGTTATTCCTTGGGCACACCTGCGAGTGCAAATGTATATTTTGGGGTAGATATGTTGGATTCAATAATATTTATTTTTTAATGATTTTCTGTTACTTCCTTATGATGTTTTTCACATGTCTGGAGACAATGGAGTTATGTTAAATGTAGATACTTTTTTCTTTTCTCCCCCCTCACCTTTAGGTGTTCTTCACACATCAGTTGTCCTCCTCACAGAGATGTGTGAGAGAAGCCCAGACATGCTTGCACACTTTAGAAAGGTAAGTGTGAACTGGTAATATTGCAGAGTCAATATCCATGGTTTTGTTTGTGGTGGGTTGGGGGTTTTTTTGGTGGTTTTTTTTGTTTGTTTTTTACCAATACCTCCTCTTAGTCTCTCTAGTGAAAACAGTGTGTATGTCTTTTAATAAAATACTTAAAGCCATTTGGGTGAAGAATTTCATGATACTGTCTGCTTGTTATCAATATTATTTTTTTTAAAAATAATTAAATTCGGGAATTTTGTGTGTATCTAGCCCAAATCCCCTTCAATAAGTGGGTAAGTTAAAAAACATCAGTTTTAAGACTCTGCAGTATGAAACTCATCCTAAAGTTGGATTTAAAGTGTCCTCTTTGATGTTCCCTTAGCGTTTTTTCCACCATTTGTAGCTAATTGCATAGTGACACTGGCATCACAAATGTATTAAATGTAAAGAGGTAAAGATGAAAAACTGAGGCTTATACCAACACCTGAATGTTGTAACCACAGCCACACAGTTTTCTAAACTCAGGTCAAAAAATACCAATGGAAATTATAGTTATGTAGATACCTCATCTCTGGTGCATGCTATGTTACATTGTTTTCCATTTTAAGGGTTTGAGAGTCTAAGTCACTCTTCCTCCTCTGGTTAGGAACGTTTACTTCCCCCCCTGCTCCCCCCCAACCTCCCCCAGCATAGTCTCCTTTATGCTGTTTGCTATAATTTGCTGTGCGATATTATTGCCATATGAAAGACTACCAATAGAAGGGCATCTGAAAATTTCATTATGTCATTCTGACTTCCTGGTCAAAGAAGGAGAAACTGAACAAAGCTGGTAGAGGCCATTTGTTTCTCTGAAATTCTTAAAGGTACTTATTTACTTGTATGCCCAGTTTACTGTTCTTCCTTGGCTTGTCTATATCATTAGGAATTTCAAACAGTACATCCTTTGATGCATCCTAGCATTTTGGCATGCATCTTCCCTTGTCCTAATTATATATGTCAAAGCAGGAATGAAAGTGGGACTAGGGTCATCTTGAAGGTGGCTATCCCTGCTACTAATTGTTCAGTTAAGATAATAGTCACGGGAAAAGAGAGAAGAGCTGAGTCCACAAAATTTAGATACTGGGTACATTCTTTTCTAGCTATTTCTTGTAGTTGTTTATGCTGTGAATGGTATAACATTGATGTGTCCCTAATGCCTGCTTCGTCTGTTTTGTCCCTTTTTGTCTGTTTGGAATCCTGCTGTGTGTTAGAATGAAAAGGTAAGAGTTAATTCTTCTAGATGGTGCATGCTTGCATTGAATCCGTAGGTGTTTGTCCCTTGTGAGGTGGTGCCTCTTAATGCCACGTTTGTGATTGATGCCACATGCTTAGATCAGTTGTATTTTTTTTTTAATGCTTTTTGTGTGCTGGTCTTGTCTTGTCACTAAACTTCTCTCCCCTTAGCAGCCCTGAAACTCAGTTGTGACCTTCTCTAAACACAAGCCTGCTTTCCTCAAGCTCCCTCATTTGATGAATACTTCAGGGAATTCTTTTTGCGCCCAAACTGTAGTCCTGGGCTTTCTTCCCATCACAAACTGGGCTTTGCGTTTTGCCTGAATCATTTGGGTCCCCCAAAAGGGAGCAGGAGAGACACTTAGTTGTGACTAAGTGGACTTACTGTGCTGCAAAGAGCTACTGAGTACAGCTGCATTGCTGATATTTTTCATTGGTGTAATATGACTACAGAAGACTCGGGGGGGTGGCCCTCAACCGATCTCCATGGCTGTAATGTTTCCCTTTGTTTGTCCTGTCCCCAGTCCTGATAACTCTTGCATGTTAGAAGGCAAAGAAAACGTTAATCAGGGTTCCAGGAATGCTCCAGCACGTCATCCCACTTGTCTGTTACTCTGTCTTGAGGGAAGATGTTGCAGCATCCTTTGGTTTCCTCTTTAAGGCAGATAATAGGAAATTAATGGTTCCTTTTGTTTGTGTGTTTTACAAAATGCATGTTTTCAGAAGAGTGTGTAATTCCTGAAGAGCGAAGGTAGGAATAAAGAGAGGTGACGGGGAAACTCAGCTAGTTTTCTTCTTGCACTGTACTACAAATATACAGGACTTTAGTCCAGGAAACATTGCCCGTTTAGTATGTCCACATGCAGCTGTTGTGCTCTGTAAGTCACATTATGATTTTGGCACCTTCTGCTACTGTCTGTCCTGAATCTGAAGCACCATCTTGATTTGATGTTGTCAGAAGTGGCAACTTTATATAAGCAGTCTCTGATTGAGTGAAAACTTAGTGTGAATGCAATCCCTGACTCATAGTATATACTATGAATACATGAATGCAGGTGCAGCACATCTCAAGGATGGGAAAATGTGTTGAGTCTCAAGGGTGAATCAGTGGGAAAGGTTTTATAGAGAATATTTTGATAAACTGTAATTGTCACGCATGGAGTTGAGAGAAAGAATGATGCTGTCCTGGTGCTAGCAGGGTTTCACAAATGAAAAATCCACTTACTGCAGCCACCATAACGCCTCTCTCTGGTTTGTTACCTCATCTCCAGCCAGTGGCTGGATTATTTTAATAATCCCAGGACTGAGAGGGATAGAAGAAACTTTCTGTGGAAGTAATAAAGCTTGTAGAGGTCTACGTCTCTGCGTCATCCACCAGGAGTGATTTTTTTCTTACAATTCAATGACAATTAGTCCAGTTTCTGTCTTTCAGCCTTAAGATTTTTCATAGGATGTGTTGGAAATGAGCTTCCATTTAATGCCTTTGATTACTCATAGCTGCTATGAAGGCTTTTAGAGTTAAATAGTAAGTTTGTTATAGCTTTAATGATTAGTTTATTTGCTACATTGTGTCTTAAATTGATTATTTGCTTGGCATGTGTGAGATGCTGCAGAGAAATTCTGTTAGGGTTCCTCAGAGTTGCCCTGACAGATGAAGCACATCACTAGAGGTGCCTAAAATGGAGGGAGTTGAACGAAACATTTCCAAATAGGTAGCATTTCTTCAAAGCTGTGCACAAGTCTTGAAAGATAACTTATCCCTATGGGTAGATGTCTACTGGGAGACTGGTGCCATCAACATCTGAGGAATCTGAACTGCTTCTGAAAGATTTATTTTTTTTTTATCCCATCAGTTGGAAAGAAACTTTAAAATACGAACAATACAATTTTGTGCTCCTGAATCTGCCATGGTAGCAGTGCTTCCATCAGTTTCTCTGCTATTATGCAGAACCTTTCTAATGGTAGTGAAGCAAAGAATTTGGTCAGTTTAGTGTTGCTGCTCTTGCTGAGAAGTTTGGGGTGAAGAAGAGGAAAAGAGACCCTGGAGTTCCTTGTAGGGAAGAAGTAATCTAACAATAGAGCCCTGGGGGAAGGCTGAAGGGAAGTCCATTCTCTGCCCTATTTGGAAACTCCTGGAGTGGAAGTAGATCACAAAGCTTTTCTTTCTGGAAGTTGAGTTGGATGCAGTGTCAAACTTTAAGGAATTCATAATAATTTACGCTAATCATAGTAGTACAGTACTTGAAAAGATCAAAACTCTTGGCTATGCCTAATGCTTCCAGGGCTATGCTAAAAATGAGTCAGGAGCTAATATAAAGCCCCCAAGTGAAGTCCCAGAATTATACCATTTTAATAGTCCCAGCACATCCCCTTTTCGTGAAGAGAGGAATTTAAGTTGGTTTTTCCTCTCAGGTCTCAACTGCCAAGCTCTGGTAGATTTAGTACTTTAAAGATACAACGTGGTGCTCAGGTCCCAGCTCAGCTGTTTCTAGTTGTGCCCTAGCTAAGCTGTGGGTATTCACGTAACATCAGCTCTAGGTGTGCGCGTTGAACTTTGAGGAAGAATCCATAGACTGACTTGCTTTCAAATAAAAGATTTGTTCTTGGACCTGTACTTCAAAGCTGGTGGGGGGAAGGAACAACACCCTAATAGGACAACTCTCTTCTTCACAGCTTGTTCCCCAATTAGTTCGTATTCTGAAGAACCTTATCATGTCTGGATATTCACCAGAGCATGACGTGTCTGGGATCAGTGACCCCTTTTTGCAGGTAAGAACTGATGCAAACAGTGATTGATAGCTTTAATTCTAGTACAGTGTTTTGAGACTTTGGTATGATGAGGTGGTTACCTCAGGGCAGCTCTGTTGATTTTAAGATTTTGTGTCTTTGTTGTAACTGATTGTGCAAATGCTCTTCATCTACCTTAGTGAAAGACACCTGCCTTTGTTTAAACAGCAGTTGTAGTGCCTTATCATTTTATGTGAAATTGTGACAAAAGGGAGAGGCAGCAATGTGTGTTGGTCTTGCAAGGCTGTGCCTAGTGGGTATGGGGGTACTCTTAACAGTTCTGGCTAGTGGGAAGAAAAGGAGTACAGCATAAGCCTGTTCTTGTTTGTAAAGGTCTTATTAAAGATAAGCATTTTGCTTAGGAATGGAAATCAGCAGATTGTTTTGCTCCTTTGGCACTCCTCAGGAAGTGTACTGGGCATTTCGTAGTTCCCATCTGAAACACTGCCATCCAATGAGACTTTCTTTGCTTTATTTTGTCAAATAGGTACGAATCCTGCGGTTACTAAGAATTTTAGGGCGAAATGATGATGATTCAAGTGAAGCAATGAATGATATACTTGCACAGGTGAGGTGTGCAAAGTCGATGAGCAGCTTGAACTTTCTCTTTTGGTTTCTTAATAATTTGGATTCAGCAGCACTGGTGAGGATACAGCTGCTTGCTATGCTGGGTTGAATTTTGCTGCAAGAGACACATGTTCATAGGTGTGATGTTTCTTTGCTGGGGATTGGGTAGTTTCACTGCCTGTTCTGCAGAGCAGCATGAAGGGGATCTGTTTTGGATGTGTTGAGTCGCTTATTTTGTTTCTTTTCTCCAGGTTGCCACTAATACAGAAACAAGTAAAAACGTGGGAAATGCCATTCTCTATGAAACTGTGCTGACTATTATGGACATAAAATCTGAGAGTGGACTTAGAGTAAGTTACCTTTGCTATGGCCTTTTTTTCCCCTGGGCTTATATTAGAGTAATTTGTGTAGAGGACATGAAGCAAAGTTGTTTTGCCCAAGCATAGCTCTGCAGTTCCCTCTAGATAACGTTGTAGCCTCTTCAGAAAATGGTGTTTGTGTTTTGTTTTGTTTTTAAATAACAAAAATAAAAAAGCAAAACTTCCTGCAGACTGTGTTCCCTTGAGTGCAGGAGAGAGCTTGTGCTGTGTTTGTCTTAGCTTTTCCTCTGCTTAGTCAGCTTCTAGAATTCTTTATGTTGTGCTTTCGGCCAAGAACCACAATGGTAGTTTTGACATGTTGCCTTTAAAACCATCTTGAAACAATGAAGATGACCAGCAGCCTGTTTTGATCGCTGACTTTCCCTAACTCTTTCTGCAGGTGTTAGCCATTAACATCCTAGGCCGTTTCTTATTAAACAACGACAAAAATATTAGGTAAGTTGTATAAAGTGTGTTTTAGCAACACCCAGTTTAAAATGTGTGAGAAGCAATTACACAAAGATTATGCTGAAGTAGAGCTTTCCAGGAGACCATATTGGGAAGTAGTGTTGTTGGGGTTAGCGTGACTTGTCTGGCTATCTTCCTTCTTGGTGCATTCTTTTCTCTGTGAAAATCTTAACTGTTGCCCTGCCCTTCTTAGTTGGTGAGTCTGGTTGTATGATCTAATTCTTAGCATGGGATTTCTTAATCTAGTCAAGTGTTTTTTTCCGATAAGCTGTGAATCTCCTGTCTTGTCCCAGCTGGTCTGTGGTGATGTTGAAATCAGAGGTGGCATTGGAGATGTGACAAATTAGGCAAAGGGTGTGGTTTTTCTGATTGTGGGCTGTTGTCAACAAGGAGGTTTGGTTGTGCTTTGGTCACTATGAATCTGGAAATGAGATTGTCGCAACTGCTAGAATTAAGTCCCATCTCCAGGCATTTTGATTGCAAATCATGGTATAGGCAGAAGACCCTAGCGTTGGGAATTGCAGCTCAGGCTAGTCTGAGTGCATGATCTATGGAGGTCTGATCTTTAATTGCCTTGTCTTTTCAAAATGTTCTTGAAGACCGGACCACCGACATGAGCCCAGGTGTTGGGACAGGTGCTTGCCCAGGCAGCAGGATGTTGTTAGGCACGTTACAGTTTAGTATGGTAACTCACTTTTGAAGATAGGCCAGGCAGTCCCCTGGAAGACTTCCATTTATTACTGAGTACAAGAGAACCTTGTTCTGTTGCAAAGTAAGACTGAGTTTTGGGGGGGTGAGTGTCTGTGCATAGAAATTAAATGCCTACTGTCAACTATTTATTACTGTATGTCCTTATCCCAGATATGTAGCTTTGACGTCATTGTTGAAAACTGTGCAGACAGACCATAATGCAGTACAGCGGCATAGAAGCACGATTGTGGACTGCCTGAAGGATCTGGATGTCTCCATTAAAAGGTAATTGAAATATCATTGAAATAGACTCTCAAGGCTGACAGCCTGTGGAAAGTGAGCCAGGGCATAGGGAAAAACAACAATAATCTCGGGGCACTGTAAGTGAGACTAGTATTAATGCGTAGTATGGTTCATACTTCAAAGAAGGTAATGAAAGATGTGCAGCCACCTCCTTTGGGAAGCTGCTTTTACGTTTTATGGATCTTGGATTGGGAAAAAAAGATTTTTCCGTTTGCCTGAATTTTTCCAAAATGGAGTCTCAATGGAGATCAAATTGTGTGCTCACAACATGATGGAGAACCTCCATAAAGTATGATCCTCATCAAAGCTACTCTGACATGCTCCGTATTGTTTTTCTTTCCCAGATGACCAGGCAGTGCCATGTTGTCTTGAAGCAGTGTTAAGCCATCCAAATAATGTATTCTAGAGTAAATTTGCTTAGGCTGTGGTAGAATTCAGACTTACTCGATTGTTCAAGTAATTTGTTTGCAAACCACATCCTGTTGTGCATTCTTGGTATTCATTTGTCATTTAAATAGCGGTATGTTGCTACTTCTCTGGGCAGTGGGAGAGCTTGCAACCTCACTCCTCTCTACAGAAAGACTTTCTTCTGATACTCAGTTTAAACTTCTTCCTCTGTTTCTTCTTGTTACTTCAGTTATGTTCCTTTTACTCATGATGTTAACTTTCTCCTTTTTCTGTCAGACACTAATGCTCTTGAATTGCTTGATCTCACTTTTGCCCAACCTATATGGAATCCTGCTTTTAATCTTCTAAATTGCATCTTTCAGCCTGTTGATTGCTTGCTCTTTCAGAATTCTCTTCCTCATCATTATTCTTTCTATAACAGGTAGTCTGAGCTCAGTGCACATCTTACATGTCAGTGATGGGGACAGTGGCATCCCTGTTGCATCTTGTGGAATCTGTCTGCTGCAGGCCAAAATTTCATTGAGCTCTCGTCACATCATGAATGTACTTTCAAAATTGCTCAACCTCTTCTTTTCCATCTTGTCAAACTGATTAGATACACCATAGATACTTGTTCTGACAGGCATTCTTCAAATTTATGCCCATCCTTGAATCAGATCTGTATTTTTTAACAGCACTGCTCAGTCTAATATGTACAGGATAGGAAAGAAATTGTATCTGTCTCGCTTTGGAAACTTAGTTTTTACTGTTATATAGGTGGGTATCATGTAATCTATTTTTACAGTTGCAATCTATCCCAAAACAAATATGTATCTTATATGCTGAGCAAGTCAGGCTGCTCTTGCTGTTCAATGCCAGAGCCAGCATGAAGCTAGGTTGTGGAATAGCAAAAGCCTCATCTAGGTTTTGGATAGAAGGCAACAAAAGCATTTTATTGGTGCCTGCTAGGAAAACATAGGTATGCTACAAATGACAGAGCTTCATGTCTGAGTGCTGTTGGAGGATGAAGCCTTTGAGTGATCCATCGGCAGAGCATGATATTGCCGTGCTGACACTCGTGCTGCTGACACTGCACTGTCTTCATTGAAGCAATATACTGTCTGTTGGAGTCCCCAGGTAGCAAGTTTCAAGGGCTGGGATTTGAGGGAAAGACACGATACCTGGTTTGGGTTATCTGAAGCGTGGTCTGTTGTCGTTGTCTTTTAACCATTGCAGTGCATCTTTTGGTCCCTGTAGTATAATCCACAATGGCTTTGCCATTTAATTCAAGTCTTTTTGTCTGTCTGCTTAATATGATCAAGCTACATGATTAGGAATTTCATGACAGAAATGAGCTGTGTAATATGATTGAAGGTAAGCAATGTTATATGTTGCGATAAAGGCCTGGTGTTAAGATTGCAGAGTACCTCTGTGCACCTGCAGTATTGATATATCTGCTATAATGTGACTGAAAAGTTAAACAGGAAAATACTGGTACAGTTAATGTGGAAGGCTGTTCTCATGGGGTTAATTAATGTTGCTCTCCTCTTAATTAAGAGGTAAGTGCATTTGAGTAACTGGACTTGGGTGGGTTTTTTTTTAGTTCATTAGCTTAAGATACTTTATTGGTTTTCTGTCTCTTGCCCTAGGCGTGCGATGGAACTGAGTTTTGCTCTTGTTAATGGGAACAATGTCCGTGGAATGATGAAGGAGTTGCTGTATTTCCTAGATTCCTGTGAACCAGAATTCAAGGCAGACTGTGCATCTGGAATATTTCTTGCAGCTGAAAAGTATGGGGCCATTTTACTTGCTATTAATTTTTTGTACATCCTCGGAATTATGAGCATTTTGTGTGTTGCATACCCCCCAAGAGAGAATATGTTGATCATCTCTTGTCCATTTGCTGATCTCTGTGTGGTGTGTCAATTTTAACCCACTCTGAGGAAGAGGAACACCTGTGCCTTGGGACACACTAGTGTGTCCCATATGGATAGTCCTCATATCACTAAACCACTCTAGTATATTGATTTCTGCTGTGCTTTGGAAGAGGTATTGTGCTGACATCCTGGCCCTGCTCCCCCTCCGCACACACAGATTCTCTCTGGTTAGTTGTACAGGTGAGATAATCTCTTTACTGTTGAGCCGTTGTAATCAGCAGCTTGACTTTGAAGTGCTGCATGTGCAAGGTATGGCTGTGCTGTGTTATACAGGCTCGTATATTCAGTTTTGCAATGTCAGCATTAATACAAAAAGTCCAAGAACGTGAAATGTCTGGTGTTTTGTTTTGGGGGATGGGGTTGCGTGTTTTGTTGGTGTCTCCCCCGCAGGAAACAGTGGGCCAGGAAGTAGCTGGATGGGGAGGTTCTGGTGATGATGGGTTTCTTGCTGGTGTGGAGGCTAGCAGTTATTGCTCTAACTTATTTTCTTAATTTTGTCAGGTATGCTCCTTCCAAACGCTGGCACATAGACACAATTATGAGAGTCTTAACAACGGTAAGTGAAACTGCCTCTCTTGTGTGTGACTACATAAAAACTTTTTAGTTCTGTAGTACCTTACTCATCATCAAGTTGAAGATGGCTATAAGGACTAGCAGATAAAAATTCTACAATACACAGAGGAAGTGTACTTATATCCTAGTGACCATAATAATCGTAAGCAGCCAGTCAGAAATACGTAAACTCAGTAAATATGACTGAGTGGTGTTTGATTTCATGTATGATGTATGTATTTCATGTGTGATTTCACTGATTTCAAATGTGTGATTTCAGAAACACACAAGAATACAGTGTGTAGCAGAGGTTTTTTGTTTGGTTTTTTTTCCTGTTTGTTTGGTTTTGGTTTTGTTTTTTTTCTACTGCAGTAATCCTGCAGTAGTCACATTATATTCTAAGTTAGGACAGCTCTTGTGCTGTCTGTGATTCCAATATACAGTACTTTCAGGGGAGAGTGAACACAGCCTTAAGTGACTTGCAAAGGGAAAGGGAGTAAAGCAATTTCTTGGCATTATTCCAAGTTGAGTTTATCAAAGCTTTTTTTTATGAAACTGTATCAACAGCTTTCTAGCTCCTTTTCTTTGGGTTTAATTATTACTCTTTACCTACATGAATTTCTTTATAAACATCACAGATGAGGTGGAACTGGAGTAATGTTTTGGCAAACAAGAGGGAAGAGATCTTGATAACTTGGATAGGCAGTGTGCTCCCAGAGGCAAAGCAGTGGGAAGAAATTTATTTTATCAGTATGAGTGTTCAAATTTGAGAAGTTAATCAGGAAGCGAGTCTGGCTTATGTGCTATTTTGCCACCCTGAAACAGAGAAAAGTAGATTCCTTTGAATGGAGAGTTGATTTCCATTACAAGGTTGACTGTGAGGATTGCTCTCAGATTACTTCCCTCAATTAAATGACTTCCTTCTCTTGGCTGCTAGAGAAACCATTAATAAAGCTGTATTCATAAGACTACCTACTGCAGACTGTTACAGATAAACATCCTTTTCAGTTTAGCAGACTTAGGAGAGCTAACACCAAAGATGGCACCAGCCATCTTTGGCTAGATGGATTCTTAGTTGACCTAATTGGGCTCACTTAATTTCCTTCTTTTTGCGTGCTCTGGTCTCAGTGTCAGAGGAGTGCCTAAACAGAACAGGTTTGGAACAGTATATATCTTCCCTTCAGTGCCAAACCTGTGTGACTGATAGCGTATTGCCCCACATGCTTTCCTGGCCTTAAAGTGGGCTTTACCCTCTGAGCTCTGTGTTCCTGTCCTCTAACCAAAGAGTGATACACAGGCAAGTTCCTGGGTCCTGCACTTGTTTGGCATAGTCGGGCTTTGAGCAAACTATCGAATAAGCTGCATTCTGCCCCCAGGGTGTCTTTAAACTTAAAGCCTTCCATTTAACAGAAGAGTTTTCTCTGTTGCTTTTTGTTCCTTCTGTAGCACAGGCTAAGAAGTGTCTGTCCTCTTGACAAATTCAGGATATCTGTAGTATGGATTTCTCTAGGTATAGTTGACTTCATTGGGAAAATGTGCTGTCCTGTACTTCTACCCATCTGAGCCTGCTCAAAATCAGCCATAAAGTGCTTGGGGATGAGGAGGTTGACTTTTATTTCTGCGTACATCGGGTGGCTTTGTGAAGAATATCGGTAGATGCTGGGTGTTCCTGACAAGTCAGATAGTGAAATCTAACAACTTTTATTTGTCTCTTGAATACACAATTGTTCTCGCAGGCAGGAAGTTATGTTCGTGATGATGCTGTTCCCAATCTGATTCAGCTAATAACTAATAGTGTGGAGATGCATGCCTACACTGTGCAGAGACTCTACAAAGCCATCCTTGGTGATTACTCCCAGGTAATACCAAATGCTTCAGTTTTCTTGTTGTACTATAATAAGCATGTTTACTAAGCATCTCAAGGTAAGTCAACATCACGCTGTCTAGCTCCAAGGGACAGATTGCAGAGGAGGTGTGTCTTCTATAAGTTTATGTTATTTTTATTTTCTCTAATTCTCTTAGGGAATTCTTGATTGAATCAAATATTCCTGTTATTTCTGCTGTGGAGAACTTCCTTGGCTAAAAAGAGGGCTAAGCTTGCTCTGGGAAATGGTGATGGTTTAATTTGTCATACAGGCACCCACTTATATCTGAGGCGTCTGCTTTTTCTTCTTCTAACAGCAGCCCCTGGTGCAAGTGGCCTCTTGGTGCATAGGAGAGTATGGAGATCTTCTGGTGTCTGGTCAGTGTGAAGAGGAGGAACCAATACAGGTATAGCTTGGGAAAGAACAACTTTGTAGTTGTCTGAGGCTGGAGCTGCCTGATGCTGGCTATGCGAGGGGGATGCTTGCTACAGATACTTGGTGTCCATGATGGTGATAGACCCTGGACAGGAGTCTCCTTCCCACGCTACAGGCATGGGCTGTGTAAACACTCACTGAGAGGAGTGCAGCTACAATTGGCAGAGCAGTGTGGTTTCGGTGCTAACCTAGCTTGCAGGGTATCTGCTAGAGTCTTAGCTGTGTATTTTGGTTATAAACCTGCTCTTCAATATGTGGAACAGGAACTGTATTTTAAAACTAATATCATAAGGTCTCCACCTAGATGCATCTGTCTCATGCACTCTGAACGTATGCTACAGGCTCACAAAGTCGTGGAGGGGAGATGACGTGGCCATTAAACAATAGGCAGGTTTTTACAGTATGTCCTGGAAAGCTTGCGGCAAAGCTTCTCTCTGTCTCAGCCTAACCTTTCTGTACCTTTTCAGGTAACAGAGGATGAAGTTCTTGATATTTTAGAAAGCGTCCTGATATCTAATATGTCTGCATCTGTTACACGAGGCTATGCTCTCACTGCCATCATGAAGCTTTCCACAAGGTTCACCTGCACTGTCAAGTGAGTTCTCACTGATGTACTGCACAGGGCTTTGTTGCAAATATGCTGGCGTCAGTTGTCTTCAGTAGAAATATTTCTCAGACACCTTCTGCTTCTATGGTTTTACAAGAGTCGTCTTGTTATTTCTTGGCTTTTCAGTTCTCCTTTGCTTGCAGGATGGAAGACTTCCACTGATTTGTACTGTTTTCTCTGTGGATGTCCTCTACCGTGTAGGGACTTAATCTGTTGCTTGAAAACCATTTTATGGGGAAGATAAGTCCTTGCTTTCAATGGACTGTTCTTTGCAGTCCCTTTTTCAGCTGGTGGAGAGAAAAATAGGCTTGTTTCCTACTGATGGCTTCTCTGTCTGGGTAGTTGAGCTTTCTTAATATATACCTTGTAGTGGTTTATTAATCACCTGCTGATGCTGTTTTGTGAAGGGGCAGTTCAAAAATGGATGTTGCATAGTTTCTCCAGGAAAACAGCAGTGACTGCTGTTTTAAATGACTTACACAAGGCACCTGCTGAGCAGATGCCAGATAGTGTCTTCTGGATGACAAATGCTAATCCCTTGTTTATTGCTGCTAATTCCATGGTTTTTTGTTTTTTGTTTCCTCCTTCCCCCCAGTCGCATCAAGAAGGTAGTTTCCATTTATGGCAGCAGCATTGATGTGGAGCTACAGCAGAGGGCAGTGGAATATAATGCACTTTTCAAGAAATATGACCACATGAGGTAAGTGCTGATGAGTTTTGGTGTTTGAAAAGGATCGTTATAATCTACTCTGATGTCCTGTGTACCACAGTTTGGCTTTGAGAGCTTTGTCTGGTGATTTTGGTAGGATTACAGAGGAACTAGAATTCGTTCGTCATCTACAGTGTTAGTGAGTGTTTTAAGAACTTAACATATCCTAGGAGATTGTTCTGTGATTAGGGACTTTCTCTGCCAAAACATTTCCCCTGCTTTGAGCTTGAACTTGACTAACTTCTAGGTGTTGAGTCTTAAATTTGTTAGCTGAGGGTTTGCAGGTAGCTTTTACCATGCTAATATTACCACAGTCATTAGGTTCAAACTCACTTTAAAATGTCTTGGGAATAAACATGCAGAGATCCATTGATGTGTCCTCCTAAGCTGTGCTCTGAACTTGAAGTAATTCTTCCAACTGTTAATACTCTTCAGTTTTCCAGAACATCTTAATTTACTGCAACTTCTTGTGTGTATCTGTTTAAAATCTCAAATTGTGCATGCAAAGGCATACTATTTCACTACACCACTCAGCATCCCTGTTTTACAATTTGTGACCATGTTAAACTCCTTGCACCTTATCATTGAGAGGTTCCCATTCATCACTGCTTTGCTCAAGTCATTGTTTCCTTAAGAGAAAGTTAAAACCCTACTTTATTGCAATAACTGAAGCTGTAGTTCTTTGCAGAATAGCCATTAATCTGCTATGTGCAATAGGTAATTGTTGATTCATAAAAGCACCACAGATTCTTCTCAGTGAGGATCATAAGATTGGAGGAGATCTTCTGGGGATTAACTTCATCCACCCTTGAAAACGTTCCATAAGATTCCATTTTAGAGTCTGGAGGAGAGGACAGAGAGAAAATGGGCGCCACTGGACTAAATAATTTCTGTATTTGTAGGGGCATCCAAACCTTGTTTCAAAGGCTCTTCACAGTCGCTTTTTTCCATAGGTATACTATTCGCTATGGGTAGGACACAACATCCTTGTGATTTCCTCTTCTCTCCTCCCGTGGGATCTATGCAGCAATTCAAATTGTTCTTGGAAAAGTCACGTTAATGAGCTAGGGCACGTAAGCTGCCTGTGGCTTCACATGAAGCCTTATTAATGAGTTGAGAAAAATCTAGCATGAGAGGCTTTTGATCTCTGAATTGACCATTGCAGACAACAGTGTCTGGTGATCATCTGGCTTTTAATCAGATGGCAGTGTGTGCTATTCGTAGTTTTGGGAAGTGTTGCACTTCAGAAAAACATATGTGAGCTTCATTCAATTTTACAAGAGAGCATTTTCCCCCAGTATATTCTGGTATTCGTTACAGTGTAAAGATCAAGGTTTAATAGTTTCTGCTCATTAAGACTTTGTTCATGGTCAAAAATGTCACCCATTCTTGGGTTTATTGGTACTGAAAACCTTTTCAGACCAAAAGATGTGTAGACGGTGTGGCTTACTCCTATTTCGTGCAGTGCTTTGTGGCTTGATCTGCAAGAGTAATGGCCTTTGTTGTATTATGGACTAGTTCTCCCTATACAGGTTTTCCTAGTTTTTTGGTTTGATGTCAGGATTCTGGATCCTGTGCCTCTTCTTCAGTCTCTGTATCATTTCAGGAGGGTACTCTCAAGGGCTGAACTTAATCTCTTTGAAAATTTAATTTGGCTAAATGAGAGCACGGTGATTTGCTTTTCCAACTTTGTTACCTGCTGTTAATCCTTCTGCAAAGAGAAGTCAAATTAGCTGACTCAACTGCATATGGAACAAAGCAGTCAAGTGTCCCGTGTCTGCAGTTAATCCGCCATTGCTCAGCCATTTAGTCTTTGTCTTGGATTTTTTTTATCTTAGCCCCTCAGTGGAAACTGTCAAGCACTAGGGGAAAACATGAGGCAGGAAGGCTTGTTTGGCTTTCAGCTGTCAACTAATGTATTTCTGCTGGCACAGAACGCCAGGGATTGCTTCTGACCACCTCAAGCTGTCATGCAATCTTACAGTTCCCCTGCATTGGAGCTAAAAGGAATAGGCAGGTTGCCCTGTGTATATCATCTCCTGAATGTCTGAGTAATTGGATTGGGATCCAGGAAGACGGCACAGTGTAACTATGTCAGCTTCTTTCAGGCCAGCCCTGCTTGAGAGAATGCCAGTAATGGAGAAAGTCACCACAAATGGCCCTACTGAGATTGTACAGACCAACGGCGAGACAGAGCCAGCGGTACTGGAAACCAAACCTCCACCCTCTGGATTGCAGCCTGCTAGCCAGGTAATGGAAACTGATCTAGGATAAGTTTCCACTGCCTGACCGACCACACTACTAGCCACTGACAACAGTAAGCTGAGACCGTCTCCCTCCCCCTCTCTGCCTCTTTGCTAGTTCTGGCCTGGTGATGACTGCATCATCTCTATAATCTCATGGCTCTAGTGTCAAGAAGAGGTGTGTGAAAGAGGCCGTTGTGGGGAGTGCAAGAACAGGGTGGGGTAAAGCCATCTATCCCCCAACCTGTCTCGGTGTGCACAAACTCCATCCTTCTCTATCTCTGTGGTCCCAAGAGCAAGGAAATTAGATCTTTTGTGGGGCAGGGGACCGTAGCCAAACTAAGAACCTCTCTGACTGGCCAGCCATTGGTCTTCAATCTGAGAGCAAGTAGAATCCATTACATTTGCAAGGGTAAGTAGCAGGAAGTTGAATATGTAACTATTGCATCCACTCTCTTATTAGGCAAATGATTTGTTGGACTTGTTGGGGGGAAGTGATATAACACCTGTAATCCCCACTGCACCTACAAGCAAGCCAGCTTCTGCTGGTGGGGAGCTTCTTGATCTTCTGGGAGACCTCAACCTAACAGGTGAGCAGGCTGCACCTCTTAAAAGTCTACGGTCTCAGTCCTGGGGTGGGTGGGATGTGGGCTGGTTAATTCACTTCCTGTCAAGTCCTAGTCTTCACACATACTCTTACCAAGATCCATATTAGCATACAGGTGGGAGTCAGAATGAAGTCACATGTTGATTAGCTGTTGAGACTCAAGCTGTTGAGACTCAAGCATTTTCATGCTCCAGCTTGGGAATGCTGTGAGCCGTTCCAGAGAGGACTGGGAGATGTGAGGAATTAATTCCATTTGAATGCCTGCTAGCTCAAGAGGAGCCAGTCCTTGTTAGTGAAAACAGAGAAGGGGAGGATGATAACGCAGATGATTTGTAGAGCTTCATGTAAAGAAATATGATACGCAGCAGTTGATCTTTGGAGGAGTAATTACTCTTCATTTCATGACAGCTAAGTAATAATCCTCCAACGTTTCTTGTAGGTTCTCCAGTATCTGCCCCTGCACCCCAGATAGCACAGCCTCCGTTCCTGCTTGATGGACTTTCATCACAGCCTCTCTTCAATGATATTGCTGCAGGTTAGGGACATGTAAATCCTTAGCCTAAGGTGCCACAGCACCCAACTAGAAGAGGAAACAAGTGGTCGTGAAAAAAAAAAAAAGGGGGGGATGTGGGAATGGAGTATGGCACAGACACTGGAGCAGGAGGAGGGGGTGTGTTCAATCTTCAGAAGAGTTCATGTCTGGAGTAAAGTAAACACGTTCTATGATGGTCTGCCGCTTTTTTGTTTTCTACAGGAATCCCTTCAATTACTGCATACAATAAGAACGGGCTGAAGATCGACTTCACCTTTGAGAGGTCAAACACCAACCCTAGCGTCACTGTAATTACGATACAGGCCTCCAACAGC
Organism: Rissa tridactyla; assembly: GCF_028500815.1. Classification (NCBI taxonomy): domain Eukaryota; kingdom Metazoa; phylum Chordata; class Aves; order Charadriiformes; family Laridae; genus Rissa; species Rissa tridactyla. Next base: position 94,600,929 of record NC_071469.1, read on the forward strand.
ACAGAGCTGGATATGACAGATTTTGTTTTCCAAGCTGCAGTACCAAAGGTACAGCCCCTTGGGGCAACTACAGTGATAGGCTTAGGGCCAACTGCAGATACTTCCTCATCAGTGCTTTCATGTAGACAGAAACTTGTAGCATGGTAAACAAGGCTGAGAGCGGTTAATAAGTTCCATAGTGCTCAGTCTGGTCATCTCTTTCTAGTCTGAAAGTAAATGTTATAAATGCAATAGAACACCGGTTCCTATCAGATTGGACTGCGTCTGCTTGGACAAAATCTTGTTTAAAATCACCACTTTCTAGGAAAGCTGCTAAACCGTATGCAGAAAAATGTTGGGTAAGAAAAACCAAAGACACTAATCTTTCCCTTTATTCTTACATTCTAGGAAATATACCGTGCCCTTTGAAGTTATGAATACATGAAAAAAATCTTTTGAAGCTATTAGCTGCTTATAAAAATTTAAATGAGTCCCCACACGGTGATTAGTGATGGTCCCTCCTTTAAGCAGCAAACTGTCTCCCCTTGCACTTAGCTGCAGCACAAAATCCGGGAGACAGGTATTGCCTAGTTTATAGTAGAGCAGACCATTTAAGCAGGGTGTGATTGGAAAGTCCTTCAAGTTTAGGAAAATGCATTCACTTCTGGGAGTTTCACTTCTAGGAATTAGTAATGTTCTAACTTTAATTCTGTTTGCCCTTTCTTCAGACATTCCAGCTGCAGCTCCTATCTCCCAGCAGCAGTGTCATCCCTGCATTTAACTCGGGGACCATCACACAGGTCATTAAAGTCCTGAATCCACAAAAGGTGAGTGATTCTGAGAACAGTTATTAAAGATACTGTCTTGGAATTGTGCATTTAGTGGCAGTCGATTAGGGATGCATCTCTGATAAGAGACGGGGAGTGATGGTGTTACTGATGTGTTTTTAATGACAGTCACTTTGGTTAGGGTTAGGAAAAAGTTATGAAAAAGATAGGAGACCTTGGGCAAAGGTTTGGCCTTCTATTTGGTTATAGTGCTAAAGCATATTCACAGGTTTGCAACCTTCTTGAATTCATGAATGTCTTTTGCATCAGAATGGTTGTTAAACAAGTTTTTAGATGGCCTTTCTGGAGGAGCTCAACCTGATGTTTGTACGTGTTGTAAAAGCGATGTCTGAAAGGCAAGCATCTTGCCATATAAATCTATTTAACATTCATTCTTATTACTGCGGTGATGTTACTTGAGAAGTTTGTTACACAAAAAATAGCTTGATCCATTGTCTGTTTTGTCAAGTGGTGTCATTTGTTTTTAATGTGATGAGTGTAGTTTTAAACAGTTGATGGAAAGAATCTTTAGGTGTGATTTAATCATAATTCTATTTGTTTTACAGCCTTCAGAGACAGGCTTCAATATTGGGACACAAGAGACTAGAGGGGAGGGAGGGGTGTGGCCCATGTGTCCTCCTTAAGAGGCCTCGCAAGTAATTCAGGTGGCATCAGAAAGAAAAATAAAATTGAGTCATGTATTTCTTCCTCTGTGGGACACCCTTAAGATCTTAAACATCTTTAAGAACTTTAAACATCTTAATTTTTTCATAGGTTGACACTTAGGTACTGCTCTAGAAGTTAAATGTGAAGACTGATGTACAAATTAAAAAAAATTCTCAAATCTCAGCCCACAATTTCACTGAAATTGCTGTTTTCTGGTGCATAGTTTTTGTGGTTTCCGTGCATCTCCCCATATCACAGCGTAGTGTGCTCCACTCTGCCTATATTAAGGCACTAAATTAATTATTCACTTTGTCTTGTATACGTCTGATATGAACTTCTCTGTGTTGCTGTGGAGCACCTTTCAAAGACCACCTTGAAAGTCATTTTCTGAACTTGGAAGTGTTTAGGAGTTTTCCAGTAAGGTGCCAGAAGTTGCAATATATCCATCTCGGATGGGCCCCGAGAGTTGAAAAACACCTAGATAGTGGGATGCTTTCTTGTTGGAACATCAGAACTCCTATGAACACTTAAGAATACAGGGGTGCAAAATAGTATTTTACTACCCTCTTCTCTTGCCCACTGTTTCCTAACTCTTCCACCTCAGGCATTTGTGCATCTCTTACTGTCCTTTAGATTGCTACTGCCTGAAAGTACAGCTTTGCAAGAGCCCTGTCCATGAGATAGTGTAGCTACCTGGAATACTCTGAGGGAGGCGGCCTTGGAACAGCCTTGCTATTTAGGAGGTAGCTGTTTGTCTTGTCAGTGTCATAAAAAAGTGTGTTCACCTGGACATGGACTGTCATTATGCTGGATTGAAACTGATGGCCAGTTTTCCAAAACAACACCAAATATAACAAAAACTGACACTGATTATATTGATTTATTAGTGATAAAGCATAGCTTCTTTATCCTGAGGCTGGTTGGAGCAGTCGTTGTCTTCCTTTCCTCCATCTGCTATCCCTTTTGCATATTTCCCTGTAGGTATGGGGAAAAGAGCCAGAAATAGATAACTTCTTGCTTTTCCTCTTAAGGTTCTTGGGAAACAAGTGTTTTTGAGAGTGAGGAGAATAGGGAACCTGGCTGGAGCATGCTATGCTCTAGCTATTATTAAGGGCCACCTAGTATCTGGATGACAGCCAAATGACAGAGTGTAAAACAACTTCTGAGCTATTTCATCGTTTACTCACAGCAGGAGGAAATGTTCTTAAAGACTCTTTTTCTAGTCGTTCTTAGGTCATTTCCTTCACAGTGCTACTGAGCTAGGCAGTACTTGAAGTTTCAAGATCGCTGCTTTGAGTGAACAGCTGGCATGGGAAATGACACCTCTCCCTGCGAGCCTAAGTGCAGAGTAGCAGAATCCAGATCTGCCTCCTGCTTTCTTCCATTGTTAACTGGGATTTTAAGGCAGTTATTTTTGTATTTAAGGACTGCAATGCTTGTGAGAGCAGGGCCAGCACAGAGAGAGATGTGGGTAGAAGCTGTGCTTTAGCTTTTCTGAGAGCTTGTACCTGATCTGAGAACTACAGTGATCAATCACCATCCTACGAGATTAAGCATTTATCTGCAGTATCATAGCTTGCCCTGCACATCCTTCCAGCAAGCTCTTGTGGTGAGGAAAGGTCCATGTTTTGTATTCATGGGGTAAGGGAGGGGAGCTGGGATGTGGGGGGGGATTCGCTGACCTTTTAATGAAGACCTGAATTTGTTTTGTGTTTGTGTTTTCTTTTTTTTTCCCCTTCTCTCTTCTAGCAACAACTACGTATGCGGATCAAGTTGACATATAATCACAAGGGCTCAGCAATGCAGGATCTAGCAGAAGTCAACAACTTCCCCCCTCAGTCTTGGCAGTGAGGCTCTGGCACCATTCTTAATCTCACCCCACCCAATCAAAAGAACTCTGGGAAGAAGGTTGTGATCCTTGGCAATCCCCCAAACTGCACCATGGGCATGGGGAACAGATGAGACCTGCTGATGAGGAGGAATTTTCCTGAAGTGATTGCTGACTTTGAAGCATATCTGTTAAGACTAATCTCCTCTCCTCCGCTGATGAGGCTGGCGGCTTGTGGAGGCTACTGTGCACTCCCTCACACATGCATTCACAGCCAGAAGCAACATTCCCTTCTCCCCTCCCTTCCTCCCCCTCCCCCCCAGCAAAGAAACACAGCCTGGTTGGAAGAGAAGTCTGGAATTTCTAGCAGGGAAACTTTTCTTCTCTCTGCAGCAAGTGAACAGCTGCCCCTTCTTTCTGCTGTCTTTTTTTCCTTGGGGTGGGCAAGGTGTGTTGTCATTCATTACTAGCTGGATTCCTTCAGGCACTTTCATATGGGGCTCAGACTGGGGACCTGGAGAATGTCAGGCTGCCCTGCTTCTTTCTTCTTGTATCCCCTATGTCTGAAGGGGCTGGAGGCTTCTTATGAGCCTATTCAGTGCATTATTGTATACACCCACCTCTTAGTTATGCGATACATACCAAGAGCAAGTTGGGCCTTGGGAGTTCATCTGCGAACCGGGGACAGTGCAGGAAAAGAGGTGCCGGTGGGAGCTGATAAAATTGCTTTGGTGCTGTACTTGGAAATGAAGACCTTACACTTGAATTTTCTTTCTTTCCATCAATAGCTTACAGCCATGCAGATTCACAGGCAGTCTTCTGTACCTTCCCCAGAAAGTGTGGTGATGTATGAGAGATGTAGAGATCCAAGGAGAGCTGGCTTTCTACCACAGATGGTTTCAAAGCCTTTTAACCCATTAGTTGTGGTTTATGGGTAGAAAAGACATATTCAATTTTGTAGATCAGTCTTTGAGGGCTCTGTTCCTGCTGGGAGACTCATCAGAGACTATGCTGCAAAGTTGCTCTTCCCAGTTATTCCAGACCTTCTCCCCAATTTAATTTCCAGAGCCTGTTGTAGACCCCCAGGATTCCATTTGAGTTACTTCTGACTGGGATATTTGTGTTGTATCTGTAATATTGGCACTGAAATAAAGACCATGCGGTTTAAAGAGACCTTTTCCCATTTTGTTACTTAATTGGTCCTTGTAGTTTGCTCCTTGCTCCCCTTCAGAGAAATCTAGTTCAGTTTCAGACTGAACTAAGTAACTAAACTGGTTTTTTTAATGGAAGCCAGCTGTTTGAGTATTTAGATGCAAAGATGTGAGGTCCAGTACTCTTCTAAGCTTACAGAAAGCTGTGTTCAGTTACGCTTCCTGGAGTGGACTGTTGTTGAGGTAGTAGAGTTCCATGAATTCTCATGGAAGCGATGTGTAAGACATAAAGCACAGATGTTCAGTACTTTTCAGGAAGGCAGAGGGGAGGATATATCTTAGATCTTCATCCATGAGTGTGCTGGTAAGCTGAAGGTACTTCAGCTTCCAACCCAGTGCTTTCTCAAAAGAAACAGATGGCACGTCTGCTTTATTTCTGTTACAGGGCTTTCCAGACAGTGATTGTTCGGTGCTCTGATGGCAAGCTCAGACACAGCTTTTTGCATCTGCAAAAGTGCTAACACTAGGCTCCAGCCCTTGCCAAAAACACTGCAAGAGTGGTGCACAGTGTACTTAGGGAAAATGGAAGACCCTTGAATCGAGAGCAGGAGGCCACTGAAGGTTGTTCAGTCTGCTTTGGTTTTAACTGCATTAAGTAACGTAACGTAAGACTGACTGTCACTGGCTTAAGTGCTGGTCTGTGTAGTGGCGTAAGTTTAGCTTCTCTTGAAGGGCGTTTTTTCTGCCTTATTGATTAAACAGGTTTGGGCCTTTGGATTAGCAAAGAGCTTTATTATTCTACTGGAATTGGCATCGGCATGGGGTTATAAAATCTAGAACGATGTATGATTTCCTTAAAGGTCATTCTGGGTTGTGGCAGGGTCATGCCTTGGGTATCGGTGGTGAGATAGATACTGTGCTTCAGCTAGAAGCATCGTGAAGCAGGCAGTCATGCAGAAAATGGCCAAATCAAAGTCTCTTTGTAGGTGCTGAGCGTTTACCTTTGTTGCTCTCACTGCAGATGTGACTGCTCACCACCCCACGGGCTCAAACTTCTTAGTGCTGAAGTCTGAGCATGTTAGATCCAGACTCCAGTGCAGTCTGAGGGTGTCCCAGATACGAAGCTAATGGAAAGTCTTTGCCTTAGTTCCTGAACGCCCCATAAACTCTCCCATTCTCTTCACAGAATTGTACATGGTCGCTTGTACTGAAAGCTGGCACACCTCGATCTCCATTTAGTTTTGCTGAGAAAGAGCACTGGTGCAGGAGTCTAGATGTGGAGAAAGAAGTAAAGGGTCTGTCACCTGTCCGGTTTGTGGCAGCATAATTGTGAACAGTTTATCTTGTCCCTCTTGTTGCACTTGTTTTCTGTCCCCTAGAGCAGCTGGGTTTTGTTGTTGATCTCTGGTAAGCTTGTAGGGTGATTTCCTACTGTGTTCTTGGGTCCTTCAGCCGCCCTAGCACAGAGTATTTGTGTTTTGGGAAACAGGTGCTTTGTCATGTGTTGCTGAGTCGAGCTGAAGGAGGCGGTGCATATACCTGAAATGTGTTTTGCTTGAAGCCATCATTTGGCTATGAAGTACTCCTTCGTAGCAGCCGAACATTCCTGTTGTCCATGGAGCTCTTTTCCCTTCTCCTTGCTAAGGGATGGGGTACCAACGTTGAGCCAGAAGGAAGGCCAGGTTTCACACATTCCCATATCTGCAACGCTGGATGCCATTGCTTGCTCCTTGACCCCTAAGTACATCTCTTGAGCTCTGTGCTGCTGCTTTGTTTTCTCACTGGAGAGTACTCTCATGTCCACCTCTGAGGCATTCTGAGGATAGGGTGAGTCTTACTTCCACCAGTTGAATGCAACAGTCTTTACAGGTCTGGTCAACTTTTTCTTTGCTTCAGTGTAAGGGGAATATAAGGGAGCAAGATCTTAGTAATATTTGCGTTGGAGACTTTGGAGCGGAGAGAGATTGGATGTCTGGTTTTTTTCAAGTGAATGTATTTAGAGTCAAAAAAATGACAGAAAGAATAGTGGCCGTAATGGGCCTGAAGGGGGAAGAAGACATGGGAAGATCCTAAGATACGACTTTGTCCACGTTTTGATGGGACAAAATAAGGCCTTGAACAACCTTTTGAAGCAATAGCAGTGAGGGGACTGCCGCCTGGGGACTGCCACCTACCTTTGATATATAACTCAGAAGATGCTGAAACAGCTGGGAAAGGCCATTTAGTGCCTTCCCTGAGGCTGGTACTAGCTGCAAGATGGAGCAGCAAAGATGGCTTTTTTTTAGATCTGCTGGTGCGCTTTCTATGTGTTCATTTTCTACTTGGGGGCTGTGTGGGAAGGAGCTACTGGACTGCTTCCCTCTGAACTTTCACTCTGTTCCTTTATATTCCTTTTTCTTTCCTGATGTAACATTTTACATAGAGCCCCATCCCACCTCTTTGACAGTACAGTAAAAAAAACCAACCACCCCAAACAAAAAAAAAAAAACCCTAAACCCAAAACAAAACCCCAACAAACCCAACGAAATTTAAAGTAAAAACACGCCATTTGAGCAGGGAGCCTGGTGGCATTCAAACTTCTGCAGACCTATTTTTGAGATGTGAAAAATTTAAATAAATGCTGAGTCTTAGGTGAGTGAGGAGCATAACGGATGTAAACATTTACATGGGATGCATTAGACTTCTGCTGTGTGTATTGTCTTTTGGTTGAAACAAATTATGAAGTGACTAATAAAATGAGTCAATATTCAATGATTTAAAATGGTGCCTTGTTGCTTTTTGCAAGTATAGTGGGATAGGTCTTACTGATTCTTCATGTCTGGCCATGACAAGGTCAGATGATGTGAAATAATCAATAAGGGTAGAATTTGAAAACCTTTCCAGGAAATTTTGGAGAGTAAAATGAGCAGACAATTACCAAATATTTAAACAGTTCAAGTGAAACGTAGCCCTGAAAGAGAAGTTGTCAGCTACTCGCAGCAATACTTGTCCAGGTGCTGGAAAGGTGTGATGAGATCTGAACACTAGGAATTATTTTCCCTGGTGTTTGCAGCCTGCCCTGGGAGTTGGTTATGATTCCCTTGCTGATTAAAAAGCCCCCTTTCATATTCCATGTGCCTCTGAGGCCAGGATTGTTGTCATCTCATTGTCCAATAAAGCAGCACATGTGCCTCCTGCTTGTAAGGTTCTTCCTTGTGTTTTCTAGTCAGAGTAACATTTTATTAGATAACTTTTCATGTGTTTCCTGACACATAATTGCACTTCTCTCTGCAAAGCACAATCTCCTCAGTATTGCCACGTGTCTTTCCTTTATGGAAATTCTCCTGAGGCAAAGTAGTTGCAGAACTACAAAGCTGTAGCTAGAAATGCATTGTTATCTGCTGTTCTGTAGGGAAAACCCAATGGAAACTCAGTTTGTTTTTTTTTATGTCTTCTCATCTTGTGTGTATAGTCTGGAAGCGTTAAGAACTAGGTGGCCTTTCCTATGACTGCCTTGTGTTAATGACATAAATTCATACAAAGTGCTGGGGAGCACTTTCAGCCTAGCTGATAAGATGGGTTGTCTGTTGTTCCTTAGGTTTTTTTTAAATAGGAGAGCCCTCCAAATACTGGAGAGTTCAGAGATGGCGTTGGAAACTGCCAGTTTGTGTGGCAGCGAGGGTTGGTCATCTTAGGCCCTGGCTCTGGAGTGGGACAGACCCGTGGAAGCTTTTCCTCGGGGTTTCTCCTGTGTGTGGGGCTGGAGCGTGGGGAGGGCTGCGCATGGCACGTGTGCCCGCAGCAGATCCGCAATCTGTGCAGCAAAATGCTCCAACAGACCCGGAGGAAGGCGGGAAATGTTTAAGGGAAACATGTGATAGAGCTGAAAGTGTTTTGGTGCAGTAATAATACCAATGGTGAGAATTTGTAAAGCATGTCTGGACTTAACTCTGAAATAAGGCCAGGAATGAGAGTAGCAAGACGTGATGATGACGGGCTGAAGTGCGTTAAGGTTTGGAACCATTGGGGATTATAGGGAAGGCGGGAGACTCTTGTTGTTTTAATGTGCTTGATCCTGTAGTAGATATCTTGGATTAACGCTCTAATTCTGGTAAACTGCACCGTGATGATCGCTATTAGCAGACCCTAAGTTGCGGCCGCCCGCGATAACGTGCTGGAGCTGCCCAGCGCCGGGAGAAAGGGGGTGCTCGGACACTGCTGGCGGTGACAGCCGCTGCGGAGGTGAGTGAAGGAAACGGTGTGATGGTTTTAGAGGAGCGGGTTGAGCTTTTGCTTCTTTCCCCAGCCGCCGAGAGCGCGGCCCTCACCGCACAGCCCCGGCCCGCGGCACCGGAGCCGGGCGGGCCCTCGGGCGGCGGAAGCCTTCGCGCTTCCGGGGCGGGGCCTGTGCGGAGGCGGGGCCGCCGCCGCCGCTGCCCGGGGGTCTCGCCGTCCGGCCGGCGATGGGGGAGGCCGGGCCGGGGCCGGGGCCCCGGGAGACGCCGGAGCCTCAGGAGCCTGATGAGGCGGCGGCGCCGGGCCGTGCGCGGGGGGGCCGGGCCGGACCCCGCGGCGGCATCCGGGTGCTGAAGGTGAGGAGGGGACCGGGGCCTGCGGGGCCGGCCGGGGACCGCTCGGCCCGGCGGCAGCTCGGCGGCGAGTAGTAGCTGCGGGACCGACGAGGCGGGACGGCGGGGCGCGGCCGGGGGTCGTTCCGAGCCGGAGCCTGGCGGTCTGCTTTGTCCGGCCCATCGCCCGGCGGCTCCCGCCGGCCCATCGCGGCCCGGTCCCGAGGGAGCGCCCAGCCCAGCGGAGCTGCGGGGCTCGCCGGGCCCGGCCGCCCCATGCCCCCCGGGCCCGGCCGCGGCCTGTGTAGAGGGGCGGCCTGCGATCCCGGGTGGGAGCGGCCGGCTGCGGCCTTGCGGGGAAGGGGCGGGGGGGTGGCAGTCGGAGGCGGCCGCTGACCCGCGGTTTGGGTCTGCCCTGCAGAGAAACGTGAAGCGCAACGGGAGCAGGAGCTGTTTGAACAGGAGCCGGTTTGGTTCCCGTGAGAGGGACTGGCTGAAAGAGGACGCCGGCCGGGGCTGCGTGTATGTCTATGGAAGAGATCCTGCAGCTGCCGCTTCCTCGGACTTGCGCTTGGTCCTCTGTACGGCGGAGACCCCGGCGTCCGAGATATGCGATGGAGAAGGGAGGAAAAATCTCTTCTTGCAACTTCATGGAGACCTGGTCAGGTGAGGGCTGAGAAAGGATTAATCCATTTGAGAAATGCTTGCTTTAGTCCTGCAGGGCTCTGTTTGCTGTGTGCCTACGTGTGTTAGCGGGGCAGGTCTGGAACAGCCAGAGGTGGTAGGTAGCAGTTAGATACAGCCTTGAGTAATGCAATTCATAAAAATGAAGTAGTGGTGCGCCTTTTGCACATATCTCAATTAAGCCATAGGCATTTTAGCTGGGAGGGTTTGGCTGGTGCTTCAACCAGAAATATGTCCTCATTTTGTAGGTAGAGGCTACTGTGCATATGCTCCTTTGTTATGCTCTGTTAGACATCTTACTGTCCAGAAAACTTAAGCTATTTAAGAGGCTGTAAACAGTTATTCTGAGTCAGCGAAACATGTAAGGTACTTCCACAGTTATGTCATGTAATATTTATGCGTTAGTAATTTTTTTGCTAAGAAGACTTGCCAGGTAAATAATTAAAGGTAGACAGGAAGATAGTGCAGTAAGGGTTATACAAGGAAGGCTTAAGCATCAGATTATGGCCGCAGTTTATTTAGGCTGAAAGTAGACAGCTCAGGGTTTAATGTGCATGACCTTTATGCCCTGGGTGTAGTATGGGCTCATCTGGGTTTACAAGCTCCTATTAGGGTTGTTAGGATTTAGACTTTGCATTGAGTCTTCTGGACTTAAGATTCGGTTATAAAGCTGCCACTCCTGCTCTCAGGGGAAAAAAATTTCTGTGGTCTCTTTACTTGAAGGCTAAGCAGTAGAGACAGCACATGCTGAACGGGACCAGTGGATGGGGTTTTTTTGATAGTGAAATGAAAATCATAAGTTGCATGTGCCCAAATTTTTAAAACATGGCATGAGGGAGGGAATGGTAGTGGCAAGAGACGCAGAGAATAGGAAGTGGTTAAAACTGACTGCTGAAAAAGGTTATTTAGACCCATTTGCCTTTTCCAGCCTGGGTTGTCAGAACTAGGGATAGGTTAGTTGTAAATACTGTATGAGGATAGATGGACGCTGGAACGTAGCCGTCAAGACAGCTGAAAATCTCTATTCACTGCTTGAAGAATTTATAAGGAAATTAGTTTGTTTTGGACTCTAGCAGTGAGCAGCTTGCCCAGCATTTAGAAAGAAGAGCAGACCCTTTACTGCAGATCATGAAAAAAGCTACGTAACTCTTGTAGATATGTTCAGAGAGGAACGTTTTGGCCTTTTTTAGCTTTTGAAATGGTTTTTGTGTTTTAATTCTTTTCAGTGTCTGTCTCTTTTTCTCGCGCTAGGTAGCCATGCCTGTCTTCGCTAATCCAGTGCAAAGCCTGCCATAAATCAAATTGGCCCTGCTACCAGGGTGTTGGAAGCAAGTCCCAAGTTGTAAACGTTTACTTCCCACTCTTGTTCCCTCTCGTGTGTCTAGTACTTCGTCAAGCTTTGTCTGAAATTTCGTTAAGAGGTCTTGTTCACAGTGTGTCTCTTCCTTGTAATTCTCAGAATGTATTTGCCACAGAAGAGATCCCTGAATTACTTCCCACTGGGGGTGTTCTCAGTAGAGAAATGGGAGTTACTGGTATCGCTTCAGTAACGTCTGTGTTAGTAACAGGAAGCAGGCCTGGATGGTACCTGCTTGCATGTCCACAGGAAGATGACAGAGTGCTCAAGATATTCCCATGCAATGTTGAGATAATTCCTTCCTTGAACAAAGTTTTCTGATTACTTTAATAATGTGTTTGCAAATACAAATTATTCTGTTAAGCATCTGATTGCATTTTACCATAGGTACTTTTGTCTTCCAAACAACTTCTGAGTTCTTCACCCTTTTTATATTAGTAGATGACTTTCTTTCAGAAGCTGAGTATAGCAGAGATTGATTTGGCACCTGACTCAGAATAATGAAAGCTGGACAGTAAATGAAAGAATAAGAGAAACCTTTTTTGTATATTCACTTTAAATATTCAGTTGTGTCCTTGTGATCGTTTTGTGTTTCCCTTTCTAGTTTGTGCACAGGGGAGTCAGTTTCTGTCAGAACTTTCTTTTCTTCTCCCAGTGCACCTCAAGGATCTTTAGAGTTCTCCTAGCTAGAATCTTTCACTGTGATAGCATCCTGTCATATTCAGAAATTATACCCTCCCATAGAGGGGAAGATTAAACGAAAATAGCACAGATACCTTCTTTGGTCTGGACAACCCTCATAACAAAAATTTAAACTACTGAGGTTTGAAATCTTGACTGTTGATTATGAAGAGCAACAGTTGCAGCAGGAGTTGTGGAACTGTTGCTGCTTTTCCTTGGTTTTTCTGTCTCCTTGCCCTTTGTACCTTCGCTTAAGGGAGCTGCTTCTCTGACTACTGGAGGCATCCAGTACCTGATATGTGATACTGGTGTGGATATAATGGGCTGTTTGTGTCAAATAGCAGCTGCTGTGACAGCCAGGGTGTTCTCCATGTGTGCTAGCATTCGGTGTGTAATGCATTGGCTACAAGATGAATTTTTACATTTCTCATGTGATCACATGCCAGTTTGAGTTTCACACCGCACTGCTTTCTCTCAAAGAGAAACCGCATTTTTCCATCTCAAGCTTTAACTGTTGCCTCTGGAATCTGTCAGCCTTGATCATGTTAGTCAAGAAATTCCGTGCAGAACTGCCGTTCCAGATACTGGTTTTGGTTTTCCCTTTCCTGGCCTATCCTAGGTTTCGTTAGTGAATCGTATGGCTCTTGACAAGAACTTGGACCTGTGATCCATTCTGTTGGGTCTCCAGAATGTCTCCAAAGGCATTCAATGAATTGTTCCCTTTCCTCGTTTGAATATGGTCCATAAGTAATGAGCTGGTTTGTTCATTTACTTCATTTACAAAGCCCCACGCGGGACCTGTGAGTATCATTAGCAAAACGCCTGGACTCTGCGCTGGTGTTTGCTGGGTCACAGACCCAGCTTATGGCTAATGCCAGAAGAGCAGCTCGGCCGTGGGCTGGGAGTCAAACACCCTTCCCAACAGGTCTTCATGCTTGAAATGTGTAACACCAAGCCATGCTTCATTGGCGGAGTGGTTAGTCATTGCCTCCTGCGTATGTGTGTCTTGTTAGTTGTAGGTTTTTCTGTAAACTCCAGCTCTTTTGCCAGGTAGTGAACTTTGAACAACTTGTGGTGTTTTGCAGTCAACTTGAAGAATTCAGAGGACTTGACTTTTTTGCAAGGCTGGTCTTCCAGCCAGTGGCAAGCAAACCTAGATGGTGCAATAGTACAGACTACTCTTGATTGTTTTTCAGATAGGAATGGTGCTATGGCAAGAGAGATACATTTGTCTGGGGTCTAGGCTTGAGTAGATATTGCTGCCAGTGTTCCTTTTTTACATGGCTTTTTTAAAAAAGAAACAAAATGGAAAGCATTGTGTTTGGTATCTTCAAGAAGCATATCAGTTTGATTTATGTGAATGAGAAAGAAATTAAGGGTTTTTTAAATTAGCGTTTTGAAACCCTGAAGCATTAATTCTTCCTGAAGTGAAAGATGAGAAGAATAAAAGTAATGAAAAAATCAAATCTCCTCTCCAGAAGGGACAAGTATGGTGGGATAGAGTATCCAGCTTTTTCAGGAGGGTAAGCCACAGTACTGTACTTCAGAGAGTATTGAGCAGCCTGTAGAATTGTGATTTCATTTATGTCATATGAAAAGCACGTGTCCCTTTACTGTATTCTGATGTGCAAGAAGTGTATTGTTCAGTGCGTACTTGCAAAAGCCTCAGTCCATTCAGCAACCAAATTGTAATGTTTGAGTGGTTTGGTTTTTTTCCTAGGAAATCTAGATGCAGACTACTTGAAGTGTTCTTTTTGTGAGTAATACTCAAGCATTTGTGGTTCCTGATCCACGGGTCACATGCTGGAAAAGCTGTTTTCTGGCAAGCGTAAGGCTTTAATAGCAGAAGAATTGGAATCTAGGGGTAGTCAAGGAAAACTTGGGCGAGGTTTTTGGAGATCCAGTCAAATTTCTCATATTCTTGTATTCTGCACTGAGGGGTATAGAATACATCAGGGTTTACTGTATTGGAAGTCAGCGTTGTTTGGTGCAGTCTATTATTTATTCCAGTTTCTAGTAGCTTGCCTGTTATAGGAGACAGATACACAGGTTTGTCATTTCCAGGGTTACCTCAGAAAGCTATTTTGAAAGTTTGGTGTCACATTCACTGCTGTCCTGCGCATAAAACAAAAGCAGGGTAGCAAAGTTGCCCTAATCTGGCTTACCAAACATTGAGCAGTAAAAACTGGTTTTCTGTATCAGTTGTATATAAACTACATTGGTTTTTTAGGCTAGAAACTTTGTTGGTTTGGACCATAGCTTTGAAGAGTGATCCTGTTTCTGATCCAGACGTCCTGTGTGTGAAGTGAAAGAGTTGTGATGTATGTCCTTGAAATACCTGAGATCATTTTACTTCTCGAGGTGTGTCCTGTTGACTACAAAGGAAGTCTGGATGACTAGATACTTGTAAATGGTGCATATTTTATGAAATCAGTCCTGCCTTAATTATGAGATGGCACTTGTAAAGCTGTCAGTAAGAATGGAAATACTATAGTATAATCGTTAGAAAGAATCAGAAATATTTTTGTTCTTCAGTGGAGAAGAAGTGTAAAGGTTTAGTACATACAGTAATAAAATATTTCACGTTAAGACATGCATTATAAATGATGTATGCAAGTCAACAAAGTTTAGTAGAAAACAGGTCTTACCGAACAAACTTGATCTTGCTGCTTTGAAATTTCAAGCTTGGTCGCCAAAGGCATTACTCATTGGTTGCAGTGTGTGATGTTGGACGGGGCTCTGAGCAACCTGATCTAGTTGAAGATTTTCCTGCTCATTGGAAGAGAGTTGGACTAGATGACCTTCAAAGGTCCCTTCCAGACCAAACTGTTCTGTGATTCTGCGTTCTGCTGTTGTTGGTAGAAAAGCAATGCACAAAGCAATAAAACTTGCTGGCTGATACCTTACACATTAGAAACTGTTATTCAGTGTAAGCATTTTTTCTTTTTTGGAAGGGGGTTAGTGTGTGTCTGAATGAAGAAAAGTAAACTTCAAGTGTTCAGTTGTTCTGTTAGTAATCTGTGGCTAAAAGACAGATAACAGCTCAGGAAGGCATAGATGGAGGGAGCGATGAGTATTGAGAAGTCAGTGCAACAGGTTGATCTAGGTGGTTTGGCGTACAGTATTCTCTGGAAAACACCACTTTTCGATATCACTGGATATATTTATGTAAAAGCCAAGTGTACTAAACACTAAAGAGGAGAAGAAGGAGGCTATAACTTGGAAAAACTGCAGTTTGATAGGACTCGTGGACTGAAGGGATATGAGTGAGCGTGCCAAATAGTTGGGAGCAGGTTTGATCCAGGAATATAAATACTGTTGAGCAGAACCGACAAGTCTCTGTACAGTTTTGTGTAGTCAGTGCAAGGATACAGCGAACAGTCATGGTGCTAGCACTACAGAATGTTGGTAAGCTAAAAAAAAAAATCAGTGATAAAAAATATTTTGAGTCAAAGTAGACCCAACCTCTACTGCAAGAAAATTTTAAAAGCACGTTAAGCCTCATCTTGAAAAGGAAGTTTGAAATGGTTATTCTCATGATTTATAAACACCTGTTTAAAGAATAGATAACAAGTCAAGGTTCAGTGACCATAATCTGAAGCTAGGCACTTTTAGATTAAAAATGAGGATTTTGCTGGAGCAATTTATTCTAATTCCCATCTTACATTTTCAGTGCTTAATCTTTCACTAAAGTAAAACTTCTAATGTAGCAAGAAACTGTTATTTTTACTGCAGAAAATAACAATTCAGTGTCTCTGGAAGAAGTGAGATGAAAGGATCAGAAAACATCTTTTCTGCTCTGAATATACTAAACCTAATGTTTCAGGAGACCTTTCTCTTATTGCCATTTATTCCTTCCTATGATGTGTTGTATTCTAAAAATGCCCTTTTTTAAATGTACCATTTGAGTTAATTTGCCAAAGCATGAGAATCTTGCACGGATGAGAGCTAAAGAGGATGGGAAATTTCTTCTTTCTTTTTAGAAGTCATTCTTCAGGAGGATTCTCATGTGTTTTGCTCCCAGCTGCGTTTGGAAGAGAAATTTAGTAGAGTTCTTCTGTATATTTCAGTCATTATATGTAGGTTTTTTAATTATTTGGCATCACTGCACTTTTTGTGCAGTATTTCTGTTTTTGTTTCTTGTCATTGTTTCCTCCTGGTGCTCCTTAAATCACGGAAGGGAAATGATTGCCATGGATTGTATGGCTTATGCCTATTGCTTTTCCTCTCCGTTTCCCTTCCGCAATGTAATTCTTCAAGTGCCGCAGTTCTTAAGTGCTACTTGACAAGCAAGAAGCATAGATCCCAAGGATGCGTGCTTGCCAGACCTTTTCAGAGGAGCAGAACAACCAGTATGTCAGTATTCCTTACACTTCAGCTGCAATGAGAGCTGTTTAATCTTTTTTGCGTTCTCAAACTACTTTCTTGTATGTTTTGACAGGAGGCTGGAACCGACAGAAAAACCCCTTCAGATTGTGTATGACTACTTGGCTGGGTTGGGTTTTGATGATCCTGTCAGAATGCAGGAAGAGGCAGCAAACTCAGATCTCAGCTGCATGATTCGCTTTTACAGTGGTAAGAAATTGCATGCATGCACACCGTCACTGTTCCTGTAGCTGTAACTATGAGGTGGAACTCTGCTGAAGCCCAGGTCATTGACTTGTTGCGTTTATAGATGGCTACATCAAACACCCAAAGTATCAGTAAGCATTTCTTAAAATAACAAGTTTTTAAGATTAGTAGAAAAAAAACCATAATTCTGTAGTTCTCTTGAACTTTCTTCTATGTCTTGAGAAAAGGCAGCTCCACAGGAAAACACAAGATTGCTCTGTTGTCTTTAGTTTCCAGTGGTACGACAAATGCCTTAGAGCTCCTAATGGGATCAGAAACATATTGCAGTTTGGTCTAGATATGCCTGAAGATTGTATTTCCAAAAGGTGTATGGATATGGGCAGGGCAGGTCCTGGTCAAAAACCTCCGCAGCCTGTAGAGCGTGAAGGTGCCAGCTGGTTAATAATAATGCAGGTTGCCATTATAGAGACCCAGTGCATTTCATTGCAGAAGCGAGACTTCTGAATGGCCTGTTGAATCAGTTTGGGCAGGATACCACGTGTGTAAGGAGTAATAGCATGATAGTTGTAGGCTGTTGGCATTATGGTGCTAGCAGAAAAGGAATTCACTGAAGTGAAGAGTTGCTATAAAATAAATAAGGGGGATGAAAGCTGATAATGAAATTATTTCATTACTTTTAAATACTTCACCTGTGTATTTTTTGCATTGCAGGAAAAAAAAATCCAAGTCCTTTTAATGGAAAATTGTTCTTGCGTAGTGGAGCTGGGTAGCCTGACTAAGCTGCTAGCCATCATTTGTTTATTCAGTGTCAAAAAATGGAATCATAAGAAATCACCTTCTCCACCCGTTTACCTGAGACAAGCCCCTTCTGTCTGGGAGCTGTGCGCAGAACAGGCAGAACAGTGTTGAAGTCTAATGGAGATGGAAAGAAATGTGACGTGTACAGCCTGGATTTATAGGGCAAGGAGTAGGGAGTTGGAAGTTACTCCAGCTGGAAGGAGGAGAGGCATCAAGCATAGGGGTGTAGAGAATTTTTGAGGAAAAAATGAGCAATTCGGTTTGGGTACATCAAGCAGGAACTGTTGCTGATCCGGGAACGGTGACTCAACTTCATGGAAGCAAGTAGGTAGAAAATGGAATTGAGTAGTTTCAGTCAGCATGGGAGAGTAGTCCATCTTAGAAAGAGGCTGTAAAGGAAGACGCGTAAGGATTGAAGAGTGTTCAGCAGGCCTGTTTTAAGAAACTAAAAGCAAGTGCTGACAAAGTTGTTGTTAAAGTTAGGGGAGGAATTGGAGGGAATGGTACGATGATTTTTCAAAGCCTGCAGCTGAGAACATAAGGGACGAGGTAATTCATTTTAGCCAGAGAAACAAGCCAAAATCACAGAATGGTTTGGGTTGGAAGGCACCTTTAAAGATCATCTAGTCCATCCCCTCTGCCTTGGGCAGGGACATCTTTCACTAGATCAGATTGCTCAAAGCCCTATCCAACCTGACCTTGGAAAATTTCCAGGGATGAGGCATCCACAACTTCTCTGGGCAATCTGTTCCAGTGTCTCCCCACCCTCATCATGAAACGTTTCTTCCTTATGTTCAGTCTAAATCTACCCTCTTTCAGTCTAAAACCTTGTCACTGCAGGCCTTAGTCTCTCTGAGCCTTTCTTATAAGCCTCCTTTACATATTGGAATGCCACAAGAAGGTCTTCCTGGAGCCTTCTCTTCTCCAGGCTGAACAACCCCAACTCTCGCAGCCTTTCTTGGTAGGAGAGGTGTTCTAGCCACCTGACCATTTCTGTGGCCCTCCTGGACCTGCTGGAGCACTGAGAGCAGCCTTCGTATTTCTTTTACCCATTGGGGATGTCTCTTGGATTTCTCTGCTCTCTTTCCCTGTCTGTCTCCCTTTCTCAAGTGATACGTTGGGTTTGTTTCCTTCCCTGGTGCATACTTACGCCCAGTTGGGGTGGTGTGACTGCAAGTGGATTAATAGAACTCTGACATTAAACAGCAGTGAGAGGGAAGCATGCTTCCTGAAGTCTGGCTGTTGAGGTACTTGTAGGAACCCAAGAGTTAGTTT
Organism: Rissa tridactyla; assembly: GCF_028500815.1. NCBI lineage: Eukaryota > Metazoa > Chordata > Aves > Charadriiformes > Laridae > Rissa > Rissa tridactyla. The sequence goes on from NC_071469.1 coordinate 94,619,294, forward strand.
TATGAGAGGAGAGGATGTTTTAGATTGGCTGGGAAAATGGGGGGAGGGCTTCCTCTCAATGGAAGTCACTTGGAGAATGGACGCCGGTGACCCAGGCTGGCTGGGCCAAGCTCAGAGATCAAAGTGTTATGGAGTCTTCACATGCTTCGACAACAGATCAAATGGAAGAAGCTCTCTAGGGCCATCAAACTGTTTGTCTATGTCAGGTGTGACAGGCATGAATTGTAGAGGGTCACACGCTTTCTTTGGTGGAGAATTGTCTTGATTCCTTGCATTGCTATAGCCGGACTTTTTTAACTTGCAAGCTGCTGTTAGAGGTGCTAGCTATGTCTATGAGATGACCTGTATCCTTGCTCTCGATGGGAAAGCCTGTGCTCACTAATTGGAGCATGGAGTTAAACGTGATCACAGTGACATTGAAGGTCAAGCTGAGGAGCTGCAAAGAGTGACAGGAACTTGCCTGTCCCTAGAGGTTAAGAACATTCTTGGGGAGTTGTGAGATAGTTGGGATTCAGAGTAGAAGTCCTTGAATGTTGCCCCTGGATGTCTCGCAGCACTAGGACATAGTGTCTCATAGCACTAGGACACTGATGCTTTGGAAGGGATAAGGAAACTGGAGGATTGGTGTAGCTTATTAATATTTTTAATATTTTTTAATATTTATCTTAACTGATTTTGCATGTTACAGCTGTGTTGCTGTTTGTACTCGCAGCTGAGAATGAAGAACAAATCACAAGTAAATGCTAATGTCCCCTTTTTCTTCAGAAAAGCCATGTCAAGTGGAACAGTTAGATCGCATCCTGCTCTCTGGAGTCTATAACGTACGCAAAGGAAAGACCCAGTTGCACAAGTGGGCAGAGCGCTTGGTAATTCTCTGTGGTACGTGCCTCATTGTGTCCTCTGTGAAAGACAGCCACACAGGGAAGATGCACATCTTGCCTCTCGTTGGAGGGAAGGTAAGACATCGTTTGGTTAGCATCCTGTGGCTTAGAAAGGAAGAAGGGATTATAATGATGGGTATTATCCACAAGAGGTTAATCTAGGCTTTTGTAACAAATTACTGCATTAACACGAGCAGGCAGTTGTACGACCCCTTTCTACTTGCTTTGCTTCAGTATTAGTCTTAAGGCTGATAAAACGAAGAGGCACTAGTTCTGTTTTCACTTTAGTAGCCAATGCTGTGAATGGGCATTCTGGAAATTATTACGTCTTGGATCTACTTCAGCAGAAAGATGTTAAGAAGGATTTGCTTCGTGTTTCTCTTCAATAAATTTACAACTGTGTTTTCAGCAAAATTTAATGTTACTGATAGTCAGTAATACCTCACCCTAGACTTCAGATCTATTGTAATTTCTGGACTTTAGGCAGACTGTCTTATTTTCAATTCTCCCTTTGCAGGTGGAAGAGATGAAACGTCGGCAGTACACACTTGCTTTCACGTCTGCTGGAGCACAAGCTCAAACATACCATGTTTCCTTTGAAACACTGGCAGAGTGTCAGCGGTGGCATCGACAGGCGTCCACGGTGAGGCCCTGGAGACTGCAGTAGTTCGGGTGGTGGGTACAGGAGTAAGAAAGGTTTTCTGATGAAGGCTTGGTATGTGGCAGACATGAAGCTATGCTGCTGGAGAAAGTACCCAGGACACTTTACAGCTTTCTTCATTTCTTACATGCTCAGGACTACAGAGGTTTTCTTTTAGCCTTCTCTTTTCTTTCTGCCTGTGTAGCAATGTTGAGGAGTAGTTCTGCGTGTTTTTCACCACTGCTGCACCTATTGAGAGTAGCTAATCACAGGTCACTAGAGTAAATCCCAGGGACTGGCTGACTCTACAGCCATAGACACCTATAAATTGCACCCATTGCCTACTTGGATCTGCCTAAAGCGTGGCCTGGACTGGCACAGGGCTACCCTGATAGGTGTGAGTTAATTCAGAGATCATAGGTCAGCGAGGGAAGTGTACTTTGTTCAAAGCTGTATCCTTATTCCACATTAAAGTACAATTAGATGGTGATAGCTTAATGCTGAGCCACACTTTGAACTCATATAATATTATGAATTATGAAACGAGTTCAGGATAAAGCAGGTTGTAAAATCTGGAATGAAGCAGTGAAGACCTTGAAACAAAGCATATTCAATGAAAGGACATGTGGTATTTGCAAAGACTTTTATGAAATGTTGCAAAACCATAATTTATGAAGCCTTTTCATCATAACAGCTTATGTTACCAATATTATACACTGAACAAGCTAACAAAAGAAAGTCGTAAGAAGTAGCTAGGCCAAGCAGAGGTTCTGTAAACCTTAAAGAACTGAACTGGAAAGTCAACTGCTTCCTGTTGCTGCTTGCATCTTTGGATGGCACTCACAGATTATGCTTTCTCAGCAGTTTCCACAGCCAAAGATACGGTTTTCTCCATTAGTTTCTCTCTTACGGTCTAGCTTTCAGGCAGCACCTGTTGCACATACAGAGCAGGGCTTTCTGTGTGTCCTAGTTGGTATCCAGATACACATCCTTGTCAGGGGGCTTGCAGAAACAATAGTAGCAAGAGGCATAAACTCATATGCCATGGACTCAGTTTCCTGCATGGAATCTGCCTGGTAGGTACAAGGGGGTTCTTTCATGTTCTTGCAAATTGTTTGCTGCTTGCATTCTTTGTGGCCTTCCATTAGACTTCCAGAGAAGAATTGTTGCACAGCTGTAGCTCTTCCTTTTTTTCAGGTTGTGTCTATGCGACTTGGCATGGTTGATCTTTCATGCTACAGCCTTGAGGAAGTACCTGAGCACCTCTTCTACAGTCAAGACATCATCTACCTCAACCTACGACACAATTTTATGAGATCAAGCGGAGCAGGGAGTCTCGACTCTCTTTGCAGGTCTGCAAAGAATTATTTCTCTTCTACATTTGGAGTTCTTGACATGTGCATCCAGGGATGAAGAGAAGGGGGGAGTGTATTGCCCATTCTCATGGGATGGTAAAAAGATTGGTCTTCAGGAAGCCCTAACAAAGGAGGGAGCTAGGAAGCGGTACTGAACAGCGCAGGCAGGCATAAGCTTCCAACAATTTACAGTATTCATGAACTCCCTTCCACAGATTCTTTGTGGTGAGTTTGATTTGAGATGAGCCTTATGGAGTGATATGCCCTTTGTATGGACAAGATGCAATAGTGAAATAAGGCTGCTTGCTAAACAGAGACTGTTTGGGGGTATAAAATAAAAGCTGAGGGCAAGCGTAATGCTGCTGTTGTGGGTAAGTGTTCGTAGGAAGAAGTGCAGATCTGAAAAAGCCTGGTTTGGTAAGTTCTGAATGTGGATTTGGAATTGGCAGAGGGCCTGTGAGACTGCAGCTTTGCTTTGGGAACTTGTAATGATCTGCTTTTAAGAGGGGGTAGCAGTTGTGTGATGGTATGGAAGCATGATGTAGTCATCTTAGGTAAGCGAAGGAGTCTACAAAAATATTTTTAAATTAATTTCTGAAAACCGTAAAAATCTAGAGGAAGATTAGTCTGTTGATATCTACGCTAGCCATGCTAAAAAGAATTCAAGGAGTCCCTCTATGAATTTTGAAAGCCGTTAGGAAGCCTCTAGTAATATTGTCAAATGGCTCTGTGTTTGGAACACATTGTGCCTTAAGAAAAATGTAGTTCGAGAAACTTTGCAAAAGTACAGGGTTTTTTGTTTTGGTTTGGGTTTTTTGCTGTGTTTTTTTGGGTTTGTTTTTATCTCTAGGTGCCTATTATGAGGTTATTTCATTTTTCTTCTTACAGAGTAATGAGATACCTAGGTATCTATGAGGGTATACGGGGGGGAAAAATACTCACCTGTGGAAATTCTTTGCGGTTTCATTGAGAGCCAGACTCTAATCTGGTTTTGTTTTAATTCCAAACTTGTTTAAATGTTTTCTAACTGCTGAATTGTAATAGATTCCATTATTGGAAAAGCTGCTTAAAATAATTCAAAATTTTGCTTTCTGCTTCTCTCTTCAAATACATTGTATGATGTTGAAAACCATATCAGAACTTTATTTTCTAAAATGCGGTATCCTTGGTTCACAGGATCAGCAAAGGGGCTTGAAATTTATTTTGACCTTGCATGTAGTCAACAAGAGATCTGACATGTCAGAAACTCGACTCTTTTCCTGGCAGTGACTATGTCTGATGAAGCTGAAATCCTCAAACAAACAAAAGCCATAAAAGAAGCCCTCACTTCACACAATCTTGAATAAACAGGTAGCATTAGGTAGCCCACATAAGGCTGCTCATTGCCTTTTGAAAATACTTTCTTTCTGAGGTTTTTAGGATGTTTATCAGGTCACAGACCCAAATGAAGAAACTTGCTCACTTGCAGGAGGTGTTATCAGTGCCTAGAGACTGACAATTCTGAACGGCAGAATTTTTTGCAATGATCAGATCTCTTCCTCTGAGGAAATCTTTGAAGCTCTAGGAGTCTAATTAGCTATAACTATAATAGTGGAACAAAAATAATTAACTAAAAGGGAAATGTTAAGCAAAGGAAATTAAATAACCCCACCTGTTTTGTTGTATCTCCTAGCTTATTTTTTTATGTAACGTACTGCCTTTCAAGTTTCTCCCTTTTTTTGGAAAACATTATCAAGTTGGATCTTCGTTGATGTTTGTGTGTGCACACACGTGTGTATACACATGCATGTCTATTATCACCATTCTGGCTAGTTCATACAGAGTTGTACAGGGATGCTTTGGTGGCAGAGCAGGATGTTGCGTTAAATTGGGAATATTTCAGGCCAGCACCAGTTTGGGCAGCTGAACAGAGGATCCCGTTGAGGATTTGTTGCTGTGTTTCCATACCTCTTTGCTGTAACCTCAATACACCCTGTGAGAGCACAGACCAAAACTTGAGTAGCCGTAACGATTTCAGGATCCTTATTCCCTATGATACATCGTTTGTGTATACAACTTGAGTGAGAGTTGGGTTTGCATTCCATTCCTACGCCCCAACTGCTTGAGAATATTGGGACAAAGGAGGAGGAGCAGAAGGGGAACTCAAAAGGCTTTTGAGTATTGTCCTCCCCATTGAATATGACAGTCTGCTCGAGGAGTCTCAGACCAAGCTGTGTCATGTACCAGTTTTCCTCCAGCTTTTGGAGACTTTTATATCCTTTTTGTGTCTGCTTTGGTATTGTTGCAGAGGGATGAATTCTAAAAATTGGTTATGCCATTGCGTTTAATGCCATGCTTCTTGGGGCAGCTTCTCACCACACTCTGCTAATGACAGAGGAAGAGCTGCTTTGTGTTAAGGACAGGTGCCTTAGAAAAAGCCACTGTAGAACTCCAGAAAAAGGAGTTTTCATTAAAGCATTTTTTGATTCCAAAACCTGAGATCTGTGATCTGTCCTAAATCTCTTAAAGTTGAACCAGTTAATGATAAAGTTCAAATCTCTAGGTTTATCCTCATCGTTCCTTCTTTTGTGTTATTGTTGTGAAGTTCTGTGTGCAAGTTTCTGATTTTTGTATCATTGTTAGATCTTTGCATCATACAGTATGTTCCCTTTACCAAGGGACCTTATCGGTACAGCATCTTTCCCTTTGGCTTTCAGTTGTGTTGCAAGAGAGTCTGTTTGAGGCTGCAGCAAACATAAAATGCCTGTGCCCTTATTTATATGGCAGGGTGCTTTCTCAAAGCAAACAGCCAATGTCCAAGTTTCAGATATGCTCCGCCTTTAAAAAAAAAAAAAAACAACACCCCATCCCCCCAAAGATTGTAAAGCAAAATGGAGAAATATAATGCATAGCTGCTACACAGACTGTTCCAAGTATTCCGAATCTGAAAAGAGTCTCTATGAAGAAGAAAAAATATCAAAACCTTTCAGTCTTAACACTTCAAGACATCTCAAGCTAGCAGTAATATTCTCCCTCAAGCTGATTAACCTTAATTTTGTTACCTATATTAAAACATTTGTTTCAGAATAAGAGCTACTGACCATTGCCTAGAAAAAACCGTGGTAGGTGGAGCAGAAGAATGAACTATGTTTCCAAGAAAAGTACTTCTCTGGTACATTACATTAGATTGGCAATTGTCTTGTAAAAGTATTACATTAATTTCCCCACTGAATTAATTTCTGATGGTTCCAGTTTGGAATGAGGAGGCTATTACTTAGGGAAAAATACTTTTGTTTCCTGTGAAAAGAGGTAGGAACTCTTTGAGAAGAACCTCTTGCATATTACCCCAGCCCATGCTCCCTTTCTTCTGCCTATTTGGACCTAGCGCAGTGATAGAAGGAGCTGGAACAGGCAACCCTCCATTAAGCACCGGTGGGACCGCAGTGACTGTGAGGGCTGTGTCCGTGCTGGCTGTACCTGTGGTACAGTCTGCCAAGCAAGTGGCACTTTAGACATGGAATCTCTTCCAAGGACCTCCGGGTGCAGGTCTTGGGGCTTCCCAGTGTGAAGTCAGCACTTTCCTGGTTGTCCCTTTTACAGCTCTGCTAGGCCTCTGTTGTGCCTAGCTTGAGAAGGGTATTCCCCTCTTCTGTTTTATTCTCAGACTAGTTCCAGTTAATGTTGTTTTCCCAAGCTGCATAATGGTAGATTGTTACTATAAATTCTTTGAAAATAAATTTGAACTGAGTGTTCTTAGTGTCCTTAATCTTAGTAACAGTCACTAGGAGGAAGCCTAGTGGAGAGGGCAGAAGGCTGTTATCAGTTTCTGCAGTAAAACCATGGTATTTGATCACTTTCGGTATTACCACTGAGATACAAAATATCAGTGGCTTAAAACCAAATTTGTGCAGAAACTCCCGTTATGAGTTAGTTGCCTGTATCGCTAGTGTACAAAGACTTAACTCTTTTATGACCGCTTTTGTATGGTTTTGCTTTGAGATTATGGAGGTTTGTGAATTAACTATTATTCTTGCCAATAGGTTTTCTCAGTTGAAGAGCCTGAACCTGTCTCACAATAGACTGGGAGAGTTTCCTGTGTCACTGTGCGAGATCTCTACTCTGACAGAGCTTAATATTTCCTGTAATGGACTTCATTATTTGCCAAGCCAGATTGGGAAACTGTTGAAGTGAGTATATTCTTTTTATCTGTGGCCATAAACATCCTTGGTGCTTCAGTTGAGCACAGCCGACATGAAGGTATTACTTTTGAAAGTGTGAGTGCTGGGGCAGCCTGTTCTGCCTGTGAAGAATAACTATGGATTTCACTACAGCGGAAGGTTGAGAACCAAGATGTCCAATAAGGTTTGTTTTCTCTTGAAAATTAAGATCTCACAGTATGTTCATACAGTTGCCATTTTAAGTCACTGGCATATAGCAAATTATTCATCATTTGTGACTTTCTGCCTATTCTACTAGCTATGTAAAATATATTAGTGTAAATCAGTTTTCTAAAAGAGGAGATGAATGGGCTTTGGCCTAGGAAGACACTTAACAGTCGGTTATGATGCCTTGAATTGCAGGCACCACCTTGCTGAAATAGAGTAAACCTGATGGCTTCGAAGCATATGCATATACTCTCACTTAAAGTTTAATAAACCTGAAGCTTTTTATGTTCTCTGTGGGGGAGTATTTTGGGGGGTTGTTTTTGTGGGGTTTTTTTTGTTTGTGTTTACTCTGGGGTGACTTGTATGATTTCTTGGGGGTTTAATGTCCAATTTTTATGTAAATTTGAATGCGTCTTGTTCTCTTTGCGTCAGCTGCCATCTTGCATTCCCCTGCCTGCTTCCTTGTCATTTCCTTCCTACGTTCTTTTCTAACTTTTTTTTTAAACTACTATTATGGTGGTGTCTTATTGGTTAAACATAAATATTGTTATGTTTATATATATAAACAGTTAAGAGTTTCTAAAGATCGTGCTGTCAGGGACGTTTCCAGAAGTTGGAGATTAGCACAGTGAAACATCTGTGGAGATCAGCTAGACTTTCTGAGGCCTAGTCTGTGGACCATATTTATACAATCAAGAGTGTGCTGCTTACATATTGCTGCGGCGTTCATAAATGCAGTTTTCAGAGGTTTACTGCTTAGTTATGGGTCCAGTCATCTTCATGACCCCTTAAGCCCTTATTCATAAGAACTTTTTATGGCCCTAGGTTGCGTTTCTACCACCACTAAACCCTGTTCAGAAAGTTGTTTGTTGGAACATAATCATAATGAGGGAATTGTATACTGGGGGGCTGAGTCTCAAAAGACATGCAAACTTTAAAACAATTCATCTTGCAACAGAAAGCTACCCTATTTTTTTTCTCAGTGTCTGAAAGGACAACTAGAATGTAAAAATCTGTTACCAGTGCGTTAGTGTGGTAGGAATTGTGATTAAACCGTGCCATAAATTCCATAGATGTCCATACGTGCCATGATAGTGATAAGAGATTCCAGGGGTTGAATGATGAAGCTGCAGTTGATTTTTATTGTTTCTTATGAGACAGGTCTGTACTGTTGTTGCTGTTGGTTTTGGTTTTAGTTTGTCATAGGTCTTTTAAAGACTGTCCAGCATGCTAAGTGAGGAGTTCTTAATCTGTAGAAAACCAAGTGAATGAGTAAATATCTTTCATTTACACCATAAGTGCTGATTTGTATTTTGCTTACGTTAACTTACAGTCTTTGGCACAACTGGAAGTTTATCTCAAGAATAATTTAGGAACTTTTTGGTATTGCATACATGCAGTTCCAAGCCTATTACATGCATAATAAAAGTACTCCCGTAACTTTATGTGTATAAGAATATAATTAGCTGTTAGGTACCTTTAAAAAAATAGCCACACTGAGACCAGCTAGCTATACAAGGAAATTCACTGAATATACTAAATGTGATGTTCGCTACTCTTTGCTGAATTATTTTCTTTCTCTTTTTCACTGCTGCAGTCTCCAGACGTTCTGGCTTGATGGGAATTTCCTCACGTCCTTACCAGAAGAACTGGGAAGTCTGCAACAGCTCTGCTGTCTTGGGCTTTCCTTCAATAACTTCTGTGAACTGCCAGCTATTTGTGAGAAGCTCGTCATCTTAGACAAACTGTCCCTGGCGGGGAACTTGCTAGAGACACTGGACCTCGCAGTGCTGAACCGTATGAGTCACATCAAAAGCGTGGACCTGAGGTAAGGGGGGGGAAACTTGTGCATGTATATAAACCAGATCGCTACTTTCTATTTACAGCAGAGGAACTGTGTAACTTCTAGTACATTTTGCGATAAACTAGGTGTAATTCTTTAGTTTTTAGGGAGTTCTGTTTCTGGGGGTGTGCAGAATTCACTCAGAGAAGCAATGCCTGGAGCCACTGAATGTCACTCAGCCCTCCAGCTTCCCCCCAGCTTTCCAAGGTGTGATCATGATTCTCCAGACTGCCAGCTGCAGAGCTCTCAGAAAGGGACAAAGAACTTTTTGTCTGTGGCAAGGCAGGCTTGTATCTAGTCTCTGCATCAGTTTCCTGTGTCAGTGCAAAGTAACTGTCCCTTGGCCTGGCTTCTGATTTCTAGACTGGTTTTCAGAATTTCTTAAACACTGGGGAATGAGTAAAATGGTTTCACATAGCAGTGCGGACAAAGGAAATGTTTCTTTTTGTATTCACTGCCTGAAATCCACCATTGCTTCTCACATATTTCACTGTATGCACCTTTGGTGTTAGCCTTCTTACTTTCCTTTTCTTTCTTCTCTCTTCTTACTGATGTACAGTGTTCAGTGTCCTATTTTCTGACTTTGTAACGCTTCTCTCTGAGTGTTTAGGCTGAACAACCTGAAGAGAACAGCAGCTGACACTCTGGAGGGGAACAAATCTGTGACTTATATGGATTTACGAGACAATCAGATGACAGATCTGGACCTGAGCTCTTTGGGCAGCCTGGAGCAGCTGCACTGTGAGCGGAATAAGCTGAAAGAGTTGACGCTGAGTGGCTTCTCCCTTCGGGCCCTCTATGCCAACAGCAACTGTATGTCTCTCTTCCTCCTTCACCTGTCTTATTGCTTCAAGTCCTGGGAATAAATAAAACCAGCCCTTTCCCCTCTCCCCCACAAAAAAAATACTTATGCTGATGTTACAGTAGTGAGACGGTACATGATGGGTCTTCTGAGGTCAGCTCCTAGGGATCACCGCATGTATGTGCGCAGGCTGTGTACCAGGCGGAGGCTGTGGTGTTGAGTTACTGTCCAAGGAATTTGTCTTTCAGCGAGATCTGTTTGGGAGTCCACAAATAAAAGTGTAGTTCTCCCTTGTTCTGGTGCCCCACACGGCAGATAGAGAAATGGGATAGTGAGAAACTGTAGTGCAATATGGCAGATGTATGAAGTGTGACCGCTGTCTTGGGAAGGATGAGTAGAGAGCTTGAGTATCCATAAAGTAAGACTTTGATTCTCACTTGCTAGCTAGTCTGTCTGCTTCTCTGTGCTGTTTTCTCTCTGAAGCTCTGCAATCGTAATTATTTGCTTTACTTCATCAGGTTTGACAGCTGTCAATATTTATCCAGTTCCTGGTCAACTGACGTGTCTAGAACTATCTCAGTAAGTGACTATACACCACAGAGTATAAAGCAAGTATCTGGATGCCATTGCTGTTTTCTGCAGAAATTTTCTGGAGCTTTTAAGCTTTTGAAAGAGTTCACAGCAATTGAGGGAAGGCACTTCATCTTCACAAAAGAATTGAGAAGTGTAGCACTAAACAACGACAAAAGTGTCCCAGACCAGAAGCCCCTCTGAACCAGTATGACCTGTTTAGGTGACTGGCTGTCCTTCAGCTGTAGGCTGTAATCAGCAAAAAAAGCCAAGCAGGAACCACTGAACTTGTGGCAGCTAACGGGGCTGAATGGTGGGAATCGGTGGAGCAAACATTTAAAGTAGCTGCCAGTGATCCCTGCTGTTGGCTTCGTTGCCTACATCTGCCCTTGGAGCAGCATTGAGACACTTGTAAGAGAGGATGCCCAGAGGACCTCATCACCTTTTGCTTCAGTTCTGGGTGGAAGCACAATAGCAGGATAGCGTAGGGTGGCCTATTCTGCTGTCAGTGCTGCAAACAAAAAGCCTGATCATCGGAGCCTTGCATCAGTACTTTCTACCAATCATGCGCCAGCTCAGTTTGCATTACACAGGTAGCCATGAGATAAATTCCACATGACTAGGTCAGATACTGTTGATCATTTTTCTGCCTATTGTTTTTGGTTTGGCTGTCGCTAATGTCGCGCAGCATTCAAACAGGGTATGTTCCGTATGAAGTGCTGATGTCTAGCTTTTCCCCCTTGCTTTTCCCAGCAATCAACTGCAGTGTGTCCCAGACTGGGCCTGTGAAGCAAAGAAACTGGAAGTTTTGGATGTGAGCTACAACCTCCTTGTGGAGCTTCCATCAAGGTCAGTGAACATTCTTTTTGCACAGAGCTGAGCTTTCTTCTATGGTGAGCTGAATGGGGAGAAAGAGGCAATGCTATTCCAGTTGTTTTATTCCTTGTTGTGCAGAGATATAATCCACTTACTTTCTCTGTGCAGTGCCGAAAATACTCTGTATTCAAATGTTGGAAAGAACTGACTTCCAAATCAGCTTCTTGAATAACAGGGGCCAGGTAGTTTCATCCTGTGCTTCTGGCTTCTACTGCAGCTGTTTGCACCTGAAGTAGAACACACTGCTGTGATTTGTGTTACCACAGTGTCTGTGAACAAAGGTCATAGGTGAGGCCCTGATATGCCTTGCATTGCCCCAAGAATGTCATAGGGATATCTCCCTTTCGTAGGGAGATATCACAGAGGTACGATATAGCTGATCTCAGAGGTAGCTTTCACAACACACCATCAGCTGCCTCCTTTCTCCCTGTTTCCCTTTCAGTTTCTGCAGAAATGAGGTAAAGGGGAGCCAAGAACTAATATAGTTTTGCAGTTATTTGTAATGACTTCTTCAAAGTACTAGGGATATCATGGGAAGAAGCAAAGTACAAATGTTCTTAGCCTAACAAGTGTGTTTGGTGGGGGTGTGATTGTATGAATGAGAGACAGTGTCTAGGGTAAGCTATGTTGAAATTGAACAGAAGTGAAGAAATGCAGAGAGCGGGCTGAAGCAGTTCAAGCAGCAGGCACGGGAAGTGATCTTAGCAGTGACATTCTAATGGTTGTCAGAGACAAGGCTATATATATATCAAAAGCAAGAAAAGGATGTTACAAAGATCAATAATGAGAACTTAGAAAAGAATTTAAGCCATGACAATGGGTGAAAAAGACCAAATTTGAAGTATGTTATGCAAAAAGAACCTGCAGAATTCAGACACAGATGGATATATTCTAAAAAGAAATTTAAGCATTTTTAAAGATTCCTAAATGCTGGAATTTACTCTATCCATTGGGGATCTCTTCCAGTATGTGTTTGTCATCAACACTGTAAGTATGTCTTGTGTACAGTTAGAATTTCACCAGCGTTGACTTTCGGCCATTCATCAGGTTAATCCAGCAGACTAAAGCTTAATGAGCCTTACATAAGGGGATATAGTTCACTGTGAAGTTGCTTTTTACACTTAATTGTCCGAAAACAGAATTGTGTCAAAGTGGTGCATGACAGTGTTGAGTGGAGATACCCAAGCCTGCTCTGGGTGCGCCAGCTTGAATAAGGAAATTGGTGTATCTGCATTTGAATGGCTTTTTTTTTTTTCCCTTTGAGGGAAAGCTTTGAGAAGCCACAGCATACAGAAAGAAACTGAATTAATTGGTCCGCATGGAGCAGTGCACAAATGCAGCTTTAGCATTTCATGCTTCAAAGCTGTTCTGTACAGGGCTCTCAGAATATAGTCCTAAATTATCACCTCACCCAAACAGGCAGGGTGGTTCTAGGCTATCTCCCGATGTGTTCAGACATCCTTTCTCAAAACTCCTGCAAGCAATTCTCTGCAGTTTGTGGGGATAGAGGCCTTTTCCTTCAATAAGCATTGCAATTCTGGAGGATGTGACAACAGTCTCAGAAGTAACACGGGAGCGCTAAGCAGCCTGTAAAGCTCTGAATTCACGTTGGCACAGGGGAAGCACTTCTTCCTGCCTACAAGTGAAAAACAGGCGTTTAAATCCATCCTTTGTGACTTCTCTTATTTTTGTCTGCATGAGAGAACACGAGGCATATGCACACAGACAGACTCATGTCACAAGTTACTGGTCTGCAGTAGCACAGAGGGAGATGTAGATACACTGCCAAGTGTTCAGAGTGACTGAAGCACCTTACCGTGTGGGGGTTTTCTGCTTTGCATTGCTCACATTTTATGGATCTGTGTATTTTAATTTTTCTCTGCTGTACAGTCAAATTATAATGGATTAAATGCTACCTTTTTCCACTCTGTGGATGTGAAGAGGAGAGATCCAAGCCGATAAAAAAAACCCTGTGTCTTTCTAGGATCCTCTGCAGCTTGAGCCTTCGGAAGTTGATGGTGGGGCACAATCGTCTGCAGAGCCTTCCACCTCTTCTAGAACACATTCCACTGGAGGTGCTGGACCTTCAGCACAACCTGTTGACTAAACTCCCAGAGACGCTCTTTGTCAAGGCTCTGAAGTGAGTGGCAGTAGCCAGTGTCTTTTGTCTGCATTAACCTTTGGAGCTGTAAAGGCTGATAGCAGCATCTGCATGACTGTACTTGCAAGGTGCCATTGTGCAAGAGAGAACTAGTCGTGCACTTTATGAGGAGGTAATTCAGGTGTCATCAAGCTGATTTAAGGGAATCAGTCCATGGTACTGTTTAATTACAGGAAAACAGAGGTTTGCCTAACCCAACAGCCAACTGCAGAATTAGCTTCAGTTGCAGCTGGTTCTAAGATCGTGTTTACTCTGCCTGAAGAGATTTGTCTTTAAAAGTAGCATGTAAATTCAGATGCAAAGGAAAGAAGCCATACAGATTTTAAGATGTTACAGCAAAAAGTACATCAGGTCACTGGAGAACAGCGAGAGAGACTGTTACAAAAGAAAAACCCTTCGTAACTGTCTATTCAAACAGGAGTCAACCCTTCTTTAAAGACTCTGAGTAAGATTTTATGTAGTCTGCTTCCACCAGTATTACCCACCCCCTTCCAAATGCTATTCAGTACTCACTGTTTACTGTAAAATGCTGAGTGCATCTGCAGTGCTGTAGTAGACTCATAAATCTTAACATGAGTAGGGATGTTACACTGTGTTGTCTGTCCTCCTGTCTGATGCTGTTTCTGTGTCCACGCTGACGTTTGTATAGCTCCTTTTCCTGCTGCTAATGGAGAGGTTTAGATGGTGTGGAGTCTGATTTTTGCACTTGCTATGGTCAGCCTCAGGTACTTGAACGCATCTGCAAACAGCCTGGAGTCCTTGCCCTCTGCATGTACAGGGGAGGAGAGTCTGAGCATGCTGCAGCTGCTTTACTTGACCAATAATAACCTCACAGATCAGTGCATCCCTGTCTTGGTGGGACACCCGAGCCTACGGATCCTACATCTGGCGAACAACAACCTACAGACCTTCCCTGCAAGGTAAGTAAGTAGTGCTGGTGGGTAAGATGGCGCTCACCAGGAGGACATTGCCTGCCTGGCTGCCATTGTATGTGAATCAGTGTCAAAGCAAGATGCTCTCCCTATGGCTTGATGACAAAAGCCTGCCCTTCCTACACCCACACACCCACAGAGAGGGATTGGCACGGGGTACTGCTGGCTGCAGTGGTTCCTGTCCTCCTAGTTGTGGTGGGGGTGTGGGGGGGATGGGGGACAGTATGTCTTTGCAACTCCAGTGCCACTGGCATGCAGTTTGCTGTGCTGCATTTTTTCACTTTTCAGTTTGCCAGAAGACCCTCAGTCAGACTTGTCTGAACTCCTGCCCAATACGGGTCATGTAATTTCATCTGTTAATTCATAAACCAGGCTTATGATTTGGGATTTGGGTGGCTGGAACGTGCCTCCTATGAGGAAAGGCTGAGAGAGTTGGGATTTTTCAGCCTGGAGAAAATAAGGCTCCGGGAGCGCCTTCTTGCAGCCTATAAAAGGGACTTAAAAGAAAGGCACAGAGAGACTTTTTGCCAAGGCCTCCAGCGACAGGACAAGGGGCAACAGTTTTAAACTGAAAAAGGGTAGATTTAGATTGGACATAAAGAAGATATGTGTTGTGATGAGGGCAGTGAGACGCTGGAGCAGGTTGCCCAGAGAAGTTGTGTATGCCTCACCCTGGGAAGTGTTCAATGCCAGGTTGGATGGGGCTTTGAGCAGCCTGGTCTAATGAAAGATGTCCCTGCCCGTGGCAGAGGGGCTGAACTAGATGATCTTTAAATGTCTCTTCCAACCCAAACCGTTCTGTGATTCTATGATTTTCCAAGTGTAAATTAAGAAAACTTCAGCTCTCTATGCATAATGATAAATACACTCAGCATTTTTAGTTTCTTAGTCTGTGGGGAGGGTTCCTCTGAACCCTTTCCAAATTCTCAGTGCTTTTGTGGCTGTGTAGACAGCAGAACTTGGATGCTGCTCTACTGAAAATCATAAGCAGATAATGTTGATTGCAAGCATTTACTTGAGTCCCCTTCTGGTGACATCTTTATACACTGTTCTGTTCCAAGCACCTGTTCATCTGACTCAAGCCTTTTTCAGAGCCACATCTCTGAGGATTGTTTCCCCTCTAATTGTGACTTGTACATAATAAAGGGCAGCGTCTATGGATACCTTATCTGCAGGTTCAGAAAGTTACAAGTTCTTGCCTGTAAGATATGGTATTATTTTGTTTCCCTTTCAGCAAACTTAGTAAGCTGGAGCACTTGGAAGAGCTGAATGTGAGCTGCAACAAACTGAAAACAATTCCCACAACAGTGGCAAACTGCAAGCTGCTTCATACACTTATTGCACACTCTAACGAAATCAGCATCTTTCCAGAGATCCTACATTTACCCCGTATTCAGGTATTCTTATGGAGAAGGTAAAGAGATATCAGAAGAAGTTTGGGTTGGAGAATGAAGAGCAATGGCTAGGAGAGGAACTGGATATCCCAGCATTTTGCTTGATCAACCTGAAAAGAGGGCGCAGAATATGCATTCTAGATCTGTTGCCTTTCTGAGTTGATCGAAGATGGCTCATATCCATCTTCTTTACCATCTGTCTCTGACTTGGTGTATTTCTGGTTTACCATTTGAGGCAGCAGGGAGTGTTACGTAGCTAGGCAGGTTTGTATATGTAGGTCTTCTGTTATCTTCAGCGTTACCTATTCTTTCAGTATTGGAGTGTTGGCTATTGCAGGTTATAAGTATTTGCTGCTTATAAATCATTCTTCTGCTGACAGGCCATGAAAATGGGTCTGACCTGTTTGTGGGATACAATCAGTAGTGGGGTTGTATGTTTAGAAGGAGCACCGGAGCAACCGATCACATGACAGAACAGAGAATATTTTCTTGGTCATTTTGCTTTTTTTTTTTTTGATACTGCAGTTTGTGGACTTGAGCTGCAATGAATTAACTGAAATCCTAATCCCTGAGGCACTGCCAAGTACCTTGCAAGAACTGGACCTGAGTGGCAACACAAACCTGGTGCTAGAACACAAGACGCTGGACATCTTCAGGTGAGCCATGGAGATGCCAACCCAGTAGACACCTGCACAGGGAAGGGTAGCCTTTCTTAGGAGGGGAAATGGGATAGTAAAATCTATCACTGCACTGCATAATGCTAGAACATTCACTGCCTGAGGCAGCTGAAGCTTTCTATCTGGTAGGAAGGGAAAAGTCTGGATCCAAATCATCGGAGCAAGCAAGCAGTGTCTCAGGTGGTATGAGGTTCTCCCAGCTGTCTCTGGCATTAGCAGACAGACATCTTCACAAGGCCAAGACCTTAAACTCCTCTCCTTGGTGCAGTTCTTTCCACGGGCTGCTGTCTAAAACTCTAGACTGGACAAGGTTCTTTGGCCACAAACTGTTCAGTGGGATCTAGGAGAGAATGACTTCTGTTCTTCTCTCTCTGTAGTCACATTACTACACTGAAGATTGATGCAAAGCCCTCCCTCACGGCAGACTCGGCGCTCACTTCTACCTTCTGGAGTCATGGAGTAGCTGAGATGGCAGGCCAAAGAAATAAGTGAGTATTTTGGTCTGCTGGGTGCTTACACTTGGTCTTCTCAGGGTGCGAGGTGGAGTGCACTGCTAAGCACCCAAGGAGGCCTGTTTTGCTCAAGAGCTCGTCTGTCTCTCCAGACTTTTTGCTAAGTTTTGGTAACTCAAGCCTCCGCATTGTCCTTCCCCTCAGTTTTCACGCTGAGACCCTTGGACTTTGCTTCCCACCCCAGCAGAGTTGCTTTTTCTTTCTCTTGCCACTCCTGAATGTGGTCAAGGAGGGTTTCGGGAGTTCCAATAATAAACTGCAGCTGTACATCCTACAGGGCAGTAGATGTAGGGACAGTGGCTTTGCTGCCCTGTGAGAACAGCACTCACGTAAGATGCCTGATGGCTGTGGTTTTGGGGACCATATAATCTTTTGAGACATTAATTTTGCTTGTATGCTTTTCTAACAGGCTGTGTGTGTCATCGCTGGCACTGGGGAGCTTTGCAGAGGGGGTGGAGGCTGTGTATGGCATGTTTGATGGTGACAAGAACGAGGAGCTGCCACGCTTGCTGCAGTGCACCATGGCCGATGTGCTCCTGGAGGAGGTACAGCAGTCAGACACCATGTTCATGTCCAACACCTTCTTGGTCTCCCACAGGTAGGACAGTGAGCAAGCTGGTCCTGGTGGGACCTGCATAGGTATATCCCGTGATGTGTTAGGTGGGGTGAGGCAGCCCTCCAGATTGCCTGCCATTGGAGTCTGGAGCCTTCCTACACCTTCTCCTCCAACAGGAAGCTGGGCATGGCTGGGCAGAAGCTGGGTTCCTCTGCTGTCCTTTGCTATATTCGTCATGATGTGGCCGATCCAGCCAGCAACTTCTCTCTGACGGTGGCCAATGTGGGGACGTGCCAAGCCATTCTGTGCCGAAGTGGAAAACCACTGCCTCTCTCCAAAGTCTTCAGCCTTGAACAATGTCCAGAAGAAGCCAAGAGAGTGAAGGAGCAAAAAGCCATTATAACAGAGGTTGGACCCTTTTCACTTCAGCTTCCACCCTCCCACAAAAGCTTGATGCAAATACACGAGCTCTGCTGCCTGCACAGTACTACAGGGGAGAGGGTGGCATTGAAGGTGTTTGAGTGACTTGTCTGTTGCTTCCTGTTCTGCTTCTCTTCCTGATTAGCTATTCAGAATAACATGTTCCTAAAACGCCCATTATGGCCTGAGAACTACAGGTACAGGATGCCAGGTATGGCTTGGGGAGAGAGGGAAGAAAGAAAGTAGGTGTGGAACTAAAGAAGGGGAGGTCCATAATGCTGTGCATGACTTGGATGAGTGTGGAGAGGAGCCACTGAAGAGCAGAGCAGGGCATGGGAAGTCATCTTGTCTCAAAACCCACAAAATATCTTTGGTGCTTCTTGAAAAGTACGACTCGAGTTACCTCTGTTTGGATTTCGTCCATGTTTTACTCAGTGAAGGTACAGGATTAGTGGCCCTTAAGACATGCACAACATGGATATAAAGTATATTACAAGTAAAAATTATAATACAAAAAAGAGACAGAAATGTTCATTGGTTTTATGTGAAAGTATTAAAATTATTTCTGGAAAACTCTCTAAAAGTTAACTTTCTAAAAACTTGGAAATAACAGGGAACTGGAAAATACGGGATCAGTAAAGATCTGAGAAATCAGTGCCAGTCATAGTAGTTTTATGCTCAGTGGGTTTTTTTTTAAAAGCATCAGGTTGTTTGATAAAAGTGTTTCTGACAGGGATAATCTGTTAATGTGTTATAGCTCTGCAAGGTGCTGTATTCCATAGCACAGACTGAAAATAACGGTGGAATCAATGTAGCACATTAAATGGTTTAAAAACTGGCTGATTAATGGATTCTGAAAAATAAAAATGAAATCATTCTCTAAGGAAACTTCTCTGCATGTGTCCTCTGCTGGTTTTTAGTACTTGGCAGCAGTAGCAATGTTTAACACCCAGAGGATACAGAAATTAAGAACACTGAAATTAAATTCAAAGCACTGGGGAAGCTGTGTTCTCTGTAGGCGCTGGCTTGGAGAAGGGGCTGAGGGCTGTGGGCAGTCCTGTATCCAGGAGGCTAGTGCCAGGCTGGCCAGGGACAGGAGGAAGGTAATACCTCCAAGGCACAGCAGTAGTGTGAGGTGTACCTGCTCGTTTCTTTTCTTCCTCAGGATGTAGTGTCCACACTTCAGAATGCAGTTATGTGTAAATAAAGAGGGAAATAGTTCAGAAAGTACACAGAAATCATTTAATGTCTGGATAATCTGCCTTGCCATGAGAAAGTAAAAGGTCGCTATTTTGCTCATACCGGAAAAAATAAGTTTCATGTAAGACTCATGAGTGAGATTCTCTGATCAATATGCTGCCGATAGACCAGCTGCACATTTCAGAATAGTTTGCTACAGTTCTTCAGAATATGACAAAACGTCTTTTGGGATAAAAGCGTGTTGTTGCCAGCATGGGTGATGGACGATTACTGTACCTGATGATCAGGCACAGTGAATGTTGGTGCTGTGGTACCTGGACCTAGATCCCTTTCTCCTATACTGTAGCTCTGTACTGGCATTTCTCAAGGCTCCAAACCAGCATATTGGCGGGGGAAAGACTGCTCTCCTCTCCAAATGATCTGGTAGCAGATCTAACGCTACTGCCTTCTTTCTCTTGTCTGCAGGACAACAAAGTCAATGGTGTGACTTGCTGTACTCGGATGTTGGGCTGCACGTACTTGCATCCTTGGATCCTGCCCAAACCACATGTCAGTTCCATTCCACTGACTGTACAAGACGAGCTGCTACTTCTAGGGAACAAAGCTCTCTGGGAACACCTTTCCTATACAGAGGCTGTCTCAGCCGTGCGCCACCTACATGACCCGCTAGCTGCTGCAAAGAAACTCTGCACTTTAGCCCAAAGCTATGGTTGCCAAGACAATGTAGGTGCAATGGTGGTGTGTCTGAACATCAGTGAGGACAGCTGCACATGTGAGATGCATGGCCTGACTCTGCCAGGTCCTGGGGGATTTAGTTCCACTGCCACCAAGCCAGCAACACCTTCGTCTAGCAGTGGGATTGCTTCAGAGTTCAGCAGTGAACTGTCTGCTTCTGAGGTTAGCAGTGAGGTGGGCTCTACTGCTTCAGATGAACACAATGCTGTTGGTCTTGATGGCAGTTTGCTGCCACGACAAGAGCGACGTTGCAGCTTACATCCTGTGCCCCCCTTGAGCATCTTTCAGCGCCAACCTTCCAGTGCCACCTTCTCTAGCAACCAGTCTGACAATGGTCTGGATAGCGATGATGAGCAGCCTGTGGAAGGTGTGATGACAAATGGCAGTAAAGTGGAGGTAGAGGTGGACATCCACTGCTGTAAAGGAAAGGGCCTGGAGTTTGAGCCTCCTGCTGCAGAGTGCAGCTCCTCTGCTCCAGGGCCAGAGGATGACTCTGGGCTTGTCCTCGTCATTCGGAGACAGAACAGTGTAAACAGCAACAGTGTGCAGAGAGTGCTCAAGGAAAAGTGT
This sequence comes from Rissa tridactyla, assembly GCF_028500815.1. Taxonomy (NCBI): domain Eukaryota; kingdom Metazoa; phylum Chordata; class Aves; order Charadriiformes; family Laridae; genus Rissa; species Rissa tridactyla. Next base: position 94,639,782 of record NC_071469.1, read on the forward strand.
GAACTGCAGAAATCTCTTTCCACATGCTGTCTCTATGGAAAGAAGCTTTCCAATGGCTCCATAGTGCCCTTGGAGGAGAGCCTTAACCTCATCGAAGTAGCCACAGAGGCACCCAAGAAGAAGACAGGCTATTTTGCTGCTCCATCCCAGATGGAGCCAGAGGATCAATTTGTGGTACCGCCTGATCTGGAGGAGGAAGTGAAGGAACAAATGAAGCAGCAACAGGAGAATGGAGCACATCAGGAGGAGAAAGAGGAACATGCAGCAACTCTGCCAGAGGAGTTTGACACAGCTTTGTAACCCTACAAGTACTGCTCCCACACTGTCTGTCCCAGGAAGCTCGGTCCCATAAGGGCTGCCCTGCCCTCCAAGGGGAGCTGGGATCTGCAAGGAGTACAGGCATCCGCTGCTTCCTTAATGGAGTCAAGGAGGAATTAGGAGTGCTAAGGTCTGGGCTGTCCATTTGTCACTCTAGAGTCTCAGTTGTTCTATGAGCACTCAGACCAGCAGCTGAGCTCTGTGTTAGGGACTGTCTGGAAATCGTGCAAGCGCTAGGAAGAAGGCAGGTGTTCGAACACCTGCCTGTAACGCCTTGAACCCTGAGGTTCTGCCAGCTCTGCAGGAAAGGGGCTGGAGTGTGTGTGTGTGTGGGGTGAGGAGGCTGCTTGAGGGGGCAATGTTCAGTGTTTGGAGTCCTGTGAATATTTCTGATGCAGTGCCCCCCCCCCCAGCACCTGACCTTGTTATTCCTTGAAAGAATACAGCCAGTTGCAATGAAGCTGACCCAAGAATGGTTTCCTACATTAATTGCAAGCACTTTTATTGATTGCACTTAAGCTGTTCTGCTCCACTTCAGCCCAGCACTTTATTATTTAGGGTTAGGGGAGAGAGCGCTCCACAGCAGGTGTGGTGGGGGCTTTTCCCAATGGACACTGTTAGGGCAGTGGAGGACTCAGGGTACCAGTGTTCCGATGGGCACTGGTGCAGGGTAGAGTGAGGGTTATGATGGGATCAGCCTCTGCAGGATGAGGAAATACACAGCTGAGTGATAAGCAGGTGCCTATTGATGTGTTTTACACGGAGCACAGGAAAGATCAGCTCTGGACCGGTTGATTAAGGTAATGTGTAGAGCCAGTGCTTCTAGCTGCAGAGTACAGACCCAGCTCAGCACCAACTTCGCCACCTCCCATCATGAATGCTTCACAGGAGAGGCTTCCTGTATCCAGAAGATACGGGATGAAACCAGGAGCTTGTGCTTGTTCCGGTGAGGTACTGGGTCTAAGAGGAAACCAAGCTGTAAGCAGTGGTATGCCGCTCTAAGGCTAGTGAGCAGTGGGGCTGCCCTTCCTATGCTGGGGAAGCGTTCCGTGCTCTGCTCCACCAACATAAACCTCTGCGCTGTCGGCTATGGCATCTTTGCTTGCCTCTGAAAACGAGAGTTGTATTCTAAATCCACAGTAACCTGCATTTCGTGGTACATGCCCAATTTGGCCACAGACAGTGAAAGCATGCTTGGTTTTGTTTAGCTTTCAATGCAAAAGGAAAAATAGATCTTTTCACCTTAATGTCGTCTTTATCAGCACTGGAAAAAATGTTTAAAACGGTCGCAGTGATGGTGAGCTGGCCAGTCTGCGCTTGGCAGGTGCATTGTGTTTCCATTAGGATTTTTGGTGCAGGGTGTGAGTTGGCTGCCTGCGTTGTCATCTTGTGTAAGGGTTGTGAAAAGACCACTGCCCCGCTAGTGTGCAGATCTGTCTTCCTTAGCTGGCAGAGAGCAGGACAGCAGCTGCCCCGGTCACGTCAGTGGTGCAATAATCCTGACTGTCATGTGGGCTAGTGCCTTTGCTTCTTTGTTACTTATATTTATGAAGAAAACGTGACAGTCTCTTCTCAAGAGATCTGAGGGGCTTGAGTTGCGTAATTTTTTGGATCAAATCAGGCCTTGCTCTGAAAGAAATACTGTGCAGACTACTTGTGGGATTCTGTCAATACAGATCTTTTGACAAAATCTAATGGAGTTTTACAGAGATTTCAAAGCACCTTGAATTTCTTCTCAGTAGGAAAAAGATAATGTATTTTTATCATGCATGGGAGAGCAATGTTTTAGGACATACCTTGTGCTAGTTACAATGTAATCGTGAAACAACCCAACTTTTTCCAAAGTTTGAGCTCTCACAAATTCTGTCTGTTTAAATGTCTGTTTCATTTGGAAATGGAGAGAAAAGCTAATTCTTAGAATCACAGAAGCAGCAGCATTTGAATCCCTTAGGCAGAGAAACAACAGCAGAAAAGATTAAAAAACTAAACCCCAAACCTCTTTCACGTTCTCTTCATGTAAGTATGCAGAAAAGGCTCATTCCAATGTATTGGACTGTAACTTTTAATTCTGTCACTGGTGATGACTTTATCAAGTATCTGTGCCCAGCCCAACGCTTTCTGATACCTGACAGGGCTGCAAAGCAGCCCCTGTTCCGTGTGGGACTGATGCAGAAATACACTCTTCTTTCTGAGTAAGACGGTGACAAACTTTGCACTGGGAGAGTGGCAGATGCTAATGCAAATCCAGTCTCTGTTCTTGCGCTGATGTGGAAAATCCAGTGTGTCCTTGCCAGTCTGAACCAGTAGCATTGCACGGAGAGTTGGCATTGCCACCGGGAGCTAGTCATGAATGGCTCTACCTAGCTCAGTGGAGAAGGGCTAAGGGAAATAAAGCTCTGGAGTGGAGCGTGCAGATTTCTGAGCTGCTGCTCTTCATGGCAGTGGCAGAATGGAATGCAAGGAGCTCCTACTTAGCCTTTTTCTCCAGTGATATTTCTGGTTTTGAAGCAGAAAGGGAGTTTAATATAGCCAGATCCTATTTTCTATGGGTGTGAACCGTCATGGCAGAACATGGCTTGTTCTCTTACATTAGGCAAGAGTCCACAGCGTTCTGTGCTTAAGCTGGTATTATAAACTGTTTGTCTTACTCGGGGCAGCACAGCCCGAGTGCTTCCCTCCACCACCACCTTTTGTTTTCCTGCCTCTCTAGAGGCAGCACACTTCTCCTTTGTCCTCCTCACCTTACTAATTAACACCACCTTAGATTTCAAGCTGCCTAGGTGCACTGCTGTAGGTGGAACAGGTACGAATGAGCAAGTCTAGTGAAGGACTCGTGGCAGGGAACAGAAGGTGTTTTCCCAGTTCTCCTCCTGTTCTCCAGTCTCTTCCCTGATTTTTTGTATGTGGTTCTTGCACAGATGCATCATCTCTACAGAGCCACATCACTAAGAACGTCCCATTTGTTAAGAGACTTGCTATTGGAGAGGTTCTCAGCTTGGGGTCATGAGGCTGTCTTGTCCCGGCTGAGCGATGCCGGGGCTGCCGTGCTGCCCGTGGCCACAATCGGGTTAGGATGCTGAGCTGGTTGTCCATCTCTTCGGTAATTCTGGCTCTGCTGGTGTGTGCTCGCTGAGAACGGGTACTCTAAAGGCACTGACCTGTCTGCCCTGTCCAGAAAGGCTGCTGCAAAAGGAACCCATAAAGGTTATATTCAGTGACGAGTAGTTGGGGCCCAAGTATTAAGCTTAAGGGACAGCCTCCGAGTTGATCCCAGCACCAGGAACAGGCCTGGTGGAGGCAGCACCACAGATTGCTGGGATCCGATCAGAATCCTCAGCTAGATGGGAGGGTAAAACCCTGTTCCAGGAAGGAGCAAGTATTTCCCTTTCTCGGGGACGGGCTGCTGTGAGGCCTGAAATGCTTCCCCTAGGACACGGGACATTCAGCCACACCTAAGGGCCTTGGACTTCAGGATTTTCTGCACTCCTTCCGGATGGCCGTGGCTGTCATGTCACTTGCCAAAGTCCTCCTTCAGACAGTAGGTTCACCTCTTTTGTTTTTGTGCAATTGTTGTTTGCTGTTCCATTGCTGTCTGAAGACTAAAGTGTATTTTTTCCTCTTTTTTCACATTTTAAAATGTTACCTTTTTTTTAACTTGACTCATATGCCCCAGTGCATGTTAAAGAAATATTGCAGCGCACCAGCTGTTTATTAATCTTCTCCATGTTTTTTTGTTTTAAAAAGGAGAATATTTTCTGTATCCCACTCTAGCATGCACCTACAACCACCCGTTTTTATCATGTATGGGAGTAGATTGTCCCGTGAATGCACCTTCAGCACTGTGGCCTATGTTTGTATTGCTTTGGAGAGACAAAAAAGATTGCTGGAAAACACTATTCCATTGATTCTTTACTCAGATGTATAGAGCAGTCCAGGAAGGAAGAATATTTTTGCATCAACTTTTCAGCCGACTTAGCAATAAAGATTTTTACTTTCATCTAACTATATATTCTGATTCCGTTACTGCGCTGGAGGCAATTTGTGCGATATCCCAGTCAAACATAGCTGTGGCCAGCAGTAGCTGTGCTGTAGGCTCTCCTTCATCGAGCTCCGTGTGCTCCTTCACTCATCAGCCTTCCAAACAAAAGCTACGTGCAGAACAGTGAGGGTGCAATTCATAATACCAATTATTAGGCAGCTTTTTGTGTCCTGCTAGAGGAATCCTGCCCTGTGAACTTGCTCTAAATAGTACTGTACCGCTCTAGAAGCAGCTGCAGCAAGCAGGAAACACAGAATCATTAAAAGAAATGGGACCACAGAGGACTGTCCATATAAACCCCTGCGCTGAAACACGCAATGCATCTTAGCTACCGAAAGGGAGAAGTCAAACCAACCCCAGAATGTTCCTATTTAGCATTTGTTTTACTTCCAGATCTCTAATTCCAACAATGTTCCATGGTTTTGGTAATTGTGAGGATTTAATCACTGGTGCCAGTGAAACTGGAGATACATCGAGATATATTCTGGTATGTTTAGTTTGCGTTTGGGGATTTTTTTAATACCGGTAGAATGGATCTGAGACCGGCGGTGGTTCCATCTTCATATGGACAATGCACACAGTGGGAACTGCTCTGAACTGACATTTCATTCTGAGCCATGATTTTGTGATTCTAGTGCTACTTTTCTTTTCCCTGGTAAATTTCATATAAAAATTTTTTTTAAAAGTAAATTTAACTTTTTTTTTAATAAATAATACAAGAGCAGTTTATCTCATTTCCCCAACTTGTATATTAAAAATGTATTTTGAAAACAATATACTTCTACCTTAAACCACCTGTTTGAGCTTGTAAAGCTTTTGTCTGATTATCCCACCTCACGGCATCTTTTTAAGCAAAACTGAGTATACAAGTTATATAAAAGAACCACTTCCTACAAAATTGTGCCCTCTCCAGGAGAGTTTGAAAAGGCATTGTGTCACAAATTAGGCTGAGTGCATTCATCATTTTGCAAGTTTATTTCCGCATTCTCTGATGGCTCTACAAACTGCCCTGATGGTTCTAAGAGACCTACAAGAAAGCAATAATTAGCTGCTGCAACCACAGGTCTCGATTACTCATTTTTAAGAGCTCTGTTCTCAGTGAACAAGTCACATGCCCTTTATAAAGACAGTTTCAGCTACATAAAGCCGTTTATCAGCAGAAGTATGGAGCAGTATTTGCAGCAAGCCTCACTGGAGGCAAACAAGGCACCGGACAGAGGGGAGGGAAAGGTGACCTGTGAAGCAAGCAGCTTGGTAGTCACCTACACGGGGACGGTCACTCTGAGACAGCCACCGGATGAAGACAAGCCCTTGGCCCGACTCTCTGTCCACTAATAATTCAACAATGCAAAGTCAAGTTAGGAACAGCTTGACTCTGCTGTATTTGGAGCTAGACTCTCTCAGCGTGTGTTCTGCTGCAGCATCAAGGATGCGCTGCACAGAAGCAAGGAAAAGCATCCTGCTTCGTCTCAGTAAGGAGGGTGGCCAAAATCATGACTGTTCTAAAGCTCATATAATTCTGCTGGCTTCTGTTTCAGTTTGTGAACTGTCCTGTAGCCCCTACCAGCCAGGCCTGCGCTCAGCAGGAATGCCACCACAGCCATGCAGCCCCAGAGGCCAGCGGCAATCTCTGCCCCGTGCAGGCTGCACCCAAAGCCCCGATAGCCTTTGCTTTGGTAGAGCTGCTCTCTCTCTTTGCACACTGATGAATTATAAACCCCCAGCAGAAAATGGAAGAAATAGTACACAGCAGGCACTAAGCCAATTGCAATCACTGCGTCTAGGACGCATTCCAGCAGCAGCCACGCTGGGAAATGCCAGGGTAACCGCAGCGCGCCAACCAAAATCAAAACGCAGGAGAGGACCAGGAGAGACCCTCCCGCGGCCATGGCTGCCCTTGCGACCGGCAGCTTGAGCAGGTGGAAACGCTGGTCGAGCTGCTGGGCTTTTTCCCCGTCTGCTGCGTTGAAGCCGCTGTACGCCCCGCCGTAGTGGTAGTAGTAGATGCCCCCCAGGGCGGGGAGGCCGGTGTACCCTCCCGTCGAGCCGTAGGACACGGAGCTGCAGACCAGGATCAGGACGGCCAGCAGCGCTTCCACCACCTGGCAGCAGGCTGCAGGGGGAGAAGGGCGGCGGTGGGCGGGCGGCCGGGGCGGAGGGGCCGCCGAGCCCCGGCGGGACGAAGGAAGGGGGATCTGCCGCAGCCATGACGGCGGCCCCGCTCACCCCTGGCCGTGCGCAGGTACCGGCACCGACCGCACTCCAGCAGCCCCGGCGCGGCGGCGCGGCCTCCCGGCGGCTCCTGCCAACCCGCTCCGGGCACGGCGCTGAGGGGAGACGGCGGCGGGGATAGCAGCGACCCGCCACGGCCGCCGGCCCGCCCCGCCGAAACCCGTCCCGTCCTGTCCCGTCCCATCCGCCGCCAGGGCCCCCCGCGGCCGCCTGCCCGCCCCCTCCCGTCCCCTGCCCGGGCCCCTCACGCCCGCCCCACCGAGGCCCATCCCGTCCCCGCCCCGGGCCCCTCATGCCCACCTGCCCGCCCCTCCCCATCCCCTGCCCGGGCTCCTCATGGCGGCCCGCTCGCCCCGCCCCGCCCCCTCCGCCGCCCGGGCCCCCCACGGCCGCCCGCGCCTCCCTCACCGCCCGCCCGCGCCGCTGCGTGCTGTGCGCGGGGTGCGGGAGCTGCTCCGCTCCGCCATGGCCCGGCCTGGCTCCGCTCCTCTGGCACCAGGGGCGGAGAGCAGAGCCGGGCCGCGACGGGCCGCGGAGCGACCGACCCGGGGCTAGCGCGGGGTCGCGCCGCGGGCTCGGGCTACCCCTGTCCCCTCCGCCCCGGGCTCGCCTCGGCCCTGCCGGGGTCCTCCGAAGGGCGGTGAGCAGCTGCGGCCCGGCCCCGCCCCGCCCCAGGGAGGTGTTAACTGGGCTGGTCGCGGCCCCCTCCCTTCGGAACCTGGTTGGGGACGTGTTGGCCGCCGGGGTCCCCGCTGGCGTTCGCACGGGCGCGATCCCCACAGCCCCTTGTGGCGACAAGGTCCCGAAGGTCCTCACCTGCCGCGTAACAAGTACTTGTTTGTACCTGTTGGAAACAGCACAGACTGATTTCCACGAGTGCCGCGTTTCCCCGCGCTGTGGGGTTTGGCGAAGTTCTGCGTTCAGCTCCCCCGCCACCTCGTGCCCCTGCAGACCTCAGTCCTGCCCCTCTCTCCCCAAACCCAAGGCCCAGCCTTTTCAGTCTCCCTTGCACAGCAGCGGCACCATTCCCTGTGTTATATCAGCTGCCCTTCTCCAGACCTTCCCTAACTCCCCTACCCCCATCTGGTGGTGCGGTGACGAGACCCCCACGCGGCACTTGAGACGTGAGTGCACCAGGGATTCATATATATCACAGCAGAATGACTGCCTCTGCCTTGCCCCGTGCTTCTCCTGGCAGTGCACAGCATTTTATTGCTTCTCCAGCTGCCCGGCATGTGGAGGCCGTCTCTCCAGAGGACAGACATCAACATCTTGGGATCCATCCTGCAGCACAACCACCAGGTTCCAGTTCAGCACTCTGCAGGCCGCATTCAGGTAATTTTCTTTAGCTGCATTACCTTATATTTATCCCTACAGAACCACCTAGACCTCTTCTGGTTGCTGAAGGCCACTTCAGACAGTGTGACGTGGCCTTTTTACTGACTGCCCTGTTTCCATGCACGATAACATCCTGCTGTCTGGTGGGACTGGCTGCCGTCCCGTCCCTGGAGGCTGCTGAGCGCAGCCATCACCATGTGGCAGAGGAGGCGATGAATCTTTCCTTTGTTTCTTGGTGGTTGCCGGAGTGAAGGCAGGTGCCCCAGATCTCACCCAGGCACAAGTGTCAGTGTTTCTCAGGGCCGGTAAGGGCCGAGCTGAATGAAGAAAGGAGGGGTGTGTCATGGGAAAAAAATAATTTGGAAACACAGAGGGAAGCATAGAAATCTCCACAGCCAGAGTGAATGCTTTTATCCAAGAGTTTGACCAAACACTGCCTGGGAAAGCTTTAGTGTTGCAAAGAAATACTTTTGTTGCATTTAGAATACTAGGGACTTTTAGGGAAACAGAGTTAGGCCATGAGGTCTCAGACACAGTGTCTGAATGTGCCCCACAAGGTCCAAATTTGTCACTGAGATGCAGAAATACATTTCCTCCATCTGTAAGATTGGTGGCAACAGTAAAATTGCTTCACCCTTATGTCTTTGCAGGAGCCACAGCAACAACCCTATAGACTGACACCGTAAGAAGCCTATAAACTGCAGTACTTCTGCACCTCAGCACCGTAGGAAAACACTCTCCCCAACATTTTGCCTGACTCCACAAAGGACAGGCAATCTGAAAACTTGTCTTAAAATTTACTTAGTTTGGGGATAAGAGGGAAGCAAAACAAAAGAACTCTGTTCAACCCCAGTTCAGATAGAAGGGGTGGGAGTTTTATGATGACGGTGAATTAGGAGATGGGGACACCATAGGGAGTTTAGGAGGAGGGCTCCGGAGATGCTGCAGTTGCTCAGCAGTGAGGCTGCTGCACACACCTTTTGGTGTGCGAGGGTTGCATCACTCATGTTCGTGGGCCAGAACCCAGGCTGCCCTGCTGCCATGCACAGGATGAGCTTAAAAGCTTTAGCAACCCTGTGTCTTAATTTTAGGATCGTGGGCAGTGCCATTTTGCTTGGTAGAGCTTTTAACTGACATGAGAAGGAAATGAATAACTCAACTGAATAATCATGAGTCACAAGAAGGGATTAAATAAGCGTTTCTTATGCAGAGTGTTGCTGCTGGTCATCCAGCAACCTGAGATGAAGCTGTCTTTGGAATTTGTGATGTGCTGGAATTACTTGTCCAAATACAGAGCTTTGGTTGATTTGGTGATGCATTCAGTGTTTTACTGGAGTGTTTGCTGCTAACAAGGTACAAACTTCAAGGTATTGTAGAACTGAGTTGGTCTTATTCCATTTCTGTTATATTAAGAATTGTTAAAAATATGCTTTGTGACACTTCACTCCTGCTCAAAGCACCACAGCTGAGCTTGGTCAGCGTCATCTGCTGTGGTCCTGCTCTCACTGCAACAAGTAGCAGTCAGCAGAAGAGAGCAACAGGAGGCTGAGGACACCAATATTAATCTTCACCTCTGCTTTGGCTTCTCTTTTTAATTTTTTTATTTTATTTCTGGCTCTTCTGTTTCCTGCTGCTGCTGATGTCATTGCTTGCACTGAGGGGAGGGAAGGGCCTGGCCTGGCTCACTGTGGGCCAAGAGCTCTGACCTGGTTCAGTGCCCTCCCTGGGAACTTGGAGGGGGAAGTGGAAGGAGCAAGTCATGAACTGCCTCATATTTCTCCAGCGTGAGGCAGCTGGGAGCACCGCAGCCAGATTTATTGACTGTCCCACATAAATAAATAATCACAGCAACAATGAGCGCAGCACGATGACGATGCAGCAGCGCTGCAGAAAAGAACTGGAGGTTATTGTGAATGACAAACTGAACTCAAGTGCACAATGTCATCCTGTTGCGAAAAAAACTAACATTGCTAGGGTGTATAAACAGGAATGTCACATGTAGGACATGTGAAGAAATTCTTCTGCCCCCTGCCCCCCCAGTTTGGGCCTACATCCAGAAGCGAATGGATCAGCTGGAAGGGCTCCAGAGGAAAGCAAAAGAAAGCTCTAGAACTACAACCTATGAGAAATAGCTTGATCCCAGTCCTCTCGTTTGACAGAACAGGTGTCTGTTAACAACTTGTAAGCTTCTTAATAGGGAGGTGTCTTAACAACTTGCAAACTCGTAAGAAGCTGCTGTCAAGAGAAGGGGAACGTTTTGTTCTCCCTGTCTGCTGTTGGCGTGGTCAGGATGCAGTGAGCTTTGCTTGAAGCAAAAGGCATGTGATTTAGGCATCCCCCAAAAAAGGCAATACTTCTCCCCCACACACCGACTCCACCGCTTTGTAAGGAGACGAGCAGTTGTTGCTGGAGCAAACTGATGGGGCAGATGGTGGGTTTCCATCACTGGGGCTCAAATCAAGTGATGAGAGGGGCTGGCCTGTCTGTGCTCAGAGAGAAGCAGGTGCTTGGGACTGCCCACCCCACTCACTGCAAGCTCATGGTGTTGCTTTGGCCCGCAAAGCCACTGTGCCCCTTTCCATCCCATCTCCATTGGCTGGTAACGGTCCGTGTGGCTTCAAGGCCATCAAGGGGGCAGCTGCCACAACAAAGCACGCAACAGCTCACGTCTCTGAAGTCATAACTCAAACACAGGGTATGCACTTACATAATGTTTACATATGCACTTTACATAATGTTTAATGGATGTAAGCAAAACACAAGGATGGACAAAGTGTTTCTCTTCGCTTACCTGTACCCAGGAGTCACTAAATCTCACACTGGAGCATTCCTCTCGGCATCTGCAACAGGGTTAGCGAGTCTTTTATGGAGGCTGTCGGGCCTGCAGCTCACCAGTGTTTCCGACTCTCTGTGAACCTGGAGTGTGCTCTGTGTCTCTCAGCACGCTTGCAAGGGACATGGTGCCCAGGCTGAGTGCGCGAGGGCCCTTGCAGCGGCCAGACCCTTTCCCCTCCCCAGTGCTGCCACGGTCCATGGCTGGGGAGAGCGAGCTGGACTGCCCACCACAGCCGGTACCAGGTTGCAGCACTGCATCTGCAGACCCTGGTACTGTGGGAGGCCCACAAGATTCCACAGTCACGAAGGCATTTGGTTTTTACATTCCCTATTTCCTGACAGAGGAAAATCGCAATTGTAGGAGAGAGGCAGGTGTATTAATGCGGCTGTTTCCAGCCTGGCCCAGGGCCTGCAGAAGAGAGCGCTCTCTACCAGGAGCCCAGCCAGGGTGTGACTGCTGCAACACCCAGCCTTCTGCGAGGTGTGTGACACCTTGTTCCACTTGCGGAAGCGCAGAGATGAGACAGGCCCCAGATGCCAGCGCTCCCCTTTCCGAAGCCCAGCTCACACAGGTGGCAAGAGCACCCTGCAAACCGCTCCTGAACACAGGCTGCTTTTCCAGATCGAGGCACCTCTAGCTAGACTCTGCAATTTGCCTTTTAATGTCCTTCAGATTTTTATTTCTGAGATCAAATCAAAATTGATCCTAAGTACAGGCAGATAAAGTAGCCACTGTATGTTTTTGAGCCCCTTGAGCACTGGCTTTGAGTCGCTCTGTGTGGATTGTGCCATCTTTCTGGCTCTTAAACACAATGTTTGCACAGCTTTGTAGAATCTAGTTGCGGTATTTTTTTGAGCTGATTTTCTGCTCTGGTTATCCAAAGAGATAATGCTCCTTTTCAGGTGAATGCTGGGCAATTAAAATTGCTGGAGGCACAACCATCATAATGGTTTGACCAGAGACTCATGCGGATATGTGTAGGTTTGGCACAGCAGCCCTATCCCCAGTGTAAATCAGATTTAACTGTGAATATGTACATTTTCAGAGTGATCATGTGAGCTGACCTGTAACAGACAAGGTTTGTCCCTTGCATTTCAGGAAGCTTGCTGCAGTGTTATAAAGATAAATATGCTGTGGGAATCGATAAACAGTCACAAGATCCATGAGAGCCAAGGAGGCTTCATGGCTGTTTGCTCATCCAAATGAGAGGTTAACAATAAATTGATTTAAAAATGAAAAATGAAAAATCACATATTTGGTTATTAAAAGCTGAATCAACTGGAAACGCAGAGACCAAACAGAGATTAAGCTACACGGATATTTGTGGATACCAGCCCTGAACTGGTTGGGGCTGTGCCAGTGTCAGAAAAGAGCAGACAGAAATCGCTGAAAATAAAAGCAAAATGTGAGGAGGTAACTAGTGAAGTGATTTGTTATTGACCCTGGTGGACTTTTGTGGTGGATTTGCAGGGTACCAGTTGGGTGTCTGTCCCTGGAGGAGTGCAGCCTGAATGGGGGTGCAGGGCACATGGGCAAAACTCTACTGTCACGTGTGCTACCTGCAGCCCAACAGAGACACAGGTTGGTCAGTGCAGTCATGCTTGAGCCTGTGCTCCACTCAAGCAGCCATTTTTCAGTCCTGCTTTGTAACTGTGGCTGGTCCTGGAAGAGGGAACTGCTTGCTCTTGCTGGCTTGGCCTCTGTTCGCAGAAAAGGGACTCTGGGCAGTCCTGGTACCAGACCAAGGCAGTACCAAAAAACATTGAAGCCATCACCAGTTTCTCCTGCTACTGGGAAGAGACAAAAGTCAATTCCTCAAGCTACAGAAGAAAGAGGGAGCTGAAGAGGTATGCAGCGAGATACCTGTGGGGGAGAGTTGCTGAGACAGAGGAGCAAACTGCAGGGGGGAGGCTAGTCAGGGCTAGTGGGGTACAGAGTCCTGACAGCCAAGACAGCCAGCTGCCTTCCTGGCAGAAATGCACCCTGCGGGGTATGGCCACCCTTTCACCACACCATATAACGGGTAGCTTGGCCTTATTTGTAGAATATGAAGTGCTGAGCTGTGTGTCTGCTCATGCTTCAGCCCAGGCAGGCTCTGTGCGCCACAAGGTGGGGGAGGCGGCTGCAGACCCCATGTGAAAGCATCCAAAGAAGGACTGGACTCATACAGAGAAAGGCCTAGTAATAGCAGGAGAAACCCACTGACACCGTTGAACACCACTGTTTTACCCCCGCTTCTGGCCAGGTTCTCAGCCTTACGTAACTGGGTCTATGTCTCCAGAGCCGCATTTTTTTCCCCTCTTGGCAGCAGGTTTCCACCATGCACTTCCCTGAACCCCACTGCTGTGTGCAGTATTGTGGGTAGAGCTCCGGTTGCATCAGATTCAGGGTTGTTGCTAGGCAGAACACATCGTCCTTGAGACCTCCCAATGCTACATTTAACCCTGGCAGGGCTGTGGCATGGCAAGAGATGGGACCAGCTGGGGGAAGTGAGAAAATAACCCATAGGTGCTTGGAGAGGGCCTGCATGAACTTCTGAAGGTCGCTCATGTCAGGCTTCAGGAAAAAGAAGAGAGAAAATAATCTGGAACTGTGCAGCTCTCAGCAGAAGAGAGTCCAAGCAGCTTCAATACAAGATGTTTGTCTGTGAAGTGTTTTTGAAAGGTGCTATTCCTTGCCCAAAGCCCCCGGGGATGGCTGCTGTGGGACGCTTGGCAGCCAGTCTGGGGATGGGGACCCTGGCTGGACCCGCTGGCTGCACCCAACCTGCCTCCAGCCCCAAGTCCCTGGCCACCATTGTGGCCTCAGCCGTGCCCACTGTGGTCAAGGCAGGTCCTGACTCTCCAGCAGCGTCACCCCAGCCCCAGCGCTGAGGGAAGGGGCCACCGCTGGCACCAGGAGAGGTGCAGTCTTATTGCGGGTAGTGTACCCAAGTGGTCCTTCCTCCTCCCATGCAGGAGTGGGTGCAAAGAGGCAAAAATCACAGTGAGCACTGGCCTCTGCAATGAAGGCGTCAGCGGTCCATTTTGCAGGAAGATTAGCAGGATCCCTCTTGTATCTGAGCAACAATTTGATCTCTGGCCATTTGCTGCCAAGGCAGTAAGGGAAGACTTGGAGCAGCCCTTTGAAGACAGGGAGGGTGCAGATGCCTCTCTTGCTTACCCCAGGCCTGCAAGAGTCAAGGGACAGGAAGGCACAGATTTCACATCACTTAGCAAAAAAGGGCCTTCTGGGAATGGTGTCATCTGTGCTTTGCAGTACCATCAGAGAGGGAAGAATTGCATCATTTCTGTTAGCTGCCAAAATTATGACCTTGAAGCAACCAAAAAAAAAAATCCAAAAGAGAAAAATAGCCCACCCAAACTCATGGCAACTTGAGCTTCCTTTAACCCTTCAGGTCCTGGTGCCTCCAAGACACGGGTTGGGAAGTGCCTGCCTCCTTTCAGCCTATGGAGGAAGATGCTTCCTGATTGTAATGATGACACAAACTGTTCTTTCTTAGCTGGTGCATTGGGAGCCTAGAGCCTTTGAGGTCAGGACAGACTGATGCTTTCGGCGGGCTTTGGGGTCCATCAGTCCACTCTTGGTGCATTACAAGGTGCTGGAGCTGGAATACCTGGACTCTGTGCAGATTTCCCTCCCGCAGTCTTTGAGGACTGAGAGAAGTGGTGAAAAAAGGTGGCAGCCCAGAGCCTCCAGAAGGCCACGCTGTGTCCCTCTGTAGGCTGCCCCCAGAAAGAGTTAATGTGCAGGCATGTTCCAGGTGTTTGAAGTGGATGCAGTTGCAATGGGGAGAAGAGGGCGTTTTTGGGTGGGGAGAGCAGCCTTCTCTGTGAGCCAATGGCTAAACGGTTCAGTCCACACGCCCAGTTTGGGGGCTTATTTCATGGGCAAGAATTTGCAGGAACTTCCTCTCAAGGGGACTTGTCCTGGGTGAAAGTAGGGACTGGACCCCCAAGCTTGTTGGTGTCTCCCTCTCCGTGCTGTAGAAGGTAAAGTACTATGTTCTGGTACCTTGCATCTGTCAGGGGGAGAAGTGGGGAGATCTTCCCTGGCTGCCTACATTGAAGGCATCCATTGTGCCTGTGTCTGCAGCTCCCCTTTGCATGAGAACAGTGTTGCAGGGTGGTGTGAAGGCTCTTCTGAGACGGACTCTGCATTTGGGACTCAGCCCTGCCGCTGAACTGAGATATATGGCTCACCTCTCTGCTCAGTTTTTAAGTAGCACCGCTGTATGTTTCTTCAGCTGCCTTTCTTTTGGTAGAAAGGAGACCCAGAAGATATTAGCAGCAGAGAAGCTGAAGTCTTGCTTTGTGACCCTGTTAGATCAGCCTAAGTTGCTACAAACAGGCTAATGAGGCACTGCTGGCAGAGTAACTGCAGCAGCACAGGGCATCTCTAGGTGCAAACTTCATTGAAGCAGTGAGAAATTCATTCAAATGGCAAATCCTGCCTTTACCAGGCAGCACTACAACTCTTCCAGCTCAGTCTCTGCAGCAAGGAAGGGGTAGCTGTGTTGTGAATATCTGCGAGCATGGGGCAAAGTAACTACCGTCAGAAAAGGGCCACTGTTCACTGAATTGCCGCTTATGGCAGGATTACAAATTAGTGTGCCAGTATCAGCAAGAACAGGCTTGAGGGCTCAGGAGGTCTCTGCCTGCCCTGTGCCCTTGTCCCTTACCTTCTGCCGGTGCAAAGCCCTGAGTCAGCAGCAGTTGATAAGTAAGGCTTTTGCTGGTTGGGTCTGGCTTGTGTTCTGGGTATGTGTGCTGGGGTGCGTAAGTTCCTTTTGTGTGCATTTTGGGGCCTAGAAAGCAGCTGTTCCTCTGCTGTGCCTTGCTTGTTACCCGGCCTCGGGCAGGACTACAGGCCCTTTGCTTGGGGCCGTGCCACCTCCCCGATTTCTCTCTTGGCCGCACCAGTCTTACTCCATTTTCTAAGCACTGCCTTTTGACCTGGGGTCTCTGGGCTGGGCTGTTGCTCCCTGTTGTTCTGCTGACAGAGGCAAGGGTCTGTAACATATCCCCTGACACGGCCCAGTACACCCTGATGACAGTGGACCAGAGCTACCTTTGTGGTATCTGATATTCGATTTAAACAGTGGTGCATTTCTGTCTGCAGACTGGAGGGACATTTTGGATGTGAACACACATAGCGGGCTGATCCTTTTGGTTGCAGCTTGAGGTGTGCAAGTTTATAGCTGGGGATGAGGAGGAGGGTGACCTGGCCAATTCTGTCAGTGGAACATTGAATCTGCAGTCAAGCAGTGACTACAACATGCTGCTAACTCTTGGCTGCTGGCTTTAGGGAGCCTACTCCTCCTCAGCGCAGCAAGTCCATGCTAGGCAGTGGTGCAGCTAGCAGAGAGGTGCCTCTGTCTTTCCTGCTACACTCTCACTTACGTGTGTGGTTTCACTCCATCCTGGCCCCAGATACAGCCCCGCTTGCTGCTGAGTTGTCCATAGGCAGTAGGTAGGGTCTACAGCTTTCATAAGTTTTATTTTTGGAGAGTCATGGGCTGTGTCCCCAAACAGGCAGATCCCTTTTTCAGCAAGTGTTAACAAAATCCACTTCACACTGACAGCTCTCAGGATGGACTCGTACCTGATCCAAGTGAGTGGCTGTGGAGATCATGCCCCTATGCTGGATGTTCATCTCAAGACCAATGGGAACAGCATATCGCTGGGGAAGGTGAAGGGCCGGAAGCCAAGATGGGCTGTCAGGGCTTCTGAAATGTCAAAGAAGACTTACAATCCTGTCCGAGCCATCGTAGACAGCATGAAGGTGGAGCCAAACCCGAAGAAAGCTATGATCTCCTTGTCCTTAGGTGAGCATAGCGTTGTGGCTGAAGCCTCTGGGCAATGTGGTAGACTGTGTATCTAGCAGATTGCAGGGCTCTGAAGCACAAAGCTCTATGCCTGTCACAGATCAGTGAGAACTTTACTATTTTTTCAATCTTCAAAAAGGAGACCCGACGGTCTTTGGAAACCTTCCCACAAATGATGAGGTCACACTGGCTGTGAAGGAGGTTTTGGACTCAGGACATTACAACGGTTATGCTCCATCTGTTGGTAAGTTGACAAAGCTCTTTCTGTGAGAGCAGGATGAAGGCATGTGCCAGCTGCCACCCCACAGCAGGTATATGGAGCCCATAGACATCTTTCCGGTAGCACCCTGCAGGTGCCCTCACCAATAGTCCCATGAGAACACAAGCATTTTTATCCCCCAGACACACCTGAGTGCCCTTCCCTGCATGATCTGTTTGTGGCCCAAAGCCTCCTGCAGCAGCTGTGTTTGCTTCCCCAGCCGTTAGAGCAGGCAGGGTTCCAGGCACCCAGAAGGGCTCCGGACTGTGTCTCCCTGCTGTGGGTTGCAGCCAAGTTCTTTTCTGATCTGCCTCGACCAGGAGTCCCCTTGGGCTCCATGACTTCACAGGCAACAGGAGCTTTGTTTGCAGTTAGTGCAAAAAGCATGCACGGAGCATAGATCATGCCTGCCTCCCAGGACGTTCCATGCGGCAACAGGATGGGCTGCCCCCATGCTACCACTAAACAGTGAAAGCCACGTAATAGCATTTGGCCCCCAGCTGGGTCAGAGCAGCTCCCTGGCTGCCCTCTAGCCCGCTGCCATCAGTTCTGTGTCCAGGACATGTTGGGGCCAGAGCCTGCCTCCCTGCCCAGGGTCTGACCCTGCTCTTGGCCTGCCTGGCCCAGCCTCAGGGCTGCATGGTGCTTGGCCTGAGGCAGGACAGTCTCTGCCACCTTGGGACAGTGTCACTAACAAATGGGCTTCCCCCAGCTGGGTGGCAGCTCTGAGCCTTGTACTGGCAAGAAAAAGGCAACGGTCTGTGAAAAAAAACTTCCCTTCCATGTTTGGTTTCTCTTTCCCCAGGCTACCAGTCCTGCCGGGAAGCCGTGGCCGCGTACTACAACTGCCCGGAGGCACCACTGAAGGCCCAGGTACTGGTGCCCAGCTGAGGCTGGCCATGCCTACACCACAGGGCACGGGGCCCTGCCCGGCTCTCTCCTCCCCTGCCCAGCTGTGGGACTGAAGGCTCGCCCATGGCCTTGTCCCACAGCCACCGCCTGCTGCTCCCACCCATTGCCCTGAGCTTTTCTCCTCCACCCTCCTCAGGAGGTGGCTGAGCTCTCCAGTTGTTGGCGGTTTCCTGCTTTCAGTCAGGCTCTGGATTTGTCTTTTTGGCTGAGAAGCTCTCACCTGGCAGAGCCTGGGCATTATGTCACTCCCACGTGGCTGGGGCACTTGAGAGTGGCTGTGCTTTCTGCCGACTCCTGTGTGCTCTTTGCAGGACGTCATCTTAACGAGTGGCTGCAGCCAGGCCATAGAGCTTGCCTTGGCAGTGCTGGCCAACCCAGGCCAGAACATCCTGGTGCCACGGCCTGGCTTCTCCCTCTACAAGACTCTGGCATTGTCTATGGGGATTGAGGTCAAACTCTACAACCTCTTGGTAAGTGGTGGCAGGCATGGAAGGGGCAACCCTGACATTCCTGCCCTTCAGAAATACCGTGTCCCTGCCTGAGAAGTGGGTGAAGATGACCTGAGCAATCATGGGCACCCTGTCACACCTCACCCTGTGTGGCAAGTCCAGTTCCTCAGCTGTTACTTCCCCTTCTCTTCACTTCACTAGCCAGAGAAAGGCTGGGAAATTGATTTGGAGCACTTGGAGTCGCTGGTGGATGAGAAGACGGCTTGCCTCATTGTGAACAACCCATCGAATCCCTGTGGCTCTGTGTTCAGCAAGAGCCACCTCCAGAAGATCCTGGCAGGTGAGCCTGCTTGTGTGTGTCTGGGCCATGGTTGCAGCATAGTGTCTGCCCACATTGCCCATGTCTGCATCACTGTAGCACCATGGCCCAGGGCTTTGCGTCTCTCCTCGTGACAGACTCCAGCTCAGGAAGCAGGGCTTGCCCAGCGTGAAGGTGTTGCCTTATCTGAGCAAGAACATGCAGACTGTATGTTTTGCTCTTCCTCAAATACTCTGTGTGGCTTGGACTGCTTATTTCTCCACTCTGGCTCCACAGAGGGAGAGTGTTCACAGGGAGCCCTACACTTCCTGAGCCCAGCCTGTCAGTGGGAGGGCTGTGCTCCCTGTGCCCACCGGTGAGAGCAGAACTAGGCTCAGCCAGGGCAGGGATCTCCAGTGCTTGGGCTCTCCCAGTGAACAGTCTGTAGGAGGAAGATAGGGACCCTCTGCCCTGTTTCAGAGCTTCCCTCAGAGCCCTGCCAAGCCTGGTCCCATGGAGGATGCAGGGTGGCCAGGCTGAATGCCCTCTCTCCCACAGTGGCATCGAGACAGTGCGTGCCCATCCTTGCTGACGAGATCTACGGAGACATGGTGAGTGTCAGCTGCAGTCCTTTGCGCCCCCATGCTGCCTGTCCTTTCTGATGCACTGGCCTTTTGGCCATGGTAGCCAAACAGCTCCACTCCAGTATACTGTGCCTTGGTCCATGCCCGGAGCTCCCATTCCTCTGGTGTGCAGTCCTGGGGGTACCTCTCATGTCCACCTCCTTTCCTCTTCCCAAATGGCTCACTTTCATGGGAATACACTTACCATGTTCATACCTTGAAGCTAGGAGCTTTCACCATCCATTTCCCATCACTTCCCTGCCTCCCTTCTTGTTGTGCCTCACGCACACCCCCGCAGCTCTCACAATAGAGGCAGGGAGAGCCCTAACACAGTCTCCTGTCACAGGTCTTTGCTGACTGCAAGTATGAACCCATTGCAACTCTCAGCACCAATGTGCCCATCTTGTCCTGTGGTGGCTTGGCAAAGCGGTGGCTAGTCCCTGGCTGGCGGATGGGCTGGATCCTAATTCATGACAGGAGAGACATCTTTGGTAATGAGGTGAGAACTGCTGAGTGTTTCTGTCACAGCAACAGACCTGCAGTGGCTTCAGTGTGTGGATCACCAGGGCTTTAACTGATACAGGCATGTACTACTCTTGCTCTCACATGGGTGTCACCCAATTGCTTACAAGCTTTTCTGCACCTCTAGGCTTTTTGTGTCCCTTCCTTACTCCATCTGCTTCCATACATGGCCTTCTACCCACATCTGCACTGTAACACACTCCTTGTCTCTGCTGCTCCTTCATATATGTCTTGTCCTTTTTGTGTGCTTCTAATTCTTTCTCTTCTCAGATAGCTCCAGTGTGCACTGAAGGTATTGCATGGCTTATCCAGCATGTGGAGTCCATGTGTGGTCTCTATATGCTCTTATATGGTTTCTCTTAAAAGTAAGTACAAAGCACATTGCAGCGCTGCTAGTGCTTTATCTGGCTATTTGTTCATCTGTGTTCCAAGAACAACCATCTACTGCAGCGATCTTTCCTCCCAGAGGGCTTTCTGCAGAGGAGGAGGAAGAAGAGAGGACCAACTGAGTGAGCTAATGTTGGTTATCCCTGTCTGGCTTTGAAAGTGTGGATTGTGGGCCCAAACCTAAGGGAAATGCAAAGTGGGACTTGGAACAGCTCTGGCTTTATTTGTATTAGCTATATTCCAAGCTGGTTTCAGTCAGATTGGGAAGCTCGAAAGGTTGCCTGTGACATTACAATCTGCAACTGAGGAATAGAGAATGACACTCTAAATAGTCTGCAAATACCTGGCATACAGTCAAACAAATGTTCGTTAGTACTCGGTATGCTCACTGAAGAGAGGGGTGTGAGCAGCTGTAGAAATACAGAGAGTAGGCCTTGGAACTCTCCCTTAGAGGAAGCACAGTCTGAGCTGCAAATATCACCATTTTTTTTCAGATCAGGGATGGCCTTCTAAGATTGAGTCAAAGGATCCTAGGACCCTGTACGATTGTCCAAGGAGCACTGGAACGTATCTTGCAGCGAACACCCCCCGAGTTCTACCACAACACCCTCAGCATGCTCAAGGTAAACAGGCGGTAACAGGTCAGCACACTTTGTTCATGGACTGTTTGGAGCGAGCCGCATCTCTGTAGGTCATCGTCCCTGCTCCAAGGTGCAGTTCTGTCTGTGACTAGGAGAGCCAAACAAATCCAATTCCAGCAGGAGACATGGTAAATGGGGCAGAAATATTGTCTGTGATAAGTTTCAGGCAGCCCAGTCCTGCAGCTGGAGCTGATGACCCAGGGGATGGGATGTTTGGCACTGACTTGCTGAGCTCAGCTCAGTTATACCTGCTGTACTCAAGGCCATGATCACCGATGCTGTTTGCATTCATTGTCCCTTTATTTACAGTGGGCAAACCTGTTTATAGTCCTGGTCCAGAGCTTGGCTTTCATTTGCTGAGCTGCTTCCTGGAATTTCTCCTGTTTTGAAATTTCTCCTTTCTGCTTTTCAGTCCAACGCTGACCTTTGTTATGCCGCCTTATCAGCTATCCCTGGCCTCCAGCCTGTCCGTCCTGCTGGAGCCATGTACCTCATGGTAAGTGAGGAGAGTGACATGCCATCTCCAGGTCATCAACCCTCACACTAAGTCTCGTTCCCAGTGCTTGTCAATGGTTTCAGGTTGGTGCTTGGCACCAGGTCTCCATTACCATGCATTTTCACATTGCCCTGTGCGGTAGACTCATCCCTTGGTCACTTCAGAAGGCCAGAATATGTTGTGCACTTCTCACGTAGCAGAGGCTTGTACGTTTCACCTACTTGCTCCTGCACAGAACTCCATGACTTAAACTTTGCAAGACGATGTTGTTTTACCTGGATGTGAAGCCTTCTGGCAGTGGGAAGCCTCTGTTACCACAAGTCAGATTATCGTACTTCCTATTGAAGATGTAGCCTTCTTCCTACTAGCATGTCTGTCCTCTGCCTGTGCTGTTGCATCTTTTTCTGCCTTTTTCTATACCTGTTGGTTTTTTTAACTTTTTATGACATGGTGAAATTTCCTTTTTCAACTCAACAAGGTCCATTGAGACATTTAAGTCTCTTAAGTTTAATACATTTTTAATTTTTTTTTGTGTGTGTCTCATAGCGTCTCCAGTTTTTCATCAGCTTTTAAAATGTGGTCCCAGAACTGGAGAATACTGCAATATCGGTCTTTATCAGTTGACCCTGTTTCCAGTCTTACCCAGAGTTATGCAGGTCATTCTGCTTATCCTCTTTGTGTAGAGGCACAGCTCTAAGATTCTTTCACACCTATTGTATTTCTGCAGTAACTGAATATTTATTTAAATTAAATCATCTGGTGAAATTTTTCTTCCATAGCTCTTTCAGAATTTCAGAATGCAAATTCTCTGACCTGGTTTGTTTAAGAATATTTTCACAAGATGTTGAAAATAAGCTTTGGTTGTAAACAAATGGCCAGGATATCCATGTCGTTATGTGACAAAGGGACAGCCTCCTTTCCAAATACCGAACAGAAATATTTATTGAACATTTCAGCATTTCTGTGTCATTTTACCAATTATATCATCCTACAAGGGTTTTTTTCCATTTTATTCTAGACTTTGCGCCTTTCCTTTTTTTTTTTTTTTTTTAAACCAAAACATTAGTTTGTCTTTTTCTTACCATATGCATTTCTTGCATGGCAGAATTATTAAGGCATTATTGACTAGAGTTCCCTCCCAAGCTATTTTTCAATATCTTATTTATTCCTTCTCACTTTGAATTGGTTGCTGTATCTTTGCCATGAATTTTTTTACTAAAGTTGTCCTTAACTGAAATTCCAGCTTTAGGCAGTTAGTGAATACTTCTTAAAGAAGCCCCAGTTTTCATTTATATGTTTCTGTTTGTGTCTTACATTCCAGTCGGCCCAAATCATGAGCAAAAACTGAGGGGAGACAGCTGCACTTGACTGGGAAGTTGTTGGGTCATGTGGGTAAGCAGGGACACTGCAGATAGTTGTGGTGCCCTTGGTTGCCATGTTACATCCCTCTGCTGCAGGTTGAGATTGAGATGGAGCATTTCCCTGAGTTTGAAAACGATGTGGAGTTCACCGAGCGACTCATCTCGGAGCAGTCTGTGTTCTGCTTGCCAGCCACGGTGAGCCTAACCCTGAGAGCCCAGGGAGCTGTGGGGCCGAAGCATGGGGAGAGAAGCAACAGGGGTTTATCCCTGAGTTCTGGGGACAGGTTGGGAGCTGTGTGTGCAGCGTCCATGGTCTGTAATGGTGTGTGAGCTCCAAGTGCAGCATGTAGGGATGGGGACTGGCAGTCTCTGGCTCACTAACAGCCCTCAGTCAGGGTGCCGGGATCTTCCCAGCTCTAGGATTGCTCTGTATTTCTCAGGTTGGCAGAGCTGTATCCCTGAACCCTATGTACCACCACATCTCCTTGCTGAAGCTGCCCCCTTAGAGGCCTGGGACGGCTGCCACCTAAGTTCCTTCCTTTGCCCTGTCCCCCCACCCCTGTAGGCACTGGGACAGAGTACAGGCTGAGAACATCTATGCCCTGTGCCCACTTCCTTCTAGCTCCGCTTCCAGCATTGAATGCGGATGGGGCCTTGGATACCCTCCAGCCCTCTCCTTCCCTATCTTCTTCCAGCCCATTCCCTGGGTCCTGTGTAGTCCATGCAAAGTCCTTTGGCCTGTCACCCTCACAGCATCACATCCATGTAGATTTGCTTGGAACAGAAAAAACAGTCTAAGGGAGGAAGAGCCCAGCCCTGCTGTCCTCCAGTCTGTCCTACACTGACCATTTTCACTTGCTGACAGAGCATGTGGCCCCAAGGCAGGGCTCTGAAACTACACCACTATCCCAGGTAGTCTGACAGCTTCATCCTTTCTCATTTCAGTGCTTTGAGTACCCAAACTTCTTCCGCGTGGTGATCACCGTGCCTGAGGAGATGATCTTGGAGGCCTGCAGTCGCATTCAGGAGTTCTGTGAGATGCACTACCAGGGTGCTGAGGGGGCCCAGGAGGAGTGTGACAAGTAGCCACAGCTGGTCTCCTGCCTCTGCCAGGCTAGACCTTGTGTGAGGCAGCAGCCAGGCAGGCAGGGCTGCTTCCAGCCAGCCCCCTCATCCCCCTGCCTGAAGCAGCAGGACAGTGGCTGCTTGCACTTTTTGTGCTCCACAGACCCCTCAGCACTGTGGGAAGAAGCAGCCACTTCTCTCTTCCTCCACTGCAGTTTGCACACCCTCTGGCATCCCGTGCCTGTGGTCTCCATATACTCTGCATTTGCACCCTGTGTCAGTCTGTGCTGCCTGCGAAGCAGCTGCAGGCAGGGGCACATGGCTGCTCCTGTGGCCAGCCCCATGGCCCAGGCCCCTTGTGGCCAGTAGCTCCTGTGCTGGCTGTGCTTCCCCTTGGGGACAGGAGAAGGCCACAGTCTCAGAGGACAAAAGAAAAGTACCCACCCCTCACTTACCTGTGTTACCTTAGGAGGCCAGAGCTCTTTGTACCGAGCCCTTTGTATGACAAAGGGAGTAAGTTATTGTGACTTTTTTTTATTAATAAACATTCTGACATTCCAGTCTCTGCACTGGGCTCCTGTTGCACCAGGTCTGGCTTGGCCACTGTGTGGGTGCCCCTCGCTCGGCCCATGGGGCTGCAGTGCCCCAGGCCTGCCCTGTCCCCAGCAGGGGCAATGGTGGGAGCACCTCAGACCCGCAAAGGCACCCACCAGGCCCTGAGGGTGGGATGGGCCCTGCAAGCCTGGCACAGACCGGAGGTGGCCACTCCTGCCCCGTTGATGCTGGAGACTTGCTGTGGTGGCCTGGCCCCTTCCCCACAGAAGAGCCCCGTCTGCACGTGCCCCTGGGCCCTCACAGCCCCTTCCCTGTAGCCCCCAACAGAGTGGCGGGTGCTGGTGCCCACTGGTGTGGCGTGGCATTGCCCCCTGGACCCGAGCTAGCCATGCCAGGTGACGGTGCCTAAGTGTTCAAGGCCAGTTCATTGTACGAGCTGTTTGTGACATGCCATCAGTGGCAGAGTTAATGATTGCTGAATACATCAGCTCCATAAAGTAATAAGGACTGCTTATTCTGTGGAAACGGGAGGAGTGCTGGTGCAGTCAAGAAGAGATAATGTTCAGACTGTACAGGCTGTTCATGACACGCCAGCAATGCCAGGGTTACTGATTGCTGAATACGTCAGCTCCGTGAAGTAATAAGGAACTGTTAGCCTGGTGTCTGTTCAATCTGTGGAAACGGGAGCAGTGCCTGTGTGGTCAAGAGGAGATAATGCCCATCAGACCACCTGTTCCGTTGAACTGCTCGGGGAGCCATCTCTGAAACTGGCAGAAGTATGACTTGCAGAGTGCCTTGCATCATCACCTACAGCTCTGTTCACCTGTACTCCTCCAGAATTAGGATCCATGGGTCAACCCTGCCTCCCCAGTGATGGGAAAAGTGAGCTAGCTCTAGATTACACACTGCCAGACCTGCCACATTCTGTAGATGTGTCTCATTGCCTGCCCTTCCCCTGCCCAGGACAAAGTCTACGTACCAGTACTCCATTAGAGGGGACGTATCTATGAGAAAGATAGCAGTGTATATCATCAACACGTCAGCTAAGTGTTCCTGCCACAACCTTTCCCTTCAAAGAAAGCAATCCCAGAACAATAAGAATGAGAGAGAAGCTGAGGCTATGGGTGAATGGTAGATGGCTTCAGCGATTTCATGCCATTAGACCTCCAAATAGAGCCAAATAACCTGAGCTGCTTGACGCAACCTGAGCTTTTAGAGAAAGCTGCCCCTTTCAGACTGCTTTCCCGTCATGGACCCCTTCCCTTTCAGAGTCGTCTCAGAGATGTCTGTTAACAGGCAAATATTCTGCAAAACCGTTCTGTTTCTTCTTAGCCCAGCAGCATTTGGCCAGGGACACTGAGAGACCCAGAGACAATAGGCATATATATATAAAACTCATAAATCTCAAGATACTAAGATTTCTCAAGTCCACATCCTCTATTGACATCTTTTGCAAACATAACACTGCCTTTTGACCACACCTCAGTTTTCTGTGCCGGAATGGCAAAGTAGCATTAAACCACAAATGTGCTAGTATCATTTTTCAGGCATTATACTCACACATGCTTTGCGTCACAGTGTGGGTGTAGCATAGAGCGCCTGCCAGCCACACAAACTAGCTTAAGCTGGTGTTTGGAGGTACTTTGTGCCAAAGAAAGCCCTTTCAGCACCAACACCAAGGAAGAAGCAAGACACAGGTCTGGAGCTGCTCTTCCTCAGATGCTCTGACAAGGTCTGCAGTGCTCTGGTAGAACTCCCTCAGCGCCTTTATGGCTAATCCACAACCATCCTCCCTGTCTTAGCTGAGAAGCACCAGCTGCACAACCTGGAGCACGTTTGCAATGTGCTTGTGCACTTCTCTGTGCTGTCCATGTTCAGGAGGAGGGTGACCTACCCCAGACATGGGGACCTAGGCAGTGAGGCAACCGCACGCCTCGTGCTTTCCTTGGGAAAGGAAGGAACTTCTCAGCTCATGGGCAAATGAAGGTGAAATGCGGAAGCCCTCAGCTTCCAAAGGGACTGTCAGCATGGCCCAGCCCAGCAGAGCAAACTGTGGCCAGGTTGGGGCAAATCACAGCTGCTGGCAGTGAGGCCATCAGCTCCCCCAGGTGCCTCAGGAACCTGGATGCAGCCCAGCCCCTGGCCCTGCCCTCGCCCCCTCTCTTCCAGTGACCCTGACTGTCCCCAGTGGGGCTGCAGCCTGGAACAGTCCACCAGTGTCTTCTGTGGCCCTTGGCCATCAGAGCTTGTCTGAAGCAGCCTGCTCTCCAACCAGCATGTAGCCACTCTGTACGCCTACAGTGGGAAGATGTGGTCTGCCCTGAGCTGGACGTGGGACGGTTGCAGGTGGGCAGTCCGGGGATGACCGGGGAGGCCCTGGCAAACCAGGGCCCAACATGCCGGGGAGCTCAGGTGAGGCTCAAGCATCGCGTGGGAGTGGGAGGAGGACCCCAGGAGAAGGTATCTGTGCAAAGCTCCTTTGTACATGTGGGCTGGCACATAACCTCGTTTTCCCAGGCTGTGCAGGGCCTGTCAGAGGCCAGGTGAGCTGACCTGCTCTGGTGTCCATTTTCCATGAGGGCTGGAGGAAGGAAATACTTGGTGCATGGCAAAGGGAGGCATTGATAGGTTTCCATAAGGAGGAGAAGTGTCCAGGGAGAGACCATGGATGTAAGAGGAGGAGGCAGTAGTGGGCTGTGAGACAATACCTTCTTGAGGTGACTGGGAGGGATTTTGCAAACCAGCTTGTGCGAGGGTAGAAGAGCTCTGGAGGAGAAAGAAGGCTCAGCCTGGGCAAAGTCTTGCTCTTGACAGGATAGCCATGAAAGACACAGCCTGGGCAGGGTTCCAGTAGCTGGAAAGCACCTAAAAGCTGGCTAGCTAAGCTTAACAACTCATCACAACAAGATTGCGGTTATGTCTTGTATGTTTGCCTTCAGCTTGGATCCCAGCACTGGGGAAGCCTTCTGAGGGACAGAAGCCCTGGATCTTCCTTGTGATTTGGTGTCAGCATGGGCTCCCTCACAGTGCTGGGAACCCAGGCCTCTACTAGCCCTTTGCTTTGTCATGTATTGTCAGCCATTACCTTATTTGACTTGGGTCAGTGTTCCCTGAAGCCTTGCCAGAGCAAACAGGTGCTGTCAATAGGTCTGAATGGTTTATTTCATGGATGCCTGACAGAAGTACTTGGTGCTAGCATAGGGTCTTCTGGACTCTAGCGCATTGTGTGGACTATGCGTGCTTTAGCTCTGCTTATTGCTGTGGTTGCTCTCAACTCTAGACTAGCTGTTCTACTCCAAGTTTCAGTCCATGTGCTGATTTTTGGTTTTAGGCTGCCTATGTACGTAAAAAGGCAGATGCTGACCAGTGAAATGAATTCAAAAGCTGAACAAACATTTTTTTCTCTTACTATATTTCTCTTTTCTGTAATGTGTTGGTAAAACTTCATGTGACTTCATTCTTAGAGCCTTATTTACATAAGCTTCTTTCCTGTTTTCCCACTTTCCCATCCCCTTACCACTTGAGATATTAGAGTGCTAGAGTACAATGAAGACAACAAATGAGTGTTGCCATTGCATTATTTTTGTAAGACATGGGAACATGGTCCAGTAAGGTTCTTCCTGGGTTAGGGATCCCTGCTTCCTGCTCTTGAACAGACAGCTCTAGAGCAGAGCTGTCTTACTTGTTCAGCCATGGAAGATTACCTTTTTTTGTCATTCCATACAAAAATGAAAAGACAGATATAGGAAAATAAAATCAGTTACTAGATGGGTTGGTAGTAAGGAAAAAATAGTAATATTAACTCAAGTAATGGAAAGGTAGGTGATATTGGAGACCAGCTAGGAAATGGAATAATGTAAGACAGATTTGTCCAAGATGTTTGTTTACTAACACAAGGAATCAGCAGTAAAAGAGAGGAGCTACTACAATTCCTGATATTGGCTGTAGAGTGGGGGAGTCTTACAGAGATTGGCAATCATGAATGGAACATATGTATTCAAGGACATGCATTGTTCATGAAGGGTAGAAACACAAGTAAAAGTCATGTGACAAGTAATAATGATGGGGTAAAAACCACAATTGCTTGTCTGAAAATCTCTTTGTAGAGAACTTAGATGAAAGCACGATGGAAGGAGTCTTATTGCCCCTGTGTAATTACATACACAGATCTCCATGGTATTAGAATAATAAATACAGTGAGGGACTGTGTGATTATGGAAGACTTTCAGCTTTTCAGGTAGAGACTGGGAAACAAACATTACTACTAATAAGAAGAATCAATTGTTCCTGATGTGAGGGGGAGTTTTGTTTGCTGAATTAATGAGCTAATAAGAAATGACACTACTTTAAAATTGTTTTGGCAAGCAGTCATCATCTTGTAGAAGAGAGTAATAGAAAATAACCTCCAGTCACGCGAACACAAACTATCAGTTTAAATTACGTGTCTAGGTCTTCATGTTCAACTCTGTAGCCTGGAACAAGGGGAACGTTTTTTGCACTCAGCAATGGTGATTTCATGGTACTTGCCAATGGCTTGTGATCTACTTAAATGGCTTCTGCTGGTCCAAACTGCTACATCCTCAATAGCAACGTACATTAGTTCTATTTTCTTTCTACAGAACTAGGGCAACATGGTTCGGTTAAAAACTATGCTCTGTTGCCTGGAAGTTGAGCATGTTTCTTTATGACTTTCGTGATGCCTACCACACGTCATTCTCTAGTTCCTGATGGCTGCATTTATTGCTCATTTGTCTTCACTGCATACTGGAATCCTCAAGTCTGTGTACAGGCTTTGCAGTGTTTTGTTCCTTTCCCAAACTGTTCAGCTGTCCTTCTCTTTGAATGCATCTCTCTAAGACAAGATCCATTTCACTCAAGTCTTGCTACTGACATCTGAAATCACAAAATCATGGGGTAATTTTGGTTGAAAGGGACCTATGGGGCTTTATGGTCCAACCTCCTATTTACAACAGGGTCAAATAGAGCAGGGGCATTGTCCAGCTGAGTTTTAACATCTCCAAGAATGGAGATCCTACAGCCTGTCTGGTCTCCTGTTCCAGGGTTTGACCTCCCCGCATTGTGAAAAATGTTCTTCTTATACTGAGTCTCTCATCCTCCGCCTGTGCACCTCTGAGAAGTGTCTGGCTCCAGCCTCTCTGTGCCCTCCTGTTAGGTAGTGTCAAACAGCAATAAGGCTTTTGTCTTCTCTTCTCCCAGCTAAACAGATCCCACCTCCTCAGCCTCTCCTTGTGCACCTTGTGTGCATACCCCTGACTAGTTTTGTGGCCTCTTCTTGGCTCACTCCACTAAACCAATGTCTGTCTTTTACTGGACCTAGTATTCCAGATGCAGTCTCCCCTATGAGAAGGGAAGGCAACCCTCTGTTGTCTGTCAACCTGTCAAGAGTGCACTCTGTCCTATTGCCCATGTCCTTCACAAAGACCTTAAAAAGTATGTGCACGAAGATCTCTTTAATTTGGAAAGCTGTACCGTCTCCAGACTGATATATAAATGCTGTCTTTAACAGAGGCATTAACTACCACTTCTGCTTGGGTTTTGTGAAAATGATTATATTTTTATCCTTCTGCCATTTTGCGCCGGGCCACTCAGGAAACAAACATTTTCACTTGCTTTGGTATTCTAGGCTCTACTGTTTCTTTTTTTTTGAAAAAAAACATATCTCAAACACAAGGGAAATTCCATAGCAACATGAGTGCAGGAACACACCAGCCTGCCCTTGGAGAGATTTCTCATATAGGACATCCTATCAGTCATTTGTCTCATCTTTCCTCGTTCTGGAAGCCACGTGGGGCAAGTTCTGCTCTGGCTGAGGAGGATCTTGCTCTGACTGGAATTTAGCATAGGCATTGCACCTCTGCTCCTGTGCATTCTGGTGCTTGCCTGACTGCTGCATTTCCTTTCCATCCTCTATGAATGATGATTTCTAAAGCAACCGGAATGACTGTATACAGCATCCCTGCCAAAAAATCTATTTCTGAAAGCCAGGGTTCTGCTCTGTTGACTTTGTCCCCTTGAAAGCAATAAGCAATTGACATACAGACTTTTTTTTTAAAATTACAGTCAAGTTTCTTTTCTGCAAGGAGCAGGGTTTTCCCAATGCGTTTCAAAACACAAAAATGCAGCAGTGCTCAAAATCCAGTCATCAGTGCGGTAGATCATGCATGGCCCTTGTGTGTAGCCACACTGTAGGTTTCTGTCACACTCAGATCTTGCAGAACCATAAACTTCCATCTTTCCTCTACAGCTTCAGTGGTGCCAGATAGAAAACACCTAAACTCCCTCTGCTTTGAAAGGGAGATGTCCTTTCTGTGGCAAGGATTCACCACTGCGTAGTCACCACATTGACTCCTATGGCAGTCCCTGATGTCATACCTTGGAGATGCAGGAAATGTGAGCCATCCCATCACACGTCTCTCTCAGGTGTGTTGTGACACCTGGAACTAACTGATCCCTCTAAATAAATACTAAGAAACACATGAGAGACACTTGTAGTCTCCTAAATCTGCCTTTCTGCCAAGAAGGCAAGAAAAAGTGGCAGTGTATCAGTCCTTGTGTTTGAGAGTCTAAATGCTTTTCAGTTGTGATCGGAGCCAGACAGGACATTGCAAGATAGCAAACTTACCTTCAAATTGTAGAAGACAATGCCCCTCTCATCTCTGCCTGTAATCCTGTCAGTGAATAAACATTGCTGTCTCCAAAGGAAGGTGCTCCCAAGGGCAGGGCTCGTGAGACAGATGAGTCGATGTCTTGAAGAAGAGGGGAGAAGGATGCAGAACGTATGAAGGCCTTTCATCAGCCCGAGTCCCCTTGTATGTTTCACAGGGTTGTGATCGATCTTGCATGTGACGGATGGCTCCAGGGTTAATATTCCTCCTCTTAGTTGTGCGGGCTCCTTTTGCAATCAGTGAAAACAGACAGAGACTTCCGCAGCGTGGTTCCCATGAGCTGCTTTAGATATCAACCCGCTTTAGCTATAAGGCGAGTTGTGTTCTACAGGGCATATAAGAGCGGATGCTAAAATCCTGTGAGGCTTAAAGACTGTGAATGGGGAGAAATTACTCATTGTCTATCTTGATTAAAAAATTGCTCGTATTGCCAAATACAGTTTTTATATGCCAGGTTCAAAACAGAGGGAAGTAGTTCTCACAACATGCAGCTGAACATATTCTCATTGCCAGGGAACACTGTTGATGCAAAAGTATGTGTGAGTTCAAAACATGATTGGACAAGTGAATAGCAAAAAATCTAGGTGCTGCGAAATGCAAAGACAAGCTTAATCTCGACTGATTTTAGACAGCTTCAGTGGCGAAGTCCACTCACAAACATCATGCCCCACTCTTGTCACAGCCAACAGAAAGAAAAAGGAACTTCCAGGGCGTCACTCACTAGTTTATTTTGGACACCTATATTCAGAGAGATGGATCATGTACTCCAGAGCCCGCTGCAGGCCAGGAGAGCACCTAGGGAGGAAATGTCCTTCTTGTTCTCTTCCCGGAGCATCTGCTCTTGACGATGATAGAAGACACGGCATGGGGTTGGTCAAACCTTTCAGCTGAGCTGGTTCCACTGATCTAGGTGTGCCTGTTTCTCTCATCAGATTATCAGAGACATGCCGTCAGGGAGGAATTCTTCTCCAGTGTCAGCACTGAGGAGTTACCTCTAGTCCATACCTCTGACATTACTCCTCAGCCTACTCCCGTTGCTGCTGCACTGGGTCGGGTGTGCCCTGTGTGGGTGTGCTGGGGAGCGCA
Source organism: Rissa tridactyla (assembly GCF_028500815.1). NCBI lineage: Eukaryota > Metazoa > Chordata > Aves > Charadriiformes > Laridae > Rissa > Rissa tridactyla. The sequence continues at coordinate 94,671,712 of NC_071469.1, forward strand.
GCACACGTTGCATGCTTCAGGGTGTAAGAAATGGAAAGTCTGGCTGCATGGGCAGTTCACAGGGCTCACTAGTCTCCGAGTCCCCAGAAAATACCTTTAATCATGGAAGGAGGGTGGAAAACAGAAATGTGATCTGCCATCGTGTGAGGTGGAAGCAAGGTGTACAAGGCCAGGTGATATGGGGCTGACTGCCATATGCTTCTGCTTTGCTTCATAAAGCTTGTGAGTCAGACATACAGGCAGAATGATGTTTGTTGTTCAGGAGTTAGAGGATTCTTCCTCCACTTTCCACGATGCGCAGGTGTCAGGAAATGCAGTGTGCCAGAACAGTGTGCCTTCCCAAGCCTTGTCCCCAAACAAGAGTACGTTCTCCTCCTCCGTGCCACAGAGGCTGCCTTCTGGAAAGCTCAGCCAAGTAGTTAGAACTTGGGACCTATGCAACTGAAAAAATCTGCTCGGCCCTGCGACTAGAGGACTGTACAGCAACGTTCAGTGCTGTCATGAAGGCAGAATACCAGTGCCAAAGGACCGACGTGTGTTGGGCAAACCACATACAAGTGGAACAGGGGTTTTGATAGATCTCCATTCATGCAACTGTTAGGGAGGAATAAGCCTTCAGGAAGAGCTACTCAAGGGTTGTGACCTTTACAAATTAGCTTTGTAACACTTTATGATATACAGGTAAATCCTTCCCATAAACGGTGTCAGTGCAGGGCATAGGAACATGTAGCTGAAATCCAGGTTGCACAGAACATTGCATGATTCTCTCTGCAGGGCACTACCTGGGCCACTGCCAGCTTCTCAACTTTGTTTCACAGCCCAGGGTTACCAGGGCTTGACCATCCGTCTTTGCGGGCAGCAAGTGAAAGGCAACATGACCTGCCCCATTCAAGTTGTCCCTCCTGCTGAAAGGACCAGCCTTGCCCAGATTTTTTGCTTCTGCTGTCTCCTCTACTCCACTTGCCCTCAGAGCAGCTCAGTGAGATCCTTGGGGACAGGGGACACCATCAAGAGAAGGTCTACACCTCTACAGATAGTGTGACAGAAATTATGAGACCTGGAATAGGAATGACCCAGAGCGATTGTCTCTGCATGGTTGCAGAACACGATGCGTTTCTCTCGAGCCCAGTGCTGCCCTGCTTCACTACCTTACCTGGCACAGCCCCACTGCAGCTCCAGCACCCTCGTGAATCATTAACAGGCCAAGTCCAGCTGCTCCTTTCACAGCTTCTCCTTTCACACAATTTTCCTTCCCAGCCCCCAAAAGTTTAACTCAAGCTAGGCACAGACAGAAAAGAGTCAAAATGACTTTATGTGAATCTGCATCTGTTGACAATATGGCAAACAGCCAGAGCAACGGTGGGCAAATGTGCCCTACCTCTGCACTCCTGGTGGGCAAGCTGGTCCTCCTTGCAACAAGGGTTCCTGTTTGTCCTTTGCTCTGCTGACACTCCACAGACATCCCTGTTCCTCCTTTTACGGAGAGCAATCTCTTTTGGGGCTTGCAATGGGAGTTAACATAAAAGCACCTCTCAGTCTCCTTCATGAATTTCCTGGCCCTTTACTAGCAGTCTGGTCATTTGTGCCCCTGCAAGAAACTGCCATTCCCATGCTTTGCTGCTTAGTGCAGGGTGGAGTTTTCTAATGAAAGGCTGGTCAAAGTAGGCGGGCACTGTAGAGTAGTCAGTCTTAGAGCTGGGACATACACAATTGAAGAGAACAAGAGGGAGCAGGTGTAGGTAAGAGCGGAGTACATGCGTGTGTGAGAGCCCGGCATGAAGGTGGAGTGCCAGTATGTGAATGCACAGCAGTTCGTGTGGCTGCCTGGAGGAGCATATACCACGGTAGTGTACGTGTGCGAGGGAAACTTTGCTTCAACCCGGTCTGGTGGTGCTTCAACAGGACTGGTTAAGGTGAGGTTTTCAACCATTTCTTGGTATCTGGTGTGGATGCTCTGGTGCCCAGAACTGTATTCGCTGCTCATGCTCAGCAGCCTGAACTGGGAGACAATTTTTGTAAAAAAACTGTAAACATATGGATGCTGGTAAATTACCACATGATTCTTCCTGCAGACAGAAGCTGTTGGTCTGGCTTAGAGGGTAGTTCCTGCTTCTCCAGACTGTCTTCTCAGTGTCCTTTCTCAGCATTTCCCACTAGCGACAGTCATGGCATCTGTTCTCCTCTGAATGGGCAGATGCTATTTCTAATTCTGCGGAAGCTGATCAGGCCAAATTGAAGAAGGATTTGATAAAACTATGAGCAACGATCAGTGCCATCAAAGACCAGTGTCTGGGGCTTCCCTGACACCAGATCCTCTTTGCTGCATTACTGCCACTACGGGTCTGCAGAGCTCCCTGAGGCTTCCAGAGCACTCAGCCACAGTCTTCATAGCGCGAAGTACTTTGAGTTGTACTGGGTCCCCTCCTCAGACATGCCCAGGTTCAGCAACCCTGGACTCTGGGGACATGCCACCCCTGCTCAGAGTGTGTTTGGTTGGGTGTTGGCTGTGTCTCCCTGGGGCTGCTTGCTGCTTTCTGTAATGCTTACTCTTTGCCAGGATCAAACTTTTCCAAGGTTCCTGTGTGTTTCTGGAAAAACTTAAAACTCTGTTCGTTTTTTTGGAGACTCCAGCTGCTCAGGCTGGCAGATCCCAGTTCTCTGTGTTCTCATACGCGTGTTGTGGGAGACTCTAACAGACACACTAGATTGTCATATATTTCAGTAGTTTCTGGTCTTCATCCTTACTGCCTTGAGATTCTTCCTGTTCCTTCTGCTCTCAGCCAAATCCTGGCTGATCTCTCTGACAGCAAACAGTAACACTGTGCCTTTTTTTATTCTGAAGCTGAGATTGTCTCAATCATTCTTTACTCTCAATCAGATCTTTACTCTGCAGCTCTGCGAGGGCTTCATATTTCACTTTTGCAATATGAAATGAACTGAATCGCTTGTGACTCTGGATGTTTGCTGTAGGGAAAATGTGGTTGAGCTTAAGACCTTAGTTTAGGAACATCTCAGCTGAGAGATACAGTGGTAAAAAAAAAAGGTTATGAAATTGGTATTTCTTTCATATTAGGAAATGTCTGATAGAACCTCTACTGCTCTTTGCTGCTCTTCCTCTATTCCACTTCACCAGGTGTACACAACTCATTTCAGTCCTTCTCCCCTCCCTGTGGGACAGACCAGTCAGGGCAACAATCATCACTACTTCTTGTATAAGGGTGAAGAACCTGTTGCAGCTGTGTGCTCGCATGAGGCTGTTTCTCAGCAAACACCAACAGCAGTCATGGGGATAGTCTTCATACTCTGTAAAATGTCTAAAACGTCCAGCTGTCCCACCCTACTTTGATTCAAAATAAAAGCACGCCCTTGCTTCCCCCAAAACCTGAATCCATTCTCTTTGCCTCATACTCAGAGTATTCACACACAGGTTTCCGGAGAAATAATGATTTCTGTGGTTTAAATCTGCCTGGATGTCTTAATGCCCGTGTTCATGTCTGCTCGACAGTTTTTCTCAATTAAGAGTTTCTGGCTATAGTCCAGGAACTCTGTCGGGAGTTAAAATAACGATATTAATGGTGCCAGCCGCAAGTGATATAATCAAAGTTCATCTGGAAGCCAGGACTCCTGGTAAACACTGGTGTATTCATTTGCAAGGAGGAAGCTGGTAAATGACTTATTTTTACAACAGTCTTTGTTTGCATCTCTTCCTAGGCTTGGTCCAAATGTTGACCTGAGTCAGCTTCTTGTCAGACCTGAACGCTACGGTCTGTTTGTATAACCAAAAAAATCAGGGGGCTTCTTGTCTGGGAGACCAGAAGCATGTGTTCCCTCGCTAAATGCGCAGCCCCACCCTTGCAAGACATTACTAAAATAAAATTCATATTGTGTCACGTGTGTTGGCCACAACCAGGCTTACCCATTGGGCTGGGTGTTGTCCTGCCTTGGAGAAATTATAATTGGTACCTTATAAACCCTAGGCTCAAAATGAATGCCCAGTGGGTAGGTTAGATAAACAAGCCAATTTCTGCGTACATGCTGGAGGGAAAGATGAGTACTGTTCCTAGTTAGGTTAGCAGCAGTGACTATACTTGGAAATCTAAACAGCAGTGCTACAGGAACTGAAATCATGGGAGGAGGCACCTCCACACAAATTAGTCTGAAAGCTTCGCTGCAGAAGGAAATTGAGGCAGGGCATAAGGAGGAAGTAAGGGAAACTTTGACTGGGAACATTGGCACGTTACCATGGACCCAGAGGATAACATGGTAAGCACATAGCGGGGAAGCAGTGTCTGCATTTTGGCCAGTTGGGGCACACTTTATTCCTCTGCGGCTTTAGCAGGGAAGTGGCTGCTCTGTGGGCACGGCTGCCGGTATTCGGTGCAATCGTGGGCTGCACAAAAGCAGTGTACAAATCTGTAAGGACTTGGGCTCCAGTGCTGCTCTGTCCAGGAGGACTTCCAGCTTGCCCTGAAGGCCCTGCGCTCGCTGTCCTGTCTGGCTGTGGAAGCACGCGGAAGGACTGACCGTGACTCAGAACCAGTAAGGTGTTTTAATTTCACCTTGGGAAATGTAAAGCAGTTGCACTGGCCAGAGGGGCCCATCTCCACTGCAGCACAGCTAAACTGCCAGCGTGCCAGGGGAGCACACCATCCTGTGTGGACTTCGGGGCTGTCTGAGGAGCCTGTCCCCAGGGACAGCCAGTGCTGCAAGCACCCAGCGATACTCAAGGCACAATCAGGCATGGCTGGGGGGATGTACTTCCTGCAGGTTCCTGTGCCAGCCAGTACTCAGGCTGTGAATTGTCCCCAGGCAGCACAATGGACATTTTCCAATAATGAAGTCATCCTCAACAGGCAGAATAGAGGTTTAGCGCAAGAAACAAGGAGCCAGATTTGGGCAGACCTTTCAGTTGGACTAACGCTTGTTGTACCTCTTCTCATAAAAGACCTGCAGGATGAGTGGGGTTGGAGGGAGGGGTAGCAGGAGACAGTCTTTAAAAAGGAGTTAGGCTAAGAGAGGGGTTAGTTGTAGGTAAGCCTGCCTACACAAAGATGGATGCGATAAGCCCTCGTGGGGCTTTCTGGCAAAATTGCCTATGATGCGGTGATTGTGGAGGAGATATTATAGAATCACAGAATGGTAAGGGTTGGAAGGGACCTTCTGAGATCATCTAGTCCACCCCCCACCCCACCCCCTGCCAAAGCAGGGTCACCTAGAGCAGGCTGTCCAGGAATGCATCCAGGTGGGTTTTGAATCTCTCCAGAGAAAGGAGATTTCACAGCCTCTCTGGGCAGCCTGTTCCAGTGCTCTGTCACCTTCAAAGTAAAGAAGTTTTTCCTCATGTTGAGATGGAATTTCCTGTGTTCCAGTTTGTGCCCGTTGCCCCTTGTCCTGTTGCTGGCCACCACTGAAGAGAGTCTGGCCCCATCCTCTCGACGCCCACCTTTTAGATATTGATAAGTATTGCTGAGATCCCCTCTCAGTCTTCTTTTCTCCAGGCTGAACAGACCCAGGTCTCTCAGCCTTTCCTCTTAAGAGAGGTGCTCCATTCCCTTGATTGCCTTTGTAGCCCTCCACTGGACTCTCTCCAGTAGTTCCCCATCTTTCTTGAACTGAGGACCCCAGAACTGGACACAGCACTCCAGACGTGGCCTCACCAGAGCAGAGTAGAGGGGGAGGATGACTTCACTTGACCTGCTGGCCATGCTGTTTTCAATGCACCCTAGGAGACCATTGGCCTTCTTGGCCACAAGGGGAAGCCACATGTATCATTGTGCTTGTATTTATTACAGTGCCAAATGACTTCCTTTTGTATGTGGTTTTTGTCTATGATGACAATAAATGTTTCCTGAAATTCCAAAAGAATATAAGCAAAAGAAACAGAAACCTACATGGTATTTTCACAGCATTCTGGCATAAAAATAATTGTAAATGGCAGAGCAGGAGCTTAAAAGTAGCAATGTGGAACTGTTGAATTCTCCACAAAACCTGTTTGTTCCATCTTCCCCCCATAAAAATTGCTGGGATCATGTCTGTAGGGATCGTGTACACTAAGTACACATTTCTGCATACTGCCTTATTTCATTACACTGAACTAACTCTTAAACTTTGATAAAAGTGCAGACAAGCTTTTTGGTGATCTTCTAAGACTGCATTAGAATGGCTTACTGATAAACAGTGGTTTTGTTACAGAAAACGTTCAGCCCTGCAGTATTTATGTCCTTTCCAAAGACACCTTGTGCTGTGGTTGTCCGAGTAGCACTGGTACTGCGGCAGCTTTCCAAACCCCTGAGCCTGCAGAGGGATTGGCAGGAGCCTGATGCACCACATCTTGCCTTCTTCATGATCCTGTGATGCTGAATTTCCTCTGTCTCTACAGGTCCCTTGCAACCATGATGAAGCGTAGACGGGTGCAGGTGCTCCTGATTCTGGTAGTTCTGTCCTTCCTTCTGATCCACTTCCACTTCCCACCCTGCAGCAACAACGTCCCCGCGGAAGGAAAACCTTCTCCAGTCCACATCCTCATTCTCTCCTCCTGGCGGTCAGGATCTTCCTTCACTGGACAACTTTTCAGCCAACACCCCAGCGTCTTCTACCTGATGGAGCCTGCATGGCATGTGTGGGTTACGATGTACCAGAGCACTGCCAAGGTCTTGCACATGGCAGTGCGGGACTTAGTCAGGTCGGTCTTTCTGTGTGACATGTCTGTGTTTGACGCTTACATGTCTAGCGAGAGGAAAATGTCTAACTTGTTTCAGTGGGAGACAAGCCGAGCCTTGTGCTCACCCCCTGCCTGTGAGTTCTTCAGTCGTGGTGACATAATCAGTTCAGCCAATTGCAAAACAATGTGTAGCAAGCGCCCATTCAGCAAGGTGGAGGAAGCTTGTAAAACTTACAGCCATATTGTCGTCAAGGAGGTTCGGTTCTTTGACCTGAAAGTTCTCTACCCGCTTCTCACTGATCCGTCCCTGAACCTCAAAATCATTCACTTGGTACGTGATCCTCGGGCTGTGTTCAGGTCCCGAGAGAATACAGTGGCAGAACTGAAATATGACACTAACATTGTTATGCGGTCCCATAAGAGGAGGGGAGAAATGGAGTCCTACGACACAATGCAAATCATCTGCAAAAGCCACGTTGAGATGTACAAAGCAGGTAGTCAGGCCGCTCCCAGCTTCCTCAAAGACCGCTACCTGATGGTTCGCTATGAAGACATTGTCAGAGAACCCCTGGCAAAGACTGCTGAGATGTACAGGTTTGCAGAACTTCATTTCACACCAGAACTTCAGACGTGGGTGCACAACATCACCCATGGGAAGGGGCAAGGAGCACAGACCTTTGTTATTGGGTCCAGAGATGCGATGAGAGTATCCCAGGCCTGGAGGAAGATCCTTCCCTTCCAGAAAATAGAAAAAGTGCAAGATGTGTGCAAGGATGCAATGGACTTGCTGGGCTACCGGCTCCTTCAGTCCGAAGAAGAGCAAAAAGATATGTCACTGGATCTTTTGATTGCCCAGAACTCCTCTGAGTAACAAATTCTGAAGGCAGAAAAACTGCTCTCTGCACCTACTCTCTGAAGGCTGCAGAGTGGAGGACTGTTTACTAGAGCAAAGGAGGACAGAGGTGCATGCATACGTGTGTAAGAGCGCATGTATGGATGTTCTATGCAAGGACAAGTAACACAGGAACCCCGACTGCAATCGGGAGAGCTTTCTCAGCAGCACAGCTGTGGTGGAGGGAAAAAGACTTCACTGAGACGTTCAAATTAACAATTTATTTGGACTTCACTCACAGGTCCAATGCGCCACTATTGCAGGTTTTATGGATACAATGGAGGTACAATGGAGAATGCACTATTGCAATTTAAAAAGGAACTTGCATCACTCTCCAAGGCCCCTGGAGGCTCAGCCACAATGCAGGCTGAAGTAATTTGAGTCTGTTTTCCAAATTCAGTCCATGGTTTATGTGAAAGAGGAAGTAAGCAAAAGAGGTTGGAGCAAACAGAATGCTAAAGGTGTGGGACCAGCTAGCAGAGCTCAAACCCCTCGCAGACCACAGCTAAATACTAGTGAAACCACATAGAGCAATTGCACTGCAAAGGAAAAGGAGATTTAAATGGAAGCTGAATAAAGAGAACGTTATTTGTCATGCTGCCATGGCAGAATATGTAATGCCAGGAGGGATGCAAGTATGACCAGACATTGGTTTCTGGAAAGATAACTTTTTTTTGGAATGGTTGAGTTTTCAAGTCCAGTTTTTCTTTTGCTCCAGACAATGTTGGGGAAATGTTTGTGTTCACTTACTACATAATGGGAAAACAGAATAAAACAACTATAGTTGAAAATAAAAGCTCCTGGGTTTGCATATGGCGATCCATTTCTGTGACTATGTGAATCCATTTATTTTTCAGCTGAAGTAATTCTGTCTTCTAGCTTTCAAACCCAAGAATAGTTGTTTCCCTGGGAGTTCTTGCAGTCCACACGAGTGACTGAGAAGAATTCGTGCTAAGGTTGAGACTGTAAAGACAAGGTAAGGACAACACAGATTCCATTGGTATAAATACTGGAACTGGGAAGACAGGTTAACGGCAGGGGACTGAAGAAGCTGAAAGGAGAATGGGAAATTATCCTATTGAATTATTGGGTTGAGAGTATTTCCTGTCTTAGAGCAAAACAAAATTATGTTTAATAGACTATGCCATTCTCCACCATCTCCATTGGAGATGCTGTTCTCCCACCTCCAGTGGGAATATGTAGCTCAAAACCTGAACAGAATTATTTTTACCTGTTTTTAACAGCGTTCTGTAAGACAAGGAGAAAAGCTTATTACCAGACTTGGGGAGTGAAATGCCTACAAATACCTCCTTCCAAACATCCTTTTTCATGTGTAAATTGCAGAGTCCCTTTAATATGCATTTGTTTAACAGTGCATTCAGATATTGGTCCAGAGCCGGAATATTTCCACTACCTTGCAGACAGCAAGGCAGGATCATAGGCATGGGGCTTTATTATTTACTCCTGGCCAGCAGGAGCAGGGAAGTGATGGTGCCTCTGTACTCGGCGCTAGTGAGGCCTCACCTCAAGTGCTGTGTTCAGTTCTAGGCCCCTCTGTACAAGAGGGACATTGAAGTGCTGGAGCGTGTCCAGAGGAGAGCTACCAGGCTGGTGAGGGGTCTGGAGACCAGGTCATATGAGGAGAGGGTGAGGGAGCTGGGCACGTTTAGCTTGGAGAAGAGGAGGCTCAGGGGAGACCTCATTGCCCTCTACAACTCCCTGAAAGGAGGGTGCAGAGAGGGGGGTGTTGGCCTCTTCTCCCAGGTGAGTAATGACAGGACCAGAGGAAATGGTCTGAAGCTGCGGCAGGGGAGGTTTAGATTAGATATGAGGAAGAATTACTTTACTGAAAGAGTGGTCAGGCACTGGGACAGCCTGTCCAGGGAGGTGGTTGAGTCACCATCCCTAGAGGTGTTTAAGAAATGTCTAGATGTGGCACTTCAGGGCATGCTCTAGTGGCAGAGATTGTAGGTTGTTTGGTTGGACTTGATGATCTCAAAGGTCCTTTCCAACCATGAAGATTCTATGATTCTATTCTGAGGATGTGCATCCTTGGGAGAAGGTGATCAAGGCAAGGCTGGCCACTGGAGGTGATCTGAAGAGGCTCCAGGCAAGATCAGGGCATTCAGGGCCACGGGAAGCTGTGTTCCCCTTCCCTCTCCACCACCGCCACCCCACACATCCCCAGGCCCACTTTGCTGCTCCGGTGCTCCTCTTCCCTGTTTGCCCTGGCTGCAGCCCCTTGCCCCAAGGCCCTGTTCACTTCGTTGGTCAGCTGCTCTCCTCGTGCCAGTGTAGCTCTGGTGAGGAGTGCTCGTGTTAAATCTACCAGAAGGGCATCGGGTGCCCACTATAGAAAAGTGACAATGTCTACCTGGAGGACTAGACCTCGTTTGCATGTTATTAAAAAGTTGCAGTATCTTCTTAAAAAGAAACACATACTGCTGAATTTTAAAATTAGAGGATATAGTGACTGTGTTCATGTTTGAAGGTGTATAGGCAAGAAACAGTGTCCAGCCTCTACCTATTGTGTGTGTTTGAAGGGTGGGAGAAAAGGATTCACTTTGGCTGCGTAGTAGTCTCTAACAGGAGGAAGAAGGCTCTTCTGACAAATTCACAGCAGCTGGGTCGGTTGGTTTTTTGTACCAGAGAATGAATGAGGATTTTGTTATGTGCTGATTCTGCTGAGGAGAGCAGGGCAAGTAACCTGACAGACAGACACTGAGCAGTTACGTTGGTTAGCAAGAGAAAGTAGCTGCCAGCTGAAGAGTGGACCTGTGGAGTGAACCGATGAGCCATCCCTGGTTAGCAGTCAGCTCTGAGACCACAAAAGAGCGTCAGCCTAGAGAAGCGGGAGAGCTTCCAGCCCAGAAGCAGCTCTGTAGTCACCTTCACTGGGGTAGGCATCAGCATTCCAGATCCTGTGTGTCCCTTTGGGGTGAGAGACCATCCTGCAGCAGTTGGGAAGAGAGTTGCAGGATGAACTGTGCAACAGCAAGCGGCGAGGAGGGGAGGTTTGCTGCCCAGCCAGGTGGCTCTAGAAGCAGAATTAGTCAGCAGTGGGAAAGATGACATAGGCAGGAGGGAAGAGCCTTTCTTTCAATTTCTGTTACATTCGGTATTATTGTTAATTATTTAGATTTCACAGGCCAGTGTTTTGTTGCAGCATTTCTCTTACCCGTGAAATTCTATTTCTTCAAATGCCCCTGTGTACGCTCATGCCGTCTAAGTGGTGGGTGGGCAGGGGCAGACCTCGGCTTATTACTCAGTGAGCAGGGATTCCCTGGCTTCTGGGTACAGGACTAGTAGAATGTCAGCATTTCTGAAGGAGCCCTCTGAAATTGCATCTAGACATCTCCTACTGCTAAACAGGGCCTAGCACACTGAATTACTCAGGTGCACCACTAAGTCTGTACACCATACAGGCCGAATTTCTCCTATAGCTGTTGGTGATTCCTTCAGCACAAAGTCAGTCACTATCCAAGTTTCACTTTCAGTCATGCTTTTCTTTTGGATGAAGCAATCAGCTCTGATCACCAAGCCTAAAAACACTTTAAAGCAGCTGTGGACAATTACGGGATGTTTGCTTCTCAGGGACATGGTTTCTTTCTGGAGATCCCTAAGATAGGGTTCCTCTAAGTGTGAATCCTACTGTTTAAAACAAAGTTCTTAGTGGTTGGAAAGACTTCAGGTGCAATTTCTGTATCTTTCCAGAGTCTGAATTTCCATTTCATCATCTGTAAAACTGGAATTATAATGACTCAATTCAGAAGGGGCAGATCTCAGTCTTGCACTGTGTAAATGAAAGTTTGCAGCTAGATTTGTAAAGGAGACATCAGAAGTTGTATCCAACATTTAGGCTTCGGTGACACTTACAGATCACCTGCTGACATAGCACTGTGGACGTCTATATTCCTAGAGCTAAACCCCTAATCCCTGCAAAGGGTGGGATGTTGTATATTATGGAAATCATAGTCTTACTCCTAGGGATCCTGCTGCTGAATGACAAAACCCGTGCTGAGCAGGCAGCACTGGCGTTGCGGTAAGAGCACCAAAAGCAAGGTATCTTCCTTTACCCAGTTTCTGAGCAAACATGGACTCTTTTCAGTACATTGCTGATTATATTGCTACGTTAACCAATGTCACCTTGAGTAGTTTAAGTTTTATTATGAATACTTGTTTTCACTGGACTCAATCAATTCCGTGCATCAAATGTTTAACTGGACAAAAGCCTTCATAGTGTTTCCAATCAGCCAGTAAACAACTGACATAAAAATAACATAGGGTGCATTTTCTTAATGTCCTGTTTTGAAAATTACTTTAACTTCTGCTTCCTAAGCTTAATCAGAAAAAGCAGGATCGTTGATTTCAGTGTATCTTTACTAGACTCCTTTAGCTATGTTTCCTCAATACAAGAAGATTCTAAGATTTTATTTTCTCTAGAAGCACCAAAGCCACACAATGTAATCACATGAAAACGTAAAGTTGTCTTAAGACAAGCAAAGATGACTTAAAATACTTTTTGAAGGAGGAAAAAAACCAACAAAAGACCCCCAAACTTTCAAGATGGTGAGCATGACATTTAAAACTATGTCTACATCCTTTGGCATGCGCATAAAATAAAAATCATGAAAGTCTGTTTAGAAACAAATGTCAAATTTACATTGTGCAAGTTCAGAAGAGTAAACTGCTTTTATACCAATAAAATGTAAAATGGAGAAGTCGCCAATCAAAGGGGCATTTAAAGAACAACTCTTCGGTATTCCTGTCTGTTGCTTTTCAACTGCATGCAATCGGTTCTTCACTGGCGACTTTAGTTGTAAAAGGCCGTAATTCATCAATTTTGATGAATGCTGGCTAACTCTGAAAGGAAGCAAATGGGAAATACCCAAATTCCAGCTAATAGCTTGCAGACCTGTTATTTCTGTCTCTGGAATTGTCTTTAGCTCAAAGTTCTGGCACACGCATTGCCACTCTGCTCACCCTTCCAGGTTTACCAATACTGCGGCACCAGGCAATAATACAAAGAGACTTGTATACGGCTTTGAGCTACAAGAAGTGTGTTCCTGATGCTCACCAACAGTACAGGGACCCAATATGAACATGGAAAACCAAACTGTCTCCAGCATACTGGAAGGAATGTAACTGTGTCTTCAGTAAGACAAAGCAAAGAAAAGAAGGATTTTCATCATGGGAGAAGGCACAATCAGAATTCCCTGAAACAGAACCATAAGACACAGGGACATCTCCAGGTCCTGTTAATGGCAAAGTGGACTGAAGAGACCATTCCCATGTGCCTGCACAAGCAAGAGCATGGGCAAGCACTGCCTTTAGGAGTTCAGCACAGACGAAAGCAGGCAACCTGGAGTAGGCTCTACACTTAGATGCTATGCACCAAGTGCATGTGGAAAGGTTCTCAGTGTTAGGCAATGGGTTTGTGTGTCTAATTGCCCTGAAAAAGACAATCTCACTCTTAAAATGTCACTTAGAATTATAAAAAGATATAATAAGCCTTACCCCGATCTTTTTGCGTTGCAGCCATTTAACGTGTTGTACCTCTCACTTTGAATCCTAGAGCAGTTTTGGTTAAACAAGACGACCATTGAATTGTGAGGTTGTGGTGCTGCTGAGACATGTACACCACCCGAGCTAGAACAGGGGGCTGCAGGAGGTGACGGGTCTCCTGTTCACGAACCTGGTCATCAGCAGTCCTTGGGTTTCGAATCCATCTGGTAAAGTTTCTAATTTAAAAAAAAATCTTGCCACTTTATTTCTTATGTTGTCTTGCATTTTCTTGTCAAGTGCTTGTTTGGTCTTCCACACAAGTAACCAGTCTGAGCAGCGTAAATGTACCAAATAATTCTCACTTTTTCAGCAGGAATGACCTGTCCAGGGAAACATTGCATAGTCTGAAACACGGTTTTGGCATTTATTTGGTTACATTGGTTAACTCCCCGAATAATCAGTTGCTGTTTCAGGGCAGCGTTTTTCTGAAGTAGCAATCTCATTATATCAATTTATTGTTGACTTTCAATATAATTTGAATTTGGCTTCAAATTGACAGTTTCCTAATTCAACTTAATTTTTTGAGTGCCACAGTGCAATAAGCAAAAATCCCAAAATATAATTCTAAGGAAAAAAAATAAATAAAAATGAATCTTTGCTTTTACCAGACCATTTTATTTTACCAAAAGAATGAATTCCAGATTTACAGGACTGACTTCAAATAATATTAAAATAGTGATCAGAGCGTGATTTCAGGCTGAAAGTACTGAGCTTTTCAGACTGTGACTGTATACTAGCCATGGTGTTCTCCCTGAAACATGACTTGGGTGATAGATACCTAAATAAACTCTGAGCACTCTTTAATTGTATCTCCTACTTGAACTATTGCATGTGGCCTTGAAACCTGGTCTGCTTTTTCCGACTAGGCTATCTGGTCTGGTATAAGTGTTACTTTGTCTGGATTAAAGAAGCTGGGACTCTTCAATCTGTAGAGATGCAAACTGTGGCAGAGCTATTCATTATTTTTGAAATCACAAAGAACAACGGTGAAGTTGATGTTATTAAACAAACCCTGCAATATTAGCACTGGAGAACGCATGCTGGAAGTGGTAATAACAATTGAGATGACTGTCTACTGGCCTGATGTTTTAACTGACAGATTCTGTAACATTGAGACTGAATATTATAATGTCACAGTAACCTTTTTTGGTCATTCCTGGTACATATGGCCACTCCCGAGACATCTCAGCATTCATTTATGAGACCAAGTGCCTTGCCTTCTGACATTAATATTCTTGATCTCTCTTTATGAACAGTTACATTGTCATTGTTAGAATCTCCAAATGTCTGCTGCTAATCAAGGTTTATTAACAAAAAAAGAGGTAATGACAACAACTGGCGGAGCAGGTTATGAAATGAGCATCCACAACACTTTGAAGTAGGACACATGACAGAGGACAGGCTGCTATTGTGCACAAATAATGTATTATAGGTTAAAGCCCTGAATGTGATTCTGTCAGATTTTGGTGCCAAGCCTGTTCAAACTCCTTTGCGTGCAGCAATGTACAGGCAGGACTGTCAGATGATTTATAGAGTAGATACACACTTTGAAGCAAATTTTCAGTGAAAACCTGATACTGCGTAGAATCTTTCTCTTTACCGTTTTCTACTTTTAAATGTTTAGTGCACTCGGTATTACAAATAAAAATCAAATAGAAAATAGGCCTTTTATAGAAAACTATTTTAAAGGATTTCTGAAACTTCAGAGTGCTGCATCAGATTTTATCACATTTGCATTTCTGAAATGACTTTGTTTTTTTTAAGTTCCTGCCACCGTCCTGCTTTGCTATCTAACTTTTCCTAAATGCCACCCGCTTTGCTACATTTTCAGCTCCAAATTTTGCTATCAATCTATTTCTGACACGTTCATCATCTTTTTGTAATTCCAAATCATCCTCTCTGCTCCATACAGGGTACCCATCCAAGCGCTGCCCCGTCTGCAGAAAGTATAAAGTTGTTTCCACTTCACCAGTGTTTTTCAGGAAGGCCTGTGTAACAGTGAACAGGTCCATACCGAACTTCTCCATGAAGTGCTGCATAGTTTTTACTACTTCTCCCACCAGACTGGAAGAAGAGCAAGTGCGTGCTGGTCTTTCGTCACTTTGTAACTGAGTATCAGGGAGAGCAGAGTCCTCTGGTCGAGTTTTCAAACCAGATGCTGTTTCTCCTGGGGCCTTTCCCTCTCCGTCTCGTGTAGCAAGTTCTTCCGAAATGTCTGAAGTGTCACTTCCTGACTAAAAGTAAGAGAAGTGGTCATCAATCAGACACAGTATTTTCTGGCAAGCTTCTTTTATCACCGCTACACAACCACCTTCCACTGTGACTCTACAGTACATAAACTCATAAATTCACTAGGCATAATAAAATTCAGTGACTGAAGTGAAGCCGTATGCGTTAACGAGGATAAAAAGAAAAGCATGAAATACAAGGGAGAATTTGAACAAACTAAGTATAAAAGGTGAAAGTAAACGTTAATGGCACCGCAGGAACATTTTATGCCTGAGGTGAAAGGATGACTTCCATTTGACAATACAGCTTTTAATGCGACAACGCCATCACATTAATTTCCTCACGTTAACTTGGGCACAGAATCAAACTCAGAAGATGCTCCGCAGCGAGGCACCACGTGTCCATCATAAGCCACGCAGGTCATGGCTCACACGAAGCTCCCCACTAGCCACAGCTGAAGGGATGCCACGCTGCAAAGCCATTTAAAACGCCGAGTTATCGTTGCACCGTTTTGTGACAACCAGGACCGGCCGCTCCCGGCGTGCAGAAGCGCCTGCAGCATACTCACCTCCGTGCTCTCAAACTCCCGGTTGGCTGCCTCGAACAGACCCCCGCTTTCTGCGGGCTCCGTCGTCCGCCGGGGCTCTGCGGGGAAGACGCGGACATCGGCTGCCGGGCCGTAGCAGGGCCCGCGGCCGCGGTCGCCCCCGGCCATCAACCCCCCCTCGCCCCGGCCGCTCTCCGCCCCCCCGCGCCGGCCGCCCCCCGCTCACCCCCGAGCCGCGGCCGCAGGTGCCGCCGGTAGCGCTCGCGCATGGCCTGCCAGCTGTGCCGCGTCAGGCCGGCCCGCTCCAGCTCCTTCCACAGCGCCCGGCCGCCCGCCCGCGCCTCGCCCCGCCCGCGCACCGCCCGCAGCAGCGCCGCGTCCTCCGCCTCCGTGAAGGCCAGGCGGCCGCGGGGCGAGGCGGCGGGCGGCGGGGCGGGGGGCAGCCGGAAGGGCTCCAGCGGCAGCCGTCGATTGCGCTCCACGCACTCCGTCACGTACTCGGTGGAGACAGCCCCGGCGGGCGCCGCCTCGCCGCGCTGCGCCAGGAGCACGGCCCCCGGCTCCTGCACCCGGCACAGCCGTCCGCCGCCCGCCAGCACCAGCGGCGCCAGACGCAGCTTGGCCAGCCCAGGCCGCACGTAGAACCGCATCGGGCTCCCGTCGTCCCACAAGAAGAGGGACCGCGACCGCCCCGCCGCCATCGCCGCCCCGGACGCGCAGGCGCGGCAGGGCCGGAAGGGCGTGGCAAGGAGCGGGGAAGATGGCGGACGCGGAGCAGCGCGCGTGCGAGGCGGTGGAGAGCGAGTCGCGCCTGAGCAAAAAGTGAGGGAGGACGGGCAGGGGGAGCCGGGCCGGGGAGGCCGGGCCGGGACAGGTCGCCCGTCGGAGCCGGCCATGCTGAGCCCTACCGCCGCGCGGCTCCGCGGCTGGGTCTGGAGGGCTGCGCCCGCCCTCCGGTGGCGCCGGGCACTTCACGACCGAAGCAGGTCGGTGCTTTGCGGTCTGGCGGGACCCGCCGCTCTCCTCACGAAGTCCCGGCCGGCCGGGGCGGGAGCCGTGGGGGGCCGGGCCGGGCACCGAAGCCGGCTTCGGGAGCCCTGAGCAGCGCCCGACTTTTTCCAGGGGAGAGTTTGCCTTAAGTGCTGTTTCGCTTGTGTGCTGCGTGGGGTTGCCGGGCACTTGTGTATAAAATGGGCTGTGGAGGGGCCTCGGGCACACGTTCTCAAGGTCTGTTTGCGGGTTGTTTAATTCGGTTTTAACTTTCTCGGAGTATTTGCATCTCGTAGGAGGT
Organism: Rissa tridactyla; assembly: GCF_028500815.1. Classification (NCBI taxonomy): domain Eukaryota; kingdom Metazoa; phylum Chordata; class Aves; order Charadriiformes; family Laridae; genus Rissa; species Rissa tridactyla. The sequence goes on from NC_071469.1 coordinate 94,688,897, forward strand.
AAACTAAAAAAGTTCGAAGAATGAAGTGCTTAGACATGCTTAAGGATTACTTTTACGTTTGGTCAGAGTAAGGGAAACGGCAGGGCCATTGGTGCTTTGTGAGCTTTGGTAGAATCCTGCCGAGCATTTCCTTATCGGAACGTGGGAGTGCCTGCTGCATCCGTGTGCCTTCTCTTTTGCAGTGAGCTGAAGAGACGTTTAAAGGCTGAGAGAAAAACAGCTGAGAAAGAGGCAAAGCAGAAGGAGCAAAGTGAAAAGCAATCAAACAAGCTTTCTGTGACTTCTGACTCCGAGAATAATATTGCTGCTGATGAAGAAAGCTTGGATCCGAACGTGAGTGTCTGGCCTCATGCTTATTACTGTTCTGAGAATAAATGAGATTTACATTTGATTTTTTTTATTCGAGGGGGGTTAAAAGGGGAGAGACTTACATATCCCTACATAAGGCCAGCTGTGTTTCAATTTACAACCTGTAAAATGCTTTCAGTTTCTAACCAAATCGTTTCATTTTCTTTGTTTCTGGTAACAGCAATATTACAAGATCCGTAGCAATGCAGTCCAGCAGCTGAAGGGCACCAATGAAGATCCCTATCCCCACAAGTTCCATGTAGACATATCTCTGACAGATTTTATAGAGAAGTACAGTCACCTACAGCCAGGAGATCACCTGACAGACATTACAGTGAGAGTGGCAGGTAAAGGCTTATCGGGGGTACGGGAAGACGGTCTGTTGCTTTGCCAAGGCAAGTCTTAGCTGCCTTTAGTGATGGGGTGGTCTCTTCTTGAATTTTGCTGATTCCCTGTTACTCAGTCATGAAGTCTATAGCAGTGTTAGACTATTCAGGATGCGTCCTTTCAGACTGAGTGGACCTGCGCAACATCCTTTGTAACTACAAGATCAGATTGTGATACGGGCTCCAAGTTCATACAGTCTTTTGTGCACTGGTATTAACTTTAAGACATAACTGCTACTCTTTCATGGTTGGCAATCAATTCAGAGCTGACGATCCTTTGTCCAAGTGATAATACTGCGGCTTTTGCCCCTATATCCTTTCTGCTAGGGACTGTTGTCCTGATGTCCTGCATGCTTTGATGTTTAGGTCGAATCCATGCAAAACGTGCCTCTGGAGGGAAGCTGATTTTCTATGATCTTCGTGGTGAAGGAGTCAAGTTGCAGGTCATGGCAAATTCCAGGTAAGTAGAGGTATTCCCATCAGCATTCTAAACTGAACTGCGTTCTGGGGCCTAGAGATCTGTATTTGGGCATTCTATTCCTTTACCTCCTTAGGCTATTCATCTATGGGTTGGCTTAGGCAGCTACGTAGTGTTTTGCTTAGGATGTCGTGGTTGGCTTCACTGCTAGAAGAATCCTTTTTTTAAAGGATTTGGTCTGGGGAGAGACTTGCAGGACAGTTTGGAATGTTGAATTTTAGCAAAACTGCTTACATTGTTTTTGTAATTACAGGCTCTACAAATCCGAGGAAGAGTATTTCCGTATTAACAACAAGCTGCGTCGTGGGGACATTATTGGTGTAGAGGGGAATCCTGGGAAAACAAAGAAAGGGGAACTGAGTATTATTCCTTATGAAATAACTCTGTTGTCCCCATGCCTGCACATGTTGCCTCATCTTCACTTTGGCCTCAAAGATAAGGTACTTGTCATACCTGTCACTCTTGGAGGCAGTTTGGCGGACAGGTCTGAATGGATGACCTTTTATATCTGCTGAGGGTATCGGTCAACAACAAAGAAACATTAGTTTCGTTATTTTTTCCTTTGGTAGCACATTTGTCTAGCTTGTTCTAAAGATACTTGTTCTTTTCAGGAAACTAGGTATCGTCAGAGATACTTGGATTTAATTCTTAATGATTACGTGAGGCAGAAATTTATAACCCGTGCGAAGATCATTACATATATTCGGAGCTTTCTGGATGAGTTGGGCTTCCTTGAGGTAAGGCTCCAGTGTTTTATTTCTCTCTGTATACTGAATGTACCTAGAGCTTCTCAGCTTCAAGGATGCTTTATATTCAGACTCATACGCAAAATATTTACAGAAGTGAGAATAATTACCTCAGCAGGGTGTGTTTTATCACTTTAACGTAATGTGAGCCATGCTTCTGGGTCAGTAACATTAATTCTTGATGCTAAGATGTGAGGATACGGACAGGCATACTGATGTTCGTTGTGTTAACATGAAAGCCAAGCTGGTTTGTAAGCACAGCGGTTGACACGTGGCATATCTCACAGAATCAATTAGAAAATTGTTTGCTGCTTCCATCGGCTCTCTGAGTCATTCTGCTACTTTTTCCATCATTTGCAGCTACTTTCTCTTTCAACTTCAGGAGACATGGAACTGTTTCTCATGTAGTTGATAGTGTATATTGCTTGAAGCATAAGTGGTCACCTTCTAAACATCTAAGAAAACGTGCTTCTGTGAAAGAAAATTTGTAATGATTTGAACTAAATCAATTCACTGAAGCCTGCAGCAGGTTGATTGAAATCTTTTTTCTCTTTGAAATTATGTGTGTATTCAGAAATGAATTCATTTGGACTCTGGGATTCCCCATACATACAGACCTTCAGTAACAGCTTTTTAGATAAAGTGAATGTTTCCATATTCCCAGACATTCTCACTGCCAAATATTTTTGAATGCTCCAAATGTAAATAATTCTAATTTTTTCCCCAAAAAGCAATATTACAAAATGGTTTAGGTCTTGCAAAATTTGCAGCATCCATGGCGTTTCATTTCTTTCAGGACTGCTGCTTTACAGCTTTGCCATGGGGACTATCCTAAAGAATTCACGGCGTAAGCAATGATTTGGAGAAGATACTGAGGAAGGCTGCTACTTCTCATAAGTTTTATGAAACGGCTTGCTCTCTTACCCAAGAGCTAGATGCAGTGCTCCAGCTGGGGCCTCAAGAGAGTGGAGTAGAGGCCAAGAATCCCCTCCCTCCACCTGCTGGCCACACTGCTTCTGATGCAGCCCAGGATACGACTGGCTTTCTGGGCTGCAAGCGCGCATTGCCAGCTCATGCCCAGTTTTTCACGCACCAGTATCCCCAAGCACTTCTCGGCAGGGCTGCTGTCAATCCATTCATCCCCCAGGCTGTACTGATACTGGGGATTGCCCCGACCCAGGTGCAGGACCTTGCACTTGGCCTCGTTGAACTTATTTTTCTACAGTGCAGAGAGATGATTTTGTGACAATGCCACAGTCCAGTTCCTGGCTTTGACAATATGAACGCAGCAGGCTCATGTTTATAGTAAATGTGAATGATTCTTGATAGCAACAAGTAGTTTAAGTAATTTGTCTTCACTGACTGCATGGGAGAAACGTTCTTTAGTTCAGAATTGTTTTCCTATTCTATAATGTCAAACAAGAAATGAAATACAGAGATTTTTCATGAAAGCTAGCAGTGCTTTGTTTCTTTGTTTGCTCTACAGAGTTCTGCTTTGGAAACAGATTAGACGAAAGCAGGGCATTGAGGTAGGAGCTTGGAAATATTTATGCCACTGTTAAATTAACCATTTTTTGGTATTATTTTACAGATTGAAACTCCTATGATGAATGTAATTCCAGGTGGAGCTGTGGCAAGACCTTTTATCACATACCACAATGAACTGGATATGAATTTATACATGAGAATTGCTCCAGAGCTTTACCATAAGGTAAAATACAAGCCTCTCGTGGCTAAGCCTATATTCTCCAAACTGTTGTGATCTTATTCTAAAAAAATAAATGTAGCTAAAATGAGGATTATTCTTGAAGAAAGGTGGACTCATTGGGTTGGAGGGAGCTCTCTCTAGTTCTTTTGAAAAATTTTAGTGTGCTTACTAGAATTTCCTTTTGTTTAGATGTTGGTGGTTGGAGGCATGGACAGAGTATATGAAATTGGGCGTCAGTTCCGTAATGAAGGCATTGATTTGACTCACAACCCTGAGTTCACAACTTGTGAATTCTATATGGCTTATGCAGACTACCATGACTTGATGGAAATTACAGAGAAATTGCTTTCAGGTGACGTACGCAATATTAATTAAGAGTAAGAATCTCTGGAAGAATTGCAGATTATGTGGCATACTCTTTCTAAACTTCGGGTTCCTTTTGTAGGGATGGTGAAACATATTACTGGAAGTTACAAGATCACTTACCATCCAGATGGTCAAGATGGACAGGCCTATGAGATAGATTTTACTCCTCCCTTCCGACGAATTAGCATGGTGGATGATCTGGAAAAGGTCCTAGGAGTGAAATTCCCACCAGCTGAGTGTTTTGAAACTGAAGGTTAGATGCTGAACATGAATGTCCTATAATTCTTCCTTAACGATTTTTTTTCCCCCAAATAATACTGTCCAGTTGTGTGCGGTTGTGCGTAACTGTTGCCAGGTTTCTGAAATATAAAATAATTTACATTTTAGTGTAAACTGATTAAAAACAAATACGGGTTTTGCAGAATGGCATTTAAGCTCGTGTTTTCCATTATGTATACCATTAAGATCTTATGAATCACTGTAAGACATGCTGAAGGATGCAGAAAGAAAAAAACCCCGTGGTTTCCTGGGTGGCTTTTCTAATTTTTGTCTACAACAATTTCAGAAACTCGGAAGTTCTTTGATGACCTTTGTGCAGAGAGAAATGTTGAGTGTCCGCCTCCCAGGACAACAGCCAGGCTTCTTGACAAAGTAAGTAAAGGTGGTGTTTTTATAAGCCTAATGCCTTTGAGGATCTATCTGTATCAACAGAAGTCTGTTCAGAGCAAAAGTGTAGCTCTGTCTCGGAAAACACGCTGAAACGCACTTCAGCCATTTCTGTATCGCAGTGGGAAAACTTGCTGTGTCAGAATCTTTTTTTTTGTGTTGTCTCCACCAAAATGTAGTTTACTGTTGCCTGCTTAATGTGAGTGCTAGATGATTTTAGTTTGATAACTAGTCTCTTGTGCTTAAAGCAGATCTGCTTTATCTTATGTCAGTTTTGTCTGCAAGATCTGTGCGTTTCTATGTACCTTACTAAACTGGTAGCTTACCATGTAGTTCTTCTGTCAATTGTATTAAGTCTTTTCCGTTGTACCCAAAATATTGCTTGATAGCTGTTTTTTCTGCTGCTTTTCCTGTTCACCTTTGTTGTAATGTCCAAATGAATTATATTTTCATTTTTTTATACAGTTTTCGCTATGTCATTTTTCTTGTCTCTGTTAATGAAGACATTACCATGATCAAGAATTATTAGTTGGGAAACTTTTCAGTTTTATGGTATCTTTTTGAGTAGTGAAGAGAGGGAAGCAGGATGTTTAGAGAAGGCAGTGCCAGGAAAGTGATATTGTGCTCTACACAATTGTTTTGCTTTTGCTTTCCCAGTTAGTTGGTGAATTCCTGGAAGTCACATGTATCAACCCTACATTCATTTGCGATCACCCACAGATCATGAGTCCTCTAGCCAAATGGTAAGAGTATGAGACACAGTCACTGTTTAACTCTTTAAAATCCTCTACTAGGTTATTAAAAAGAGCCGGGGCGGGGGAGGGGGGTAGCACGGGAGCAGGAGCTCACGTTCCTGAGCTGTGAATCCCATCATCCAGGGAAGAGGTGTGCTGATACGTAGTAGTTTCAGGTTTTGACAGCTGTAACTGCTAAGTGTGGGCAATCCTCCTGAATTGATGTACGTGCTCTTTGCTTCTGTAAAGATGTTTATTTTAAGGAGCGGTTGTTTTATCGCCTTCACATAGGCATCGCTCTCGTCCAGGACTAACAGAACGTTTCGAACTCTTTGTAATGAAGAAGGAAGTGTGCAATGCATACACAGAACTTAATGATCCTTTTCGTCAGCGGCAGCTTTTTGAGGATCAGGCCAAGGTATGGTGTCTTGCTGATAGTGAATCATTGATATTGGCACGTAAGCAAAGAATATTTCCTATGTGTATTCCAAATCTGGCATTATTCCCTACTGCTGAAAGGAGTTGTTACTACTTGGAGCGAGTGTTTGTCACTCAAATGAAAGCCTGCTATTAAAACTTAATTCCTTTTAAAGGAGCTGTGCTCTCGAAGATAAACAAGTCCAAACGTTGCTGCTGATTAGTTTTTTAGTAGTGCGACTTTCTTTTGGAATATCTTCCCGTTTATTCTACCTGAAGTACTAATCTGAAAATGAGCAAATGTGCAAAGGCTTTTCTCTGTCTTGCTCAAGTTGAAGGTTACTTTTCCCCAATTAAGCATTTATCTAGTCATACAACATTATACTTACAGGTTCTTACATTTTTGTGTCTGTTACCAGAGTTTGAATGGTGTGTAAGAAATAGCCTAAATTCCTGAACTGTGTTACTACTGTTTTAAATTTGGTCACAGAATAGAGCTGCAGACTGGAAATTATTAGGCTTGCAAATTTATAGTACTAGGTTTCTCTAGATAAGTCTTAGAGAGGAGTGACTGAAACTGATTTTGTAATTAATTAGGTATACACATCCATGAATGCATGCATGCCCACACAACTGAGGTCAGATGATGCAGTCTGCAGACAGAGCTCCTGGTCTTCCTACTCTTTCTAATGGCTTCACAGTGCTTGAGAAGATTAAACAATTGTCAAACCCAGGAAAATAGAATTATGTTAACTAACTTACTCAATAGTAAACTTCAGAATGTTCAGTTAGAATGAATAATATTACAGATTTCTTTTACCTTTGGTCTGTTGTATATATGTTTGCTGCAGTTGTCTCTCATGATTATAGCCAGACTGTGCAGGCATATTATATGTGCTGAATGAAAATGTGCCCAAAAATTTAATGTTAAGGTGGAAATTGAGATGAAGGATGGCAGCTTGCATTTCAGGATTTTCAGACTCAGGCAGAAAAGTTTGCTTTAACAGTTTTTTGCAAAGTCTTCTGTGAAACTGTGAGCCAAAGTGTTTGTTGCTGTTTCAACACTTGGCATTTTCTAAATTTGAGAGGGAGGGCTAGTCTGCGTTTTTATTATTGTGCCTTTTGGCACTTGGAGGCTGTCAGGGTCAGATGCATTAGTTACTGTCTCAGTGAAGGGTTTTTTAATCTTTCTACTTGAGGGGAAAAAAAACAATCACTAAACTTTGTTTCATGGAGGAACTACTGATGATTCAAACAATTATGTTTATTAGTTGTTTCTGCAAGCATTAAATAGAGGCAAGCAATAAAGAACATGAGAAGCCTTTGAAAGCAATTTATTCCACTGCCATCTGCTGCCACATGGCCCTGGTGATAGCTTTTACTGAAGTGAAGTGCCAGGGCCTTTGTCTAGAAAGGAAACTTACCTCTAGGCTCAGTTCCTTTCTTATCTGTACTTTGGAAGCATCTGTACAGGTGACCTCCACGATTCTCTGTGTACTGAGATTCCTTCATCGGTTACTCACTTATGCAGCTGTATAGGGCTTTGGTTTCATCAGTTACATGGTTGCTACAAATACAACCCACCTTTTGCTATTCATTTTCTCATTTAGGCAAAAGCTGCAGGTGATGATGAAGCCATGTTTATTGATGAAAACTTCTGTATGGCTCTGGAGTACGGCCTTCCTCCTACAGCCGGCTGGGGCATGGGAATTGATCGCTTCACCATGTTCCTTACAGACTCCAATAACATCAAGGTAAATGTTAGAAATGGCAGTGCTTTGTCAGAGAACAGGGAATTGGATTCTGCAAAGAAAACAAATAACAGGCAGCGTAGTTGTTTGAGATTCTTTAAGACGAGAATTCAGAGTGGTAGGGTGTGGAAGGGACATTCAGAGAGCATCTAGTCCACCCCCCACCGCCAAAGCAGGGTCACCTAGAGCAGGCTGTCCAGGAATGCATCCAGGTGGGTTTTGAATCTCTCCAGAGAAGGAGACTCCACAGCCTCTCTGGGCAGCCTGTTCCAGTGCTCTGTCACCTTCAAAGTAAAGAAGTTTTTCCTCATGTTGAGGTGGAATTTCCTGTGTTCCAGTTTGTGCCCGTTGCCCCTTGTCCTGTTGCCGGCCACCACTGAAGAGAGTCTGGCCCCATCCTCTCGACGCCCACCTTTTAGATATTGATAAGCATTGCTGAGATCCATTCCACCTCAGAAAAGCCCTCCTTTGTCGCACTTACAAATCTCCCCAGAGGCTGCCGTGCCCAGACTGGCCCACAGGGCCCTGCTCCCCAGGCCGGGGCGGGGGCGGCGGCCCTGGCGCCCGCTGACGGTGTTTCTTTTCGCAGGAGGTGCTTCTCTTCCCTGCCATGAAGCCGGAGGACAATAAGAAGGAGGCGCAGCCCGACCCGCCCGCCGAAGGCACCTCAGTGTGAGGAAGCGCCTCAGCGTGAAGAAGCCCCTCAATAAACGCAGTCTTTGCCGCCGCCCGTCTCCGTGTCTCTCTCTGCGCCTGCGCCGCCGCCGCTCCCGGCGGGCCCCGCGCGCGGGGGGGACGGGGGAGGAGCGAGCAGCTGCGCGCGCGCGGGCTGCTTGTCGCTGGGGCGGGTGTCCAGCCACGGGGCTTCGGTTGCCGCCGCCCGGCCCGGCGTGGAGCGGCGGCGCGGTTAACCCGGAGGGTAGGGCCCGAGGGCGGCGTGATGTACGCTTGAGTGCTACACAGCGCGTGGCTCGGGGCTGCCCCGGCTGTTGGGGCTCGGCGGTTGCCGGGGCAGTGTGGAGGCCCGGGGGCCTCGGCTTGAAGGCGGTTTCGCCCGGCGCCTCAGGTGCGGTGCGGGGCCTGTACGGGCGCGGTGGTGTGGTGCACGCCGTTGGCCGCTGCCTAATGGGAACCCAGCAATCTCACCTGCTCCTGGTGAGAATCCTAAGGATTCTAGCTTTGGTTTTAATTCCTGGCGATTTGGGAAAAAAGGTTTTTATTTTGTATGTTTCTTATAAACAATCCTGCAGGGGTGATGCAGTTAGGCTTTGGACATTGGACTCTGGTAGGGGAAAGTGTCATGCAGATCAAGGCGGTAGGGTTTGAAGAGATGGGGCTTGTTAATCAGTGCTGTGATGGAATCCAATTCTGTTTAGAACCTGCATTTGCATCGGGAGCCATGTGGTCTGCTGATGAAATTGCCGAGCTGTGTTACCTGCATTATAGGACCAGACTTCCTAAGCAGGGGAAGCCAAATCCAAACAGGGAATGGACTTCACTGGCAGCTGTTGTCAAAGTGGAGTCTGCATTGCGAAGAGAGGTTCTTGCTAGTCCAGGGAATCTGCAGGGTAAGAATGAGTTGGGACTGGGGCGAGAGGGGGGAAGGGGGAGAGGACATGGCAGTCCTTGATGCTTTTTTTTTTTTTCTCTTTTTTTTGAGATACCTTTTAAAAAGAGCATACACTTCTTCGTATCTCATTTCTGCCTCCACCCAGATTCTTTACTCTTGGTCATTGTAAAAGCTCTTACAGCTTCAGTTTGGAAAGAGACAGTTTTAGTGAAACGCTATTCACTGTAACTAAGAAGGTGAAAGCCTGCATTTGGCTGTTCAATAAGTGGCGAAAGTCTAGACAGGACCTGGATTCCTAATGTAAACCATTGCAAAAGTGTGTTTGGCTACTATTTGAAAGAATCCTAAAGAGGTCTCAGTTCGCTCTCCTTTAACACACTGCATTATTACATTGTGAGTTTGTGTTAGTTCACCATCATCTTCCTTTCCCTTACTGGCACTTCCATGTTGTCATGCAGATTATATCCCATGCTTCTTTCTTACGTGTTTGAGGAGTCCCGTGCCAATGTCCACTTTGTGTTGCTTAGCATATCAAGCCTTTGTTAGCACGCCTGTTACAGGAATTGTATACCTTTCCTTTGTGTTGCTTAGCATATCAAGCCTTTGTTAGCACGCCTGTTATGGGAATTGTATACTTTTCCTAGCACTGGTGCTTTTGCCTGTTATGCTCTGTTCTCCAGCTGATACTGTTTCCTTTCTGGAACGTCACATGGCCTGCCTTGCTGTACCTTAGCGTCTACACAATGTTCTGTGTGTTCTTGTATCGGAACGACTGTATGAGAGCAATGTGACTGATGAGAGTTCGCTCAGTTAATGTTGTTTCTTTTTTCAGTAACAAAGGAAGTTGTTGCAATGGGAACTGGAACAAAATGTATTGGACAAAACAAAATGAGAAAAACTGGTAAGTATGGTGTAAAATCCAAGAACTGATAACTAATGCTACCTTCTTTCTTGCTGGTGTCGTAGAATCAATGAAAATGTCCAAGGCATTTTGCTCAGACTTCTGGATTGTAGCTAGAAGCATAAGCCAGACCTCACCTTGCCAAGAAGAAAGGGGCTTAGGCAGCCAGAATGGCTGCCCTGAAAGTTTGCTGCACTTGCTGCCTTAAAGGTGAATAAACTTTCTACGTGGAAGTGTGTAGTTTAGGCCCTGAGTCTGCATACCCAAAGACTTCATAGCTAAAAGCAAAACAAAACATAAGCAAAATAGTTGTGCTTCAGTCACTCATTACAGTCTCATTTTATTGTGATCTGATGCAAGAGATACCACTGCTGAGTTAGGGTAGGGGCGACACCAGAAAGGTACTACCAAGCTTTTTCTCCCTTACCGTATATTCTGTAGCTAAACAGTTTTTTAAGTGTTTGTACAATAAACGTATGGGATAGATGCGTGACTTCCCAGAGCTACCATGTCTTACCATTTATTATAGGGCTTTCCTTGTTTTGCATGTCCATTTTTTTTTTATTCAAAATGTATCTGTCTCCTCTCCTAGGAGAGGGGAGAAGCCATAATGCTGCAAAGTGACTCAGGAGGAAAAGTGTGAATATGTAGGTACAGGGCTTTCTACCTTCTTTAGCCTTCCAAGGGGGAGTAGAGCAAGGTAGGAGCAAATGGTTTTGCGTGCATCAGTTTTAGGCTGTTCCGTGTTCTGTATAATGTCCTTCATATTGAAGTGAATTAGTGGACCAAAAGAGAATAAACTAAATTCTGTATCTTAGACTTTTGTAGATGTTTCTTGTGATTTAGCCATCTTAGAAGAGTATTATTATAGAAATTTTTCTGATTAAGAGAATTGTGGTTAAACTGTTGTATTACTTACAATTTAGGTATTAAGAGTCAAAGTAGAAATTTTAACTAGTAAAATGTAAAGCTAGTTCCTCTCTGTTGCTTGTCTTCAGTGATCTTAAGTTTAGAGAATATTTTACTCTTATAATGTTAATTTATTTTTAAATTAACTTGGTTAGTAGGTCATGTTAATGGTTATTGGCTAGAGAACTTTTAAACTTTTAGAACTGTTAAAGAGGACTTTTATCACCTGGCCTTTTATTCTGGAAATATAAGCTGATCTACAGATCCTGTTCCTATAGACACTGCAATAGGGGGACACTGCAGGAAGTTTGAAGATGAGATTTGTAAGTCTGGTAAATATCAGAATTATTTACAAGAAGATAGTTTAAATTGTAGGACATAGTGCAACAAAATACTTCAACCAAAAGCTTAACGAACACTTGAAACTTTCCAGATGTTGTGCTTAATCTGAGAATATCAATATTTACTATTAAGAACAAAGATCAGGAACATTTTGAAGGAAGCCAGTGTTTATTCAACTCAAAGAATCTCACATATCATAAGAGTTAAAATCTGGTATTTAAACAAGTCTCTGACCCGCTACAGGGTGAAGACTTTTATCAGTCACTTGTGTAGGCTGTTGACCTCCTTTTGTAGTAATTGGAAGTTTAAATATCTTGGAGTAACCTAATACCAACGTTAAACCTTCAATTGCTAACAAATCTGGAGAACTGTCACCTGTCAAATTCTGTTTGCTTTGTTCGTCTCCTTTTCAGTAATGATGCTTATTGTTCTCATTTGGTTGTTGCTTTAGGAGACATTCTGAATGACAGTCATGCTGAAGTTGTGGCCAAGAGGAGCTTCCAGAGGTAAGGCGTGAAGTTCACGTACTGTTGTTCAGTGCCACTTGAGGTTGTTGTGATACAAATGGTTTTGACCTACAGCTGAAACAGCCACACTCTGCAGCTTCAGGGAAAGAGACGGTGTTAACTTTTTTTTTTTTGTGTAGGCAGCCTTTTTTTTCCTTTGCTAGCAGGAGTTTAACCTAATTTTTACATTTCTAGGTGGTGTTAAGGCCCTTTCACAAAAGCTTGTTTCTTCCTTGTTCTTGTAGAGCCTCTGTACGAAGAAGTAGGATCTGATTTCATGTGAAGGCAGTGCTGGTCTGATGACTAGTAAGGGCAGCCTTTTTCTTCCCACATAGCAGTCCTCTTGTTCATGTGGGATAAGCTCGTTCAAGCAACTGAGCCAGGAGAATAGTAATGGTACAGAAACAAGTACATTTCTTGTGGCTTGATGCCACTCAACTGTCTCTCACAGAATCGAATGAGTTGCAGTGCTGGTAAAAATACAGTGTGGGAGGAGGGGACCTTACATATACGATTTGAGGAGATAGTTAATTCCACTGAATCTAACCTGTTGAGGTCTGTTATCAAGGTTCCAATGATGTGTTTGTGTTATGGAGTATGTTGGATGCCATCTGTCTGTGGAAGCGTAACTGACTGGCTGTTCTTAGACTTCATCAGGAAAGAAGAGGCATCTAATTTTTGTTGTTTTCCTATGCATCAAAAATGAAGTGAATGTTTCGTGAAAACTTTCTGCCTAACAGGTATCTTCTCTATCAGATGGGACTGGCACTTTCCCATCAGCAATGCAGTATCTTTATTCCGGGAACTGAAACTGGGAAATGGAAACTCAAACCAAATATCATCTTTGTTTTCTTCTCCAGTCATACCCCATGTGAGTATGCTGGAGTGAACCAATTTCGTGGCTCCCACTTGTATCTTTCCTGCCCCTTTCCTTTCTTTGGTTTCTCTTTGTCTCTTTGATCTGGAGTGAGAGTGAGGCAGTAACTCATGTTATCAGTATGTGCCCTAAGATGTACTTGACTGATCCTCCACAGACACGTTTGCATTTTATCTCACTGGATGTGATTCATGAGAACTCAGTAAATCCGGAAAATGCTCTTTCTGGTGCTATTTTTTTAAAATACACAAAGATGAGGATCTATTGGCAAAATGTAGACTCTTGGTCTACCGTCTTATCAGATGCCTTGATGTTACCAGAACAAAGAAGTCTAAGCACTTTCAAAATTTGCTTCATTAGTACTTTGCATAGTGAATTAGTTGCTCATACATTTTCATGATTTTGGTGGCATTGCTGGAGTATGCTGTGATGGTTTTCTTCGTTAATGTAGTATGAGAATAGAATCTACATCTTCAAATTTAATATCAAGAATAATTTTCTGACTAACTTTTTCTCACATGCTTGCCAGGCTTTGTTTGCTTTGAACTGAGCTTCAGAATTTTGTTTCTGAGCTTGTTTTAGTGATACAGATTAAAATTTCTATCCTTATTTGATAGGGTTATTCTTTAATTATTCTTTTGAGGTTTGTATTGTTTAGTTAGACCAGACTAGTGTTCCTGTGAGGAAACTTCAGCACTACTTGTAGTCTGTCAAATGCCTTTGACACCTTTTGCTTTATAATTTTTGTTTAATTTTTTTTAATTATTATTTCTTAAGTAGAATGCAAAATTCAGAATGAAACATATATTAGCTCAAATTTCAATGAAGTCTTATTTATCATTTTACAGGGCAATGTTGTTAGAAAAGTATGTTGTCATAGGTAGATTTTCCTGAATGCAAGTCTGTGAAAGCTAGTAGTAGCCATAATATGACTGGTGTGATGCGTTCCAATCATGAGAGATGCATTTTTGGCCAATTTTGATATTACTTCTTTTGTTCTAGGTGGAGATGCTTCTATTATTCCAATTAGTGAATCAGAGAAACGGCTTTCTAAGCCAGTGACTGAAGATGATGCAGCTGGACAATCAGCAGAGTGTAGAAGTAACCATGATCATTTGCATCCAGAAGATAAAAGGAAATCAGAGAAAACGGCAAGTAATCATATGATCAAGAGAATGAAAACAGACAGTGGTGGTTATTTTTCCGTAATCACTGAAGACCTGGCTGTTCAGCAAGTATCTGTGAAACAAGAAGACAAAACAAGTACAAATTCTGCAGAGATGCAAACAGCTAATAAGGAGACTGGCTTAGGGAAACCAAAGGTAGTAGATGTTTATAGAACTGGAGCGAAATGTGTGCCTGGAGAGCTGGATGATGCCCGAATACCTGGGGTAGGGTATCACTGTGTGGGATTATTACGAGTGAAGCCGGGTCGTGGGGACAGAACGTGCTCTATGTCCTGCAGTGATAAACTGGCTCGCTGGAATGTGTTAGGGTGTCAAGGAGCTCTTCTGATGCATTTCCTGCAGTATCCAGTGTATCTGTCAGCAGTTATAGTGGGGAAGTGCCCATATAGCCAAGAAGCTATGCGGAGAGCAGTTATTGAAAGGTAAGTGCTCTCCTTTGGAAATCAGGTAGTGTGTGTGGAGACAATGAGTTACGGAAGACAACAGGTGTCACGCAAATACCAGGACTTTGCACCAAAGTCATCTGCAGAAAATGTGAATTTCTGCAAATCCATGTTTTCAGAAAGTAGCCCTGTGTAGTATGGAGTAAAGGTGACTACTGCTGATGAGTCAGACTTGAAGATTCACAAAAGAATTTCCATTAGTTCAGGATCTCCTTGGTTGTCCCTTCACTGAACAGTGAGAAGCTGTTACCCACCTGAGTTTTTCTAGAAGCTTTCCATCAGAAAAAGCAGCTGGAAGGATACAAACTTGGTGTAGTGAAGTTGAATTTTTCTTGCCCTCTTCCTGACTTTTATTTCCTCAGGCAGGCTCAAGAAAAGTTTTAATTGATTTAGTTATCCATACTCCACAAAGTCGTTCTGAATATCTATAGGTTCCTTTTATAGGATTGTGTTGGTGAGCAAAAGCACGTTTTATTTCTTGCAGGACCATTCCTTAAAATTAAATTAAAAAGCCCCCAAATCCATCCATCCTAAAGGCAACTTGACTGAAATGACTCCAAATGAATGCACAGGTAGACTTTTGCACTGTGGAAGGGATGTCTTTCTGGTTGTCCTTACAGATGTTTTTATAACTTAGCCTTAACTGAATTTCTTAGTTCTTTGGAAGCTTTCACTGATTTTTAGACCCTGCTTTCAGACTTACTTTCCAGCAAGTAAAAGGTGCGGTATTTTAAACTTCTTTTGAAGGGAATTGCTGTCTTCCTAAGTTTGGATCCCAACTTAAAATTTTCCAGGAGGTTAATACTGGAGTTATTGCATACGCATACAAGTCCATCCCATGTAAAATTTCAAAATTGTATTGTCAGTCCATTCTCAGCAGAGGTTTTTGAAAACTGCGATTCTAAAGTTCTGACTGTATTGTGTGTTCAGGTGTGCTGCCCAGCCCATGGAAACTGAGTTATAGACGTAACGTGGAAACTGCTGTGGAGTGGTAGAGTGCATATAGGTTTAGAAAGATGAATGCTATTTGACAACCAGATTGGAAAATCATGATTTCATGTCAATGCTTTCTATTAGTGTTTTTTCTATTAGTGTTAATTGTCACTTTGTTGCTTTTTGAGCAAAACTTAGTGCTTCTGGGACACTTTACGCTTGCATGTAAGCTAGCATCTCTCGTTGGTCTATTCCACCACTTACATTCGCACTCATTTGGATGTGCGGTGCAAGTTCACCTTTTGTAGTCTGTGCGTTCTGAGGGATGCACTTCAGAATTCTGCCGTGCTGACCAACTTGAAAAATTTCTGTGATTAAGTGACTGGCCTGGTAGACAAGGGTAGGACAGTGAATATTGTCTACCTAGACTTCGGTAAGGCTTTTGACACTGCCTCTTGCAAGATCCTTGTAAAGAATCTGTTACAGTATGGGCTGGATGAGCAGACCATGAGGTGGATTGAAAACTAGCTGAATGGCTGAGCCCAGAGCGTGGTGATGATTGGACAAAGTGTAGTTGAAGGTGTAACTAGCCATGTACTAGGTCCAGCCCTGTTTAACATCTTCGTTAATGATCTTGATGATGGCGCAAAGTGCACCGCCAGCAAGTTTGCTGGTGATTTAAAACTGGGAGGAGTGGCTGATAGGCCAGGGCATTGTGCTGCCACCCAGAGGGACCTCGACAGGCTTGAGAAAGGTAGGAACCTCATGAAGTTCAGCAAGGGGAAGTGCGAAGTCCTGCCCCTGGGGAAGGAGCGGCCCCATACACCAATATATGCTGGTAGCTGCCCAGCTGGAAAGCAGCTTTGCAGAAAATTGCCTAGGGGTGCGGCTAAACCCCAAGTTGAACGTGAGCCAGCAGTGTGCCCTGGCAGCACAGAAGGCTAATGGTTTCCTGGGCTGCAGGTCCAGGGAGGTGATCCATCCCCTGTACTGGTGAGGCTACACCTGGAGTGCTGTGTCCAGTTCGGGGCTGCTCAGCACAAGCGAGACGTGGACATACTGGAGAGCGTCCATCTAAGGGCCTCAAAGATGTTTAAGGGATTGGAGCATGTCTCCTATGAGGAAAGGCTGAGAGAGTGGGACTGTTCAGCCTAGAGAAGAGAAGGCCTGGGGGGATTTTATCCATGTGTATAAATATTTGAAGGGAGGGTGCAAAGAAAACGGAGCCAGGCTGTTTTCAGTGGTGCCCAGTGACAGTACAAGAGGCAGTGGGCACACGCTGAAGCACAGGAGGTTGGTTCCCTCTGAACATCAGGAAACACTTTTTCAGTGTGCAGGTGATGGAGCGCTGGCAGAGGTTGCCCAGGTTGTGGAGTCTCCCACCTTGGAGATACTCAAAAGCCATCTGGACACGGTGGTGGGCAACCAGCTGTAGGTGGCCCTGCTTGAGCAGGGAGGGGTTGGACCACATGAGCTCTGGAGGTCCCTTCCCACCTCCACTGTTCTGTGATTTAATGAAGTGGTTCAGGACACATAGCATGTGACAGCTCGTACTGGTCAGCTGGAAAAAGACCAAGTGTTGTGTTAGACTGGAAAGGCAAAGCTTATGTGCATTTCCATGGTGGTAAAATTTTGATTGCTTCTTTGATGTAAATTACATCCAAGATTTCCTTTTTCTTCCTGCTGTGAGTAGTAGAGCTGTGTTAACCCAACCTGTCACCTCAGGGAAATTTATGAGAGGAGAAGTGCACTGCTGCTAAATGAGGAAAGTCATCTGCTGTGCACTGGCTTTTTTGCTCCTCAGATCCTTAAGTTCATGAAAACTATCCCAGCAACAAAGGGATAGGAAGTGGGTATTTTTTTTTTTTTTTTTTTTTTGCTAGGAAGTTGTATCAGTGCAACAAAGGAATTCGTAAGCATTAGAGGAGAGTAAATGGAACTGGGCAGAGTGGGGGGGGAAGGAGAGCAAGAAAGAAGCTGGGGAGCTGAACCACTCCCTCTAAGAGGCAGTTACTAGACCAGTTCATCTGAAAGGTTTGACTTTGTTTAGTAACTCCTTTTCTCCGTAGCCTTGCATCCTTCTAGGATAGTTATAAAAGAGGTCATAGTATATTAATAGGGGAAACTCTAGCTACTTCTCCAGTGGAGCTTACTGGAAAATCCGTTCCCGTGTAACACGAGACAAGAATTTGCCCAGCCTCATTCACCTTGGGTTGTAAAGTCAGGCACTTCTGCAGACTATCACATCTGACAATGTGAACCTCAGTCGTAATTCATTCCTGCTCTATGTAAATATTATGATTATTAAACACGTGCCATTTTTTCCTCCTTATATGATGCTAATCCCATTCGGTGTGTAATGATAATTTAAAGTAACAAAGATGAGATTATACATGGAACTCTTAAGTATATTTTGTATCTTTCTGGTCTTTGATTTTGAACCTTTAGGTCCCTAAAACAGTTTTTAATGTAATATGGTTGACTATGTAAATACTTGATTATTGTTTTTTATTGTGTTTGCAGAAGTATATTACAGTTTTTATCCTGTTTTATCTCCATCGATTATACTAGCTTTTAACTAGACCTTTTTTAAAATCAATTCATCATATTTTTTTTTAGGCTGGACAAGGTCTTAATAAACTATGTGGCTTTGTTTTTTTAACAGATACTTTTTTGAAGGGAAAAATGTCCCCAAACCTCCTTGTCTGTCTTTTATAACTCGTGTTCAACTCAGTTCTAACATAAAAGTAACATGTTTTAGATTATGAAGGGAAATTGCACAAAATGGGCTTGTTTGGGAAGACCAGACTTAAAATGACTTGCATTTTTCCGTGTTTACTTTAGGTGTCAGCACATCTCGTTTTTACCAGATGGTTTTCTCGCTCAGGAAGTTAAGCTGCTGCAGTCGGATCTTCAGTTTGAACATAGCCGTCAGGCAATTCATGAAGTTCAAACTAACAGCAAAACAAAACTTGTTCCTTGTAGTGCAGGTGAGTTAACTTGGGCTAGGTGCATAACTATACGCAAAAGTCCAAATGGAAATTATGTGGGTTTAGTGGTTTGCTAAAATGGAACATCATTCATTGCCAGTGCTAGAGGCAAAGTGTGACTTACAGCATTAAATTAATTTCAGGCCAGAACTTAATTGTTAATAATTAATAATATCCAGCTGAGCCTCTAGTTCTCTGTAGGGAGTTTTCAGACTGAATAAACACTTCGTTGATGCCATTTAAGAATTTATAATCTAAACAAAGACAGAAAATAACCAGTGAAAGCAAAAGTTCTGAGGGCATTAAGAAAACAAAAATATCAAAAGACTTCCTGTTTCAGTTAGTTTCATGTTCTGCTTGGTAATGAAGAGAATACGTGCCATGCTGAGTTATGACTATAATTGCTCCAGAAACCTGTGAGCGTAGAAAGAACGCAGAGTAGTATAGTGTAAAGGTTTAATTGATAAAGGTTTTGGACATTGCATTTTTTGTCATGGCGATGAATGAATATGCAAGTCACGTTGTGACTTAGCAACAGGGGCTCATTTGGGTAAAAAAAACTAGTGGAACTGCCACTGTATATGTATGGTTAAGCAGTTTCTTTAAACTTAGACATGCCTACCTTCTGCTGTTGTGATCTTTTCTGGCTTAACTGGAAGTTATTCTATTACAGTAGAGCTGATGATAAAATAGAATGGAAACAAAGAGTTCCTTAATGGAATTCAGATTCATTAAATTGGAGTTATTTACAGGTGCCAGGAAGGAAAAGATTTTGATTCTGTGAGATAAGAAACAAAATCCATCATTGAAAAATTGTGACAGTTCACTTAGCAAAAAAGATCTGAAGTCAACTGTGACTAAATTCCTGTGTGTGCCTTTCTTTCTGTACAGTTACTCAGATAATTTTGTTAAATAAAGATGAATGATGCTTTATCACACATTTTTTTGCCTATATGAATTATGCTGGGATGACTTTTTTCTTCTAGAATAGAGGAGTAGAATAAACTGTAAATTCATGACTGTTACACTGAGTATTGAAATATGCTTGATAGAAACATTTCAGCTGGTATTTTTAAAAAGAAAAATGTGTTCCATTTAATATTTTGAAGTTTGTGATAGCTATAAAGAAATGAAAGAATAGAAAATGTTTTCACTTTTAAGTAAATTTTTGCCTGCTTGTCGGAATCTGATATCCTCTGACCAGGTGGTTTTAGATACTCCACACATGGAAGGTTTAATGTTTAATACCAGTTGTATGTATTTAATGTTGTTTGATGTCACACACAGGACTTTAATTATTAGAGCGATACAGCATTATACCTAAGTCACAGCGCAAGGACAATTCACACTTAGCAGAGTGTGGCAATTGCAGCATAAAGTTGAATCATAATACAAGTGTGATTAACCTAACTAATCTCCATAATATGCTTTATAATATGTAGCTTTTGAGCCTCTTGAATGGCAAGGTGGTATCATGGAGGAGAGAAGCTGTGAAAATTGTCTTTAGAGTTAATGCATGTGCAGCTATTTTGCCTGTTAGGAACACAGAGAAATGGAAGAACTTGGAGAACAAAAATTGTCTCAAGGGAGTAGAAGTTAAAGGCTACGGAGGGACAGATTGAGCATGTTTTTGCTTCTGTTAACGTGCTACTGATGCTTTTAAATCTATAAGGTATGGCATGCAGTTTCAGCATTAGGAAGTTTACAGTCTATGATGGTTATAAGGTTACAAGAATGGGGATAAAGGATGAGGTGGTTGGCACTTGCTATCTCTTCCAACAAATTATTTTTATTTGACTACTAGCTAATAACATTTTTCAAGTAAAGTCTAGAGATACTTGATGTATGTCAGTTATCAAATGTAGCAGACTATTTAGAGTATACAATACACAAATAATAGCACACAATAAATTAATACGGAAAACACAGAATGACTGGTGCAAGTAGCTTAGGGGAGTATTTCATAGACTTATATGAAAATAAGCTGTCTGACTTGGAAATTTCTTCATTCTTTGGCTGAACAGGATGTACAAAAGAAAGTAGAATCCCCCTAAAAAGGGGAGAATTACAAAGCTGGAGGCCAAATATTTAGAGGCATGGATTCTTGAAGGACATGATTAAGATGAAAGCTCTGTGTGTGTATATAATTTTTTTTTTTTTTTTAAATTAAACAGAATTTACCTGTTCTTTTAGGTACTGGAATCCTTGCCCTAGAGAGCCATGGTCTTCTTTCTAGTTTGAATTTTTTTTTTGGAAGCAGCATAGTATCATGTGACCTCATAGAATGGAAGGAACTGTTAAGTTCTGCTTTGGTGATGAGAGCACCTCCCTTGTTCATAATCCTTTCTTCTACAGCTATCAGTTGGAGTGCGGTCCCTGAGCAGCCTCTGGACGTCACCTCAGATGGCTTCCGGCAGGGAACAACAAAGAAGGCAATTGGGAGCCACCAGAGCAGGTGTGAGAATGTTGTGATATCTGGATGCATGTACGTACTTGTTAGTGTACGTGCCTCTGTCAGCTCGTGTGGTGTGTAGTGCATTGTCAGAGCAGAAAGAAATCAAGGGAGTGGGGGAAAGAGGGGAAAGGTAGGGAATGGGGGAAAAGGAAGAGTCACTGTGTAAGGGAGAGTAGGGGAGCTGGAATGACAAAAGTTGAGTGAGGGTTAACAAGTTTATCCTATTTCTTCTTTGTCGCTATTGATTAAAGAGAGCGTTGTAGACAATGGCGGTAGGGTCTATGATCAGTCCTTAATAAAAGACAACTTAGTTATTGGTGAAGTTAGCAGAATTTTTGCGTTGTATCTTTTGGATTGATGACTGTGAAGGAAATGTGTGTGTTGCAGGTTGTCTTTTTACAGTTTTCTTTTCCTGTAAGAGTCAGGCCAGCAGACCTGGATGTATGATTGCTAAAAGGTGTTGCTTTGAAATGTGACTTTCTGCCTTTAAGTTTGAAAATGTTATGAAACGCTTGCAGCAGATTCCTAACACAAAACATGTTACCTTTCCAATTGTAGTCATGACACTGTGCTCTTTAATAAATGTCATAATCTTCTGTCAACTATTAATGTTTAAAGAAACAGTTACAGATTTTTCTTGTGGTTGAGAGGAATTACTTGTAAATATCTGCTTGTAAACATTACTTGTAAACAATCAAATTTCTCCATCTCTCTACATTTTCCTCAGTTTAGGTGAGGTGACCAAAGTTACCATTGCTCTCTGAAAGTTCAGCTTGGGGGTTAAGGTCATGTTTTGGTTGTTGGCTGCTTATAATTTCCAATTTACCAGTGGTCGTATTGTTCACTTTTTCCCAGGCTTTCTGGGAGAAAGAAAATAATCCTGACAGTAGTGAATAAAATAAGTGGAGTTTAGACAATTATTGTGGAGAATTCATTCACATGTCTGCAAGTTGCACATTCTGAGCTTATCAAAGTTAGGCCTGAATTGACTGAAGTTTATCCTGGCATATCTTAGTATTTCCAAATTTTCTCCTGGAAAGAAGAGGACCATGAACTTTGTGGTTGTGGCAAGTATTGGTGTCTGGGGTATTGTTAGCACAGGTGACCTGGGTGACTTAGTGTGTGTTTTGAGACAGGCTTTATGCGCATTGTAGAATATCGGTATTCAATATGTGGTGTGTAAGGTATTCCAGAAGACATGTGAAAGATCAAACAAACCAACCAACTCCTTTTTCTCAGTGGGCTTTAATTGGTTACGTAGCATTTGTGTATCTGCTCTAAAAATTCAGAGCCATCTGATAGCTGCCAGTTTGCACAAAACTGTAGGAACCTAATTATTACCATAGAATCATTTAGGTTGGAAAAGACCCTTGGGATCATTGAGTCCAACCATCAACTCCACTCTACAAAGTTCTCCCTTACACCATATCCCTTAACACCACATCTAAACGAGTCTTAAACACATCCAGGGATGGTGACTCCACCACCTCCTTGGGCAGCCTATTCCAGTGTCTGACCACTCTTTCCGTGAAGAATTTTTTCCTAATGTCCAGCCTAAACCTACCCTGCTGCAGCCTGAACCCATTCCCTCTTGTTCTATCGCTAATTACCTGTGAGAAGAGACCAGCACCAGCCTCTCTACAGTGTCCTTTCAAGTAGTTGTAGAGAGCGATGAGGTCTCCCCTCAGCCTCCTCTTCCTCAAACTAAACAGTCCCAGCTCCTTCAATTGCTCCTCATCAGATTTATTCTCCAGGCCCTTCACCAGCTTCGTTGCCCTCCTCTGCCCTCGCTCCAGCACCTCGATATCTCTCTCGTGTCGAGGTGCCAGAACTGGACACAGTACTCAAGGGGTGGCCTCACCAGTGCTGAACAGGTCTCTCAACACCAGTATTGTTGAGAGATCCTCCTCTCTATTTTATGTGTGTTCAAAATTCACTAAAACATTCAAAAGTTAGTAAAGAGGGCCCACGAGACTGTGTAATGGCAAAGATCTTGTTTCCTGAAGAAATCAGGATTACAAACATCATCAGGGAATAAGTAAACTGTTCACACTTTTGTGATAAACAGTCACAAAAGGAACTTTTATAATAAAAATAAGGAATTTATAGCCTTATTGGGGGGGGGATATTTAATAATAAACAGGACTTGTTTTTCTACCCTATTTTTTTCCCCTCAAGGAATCTCAGGGCGATTGGTAGGGTATGTTGTTTGGGGCTTTTCCCCTCCCCCCTCAATATGCTAGATAACACTAAATATCAAGGAAGGTAAAGCTGACTGACTAAAAGGAATTTGTAGGTAGATGTCTGATATGCGCTTTTGTTAATGCTTAGTTAACTAAAACACCAAAACCTACAGTATGAACTTTTGGCAGATTAACATGAAGATGAAATTTTAAAGCATCTTTGCATGCCAATTTTGGGGTTCTTAAAGAACATACTAGCAAAATGGAAAGGGGTTTTGTTTGGTGGCTTTTTCAATGCTTCTGGAAAATCAGTTTGCACATGCTGGAGAACTGAATCAGTCATTGTGAAGACAAATGTATAAAGAGAATTTAATTAAATAGAGAAAATAGCTGAGGCTTTCAAAACCAAACCTTGCTTTATAAACAGCTCTTCTGATTGCCTTCTCTTTAGAGGAAGAGAAGGGCTTAAAGCTTAGAGATGCGTATGGTATCTTCAAAAGACTTTTCAAACTTTGACTCACTTTATTTTTTAATGAGCCTCTTTGTTTTAAGTGGCCTGCAGCTGTTGCTGAATGTGTCCTCGTCCCCGTTGTGAAAAGGACAGCATTGTTCCAGATATTTCTGATGGTTCTTTTATTAGTTTTGAGTAATACAAAGTTTGCCAGTTTGAACAAGCCTTTGAAGTCTCTCTGTGCTTGTGTGATCAGTTTTGGGACTAGTCCTTCTGTCTCACTCTTGCTGTAGTTGTGGTCTGATGAGGTGCAGTCTCACACGGGTACCAATGTGGGGATGTTAAAACGTTCTCTCTGCAAACTGACAGAGTGTTGGCTGGGACAATGGGGGCAATGCAGCACTTTGTTAATATAATATTTAAAATGAAGCGAAAAGGCAGGTGGACAGCTCAGATGGGGTAGGAAAAGTTAAATTGTGGAGAGCTTTTTACGTTCTTTGGGAAGTGAATATAATTTTTGTTATCAAAAATGTTCAGCTGGGATGTACTACTGTGAGCTGTAAGAGAAAGTGCATTTCTGATTTCTATTTTCAGTCAGAATTTCTGATTTCCCTTTTTTCTTTTTTTTTTTTTCCCATCAGATCGAAGATCTGTAAAGTGGAACTCTTCCATACGTTCCAAAAGCTGGTGACAAGTATTTCACAAGAGGATCTACCAAACACTCTCCGGTAAAGACATTTTCATTATATTTAGAAGAGTGAATTTATCTTAATGAAACTCAAGAATACTGTGATGATACCAGAATCTGCTCATGAATCTCACTTTAGATAAGTTCATTGTTAAAATTTGATACTTGGAAAAATATGGCATGTGCATGATGGGTTAGGAAGACTCTTTTTGGTCTTTTTAATCACCTCCCTGGAGAAATAGCTACTGCATCTCATGTGTTAATGACAGACAGAAGAAATTGCAAGTGGTTTGTTTATTTGGAGTTAAGGTAGGAGTCTGGGACAGCTGGTCTCTTCTGAAGGCTTGCTGCTTTTCAAAAGGGTAAACTCTGTTTCTGATCAGTGGAGCCTTGTCTTTCTCTGGTGCTTGATCTGGTGTCTATTGGACACCTCTGTAAGCCTCTTCAACTTGCTATCTGGGTAGAAAACTCTACATTTTCATTTTTTTTCCTCAGTTAAAGTGGTCGTGTTTGAAAGTGGTGGTGGACAGCTGGGGAAGGAGGAGCGGAGAGGGAGATGAGAGGAGGAAGTAGTATCATTTTTGAAAATGGAAGCTGTTAGATCAGCTGCCTGCAGCACGGTACCCTTGATGGCTTTCAAACCCCCCCATCCCAAAATTGCCATGGCGTTATTGATATCTGGTTGGTGTTTAGTAATTCTATCAAATGCCACTTCTTTGCTTCACAAGAGGAAAGAGTTTGAGTTAAAAAAAAAAAAGAAATTTTTTTCTTTTTTTTTTTTCTGTAGGAAAGTCTAGGCTAAATTTTTTTTTCATCTAAGTGTATGATGGAGTAAGAGCTAGTAAGGTGAAATAGTGTGTCGGGCCCTTTCTGCAATGCATGTATTATGTAGATGGAGACTTTCTGGACAGAAGAGAAAGAAGCTTTTGCCTGAGGAAGGCGTACTTGGAGGTTTCTTTTACATTATTAGAAACAAGTTTGGTTTATCAGACTGGAGTTTCTTGCGGTAACCATCCAGTCTGTCACTTCACTACATGCATTACGTAATTGGTGGCATTCCAGCCCAAATAGCTACTACGGAGCAGGGCATAGTTTCATATATACAGAAACTTAGCTCTTGCTCTGTCTTAGAGATTCTGAGAGATGTAGAAGGTTCCAAATCCAGTGCCTTGGAAGGTTTATTTTATTCTAGACTATTTCCAGGTATGATTTCACCAGCTCTGGGGATGCAGTTATACCAGCTGTTGCTAATTTAACTGGTTGTCGCTGCTGATGGGGTGGTCCTGCAGCAGTCTCTGCTGCTACTTGCTGTAGATTCCTGTTTTCTCCGTTCTGACAGTAGCACTTCTCCAACCCTATGGTAAGCCAGTTCAACTAGCTAACGTGGCAGAAAACAATTTCCTTGTCTTCTATGTTTTCTATTGAATTAATGAGCTGAATTGGCTCCTGGAAAGCTAATACAGATAAAAAAAATCCATGCAGAGGAAGTAGGAGGTATGTGTGGCTCAAAGCAGGGGAGATAGGCCATTACTGCCTTTCATGGTACCGAGACATTTAATGAGATGAACTTAGACAAAGCAAGTGCACCCTGGTTCTTTAATTATTGGATCTTGCTTGCTTTTGAGTTTTTTGAATTAAAGACTGCAGTTACCTTCTGTGTCTGTAGAAGTGTCTCATAACTATTTTAAAGTTCTGATGTCAATATGAGTCATGCTATTGCTGAAATGGTTTCAACTGATTCTATAACTGGAGATACACTTTCTCCTTAAGTCAGTTTTAAATATAGAATTATTAACCTCTTTTGGGTGGGAGTTTGTCCTCACTTGTTTAGCCGTCGTAATTTCCTCAGAGTGTGAGCCTGGTGCGTTGTTGGGTAGGTGATTCATTGTGCTGATCATGTGCTGCTTACGTAAAGTCACTTCACCTCAGGGCTTTTCTAGACTCCAGTGGCTTTGTAATTTCCTTTGACTTTTTTGTCCTCTACCGTTTTTCTGTCTGGGTTTCTCCTGACAAAGTCCAGCTGATTCGCAGATGTGGCATCATTTTTAGGCTGCACAAACTCTATACAGTAGAGGTGCTAGCTCACCAGTCATCCAGTTGCTTTCCTTTTGAAATCTTTGTTTATCCTACTCTTCGCTTAAAAAGCAAAATAAAAAATGTTTTTGTATTCCTGTTTCCTTCTTCTTTTTCCCTTTCTACGCAATATTCTGGTACCTTTTCTTCCTTTCTTCCTTGTAGACTGAATTTGATTGGACTTCAGATAAGAAATCCCACACTCTCAAATTGTTTCCTCTAAACTCCTGTGGATTTAACTGTTTAGGATTTTCTTCCTATTCAAATGCATCTTGTTATCTCCTCCCACAAATGTTGGCTCTAGTGCTATACTGTCACACAGTTTCCTTTTCCCACTTTGCCCCTAAGTTCCTGCCTTGCCTCTTCTAGTCCACTTTTTGGTCTCTTGCCTCCCATCCCTTCTGCTCCATCAAGGGAATCTCATTCTGTATTCCTTTCAAACTGGCTGAGCAGCTTGTCTTGGTAGTTGTAGGGTATATTAGGACACGGATCATTCTTTACGTAACCCTTCCTTCATCAACTGTTGTCCGCTGTCAGACCTAGGATATGGGGGCAGTTAAAGCTTCACATGGAACGAATATACTGATTCTGATCGTCTTTTTTCTTCTTTCCTGTGTCTGAAGCTGCTTCTTCTGTTTTTTGTGCCTGCCTTTCTCTTTCATTCTTCACTTCTCTCCAAAGGATCAGTGTGGGCACTGTTAAATTGGAACAGGTGGAGAGCCTACCAGGGGCAGAGCTGTGGTGGCTCTCCTAAAAGGCACATTTAGGAATTTGTAGTGGTGTAGCTTAGCTAAGATGCTAAGCGTAACATTCAGCAGTTGTTTTTTCAGGATTTAGCTTATTTGCTTTCAGCTGAGACTGTGAGACAGTGGCGGTGTTTGTCTGGCATTATCTAAATGCCACGAAGAACCAGATAATGCAGTATTGTGCTGTCCCAGCTTTTTCTTCCTTTCTCACAAATTCTATGATCTCTGTCTTCTGTGCCTTAGTTAAATTCTCACTCATCTCTCTAGCTAATCTATCTAAAATGTTTCTTTATAACCTCTTACCTCCACCTGCCGTACTTCATCCTCTTTTGTTGACTCCCTCTCACATTGTTTTTTGTAAATGTTTTGAAATTACTCATACATAAATTCACTTTTTTTTCTTTTTTGTGTTTTCTATGCTCACTGTAAAAGGAATGATGGCACACTGTTGGGCAGTGTTGTGCCATTGTTAATGTGAATTGTTGTGTAACAATCTCTGCAGTATTATTATTGTTTGCAGATCACTTGGTGGTAATATGGCAAAGGCAGTTTTTTGCATTGTTGTGGGTTTGTTTTGTGGTGTGTGGTTTTTTGTTTTTTTTTCCCCTGCTGGTAGAAAAAAGACATGCCTTGTTCATCACCCAAGGAAGTGAAACCCTTCTTTTGTCATACAGTGGCATCCACGTACTGTCCCCTGGCATTGCTGTTTGTGCAAGGTGTGTCTGGCCGTGCAACCCTTTGTTTCAATCTCGGAGACTCTTTGTAACATAAACGTGCCCCCAGTTTCATGCTGGGCTTGTTAAACGGATGACTGATCCTCTTTATTCTTAAATTGTAATTGGGAGCCATCACAATTACGATTGTTTTCTTCCAATTTCCCATTCAGTCTGCGGTATGGATGTTTCGAGTTCCTGTGACACCTAATGGGAGGAGTTGGGCTGTGGTACAGAGGAGTGCAAGGACTTTCAGATGGCTTTAAGATCTAAATATCTAGACTGAAGTATAGAATCTTTGCTTGGGCTTCATGTTTAAGACTTTTTGCCCATGTTCGCTTGTGAAAAACAAAAGGATTCTGACAGGGGACCACTAAGTGTTTCCTGCTGGAGTGACTGAGGATGATAGTAAGTGTCAGCCTAAGGGAAGTCACTGTCATGGAAGAGGTGTAGTTTCACTGTTACTGCTGTTCTCCAATTACAAAAACACCAACCACATTTGGCAAGAATTTTGTTGCAATTTTCTGGTCCCTTTTCAATTTTCTTTTTAAAGTTTGTACATTAAACAATTCCTATGATGATCCTACCCCACTGCATAGTGGCCTGCGGGACAGTTAGCTCCTCTGATCTAACTAAAAATCTTTTCTATGCTGCACATCACAGATGCTTGTTAGGTCTTTGAAGAGCCTTTTATTAAGTAGTATTTTCTGACCCATGAAAATACTTTCCGCCATAATTATCTCAAGACTTGATCTTTATTTTTTAACCATTTACTGTATTGAGCTTACACACCTTTTCCTCTGTGTGATTCATTTTTTTCCACATCTCGGATGACATTGGAAAAAGCCACAAAGCTCACATTCCAATTTTTCACTAATGTTTTGAAAATCTGATCTCCCAAGCTAGACACAGCAATGCAGTAACAGTCTTCCAAATGCTGCAAAACCTTACGTTACTGTTAAAACTTGTATTTGAGTGGAACTCAGTCCCTGAGTTAGCTCGCTCTGTGACTTTGTCCTCTATCGTCTTAACAATTGGTGTCAATTACAGTTTTGCCTGCAATGACTGCATTTTATCTGAAGCATTGAAGAAGATACTAACAGAAGAAGATACTAACAGAAGAAGAAGATACTAACAGAAGAAGAAGATACTAACAGAAGAAGAAGATACTAACAGAAGAAGAAGATACTAACAGAAGAAGAAGATACTAACAGAAGAAGAAGATACTAACAGAAGAAGAAGATACTAACAGAAGAAGAAGATACTAACAGAAGAAGAAGATACTAACAGAAGAAGAAGATACTAACAGAAGAAGAAGATACTAACAGAAGAAGAAGATACTAACAGAAGAAGAAGATACTAACAGAAGAAGAAGATACTAACAGAAGAAGAAGATACTAACAGAAGAAGAAGATACTAACAGAATGAGGCCAAGTGTGGTTTCCTGGCCCCCTATCACTATAGATTCACATCAGATTTGTATATATTGAGGATCTGTGGGCTCTTGCCCTCTTAGATGTGATTCATTAGTTTTTGTATAAGAGTAATGTTTTGGTTGATGCCTTATGCTTATGTCAACATTTTTCATGTGTGGTATGTCTGTAATCTCAAAAGTGCATTATGGGGTGAATGTGAATGTTTGAAACTGAATATAGGGTTAAAGGTAGTGTTTGTGGCTGAGAATGAAGTATTGCAGCAGTGTATCCCTCTTCTTTGGGGGCTGCTTTGCTTGTGAGCCCATTTCTGCTCAGCTTTGCACGTGGCTGAGCACACAAATATTCTCAAGCATGATGGTGATTTGGGTAAGGCTTTTTCCAAGAGTGTGATACTTTTCAGAATGAAATCTGTGGATCACCTCTCACGTCTCTGGCGCACAGCCATTGGAATCGCTCTGTGTCTCTCTCACACAATAGTGTAAGGGCAAGATTGAAACAGTAAAAGGAAACACAAAAGGAATGTAGTCAGGCAAACCTGGATAGGCTGGAGATCTTATGATTGTACTGGACTTTGCCTGGGGCAGCAAACTAGTGTTCACTTCTGCCAAAAAAATGTCACAGGTTCTTCATTACTAATGCTCAGAGCCTTAATGGCCCAACCAAAACTGAGATACAGTCAAATCATGTGAGGTTTTTGGGGGATGTTAATGTGCTTTGAATTGGAAGGCATTTTTCCTGTATGTATGTTGAAAATTTATTAGAAGCTTAGTGCAGACGTTGAGCATGAATTAAATAAATCTATTTGATTTTGGCAGCTATTTGAGGAAGCTGTTTAAAATGCAACTTTGTTGCATCTGCTGTTAAATCCTGTAGTGATGTTGTCTGCTTGGAGAGTGAGACCCCAGGAGGCTGTGGTCACGTGTGCTCTTGGAGCTGCTGCAAGAGTGAAAATACTGAGCTGCCCCTTACCGTCTGTCTGCTTTTGTGCTAGCTATGTTTTCCCTTACTGTCTACTGTAACAGGTTCCAAACAAAGGTCTGTTGGAGTAATCTAGGTTAGAAAAATCCCATATGTGTTCTAGTTAAATTGAATCAGACGGCCGGATACGAGCTGAAGAGCTTTTGAATTGCCAGCAGGTTTAGGAAAGAAAAAGAGCAAAATTTAGCAAGTAAGAAATGAAGAACAGCTAGGCATTGGAGTCTTTCTCTTGGCTTAGTGGCAGGTAGAATACATCTAACAGGATCTATCTATGTGCATCCACAACAAATGCAAGGGAACACCTTTAACAAGATTGAGGCAGTCCAAAAATCTGTGTTGTATAATTCTTTTTTGATCTGTGACCTCCTAAGTAGAAGTAGCTGTGTTTTGAAGATGTAAACAGCATCTGATATTAGTTATTCTATGATAAAGGGCAAGTATAAGTGATTAGATGCATTTATAGTGAAGAAGGGCAGGGTCAAAATCTTAAACAAGTATGTCAGACCTACTTCTAGCGGTGCAAGAAGCACGCTAGCATGAGATAATTTCTTCACAAAGCATGATTCGGTCATTGACCTTGAGTGTAAGCATGCATGTTGCTCCCTAGAGAATGGTTTTGAGGTGGATGAGAAGGTGCAGGTGGTTTGTACCGTGTCTGAGGTACATGTTGGAGTACCTGACAGAGGAACAGCTTGCTTATGCTAGAGATTTGGAGTTGGTTGTGGTGGGTTGACCTTCGCCCTTCTTAGACCTGTGTTGTTTCCTGAATGCTGCTTATGCAGGTAGTTGCTGGTCTTTTGCCTGTTCAGTGATGCTCCTAAACCACGATCCACCATTAGTGGGGGTTCTGTGACTGTTCCACTGGCCAGGTGGAGTGGAGTTGCAGTGAGCCCTTTTGTGGAACTTTCCAGAACAGCTCAGAGGTTAGTTACAGACTTCAATCACAGAGTTTGATTAATGTGAAAGAGGTAAAGACAGCAAAATGGATTAGCTGTGACAAGGGTGCAGGCAGGTTTGTAAGAGGGTGTAACATCTCCCATGTTCAGCAATGGCATAGACAGGTTTTCCACTCTTGCACTATTGAATCTAAGGTCTGCAGGATAGAGAATATCTCACAGCTTGCTATGCATGTCACAGTGTTCTAGAAATACATTTATAGCTGAATGCCTGAAATACAGCTTCTGATGGTCTGCTGTTACGTTTGTTGGGGGTTCTTTTGGGGGGTGGTGGTAGTGGTGATAAATATTGCCTTTGAGCATGAAAGCCTGTTCTGGAAGGTTCTGCAGAGGTTCTCAGACTTTTTAGGTTAGGGTTCCTGTAGTAGTTTGGCTCTTCCTCTTTCTCGACAAAGGTCATATTGCCTATGATCTTCCCTTTGTATTGGGTCGAATCTATAAACATGTGCCACATGCAGCTGACAGACTGTTTGGCAAAGGGAGACGAAAGAGGCTGGGAAAGGAAAGCAAGGAAAGGAAAAAAGTCTTGATGAAATTGTCTTAGAGGCACTCGTGTTCAGATACTGTAGACCTGAATTTGCCTGTTTTGAAAATCAATGGTATAAGGCAGTCAGCAGAGTGACCAGTGTTTCTGCTGAGATTGTGGGGAGCAGGTGCTACGTGAGGAGGGGGAACGGAGTACCAGAACTGCTGAGTCTCTTTTGCTTTAGGAAGAAGATTAAAAAAAAAATTTCCTCCTTTGTCTCACTCTTCCCCCTTATTTTATGTTGGAAAAGAAGAACTATTCTGTTCGTCCTTGGCCCCTTCCTTTCCAGACAACAATCCTATCCATTCTTCTAGCAAAATAAGGCTACTTCTACCCAATTCAAAGCACCTCTCTCTAGCCACGTTTTCTGCTTTGCTTCAACATTTTTTGCTATCGTGGGAGTTTTTTGTAACCTATATTCACACAGTCAGACACTGACACCTCTGTCTCTGGAGGAGAGTGTGCATGAAGCATGGTAGAGGAGGTGATTTGCTTGCTTTTGTAAGACTGCTGACAGTGTCTGCATACACGAGCTTCAGGGCCTGGGCCTCTCCAAGTCTCCCTAGAACCTCAAGAGAATTTCACTTAGTAGCATGAAAGAGCTCATAAGGCATCATCATGTTCTTAGATGTTTGATTGGGGTGGGTTTTTTTTATTTTGTGACATTACATCCAATAGGGTAATAGAAATGTTTTTGTTGTTGTGCATTTTCTGTCAGGATGAAGACTCTAGAAACCTACGGGGACTACAAGGAAGCTGCATTAAATTATCAAGAAGCCTGGAAAGTGCTGCGTAGCCAAGCCCTGCCGGGTTGGGTCAAGAATGCCAAGGAATACCTGCAGTTCACATGAGAATACATGTGGCTATGTAAATCCAGCAATAAGCCCCGGTGCACAGCAGATACCTCTGCAGTTCAAGGGCCAGGAAGAGATATCCTCTAGTTTATGTGCTGTAAGGAGACAGCAGCGAAAAGGAAAGCAATTTAGAGAAGTCTTTGTTTTGATTGAGTTGAAGTCCCCTTTTTATTGAAATACAGGAAAGGATCATTGCATGATACCGTATACCTCCAAAAGAAAAGCAGCAGTGATGTGCTATCCTATGTTATCTGAGGATATGATCTGTACTTCCTTTGCAATGGACTATGGCTGAATATCAGCTGAAATTGAAGCAGTGCTGTGGAAGAAATGCTGTCATTGTAAAATTTTAGTGCTGCTTTTTTCTTCCACTCTTCATAATGTTATGGTTGGTTTTGTGTTGCTGGGACAACCCTAATGTATAGTAAGTAATATTTTTATAATTCTTGGCTCTCCTTGTCTGGTGCCTAGAAGAATTTTCTGTGTCCCCCAGCCTCAATGCTTCTAACTGGAAATACTAGTCCTGCTAAAGGGTCTTTTTTCCGGGAGTCCTTTGTATAAGCTTCCATATTCCTAAATACAGCCGAAGCAGAAGAGTGCTGGGGAGAAGGCTGTGTCAAATGATATCGCGCACATCTCTTGTAATTTCAGGACTTTGCTGGATACCCCTTCAACTGCTTTGCTTCTGTGGGCAGGAAAGAAACCTCCTGAATTACGCGGTTCAAACCTGTCAATACTGTGTAATTCTAGGCAAACATTTACGTACTTTTCAGTGTTTCAACCACTGCCCATCCCCCTGTCCCCCCTGTGATACATGGCTAATTAAAAGCAGGGATGCCTTTAGCCATTTATGTCACCGTTTCCTGGCAAGTGTTCGTTAATAGCCTGGCAAAGGTGGAAATGCTCTGGGGGGTTCTGGAAGGAGTCTCTGGCAGTTTTTGCCTTTATGCTTTATTACCAAATAACATCTGCATGGCAAAACAGCCGATATTGAAAGCTGGGGGAAAGCAGCGGGTAATTCTCCTTAAACTTTCCGTTTATTGCTTTCTGTGAGTAAGTTCAGGACTATGTAACTGCTGGTGAGCACACTCGCTTTTTGAACTTTTTCTATTTTATACTACAAATCATAAAATATTTGGACAAGGCAATGGCAGGATGAAAGAAGTGGATAATTTAGAACTTAAGAATTCTTTAGTGATTGAGTTTTCTCTTCATTGGTACCTTACTATAGTTTTGGATTTGAAAAACGGGCACAGTGGTTCTCCGAACAGCCTCTACAGTCAACCTACTGAGCTACAGACGGGACTGAGCAGTACATATCATGTTGCATTCTAAGAATTGATTACAGCAAATCGTTTTACTTCACACTTGGATTGACTTGTCAAACAAGAATAGCTCTCTCTTACTTGTTGAAGAACTAACAAAGAACTTAAATTCTGTGCGTATAAGCCTGTCCTCTCAAATCCAGCACTAACATGCAGAAAGACTAGTTGTATTGGTGAGGGGGGAAGTTGTACACGTTTGTAGAGGGCAGGGGATTATGGAGAACAGAGACTTGCGTGAGTCATCAGAGGATGAAAAATGGCCAGATGCCATTGCGGATGGGATACAGGGTGAACTGCTGAAGAGGAAATGGTAGCAGTTACTGTTAATTGAGCAAATAGCATTCCAAGGGCAGACTCCTGTAGTGTACCAAAACGGACAGCCAGTAAATTTCCAGGCTCCTGAAATTTACCTTTGTCCTTCCCTGAAATCCTGCAGAAACTATACCTTAATGCACCTAGTTTCCCTTTGTTAATCAAAAAGGTCTGTAGTGAACCTGCCGACCAGACTGGAATGTTCCCATTTCCTATCTGGCTGCAATATTAAAACGGGTTACATAAGGCTGGTTGTTCTGTAGTCTTGGCAGCAGACTGCTTTTCAGATGAGCAGTTATATGATGTAAATTCTTTTAACTCTTTTCTAAAATTTGAGCCTGGCTGCTAGGAGAGATTGTTCCTGGTCAGATTTTCCTGGCATTTGTAAAATACTTGTGACCTGCAGACTGCTGCTTTCTGCTGCTTGTCAGGTTTAAAACTAATAGTTTTAGAGGTGCTGAACACTGGTGTTAAACCTCGCATTTTGGATGGAGTTGAGGTCATCCTTAAGCCCAGAGTGAGTCAATGAATATGCGAAGAGAGGGAAGGAGATAAAACAAAGCAGCATTTAAAAGGCTGTGCGGGGCTAAGCCTGCAGGATCTTATACTCAATGGGTAGCATTTCTGGGACTGAAAATAAGTATTTAAACGCTGCATCTGTTTAATTCCAAAATGACAGCAATGGTTAATGGGGACAACCAAACAATTGGTGATGGGAGCAGCAGAGCATGACGGCACTGAAATTCCCAAGGCATGTGTAAAATGCTCTCCAAGAGCATATTTATATTATCCAGGTTGGTCCTTGACTTTCCCAAACTAATATGGGGACCAATGGTCCCCATTTAACCGAACAAAGAAAGTGTAATCCTTATTTTGAGTGGGATGTCTTTAACAGCTTCAATATTAGAGAAATCATTCTGTCTTCAATCACAGTAAGAAGGCAGGGCACACCACCTGCTTATCTTCAAGGAAGTCAAAACCAGAGCATAGGAACAAGTGTTTTTATTCAAGCGTAGCAGTAAACTGTCTGAGCTGGAGGCTGTACTTCCATGAGACAACATGCTAGTGTTCCACTGCCTTTGAAAAAGCAAGGTTTTGATCTTCGCAGTGTGCTTGCACTGCTCACCTTACACAGGCTAGAGCACTAATGGATTTCGGTATGTTCAGAGTAAATTGAAGACTATTTAAATTACTGTCTTTGTAGACAGTACAAAGTTTATAAAGTGAGCCCAAAACAAGGTGTAGCTTTTCACTAGGAGTTAAATCATCTTTGCAGGAAGCCCAGTAAGCGCTAGAGGAAAGGAAGAGGTAGGGCTGTGCTGCGGAGGACAGAAAGAGGTAGAGCCAGGCTTCCTTGCACTTGTTACAAGCATTAGCTGGGTATGAAACCATACCTGGAGAAAATGCTGGAGGCGTGATTATGGAAATGAAGTGTGAGTTACTTCTGGGAAGCTACTGTTGGTAAGGAAGAAAGAAGTGTGTTGGGGTAAAATTGGGAGCCAAATGTAGTTGAGGGGCCCAGCAGTTCTTTCTCTCAAAGCATAACCATCCCAAGAATTTGATAATGTCATTATGAAAATAAGAGGGTTGCAGTGGTGGTTTACAGGTGGAAGCAAGAAAGACCATCTAAATTCATCTAGTACTGGTTTGGTTATATCAGAGATGTCATTTCAAGTTAGCTTAAAGATAGGTGATGTAGAAGTGTTGCTGTGGGAATGCCGAGGTATTTCTTTGTTTCCTGTTCAGTGTGTAACTTGAAATGCCTTCCCAGTCCTGCAGGGTTAACAGAAAGTGAAGATCATGTGGGACCCAAATGCCTTTCATAACTTTACAAGAGCAACTCTATTATCATCTAAGGGGCCGCATTTCATCTGTGTGTTTCAAAAGGAAACCTTTTGATGTTTTATTGCCATTTTGAGCGCATCTGCAGATGTAAAGTAAAGTTACTGCTGTAGAACATTTATCTTTGCATTCTCTGGAATTATTTGCGTACCTGGGCTTCTAAATCTAAACTAATAATTACAGACACGTTAAAGAGAGCGGTTAGGTGGGTTTTTTTAGAGGCTTATGAATGGTATTCCAAAAGTCATCTAGATCCTAACATTGGAAATAAAACTTCATCTTCTCTTGTTATGTTTTGGTATATCTATGTGCTAGCATGTAATTAGCTTTATTTAGCAGTTGTAAGTTACACTTCTTACTCTCTTGTTAACAGTTAGCAAAAAGTATTACTTGATAACCATAGATATAACCAACAGAACATTTCACAATTTTAAAGGGTAATAAAAAGAAATCACAGATAAAACTGCTTTTCTTCATTTTGAATCAAAAATTATGTTAAGAGTAAACATTAATACTAAATGCATGAAAGGGTGCTGGTGGAAGGAATTCATGATGGAAGCAATGACGGAATGTTTACTAAAGCAGTGCTATACATTGCTGTGCTATTCTGAATAATAAAGGCTTACTGAAATCAACAGCACATTTTCAGAAGCAGTGAGCACGTGCTGCACTGCTACTGGGACAAGCCTCAGCAATAGAGTAGGGTCAACATTTCACAGGCTCCTACCTTCTCATTTTGGAGTCCGTCTGCCAGTCCCTGTGGATGGCTCTAGAGCCAAACATAATTCTAGGCATAAAGCGACTTCATGGGAGCTTGGGTTAGTATGAATTTGATTTAAGCTTGGAAAGTGATAAATTTCCACTGTGACTGGAAACATTTTAAAAATTAAACTCTCCTGTACCATGTAGCAAGAAAATTAAGTTAAACTTTTATTAGGAATCTAAAATGTAATTAGTGTTTCCTTGCTGCTTTATGAAGTTCAAAGCAATGCTACTTTTCCAACCCAGTGTTATTCTTTAATATCAAAGCGTGAACTCCAGTACTGTGCAATTAGGTCCACTAGGTGTTTTTTCTGCATGTGCCCACCTTGTTCAGAGCCACAAGTTTGCCTCCTTGCCTGTGGGTAGAGGTAGCTGTGTAACTATGGTAAGCCCATTTGGAGAGAAGTTGAGAGCCTCATGAATAACAGCTTTTTTTGGTTTTGTGGCAAAGCCTCTACTTTTGCTGGGCTGTGTACGTGTTTTGGCAATAGCGCTCATAAACTGGAGGAACTGATCTTGAATTCTTTGTCTTGCATGCAGCATTTCTAATTCTACTTGTCTGCCTCAACTAAGTAGAATCATAAAATGGACCTTTAAAGGTCACCTTGTCCAGCCCTCCTGCAGTGAGCCGGGACATCTTCAACTAGGTCAGCTTTCTCAGAGCCCCGTCCAACCTGACCTTGAATGTTTCCAGGGATGGGGCTTCTACCACCTCTCTGGGCAGCCTGTTCTAGTGTTTCACCACCCTCATTATAAAAAAATTTCTTCCTTATATCTAGTCTGAATCTACCCTCTTTTTAGTTTACCCCTTGTCCTATTGCTACAGGCCCTGCTAAAAAGTTTGCCCCCATCTTTCTTATAAGCCCCCTTTAAGCACTGAAAGGCTGCTGTAAGGTCTCCCTGAAGCCTTCTCTTCTCCAGGCTGAACAACCCCAGCTCTCTCAGCCTGTCCTCACAGCAGAGGGGCTCCAGCCCTTGGATCATTTTTGTGGCCTCCTCTGGACCTGCTCCAACAGGTCCATGCCTTTCCTGTACTGAGGGCCCCAGAGCTGGACACGGTACTGCAGGTGGGGTCTCACCAGAGCACAGCAGAGGGACAGAATCGCCTCTCTTGCCCTGCTGGCCATGCTTCTTTTGATGCAGCCCAGGGTACAACTGGCTTTCTGGGCTGAGAGCACACATTGTTGGCTCACGTCCAGCTTTTCACTGACCAGTACCCCCAGGTCCTTCTCTGCAGGGCTGATCTCAATCCCTTCATCCCCTAGCCTGTATTGATACCGGGGGTTGCCCTGACCCAGGTGCAGGACCCTGCAACTTGGCCTTGTTGAACCTCATGAGGTTCACATGGGCCCACTTCTTGAGCTTGTCCTCTTTGATAGCTTCCTGTCACTCAGGTGTGTCAACTGCAGCACTCAGCTGTATAGTAAAGCTGTTCTTTCACATAATTGGTTTTGTAATGTCCTTACAATATCTACAGAATTTTTACTTGGAAAGAACATGTATATACCTGTAACCTGACTACTGCTTTTATTTTTTTAAGAGCTGCTCATGCAACTCTCTTAATCTGAACTTACCAGTTATTTCTGTCTGCAACAACTCATGTACAAAAGGAGAACCTTCCAGTTCTCCAGCTCTCTGATTTCCTATTTGTATCATTCCTTCTTGTAAGTCCCCTTCCCTTCCATGCTATGTTTTTGTCACCTAGGTCCTGCTTCCCAAAGCCCAAGCTATTTACTCCTCCACTGCTAGGCTGTGGGCAGGCGTAGCTCTTCTGATGAAATCGAGTAGCTCTGAAGCTATTTGGTTTGGAACCTACAGCCAGATCCTTGTATCTTCTCCCATCATCCACATGCTAAAGGCTGAGAAGCTGTACAGTGTCTAGTAAATAATATAAACAGCTGTATCATGTCTAGTAAAAGTGATGTATAACTTATGCCCAAAATTAAGGTAAAGAAATGACAGCACTGCCTGTTTGTGATAGGAATTTTTATTGTACTTGTTTGTTAATTGAGAAAGAGGAACATATTAGCTCAATTCAACATGATCAGCATCTTGCTCCTGCTTACGATAAGCTAGCAAATCCAGTGTTCCCAATACTAATTTAATGGTTTTATTAAACTAACACCTCAAAACAGAATAAATGCATATTCTTCTTTTCATGTTTTAGTAGTCCAACTACTTTGCTTTATTATTTATCAGTGATGTCAAGTGTATCCCCCAAAGGAGTGAGGCTCTGGGAATTCATAGCCATGAGAAAAAAAAATGCACGGAAACAACAAAACTTTCTTTTGATAATTTAACAGTCTAATAAAACAAGACCTAGCAATATATTAAGAAATAAATCCAGTTACAAATGCATGTATATAGAAGGAACTTCTGTGGATGTCAGAACAGAAAATGATCAGCTATTTACAAGATACACAGCAGGATGGAATAGTAGCCAAGACCCACCATTCAGAAACCAAATGTGTTCTCTCCACTGTAGGCAACGTACAAGAATCCATCCTCATCCTTTTCCTTCTCATAAAGTTGTCCCATAGTTAAGCTTGAAGGGGGAAGAAGAGAAATGGTTTGCTTGGATCGTGACAGTTGCAAATGGTAACGATTAGAACCTCACATAAACACGGATTAATAAAAGCTAACACTTTTAAGTCTGCGTGGAAATTAAAATACAAAAATGAAGATATATGAAAAGCAGTTCACTTGTGAGTTACCAAAATGATCCTGGGCTCTCTGCAGAGCGTCTAGGTTTTTGTTACTTCTTCACGAACGCATTTGTCAGAATGCTTCCTTATTTTATTGGAAATTAGTCACTGAATGTATTTCAGGTTCTGAATCACCCATTATTGATGCCTGATAGCACCTTCCTTGATTGCGGCTGCGTTAATGTCTTCCTGCTTGTGTGAGCAACCTCATTTCTCCCTCCCCTTGGTGTAGTCGGGAATGTTCAGTTGGTCTTAAGGCTGTCAAGCTTGTGCTTTTTGGACTGTTTCTTGGAGATCCAGGTTGTTTTGGGGAGTAAAAGATTTGTTTTCTATATTGTTAAAAAGTGATGACCTGAAGTAGTGCTAGTACCAAAATGCATGGGCAATAAATTACAAGTTAGCCAGAAACTAGTGCTTTTTCAGTGGATAAGGTTTTGAATGTTTGATCAAACGAAAATTTTCTTAAAGGGAATAGGCACGTGGCCCTTCACAGTCTAAGCCGTTGTGGTCTCTAGGGCAATGTCTGTATTTTAAAAAAGAAACCCAAGCAATTACTTGGCCAGTACAACTGCTCCAGCCATCTATCTACAGATGAAACACGCAGCTGACATCAGTCAGTTGCACAAATGACGCCTCCTCAGCTCACCCTTCTCTGACTCCCCAAGACTGAGAAAAGGCTAGTGAATTGAAAGATGCAGAGTGAATGTGAGTGATAGGGAAAAAGATTGTGGCTTTTTACCCAAGACTGGAACTGGGAAGAGTTGCAGGCAGTACTTGAAATAGAAGGGAATTGGTGAGTAGTAGATAAACTTCTGGATGAGGAGGGAAGGATGTCAAGAGTTAGTGGTCTATGCAATAAATTCAGCCTACGAGAGGAGCACAGCCATTAACAGATTAGATTTTTGTTTATCTGTTAACAAGTTATCATTTTTGCATTAATACTGAAGGTTCAAGGCCCTATTTTTCCAGCAGGGATATGACATCTCATCATGAACATATGAGACAATGTGCCCTTTCTTTTTCTTTCCTGTTCCTAGCAGTTCTCCATCAGTGTTAAGACGATGACATATAGGCATTCCTAATACTCTTAGAAGAAGGCAAACAGAAAAAGATGGTTCTCACAGGTGCCTATTGTGTAACACAAAGTAAATAAAAAAACATTCCTAACTGAGTCTGGACAGGTTACCTGGAGGGACTGCTACTGTTACACAGGTAAGGATTAATACGAATAATATTACACCTAAGCCACACAATATCATGCTGTCCTATTTCCTCAAATACTATTGAAGTATCTCATCTGGAAAGCAGCTGTAGTAGCTGCATCTGCTATACATTATTCTATATGTAGCAGATGAAACCCTTCTACAGTCATTTTGCATTTTATGTTTATAGAAGAAAATAAGTAATTTTTAAAGCAAGTAACAGCAACTAGCCTGTGACATCATAATTTGTGAGCTGACAAATTAACGTTTTCCCAGAATAATTTATGGCGTTTGCTTTTGAGTATTTAACATGCAGGTTTTTTTGTTACATTGAGAATGATTATTTTTTTGTCACTGATGATGTAAATGTTCTTGCACTCTACCAAAGACAACATAATAACCCCAGAGCTCACCCTCTTGCCATGGAAGTAAATCATAATATATTTTTCAGTCACCTATCCTTTCAGCCTAGCTCAAGAAATAAGATGTTTGCCAAACTCATGAGAAAAAATGCCTATCACAGTGAGATCAAGATGTAACCAAACACCTCCTAAAATCACCAAATAAGCCTCAAAGAGGGGAGTTACTATCTCTCTGATACGCACAGGCTTGCTGAAATTATTCTGAATACCAAGTGAATAGCCTCTCACCTGGATTGTGGGACAGTCTTGTCTACAAAGAGGAATATTGCTTTCTCAGATGGCAGTTGAATCCTCTTCCTGATGATCCACATGAACTGGGCCACAGTGATGTCCGATGGAACTAAGTACTTCCTCTTGTCAATATCAACAATCTGAGATCCTGAGACTTTCTCCACTATGACCTGTAAAGCGCAGGGGTGAGGGTCAGGCTTTTCAGCATTGGTATGAACAGACAGCTTCGGTAAATTGCTTGCTGGTACAGGCTTACAATGGAGAGCAAAGGGGAGGAACAAAAAGGTTTCTTGACCGCACCCAAACGAGAGGTAGGACTGGCTCAGCAGCGTAAAACCTGATTTTACAACTGCACTGAAACCTACATTCATACACACAACAGTTCAAAAACTCCTAAGTCCAAGGTTGACAGTTGTGGGTTAAAAAGATGCAATATGCCTAAAAGAAACCCATGACAGGAAAGTATATATACATCTTTTAACTTTTTGTACACCTGAAGGGAGGGTGCAAAGAAGTTGGAGCCAGGCTGTTTTCAGTGGCGCCCAGTGACAGTACAAGAGGCAGTGGGCACACGCTGAAGCACAGGAGGTTGTTTCCCTCTGAACATCAGGAAACACTTTTTCAGTGTGCAGGTGATGGAGCGCTGGCAGAGGTTGCCCAGGTTGTGGAGTCTCCCACCTTGGAGATACTCAAAAGCCATCTGGACACGGTGGTGGGCAACCGGCTGTAGGTGGCCCTGCTTGAGCAGGGAGGGGTTGGACCACATGAGCTCTGGAGGTCCCTTCCCACCTCCACTGTTCCGTAATTTGGTGATTTATTCATACCAGGGCAGTGATGTCCTATTGTGTTTAAATATGGCTAATTTTCAAAATGTTCTGAAGTTCCCCATGTGTACTATCCAAAAATAGTGTATATTGCAACAAAAACTTGTGGGGGCAGGGGCAAGAGGGGAATTGGCGCCTACTGAGACATTTGAAGCACAGGCAGCTTGAAAACATAAAGTTCAGGAGTGGCTTCTCTGCACTACTCTTAAACTAATTGGTGGTTGAAGGAAGGAGTCCAGGACTTCTGTCTCCTTACTCACCCCAGCTGACAGGAACAAACTGAGAAATGCATTTAACTGTATTGCTTCCTTGCCCCGTTCATCTGTAGTGGAGTCATGAAAAATTCAACTAGACTGCAGTGCTGGTACCTGAGCAATGGCAGGTGATCTGGGGAAGTTCATTCCCTTTGTACAAATGCTGCTTATTTTGTTTTTGTTACTATCACAATGTAAAAAGAAAGTGGAATAGAACAGAGTAGTTCAGTTGCGAGGGACCTACAATGACCATCTAGTCCAACTGCCCTGACCACTATAGGGCTCACCAAAAACTAAAGCACGTTATTAAGGGCATTGTCCAAATGCCTTTTAAACACTGACAGGCTTGGGGCACTGACAACCTCTAGGAAGCCCATTCCACTGGCTGACCACCGTCTCAGTAAAGAAATGCTTCCTAATGTCGTCTGAACCTCCCCTGATGCAGCTCTGCACCATTCCCACGCGTCCTGGCACTAGATACCAGGGAAAATAGGTCAGCAACCCCCTGTCCACGTCCTTGCCCCAGGAAGCTGTAGAGAGCCGTGAGGTGGCCCCTCAGCCTCCTTTTCTCCAAACTAGACAAACCCAGAGTCCTTCACTGCTCCTCACAGGACATGCAAGTGTGACCATCATTGCTTGAAATCTTGTGTTACCCAGAATTCTAGTTTGCAACAAGCATGCCCTACCCTCTTTTAAATCATCTTATGACTAAATAAAATCCCACACTACGAAGAAATACAGGTTTAATGCACACACCACCTCTGCCCTTCCAACCTAACTCTCTTCTTCAAACGATGTCCCAAGTTGCTCCTAACAGATGACAGAACCAGCTGCCATGTAGCAAATGAAAAGAAAAGGAAAGCATATTAGAAATAGATTTCAGTAACACTGAAGCTAAAAAAATCAGTATTTAAGTAAACAGGAGGGAGAACCTCCAGTCTAGTCTAGTATCTAATCTGCTATTTCACCTGTTGTGCACAAACCAGATGCCAAAATGGCTCTCAGGCTCCCACCTAGAGCATTAAAGTATTCATTAATACTTTTTTTTTTTCTCCCTGAAGCCTGTTGTATTCATCCATGCAGCATACTGCACCATTACACACCACGAACCAGTATGTCAGAAACTGTCATGCTAAGTAGAGAGAGGCACAGGTATCCTTCATGTAACTCAGTGGAGAGCTGAAGAAGCCATGTTACATCTGAATAGTCAAAACTCTTGATGGTTCCACGTGTTCGTTTTTGTACAGTGCTTTGCAGTACTGCTTTTGATTTGACATCTGCGCTCTCTGCATTTCTATAATTAATCTGGCAACGACTGTTGACTTCCCACAGCTAGCCACCAAGCATTCCAGTCAGGCTCAACAAGGCCTCAAGGAAGAGAACTGAAGTATGGCTGCAGTATGCTCTGGAATACCAGCTGGCCTGACAAGAATGCCAGTTGAGCACTCCACCAAATCACCAGCAAGGTGCTGTGACGTAGTCTTGTCTGTGTGCCTCTGCTGTACCAGACTTACACTGCCAGATAAGCCAGCAATGTATGCATCTGATGTTAAAAACTACATGATTACAGCTTCAGTTGATTGGATGAAGCTACAGGATGACAGTGAAGCCAAGCTAATAAAGTGTAGGTTTTAGCTATATATGAATGAGAGCCAGATGGGATATGTAGGCTGTAAGGAAAAAATATAAATAATAATAATGATAAAAAAATCACAACCCATGCTTATGCTGCTAGGCCACTGTAGGAATTTGGCTATTCTCTGCCTATACCGGGAGCATTTGGTAACAGAAAGCAGGAAGGAACC
The DNA here is from genome assembly GCF_028500815.1 of Rissa tridactyla. Taxonomy (NCBI): domain Eukaryota; kingdom Metazoa; phylum Chordata; class Aves; order Charadriiformes; family Laridae; genus Rissa; species Rissa tridactyla. Next base: position 94,732,898 of record NC_071469.1, read on the forward strand.
CAAGCAGAGATGCCTAGGTAAGATGATGTCTGCAGCATCAACATGCTATTGTTTGCAACTTCGAAAAAAGACTGCCTATGTTAATCGCTATTTTAGGATGTCTGTAGATTCAGGTCTGCAAGAACATACTGATATTATCACTGGAAACCAGAATTTTTTATGATGTGTTATTCTAAGTATAACTGCACTCTAAGGCATTTTGTTCGTTCCACCGTGTTATTGTTACTGATGCCATTCTCTGCTTTGTATTATGCTGAACTGACATCAGAGTATCTTACTTCATACCTTATGAAATTAGAAACTGACTACAAGAAGGAAAGATGACAAGATGGTCACAAACAAAACGAAACAAAAAGCAATAGGTACATGAGGAAGGTAAATTAAGTATTACTTGTGGAAAGGACCTGGCACTTTCGGCTCCAGACAGGCTGGTTCTTGAATGAAAAATGTAGCACGTGGGGAAAAAGGCTTACAAGTGGTTCCAGTGTTTCCATTCCTCAGCTCTGCATTCCCCATTGCTACAGCATACAGGTAATGCTCAAGTAAATTTACAAAATATGCTATCTTATGATCTGGAGAGGGTTTTCCTTATAATTTCTTCAGCTCTGCCTACAGAAACAGAAGGAGGGCATATTAGCCCCCCCCTTGCAATTCGGTATGAAGGAACTGTAAAGAGGACCAAGAACAGCTTGAAAGAAATATTGAAGCCTTAACAACTGATACTTTTTTGCAGTGCTTAGCAAGCATGAATTTCTTTCACCTCCTATTGTATTCCTAAAAGGTCTAGCCTAGGACAGAGGCAGGCTGTTCATATATTATCTTAATAGGTTTGAACCACTGAAACACCTCAAAATCCAGGTAGACAGATACAGCAGCTGAGAACTGAAGTCACTTTGACCTATGTCACTCTGAATGCAGGCTATAACCTGGAAAGCAGGAAACATACATCAAGTCTGAATAACACTTTTGACTATTAAATGCCAAAAATATATTTGATACTAACTATTTTGTGAAAAGTACATGGCTCAATCTGAATCATCAAGCAGAAAACATGTATCGGTCCATTCACAGCCATCACTCGTCAATTTGAGATTTAATTCCTGTAGCCATCCACACCTCGTTGTCCATTCCTGATAGAGCATCATGTAATTCTGACTCAGGCTATCAGTTTCAATATCTCTTTTTCCCCTAACGTTATGAAAGATATTCTTGGAATGGACAAATGGGTATCTGTGGAGATGCACGGTCATTGGCGTGCTACAGTCTATACATGAGGGTGTGGCTAGCCAAGCAGAGAATGGCAAGGATCGGACCAGCTTGCCAGACTGCAACCGGAGAGGATGCCGGGACTAGCTGCAACTGAGCAGCAGAGCAAGTCAGCGGGATTCGAGGTTCTTCTCTGGGCTGCGCTGTCTAATGGGTAAGTCATTTACCAAGAAGTCAGACAGGAGTGGCACTAACTGGCATGTGCTCAGATGGGATGTGAGAAATTTTCCTCACAAGCAGGTAAGCCGAGAATGTGGCCATGTTGCCAGCTGTTACATAAGGATGTGAAGCGTGGTCATTCCGCTGACTGAAACGTGATAGAAGGGATTGCGGAGTGAAGACAGGTCATTCACTATTTAGCAGGTAGGCAGGTATTAATGCAGAAAGGAGGGGTCACTGCTTGCACTGGCTCTTCAAACAATAGGGTCTGCATGGGGAGATTCACCACCATGGCCTGGTTACAGGCATGGAATACATGGGGGAAAAATCAACTTCCTCATAGAGCCAGGATGGAAGATTGTCAAGGTTTAAAGAATTTATGATCTTTCTTTGGATGAGGCACAGAACAAATCCTCAAGACACTCAAGGCATTTGCTGGGATATAATTCCCATTAGAAAAAAACAGGACACTGATAAGCCATAAACATGCTTGGAAAGTGTTTGGAAAGTCAGGTGCTCTTGTTTACTTGTCAATACGTACTGGGGCAGAGGAGGGAATGTTGGATTAGTTTAATGTGTTTGGGGCCTCTTTAAAACATCTAACAGCACAAAAAGAAAGATGCATTTACTTAGTAGGATCTGATCAAAGGAGAGAGGCCAGGATGGAAACAGCTTATCCACCTTTGCCTCTAAGTGCTCAGATGGAGCTGGTGTGGTTACTCACCGGGACACGGTCAGGGTATTTGGCTCGGATTTTTGCCGACTCGACACATCTGTGCTCTGCGAACAAAACTCGTCATTAGTCACTGCATAGCAATAGCATCGCCGGTGTCCTGGGCAGAGGGGGCAGCGCCCGCGGGGATCGCGGCCGTCCTGCCCCCCCGCGGGGGTCTCCAGCTGTTCAGGGAGGCCTTCCCCGGGCATCGCCGCCGCCCTTCGCCGAGGGCCGCGGGCGGCTGTCCGCCCAGAGAGGAGACCCCCGGCCGGGGGAGCCGACCGGGGCGCGCAGAGGCGGGAGGCCGCGGGGCAGATGGCGGCAGCGGAGGCGGCGGGGCCGCCGGCGGGCAGCGGTCGGCCCGGGCCCACCCTTACCCAGCGCATGGTCCTCCTTGAACATCCACTTCATGGCGCGGGCCGGCGGGGAGCGGAGCCAGCGGCGGGAGGGCCCCGTGTGCGGGCGGGCAGGGGCTCGTGCTGGGCGGCCGGGCCTGTCGCTGTCACGATCCCTGTCACAACAACAACAGCCACGGCTCGGCAGGCGGGACTTCCGGCTCGCCCGTTACCCTAGCAACCACCCGAAACGCAGCGCTTCCGGCCGGGGCAGCGAGGGGCGGGGTGGGAGCAGCCGGCCGCGGCGGCAGCTGCCCGAGGCGTTCCCGGGGCGCTCGAAGCCGCATCGCGGGGCCCTTCTCCGTCGGCTCCGTCCCGCTGCCCTTCCCGGCCGCTCTCCCGCCTCGCCGCAGCCGGCGGTCCCGGATTGCGGCCGTGCACGCTCATTGGCTGGCGCGCCCGTCCTCCCCTCGTCTGATAGGCTCGGCGTCCCGTCAGTCCGGCGCTCCGCCGTTGCCGGGGTGAGGGCGCGGGCGATGGCCGCCGTGGAGCTGTTCTCCCACCCCGCGGTCCACACGCGCTACCGGGCCGGGCTCTGCTCTGCCGCCGCCCTGGCCCTGTTGCTCATCACGGTGCTCACCTACGTGCCGCCGCTCCTAGTGGCCTACCGGAGCCACGGTGAGGGCCGCTCCACCCCGCCCGTCCCGGCGCGATGCTGAGGCCCGGCGCGGTGCTGAGGCCTGGCGCTGTCTCTGCCCGCAGGTTTCTGGCTGAAGCAGAGCTCGTACCGGGAGCAGCCCACCGTGCGGTTCCGGTACGAGGTGCTCTTCGTGGCCACCACCGGCCCCAGCCCGGGCAGTTTCTTGGCGTGGAGCACGTTCCCGGCGTTCAACCGGCTTCAGGAGGACCGGCTGCGAGTCCCGCTCCTGTCGGTAGGCCTGCCCGCGGCGGGCCCGGCGGCGGCGGGGGGAAGGAGGGCTGGAGAGGGGGACTAGGGGACGAGTGTTGGCGCCGCCTGTGAGCAGGCGGCCTGTCACGCACGGCTGCCTCCGGGTTGCAGCAGCTTCCCTCGTGCCTCACAGCAAAATCCAACTGGGAGAAGTGACTTTTAGCCAGTCCAGTTTTACTCCCCCTCAGTGTGACAGAATCATTTAGGTTGGAAAAGACCCTTAAGATCATCAAGTCCAACTGTTAACCTAACACTGCCAACTCCACCGGTAAACCATGTCCCTAAGCACCACTGCTGTTTTGCGTGGACACATTAGTTTACTTTCCTCAAATTAGTTGTGCCCCCCACTTTCCCTCTGCCATATGGCTTATCGTGATATGAAGTTTGCAGGGATTAGTAGGTAGCCCCTGGTTTTGAAAGCAGGTCTGTGCTTTCTAAAGCACGTAGCCTCTGGCCTGCAGCCGCAGCCATTGTTCCTTCTGGGATTCAACAGCAGCAGTTATTTTTCTGTGTTACCGCTAAGTCCTGTTATACTTGCAAATAGGTGAAGCGCTGGGCATTTGTGGCACAGCAGTGTAGCAAGCCTTGGCTCACAACCAGGAACTGGCATAGAGAGGCCATTAAGAGGCAGGCTGCAATGGCAAGAGGCAAAAGCCTGACCATCAGTGGCACATTTGCACAGGATATGCCAGAAGATCCAGCACTAAGGCATGATTTGTGGCATGCAGGGGAGATGGTTGGAATGGCATAGGGCAGAAGAGACCTTGAAGAGTCTGATGAGCTTTTCCTCCCTGGGGGGCATATGAGACATTGTATAACAGACAAAATTGCAGGCTTCTTGCTTGTCTCTAGTCCTGTGTCTATAAAATCAGGCAGCTTTTTAATGCGTTCTTAACTATGCAATTTATTTGCTTCTTTAGTATGTGCATGCTGCAGTTGTTTTTTTTTCTAACAGAAATTCCTGTCTTCAAAAAAAATATCTTACTGATTCTTTTAGGCTAGAGAAGAAGACAAAAATCAGGATGGCAAAATGGATCAGTTGCATTTTAAATTGGAACTTCCGCTACAACCTACAGAGGATGTAGTTGGTGTTCATCTGATTCTACTCTTTTCCTACCAGCTTTATGTGAGCATTTTTAGTTTTATTTGTTGTGACATACAGACCCAATATAATATTCCAGTAGTGGTTATGCAAAGATGAAAGAACCTTTCCACATTTGAAATTACTAGCTAAAATATTTATTTTACTAAAAAATATTTAATTTTCTCCTCCTCTGATGGGTCATTCCTAGTCTAGCTCTGTTGCATATTTTGATATGTTTTGTTAGGGTTTTTTTTTTTTTTGAAGCTATGTATTCTCTTGGGCTGTAATGCAGTGTAGAGGACAGAGATGTGCAGCAATGGATATCAGTGTCAATGGCATCAGGAAATAACTGAGAGTCTTGCAGTAGGCAAAAGGATGTGCATTCTTAAATACTGCTGTGTCTTGACATAACTAGTTAGTTTTCTGCCTGGAAGGGCAGGCTGTTGCAGCAGCCTAAAGCTCTATAGATTTTCCTTACTTAACAGCTCTTGAAGCAATGGTAATTATCTGCCAGGATCTTCTGTATCTTGTAACTGGGAGGGGGAAGAAGGTGCTACAGGGAGACAGGAAAATAAAATTCTGCTGCCATTGTATCTCAAGTGGCAGTGCAATTAATACCTAAAGCAATGAGTAAAACGCTAGTGCACAGCGAACCCTTGGATGCATCTGAAAGGAGCAGTAGTATACAGCTGTGTTGGATGCAGCCACACAGACAAGAAGTTGTTTTACTAGGGAAATGAGGCTTAGTGTATCCAAGAGACTCTTGCTGGTTGCTGATGGACAAGCTTAGCAAGCATAGCTGTGTGGTGTGGAAAACATTCTTAAACCTACGAGGCCCAGAGTAGAGACCCACCAGTCCTAAATTTGTGCTGAAGTATTAGGTCAGTGATTAGTATCCCAGAGAGTTCTGATATTCACAACACCTTTGCTTTACAGTAAATGTGAAAATTTTCCTTCAGATTGAGTGGTTGATAAGGGCTGAGGAACTTCCTTGTGTGGTTCTTATTGCAGACCAGGAGTCCTTTAGTTGGCTTCGACTGCTGAGTATTTTAAAGTGTGTCTCCAATGACTGTGTTTAAGCATCTTGCTGCTTTTTGCATGTTACGGCATATAAGTCAGATCTTTCCGTCATAAGCCACAGTCCGTTGGACTTCACTGAATTTATTGTGGAACTTTGGTTTATAAAGTTAGCTAACGAACAACTGAGGTAGTTCACTTAAAAAAAAAAAAGTAATTAATATTTCTTATTTAGTGTTCCCTTGTTTAGACTAATGTTATGAGCCTTGGGACTCAGAACAAAATCAAATCCACACAGAAAATCTGTAGATACAAAGAGGTAGAAAAGTGTTGTCTTTCCCCCCTGCCCTAAATTATCTTTTTCTCCTGTTCACCATTTCAGAGAATGTCAACACTTGTGATGCAGAGCATGGCTTTTCTTCAGTTTTTTTCTCCTGTGCCAGGGTCTCAGCTCTACATGAATGGAGACCTGAAATTGAACCAGAGGCAGTTACTTAACCATTGTGGACTGGATACCAGATACAACGTGAGGAAACTTTTTTTTCTTTCCCCATTGGTTTTCCCCCTTTTTATTCTCCTAGTACCAGAGGTGATAACCCTAATTATTTGTACTCCTGCACAGAGTGGACCCTAGAACTTAGGAACTGATGTTTTCTTGTTAGGCTGAAAGGTCTGATGTTTATCTGCGTTCCTTCAAGGGCATGGTTACTTTGCGTTACAAACTCAGTAGAATTACTTTCTTGAAGAGTGGACAAATAATGCAGGTATCTCCTTGTTGTAACAGGTGTCTGTGGTCAATGGCACAAGTCCTTTTGCGAGTGACTATGACCTAATGAACATCATTGCAGCATATCGGGAAAGAAATGGTAAGCCTGCATGTATAGCTGTGAATTACAGGGCAGCAGGAGTTAGCATGTTGGCAGCTGTTCTGTGAGGATTTGAGTTCTGTGTTAAGACTAAAAAGCCTCTTAACCCAGATGTTTCCTTTCCCCATTTTAGTAACAACCGTCTTTTCAGATCCCAACCCTGTTTGGATGACTGGAAGAGTGACAGATACACCATTTATCATTAACGCCACTATTCGTTACCCAGTGGAAGTTATCTTATATCCTTTGAAAACTGCATAAACTGTGACATAACTGGGTTGCATTATTTGGGTCTTCACATACCAGCCAAGTGAAAACTTTTTTCTTCTAGACTTGCTGCTAGGATTTTCCTTTGTTAGCTAAGCAAATGCTGTAGTTCTATTTGCCCCTTCCTCCAGATGGTTCTGCTTGCATAACCACTTTTTGCGTTTCTCTACTGGGACCCTGTGGTGCTTTTCAGCCTTGCTTAACTGGCCTTTGAGGCAGTTTCTTTGCCATTCACAGTGAATATCCTTAGTCTTGCTTTGCTCCTGCAGCACCTGCTGTCCCAATCTGTCATGGATGCCACTAAGCAAAGCATGATACTATATTCTGTGACCTAAAGCAAATCATTAGAAATCTGTATGCAAGGTAAGCTCGCCAAATAATAACCCCTCAGTGGATGTGGCAGATATGTTGCATGCACAGACAGATGTGATTTTTTTTCCCCACAAAATAATTCTTTTTTCATTATGTTCTTTATTCATTTTATCAGACAAGAACAAGCCTGTGTTTAAAAGAACCTGTATGGAGCACATTTCTTACAAGGTTTGTTTACCTGCTTAAGTATTACCGATAACTACTTTCTGGTGAGTCAGGAATGAAATAGGCACTTTCCACAGAATTGGTTTAAATGTCTTCTAGGACAGACGTTCTCTGCAGCTTTTGTTACATACTACAGTAAAGGGCTTTTAGGGGTTTCCATGCCTCAAAGGCTTTGCATTTGCCACACAAACTGACGTCTAATGAGTTTTGTACCTTTCCACCTCTGAGTTCCTTTGTTTAGTTATTGCAGTGGTAGTATCAGAAGCTTCTTCATTAACACTCCTTGACTTTCTTTAAATATCAGCCAGGATTTTGGGAAATGATTAAATTTGCCTGGATCCAGTATGTCAGCATTCTCCTTATCTTTCTTTGGGTGTTTGGTAGGATTAAAATGTTTGTGTTCCAGAATCAGGTGTTGACTACAACTTCAGTATCACCAGTTCTGCCAGTGTCTCCAGTATTGTCCTACAAACTGCACCAGTCCTGAGGAGATGCCTAAGAACACTTTAAAGACATGCAGTTCAAAAACAGTTACTTGCTTTTATTCTCTATACAGTTTTTTACTTTGGAAGATCAGAACTTTGTAAGTATGTTCCAAGTATATTCTGTTCATGCTTCCTTTTTAAAATACATTTTCATTCATCGATTCCTCTGGGAACACTGCTTTGGGACTGAAAATTTTGATATTTTTGACAGTTAAAGAAGAACCTAGTTATTTTTTTGGACTGGAACACGCTTCAAAAACCAGTAGAAAGCAATGAGACTGCTTTTGCATGATCTTAATTTTCCTAAACCTTGAAGACTGAAAATAATACATTAACAGTAACAACATAAGCCGTTTTTACTGTCTTGTAAATTAATTCACTGCTAAGTTAGAGTTCTGTCAAGAGCTATTTGTACATGCATTTACATGCACCATGAAAGGAAAAAACATAAGAAATGTGAAAAAATGTATGGATGAGTTGGTGTCAGAGCCACACTTCTGTAACTGTGGCTATATGTGGTCACTGGTTTAATTATTAAATGGGATGGTGGATAAATTCAAGGTTGATGTGAGAAACTGGGTTGTGGGTGATAGTGTCTGCAAGGTTTGCACAATCATTTACTATTGGCATTATTCCTGTAGCACTAGACCATTAATTGTGAATTTGGAATGGTAAAACAGAGACGCCTGGTATTTATTTAAAGGAAAATAATAAAAAAAAACCCTACCAGAGAAGCTTCAGAGTTCCAAAGCAATTAAATAATTACTTTCAGAAGTTAAATGATAACCTAGAACAGATAAAAATGAAATCAATTACAATCACCTGGTGAGCACTGAAAGATTTTGTCCCTTATTCTTGATGGGGGTGGTAGGGAAGATTATTTAATTCTATCTTCTCTTTCTGTGCTTACTTTTTACATCAGACAAGCTTAAAAGGAAAAACAACAAGATTTCCATTATGTTTTCAGTTTTGTAGTTAAGATTTAATTCTAGCAAAGCAGTCTTATGGCAGGAGAGCGTCTAAAACAATTCTAGATGCTAGTTAACAGCATTCTGAGTGTCTTTGGTTCTCTTGAACTCCTAAGACATGGTGCAGCTATGAAATGTGAAAGAGCAACTTGTACAGCAGTACCCCATCTTTAGGCTGTTGTCCTCTAGAATTCAACATCCCGGCAGCTTGAAGACCTGCCTATTGCTTTTTCTGTTCTCCTCTCAAAACAGACAGCTTCTTTTTGAACTTCTCTTATGGCTTATTTTAAACTTTGTAGACTTGCAGCTCGCATTTCTCCCGACTTTTACATGCTGGACGGACTCCAGCCTATTCTTCAATGCAAGTGAAACATTACTGTGGGGAGCCACATCTTGGTTATTCAGCACACTTTTGCGTTTGTGAAACTTATGTACTTACATGTGAATTGTAAATTATTGCAAAGAGCATTTGCTGTACATACATATATGTATTTTGGTTTGAAATCTCCAGTTTGCTTTTTGATCTTTGCAGTCTGTACCTGGCAGCCTAGGACTACTGATAATTGGCTTCGTACCGGAGTGCACAGAGTCAAAGCATCCGCCTACTGCTTTTTAGTGTTTCTAGGCACTACACAGGATGAACGAAGGGGCCTGTGAGCTTGTCTCCCCAACATCTCAAGTTGATGTACATCTGGTCTGCTGTAGTCCCAGCTCTTCTCCCTTGCAGTGGCGATGGTGCTTGTGTGACTGCAGGAGTTAATTCGGGGAGTTCGTTATGGTGAAGATAATCGTTAACAAATATACTCACTTTTTCACACTAGTCAGTTCCCTGAATGAACTTGGTATGTGTCTGCATGAGTGGGCATAAGCAAGGGACAGAAATCTCCTGAGAGACCATAGAAACTCCATTTTAAGGGTTTGAGCTGTTGTAGTCCCACAAAAATGGAATGTGTAACAGTCCTTCAAACTGAACAGAAGCCTTTTAAAGGTAGCAACTGGAACATGAGAGAAGATAATGCCAGAAAACAACAATAATACCGGCAGACTCCATTAGCCATATTTCACTTTTCTTTCCTATTGTATCCTTCCACATTAAATGATGACAAATGACACTGACTGCTCAGAGCACCAGTTTAGGGAGTACTCATGAGATAGGAAATGGTGAATAGGTCTTGTTCAGGAAATACAGAGAAAAGTATCCTTATGTTCTATTTGCCTTCAGAAGGAGAAAGCTGGAAAAAATCCTCTACAATAATTTAAGAGGAGAACTATTTAAGTTAAAAGGAGGAAATAAAAAAGAGGTAATTGCTTGCAGGTGGAATTTAACTGTTTAGTATGACTGGAATCAGTCGCTCTGTTTCTTTTGAAAGAGGCGAGTTTCGTGACTGAGACCACTAAGTGAACGCAGTGTAAAAGGAGTAGTAAAGGCAGATGTGACTACAGCAGGGAAAAAAACCTGTTTGTGATACCTCTGGGGTGGTAACTCCCTGGGTCGCTTTTATACTGACCGTAGTTCTTGGTTCATAGTTCTGACTGCTTTTCAAGTTCAGAGAAGCATTCTAATTCTGTGAGGAACCAAGCAATAGAAAAAAAAGATAAGTAAGATTTTATGTGTGTAGCAACCAAAGTACAAGGAAAAAATATTCCTGAGAATCCACTGCACTAGCATTAAAGGAGCTTTGAGGAGTCTTTCTGGGAAGGCTCTCTGTAAGGACTCTTCCTTTAGCCTGCTAAGCAACAGAAAACAAAAAAAAAAAATAGAAATACCACTGCATTTCACCACAATGCTGCTACACAGGTCTTCTGCGTACACGTTGCTAGAGAGCAATCTAAACGCTGTTCACTGAGGAAGGACAGGGAGACGTGGTGGGATTAACCAGTTTTCTGGGAGAGGAAAAAGTAGCTGTGAATAAATAAAGGTGGGAATGGGGAGGTGCAAGAGCCGTGCTTCAGGAGGTTTTTCAGAGGTGATGCTAGCATGAAAGAACCCGCCTCTACGCTTATACCTCAAGCGGCCTGTCCGGGGGGGCGTCCCTTCCCCTCGCCCCGGGCCGGCAGGATGCGGCCGGGCTCCGTGGGGGGGCGGGCCCTGGGGCCGGCCGGGGGAGGTGGCGGCGGCGGCAGCAGCTGCGCCTTGGCCCGGGGGATGCTTTGGTGCGGGGCGGATCGGCTCCTCGCCGGGCTCCTCCCGCTGCCGCGGCGCTTCGGCCACGTCTGAAAGCGGCTCATTGTCGCTGCGGGCAGCTGGGATCGGCGGTGGCGCCGGGAGGCGGAGGGGGAGGTAGGGGCAGGCGGGGGCAGGCTGCCCGTGTGCGCGCGCGTCTCTATCTCTGTGTGTGTCTCTCTCTGTGTGTGTCCCACAGGGCCCGTGAGGCGGGCGGTGACACGCCGTTTTCCGCTGTCTAACGAGGGTGTCGGTGCTCGCTCGCCCCGCGCCCCGGGGGATGTTCGAAGGCGTTCGGGAAGGCTCGTGCTGGTGAGATAACGGTAACGGCCGGTGAGGCGGGAGCCGCGGCCCCGCGCCGGGCGCTGCCTGAGGTGAACGGGTTGTTGACTGAGGTCAAGCTGTTGAAAAACAGCCTTTTTTGTTATCTCCCCCCCTTCCCCCCTCCCCTAGAGAACATGGCTGATGCGGCTTAAACGGGTTTAGGTGGTTTTGTGTTTTTAGGCGGTGAAATCAGGTGCTTTAGAAAACGTCATCCCGGGAAATCGCTTCCCGTTTTTCTGATACGTCCAGGTGAAAGTGACATATTGGAGGGAAGAAATTGTCCTTATTTCTCGGTGGCAGCGGTGGGTCCCGTGGGGCGCGGGGGGCACGGACCCCTCAGCCCGCCCACCCCGGGCTCTCTGGGCTTGCGGGCCGGGTCGTACTGCGGTCAGAGTCCCACGTAACCCAGCGGCACGGCCGGCGTCCTTCGTCACCCCGGTTTTGCCGTCCTTAAAACCAGTACAGATTCCTAACGAAAACTGCATCCGAGCAGACCCTCACTTCGTGGGCGCCGGTAATTCGAGTAGCTGAAAGCGCTTTGTGATCTCCAGCTGCACTGCACGGAGAAATACATGTTGTAGGGCTCTGCCTCGACGCTGCCATCTGTTCACGCTGGACAACTTTATCTAACTCCAAACAATATAAAGGAAAAAAAAACCAAACCACCCCAGTACCTTCTTTTTTTTTTTTAATAATTTTATGGTCATATCATGAAACCTGTGGTATGTTTCATTGTACTATAAAGTATTTAAGCCTGATGATTACCTGGAAGCAACTCTTCCAATCTCATTTTCCACTAGATTGTAAAAGGAAGTACATTTTTCAAAGCTAAATTAACACTATCAGCTGAAATGCTAATATAATGTCAGAATTCAAAATGTCTGCTGACAGTGCATCTACTGTACTTTTATTATTTCTGTTGTGGTTTTACTGTTATATTAAAAAAATTAAGCAGGCTTATTATTTCTTTCGACTATTCAGCAATAATCAGCTGTTGGAAAGACTTTTAACTCTTTGAAGTACCAGTTGTTATAGAAGGCACCCTTCAAACTAACTTTTTTTTTCCCCATTTGAAGACTAACCTGCATGTTGTTGGCAATACAGTAAGCTTTTGCCGTGTGATGATGTGTGATTTCCAGCTGTGGGAGAACACTGGAAAGTGGCGTTTTGTCAGCTGGGTGATTTATAGCAAGAATTACTAGCAATACCGTTGTGCGTTTTCCTTGGATCAGCTTTGTCACGTTCCTGCGTTTCACTTTGTTTCTAATATTAGCGCATAGAAGCCATTCTGGCGGTGGTTGTGTTGGTGCGATGTCTTATAGGTGAAGTATGTAGTGAGGAAGGTTCTCCATAAGGTATAGTAGACCTCCACGTGATCTTTGTTCTGTTTATCACATCATGCACAAACATTTTCCAATTCTATAAAATGCATGAGGATACTTACTATTACCCTTCTTTTCACAGTCAGTACTGAGGTGTTTTGGTGAATTCTAAGTACGTAAGTGATACTTACATTCAGGTCATATGATTGCTCTGAAAGTCACCATTTAGTGTATGACAAGTATACAGGACAAAATAATTTTTGGTTAGCAAAAGATTGAGCACATAGAGCATTAGTTATTAATTTTTCAGTGGAAGAGATCTATCTAGGAAACTAATTGAATGATTATTTTTGCATTTTGTGGAAGTTGAAGTAATTTCTGTGTAATCTATAAAGACTTCAGCTTTAAAAGTGCTGCATAAACTGTTTTAAGTGAAAGTGTGCTGGAAATTTTCTCAGGCACAAAATGGCCGGGGAAGACTTTGGCAAAGACAGCTAAGATTCAGTTGCTTAGAAGTCATTTTAGGGGAGCAGGTACTTGTAATTCTTCTCTCAGTTGTTTTGCTTTATTCCAGCCAGATTTTTCAGTCTTCTTGCAACAGACCCAGACCTGTTTGTTCTGAGGGAGTCTTTCATCCCAGCCTTTTGTCCCAAGCTCAAAGAGAGCCCATGTTTCTTAACAGCTCTAATGTGAGGCAATCTCTGTCTCAAAAAAAAAAAACCCAACCCAAAAAAAACCCAGCGTTAATAGGAGTTTTTTTTTGTGGGAGTTTTGTGTGGTGGGTTTTTTTGTTGCTGGGTTTTGTTTTTTAGCTAAAGTTAATTTTTAATTTACTAGATCTCTTCAGGTCGAATTCTCTACTGAAAGGAAGTTCACTGAGCAGTCGTGCTCCTTTCAGTGCTGACCTGCAAAGTGCTGATTACTGGCTTCCAGCATTACTTACCTTATGTGACAAACAAATAAAAAGTCCCTGAAAGCAAGAGCTAAATGATCATCCACTGCAAAATGTACTTCTTCCCTTCTCCGTTCTTTTCTACCATTCTGGGTCTGAAAAGTGCTCTGTTTAGAAAGCAAGCTTTCTGGCATCAATACTACTGTTCACTGTATTTTTACCCTGCCTGGTAAAACTGCATAGCTTTCTGTAATGTATCTAGTCTCTTGGCAAGCAGTGGCAGATGCTAGTGGCCCTGCAGCTCGGCATTCTGTCAGAGACAGTTTAAATGATGAAGAAAATCATTGCTCTGTTGGCCAGCTTGTATTAATTTCATTTGCACAATATGTAAGAACAGTTTTTCTGGGGCAGACCCAGGGTTCTTCTAGTCCAGGATCTTGTTTCCATTAGGAGTCATTAGCGGACAAGCCCAGTGACAGAGCTTCACTCGGGACTCTCACCCAAACCGTATGTGCAGGTGCTTTTCGGACCGCGTTTTAAACATTTGCATTGGTTTGCGAAGAGATGATTCTGCCTCAAGAATTCGTTAAAATTAGACTCTTGAGTATTCTGCTCTTTGCCAGAGCTCTCCCTGAAGAAACAGCATCACAAAAGAAGTAATATTACTATCACAGAAAAGGAGTAACATTGTAACTGTTATGAAAATAGTTTATACTTTGCAGTATTCATTAAGCATGTATTGTGATACCACCAAGTATCGCAATGCTTCAGGCATCGCAGCTGAGAGGTGCGACCTGCTGTCCCTCACAGTCTCTTTGTCTGCCTCTTGCAGCTCCCTCGCCACTTCTGGTCAGGCTGATTTCACGAGTCGATGAGGAGGTTCTTGCTGGAGGGCTCTGTCACTGAGATGGCAGCTGAAGTGTCAGTAACGCTAGGACATCTGGCCCCTCTGGTGCTTCCCCATTCACCCACGTTTTTAGTCAGCAGGCCTGCGGTGGTCAGGCAGCTGCAGCCAGAAGGAAGCACTGCAGCGAAGCGAAAAAGGAAGAAAGGAGGCGGAAACAGGCCCCTTTTCGCTCTCCTGAAGGGAGCTTGCTGAGCGGTAGGTGGAGGAGAAAGGCACTGGGAAAAAGAGAGGTGAGGCAATGCAAGTCACAGACTAGTGTTTCACCTAGTAGCTAATGAAGTTTTGGCATATTGCCTTTCTGTGCTGAAAGAGCAAGCTTGCCTAACAGCACCCTCTGCTGAGTTCTGCAATGGAATAAATAGAGGATCAGAAGCAGCAGCCTGTATCGCAAGGTCCTGTCCCTCATGATTAAGGTAATGATATTAGGTAGTCTGTTCAGTAGATTTATAAATATATATACGTGTTTATAGATATTCAGCAACTTTATGAGAAGGTGATTCTTCAGAGTACTCAGGAGCTGCTTTCTGACTCAGATGTTTGTCAAAAATCATGAAAGAGCTCGGTGGATTATAAAGTTGCACATTAAAGGGGTGTAAATTTAATCTGGGCTCAAAGCACTTTAGCTGCAGAATGCAACTGCAAATGGTAAGGGGTATTTACATGCAGATAGAATTATACATGCCCAATGTGAGAAATGCAGAAATAAAAGGCACTGTTTACAGAGAAAATCCAGTGAAATGGGTGTGTATTTGGCCTCATGCACTGGAAACTGCCTGAGAGAGTACTCTTACAGATGCTGCATTTTGTTGTGTAATCATTCATTTCTTTGTGATGTCTGCGTGCATGCATATTCCTTAGAAACATCCCAACTTTCCCCAAAGGATAGAAGATGAATCTTAGATAGCGAAAAGGGGTATCTATGTAGTGCTTTACTTTGATATCACACTTCTTCTGGCAGTTTATGCCATACTGAAGAGTAAGGAAATACTTTAGCTTCAGTCATTTTACATATTATTTGTAGCGCTTATCGTAGGCAGACTAGTTCAGACACAAATTATGGACTAATACTCATGCTAGCAGGTTTTTTGTTGGCACAATATTGTCTGCAATCGTACTTGGGTGGGAATCAGAGCGAGGAGAGTTCCAAGAGGCAGTCAAGGCAAATGTGAATTTCAAAAAATGGCTCCTGGTTTGACATCTACATGTTTCGTTCCTCGCTCCCCCACCCTTGACCAATAAGATATAAAGAACAGTTAGTGTTTGCATTTCTGCAGAGTGATCTTGATCAGACTGGAGCAGCAGGTCTGTGTAGCTAGAATAGAAACATACTAATTGTATAGAAAGCATCATTGTGTCTCTAAAAGCGACTGTGAGGAGCTGCAGAATGCAGTCTTAGAAAATGGCTAACATTTTGCAGCCAAGAAAAAGATGTGACGTAGTTATAACTGACTGGCTTTCAGGCATAGGATCTGTTTCAGGAAAACTCCATGAACTAGCAAATGCAACTGCTCTTCCCTTTTGCTTAGATTCTTTCATCACCTCTGTTTGATGAAGCATCAGTTCAGTGCAGGCTGCTGAATTGCTGATAATCCTCATGGCATAGAGAAACTCATAGATGCTTCTGGTGACATAATATGCAAAAATTCAGTGTTTGAACGAGGCAAATCTTATCTATGAAGAATGACCATGCTGAATTCAACCAAAGGTTTTTCTGTCTGCTCTTGTGCCTGACAGTAACAAGTAGGGGATTGCTAGGGAAAGAGTTAAATAATACAGTAAAGATGATTTCTCCTAGTATACCTGCCAGACGCAGGCAAATACCTCGGGCCGTATACAATTTAGGTAATTGCTAAGCCACCAGTTGTAGCCTCATCTCTGCATTTAACGGTCCTTGGGAGGCTACTCTTCTATTAATTATTTTCAATCAATGTAATAATTTGTTGAACTCTTGTGAACTCTTGCTGACACAGCATTTTGAGGCAGAGTTTCACATTTTTATGATAAAGTGTACAAAAGGGTTTCATTGTGAGTGATTATTTAATTGAATTCTCCAATTTTTCTGGTTTTAAGCAGTTGTGAGAGAGAGTTTTTGCAGTTGCTGTCTCCAGGCCAGTTGTGATTTCCCTGTCCAGGGAGCCTCTCTTCCAGGCTGAGGAGTGATAGTCACTTCAGTATTCCTTTTACGGAAGTCATTGACGGTCCTTTTGTTTGATCTTTACACCATACTGTAGTATTCTGCTATATTGTCTTGAAGAATTATTGTGGGCAAATCAGCATGCAAAATACAATGCTCTGAAAAAAGTCATTGGTCCCTGAAAGAGTCAGGACTTGTTGGGATCTCAGTGAGGAGATCTTGGAGGTACGCCAAGGGCCCAATAATTCATGGTTTAGTGCAGTGCCAAGGTATCAGTTTATAGACCAGACTACACCTGTCATTCACGAGTTCCTTTTAAAGTACAGCTTTCATACCGATTGTGCAGTAAAATACAAAAGCCAACTCACAGTGTATTTGGTCCACAGACACCCTGCCCAGCCCATCCCACTGACAAAAATTGGTGGCATATTTGTTTGCTGTCCAGACACCATTGCCAGACAGAAATGGGGGAGACTGGGCTACTTTTTCCATGCTTGTCTGCCTGGATATATTAGTAGCGATTTGAGTGAATACATTGACATATAGGTCTTGTAAAAAGGTATGCCCTTTTTGTGGCTTTGAATTTGCTCATGAACCTGGCCCTGAAAAATAAGGTTGTTCTTGAGCACTCTATTTGTTGTTTTGTAACTATCCTCTCAGATGGGAATATGGAAATACACCCGTGTATTTTTTTGTCCCATTTTGCTATTTAGAAAAAAAAAGGCATCTTGAAGTGAAAACAATAAAGGTTGCTGTATAGAGAAGCTGGTGAAGTATGGGTTGGAGGAGCAACAGTGAGGTGGGATGAAAACTGGTTGAAGGCCAGGCCCACAGGGTGGCAGTCAGTGGGATGAAGACTTGTTGAAGGCCAGTAAGTAGTGGGGTTAGTACAGGATCCCGTCCTGTTCAACATCTTCATTAACGATGTGGATGATGGAGAAGAGTGTACCCTCAGCAAATTTGCTGATGATGGGAAACTGGGAGGAGTGGCTGATCTTATCAATGTTTATAAATATCTGAAGGGAGAGTGTAAAGAAGTTGGAGCCAGGCTCTCTTCAGTGGTGCCCAGTGACAGTACAAGAGGCAGTGGGCACACGCTGAAGCACAGGAGGTTTGTTCCCTCTGAACATCAGGAAACACTTCTTTACTGTGGGAGTGATGGAGCGCTGGCAGAGGTTGCCCAGGTTGTGGAGTCTGCCACTTTGGAGATATTCAGAAGTCATCTGGATATGGTCCTGGGCAGCTGGCTACAGGTGATCTTTCTTGAGCAGGGAGGGGTTGGACCAGATGACCTACACAAGGTGCCTGCCACCCTCAACCGGTCTGTGATTCTGAGAGATGAACCAGTGTCCTTTAATTGCTGTTTTGAAATGACAAAAGAATTGTAGCAGCTTGATGAGAAAGATGTGGGTTGTTTTTTTTTTTAAGTTTGTTTCACAGAAGTTGTGTGGGTTATCACTTTTGCTGTTCATTTGTGTTTTGTAGGCTCGGCAGTTAGCTATGTGCTTCCGTAATGTGAAGTGACCCAGTAGGCTCGACAGACTGATCGTAGGGGAGGCCTAGCATGACTCAACCTGAAAAATCTATGTAAATGATTTTTGTGACACAATTACGCAGTAGATGGGCAAAAGATATATTCCTGACTAATTTGAAGACCTGAGTGCATGGCTCAAGCTGCCTTCTGTTGGCAGTCATGGTCTGGGGCTCCCTTGCTCTCTTTCCTTTCTATGTGTTTTTGTTCTCTACCTTCTTCCAGCCCCGGTACTGGTCTGTGCTGTGCTGAGTTGTTTCAACGCTAAAGAGCTAGGTGAAGAAAAACAAGCGGGTAACTTTCTTCTAGGCTAGCAGACTGAAACAGCTTGGCAGAGCATCTCATGAACACTGGGATTGTGCAAGAGAGGCTTGGGGGGGGGGCATGGTTTTCATTGTAGGAGGTGCTATTGCAGTTGTGTGTCACAGATATTTTCTCAGAGCTGATGGGAATGTGGAACCACTGGAGAAAAGGGCCTTGCCTCAAAGGGCAGCACAACCACTAAAAACTCGGTGATAACCATAGCTTTAGAGATAAATAAATGCTGTTGCTTTGCTACAGTAACAGGTTGTATGGTGAAGTAGGGAAATAATAAAACAGTAAAAAGGCATTTTTAGCTGATTGGGTACAAACTAGAGTGGATGTAAAGAGTATACAGAACTTTGCGTCCAGAGAAGACCAATGAAGCTGGTGAAGGATCTGGAGAACAAGTCCTATCAGGAGTGGCTGAGGATATTGGGTGGTTTAGTCAGAGGAAAAGGAGGCTCAGGGGAGAGCTTATCACTCTCTACGACTACCTGGAAGGAGGTTGTAGCAAGGTGGGGGTCAGTGTCTTCTCCCAAGTAACAGGCAACAGGATAAGAGGAAACGGCCTGAGGTTGTGCCAGGGGAGGTTTAGATTGGATACTGGGGAAAATTTCTTCACCGAAAGGGTTGTCAAGCATTGGAACAGGCTGACCAGGGAAGTGGTAGAGTCACCATCCCTGGCAATATTTAAAAGAGGTAGAGTAGATGTGGTGCTTAGGGACATGGTTTAGTGGTGGACTTGGCAGTGCTAGGTTAACAGCTGGACTTGGTGATCTTAAAGGTCTTTTCCAACTTAAATGATTCTATATCTTGGAAGCGAGAGGTGCTACTTTGGTAGAAAAACTTCCACAAGCAAGTTAGTACCTTACTCGTTTGCCTTACTCTCCTTACAAGATACAGTATGATACCAAAGGTAGGCTTTTGTTGACTCCTTTTTCCTACTCAGCTCATATTTCTGCTATTTTTCTTAGCTTACAAATGAAAATTTAGTAGCAAAATTATGTTTATTTAACACAGAATGCATTTCTTTATATTGTGAAGTGACATTTAGGCAGTGGAAGGAGACGAAACTGCCCATGTCTACTGTCTCTTTCATTTGGCCACTTATATCAGCTTTTGGTACTAATTAATAGTCCTTTTTCATGTTTCATTAGGCTAGCACTAAGAACTTAATGCATTTATTATGTCAAATGTGTATGTATCTATTGTGTATGTATCTATATTTGTTAGTTTGCATGGTTTACTTTCAAGAGTCCAGAGTGTGTTGATATGTGTACCTTTCACTGTTAAAAGGAAAAAAGTTGTCTAAATGCAGCTAGATAGCAAGTGCTGCTTATATGTAGAACTCTTGAGATAGTCTTCATACACGAGGATTCTTATTTTCCTAATACCATGCCCGCTAATGTGTATTAACTGCTTACAAGTGGAGTCTGCAAAAGTGAGAGCATGAAGGGGTGGGTGCCAAAAACCTCTAGTAAAAAGTTTGTGAGGCGTGCATGTGGCTTGAACTTTGACTTCAAAGTAAAACAGAAATCCATTTGGGGTTGACAAGCCTAAAATTTCCCAGGAGTTAATTCTAACACACAAATGGATAATTCCTTAAATGCAAACTCAGGGTATTCAGTCATGAAGTATATGTGCTCCAGGCCAAAGACACGTCAGCTGCTTTTTCATTTTAACATCTGTGGCCAGATGCGAGTTTTCACCCATCTCCTGCAATTTGGAAAATAGAGGGTTGTGCACAAGCATCAATCGGTGTAGCGCCCAACTATCACTGCAGGGTGCAGCGCTCACACTAGGTAAGATGATGATTTTTATTTCAGTAGCCAGAGTTACTGATGTTCCCGTCTACTGCTTTTAAGGGATAGAAACCTTATGTTGGACTCAAATGTAAATCCAGTATAATGATTCAGAAAGGTTTTTTCCTACAGCAGGTGAGCTGCATCGGCCCAACGTTTCCTTCAGCATCAAACGTTTACTCCAAACTTATTTGTGCTGTGATCTTGCTGTCATGCATTGCTTACTTTCAGTATCCAACATGTCACCTGCAGATGATCATCTCCCAGTGCCACTGATCAAGAAAGCAAATAGTGCCAAATACATATATGCGTATTTGAAGAAAGGTTTTACTAATGCAAGAGTTTGTATTGTGTAAGTTTTATCATTACTGTGTCACAGGAGCAATGGTTCACCAGCATTTTTCTTCTCTTTTTCAGCTTTTTTTAATTGCATTTCCTCAATGAGAATGGCAAGGATTCGGATTCCTAGCACAATCGTTATACTTGTTGTTATGGTACAGACTGGATTCTTACTCTTCATGTACGCGCGGTACAGTAACTTCATGCCTCGGTCTGAGGAGAAACCATCTCAAGTCCACATCCTCATTCTTTCCTCCTGGCGTTCGGGATCTTCTTTTGTTGGTCAACTTTTCAGCCAGCACCCCAATGTCTTCTACCTGATGGAGCCTGCATGGCATGTGTGGGTTACGATGTACCAGAACAGTGCTAAGGTCTTGCACATGGCAGTGCGGGACCTAGTCAGGTCGGTCTTTCTGTGTGACATGTCTGTGTTTGATGCTTACATGCCTTGGAAAAGAAACTTATCAGATCTTTTCCAGTGGGCAGTGAGTCGGGCTCTGTGTTCAGCTCCTGCTTGTGACTCCTTTCAACGTACTGACATAACCAGTGAAATGGCATGCAAGACTCTTTGTGGACGGTACCCATTCAGCAAGGTGGAGGAAGCCTGTAAAACTTACAGCCATGTTGTCATCAAGGAGGTTCGATTCTTTGACTTGAAGGTCCTCTACCCTCTTCTCACTGATCCATCCCTGAATCTCAAAATTATTCACTTGGTCCGTGATCCCAGGGCAGTCGTCAAGTCCCGGGAACAATCGGTCAAAGCATTAGCCCGTGACAATGGAATTGTTTTGAGTACCAATGGTACTAACGTGGAAGACGGCAAATACAAGGTAATGCAAGAGATTTGTAGAAGTCATGTTCAGATTTATGAAACAGCTACTCTAAAACCACCTAATTTCCTTAAAGATCGCTATTTAATGATCCGTTTTGAAGATCTGGTAAGAGATCCGTTGTCAGAAATCTCAGAAATGTATAAATTTGCAGATCTTAGTTTGACCCCCACGCTCAAAAGCTGGATCTATAATATCACACATGGACAGGGATCAGGAAAAAAAAAAGAAGCCTTCAAAATCACATCTCGAGATGCAGTTAGTGTTTCACAGGCCTGGAGAAATGTTCTCTCCTTCCAGAAAATTAAGAAAATACAGGAAGTTTGCAAAGGTGCTATAAACATGCTCGGCTATCAGCTGCTGGATTCAGAAAAAGAACAAAAAGATCTGTCATTGGACTTAGTGTTGCCAAGACGACAAAATCAATTCAGTTGGTCATCATTTAATGCAAAGCACTGAGACATTATTTTTGAGAGATCTGGGGGGTGGGTGGGGGGTGTGTAGGTGGCTGAGTATTTGTCTACTGTGCAGCATATAGGTAATTTGAAAATCCTTGGGTGGAGAGTTTAACTTCTTCTGTCTGCTGTTTTACTGTAATGGAAGGCATTTTTTTCCCCCAAGTTTCTTACACCACAAAACCAAAAAAAAGCATCAGAAATGCCGCGAGATACTTGTCAGATCGCAAATTTACAACTGAGCTGTGCTGTTCTCAAATTGTTTTAAAAATATAATTTAAATACTATTAAAAGATGAATTGTCAAAGATGTATTTGTTCATTGATAATAGTTCACTTCTGTTTTCATGCTTTAAATATTTAAGAAACTTGGTTCTTAATTTGTATTATTGGAACAATAATATCTAGCCAAGATGTAATAATGACAAGGGATAATAGGAGTTGCACTTTTCTAAGGACGATTCTTGGGCCAAATTCTAACACATTTTGCAAGTGTTGGGAAGTAGTACCCCTGAAAGCCAGAAGGTCAGTCTTTCTGATGGGTGCTGGCTTCTTACCATTGTGCCACCACCAAGCACAAACAACAGATATATTTCTCCTAAACCCATTCTCAGAGGCAGTTGTGAAAATAAACCATTTTCAGCCCAGCCTGAGATAAGCACTTGAAACGTTAGTCCAAATTACTGTTTTGGAGACAATGGTGGGAAGTGCCAAGCAACTTACAACCAGTGCAACCTATTTTGCCTCTAATACAAGAGGTCGTTAGCATTTGGACAGGGTATTTACACATTACTCTGAAAAATGCGCACAAACACACATCTCAGTTAATTTGTATTATTGGAACAAAGTAGAAACTAAATTATTTCACTTTCTTCCAGAACTGCTTGACTCTTCTTTTGCTTTAAAGTTGTTGTGCGGTTGAGTATTTTTTTAGACTTCCTTCGACGTTTTAATTTTTAACATAAAAGTTCTCCCATGGCTGGGGTCGCCCACTTGTGCCGTACAGCTCGACTGCGCATGCGGGGCGTGCTGCCTGCAGTATCGTATTCTGTCCACAAAGTGGCAGCAATGAGCGCTGTGCCATAGGGCTGTACTGCGCATGCGCGCCCCTTCGGGCTGTACAGCGCTACTACGCATGCGCGCCCTTGTGTGCCGTATGCCTGTACTGCACATGTGCGCCCCATGGTGCCGTACAGCTCTACTGCGCATGCGCCCCCTCCCCGCGCCGTATGACTGTACTGCGCATGCGCGCCTCCCCTGCCAATGGAGTGGCGCTGCTCCAAATAAGGTGAGTGGAGGGGGCGGGTGGCAGGCAACGGGCGCGCGTCGTGGGCGGGGCGCTCTGGTAGCAGAGGGGGATGGGGGAAAGTGCCGGCTGGCTCGAGAGCGGAGACGCGTGGTCCGGGCGGACAGTGGGGCCCCCGCGAGCACGTCGTGAGGTAGCTGGACCGCGTGAAGGTGAGCGAGGGGCGACGGGGAACGTGGCGGGGAACGGCGGGGGGCTTGAGGGGGCCCCGAGGGGTGATTGGGGGGGCTGGGGGGATCCCGAAGGGAATTGAGGGGGCTGAGGGTGGGACTTGAGGGAGGCTGGGTGGAGCGGGGGGGCTGTGGTGGCCCCGAGGGGTGATGGAGGGAGCTGAGGCGGGGGGACATGGGGGTTCTGAGGGGGAACGGGGGCGCTGAGTTGTCCCTGGGGAGTGGCTGAGGGGGGAACGGGGATCCTGAGGGTAGTGGGGAGGCCTCGAGAGGGGCTGGGTCGTCCTGAGGTGTCTGCGAGGGGGACTGAGGGATGATGGGGGGGCTGAAGAGACTCGGCGGGGGGAAACTCTGGGGGGGAACGAGGGGGCTGAGGGGGATCTAGAGGGGGGCGAGAGGGCCGCGAGGGATGAGGGGGACCTTGAGGGGGGCTGGGGGAACGGGGGAGCTGAGGGGGCCGGACGGTGGGGAGGGCGGCCCTGAGAGTCTGATGGGGGCAAACGGGGAGGTCTGAGGGGGTGGCACTGAAGGGGGTTGGGATGGGGACGAGGGGGCCTGAAGGGAGCCCTGGGGGGCCCGTGGTGGTGGGCATGAGGGGAGCCCTGAGCTGGGGGTTGGGAGGTGTATGCTGGAGGAGCCCTGAGTTTGGGGAGGAGGGCTGTGGTCTGACGTGGGTGCTGAGTTGGAGAGGGGCTGTGAGGGGGAGATGGATACAGGCTGAGGGGTGATGGGGGGGTGCAGGGGGCCTGGGGGTGGGAGGGGAGGGTCGAGGCATCCTCCGGCGTTTGGGGGTCCCCATGACCCCCCACCATGCCCCCTCCCGCAGGATGAGGAGTCCTACAGCGAGCTGTACCTGAGGGTCTGCGAGGGGCTCAGCAACTCCTCCAAGGCCATTGTCTTCAGCTTCAAGGGAGTGTCACAGGATCACAGAATCTTCAGAGTTGGAAGGGACCTCTAGAGATCATCTAGTCCAACTCCCCTGCTAGAGCAGGATTACCTAAAGCACATCCCTCAGGGCTGCATCCAGGCGGGTCTTGAAAATCTCCAGAGAAGGGGACTCCACAACCTCCCTGGGCAGCCTGTTCCAGTGCTCTGTCACCCTCACTGTAAAGAAGTTTTTCCGTGTATTTGAACGGAACTTCCTATGTTCTAGCTTGTGCCCATTGCCCCTTGTCCTGTCGCTGGGAACCATTGAAAAGAGCCTGGCTCCATCCTCCTTAAACCCACCCTTTAGGTATTTGTAAACATTAATCAGGTCCCCCCTCAGCCTTCTCTTCTCCAGGCTAAAGAGTCCCAGCTCTTTCAGCCTTTCCTCATAAGGGAGGTGCTCCAGTCCCATAATCATCTTGGTTGCCCTTCGCTGGACTCGCTCCAGTAGTTCCCTGTCCCTCTTGAACTGGGGAGCCCAAAACTGGACACAGTACTCCAGTTGTGGCCTCACCAGTGCAGAGTAGAGGGGGAGAATGACCTCCCTCGACCTACTGGCCACAGTCTTCCCTATGCAGCCCAGGATGCCATTGGCCTTCTTGGCGACAAGGGCACACTGCTGGCTCATGGATAATTTGCTGTCTACCAGGACCCCCAGGTCCTTCTCCTCAGAGCTGCTTCCCAGCATGTCCGCCCCTAACATATACTGGTGTTTGGCATTCTTCCTTCCCAGGTGCAGGACCCTACACTTGCACAGTGTCCCCTGTCACTGTCACGTTTCCCCCCACCCAGCGCAGGCTGCCCCCTCCACACCAGTTGTTCTTTGGGAGCCTGTGCCATCGCCATTCATGTCACAGGTATGGGGATGCTGGGACCCTTCCGGAGCTCTCTGAGACAGCCTGGGACCCCCCAGAGCCCTCTGATACCCCCTGGGATCCCCCAGGATCCCCCTGAGATACCCTAGAATCTCCTGGGACCCCCTGCCCCCCGCCAAGAGTTCTGCGGGATGTCCTGCGACCCTTCATCTCCCAGGACCCCTCTGGGACTATCTGGGACCCTCTAGGACCTCTTATGTTCCCCCCAGGGCTCCCTGGAGCCTTCTGGGAACCCCCACATTCCCCCCAGGACCCCTCTAGGACCCTCCAAGACACCACAGATCCCCCTGGAGTCCCCCAGGAAAACCCCAGAGCCCTCTGGGACCCCCTGGAGCAAATCCCCAGTACCCCCCATGTCCTCCTGGGACTGTCCTGGGACCACCGTCTTACCCCCTGAGAGCCCCCTAGAGGCCTCCAGGACCCCTGGGACCCTCCCCCACACCTTTCAGGACCTCCCTGAGCCCACCGCACCCCTCCAGAGCCTTTTGGGAGTTCCCCCCAGTACCCCACACATCTCTATGGGACCCTTGTGGGAACCCCCACACTCTCTGAGAGCACCCCAGGATCTTCTGGGACCCCTCATGTTACCCCCAGGGCTCCCTGGAGACTTTTGGGAGCCCTCCAAGCCCTCTTGGAGCCCTGTGGGTCGCTCTGACACCTGCTGTAGGATCCCCTAGAGCCCCCCAGAGCCCTCTGGGACCCACTGGAGCCTGCCCCTGGTATCCCCCACATCCCCCTGGGGCCCTTCTGGGACCTCTCCCCAACCCCATGAGAGCCCCTCAGAGTCCTCCAGGACCTCCTGGGACCCTTTGTCTTCCCCCAGGACTCTCATGGGACCCCCCACATTCCCCCAGGACTTCCTGTAGCCCCCTGGGACCCTCCCACACCCTCTCCAGCACCCCACAGATCCCCCCCCAGGACACCCCAGAGACCTCTGGGACTCCTGGAGCACCTCCTGCTACCTGCCACATCCCGTTGGGACTCCCCACACCTCCTGAGAGCGCCACTAGTGCCTTCCAGGATCTCCTGGAGTCCCCTGGGACCCTCCTACATCCCCCCCCAGAGCCCTCCAGGACCCCATGATCGTGGATAATAATACATATTTATGGAAAATATGGAAAATAAATACATATTTATGTATGTATGTAAGTTCAAAATAAAAACCTCTATGTCTAAGGATTCTATGATTCTGTGCTTCTGTGTTATATAAAAGATCCTAGAATATAAAAATATTTTAAAAAATGTATTTGTAAAAAGATATTAGTGTCAAAATAGATGTGTAAGCAGACAGTCTAAATAGATATTCTGTATCATAAATGTTAATGTATAAGTCTAAGCAGATTTGCTACATAAGTGCAAACAGGTAATATAAATTCCCTAAATAGATAATGTGTAAATAATTGAGGGGGTGCTGCCGCCCGGCGGCTGAAGGCTGTTCCTGCAGGTGTGCGCTCCTCCGTGCGCTGTGGCACCGCCCCCGGCGGCGCTGTGCGTTGGTTCCGCAGCGCGTGCGCGGCTTCGCGAGGGCCGTTCCGGCGCCGGTCTCGAGAGCGCGGCGGCCGGAGGGCGAACCAGGACCGCCGGGACTCCGCCGAGCTCCGCGCAACCTGCAGCGCGATCGGTGCCGCCCGCCCGGCCTCGAGAGCGGCCGTCGGCGCTCCAGTATCGGCTCTTACGCGTTACCGCGCCCCCGTCAGTGCCCGGCAGTTTTCCTGTTGTCCATTTCCATAGCCCCTCAGTCAGCCGACGCGCGTCTCTATGGCACTTTGGTCCTCCGGGGCGCCGCGCAGTCAGCCGACGCGCCTCTCTATGGCACTTTGGTCCTCCGGGGCGCCGCGCAGTCAGCCGACGCGCCTCTCTATGGCACTTTGGTCCTCCGGGGCGCCGCGCAGTCAGCCGACGCGCCTCTCTATGGCACTTTGGTCCTCCGGGGCGCCGCGCAGTCAGCCGACGCGCGTCTCTATGGCACTTTGGTCCTCCCGGGCGCCGCGCAGTCAGCCGACGCGCGTCTCTATGGCACTTTGGTCCTCCGGGGCGCCGCGCAGTCAGCCGACGCGCCTCTCTATGGCACTTTGGTCCTCCCGGGCGCCGCGCAGTCAGCCGACGCGCGTCTCTATGGCACTTTGGTCCTCCGGGGCGCCGCGCAGTCAGCCGACGCGCCTCTCTATGGCACTTTGGTCCTCCCGGGCGCCGCGCAGTCAGCCGACGCGCCTCTCTATGGCACTTTGGTCCTCCGGGGCGCCGCGCAGTCAGCCGACGCGCCTCTCTATGGCACTTTGGTCCTCCGGGGCGCCGCGCAGTCAGCCGACGCGCCTCTCTATGGCACTTTGGTCCTCCCGGGCGCCGCGCAGTCAGCCGACGCGCGTCTCTATGGCACTTTGGTCCTCCAGGGCGCCGCGCAGTCAGCCCACGCGCCTCTCTATGGCACTTTGGTCCTCCAGGACGCCGCGCAGTCAGCCCACGCGCCTCTCTATGGCACTTTGGTCCTCCCGGGCGCCGCGCAGTCAGCCGACGCGCGTCTCTATGGCACTTTGGTCCTCCAGGGCGCCGCGCAGTCAGCCGACGCGCCTCTCTATGGCACTTTGGTCCTCCCGGGCGCCGCGCAGTCAGCCGACGCGCGTCTCTATGGCACTTTGGTCCTCCAGGGCGCCGCGCAGTCAGCCCACGCGCCTCTCTATGGCACTTTAGTCCTCCAGGACGCCGCGCAGTCAGCCGACGCGCGTCTCTATGGCACTTTGGTCCTCCCGGGCGCCGCGCAGTCAGCCGACGCGCCTCTCTATGGCACTTTGGTCCTCCGGGGCGCCGCGCAGTCAGCCGACGCGCCTCTCTATGGCACTTTGGTCCTCCAGGGCGCCGCGCAGTCAGCCGACGCGCCTCTCTATGGCACTTTGGTCCTCCAGGACCTCCCTCAGTCCTCCGAAGCTCGTCTCAATGGCACTTTAGTTCTCCAGGATCCAGGAAGTGCTCATCAGTCTTCTGAAATCACCTGTTTCCAGCACTCTTCCAAAACCATAAAACACGATTAACAATTAACCACAAAAATATCTGAAGATCGCAAAAATAAAGCAACACCTACAGAACTCTCTTCTCTACAGCAACAAGCAGATGGCACTCAAACAAAAGCGGTAAGAGAATCACCACAGGCGAGTGCCCAAGAGAAATAAAAATGGCTGTTGCTTTGCCTGATGGGAACTTAAGGCAGAAGGAAAGGAGCTGTGGCTTCTGTGGCCACCTTTATGTCTTCTGGGGGTTTGGCCCCGCTCTTCCCCAGGGGACTGTGGGAAGGGCAGTGGGCGGGGCCCAAGGGTAGTGGGCGGGGCCCAGGGTATATGAGCCACAGGCTCGGCTCAGGAGCTTGTTTGGCTGCTGGGCTCCTCTGGGGTCAGTGCTCTGCTGGTCCTTCACTTGGTTGCAGCTTTGGGGCAGGCTCAGCTGTTTGGGCAGGTGTGTTTTGGCATTTAGGGAGGCAGAGGTAAGAAGGCTGAGCTAAGACCTTCAGGACCATTATCAAGATATAACAAAGATTATCAAGATATAGCAAAGCTATGCAGGGGGAAGATTAGAAGGGCCAAAGCTCAATCAGAACTCAGCTTGGCCACTGCAGTTAAAGACAAGAAGAGATTTTTCCAGTATATCAACAGAAAAAGGAAGACTAGGGAAAATATAGGTCCACTGATGAATGAGACGGGTGCCCTAGTGGTGGAAGACACAGAGAAGGCAGAGTTACTGAATGCCTTCTTTTCTTCGGTCTTCACTGATAAAGCCGTCCCTCACGAATCCCATACCCTGGAGGCAAGGGGGAAGGTCGGGAGAGAGGAAGATTTTCCCTTAGTTGAGGAGGACCGGGTCAGAGACCACTTGGCCAAGCTGGACATTCATAAATCCATGGGCCCTGATGGGATGCACCCGCGAGTGCTGAGAGAGCTGGCAGATGTTATCGCTAGACCGCTCTCCATTGTCTTTGCAAGGTCATGGGGAACAGGAGAGGTGCCTGAGGACTGGAGGAAGGCTGACATCACTCCAATCTTCAAAAAAGGCAAGAAGGAGGACCCAGGGAACTACAGGCTGGTTAGTCTCACCTCTGTCCCTGGGAAGGTAATGGAGCGACTCATTCTGGATGTCATCTCCAAACACGTAGAGGAACAGGAAGTTATTGGAAGTGGTCAGCATGGATTTACCAAGGGCAAATCACGCCTGACCAATCTGATAGCTTTCTATGATGTTATAACGGGTTGGCTGGATGAGGGGAGAGCTGTAGATGTCATCTACTTTGACCTTAGCAAGGCTTTTGACACTGTCTCCCATAACATCCTCATTAGGAAGCTGAGGAAGTATGGGCTAGATGAGGTGACAGTGAGGTGGATCGAGAGCTGGCTGAGTGACAGAACTCAGAGGGTTGTGATCAGCGGCACAGAGTCCAGTTGGAGGCCTGTAACGAGTGGTGTCCCTCAGGGGTCAATACTTGGACCAATTTTGTTCAATATATTCATTAATGACCTAGATGAGGGGACAGAGTGTATCCTCAGCAAGTTTGCTGATGATACCAAGCTGGGAGGGGTGGCTGACACTCCAGAGGGCCGTGCTGCCATCCAGCGTGACCTGGACAGGCTGGAGAGAAGAACCTAATGAGGTTCAACAAAAGCAAGTGTAGGGTCCTGCACCTGGGAAGGAAGAATGCCAAACACCAGTATATGTTAGGGGCGGACATGCTGGGAAGCAGCTCTGAGGAGAAGGACTTGGGGGTCCTGGTAGACAGCAAATTATCCATGAGCCAGCAGTGTGCCCTTGTCGCCAAGAAGGCCAATGGCATCCTGGGCTGCATAGGGAAGACTGTGGCCAGTAGGTCGAGGGAGGTCATTCTCCCCCTCTACTCTGCACTGGTGAGGCCACAACTGGAGTACTGTGTCCAGTTTTGGGCTCCCCAGTTCAAGAGGGACAGGGAACTACTGGAGCGAGTCCAGCGTAGGGCAACCAAGATGATTATGGGACTGGAGCACCTCCCTTATGAGGAAAGGCTGAAAGAGCTGGGACTCTTTAGCCTGGAGAAGAGAAGGCTGAGGGGGGACCTGATTAATGTTTACAAGTATCTAAAGGGTGGGTTTAAGGAGGATGGAGCCAGGCTCTTTTCAATGGTTCCCAGCGACAGGACAAGGGGCAATGGGCACAAGCTAGAACATAGGAAGTTCCGTTCAAATACATGGAAAAACTTCTTTACAGTGAGGGTGACAGAGCACTGGAACAGGCTGCCCAGGGAGGTTGTGGAGTCCCCTTCTCTGGAGATTTTCAAGACCCGCCTGGATGCAGCCCTGAGGGATGTGCTTTAGGTAATCCTGCTCTAGCAGGGGAGTTGGACTAGATGATCTCTAGAGGTCCCTTCCAACTCTGAAGATTCTGTGATTCCGTGACCAGTACACATCCTGCCACCTGTGTAGTAGAAAACTGACTTGTATGCTGCTTTTTTGTTTCCCTTTTTTTCAGGTCAGTAACTTTGTGATGAGTGTTTAGGGGATGCCCAGACGGTTTAATAGTGTGCTTTTGTTTATTCTAGGAGTCCTGCATTTTCCTAGAATTCCTGACTTTATTGAAGATGGACCTGTGGTTTTTTCCACCAGTTTTGCCATATGCTGTGTGAGTTGCTGATACTGTTTCTCTTAATTGGGTTGATGATGAGATTATATTGTAGGGCTTAGGGTGAGCATTTTGTATGCATCTGCATATTGCACTTTAGCACTTCTCAAGAAAGCAGCAGGGATGTAAGGCATAGTGTCATTCAGGGTATGGCATGGCTCATCACCTTTCCCCATTGCCCAAAGAGTGCCATGGTGTCCCTAGAGTTTTTGCAGCTTGCAGCAGGCCCCTCATAGATTGTGTCAGGGCATTACTTATTTTGTGGGTCTACAGCAGAGCCCAGAGTTTGTGGGAAGACAGAATATGGGAGGTGCCTGCTGAACACAGGGCATGGCTCAGAAGAACAGCTCCTGAGGAGTGGCTGACACAGGGGTTTCAGGGTTGCAAATATGGAATGGGAGCTGTCAGGAAGAGGTGGGGATCCTTCCCTGACAGTTGAGGAGAAGGGGTTTCCAAAGTTTTGGTGCTGGGGGTTGACTAGGAAATGGAGGCACGTTCATCAGTCTTTGTCATATCGGTTTTGCACTTGGATTTGGGCGTCAAGAGGATCTGGTCTGTTCTAGTCCCTTGCATTTGAGGTGAGCTGGATAGTATTGAGGAGGAGCATGGGACTGGTGATTTCACAGAGATGCAATGGTAATTTTGTGTTTGTTGGTATCTTAGGTGTCATAAATAATTGTTGCTGCAGCCCCTGACTCTGGAATCGGCGTGAAGCAGGTGAGCGGATTGCCATGACACCTCTGAATATGAGGGTGCTGTGGAAGATGTTGGTTTCTACTGTCATGGTGGTCACTGCTGGAGCCGTGATTTCTTCTTGTTTTACAGATGAAGAGGAACCTGGTGACTGCAGGAACACATCAGTTAGCAGTTTGTTGTGGGTTTTTTGTCAAGGATGAATTCAGACCCCTGGCTGTCTGAAAGCTAAGTAGAGGCACAGGCACTGGGGGGGGACCAAGATTGACAGTTTCAGGGAGGAGTTTTCAAGTCAGGGTAGAGCAGAGGGCTATCGAGGAGGAGTCTCCTCTGAGTAGGTAAAGGGAGTGGGTTACTCTTCAGCACAAAGCTAGTGTCTGATGGGCAGGGCAGTTCTGGTCTGTCTGCTGTTCTGTAGTTTGTGTGCTCTGTCTTCTGTGTCTTGGACTTTCCTTAGGTTTTGATGTCCTTGTTTCTCTTTGCACTCAAGGGGCACAGAATGTGCCTTGGGCAGCCCCTGTAGGGTCTCAGATGCCTGTGCTAATTGGCATAGCGCCCAATGGGCACTTCTTTTCTTGCATAGCAATTTTAAAGTGCAGATCGGACTTGCCTCTCAAAAGTTTCTGGATGGTCCTTTTCTGCAGCATCATTCCTGGCTGCATGAGCAGCTCTGTTCTCTGAGCTATAACAGCTCTAGCCATCTGCTTTTATGAACTGGGATTTCTTCCCTGCATCCTTACGTTCTCAGGTCTTGAAGCCAGGCTTCCTGCACATACGTCATCTCTGTTTTGACAGGAACTTCTTGGAATGGGCCATTACATTTGACTCTTTTATGATTTTTATGACTTTGCCATAGAGCCTCCTCATGTCTGTGCTGTGGCTGTCGGTCTTCTTGCCCGACAGCATCTCTTGTCTGAAAGTCGTTCTTCTTGTGAAGAGTTTTCTCTCGTCTTGGAGTCACATTGTTGTCTATAGTGCTGTGTGGTGTTGGGCTGCACATGGGTGTGTTTGGTGTGGAGCTGCCCTGCCTGGGGGTGTAGAGTCAGGGGTAGGTGGAACAGCAATAAGAGTCTATGGGTAATATGTTGATCTGCCAAGACTGTTTAGCCAAAGGTTGTACGGTCATCTGGGATCAAGCAGCCATTGGCAGGGACAATCATTTCCATAGTGTTTTATGGAGATGATTGGAGCCTTCTGGGAGGGCCTGTTTGGCAGTAGTGAAGCAGATTGAAGGTGTTAAGGCTTGTATGTGTGGGGATTAACATTGGGTCCAATTTTTTTTTAACGGCAGGCTGTAGTTTGAGCCTAGATGATATTCCTAAATGGAAACAAGACCCCTGGAATTGTTCAGCTACTGATCAGCATCTGGGTGACTTGTTTACTAATTTTTTCAGATGCAGAGGGACAAGATGTGCACCAAAGAGTCATGGGGAAGGCAAGTGGGACCCCGTAAGAAGGTGGGTCAGTGCATGGTGCTGGAGGGAAGATGTGACTGGTGGCTATGTGATTATATTATGGCTTGGTGGTGGGGTGGTGTGTGTGTGTTTTTTTTTTTTTTTTAATTTTGAAGGTGCAAAGTGATGAGTAAAGCAGGATATTGGCACCCGACATGACTCGGGCAAGGTGGTCAGTGACTAGTGGGCTGAAGCAGCAATTCTTCTCAGATGTTATATTGTGGGTGGAGTTTTTAGTGTCCTTTGGGTCTGTTTTAGAGGTGGTCTGTGAGCCTCAAAGTGGCAGCCCAAAACCATGGAGGGCAGGTGGGTGAGAGGCCAGGGTAAAGGAGTAGGAGACAGGAATGGCTGTAGGCAGGCTGAGGTTTTGGGCAGTATCTCAGCATATGCCTTTTGTTTGGCTTTTTTTTTTTTTCAGGTGCAGGACGCAGGCTCAGAGGCTCTAAGCCACATGCTGATGAGCGGGCTGAGAAGGTGAGGCGGTTGTGGGCCGTATTGGTGTCTTAATAGTGAAGTATTATATGGCAACTTGGTTAAGTATTTATCTTCTGGTTTTGCAGGTGCCCTGTGAGCCATCTTTGGAAGCGGATGAGCATCAGAGGTGAGCTGAGGCAGTAGTGAGGAGGAGCTTGTGGCTGGTGACTTCTCACATATGCAACAGTAATTTTGTTTCTTGGTATCTCAAGCAATGATGGCCGCAGCGTCTGACTCTGGAAGGAGCAGGTGAGTGGAATCCCATTGTGCTTTTGAGGAAGGGGAAATTGTGGAAGAGGTTGGCGGTGGCCTATCTGAAACTTCTTGCTGTCACTGTTTGGTTTTCTTTAATTGTAGATGATGAGGAGGAACCTGGTGACTACAGAAATATCCTAGATAGTTAATGTGCTGGTTTTGTTGTGTGGTTTTTTTTTTTTTTGTCGACATGGGATTTAAGACCTCCATCCCTCTGAAAGCTAAGTTGAGTGGACAGGGCTAGGGAGGGGGGCTGGGAGGGGAGAAGTTTGTGATTTGCAGGGAGGCGTCTTAAAGTTAGAGAAGGGCAGAGGGCTGTCCTGGAGCTGTCCCCTTTGGTCAGGTAAAGGGAGCGGGTTAGTCTTCAGCACAATGCTAGCATGAGCCGGGCAGGGCAGCTCCAGCCTGCATCTGTTATGGTGTTTGTGTGGTCTGTCTTCTGGGTTTTAAAACTTCCTTGGGTCTTGATGTCCTCTTTACACTTGAGGAGCACAGCCTGTACTTCAGGCACCATCCCAAGAGTCTTGAATGCCAGTACGCATCAGCATTGCCCCAGTCAGGCCCCGCTTTTCTTGTATTGTAAGCTTAAACAGTGGATCGGCCTTGCATCTCGGAAGTTTCTGGGTGGTCCTCGTCTGCCGCATTGTTACTAGCTGTGTGAGCAGCTCTGTTCTCTAGCCATCCATTTTCAGTGACTGGGACTTCTTCCCTGCATCCTTAAGTTCTTAGGTCTTGAACTTGGGCTTCCTGCACGTACATCTCAGTTTCAGAGTCACTTCTTGTCCCAGAACATTACATTGTACTCATTTCCTGGGGTTTCCCTAGAGCCTTCTCATGTCACCATTGTGGTCTTGCAGGTCTTCTTGCCCAACAGTCGCTTATGTTGGTGTCATTCTTCTCACTGAGAGTTTTCCCTCATCTGTGAGGTGCATTGTTTGTAGTGGTCTGTGTAATGTCGGTCTGTGCTTGTGTGTGTTTGGCTTGGAGCTGCTCTACCCGGTCAAGTAGAGTCAGGGGTAGGTGGAACATCAATAGGAGTCTATGGTTAGCTTGTTGATCTACCTAGACTGTTGAGGCAAAGGTGGTACAGTCAACTCCCATCAAGTAGCCATCAGCAGGTGGCGTGGGCAGCTTTTTAATTAACGGGGTTGTTTTGGGATGAGCAGAGCTATGTGGGAGGGGCTGTTCAGCAGTAGTGAAGCAGACTGCATCTCGAAGATGTTAAGGCTGCTTTGTATGGGGTGTAATGTTTGTAAGTTTTTTTTTTTAATGTCAGGCTGTAATTGTACTCCAGATGGTATTTCTAAAGCAAAACAAGATCTTTTTGAGGGTGTGTGTGTCACATGGAGTTCCCCCTAAAAGAGGCAGTTCACAGCCCAAAAATGCCTGAAAATTCATGTGGGGAATGTGTGTTTAGAAAAAATAATAAAACCTGTATATATGGGTATCAGGCATTGAAATAAAGAACAATTTCTCATTTTTATACATATTGAAAAACATGAGTGTATGTATATAAAAAAGAGTTCAAAATAAAAACCTATATCTACTATATTATATAAAGGATGTTATCATATTAAAAGATCTGTCCCATAGGCAATTTTTGCCTTCATGGTTCTCTCTGTCTTGCTCCCTCTTGCTTCCTCCTGTCTGATCTGTAGCCCATAGCTGTTTTCTTTCCCCTGTGGCTCCCTTTCCCTGTTTTTTCACACCCCACCCCCCCCCCTTCTCTGCCCCGTAGTAGATTGCTGTTGTATTAAGTGACAAGGCTTTGTTGGCTGAGTTGTGGGGACAGGTGCTGCAGGGGTGGGTTCTGTGAGAAGACACCAGAAGCTCCCCCCATGTTGGGCACAGCCAGATCAGAGAGGGACCTGCCACAGGTCAATGCCGAGCCCATCAGCAACACTGGCCAGGAGCGGAGCAGAGAGTCCCCTGCAACCCGTGGAGGCCCCGCTGTTGGAGCAGAAAAAGAGGGCGAGGAGGAGGGAGCGGCAGAGACAATGCGAGATGAACCGACCACAGCCCTGACTCCCTGTCACCCTGCGTTGTCCGGGGTTACGATGTAGAGAAGTCGTGAGTGAAGATGATCCCAGAAAAAGAGAAGGGTGGTGGGAAGGTGTTTTTTAAATTTGTTTTTATTTCTGATTATGTGATTGGCAATAAATTAAATGAATTTCCCCAAACTGAGTCTGTTGCTTAATGTACAAGCTTTTTGATTTTAATTTCTCCCCTTGTCTCGTTGAGGAAGGGCAGCGACAGAGTGGCTGGGTGGGTACCCAAGGGCCAGCCAAGGTCAATCCACCACAGATGACTTCTACTACGCTCCCTGTCCTTGTTTTTTTCATGCTTGACTAAGTTTCTTGTACCCGATCTCTTTTGAAACTCAATTTCTTACTTTCCATCTCTTTCTTTCTAATTCTTATGTTTCTTGATCCCAGTTAGTTTTCAGTTATTCTTGCTGCCTTTCCCTCTATCTGTCTCCCCAAATAAATTTTAATTTCTTTCCCATGTTTCTTGTACCCTGTCGCTTTTCATAATCGTCTTCCTCCCTCTCTTTCTGTGCAGTCCTGCGTACCTATCTGTTAAGTCTTGGGTATGACTCTTGTATCCTGTGCCTTTCAAAATTTTGTGTCTCCATCTCCTTCTAACCATTTCCCTGTCTATAACTCCCATTCTTCCCTCTCTGTCCTGCACCCTGTCACTTTTTTCCTTTTTTTTCCTACATCTCTCTTGTGCCCTGTTTTTCGAAGTTTTCTTTCAATGTGTACTTCTGTCGGGGTCCCTGTTTCTCCTTTTTATTTCTTCATGATGTTACTTTTCCCCTGCTCCTTTGTCTCGTCTCTGTCGTCTTGTCCTGCTGGTCCCTTCCGCCTCTCTCTCCTGCACCCCGTCTCTCTTCTTTATCCTTCCATCTCTCTGTCCCTGGGCTTTTTTGCACAGTCTCTCCCCTCTCCTCTCTCAGCTCTTGTTGGCGGCATCCCCTTTCCTGCCTTCCTGTCCCAACCCCCCTTCCCGATGTCCCTCTGTTCTTCCTCCTGCCTTTTCCTTCCCTTTTCTCCCGCTGTCCTGTCGCCTTTGGGCACTGAGCCTTGTAGCCAACTCACTGCCGGGATTTCTTGGGCACATGAAGGAAGAAACACTTCCTGCCTCCTCTGTGCCCCTGGATGCGTTTGCTGTCCCCAGGGTCCAGAGCTGGCTGTCTGGGAGAGGCTCAGGGGAGGGGGTGATGTGCTGTGGGGCTTTGGCAATGGCCCCTGTTCCCAATGGGGTCCAGCTGGGGCTGAGGCAGCCCAGGTGGGACCCATGAGGTGAGCATGGGCTGGGCCAAGGGCTTAAAAAGAAAGGCTGCCCTGGGGATGGGTCTGCTTTGCCAAGGGCCTCTAACTTCTAAGGGGGCTGCCTGGGCACAGCTGCCTGCCAGTGCTGGCTGAGGAGTCAAACAAAGGGGGTTCTGACAGGCAGGTGCCTCCAGCCAGGAATGGACGGTCCCCGCAGCGAGGAAGGATCCCTCCCAGCCATCCCTGACCGAGGGCACCACCAGCACAGAGCGCCGGGAGCTCGCTGCCTTCGTCGGCTGCGCGTGTGAGCTTCATGGGACAAGAGCGTCGAGGCACCCCCTGCCCGCTCCTAGGTGGGCAAGGGTCGTCAGGCCGCCCGTACCACAGAGGACGAAGGGGCAGAGAGAGAAGCCTGTGAGCAGTGAAGGTCTCCCACACGTGCCAGGAGCTGCGGTGAGTCATGTGCCCTCTTGTGCATGTCCAGGCCTTTCCCTGCCGTGCCTCTTCTGATCTCTGCCTGCCGCCTTGCTTGTCCCGGCTTCTGGCTCCCTAAAGCTTTTTGCTCTTCTGCTTAATGCCAGCATGTTCTTTCTCCCCTTCTCCATTTCCTTTCTGTGCCTCTGCCTTCCCAGCTCCCCTTCCGCTCTTATTTTATTCTTCCCCCACTGCCTTCTTCGCAATTGCTTTTGGAAATTGCGTTTGTAGGTCTCCCTCTACCCAGCAACCTGTCTCTAATTCCAGTGACTCCCTCTGCTCTGAACCTGGTGAAGCGCTGTCACGTGCACTGCTACCTTTGTTGAATCCCTGTGTGTGTGTTTCTAAATGTTTCTCCCCTTCTCTCTTAGGAGTGAAGTGAATCGCTCTGCCCGCCACAACTGCATCTTGCCTTGTCTGTCGCCGTGTGGTGTTACGTCTTGCGTTGTGTGGCTCTGTTGTTGTCTTGACCGTCATCTGATCTATTCTGCCATTGTATGCCACCATATTGTCACTTCCTTCATCAGCTGTTTTCTATTTGACGGTGTATGGCACTGTACTGCCATGTACGCTGTTACGCTGTCTCGCATTGTATTGTCCTGTCATTGTCGGGTTTGTGACTTTAGACTTTGTGTTTAAAACTTTCACAGTCCACTGCAGTCCGACAATTGGCTGTTGTTTATTGAACTGTGTATTCGTTAAACAATTCCCCATCCTGTGCGGTCCTAGAAATGTTTGCTGATTATTTGAGCGGGTATTGGGTTGTGCTGACCCGTATAGTGCTATGTCTGGTGTTGGATTACCCTGTCATTGTTTGGATTGTCATTTCAGCCATCGTGTTAAAAAATTCTCAAGACCGTGCAGTTCTGCGCTCGTTTTCTTTTTCTTTCACGGTGTATCATATTGTAGAGCCCGGTATACTGTTAGGTCTTGCATTGTATTGCTCTGGACCCGTCTTGATTGATATCTGACGTGGTCTCTCATTGCAGTGCGCTGTCTCGTCAGTTATGTATGCAGTTCTGGACTCGTTTTCTTTTTATTTCGCCGTGTATCGGATTGTACTGCCCGGTATACTGTTAGGTCTTGCATTGTATTGCTCTGGAACCGTCTTGATGGATATCTGATATGGTCTCTCATTATAGCGCGCTGTCTCGTCAGTTTTGTAATGGGTTGTTCTCTGTTTGACTGCATATTGCGTTCTACCGCACCGTATAATGTTATGTCTTGGATTCTATTGCTCAGTCATTTTATGGAGTGCCATCTGCGACCGGGATTGCAGCGCGCTCGTCTGTGGGTTTTCGATCGGCGGTTCATTATTTGACTGCCTCTTGCCTCGTCCTGCCCCGTGTTGTGTTTTGTCTTGCATTGTATTGCCCTGTAATCGCCCTGACGACCGTCTGATCCATTCCGGTATGTGCCGCTCGGTCTTGCGGTTTTTTTAAACGTTTGTTCTTGATTTGGCTGCGTATTGCCTTGCAGTGCCCTGTATGGCGTTCTGTCTTGCGTTGCATTTCCCTGTCGTTCTCTTCACTGTCATTGTAGACACTCTGGGATAGTAGCCATCTGTATCGTGGGGGTTTTACCGGGTGCTCTTTCTTTGACCACCGTGTATTGCCATGCTACCGCCTTTGTGTTGGGTCTCGAATTGTATTGCCGCGTCATTGTTTTGACTGCCATCTGATGCGTCTGAGCATTAGACCGTCCTCTGTTGTCTTACGTTGTGCGCTGTATTGCTCTGTCGGTATCTTGCCTGCTGTCTGACATCTGTTGGCGTTGGAACGCGCAGCGTTGTGGGTCCCTTCGCGGGTTGTTTATTTGACTGACTATTGCACTGACATTGCGCTGTGTAATGTTACGTCTCGGATTCTGTTGTCCCGTAACTGTCTCGACCGCCACGTGACGCCCTGTGGGATGGTACTGACGGGTATGTAGGGGTTTTGTCAGGTTGTTCTTTCTTTCGTTCTGTTTTGCATTGTGCTGCCCTGTGTTGTGTTACGTTTGGCATTGTATTGCCATGTAATTGTCCTGAGTGCCACGTGATGCATATTCTGGCAGGGTGCTGCACTGAGCTGTCGTTTTTTTTTAAGGGGCGGTTGTTGATGTGAGTGTGTTTTGCCTCGTAGTGCCCTGTATCGTGTTTCGTCTTGCGTTGTATTACCCTGTCATTGTCTAGACGGTCTTTTTATAGACGTTCTGTCAGAGGACTGCACTGTATTGTGACTTCTCTAATAGGTTGTTGTTTCTTTGACCGTGCAGTGTCTTGTAGTGCCCCGTATTGTGTTACGCCTTGCGTTGTGTTGCTGTGTCGTTGTCTCGACTGCCATCTGAGTGATAGTCTGGCATTGTATGGCACTGTACCGTGAATTCTTTCCTTGGCTGTTCTTTATTTGATTGTGTATGGCGTTGTACTGCCCTGTGTAACTTTGTCTTGCATTGTATTGCCCTGACGTTGTCTTGCTTGTTATTTTAGCTTGTCTGGGATTGTACTGCGCTGTATTGTGAGTTTCTGAATGAGTTCTTGGGTTGTGTGTTCCATCGTAGCGTCCTGTATTGTTAGGCATTGCATTGCGTTGCCCCATCGTTGTTTTGACGGTCACTTGAAACATTCTGTCGCAGGACTGCACTCTATCGTGGGTGTGTTGATCGGTTGTTCTTAATTTGGCTGCGTATTGCCTCATGCTGCCCCGTGGTGTGTTATGTCTTGCATTGTATTGGTCTATCATTGTTTCGACTGTTGTTTTAGACTGTCTGGGATTGTACTGCACTGTGTTGTGAATTATTGAATCGGTTGTTCTTTGTTTGACCGGTGTGGTGGTGCGGTGCCCTGCCCCCTGCCGCTTCCCACCCCGTCACCCCCCCCAACCCCCCTTTCTCTCCTCCCCGCAGGCAACGGAGTCAACACTCCTTCTGGAGTGGGGACTGAGCTATTTTGTTCCCAGGCTGATCTGACTAGAAGTCAATTAGCTGCCTCTACAGATAGTGGACAGGAAGAGAGCCCTTGGAGCCTTCCTGCCCGGCAGCGGCCTGTTCGCCACCTCCTCCGCTTGAGCGGGGACGCTCACGTAAGTTTCTGCTCCTCGAGGTTGAGAGACGCCTTGCCGCAGCAGAATCTGGGTAAGTGACTAATAGCATGCAGAGCTTTGCAATCTTAGCTGAGTGATAGAACGGGTTGATGGCGCAGATAGAATCCTTTAGAGGGAAAGGGTTGCCCAAGGCCGGGGCAAGGATGGGATCCAGCCGCAGCTAGACTCCTCTCGGAGAAGGAGTTTAGAAAGCAAGGGGGTCCTTTCCGCGCCTCGTGACTCAAGGGGAGAGGGTCTCCCTGACAGCTCGTCTGACCCTGGCCCCTAGGCAGTAAATAACCCGGGGTACGTGGCCGTGCAATCTGGTGAAGCGCTGTCACGTGCACTGCTACCTTTGTTGAATCCCTGTGTGTGTGTTTCTAAATGTTTCCTTCTCTCTTAGGAGTGAAGTGAATCGCTCTGCCCGCCACAACTGCATCTTGCCTTGTCTGTCGCCGTGTGGTGTTACGTCTTGCGTTGTGTGGCTCTGTTGTTGTCTTGACCGTCATCTGATCTATTCTGCCATTGTATGCCACCATATTGTCCCTTCCTTCATCAGCTGTTTTCTATTTGACGGTGTATGGCACTGTACTGCCATGTACGCTGTTACGCTGTCTCGCATTGTATTGTCCTGTCATTGTCGGGTTTGTGACTTTAGACTTTGTGTTTAAAACTTTCACAGTCCACTGCAGTCCGACAATGGGCTGTTGTTCATTGAACTGTGTATTCGTTAAACAATTCCCCATCCTGTGCGGTCCTAGAAATGTTTGCTGATTATTTGAGCGGGTATTGGGTTGTGCTGACCCGTATAGTGCTATGTCTGGTGTTGGATTACCCTGTCATTGTTTGGATCGTCATTTCAGCCATCGTGTTAAAAAATTCTCAAGACCGTGCAGTTCTGCGCTCGTTTTCTTTTTCTTTCACGGTGTATCATATTGTAGAGCCCGGTATACTGTTAGGTCTTGCATTGTATTGCTCTGGACCCGTCTTGATTGATATCTGACGTGGTCTCTCATTGCAGTGCGCTGTCTCGTCAGTTATGTATGCAGTTCTGGACTCGTTTTCTTTTTATTTCGCCGTGTATCGGATTGTACTGCCCGGTATACTGTTAGGTCTTGCGTTGTATTGCTCTGGAACCGTCTTGATGGATATCTGATATGGTCTCTCATTATAGCGCGCTGTCTCGTCAGTTTTGTAATGGGTTGTTCTCTGTTTGACTGCATATTGCGTTCTACCGCACCGTATAATGTTATGTCTTGGATTCTATTGCTCAGTCATTTTATGGAGTGCCATCTGCGACCGGGATTGCAGCGCGCTCGTCTGTGGGTTTTCGATCGGCGGTTCATTATTTGACTGCCTCTTGCCTCGTCCTGCCCCGTGTTGTGTTTTGTCTTGCATTGTATTGCCCTGTAATCGCCCTGACGACCGTCTGATCCATTCCGGTATGTGCCGCTCGGTCTTGCGGTTTTTTTAAACGTTTGTTCTTGATTTGGCTGCGTATTGCCTTGCAGTGCCCTGTATGGCGTTCTGTCTTGCGTTGCATTTCCCTGTCGTTCTCTTCACTGTCATTGTAGACACTCTGGGATAGTAGCCATCTGTATCGTGGGGGTTTTACCGGGTGCTCTTTCTTTGACCACCGTGTATTGCCATGCTACCGCCTTTGTGTTGGGTCTCGAATTGTATTGCCGCGTCATTGTTTTGACTGCCATCTGATGCGTCTGAGCATTAGACCGTCCTCTGTTGTCTTACG
The DNA here is from genome assembly GCF_028500815.1 of Rissa tridactyla. NCBI lineage: Eukaryota > Metazoa > Chordata > Aves > Charadriiformes > Laridae > Rissa > Rissa tridactyla. The sequence goes on from NC_071469.1 coordinate 94,774,891, forward strand.
TTGTGCGCTGTATTGCTCTGTCGGTATCTTGCCTGCTGTCTGACATCTGTTGGCGTTGGAACGCGCAGCGTTGTGGGTCCCTTCGCGGGTTGTTTATTTGACTGACTATTGCACTGACATTGCGCTGTGTAATGTTACGTCTCGGATTCTGTTGTCCCGTAACTGTCTCGACCGCCACGTGACGCCCTGTGGGATGGTACTGACGGGTATGTAGGGGTTTTGTCAGGTTGTTCTTTCTTTCGTTCTGTTTTGCATTGTGCTGCCCTGTGTTGTGTTACGTTTGGCATTGTATTGCCATGTAATTGTCCTGAGTGCCACGTGATGCATATTCTGGCAGGGTGCTGCACTGAGCTGTCGTTTTTTTTTAAGGGGCGGTTGTTGATGTGAGTGTGTTTTGCCTCGTAGTGCCCTGTATCGTGTTTCGTCTTGCGTTGTATTACCCTGTCATTGTCTAGACGGTCTTTTTATAGACGTTCTGTCAGAGGACTGCACTGTATTGTGACTTCTCTAATAGGTTGTTGTTTCTTTGACCGTGCAGTGTCTTGTAGTGCCCCGTATTGTGTTACGCCTTGCGTTGTGTTGCTGTGTCGTTGTCTCGACTGCCATCTGAGTGATAGTCTGGCATTGTATGGCACTGTACCGTGAATTCTTTCCTTGGCTGTTCTTTATTTGATTGTGTATGGCGTTGTACTGCCCTGTGTAACTTTGTCTTGCATTGTATTGCCCTGACGTTGTCTTGCTTGTTATTTTAGCTTGTCTGGGATTGTACTGCGCTGTATTGTGAGTTTCTGAATGAGTTCTTGGGTTGTGTGTTCCATCGTAGCGTCCTGTATTGTTAGGCATTGCATTGCGTTGCCCCATCGTTGTTTTGACGGTCACTTGAAACATTCTGTCGCAGGACTGCACTCTATCGTGGGTGTGTTGATCGGTTGTTCTTAATTTGGCTGCGTATTGCCTCATGCTGCCCCGTGGTGTGTTATGTCTTGCATTGTATTGGTCTATCGTTGTTTCGACTGTTGTTTTAGACTGTCTGGGATTGTACTGCACTGTGTTGTGAATTATTGAATCGGTTGTTCTTTGTTTGACCGGTGTGGTGGTGCGGTGCCCTGCCCCCTGCCGCTTCCCACCCCGTCACCCCCCCCAACCCCCCTTTCTCTCCTCCCCGCAGGCAACGGAGTCAACACTCCTTCTGGAGTGGGGACTGAGCTATTTTGTTCCCAGGCTGATCTGACTAGAAGTCAATTAGCTGCCTCTACAGATAGTGGACAGGAAGAGAGCCCTTGGAGCCTTCCTGCCCGGCAGCGGCCTGTTCGCCACCTCCTCCGCTTGAGCGGGGACGCTCACGTAAGTTTCTGCTCCTCGAGGTTGAGAGACGCCTTGCCGCAGCAGAATCTGGGTAAGTGACTAATAGCATGCAGAGCTTTGCAATCTTAGCTGAGTGATAGAACGGGTTGATGGCGCAGATAGAATCCTTTAGAGGGAAAGGGTTGCCCAAGGCCGGGGCAAGGATGGGATCCAGCCGCAGCTAGACTCCTCTCGGAGAAGGAGTTTAGAAAGCAAGGGGGTCCTTTCCGCGCCTCGTGACTCAAGGGGAGAGGGTCTCCCTGACAGCTCGTCTGACCCTGGCCCCTAGGCAGTAAATAACCCGGGGTACGTGGCCGTGCAATCTGGTGAAGCGCTGTCACGTGCACTGCTACCTTTGTTGAATCCCTGTGTGTGTGTTTCTAAATGTTTCCTTCTCTCTTAGGAGTGAAGTGAATCGCTCTGCCCGCCACAACTGCATCTTGCCTTGTCTGTCGCCGTGTGGTGTTACGTCTTGCGTTGTGTGGCTCTGTTGTTGTCTTGACCGTCATCTGATCTATTCTGCCATTGTATGCCACCATATTGTCCCTTCCTTCATCAGCTGTTTTCTATTTGACGGTGTATGGCACTGTACTGCCATGTACGCTGTTACGCTGTCTCGCATTGTATTGTCCTGTCATTGTCGGGTTTGTGACTTTAGACTTTGTGTTTAAAACTTTCACAGTCCACTGCAGTCCGACAATGGGCTGTTGTTCATTGAACTGTGTATTCGTTAAACAATTCCCCATCCTGTGCGGTCCTAGAAATGTTTGCTGATTATTTGAGCGGGTATTGGGTTGTGCTGACCCGTATAGTGCTATGTCTGGTGTTGGATTACCCTGTCATTGTTTGGATCGTCATTTCAGCCATCGTGTTAAAAAATTCTCAAGACCGTGCAGTTCTGCGCTCGTTTTCTTTTTCTTTCACGGTGTATCATATTGTAGAGCCCGGTATACTGTTAGGTCTTGCATTGTATTGCTCTGGACCCGTCTTGATTGATATCTGACGTGGTCTCTCATTGCAGTGCGCTGTCTCGTCAGTTATGTATGCAGTTCTGGACTCGTTTTCTTTTTATTTCGCCGTGTATCGGATTGTACTGCCCGGTATACTGTTAGGTCTTGCGTTGTATTGCTCTGGAACCGTCTTGATGGATATCTGATATGGTCTCTCATTATAGCGCGCTGTCTCGTCAGTTTTGTAATGGGTTGTTCTCTGTTTGACTGCATATTGCGTTCTACCGCACCGTATAATGTTATGTCTTGGATTCTATTGCTCAGTCATTTTATGGAGTGCCATCTGCGACCGGGATTGCAGCGCGCTCGTCTGTGGGTTTTCGATCGGCGGTTCATTATTTGACTGCCTCTTGCCTCGTCCTGCCCCGTGTTGTGTTTTGTCTTGCATTGTATTGCCCTGTAATCGCCCTGACGACCGTCTGATCCATTCCGGTATGTGCCGCTCGGTCTTGCGGTTTTTTTAAACGTTTGTTCTTGATTTGGCTGCGTATTGCCTTGCAGTGCCCTGTATGGCGTTCTGTCTTGCGTTGCATTTCCCTGTCGTTCTCTTCACTGTCATTGTAGACACTCTGGGATAGTAGCCATCTGTATCGTGGGGGTTTTACCGGGTGCTCTTTCTTTGACCACCGTGTATTGCCATGCTACCGCCTTTGTGTTGGGTCTCGAATTGTATTGCCGCGTCATTGTTTTGACTGCCATCTGATGCGTCTGAGCATTAGACCGTCCTCTGTTGTCTTACGTTGTGCGCTGTATTGCTCTGTCGGTATCTTGCCTGCTGTCTGACATCTGTTGGCGTTGGAACGTGCAGCGTTGTGGGTCCCTTCGCGGGTTGTTTATTTGACTGACTATTGCACTGACATTGCGCTGTGTAATGTTACGTCTCGGATTCTGTTGTCCCGTAACTGTCTCGACCGCCACGTGACGCCCTGTGGGATGGTACTGACGGGTATGTAGGGGTTTTGTCAGGTTGTTCTTTCTTTCGTTCTGTTTTGCATTGTGCTGCCCTGTGTTGTGTTACGTTTGGCATTGTATTGCCATGTAATTGTCCTGAGTGCCACGTGATGCATATTCTGGCAGGGTGCTGCACTGAGCTGTCGTTTTTTTTTAAGGGGCGGTTGTTGATGTGAGTGTGTTTTGCCTCGTAGTGCCCTGTATCGTGTTTCGTCTTGCGTTGTATTACCCTGTCATTGTCTAGACGGTCTTTTTATAGACGTTCTGTCAGAGGACTGCACTGTATTGTGACTTCTCTAATAGGTTGTTGTTTCTTTGACCGTGCAGTGTCTTGTAGTGCCCCGTATTGTGTTACGCCTTGCGTTGTGTTGCTGTGTCGTTGTCTCGACTGCCATCTGAGTGATAGTCTGGCATTGTATGGCACTGTACCGTGAATTCTTTCCTTGGCTGTTCTTTATTTGATTGTGTATGGCGTTGTACTGCCCTGTGTAACTTTGTCTTGCATTGTATTGCCCTGACGTTGTCTTGCTTGTTATTTTAGCTTGTCTGGGATTGTACTGCGCTGTATTGTGAGTTTCTGAATGAGTTCTTGGGTTGTGTGTTCCATCGTAGCGTCCTGTATTGTTAGGCATTGCATTGCGTTGCCCCATCGTTGTTTTGACGGTCACTTGAAACATTCTGTCGCAGGACTGCACTCTATCGTGGGTGTGTTGATCGGTTGTTCTTAATTTGGCTGCGTATTGCCTCATGCTGCCCCGTGGTGTGTTATGTCTTGCATTGTATTGGTCTATCGTTGTTTCGACTGTTGTTTTAGACTGTCTGGGATTGTACTGCACTGTGTTGTGAATTATTGAATCGGTTGTTCTTTGTTTGACCGGTGTGGTGGTGCGGTGCCCTGCCCCCTGCCGCTTCCCACCCCGTCACCCCCCCCAACCCCCCTTTCTCTCCTCCCCGCAGGCAACGGAGTCAACACTCCTTCTGGAGTGGGGACTGAGCTATTTTGTTCCCAGGCTGATCTGACTAGAAGTCAATTAGCTGCCTCTACAGATAGTGGACAGGAAGAGAGCCCTTGGAGCCTTCCTGCCCGGCAGCGGCCTGTTCGCCACCTCCTCCGCTTGAGCGGGGACGCTCACGTAAGTTTCTGCTCCTCGAGGTTGAGAGACGCCTTGCCGCAGCAGAATCTGGGTAAGTGACTAATAGCATGCAGAGCTTTGCAATCTTAGCTGAGTGATAGAACGGGTTGATGGCGCAGATAGAATCCTTTAGAGGGAAAGGGTTGCCCAAGGCCGGGGCAAGGATGGGATCCAGCCGCAGCTAGACTCCTCTCGGAGAAGGAGTTTAGAAAGCAAGGGGGTCCTTTCCGCGCCTCGTGACTCAAGGGGAGAGGGTCTCCCTGACAGCTCGTCTGACCCTGGCCCCTAGGCAGTAAATAACCCGGGGTACGTGGCCGTGCAATCTGGTGAAGCGCTGTCACGTGCACTGCTACCTTTGTTGAATCCCTGTGTGTGTGTTTCTAAATGTTTCCTTCTCTCTTAGGAGTGAAGTGAATCGCTCTGCCCGCCACAACTGCATCTTGCCTTGTCTGTCGCCGTGTGGTGTTACGTCTTGCGTTGTGTGGCTCTGTTGTTGTCTTGACCGTCATCTGATCTATTCTGCCATTGTATGCCACCATATTGTCCCTTCCTTCATCAGCTGTTTTCTATTTGACGGTGTATGGCACTGTACTGCCATGTACGCTGTTACGCTGTCTCGCATTGTATTGTCCTGTCATTGTCGGGTTTGTGACTTTAGACTTTGTGTTTAAAACTTTCACAGTCCACTGCAGTCCGACAATGGGCTGTTGTTCATTGAACTGTGTATTCGTTAAACAATTCCCCATCCTGTGCGGTCCTAGAAATGTTTGCTGATTATTTGAGCGGGTATTGGGTTGTGCTGACCCGTATAGTGCTATGTCTGGTGTTGGATTACCCTGTCATTGTTTGGATCGTCATTTCAGCCATCGTGTTAAAAAATTCTCAAGACCGTGCAGTTCTGCGCTCGTTTTCTTTTTCTTTCACGGTGTATCATATTGTAGAGCCCGGTATACTGTTAGGTCTTGCATTGTATTGCTCTGGACCCGTCTTGATTGATATCTGACGTGGTCTCTCATTGCAGTGCGCTGTCTCGTCAGTTATGTATGCAGTTCTGGACTCGTTTTCTTTTTATTTCGCCGTGTATCGGATTGTACTGCCCGGTATACTGTTAGGTCTTGCGTTGTATTGCTCTGGAACCGTCTTGATGGATATCTGATATGGTCTCTCATTATAGCGCGCTGTCTCGTCAGTTTTGTAATGGGTTGTTCTCTGTTTGACTGCATATTGCGTTCTACCGCACCGTATAATGTTATGTCTTGGATTCTATTGCTCAGTCATTTTATGGAGTGCCATCTGCGACCGGGATTGCAGCGCGCTCGTCTGTGGGTTTTCGATCGGCGGTTCATTATTTGACTGCCTCTTGCCTCGTCCTGCCCCGTGTTGTGTTTTGTCTTGCATTGTATTGCCCTGTAATCGCCCTGACGACCGTCTGATCCATTCCGGTATGTGCCGCTCGGTCTTGCGGTTTTTTTAAACGTTTGTTCTTGATTTGGCTGCGTATTGCCTTGCAGTGCCCTGTATGGCGTTCTGTCTTGCGTTGCATTTCCCTGTCGTTCTCTTCACTGTCATTGTAGACACTCTGGGATAGTAGCCATCTGTATCGTGGGGGTTTTACCGGGTGCTCTTTCTTTGACCACCGTGTATTGCCATGCTACCGCCTTTGTGTTGGGTCTCGAATTGTATTGCCGCGTCATTGTTTTGACTGCCATCTGATGCGTCTGAGCATTAGACCGTCCTCTGTTGTCTTACGTTGTGCGCTGTATTGCTCTGTCGGTATCTTGCCTGCTGTCTGACATCTGTTGGCGTTGGAACGCGCAGCGTTGTGGGTCCCTTCGCGGGTTGTTTATTTGACTGACTATTGCACTGACATTGCGCTGTGTAATGTTACGTCTCGGATTCTGTTGTCCCGTAACTGTCTCGACCGCCACGTGACGCCCTGTGGGATGGTACTGACGGGTATGTAGGGGTTTTGTCAGGTTGTTCTTTCTTTCGTTCTGTTTTGCATTGTGCTGCCCTGTGTTGTGTTACGTTTGGCATTGTATTGCCATGTAATTGTCCTGAGTGCCACGTGATGCATATTCTGGCAGGGTGCTGCACTGAGCTGTCGTTTTTTTTTAAGGGGCGGTTGTTGATGTGAGTGTGTTTTGCCTCGTAGTGCCCTGTATCGTGTTTCGTCTTGCGTTGTATTACCCTGTCATTGTCTAGACGGTCTTTTTATAGACGTTCTGTCAGAGGACTGCACTGTATTGTGACTTCTCTAATAGGTTGTTGTTTCTTTGACCGTGCAGTGTCTTGTAGTGCCCCGTATTGTGTTACGCCTTGCGTTGTGTTGCTGTGTCGTTGTCTCGACTGCCATCTGAGTGATAGTCTGGCATTGTATGGCACTGTACCGTGAATTCTTTCCTTGGCTGTTCTTTATTTGATTGTGTATGGCGTTGTACTGCCCTGTGTAACTTTGTCTTGCATTGTATTGCCCTGACGTTGTCTTGCTTGTTATTTTAGCTTGTCTGGGATTGTACTGCGCTGTATTGTGAGTTTCTGAATGAGTTCTTGGGTTGTGTGTTCCATCGTAGCGTCCTGTATTGTTAGGCATTGCATTGCGTTGCCCCATCGTTGTTTTGACGGTCACTTGAAACATTCTGTCGCAGGACTGCACTCTATCGTGGGTGTGTTGATCGGTTGTTCTTAATTTGGCTGCGTATTGCCTCATGCTGCCCCGTGGTGTGTTATGTCTTGCATTGTATTGGTCTATCGTTGTTTCGACTGTTGTTTTAGACTGTCTGGGATTGTACTGCACTGTGTTGTGAATTATTGAATCGGTTGTTCTTTGTTTGACCGGTGTGGTGGTGCGGTGCCCTGCCCCCTGCCGCTTCCCACCCCGTCACCCCCCCCCAACCCCCCTTTCTCTCCTCCCCGCAGGCAACGGAGTCAACACTCCTTCTGGAGTGGGGACTGAGCTATTTTGTTCCCAGGCTGATCTGACTAGAAGTCAATTAGCTGCCTCTACAGATAGTGGACAGGAAGAGAGCCCTTGGAGCCTTCCTGCCCGGCAGCGGCCTGTTCGCCACCTCCTCCGCTTGAGCGGGGACGCTCACGTAAGTTTCTGCTCCTCGAGGTTGAGAGACGCCTTGCCGCAGCAGAATCTGGGTAAGTGACTAATAGCATGCAGAGCTTTGCAATCTTAGCTGAGTGATAGAACGGGTTGATGGCGCAGATAGAATCCTTTAGAGGGAAAGGGTTGCCCAAGGCCGGGGCAAGGATGGGATCCAGCCGCAGCTAGACTCCTCTCGGAGAAGGAGTTTAGAAAGCAAGGGGGTCCTTTCCGCGCCTCGTGACTCAAGGGGAGAGGGTCTCCCTGACAGCTCGTCTGACCCTGGCCCCTAGGCAGTAAATAACCCGGGGTACGTGGCCGTGCAATCTGGTGAAGCGCTGTCACGTGCACTGCTACCTTTGTTGAATCCCTGTGTGTGTGTTTCTAAATGTTTCCTTCTCTCTTAGGAGTGAAGTGAATCGCTCTGCCCGCCACAACTGCATCTTGCCTTGTCTGTCGCCGTGTGGTGTTACGTCTTGCGTTGTGTGGCTCTGTTGTTGTCTTGACCGTCATCTGATCTATTCTGCCATTGTATGCCACCATATTGTCCCTTCCTTCATCAGCTGTTTTCTATTTGACGGTGTATGGCACTGTACTGCCATGTACGCTGTTACGCTGTCTCGCATTGTATTGTCCTGTCATTGTCGGGTTTGTGACTTTAGACTTTGTGTTTAAAACTTTCACAGTCCACTGCAGTCCGACAATGGGCTGTTGTTCATTGAACTGTGTATTCGTTAAACAATTCCCCATCCTGTGCGGTCCTAGAAATGTTTGCTGATTATTTGAGCGGGTATTGGGTTGTGCTGACCCGTATAGTGCTATGTCTGGTGTTGGATTACCCTGTCATTGTTTGGATCGTCATTTCAGCCATCGTGTTAAAAAATTCTCAAGACCGTGCAGTTCTGCGCTCGTTTTCTTTTTCTTTCACGGTGTATCATATTGTAGAGCCCGGTATACTGTTAGGTCTTGCATTGTATTGCTCTGGACCCGTCTTGATTGATATCTGACGTGGTCTCTCATTGCAGTGCGCTGTCTCGTCAGTTATGTATGCAGTTCTGGACTCGTTTTCTTTTTATTTCGCCGTGTATCGGATTGTACTGCCCGGTATACTGTTAGGTCTTGCGTTGTATTGCTCTGGAACCGTCTTGATGGATATCTGATATGGTCTCTCATTATAGCGCGCTGTCTCGTCAGTTTTGTAATGGGTTGTTCTCTGTTTGACTGCATATTGCGTTCTACCGCACCGTATAATGTTATGTCTTGGATTCTATTGCTCAGTCATTTTATGGAGTGCCATCTGCGACCGGGATTGCAGCGCGCTCGTCTGTGGGTTTTCGATCGGCGGTTCATTATTTGACTGCCTCTTGCCTCGTCCTGCCCCGTGTTGTGTTTTGTCTTGCATTGTATTGCCCTGTAATCGCCCTGACGACCGTCTGATCCATTCCGGTATGTGCCGCTCGGTCTTGCGGTTTTTTTAAACGTTTGTTCTTGATTTGGCTGCGTATTGCCTTGCAGTGCCCTGTATGGCGTTCTGTCTTGCGTTGCATTTCCCTGTCGTTCTCTTCACTGTCATTGTAGACACTCTGGGATAGTAGCCATCTGTATCGTGGGGGTTTTACCGGGTGCTCTTTCTTTGACCACCGTGTATTGCCATGCTACCGCCTTTGTGTTGGGTCTCGAATTGTATTGCCGCGTCATTGTTTTGACTGCCATCTGATGCGTCTGAGCATTAGACCGTCCTCTGTTGTCTTACGTTGTGCGCTGTATTGCTCTGTCGGTATCTTGCCTGCTGTCTGACATCTGTTGGCGTTGGAACGCGCAGCGTTGTGGGTCCCTTCGCGGGTTGTTTATTTGACTGACTATTGCACTGACATTGCGCTGTGTAATGTTACGTCTCGGATTCTGTTGTCCCGTAACTGTCTCGACCGCCACGTGACGCCCTGTGGGATGGTACTGACGGGTATGTAGGGGTTTTGTCAGGTTGTTCTTTCTTTCGTTCTGTTTTGCATTGTGCTGCCCTGTGTTGTGTTACGTTTGGCATTGTATTGCCATGTAATTGTCCTGAGTGCCACGTGATGCATATTCTGGCAGGGTGCTGCACTGAGCTGTCGTTTTTTTTTAAGGGGCGGTTGTTGATGTGAGTGTGTTTTGCCTCGTAGTGCCCTGTATCGTGTTTCGTCTTGCGTTGTATTACCCTGTCATTGTCTAGACGGTCTTTTTATAGACGTTCTGTCAGAGGACTGCACTGTATTGTGACTTCTCTAATAGGTTGTTGTTTCTTTGACCGTGCAGTGTCTTGTAGTGCCCCGTATTGTGTTACGCCTTGCGTTGTGTTGCTGTGTCGTTGTCTCGACTGCCATCTGAGTGATAGTCTGGCATTGTATGGCACTGTACCGTGAATTCTTTCCTTGGCTGTTCTTTATTTGATTGTGTATGGCGTTGTACTGCCCTGTGTAACTTTGTCTTGCATTGTATTGCCCTGACGTTGTCTTGCTTGTTATTTTAGCTTGTCTGGGATTGTACTGCGCTGTATTGTGAGTTTCTGAATGAGTTCTTGGGTTGTGTGTTCCATCGTAGCGTCCTGTATTGTTAGGCATTGCATTGCGTTGCCCCATCGTTGTTTTGACGGTCACTTGAAACATTCTGTCGCAGGACTGCACTCTATCGTGGGTGTGTTGATCGGTTGTTCTTAATTTGGCTGCGTATTGCCTCATGCTGCCCCGTGGTGTGTTATGTCTTGCATTGTATTGGTCTATCGTTGTTTCGACTGTTGTTTTAGACTGTCTGGGATTGTACTGCACTGTGTTGTGAATTATTGAATCGGTTGTTCTTTGTTTGACCGGTGTGGTGGTGCGGTGCCCTGCCCCCTGCCGCTTCCCACCCCGTCACCCCCCCCAACCCCCCTTTCTCTCCTCCCCGCAGGCAACGGAGTCAACACTCCTTCTGGAGTGGGGACTGAGCTATTTTGTTCCCAGGCTGATCTGACTAGAAGTCAATTAGCTGCCTCTACAGATAGTGGACAGGAAGAGAGCCCTTGGAGCCTTCCTGCCCGGCAGCGGCCTGTTCGCCACCTCCTCCGCTTGAGCGGGGACGCTCACGTAAGTTTCTGCTCCTCGAGGTTGAGAGACGCCTTGCCGCAGCAGAATCTGGGTAAGTGACTAATAGCATGCAGAGCTTTGCAATCTTAGCTGAGTGATAGAACGGGTTGATGGCGCAGATAGAATCCTTTAGAGGGAAAGGGTTGCCCAAGGCCGGGGCAAGGATGGGATCCAGCCGCAGCTAGACTCCTCTCGGAGAAGGAGTTTAGAAAGCAAGGGGGTCCTTTCCGCGCCTCGTGACTCAAGGGGAGAGGGTCTCCCTGACAGCTCGTCTGACCCTGGCCCCTAGGCAGTAAATAACCCGGGGTACGTGGCCGTGCAATCTGGTGAAGCGCTGTCACGTGCACTGCTACCTTTGTTGAATCCCTGTGTGTGTGTTTCTAAATGTTTCCTTCTCTCTTAGGAGTGAAGTGAATCGCTCTGCCCGCCACAACTGCATCTTGCCTTGTCTGTCGCCGTGTGGTGTTACGTCTTGCGTTGTGTGGCTCTGTTGTTGTCTTGACCGTCATCTGATCTATTCTGCCATTGTATGCCACCATATTGTCCCTTCCTTCATCAGCTGTTTTCTATTTGACGGTGTATGGCACTGTACTGCCATGTACGCTGTTACGCTGTCTCGCATTGTATTGTCCTGTCATTGTCGGGTTTGTGACTTTAGACTTTGTGTTTAAAACTTTCACAGTCCACTGCAGTCCGACAATGGGCTGTTGTTCATTGAACTGTGTATTCGTTAAACAATTCCCCATCCTGTGCGGTCCTAGAAATGTTTGCTGATTATTTGAGCGGGTATTGGGTTGTGCTGACCCGTATAGTGCTATGTCTGGTGTTGGATTACCCTGTCATTGTTTGGATCGTCATTTCAGCCATCGTGTTAAAAAATTCTCAAGACCGTGCAGTTCTGCGCTCGTTTTCTTTTTCTTTCACGGTGTATCATATTGTAGAGCCCGGTATACTGTTAGGTCTTGCATTGTATTGCTCTGGACCCGTCTTGATTGATATCTGACGTGGTCTCTCATTGCAGTGCGCTGTCTCGTCAGTTATGTATGCAGTTCTGGACTCGTTTTCTTTTTATTTCGCCGTGTATCGGATTGTACTGCCCGGTATACTGTTAGGTCTTGCGTTGTATTGCTCTGGAACCGTCTTGATGGATATCTGATATGGTCTCTCATTATAGCGCGCTGTCTCGTCAGTTTTGTAATGGGTTGTTCTCTGTTTGACTGCATATTGCGTTCTACCGCACCGTATAATGTTATGTCTTGGATTCTATTGCTCAGTCATTTTATGGAGTGCCATCTGCGACCGGGATTGCAGCGCGCTCGTCTGTGGGTTTTCGATCGGCGGTTCATTATTTGACTGCCTCTTGCCTCGTCCTGCCCCGTGTTGTGTTTTGTCTTGCATTGTATTGCCCTGTAATCGCCCTGACGACCGTCTGATCCATTCCGGTATGTGCCGCTCGGTCTTGCGGTTTTTTTAAACGTTTGTTCTTGATTTGGCTGCGTATTGCCTTGCAGTGCCCTGTATGGCGTTCTGTCTTGCGTTGCATTTCCCTGTCGTTCTCTTCACTGTCATTGTAGACACTCTGGGATAGTAGCCATCTGTATCGTGGGGGTTTTACCGGGTGCTCTTTCTTTGACCACCGTGTATTGCCATGCTACCGCCTTTGTGTTGGGTCTCGAATTGTATTGCCGCGTCATTGTTTTGACTGCCATCTGATGCGTCTGAGCATTAGACCGTCCTCTGTTGTCTTACGTTGTGCGCTGTATTGCTCTGTCGGTATCTTGCCTGCTGTCTGACATCTGTTGGCGTTGGAACGCGCAGCGTTGTGGGTCCCTTCGCGGGTTGTTTATTTGACTGACTATTGCACTGACATTGCGCTGTGTAATGTTACGTCTCGGATTCTGTTGTCCCGTAACTGTCTCGACCGCCACGTGACGCCCTGTGGGATGGTACTGACGGGTATGTAGGGGTTTTGTCAGGTTGTTCTTTCTTTCGTTCTGTTTTGCATTGTGCTGCCCTGTGTTGTGTTACGTTTGGCATTGTATTGCCATGTAATTGTCCTGAGTGCCACGTGATGCATATTCTGGCAGGGTGCTGCACTGAGCTGTCGTTTTTTTTTAAGGGGCGGTTGTTGATGTGAGTGTGTTTTGCCTCGTAGTGCCCTGTATCGTGTTTCGTCTTGCGTTGTATTACCCTGTCATTGTCTAGACGGTCTTTTTATAGACGTTCTGTCAGAGGACTGCACTGTATTGTGACTTCTCTAATAGGTTGTTGTTTCTTTGACCGTGCAGTGTCTTGTAGTGCCCCGTATTGTGTTACGCCTTGCGTTGTGTTGCTGTGTCGTTGTCTCGACTGCCATCTGAGTGATAGTCTGGCATTGTATGGCACTGTACCGTGAATTCTTTCCTTGGCTGTTCTTTATTTGATTGTGTATGGCGTTGTACTGCCCTGTGTAACTTTGTCTTGCATTGTATTGCCCTGACGTTGTCTTGCTTGTTATTTTAGCTTGTCTGGGATTGTACTGCGCTGTATTGTGAGTTTCTGAATGAGTTCTTGGGTTGTGTGTTCCATCGTAGCGTCCTGTATTGTTAGGCATTGCATTGCGTTGCCCCATCGTTGTTTTGACGGTCACTTGAAACATTCTGTCGCAGGACTGCACTCTATCGTGGGTGTGTTGATCGGTTGTTCTTAATTTGGCTGCGTATTGCCTCATGCTGCCCCGTGGTGTGTTATGTCTTGCATTGTATTGGTCTATCGTTGTTTCGACTGTTGTTTTAGACTGTCTGGGATTGTACTGCACTGTGTTGTGAATTATTGAATCGGTTGTTCTTTGTTTGACCGGTGTGGTGGTGCGGTGCCCTGCCCCCTGCCGCTTCCCACCCCGTCACCCCCCCCAACCCCCCTTTCTCTCCTCCCCGCAGGCAACGGAGTCAACACTCCTTCTGGAGTGGGGACTGAGCTATTTTGTTCCCAGGCTGATCTGACTAGAAGTCAATTAGCTGCCTCTACAGATAGTGGACAGGAAGAGAGCCCTTGGAGCCTTCCTGCCCGGCAGCGGCCTGTTCGCCACCTCCTCCGCTTGAGCGGGGACGCTCACGTAAGTTTCTGCTCCTCGAGGTTGAGAGACGCCTTGCCGCAGCAGAATCTGGGTAAGTGACTAATAGCATGCAGAGCTTTGCAATCTTAGCTGAGTGATAGAACGGGTTGATGGCGCAGATAGAATCCTTTAGAGGGAAAGGGTTGCCCAAGGCCGGGGCAAGGATGGGATCCAGCCGCAGCTAGACTCCTCTCGGAGAAGGAGTTTAGAAAGCAAGGGGGTCCTTTCCGCGCCTCGTGACTCAAGGGGAGAGGGTCTCCCTGACAGCTCGTCTGACCCTGGCCCCTAGGCAGTAAATAACCCGGGGTACGTGGCCGTGCAATCTGGTGAAGCGCTGTCACGTGCACTGCTACCTTTGTTGAATCCCTGTGTGTGTGTTTCTAAATGTTTCCTTCTCTCTTAGGAGTGAAGTGAATCGCTCTGCCCGCCACAACTGCATCTTGCCTTGTCTGTCGCCGTGTGGTGTTACGTCTTGCGTTGTGTGGCTCTGTTGTTGTCTTGACCGTCATCTGATCTATTCTGCCATTGTATGCCACCATATTGTCCCTTCCTTCATCAGCTGTTTTCTATTTGACGGTGTATGGCACTGTACTGCCATGTACGCTGTTACGCTGTCTCGCATTGTATTGTCCTGTCATTGTCGGGTTTGTGACTTTAGACTTTGTGTTTAAAACTTTCACAGTCCACTGCAGTCCGACAATGGGCTGTTGTTCATTGAACTGTGTATTCGTTAAACAATTCCCCATCCTGTGCGGTCCTAGAAATGTTTGCTGATTATTTGAGCGGGTATTGGGTTGTGCTGACCCGTATAGTGCTATGTCTGGTGTTGGATTACCCTGTCATTGTTTGGATCGTCATTTCAGCCATCGTGTTAAAAAATTCTCAAGACCGTGCAGTTCTGCGCTCGTTTTCTTTTTCTTTCACGGTGTATCATATTGTAGAGCCCGGTATACTGTTAGGTCTTGCATTGTATTGCTCTGGACCCGTCTTGATTGATATCTGACGTGGTCTCTCATTGCAGTGCGCTGTCTCGTCAGTTATGTATGCAGTTCTGGACTCGTTTTCTTTTTATTTCGCCGTGTATCGGATTGTACTGCCCGGTATACTGTTAGGTCTTGCGTTGTATTGCTCTGGAACCGTCTTGATGGATATCTGATATGGTCTCTCATTATAGCGCGCTGTCTCGTCAGTTTTGTAATGGGTTGTTCTCTGTTTGACTGCATATTGCGTTCTACCGCACCGTATAATGTTATGTCTTGGATTCTATTGCTCAGTCATTTTATGGAGTGCCATCTGCGACCGGGATTGCAGCGCGCTCGTCTGTGGGTTTTCGATCGGCGGTTCATTATTTGACTGCCTCTTGCCTCGTCCTGCCCCGTGTTGTGTTTTGTCTTGCATTGTATTGCCCTGTAATCGCCCTGACGACCGTCTGATCCATTCCGGTATGTGCCGCTCGGTCTTGCGGTTTTTTTAAACGTTTGTTCTTGATTTGGCTGCGTATTGCCTTGCAGTGCCCTGTATGGCGTTCTGTCTTGCGTTGCATTTCCCTGTCGTTCTCTTCACTGTCATTGTAGACACTCTGGGATAGTAGCCATCTGTATCGTGGGGGTTTTACCGGGTGCTCTTTCTTTGACCACCGTGTATTGCCATGCTACCGCCTTTGTGTTGGGTCTCGAATTGTATTGCCGCGTCATTGTTTTGACTGCCATCTGATGCGTCTGAGCATTAGACCGTCCTCTGTTGTCTTACGTTGTGCGCTGTATTGCTCTGTCGGTATCTTGCCTGCTGTCTGACATCTGTTGGCGTTGGAACGCGCAGCGTTGTGGGTCCCTTCGCGGGTTGTTTATTTGACTGACTATTGCACTGACATTGCGCTGTGTAATGTTACGTCTCGGATTCTGTTGTCCCGTAACTGTCTCGACCGCCACGTGACGCCCTGTGGGATGGTACTGACGGGTATGTAGGGGTTTTGTCAGGTTGTTCTTTCTTTCGTTCTGTTTTGCATTGTGCTGCCCTGTGTTGTGTTACGTTTGGCATTGTATTGCCATGTAATTGTCCTGAGTGCCACGTGATGCATATTCTGGCAGGGTGCTGCACTGAGCTGTCGTTTTTTTTTAAGGGGCGGTTGTTGATGTGAGTGTGTTTTGCCTCGTAGTGCCCTGTATCGTGTTTCGTCTTGCGTTGTATTACCCTGTCATTGTCTAGACGGTCTTTTTATAGACGTTCTGTCAGAGGACTGCACTGTATTGTGACTTCTCTAATAGGTTGTTGTTTCTTTGACCGTGCAGTGTCTTGTAGTGCCCCGTATTGTGTTACGCCTTGCGTTGTGTTGCTGTGTCGTTGTCTCGACTGCCATCTGAGTGATAGTCTGGCATTGTATGGCACTGTACCGTGAATTCTTTCCTTGGCTGTTCTTTATTTGATTGTGTATGGCGTTGTACTGCCCTGTGTAACTTTGTCTTGCATTGTATTGCCCTGACGTTGTCTTGCTTGTTATTTTAGCTTGTCTGGGATTGTACTGCGCTGTATTGTGAGTTTCTGAATGAGTTCTTGGGTTGTGTGTTCCATCGTAGCGTCCTGTATTGTTAGGCATTGCATTGCGTTGCCCCATCGTTGTTTTGACGGTCACTTGAAACATTCTGTCGCAGGACTGCACTCTATCGTGGGTGTGTTGATCGGTTGTTCTTAATTTGGCTGCGTGTTGCCTCATGCTGCCCCGTGGTGTGTTATGTCTTGCATTGTATTGGTCTATCGTTGTTTCGACTGTTGTTTTAGACTGTCTGGGATTGTACTGCACTGTGTTGTGAATTATTGAATCGGTTGTTCTTTGTTTGACCGGTGTGGTGGTGCGGTGCCCTGCCCCCTGCCGCTTCCCACCCCGTCACCCCCCCCAACCCCCCTTTCTCTCCTCCCCGCAGGCAACGGAGTCAACACTCCTTCTGGAGTGGGGACTGAGCTATTTTGTTCCCAGGCTGATCTGACTAGAAGTCAATTAGCTGCCTCTACAGATAGTGGACAGGAAGAGAGCCCTTGGAGCCTTCCTGCCCGGCAGCGGCCTGTTCGCCACCTCCTCCGCTTGAGCGGGGACGCTCACGTAAGTTTCTGCTCCTCGAGGTTGAGAGACGCCTTGCCGCAGCAGAATCTGGGTAAGTGACTAATAGCATGCAGAGCTTTGCAATCTTAGCTGAGTGATAGAACGGGTTGATGGCGCAGATAGAATCCTTTAGAGGGAAAGGGTTGCCCAAGGCCGGGGCAAGGATGGGATCCAGCCGCAGCTAGACTCCTCTCGGAGAAGGAGTTTAGAAAGCAAGGGGGTCCTTTCCGCGCCTCGTGACTCAAGGGGAGAGGGTCTCCCTGACAGCTCGTCTGACCCTGGCCCCTAGGCAGTAAATAACCCGGGGTACGTGGCCGTGCAATCTGGTGAAGCGCTGTCACGTGCACTGCTACCTTTGTTGAATCCCTGTGTGTGTGTTTCTAAATGTTTCCTTCTCTCTTAGGAGTGAAGTGAATCGCTCTGCCCGCCACAACTGCATCTTGCCTTGTCTGTCGCCGTGTGGTGTTACGTCTTGCGTTGTGTGGCTCTGTTGTTGTCTTGACCGTCATCTGATCTATTCTGCCATTGTATGCCACCATATTGTCCCTTCCTTCATCAGCTGTTTTCTATTTGACGGTGTATGGCACTGTACTGCCATGTACGCTGTTACGCTGTCTCGCATTGTATTGTCCTGTCATTGTCGGGTTTGTGACTTTAGACTTTGTGTTTAAAACTTTCACAGTCCACTGCAGTCCGACAATGGGCTGTTGTTCATTGAACTGTGTATTCGTTAAACAATTCCCCATCCTGTGCGGTCCTAGAAATGTTTGCTGATTATTTGAGCGGGTATTGGGTTGTGCTGACCCGTATAGTGCTATGTCTGGTGTTGGATTACCCTGTCATTGTTTGGATCGTCATTTCAGCCATCGTGTTAAAAAATTCTCAAGACCGTGCAGTTCTGCGCTCGTTTTCTTTTTCTTTCACGGTGTATCATATTGTAGAGCCCGGTATACTGTTAGGTCTTGCATTGTATTGCTCTGGACCCGTCTTGATTGATATCTGACGTGGTCTCT